>NC_079189.1:315129433-316439433 GCF_029499605.1 Hyla sarda | reverse complement strand
ACATACCTGCATCCTACTGGACTCACTTGTCTTGGTTAAATCCAGCTTATTTGACAACCTATGGTGCTGCTGCTTCTGGTCATGGCAGTGCTGCTTCTGACAAGGCTGTTCTTTGGTGGGCCTGAGCGACATCACAATCTCCATGGTTACATACACAACAAAGGTGAGATGTTGTTTACACCTGGCCATGCCAGTGGTATTGAGTAGCATATCACAGTGCTAAGGGTCCTGGATGCATCAATCTTTCAATGGGGAATAGCCACGCTGAGTTTGTCAAGTGCACCCATGTTTGCAACTCCATCAATACACACATATGTATGTATGTATGTATGTATGTATGTGTATCCATCTATCTCTATATATATTTATCTCTCTCTCCCTATATATATATATATAAATATATATATATATATATATATATATATATATTTATATATAAATATATGTGTGTATAGAGAGAGAGAGAGAGAGAGAGAGAGAGAGATGGAAATACGTTTTTAAACATGTTTTCACCTTTTTTTACCTTCTTTTTTTTCTTTTTTTTTCTTCTTTCCATGTTTTCCTTCTTTCCTCCTTTTTTCCTATGCTGATGCTTCTTATTTTTCTTCTTCTTCTTCAGACCCTATCATTGCACTATTGCTTATTCAATAACCACCACCAGATGGAGACACTATATTGCAACATTAGTTGTGAGCAGCAGTTTGTACAAACAAATGCCTCATAGCTGATGTCCTATCCATTATTGCAATGGATGCCTGGCTGGCAAAAAATTTTTTTATCATTCCAATACCACAGAACCAATGCATGGTCAATCAACAGCAATGACACACCTGGGTGAACAGCAAGGAGACCCCCATGTCAATTAACAAGATTCAACACCCACTACCTGAAAGACAGCTACCTATCATGTCATGTCCAACCTGCACAGGTGTGCTGGTTGCTGAGCTTATTCAATTAAAGAGGACATTCAACAGCAGCAGCAGCAGTCCTGTGGCTGGTCGCTCCAACAGGGGCCAGACACAAGCGGCACCACCTATTGTCTTTTGCCTGCAGTAAGGGCCCACTTGATCAGCCAGCAAGCAGCTGCAGCAGCAAAGAAACAGGTAATCTTTCTTTCCAACACTGAAACCTGGTGGTGCACTTAATATATGGTACCAGATAGGGGACATATCAGATATTAAACTGATAAAAACAGACACTACATTTGATCTCAGCCAAAAGGAAGGATGAGAAGCAATAACTGTGAAAGGGGCGGAAACAACGCTGTCCCCTTCACATGCACTATCACTACTTGTAGGAAGGGAGGCTGGCTGGCAACCTCCCATACACACTCTTGCTGGGTGGCAGTCACCCACCAGTACACACAACAGACCCTAAACCCATATCATTATTGCTAAGCAGGAAGATGGGAGTCCATTTCACTCTGATGGAGCATTTTTAAATGCAATCCATAACCTGGCTTTGGTAGGAACCCTTCTTACTCCTACTTGCATGTGATACTGGGTTTAGGATCTACATAGGAAACACACACACACACAAAAGCACACACTTACCTGTGTTGCCTGCCGAAGCCTCCTTGGCTGTCCCCAAACGGTATAAAACCAACAGCCACGGGAAGCTGTAAGGATAGAGGACATACCTGCATCCTATTGGACTCACTTGTCTTGGTTAAATCCAGCTTATTTGACAACCTATGGTGCTGCTGCTTCTGCTCATGGCAGTGCTGCTTCTGACAAGGCTGTTCTTTGGTGGGGCTAGGCGACATCACAATCTCCATGGTTACATACACAACAAAGGGGAGATGTTGTTTACACCTGGCCATGCCAGTGGTATTGAGTAGCATATCACAGTGCTAAGGGTCCTGAATGCAACAATCTTTCAATGGGGAATAGCCGCGCTGAGTTTGTCAAGTGCACCCATGTTTGCAACTCCATCAATACACACATATGTATGTATGTATGTATGTGTATCTATCTATCTCTATATATATTTATCTCTCTCTCTATCTCTCTCTCTATATATTTTTTTTGCTCCTTATAAATATATGTATATATATATATATATATATATATAGAGAGAGAGAGAGAGAGAGAGAGAGAGAGAGAGAGAGAGAGAGAGATGGAAATCGGTTTTAAACATGTTTTCACCTTTTTTTACCTTCTTTTTTTTCTTTTTTTTTTCTTCTTTCCATGTTTTTATTCTTTCCTCCTTTTTTCCTATGCTGAGAGACCCTTACCAGGTTAGGACGCTGGCACCCATTTTTTTGTTGGAACCGAGCTGTGCTGCAACTATTTCTTACTATATCTATAAGGTGATCTATGATTGCTGGCACGCTACATAATGGAAGATACTTTGAGAAACCAAGGACCACATGTCTCTTCTTTTGCCGAGGAAGAAGTGAGTAGAATTTTGGGTGGACTAAAAGGGGATGCAGCCTTTTTGGCAACACCTAAAACTACAGATGTGAGACGGAATTTCGAGAGTGAGTCAAGAAGGTTTATTGTTTTGGATTTACATCTTATCACTTTGGGGGAATATTATAAATGTAAGAGAATACCACGTGGGATGAGATCCGTTTACAGCCATCTGTATATACTGAGAATACTGATTTCAAGAGACGTTTTGAGGAGATCTCAGACCGTTATGCTTTAGACATTATTTTGTTAAACCTTGATTTTTTATAACATGAGTTGGTAACAGTGAAGACAAAGTTGGTGGATTTAGAATCTAATTTAAAAAGTATGTTATCTCATGATGAATTTGGAATGTATATGGAGAAGACCAAGTACGTATATGTACCAAGTACATACTCTAGAAATAACAATTATAGACATAATCTTACACGGGATGAGAAGACAGCCCTGGATTTGTTGAGCAATAACCACGACCTCACCATTAAGCCTGCGGATAAGGGTGGTGGGGTTGCGATTATGAACACAGTGGATTATAGGCAAGAAATATTGAGACAGCTATCTGATAGGAACACCTACAAGAGACTAGATAGGGATCCCAAACTGGAAATTTTAGCTAAATTAACTAATGTGGTTGAACATGCATTTGGGGAGGGTATTATTGATGAAGATCTGAGACAATTTTTAGTTGTTAAATACCCTATAACACCTGTTATTTATACTCTGCCCAAGATACATAAATCTTTAATAAATCCCCCGGGGCGCCCCATAGTTTCGGGGCGAGGATCTTTACTCAGTAATGCCTCTATCTTTTTGGACAGAGTACTGAGGCCTTTTGTTCTCAGGACTCGGTCCTATATTCAAGATACCAATGATTTTCTCTCTAAAATAAAAGATATAGAGATTACTGATCAAACACGTCTGGTCTCTTTTGACATTGTCAGCTTATACACATCCATTGACCATAACAGGGGTATGTCAGCAATTCAGCGTACATTGGCGTCTTCAGAACTCCCCATAGCGGCTCAAAACTTTATGTTATCTTTGTTGGAGATTATTCTTACCAACAATTATTTTACATTTGAAAATACATTTTATTTACAGTTGATTGGGACCGCCATGGGGACGAATGTGGCGCCCATGTACGCTAATCTTTTTGTTGCCTCGCTGGAGGAGGACGTCGTCTTTGGATCCCACCATTCCAGACATTGTCTGGGATGGTGGCGATTTATTGACGACGTCTTCCTCCTGTGGAATGGCTCACTTCAAGAGTTACAGGATTTTCATGATTTCCTGAACACTATGGACCCCAATATCAAATTCACCATGAGTGAATCAAACACACAAATTAATTTTTTGGATGTGTTGGTTATCAAAAAAGATACACGTCTACAGACTCAATTATACATAAAACCGACAGACAAAAATACACTTCTTCACTATCAGAGTCATCATCCCCGAAAAATGGTCAATTCATTACCTTACAGTCATATGCTTAGGGCCAGACGCGTGGTAGATGAAACAGATGCTTTACAAATAACCCTTGATAGGATGCAAAATAATTTCCAAACTAGAGGTTATCCTAGACATCTTATAGATGTACAGAGAAAAAGAGTGGAAACAATGGACAGGACTACTACCTTCTATAAGAAGGAAAAGAAGACACAGAATAGAATTCCCTTCACATCAGTATATAGTGAGCAAAGTAATGCCATCTCCAAGATTTTGAATAAACATTGGTCAATCTTGAAAGCTAGTTTCCCCACTATTAGAGAATTTGAAGTGAATCCATTAATGTCTTACAGGAGAAGTAAAAACATCAAAGATAAATTGGTACATACTGAAACCAAATCTGATATCGTGATGGGACAGACATTTTTGACGCCTCGGAGATTCGGATCTTATCCGTGTCTCTCATGTGTCAACTGCCCCTCAATGGTGAGAGGCAGTCAATTTGTACACCCACAAACATCACAAGCATATAATTTAAAACATAATTTAACATGTGACTCGACATGGGTGGTGTATGTGCTTATATGCCCATGTAAAAAGCTTTATGTGGGTCAGACCACATGGAGCCTAAAAACCAGACTGAATAATCACAGGTATAGCATTAGAAAGGGCAAATTAGATCTACCTGTTTCTAAACATTGTGTGGATTTTAAACATTCGGAAAAAGATATTAAATTTATGGCAATAGACCAGATTTTGGTCCCACCTAGAGGAGTGGATCGTCTGGCTCTATTGAAAATATGTGAACTATGTGGATTTCACTTTAACATAAAGATAGTTTTAGGGTATGGATCCCCAATTTGACCCCCTTGAATACTCTCTTACTTTTCTTCCTTGGCAGTATTAGATACATACAGTATATTTATATAACTTTTGACTGATTCTAATATTCATTTTCTTTTTCTTTATAGATCTATATATTGGAACAACTTGTGAGAGATGGACGCACCACCCGCTCTGTGGCCTTGACTACATTCATCATATAATCATTTTTGAAAATAGCTCCTGTTGTTTAATAAAATAAAACAATAACAATAATAAAAAAAAAATCTGCAGTAAGATTTCATGGCGGACATTTAGATGATTGACGGCCACTTGTGGACATCTTAATTATATAAAGGGTTTAGTACCTCACACTTTAGGTAGTTCTTTGGAGAGAGCTTACCCTTTGAGGTAATTTATCCCCTCAGAGATATCCCCCTCGGCAATTATTTTGGTTTTTATATTATTTGGTCTTTATTTATTTTCAACTTTTGTTTATTTATTTTATAATGTATGACCTTTCTTTGGCTACGTATGGAGTAAAGCGCCACCGAAAGGGCGGGCGCCCCCATGGAATTTGGGGTGAGGGGGGTCTGAGACCGGTCGAGACTGGTTCAGCTTGACGGCCACAGTAACCTCCCCTGTGACGTGGATCCTCTCCTACCATGAGAATGGGGAGAGTGTTCCAGGGTCCCCTGATATTATTGGGGTAGAACTCTCTCCACATATACAGGCCATGTCTGCACCGTGCAAAGGGTGAGACAGGATCTTTTTAACAAAAATTTTATTTTTATTTTCATTTTAATTATTAATTTTTATTTTTTATTTGATATTTTATTCTTTATTCATTTATTATTCATTTTTTACTTTATTATTATTTTTTATTTATATTTTTTATATATTTTTTATTTATTTTACTTTATGTTTAATCATTTTATGTTAATTATTTTGTTTAAGGTGGTAATTGATTTAACAATTTTCGAGGGGAATGTTTCTGGTTAGGGAATCCCTCAGGGGTTGACTCTCTAGGAAACTCTTTTTTATACATATATATAGTTTTGTATATATATATATATATATATATATATATATGTATGTATTTTTATATATGTATTTTTTATATGCATTTTCTATATATAGTTTTTGAACAAACTTTTTTCCTTTCCTTCCTTGGGGTGATTACATATCACAGGGAAGGTCTTATTTTGGGTTATTTAATTGAGATGGATGTCCATTGGTGCCCGTGTCCTTTACTCCTGATGTCCTGCCATGATCTTATGCTTTACTTGTCAGTTGCTAGTTTGTTTGTTTACATTGGTGATGTGGACGGGTCACGTGATCGGGCCGGCCTGGATCTCCTGTTCGGACTCGCGATCATGAGGACATGACGTGAGTGGGACGGGATTCTCAGTCAGCTGACCGGGTATCGCGGGATGCCGCTCACGTCACCAGCCATGTGACTATTGTTTACATGTACATGCGCAGTGGAATACACCCCACGCTACTGACGCCATGATGGTCCACGGAGCGGGTAGGATTGCGTTACCACCTCCTTTATTGAATATTGTAATTTGTACACAGATGAAGTCCTGTTATTAATTAGAAGGTATTAAGATCATAAATGTTGATATATTGCCTATGGAATTATTGTTTCAAGCTGATTCACTTTTCACATATGGGTACTCACAATGCACTTTATGATATATCATGTGAAGATTGCACAATAATTTGTTTATATGAATTTTTATGGATTTTTATGTAATTGTTGATTAATTATAATCTGATGCACTTGTAACTAGTGTTGCTCGCGAATATTCGCAATGCGAATTTTATTCGCGAATATCGCATATTCGCGAATTCGCGAATATAGCGCTATATATTCGTAATTACGAATATTCGTTTTTTTTTTTCACAGTACACATCACAGTGATCATCCCTCTCTGCTTCCAGCTAGTGTGGTGTAAAGAAGGCTCTAATACTCCAGTGTGAGACTGATGTGCGAATTTTCGCTTATGCGAAAATTTACATATGCTAATTTTCGCATATGTTAATTTTCGCATATGCAGATTTTCGCTTATGCGAAAATAAAACGGGAATATTACGAATATGCGAATATTCGCGAATATATGACGAATATTCGTCCATATATTCGCGAATATTCGCGAATTTGAATATGGCCTATGCCGCACAACACTACTTGTGACACTTTGATTATTGTTAGCACTTGGTTTGGGTATAAATACCCCTTAAGCTGTATGTATCACCAAGCTTGACAATGGCTCCATAGGAGCTGAAACGTTGCGCTGTATTTGAGATATGTGTGAATAAATGCACTTTTTTTTACTGGAGTGCTGTGCCATTGGAATTTTTTTTTTTATCTATCTCTATATATATTTATCTCTCTCTCTCTCTCTCTCTCTATATATATATATATATATATATATATATATATATATATATATTTTTTTTTTTTCTTTCTTCTCCTTATAAATATATGTATATATATATATATATATATATATATCTATATATATATATATATATATATAGAGAGAGAGAGAGAGAGAGAGATGGAAATACGTTTTTAAACATGTTTTCACCTTTTCTTACCTTCTTTTTTTTCTTTTTTTTCTTCTTTCCATGTTTTTATTCTTTCCTCCTTTTTTCCTATGCTGCTGCTTCTTATTTTTCTTCTTCTTCTTCAGACCCTATCATTGCACTATTGCTTATTCAATACCACCAGCAGATGGAGACACTATATTGCAACATTAGTTGTGAGCAGCAGTTTGTACAAACAAATGCCTCATAGCTGATGTCCTATCCATTATTGCAATGGATGGCTGGCTGGCAACATTTGTTTTTATCATTCCAATACCACAGAACCAATGCATGGTCAATCAACAGCAATGACACACCTGGGTGAACAGCAAGGAGACCCCCATGTCAATTAACAAGATTCAACACCCACTTCCTGAAAGACAGCTACCTGTCTTTTTGGTCGCTCCAACAGGGGCCAGACACAAGCGGCACCACCTATTGTCTTTTGCCTGCAGTAAGGGCCCACTGGACCAGCCAGCAAGCAGCTGCAGCAGCAAAGAAACAGGTAATCTTTCTTTCCAACACTGAAACCTGGTGGTGCACTTAATATATGGTACCAGATAGGGGACATATCAGATATTAAACTGATAAAAACAGACACTACATTTGATCTCAGCCAAAAGGAAGGATGAGAAGCAATAACTGTGAAAGGAGTGGAAACAGCGCTGTCCCCTTCACATGCACTATCACTACTTGTAGGAAGGGAGGCTGGCTGGCAGCCTCCCATACACACTCTTGCTGGGTGGCAGTCACCCACCAGTACACACAGCAGACCCTAAACCCATATAATTATTGCTAAGCAGGAAGATGGGAGTCCATTTCACTCTGATGGAGCATTTTTAAATGCAATCCATAACCTGGCTTTGGTAGGAACCCTTCTTACTCCTACTTGCATGTGATACTGGGTTTAGGATCTGCATAGGAAACACACACACACACACACACACACACACAAGCACACACTTACCTGTGTTGCCTGCCGAAGCCTCCTTGGCTGTCCCCAAACGGTATAAAACCAACAGCCACGGGAAGCTGTAAGGATAGAGGACATACCTGCATCCTATTGGACTCACTTGTCTTGGTTAAATCCAGCTTATTTGACAACCTATGGTGCTGCTGCTTCTGCTCATGGCTGTGCTGCTTCTGACAAGGCTGTTCTTTGGTGGGCCTAGGCGACATCACAATCTCCATGGTTACATACACAACAAAGGTGAGATGTTGTTTACACCTGGCTATGCCAGTGGTATTGAGTAGCATATCACAGTGCTAAGGGTCCTGGATGCAACAATCTTTCAATGGGGAATAGCCGCACTGAGTTTGTCAAGTGCACCCATGTTTGCAACTCCATCAATACACACATATGTATGTATGTATGTGTATCTATCTATCTCTATATTTATTTATCTCTCTCTCTCTATATATATATATATATATATATTTTTTTTTTTCCTTGTAAATATATGTATATATATATACATATATATATATATATATATATAGAGAGAGAGAGAGAGAGAGAGAGAGAGAGAGAGAGAGATGGAAATAAGTTTTTAAACATGTTTTCACCTTTTTTACCTTCTTTTTTTTTTCTTCTTTCCATGTTTCTTTCCTCCTTTTTTCCTATGCTGCTGCTTCTTATTCTTCTTCTTCTTCTTCAGACCCTATCATTGCACTATTGCTTATTCAATACCACCAGATGGAGACACTATATTGCAACATTAGTTGTGAGCAGCAGTTTGTACAAACAAATGCCTAATAGCTGATGTCCTATCCATTATTGCAATTAGAGATGAGCGAATCGAACTTGATGAACCCGAATTCGTTCCGAATTTCATGAAAAATTCGATTCGCAATGAATACGAATATCGCCGTGATTCTATCGCACGAATCGCTGCATTAAACTCCATTTTACAGTGTTCCAGGCTATTGTAGAGCTAAGATGGTGGATCCACATATGAGTACATGGGGCAGGGGATTATGGGAGGGCGGGAAACAGCGGCGGGAATGAAGGTAGGCGGGCTGACCCTGAATCACATGTGAGATGCAGCCTATCAGCATTCACTGACCCCTGTGATGTCACAGCCCCTATATAATCGGCGGCCATCTTGCCTCTCTTCATTTCATCTGTGCACTCAGATGGAGAGGAAGGGACTGTGTGTGTGTGAATAGCTCATACCACAGCATTACACTGCAACTGCTAGTCACATCAGCATTAGGGAAAGGCAGGAGTGCAGAGTGCTGTGCTGTTACTCTGAGAAGGATCATTGATTGCTAAACCTCCTATTCACGTTATTGAGCATTGCAGCAGAGAGGGGCAGATAGCTGTCAGCTGCCTCATACAGATCTCCAAGCTGCCTGAACTTTCTGAAGCATCTCCTCATTTTTCAGCTGTATTGAGTTTTTTTTTCTCCACAAATCTCCTGCTGCTCAGAATTGTGTGACAATTGAGTGCAATTTAGGGTTTAATCCCTGGATTTTTTTTTTTTGGGTGGTGCTGCACTGTTGGGTCCTGCTGCTGTTCAGAAATAAGTCATATTAGTGTGGACTTTAGTGCCTTTTTACCATTTTTCACCTGTTACTCTGTCTCTGTGCTATATTCAGTGTTATACCACACGTTATACACCTGCCGGTGTATTAAAGAATTTTTTTTTTTCCTGAGTACAAATACGCTTAACAGTGGCCTTATCATTGCAAAGGGCCTAAATACAAGCAAATAGCGTACCATATACCACCTTTTTTTCTGTCTCTGTGCTAAATTAAGTGTTATACCACACGTTATACACCTGCCGGTGTATTAAAGAAAAAAATGTTTTTCCTGAGTACAAATACGCTTTTTCAGTGGCATTATCATTGCAAAGGGCCTACATACAAGCAAATAGCGTACCATATACTACCTTTTTTTCTGTCTCTGTGCTAAATTCAGTGTTATACCACACGTTATACACCTGCCGGTGTATTAAAGAAAAAAAAGTTTTTCCTGAGTACAAATACGCTTTTTCAGTGGCCTTATCATTGCAAAGGGCCTACATACAAGCAAATAGCGTGCCATATACTACCTTTTTTCTGTCTCTGTGCTAAATTCAGTGTTATACCACACGTTATACACCTGCCGGTGCATTAAACTAATTTTTTTTTTGCCTGAGTAAAAATACGCTTAACAGTGGCGTTATCATTGCAAAGGGCCTGAATACAAGCAAGTAGCGTACCATATACTACCTTTTTTTCTGTCTCTGTGCTAAATTCAGTGTTATACCACACGTTATACACCTGCCAGTGTATTAAAGATATAAAAAGGTTTTCCTGCGTAAAAATACGCTTAACAGTGGCCTTATCATTGCAAAGGGCCTACATACAAGCAAATAGCGTACCATATACCACCTTTTTTTCTGTCTCTGTGATAAATTAAGTGTTATACCACACGTTATACACCTGCCGGTGTATTAAAGAAAAAAAAGTTTTTCCTGAGTACAAATACGCTTTTTCAGTGGCTTTATCATTGCAAAGGGCCTACATACAAGCAAATAGCGTACCATATACTACCTTTTTTTCTGTCTCTGTGCTAAATTGAGTGTTATACCACACGTTATACACCTGCCGGTGTATTAAAGAAAATAAAAGGTTTTCCTGTGCAAAAATACGCTTAACAGTGGCCTTATCATTGCAAAGGGCCTACATACAAGCAAATAGCGTACCATATACCACCTTTTTTTTCTTTCTCTGTGCTAAATTCAGTGTTATACCACACGTTATACACCTGCCGGTGTATTAAAGAAAAAAAGTTTTTCCTGAGTACAAATACGCTTTTTCAGTGGCATTATCATTGCAAAGGGCCTACATACAAGCAAATAGCGTACCATATACCATCTTTTTTTCTGTCTCTGTGCTAAATTCAGTGTTATACCACACATTATACACCTGCTGGTGTATTAAAGAAAAAAGTTTTTCCTGAGTAACAATACGCTTAACAGTGACCTTATCATTGCAAAGGGCCCAAATACAAGCAAATAGCTTATCATATACAGTAACCCCCCCGACCTACGATGGCCCCGACATATGATAAAATTGACATACGGTGGCCTCTCAGAGACCATCGCATGTCGATGTCAGCATCGACATACGATGCTTTTATATGCTGGGGCCATCGCATTAACTGCTATCCGACAGCGCAAAATGCTTAAGCTGCTGTCGGATAGCAGTGTAATGTGCCCCAGCAGGTTCACTTACCTATTCCCACTGCTCCGGGTCCACTTCGCGATCCTCCGGTGTCTTGCGCATCTTCTCCAGGGTCCGGGCCTTGCTTTCCGGCGTCGTTATTACATCACTACGCACGCCGCGCCGGCGCAGCAGCGTAATAACGTCACCGGAAAGCAAGGCCCGGACCCTGCAGAAGATGCGCAAGACACCGGAGGATCGCGAAGAAGACACAGGAGCAGCGGGACAGCATCGGGAGCCCCTGGAACAGCAGCGGGAGCGGTGAGGACCTGGTGCGGAGCGGCGGGGACAGGTGAGTATAACTTCCTATGCTTTACATTGCACGGATCCCTCAACATACGATGGATTCGACAAACGATGGGTCGTTTGGAACAAATTACCATCGTATGTTGAGGGACCACTGTACTACTTTTTTTTTTGTCTCTGTGCTAAATTGAGTGTTATACCACACGTTATGTACCTGCCAGTGTATTAAAGAAAAAAAAGTTTTTCCTGAGTACAAATACGCTTTTTCAGTGGCCTTATCATCGCAAAGGGCCTACATACAAGCAAATAGCGTACCATATACCACTTTTTTTTCTATCTCTGTGCTAAATTCAGTGTTATACCACACGTTAAACACTTGCCGGTGTATTAAAGAAAAAAAAGTTTTTCCTGAGTACAAATACGCTTTTTCAGTGGCATTATCATTGCAAAGGGCCTACATACAAGCAAATAGCGTACCATATACTACCTTTTTTCTGTCTCTGTGCTAAATTCAGTATTATACCACACGTTATATACACCTGCCGGTGAATTAAAGAAAAAAAGGTTTTCCTGAGTAAAAATACGCTTAACAGTGGCCTTATAATTGCAAAGGGCCTAAATACAAGCAAATTGCTTACCATATACTACCTTTTTTTCTGTCTCTGTGCTAAATTCAGTGTTATACCACATGTTATACACCTGCCGGTGTATGAAAGAAAAAAAAGTTTTTCCTGAGTACAAATACGCTTTTTCAGTGGCCTTATCATTGCAAAGGGCCTAAATACAAGCAAATAGCGTACATATACTACCTTTTTTTCTGTCTCTGTGCTAAATTAAGTGTTATACCACACGTTATACACCTGCTGGTGTATTAAAAAAAACCAATGGTTTTCCTGTGTAAAATTACTCTTAGCAGTGGCCTTATCATTGCAAAGGGCCTACATACAAGCAAATAGCGTACATATACTACCTTTTTTTCTGTCTCTGTGCTAAATTCAGTGTTATACCACACCTTATACACCTGCCGGTGTATTAAAGAAAAAAAAGGTTTTCCTGAGTAAAAATACGCTTAACAGTGGCGTTATCATTGCAAAGGGCCTAAATACAAGCAAATAGCGTACCATATACTACCTTTTTTTCTGTCTCTGTGCTAAATTCAGTGTTATACCACATGTTATACACCTGCCGGTGTATGAAAGAAAAAAAAGTTTTTCCTGAGTACAAATACGCTTAACAGTGGCCTTATCATTGCAAAGGGCCTAAATACAAGCAAATAGCGTACCATATACTACCTTTTTTTCTGTCTCTGTGCTAAATTCAGTGTTATACCACATGTTATACACCTGCCGTTGTATTAAAGAAAAATGTTTTTTTCCTGAGTACAAATACGCTTTACAGTGGCCTTATCATTGCAAAGGGCCTACATACAAGCAAATAGCGTACCATATACTACCCTTTTTTCTGTCTCTGTGCTAAATTCAGTGTTATACCACACGTTATATACCTGCCGGTGTATTAAAGAAAAAAAAGGTTTTCCTGCGTAAAAATACGCTTAACAGTGGCCTTATCATTGCAAAGGGCCTAAATACAAGCAAATAGCGTATCACATACTACCTTTTTTTCTGTCTCTGTGCTAAATTAAGTGTTATACCACACGTTATATACCTGCCGGTTTATTAAAGAAAAAAATGGTTTTCCTGCGTTAAAATACGCCTAACAGTGGCCTTATCATTGCAGGCCTACATACAAGCAAATAGCGTACCATATACTACCTTTTTTTCTGTCTCTGTGCTAAATTCAGTGTTATACCACACGTTATACACCTGCTGGTGTATTAAAGAAAAAAAAGTTTTTCCTGAGTACAAATACGCTTTTTCAGTGGCATTATCATTGCAAAGGGCCTACATACAAGCAAATAGCGTACCATATACCACCTTTTTTTCTGTCTCTGTGCTAAATTCAGTGTTATACCACACGTTATACATCTGCCGGTGTATTAAAGAAAAAAATGGGTTTCCTGTTTAAAAATACGCTTAGCAGTGGCCTTATCATTGCAAAGGGCCTACATACAAGCAAATAGCGTACATATACTACCTTTTTTTTCTGTCTCTGTGCTAAATTAAGTGTTATACCACACGTTATACACCTGCTGGTGTATTAAAAAAAAACAATGGTTTTCCTGTGTAAAATTACGCTTAGCAGTGGCCTTATCATTGCAAAGGGCCTACATACAAACAAATAGCGTACATATACTACCTTTTTTTCTGTCTCTGTGCTAAATTCAGTGTTATACCACACCTTATACACCTGCCAGTGTATTAAAGAAAAAATAGGTTTTCCTGAGTAAAAATACGCTTAACAGTGGCGTTATCATTGCAAAGGGCCTAAATACAAGCAAATAGCGTACCATATACTACCTTTTTTTCTGTCTCTGTGCTAAATTCAGTGTTATACCACATGTTATACACCTGCCGGTGTATGAAAGAAAAAAAAGTTTTTCCTGAGTACAAATACGCTTAACAGTGGCCTTATCATTGCAAAGGGCCTAAATACAAGCAAATAGCGTACCATATACTACCTTTTTTTCTGTCTCTGTGCTAAATTCAGTGTTATACCACATGTTATACACCTGCCGTTGTATTAAAGAAAAATGTTTTTTTCCTGAGTACAAATACGCTTTACAGTGGCCTTATCATTGCAAAGGGCCTACATACAAGCAAATAGCGTACCATATACTACCTTTTTTTCTGTCTCTGTGCTAAATTCAGTGTTATACCACACGTTATATACCTGCCGGTGTATTAAAGAAAAAAAAGGTTTTCCTGCGTAAAAAACGCTTAACAGTGGCCTTATCATTGCAAAGGGCCTAAATACAAGCAAATAGCGTATCACATACTACCTTTTTTTCTGTCTCTGTGCTAAATTAAGTGTTATACCACACGTTATATACCTGCCGGTTTATTAAAGAAAAAAATGGTTTTCCTGCGTTAAAATACGCCTAACAGTGGCCTTATCATTGCAAAGGGCCTACATACAAGCAAATAGCGTACCATATACTACCTTTTTCTCTGTCTCTGTGCTAAATTCAGTGTTATACCACACGTTATACACCTGCTGGTGTATTAAAGAAAAAAAAGTTTTTTCTGAGTACAAATATGCTTTTTCAGTGGCATTATCATTGTAAAGGGCCAACATACAAGCAAATAGGGTACCATATACCACCTTTTTTTCTGTCTCTGTGCTAAATTAAGTGTTATACCACACGTTATACACCTGCTGGTGTATTAAAAAAAAACAATGGTTTTCCTGTGTAAAATTACGCTTAGCAGTGGCCTTATCATTGCAAAGGGCCTACATACAAGCAAATAGCGTACATATACTACCTTTTTTTCTGTCTCTGTGCTAAATTCAGTGTTATACCACACCTTATACACCTGCCGGTGTATTAAAGAAAAAAAAGGTTTTCCTGAGTAAAAATACGCTTAACAGTGGCGTTATCATTGCAAAGGGCCTAAATACAAGCAAATAGCGTACCATATACTACCTTTTTTTCTGTCTCTGTGCTAAATTCAGTGTTATACCACACGTTATACACCTGCCAGTGTATGAAAGAAAAAAAAGTTTTTCCTGAGTACAAATACGCTTTTTCAGTGGCCTTATCATTGCAAAGGGCCTAAATACAAGCAAATAGCGTACCATATACTACCTTTTTTTCTGTCTCTGTGCTAAATTAAGTGTTATACCACACGTTATATACCTGCCGGTGTATTAAAGAAAAAAATGGTTTTCCTGCGTTAAAATTCGCTTAACAGTGGCCTTATCATTGCAGGCCTACATACAAGCAAATAGCGTACCATATACTACCTTTTTTTCTGTCTCTGTGCTAAATTCAGTCTTATACCACACGTTATATACCTGCCGGTTTATTAAAGAAAAAAATGGTTTTCCTGCGTTAAAATACGCCTAACAGTGGCCTTATCATTGCAGGCCTACATACAAGCAAATAGCGTACCATATACTACCTTTTTTTCTGTCTCTGTGCTAAATTCAGTGTTATACCACACGTTATACACCTGCTGGTGTATTAAAGAAAAAAAAGTTTTTCCTGAGTACAAATACGCTTTTTCAGTGGCATTATCATTGCAAAGGGCCTACATACAAGCAAATAGCGTACCATATACCACCTTTTTTTCTGTCTCTGTGCTAAATTCAGTGTTATACCACACGTTATACATCTGCCGGTGTATTAAAGAAAAAAATGGTTTTCCTGTTTAAAAATACGCTTAGCAGTGGCCTTATCATTGCAAAGGGCCTACATACAAGCAAATAGCGTACATATACTACCTTTTTTTTCTGTCTCTGTGCTAAATTAAGTGTTATACCACACGTTATACACCTGCTGGTGTATTAAAAAAAAACAATGGTTTTCCTGTGTAAAATTACGCTTAGCAGTGGCCTTATCATTGCAAAGGGCCTACATACAAACAAATAGCGTACATATACTACCTTTTTTTCTGTCTCTGTGCTAAATTCAGTGTTATACCACACCTTATACACCTGCCAGTGTATTAAAGAAAAAAAAGGTTTTCCTGAGTAAAAATACGCTTAACAGTGGCGTTATCATTGCAAAGGGCCTAAATACAAGCAAATAGCGTACCATATACTACCTTTTTTTCTGTCTCTGTGCTAAATTCAGTGTTATACCACATGTTATACACCTGCCGGTGTATGAAAGAAAAAAAAGTTTTTCCTGTGTACAAATACGCATAACAGTGGCCTTATCATTGCAAAGGGCCTAAATACAAGCAAATAGCGTACCATATACTACCTTTTTTTCTGTCTCTGTGCAAAATTCAGTGTTATACCACATGTTATACACCTGCCGTTGTATTAAAGAAAAATGTTTTTTTCCTGAGTACAAATACGCTTTACAGTGGCCTTATCATTGCAAAGGGCCTACATACAAGCAAATAGCGTACCATATACTACCTTTTTTTCTGTCTCTGTGCTAAATTCAGTGTTATACCACACGTTATATACCTGCCGGTGTATTAAAGAAAAAAAAGGTTTTCCTGCGTAAAAAACGCTTAACAGTGGCCTTATCATTGCAAAGGGCCTAAATACAAGCAAATAGCGTATCACATACTACCTTTTTTTCTGTCTCTGTGCTAAATTAAGTGTTATACCACACGTTATATACCTGCCGGTTTATTAAAGAAAAAAATGGTTTTCCTGCGTTAAAATACGCCTAACAGTGGCCTTATCATTGCAAAGGGCCTACATACAAGCAAATAGCGTACCATATACTACCTTTTTCTCTGTCTCTGTGCTAAATTCAGTGTTATACCACACGTTATACACCTGCTGGTGTATTAAAGAAAAAAAAGTTTTTTCTGAGTACAAATATGCTTTTTCAGTGGCATTATCATTGTAAAGGGCCAACATACAAGCAAATAGGGTACCATATACCACCTTTTTTTCTGTCTCTGTGCTAAATTAAGTGTTATACCACACGTTATACACCTGCTGGTGTATTAAAAAAAAACAATGGTTTTCCTGTGTAAAATTACGCTTAGCAGTGGCCTTATCATTGCAAAGGGCCTACATACAAGCAAATAGCGTACATATACTACCTTTTTTTCTGTCTCTGTGCTAAATTCAGTGTTATACCACACCTTATACACCTGCCGGTGTATTAAAGAAAAAAAAGGTTTTCCTGAGTAAAAATACGCTTAACAGTGGCGTTATCATTGCAAAGGGCCTAAATACAAGCAAATAGCGTACCATATACTACCTTTTTTTCTGTCTCTGTGCTAAATTCAGTGTTATACCACACGTTATACACCTGCCAGTGTATGAAAGAAAAAAAAGTTTTTCCTGAGTACAAATACGCTTTTTCAGTGGCCTTATCATTGCAAAGGGCCTAAATACAAGCAAATAGCGTACCATATACTACCTTTTTTTCTGTCTCTGTGCTAAATTAAGTGTTATACCACACGTTATATACCTGCCGGTGTATTAAAGAAAAAAATGGTTTTCCTACGTTAAAATTCGCTTAACAGTGGCCTTATCATTGCAGGCCTACATACAAGCAAATAGCGTACCATATACTACCTTTTTTTCTGTCTCTGTGCTAAATTCAGTCTTATACCACACGTTATACACCTGCTGGTGTATTAAAGAAAAAAAAGTTTTTCCTGAGTACAAATACGCTTTTTCAGTGGCATTATCATTGCAAAGGGCCTACATACAAGCAAATAGCGTACCATATACCACCTTTTTTTCTGTCTCTGTGCTAAATTCAGTGTTATACCACACGTTATACATCTGCCGGTGTATTAAAGAAAAAAATGGTTTTCCTGTTTAAAAATACGCTTAGCAGTGGCCTTATCATTGCAAAGGGCCTACATACAAGCAAATAGCGTACATATACTACCTTTTTTTCTGTCTCTGTGCTAAATTAAGTGTTATACCACACGTTATACACCTGCTGGTGTATTAAAAAAAAAACAATGGTTTTCCTGTGTAAAATTACGCTTAGCAGTGGCCTTATCATTGCAAAGGGCCTACATACAAGCAAATAGCGTACATATACTACCTTTTTTTCTGTCTCTGTGCTAAATTCAGTGTTATACCACACCTTATACACCTGCTGGTGTATTAAAGAAAAAAAAGGTTTTCCTGAGTAAAAATACGCTTAACAGTGGCGTTATCATTGCAAAGGGCCTAAATACAAGCAAATAGCGTACCATATACTACCTTTTTTTCTGTCTCTGTGCTAAATTCAGTGTTATACCACAGGTTATACACCTGCCAGTGTATGAAAGAAAAAAAGTTTTTCCTGAGTACAAATACGCTTTTTCAGTGGCCTTATCATTGCAAAGGGCCTAAATACAAGCAAATAGCGTACCATATACTACCTTTTTTTCTGTCTCTGTGCTAAATTAAGTGTTATACCACACGTTATATACCTGCCGGTGTATTAAAGAAAAAAATGGTTTTCCTGTGTTAAAATTCGCTTAACAGTGGCCTTATCATTGCAGGCCTACATACAAGCAAATAGCGTACCATATACTACCTTTTTTTCTGTCTCTGTGCTAAATTCAGTGTTATACCACACGTTATACACCTGCTGGTGTATTAAAGAAAAAAAAGTTTTTCCTGAGTACAAATACGCTTTTTCAGTGGCATTATCATTGCAAAGGGCCTACATACAAGCAAATAGCGTACCATATACCACCTTTTTTTCTGTCTCTGTGCTAAATTCAGTGTTATACCACACGTTATACATCTGCCGGTGTATTAAAGAAAAAAATGGTTTTCCTGTTTAAAAATACGCTTAGCAGTGGCCTCATCATTGCAAAGGGCCTACATACAAGCAAATAGTGTACATATACTACCTTTTTTTCTGTCTCTGTGCTAAATTCAGTGTTATACCACACCTTATACACCTGCCGGTGTATTAAAGAAAAAAATGGTTTTCCTGAGTAAAAATACGCTCAACAGTGGCCTTATCATTGCAAAGGGCCTAAATACAAGCAAATAGCGTACCATATACTACCTTTTTTTCTGTATCTGTGCTAAATTCAGTGTTATACCACACGTTATACACCTGCTAGTGTATTAAAGAAAAAAAACGTTTTTCCTGAGTACAAATACGCTTTTTCAGTGGCATTATCATTGCAAAGGGTCTAAATACAAGCAAATAGCGTACCATATACTACCTTTTTTTCTGTCTCTGTGCTAAATTCAGTGTTATACCACACGTTATACACCTGCCAGTGTATTAAAGAAAAAAAACGTTTTTCCTGAGTACAAATACGCTTTTTCAGTGGCATTATCATTGCAAAGGGCCTAAATACAAGCAAATAGCGTACCATATACTACCTTTTTTTTCTGTCTCTGTGCTAAATTAAGTGTTATACCACATGTTATATATCTTCCGGTGTATTAAAGAAAAAAAAGGTTTTCCTGCGTAAAAATACGCTTAACAGTGGCCTTATCATTACAAAGGGCCTAAATACAAGCAAATAGCGTACCATATACTACCTTTTTTTCTGTCTCTGTGCTAAATTAAGTGTTATACCGCACGTTATATACCTGCCGGTGTATTAAAGAAAAAAATGGTTTTCCTGCGTTAAAATACGCTTAACAGTGGCCTTATCATTGCAAAGGGCCTACATACAAGCAAATAGCGTACCATATACTACCTTTTTTTCTGTCTCTGTGCTAAACTCAGTGTTATACCACACGTTATACACCTGCTGGTGTATTAAAGAAAAAAAAGTTTTTCCTGAGTACAAATACGCTTTTTTAATGGCATTATCATTGCAAAGGGCCTACATACAAGCAAATAGCGTACCATATACTACCTTTTTTTCTGTCTCTGTGCTATATTAAGTGTTATACCACACGTTTTATACCTGCCGGTGTATTAAAGAAAAAAAAGGTTTTCCTGCGTAAAAATACACTTAACAGTGGCCTTATCATTGCAAAGGGCCTAAATACAAGCAAATAGCGTACCATATACTACCTTTTTTTCTGTCTCTGTGCTAAATTCAGTGTTATACCACACGTTATACACCTGCTGGTGTATTAAAGAAAAAAAGTTTTTCCTGAGTACAAATACGCTTTTTCAGTGGCTTTATCATTGCAAAGGGCCTACATACAAGCAAATACCGTACCATATACCACCTTTTTTTCTGTCTCTGTGCTAAATTCAGTGTTATACCACACGTTATACACCTGCCGCTGTATTAAGGAAATAAAAAGGTTTTCCTGCGTAAAAATACGCTTAACAGTGGCCTTATCATTGCAAAGGGCCTAAATACAAGCAAATAGCGTACCATATACTACCTTTTTTTCTGTCTCTGTGCTAAATTCAGTGTTATACCACACGTTATACACCTGCCGGTGTATTAAAGAAAAAAATGGTTTTCCTGAGTAAAAATACGCTTAATAGTGGCCTTATCATTACAAAGGGCCTAAATACAAGCAAATACTGTACCATATACTACCTTTTTTTCTGTCTCTGTGCTAAATTCAGTGTTATACCACACGTTATATACCTGCCGGTGTATTAAAGAAAAAAATGGTTTTCCTGTGTTTAAATTCGCTTAACAGTGGCCTTATCATTGCAGGCCTACATACAAGCAAATAGCGTACCATATACTACCTTCTGTCACGATTCGGCTGGCAGGAGGTGGATCCTCTGTGCCAGAGAGGGATTGGCGTGGACCGTGCTAGTGGACCGGTTCTAAGTTACTACTGGTATTCACCAGAGCCCGCCGCAAAGCGGGATGGTCTTGCAGCGGCGGTAGTAACCAGGTCGTATCCACTAGCAACGGCTCAACCTCTCTGACTGCTGAAGATAGGCGCGGTACAAGGGAATAGACAAGAGCAAGGTCGGACGTAGCAGAAGGTCGGGGCAGGCAGCAAGGATCGTAGTCCGGGGCAACGGCAGGAGGTCTGGAACACAGGCTAGGAACACACAAGGAAACGCTTTCACTGGCACAATGGCAACAAGATTCGGCGAGGGAGTGCAGGGGAAGTGAGGTATACATAGGGAGTGCACAGGTGAACACACTAATTAGACCAACTGCGCCAATCAGTGGCGCAGTGGCCCTTTAAATCGCAGAGACCCGGCGCGCGCGCGCCCTAGGGAGCGGGGCCGCGCGCGCCGGGACAGGACCGACGGAGAGCGAGTCAGGTACGGGAGCCGGGGTGCGCATCGCGAGCGGGCGCCACCCGCATCGCGAATCGCATCCCGGCTGGGGGCGGTATCGCAGCGCACCCGGTCAGTAGATCTGACCGGGGCGCTGCAGTAGCGAGGATGTTGCGAGCGCTCCGGGGAGGAGCGGGGACCCGGAGCGCTCGGCGTAACAGTACCCCCCCCTTGGGTCTCCCCCTCTTCTTGGAGCCTGAGAACCTGAGGACCAGACTTTTGTCTAGGATGTTGTCCTCAGGTTCCCAGGATCTCTCTTCAGGACCACAGCCCTCCCAATCAACCCAAAAAATTTTTTTCCCTCTGACCGTCTTGGAGGCCAGTATCTCCTTCACGGAGAAGATGTCAGAAGAACCGGAAACAGGAGTGGGAGAAACAAGTTTGGGAGAGAAACGGTTGATGATGAGTGGTTTAAGGAGAGAGACATGAAAGGCATTGGGAATACGAAGAGAAGGAGGAAGAAGAAGTTTGTAAGAGACAGGATTAATTTGGCACAAGACTTTGAAAGGACCAAGATAGCGTGGTCCCAGTTTGTAACTGGGGACACGAAAGCGGACATATTTAGCGGAGAGCCATACCTTGTCTCCGGGAGCAAAAATGGGGGGAGCTCTTCTTTTCTTATCGGCAAACTTTTTCATGCGAGATGAAGCCTGTAAAAGAGAATTTTGGGTCTCTTTCCATATGGTGGAAAGATCACGAGTCACTTCATCCACAGCGGGCAAACCAGAGGGCAAGGGAATAGGGAGGGGGGGAAGAGGGTGACGGCCGTACACCACGAAAAATGGGGATTTAGCAGAAGATTCAGAGACTCTGAAGTTGTACGAGAATTCGGCCCATGGTAGAAGATCTGCCCAGTCATCCTGGCGGGAGGAAACAAAATGCCGTAAATAGTCACCCAGGACCTGGTTAATTCTTTCTACTTGCCCATTGGATTGAGGATGATAAGCAGAAGAGAAGTTTAATTTAATCTTGAGTTGTTTACAGAGAGCCCTCCAGAATTTTGACACGAATTGGACGCCTCTATCCGAGACGATCTGCGTGGGCAAACCGTGAAGACGAAAAATGTGTACAAAAAATTGTTTTGCCAACTGAGGCGCAGAAGGAAGACCAGGAAGAGGAATAAAATGTGCCATCTTGGAAAATCGATCAACGACCACCCAAACAACAGTGTTGCCACGGGATGGGGGTAGGTCTGTAATAAAGTCCATACCAATCAGAGACCAAGGCTGTTCGGGGACAGGCAGAGGATGAAGGAGACCAGCAGGCTTCTGGCGAGGAGTCTTATCCCGGGCACAGACAGTACAGGCCCGCACAAAATCAACAACATCCGTCTCCAGAGTCGGCCACCAATAGAAACGAGAGATGAGTTGCAAGGACTTTTTGATGCCCGCATGGCCTGCGAGGTGGGAGGAGTGACCCCATTTGAGAATCCCGAGGCGTTGGCGTGGAGAAACGAAGGTCTTCCCTGGAGGAGTTTGCCTGATGGAGGCTGGAGAAGTGGAGATCAGACAGTCAGGAGGAATGATGTGTTGCGGAGAGACCTCTACTTCCGAGGCATCCGAGGAACTAGAGAGAGCATCGGCCCTAATGTTCTTGTCGGCAGGGCGAAAATGAATTTCAAAGTTAAAACGGGCAAAGAACAACGACCAACTGGCCTGGCGAGGATTCAGCCGTTGGGCAGACTGGAGATAGGAGAGATTCTTGTGATCGGTGTAAATGATAACTGGAAATTTTGATCCCTCCAGCAGATGCCTCCATTCCTCAAGTGCCAATTTAATGGCCAGTAGTTCTCGATCCCCGATGGAGTAGTTCCTCTCCGCCGGAGAGAAGGTCCTAGAAAAAAAACCACAAGTAACAGCATGCCCGGAAGAATTTTTTTGTAGAAGGACCACTCCAGCTCCCACTGAGGAGGCATCAACCTCCAATAGGAAGGGTTTAGATGGGTCAGGTCTGGAGAGCACGGGAGCAGAAGAAAAGGCAGACTTGAGCCGTTTAAATGCGTCTTCCGCTTGGGGAGACCAGGACTTAGGATTGGCATTCTTCTTGGTTAAAGCCACGATAGGAGCCACAATAGTGGAAAAATGTGGAATAAATTGTCTGTAATAATTGGCGAACCCCAAAAAACGTTGGATAGCACGGAGTCCGGAGGGGCGTGGCCAATCTAAGACGGCAGAGAGTTTATCTGGGTCCATTTGTAGTCCCTGGCCAGAGACCAAGTATCCTAGGAAAGGAAGAGATTGACATTCAAACAGACATTTCTCCATTTTGGCATAAAGTTGATTGTCTCGAAGTCTCTGAAGAACCATGCGGACATGCTGGCGATGTTCTTCTAAGTTGGCAGAAAAAATCAGAATATCGTCCAGATACACAACAACACAGGAATATAAGAGATCACGAAAAATTTCATTAACAAAGTCTTGGAAGATGGCAGGGGCGTTGCACAGGCCAAAGGGCATGACCAGATACTCAAAGTGTCCATCTCTGGTGTTAAATGCAGTTTTCCATTCGTCCCCCTCCCTGATGCGGATGAGATTATAAGCACCTCTTAAGTCCAGTTTGGTAAAGATGTGGGCACCTTGAAGGCGATCAAAGAGTTCTGAGATAAGAGGTAGGGGGTAGCGGTTCTTTACCGTGATTTTATTAAGTCCGCGGTAATCAATGCAAGGACGTAGGGAGCCATCTTTTTTGGACACAAAGAAAAATCCAGCTCCGGCAGGAGAGGAGGATTTGCGGATAAACCCCTTTTTTAAATTTTCCTGGATGTATTCAGACATAGCAAGAGTCTCTGGGGCGGACAGAGGATAAATTCTGCCCCGGGGTGGAGTAGTGCCCGGGAGGAGGTCAATAGGATAGTCATAAGGCCTGTGAGGAGGTAAAGTCTCAGCTTGCTTTTTGCAAAATACGTCAGCATAGTCCATATAAGCCTTAGGGAGACCGGTTACAGGGGGAACCACAGGGTCACGGCAGGGAGTACTGGGAACCGGTTTAAGACAGTCCTTGAAACAAGAAGTACCCCAGCTCTTGATCTCTCCTGTGGACCAATCAAGGGTTGGGGAATGGCGTTGAAGCCACGGTAGTCCAAGGAGAATTTCGGAAGTGCAATTGGAGAGGACCAAAAACTCAATTTTTTCGTGATGAGGTCCGATGCACATTAGGAGGGGCTCCGTGCGGTAACGCACGGTACAGTCCAATCTTTCATTGTTAACACAATTGATGTAGAGGGGTCTGGCGAGACTGGTCACCGGGATGTTGAACCTGTTGATGAGAGAGGCCAAAATAAAATTTCCTGCAGATCCGGAATCCAAGAAGGCCATAGTAGAGAAGGAGAAGGTAGAGGCAGATATCCGCACAGGCACAGTAAGGCGTGGAGAAGCAGAGTTGACATCAAGAACTGTCTCACCTTTGTGCGGAGTCAGCGTACGTCTTTCCAGGCGGGGAGGACGGATAGGACAATCCTTCAGGAAGTGTTCGGTACCGGCACAGTACAGGCAAAGATTCTCCATGCGGCGTCGTGTCCTCTCTTGAGGTGTCAAGCGAGACCGGTCAACTTGCATAGCCTCCACGGCGGGAGGCACAGGAACGGATTGCAGAGGACCAGAGGAGAGAGGAGCCGGGGAGAAAAAACGCCTCGTGCGAACAAAGTCCATATCCTGGCGGAGCTCCTGACGCCTTTCGGAAAAACGCATGTCAATGCGAGTGGCTAGATGAATGAGTTCATGCAGGTTAGCAGGAATTTCTCGTTCGGCCAGAACATCTTTAATGTTGCTGGATAGGCCTTTTTAAAGGTCGCGCAGAGGGCCTCATTATTCCAGGATAATTCGGAAGCAAGAGTACGGAATTGGATGGCGTACTCGCCAACGGAAGAATTACCCTGGACCAGGTTCAGCAGGGCAGTCTCAGCAGAAGAGGCTCGGGCAGGTTCCTCAAAGACACTTCGAATTTCCGAGAAGAAGGAGTGTACAGAGGCAGTGACGGGGTCATTGCGGTCCCAGAGCGGTGTGGCCCATGACAGAGCTTTCCCAGACAGAAGGCTGACTACGAAAGCCACCTTAGACCTTTCAGTAGGAAACTGGTCCGACATCATCTCCAAGTGCAGGGAACATTGTGAAAGAAAGCCACGGAAAAACTTAGAGTCCCCATCAAATTTATCCGGCAAGGATAGTCGTAGGCCGGAATCGGCCACTCGCTGCGGAGGAGGTGCAGGAGCTGGCGGAGGAGATGATTGCTGAAGCTGTGGTAGTAGCTGCTGTAGCATCACGGTCAGTTGAGACAGCTGGTGGCCTTGTTGCGCTATCTGTTGTGACTGCTGGGCGACCACCGTGGTGAGGTCGGCGACAACTGGCAGTGGAACTTCAGCGGGATCCATGGCCGGATCTACTGTCACGATTCGGCTGGCAGGAGGTGGATCCTCTGTGCCAGAGAGGGATTGGCGTGGACCGTGCTAGTGGACCGGTTCTAAGTTACTACTGGTATTCACCAGAGCCCGCCGCAAAGCGGGATGGTCTTGCAGCGGCGGTAGTAACCAGGTCGTATCCACTAGCAACGGCTCAACCTCTCTGACTGCTGAAGATAGGCGCGGTACAAGGGAGTAGACAAGAGCAAGGTCGGACGTAGCAGAAGGTCGGGGCAGGCAGCAAGGATCGTAGTCAGGGGCAACGGCAGGAGGTCTGGAACACAGGCTAGGAACACACTAGAAAACGCTTTCACTGGCACAATGGCAACAAGATCCGGCAAGGGAGTGCAGGGGAAGTGAGGTATACATAGGGAGTGCACAGGTGAACACACTAATTAGACCAACTGCGCCAATCAGTGGCGCAGTGGCCCTTTAAATCGCAGAGACCCGGCGCGCGCGCGCCCTAGGGAGCGGGGCCGCGCGCGCCGGGACAGGACCGACGGAGAGCGAGTCAGGTACGGGAGCCGGGGTGCGCATCGCGAGCGGGCGCCACCCGCATCGCGAATCGCATCCCGGCTGGGGGCGGTATCGCAGCGCACCCGGTCAGTAGATCTGACCGGGCGCTGCAGTAGAGAGGATGTTGCGAGCGCTCCGGGGAGGAGCGGGGACCCGGAGCGCTCGGCGTAACACCTTCTTTTCTGTCTCTGTGCTAAATTCAGTGTTATACCACACGTTATACACCTGCCGGTGTATTAAAGAAAAAAAAGGTTTTCCTGCGAAAAAATACGCTTAACAGTGGCCTTATCATTGCAAAGGGCCTAAATACAAGCAAATAGCATACCATATACTACCTTTTTTCTGTTCTTGTGCTAAAT
Organism: Hyla sarda; assembly: GCF_029499605.1. Classification (NCBI taxonomy): domain Eukaryota; kingdom Metazoa; phylum Chordata; class Amphibia; order Anura; family Hylidae; genus Hyla; species Hyla sarda. The sequence goes on along the minus strand of NC_079189.1, from coordinate 316,412,700 downwards.
TACCGTATATACTCGAGTATAAGCCGACCCGAGTATAAGCCGAGACCCCTAATTTCAACCCAAAATCCCAGGAAAAGTTATTGACTCGAGTATAAGCCTAGGGTGGGAAATACCTCATCCCCCCCTGTCATCATCCAGACCCGTCATTAACATCCTCATCATCCCCTTGTCATCATCCCACACATCCCCCCTTCATCATCCCCTTGTCATCATCCCACACATCCCCTTATCATCCCACACATCCCCCCTTCATCATCCCCTTGTCATCATCCCACACATCCCCTTATCATCCCACACATCCCCCCTTCATCATCCCCTTGTCATCATCCCACACATCCCCCCTTCATCATCCCACACATCCCCTTATCCCACACATCCCCCCTTCATCATCCCCTTGTCATCATCCCACACATCCCCCCTTCATCATCCCCTTGTCATCATCCCACACATCCCCTTATCATCCCACACATCCCCCCTTCATCATCCCCTTGTAATCATCCCACACCCCCCCCCTTCATCATCCCCACCCCCCTTCATCATCCCCACACCCCCCCCCCCTTCATCATCCTCTTCTCATCATTCGCCCTCAGTGGTCTTCAACCTGCGGACCTCCAGAGGTTTCAAAACTACAACTCCCAGCAAGCCCGGGCAGCCATCGGCTGTCCGGGCTTGCTGGGAGTTGTAGTTTTGAAACCTCCGGAGGTCCGCAGGTTGAAGACCACTGCGGCCTTCAACATCATCCAGCCCCCTCTCACCCCCTTTAGTTCTGAGTACTCACCTCCGCTCGGCGCTGGTCCGGTCCTGCAGGGCTGTCCGGTAAGGAGGTGGTCCGGGCTGCTATCTTCACCGGGGGCGCCTCTTCTCCGCGCTTCCGGCCCGGAATAGAGCCGTTGCCTTGACAACGACGTATCTGCGTCGTTGTCAAGGCAACGTGACTATTCTGAGGCCGGGCCCGAAGCGCGGAGAAGAGGCGCCCCCGGTGAAGATAGCAGCCCGGACCACCTCCTCACCGGACCACCTCCTTACCGGACAGCCCTGCAGGACCGGACCAGCGCCGAGCGGAGGTGAGTACTCAGAACTAAAGGGGGTGAGAGGGGGCTGGATGATGTTGAAGGCCGCAGTGGTCTTAAACCTGCGGACCTCCGGAGGTTTCAAAACTACAACTCCCAGCAAGCCCGGACAGCCGATGGCTGCCCTGGCTTGCTGGGAGTTGTAGTTTTGAAACCTCTGGAAGTCCGCAGGTTGAAGACCACTGCGGGTGGGGGAGTTCACTCGAGTATAAGCCGAGGGGGGTGTTTTCAGCACGAAAAATCGTGCTGAAAAACTCGGCTTATACTCGAGTATATACGGTAAGTGTTATACCACACGTTATATACCTGCCGGTGTATTAAAGAAAAAAAAGGTTTTCCTGCGTAAAAATACGCTTAACAGTGGCCTTATCATTGCAAAAGGCCTAAATACAAGCAAATAGCGTACCATATACTACCTTTTTTTCTGTCTCTGTGCTAAATTAAGTGTTATACCACACGTTATACACCTGCCGGTGTATTAAAGAAAAAAAAGGTTTTCCTGTGTAAAAATACGCTTAACAGTGGCCTTATCATTGCAAAAGGCCTAAATACAAGCAAATAGCGTACCATATACTACCTTTTTTTCTGTCTCTGTGCTAAATTAAGTGTTATACCACACGTTATACACCTGCCGGTGTATTAAAGAAAACATTTTTTTTCCTGAGTACAAATACGCTTTACAGTGGCCTTATCATTGCAAAGGGCCTACATACAAGCAAATAGCGTTACATATACTACCTTTTTTTCTGTCTCTGTGCTAAATTCAGTGTTATATCACACGTTATACAGCTGCCAGTGTATTAAAGAAAAAAAAAGTTTTTCCTGAGTACAAATACGCTTTTTCAGTGGCATTATCATTGCAAAGGGCCTACATACAAGCAAATAGCGTACCATATACCACCTTTTTTAATGTCTCTGTGCTAAATTCAGTGTTATACCACACGTTACACACCTGCTGGTGTATTAAAGAAAATCAATTTTTTCCTGAGTAAAAATACGCTTAACAGTGGCCTTATCATTGCAAAGGGCCCAAATACAAGCAAATAGCTTACCATATACTACCTTTTTTTTTGTCTCTGTGCTAAATTGTGTGTTATACCACACGTTATATACCTGCCGGTGTATTAAAGAAAAAAATGGTTTTCCTGCGTAAAAATATGCTTAACAGTGGCCTTATTGCAAAGGGCCTACATACAAGCAAATAGCGTACCATATACTACCTTTTTTCTGTCTCTGTGCTAAATTCAGTGTTATACCACACGTTATACACCCGCTGGCGTATTAAAGAAAAAAAAGTTTTTCCTGAGTACAAATACGCTTTTTCAGTGGCATTATCATTGCAAAGGGCCTACATACAAGCAAATAGCGTACCATATACTACCTTTTTTTCTGTCTCTGTGCTAAATTCAGTGTTATACCACACGTTATACACCTGCTGGTGTATTAAGGAAAAAAAAGTTTTTCCTGAGTACAAATACGCTTTTTCAGTGGCATTATCATTGCAAAGGGCCTACATACAAGCAAATAGCGTACCATATACCACCTTTTTTTCTGTCTCTGTGCTAAATTCAGTGTTATACCACACGTTATACACCTGCCGGTGTATTAAAGAATTTTTTTTTCCTGAGTACAAATACGCTTTTTCAGTGGCATTATCATTGCAAAGGGCCTACATACAAGCAAATAGCGTACCATATACCACCTTTTTTTCTGTCTCTGTGCTAAATTCAGTGTTATACCACACGTTATACACCTGCCGGTGTATTAAAGAAAAAAATGGTTTTCCTGTGTAAAAATACGCTTAGCAGTGGCCTTATCATTGCAAAGGGCCTACATACAAGCAAATAGCGTACATATACTACCTTTTTTTCTGTCTCTGTGCTAAATTCAGTGTTATACCACACGTTATACACCTGCAGGTGTATTAAAGAAAAAAAGGTTTTCCTGAGTAAAAATACGCTTAACAGTGGCCTTATCATTGCAAAGGGCCTAAATACAAGCAAATAGCTTACCATATACTACCTTTTTTTCTGTCTCTCTGCTAAATTCAGTGTTCTACCACACGTTATACACCTGCCAGTGTATTAAAGAAAAAAAAGTTTTTCCTGAGTACAAATACGCTTTTTCAGTGGCATTATCATTGCAAAGGGCCTAAATACAAGCAAATAGCGTACCATATACTACCTTTCTTCTGTCTCTGTGCTAAATTCAGTGTTATACCACACGTTATACACCTGACAGTGTATTAAAGGAAAAAAAAAGGTTTTCCTGTGTAAAAATACGCTTATCAGTGGCCTTATCATTGAAAAGGGCCTACATACAAGCAAATAGCGTACCATATACCACCTTTTTTTTCTTTCTCTGTGCTAAATTCAGTGTTATACCACACGTTATACACCTGCCAGTGTATTAAAGAAAAAAAGTTTTTCCTGAGTACAAATACGCTTTTTCAGTGGCATTATCATTGCAAAGGACCTAAATACAAGCAAATAGCGTACCATATACTACCTTTTTTTCTGTCTCTGTGCTAAATTCAGTGTTATACCACACGTTATATACCTGCCAGTGTATTAAAGAAAAAAAAGGTTTTCCTGCGTAAAAATACGCTTAACAGTGGCCTTATCATTGCAAAGGGCCTACATACAAGCAAATAGCGTACCATATACCACCTTTTTTTCTTTCTCTGTGCTAAATTCAGTGTTATACCACACGTTATACACCTGCCAGTGTATTAAAGAAAAAAGTTTTTCCTGAGTACAAATACGCTTTTTCAGTGGCATTATCATTGCAGAGGGCATAAATACAAGCAAATAGCGTACCATATACTACCTTTTTTTCTGTCTCTGTGCTAAATTCAGTGTTATACCACACGTTATACACCTGACAGTGTATTAAAGAAAAAAAAAAGTTTTTCCTGTGTAAAAATACGCTTAACAGTGGCCTTATCATTGCAAAGGGCCTACATACAAGCAAATAGCGTACCATATACCACCTTTTTTTCTTTCTCTGTGCTAAATTCAGTGTTATACCACATGTTATACACCTGCCGGTGTATTAAAGAAAAATGTTTTTTTCCTGAGTACAAATACGCTTTTTCAGTAGCATTATCATTGCAAAGGGCCTACATACAAGCAAATAGCGTACCATATACCACCTTTTTTCTGTCTCTGTGCTAAATTCAGTGTTATACCACACGTTGTACACCTGCCGGTGTATTAAAGAAAAAAAGGTTTTCCTGTGTAAAAATACGCTTAACAGTGGCCTTATCATTGAAAAGGGCCTACTTACAAGCAAATAGCGTACATATACTACCTTTTTTTCTGTCTCTGTGCTAAATTCAGTGTTATACCACACGTTTACACCTGCCGGTGTATTAAAGAAAAATGTTTTTTCCTAAGTACAAATACGCTTTACAGTGGCCTTATCATTGCAAAGGACCTAAATACAAGCAAATAGCGTACCATATACTACCTTTTGCTCTGTCTCTGTGCTAAATTCAGTGTTATACTACACGTTATACACCTGCCGGTGTATTAAAGAAAAACATTTTTTTCCTTAGTAAAAATACGCTTAACAGTGGCCTTATCATTGCAAAGGGCCTACATACAAGCAAATAGCGTACCATATACTACCTTTTTTTCTGTCTCTGTGCTAAATTCAGTGTTATACCACACGTTATACACCTGCCAGTTTATTAAAGAAAAAAAAGTTTTTCCTGAGTACAAATACGCTTTTTCAGTGACATTATCATTGCAAAGGGCCTACGTACAAGCAAATAGCGTACCAGATACCACCTTTTTTTCTGTCTCTGTGCTAAATTAAGTGTTATACCACACGTTATATACCTGCCGGTGTATTAAAGAAAAAAAAGGTTTTCCTGCGTAAAAATACGCTTTTTCAGTGGCCTTATCATTGCAAAGGGCCTACATACAAGCAAATAGTGTACCATATACCACCTTTTCTTCTGTCTCTGTGCTAAATTAAGTGTTATACCACATGTTATACACCTGCCGGTGTATTAAAGAAAAGAAAAAGGTTTTTCCTGCGTACAAATACGCTTAACAGTGCGCTCATCATTGCAAAGGGCATACATACAACCAAGTAGTGTACTATTAAGTACCTGTATTTCTGTCTGGGTGCTAAATTCAGTGCTATTCCACACATTAGTATACACTGGCTGGTGTATACAACAAAAAAAGAGTTTTTTTCTGCGTATAAATACGCTTAACAGTGCGCTCATCATTGCAAAGGGCATACATACAACAAAGGAGTGTACTATTTAGTAACTGTTATTCTGTCTAGGGCCTATATACTTTGAAAGGACAGCCGTAAGTAATCGCCTGCTGCTGTTCTATACCCTCATAAACGCACTAAGTATGTCAGGCAGGGAAGTGCCAGGACGTGCACAGAGAAGGGGCAGAGGCCTACATACGTCAGGCAGAGTTTGCAGCAGACTTGGGGCGAGTGGCAGCAGGAGTCGCAGCAATAGGCCTGAGCTCCCGTTAACACCCAGCGGTCGTGTCGTCGACCCATCTCTCCTCGTCAATTGGTTTGCACACTCATCCCCATCATCACAAGCGACATCTGACAACCGCAGTCAAAAGTCGGTGGGTTCCTCAGACACAACCCTCAGTTGGCATGGCCCGGGAGCAGTCCCTGTAATCCCTTTGCCTTTGTCCTATGCTGTTCCCTCTCCCAAAGAAGTATCTCATGATTTGGGTTCAGCTCCACTATTTAGCGAGGACGATGTAATAGAGGACAGTCAGCATCTAATGGGCAGCCAAGAATGTGAGGAGACATGCGTCCCTTGCTCCGCAAGGCGGACAAGTAGTGATGCGGAGAGTGACGTGGGAGGCGGTGTTTCAATTGCTCAGGGTCCTGAGGCAGACACTGTTGTGGAACACGAGGAGGACATCAGTAATGTGCACACATCTTTTGATGATGATGAAGCCGATCGCAATTGGGAGCCGGGTGCAGAAGCCGGGGCTTCATCATCATCAGGAGAAGAGATTTGCTCTTTGTCTATGAGGCAGCAAGGCGGTAGCACAGTTGGCAATCAGCGTGGTGGTGACAGTAGTGGAAATTCAGGAGCCAAACGTGCCAGGGGGAGACCACCTGCTTCGCTGCAAGCTACCATTCAGGGAGGTAGTGGAACAGGGGTTCCTGGAGACGGCGCCAATAGCAGTGAAATAGTGCGAACTACGGGTGGGAAAATCAGCTACTCTGCGGTGTGGTTGTTCTTCATAAAGAATCCGGGAAACCTTAGCGTAGTCACATGCAAAATCTGTGGGCAGAAAGGGAAGCGTGGCCAGGGTCCCAATTTCGGCACCATGGCCCTGCGTCAACACATGATTCGCCACCATAAAACGGCCTGGGATAACCATGGCTCCGAGGCAGTGGTCCAGCCTGCCGCATCACCCAGTGGCCATCCGCTCCCTCCGTCATCCAGCCAAGGCTCCACCACCTCAGCCGAAGGGAGCATTGTGTCAAACCATCCTTCTTACGCTCCTGCTTCCTCCGCTCGTAGTCAGCCATTCCGCCAACAATCGATCGGCGAAGCCATGTCCAAGAGACAACAGTATGCGCCCACTCATTCAACGTCGCAGAAGTTGAATGTGCTCCTGTCCAAGTTGCTGGTGTTGCAGTCCCTCCCTTTCCAACTGGTGGACTCTGCAGCTTTCAGGGAATTGATGGCTTGTGCCGAGCCGAGGTGGAGAGTCCCAAGCCGTCATTTCTTTGTGAAGAAGGCAGTACCAGCCCTGCATAAGTTTGTACAAGAGAAGGTGAGCCAGTCCTTGAGCCTGTCGGTGTGTTCAAAAGTGCACGGCAGCGCCGATGTGTGGAGCTGTAACTACGGGCAGGGACAATACATGTCTTTTACGGCCCACTGGGTAAATGTTGTTCCTTCACAGCCACAGCAGCAACTTGGACAGGTCACACCGCTTCCTCCTCCACGCTCTCGCTCCCAGGCAGTTGGTCCTTTTACAGTGTGCGCCTCCTCCTCCTCCTCCCCTGTGTCCTCGGCCTCCACTGCACATCCAAATCTCGGTGGCCATTCATCGTACCACGTGTTTAGGGCACAGCGGTGTCAAGCCGTCCTTCACATGGTTTGCCTTGGCGAACGGAGTCACACAGGGGAGGAACTGCTGAAGTTCATTAGGGAAGAAATCCGAGTATGGCTTACTCCACGAAATCTGGAAATGGGAACCATGGTGACCGACAATGTGAAGAACATTGTGGCCGCGCTGCGGCAAGGAAGTGTGAATCATTCGCCCTGCATGGCACATGTGTTGAATCTGGTTGTCAAGAAGTTCATCAAGTCTTCACCCTATTTGCAAGACGTCCTGACAATGGCAACGAAACTGTGCATGCACTTCAGCCACTCGTACACCGCCAAGCACACTTTGCTTGAGCTGCAGCGTCAGAACGGTATCCCACAACATAGTCTCATTTGTGACGTTGCCACACATTGGAATTCCACCCTCCATATGTTGGACAGACTATACGAACAAAGAAAAGCCATTACGGATTTTTTGATGATACAAGCAGATAGGAGTACTCCCCTGTGTAACTTCAATGTGAACGAGTGGCAGCTCATACGTGACACCTGCCGTTTGCTGAGGCCCTTTGAGGAAGCCACATTTTTTGTTAGTCGCTCGAATTACGCCGTGAACGACGTAATTCCACTCCTACATTTACTCCAAAAAATTATTGAAAACATGGCTGGTCACCGCAATGGAGATGTTGCGCCTACATCAGAAGGCTACATGAGTCCTGTGGGGGATGAACTGGAGAAGGATGATGAGGGGCAGAGCGGAGCACAGTTTACGGTGGATGAGATGGCCGGTGTTTCTGGTCATTGGACAGGAGGGGAGGAGCAGGAGCAGCCAAAGGAGCTGGAGGGTTATTACGAGGGAGGCGAGACAGAGGACCCAGACACACCGTGGCAGTATGCAGTGGAGATGGAGGCAGGTAGTCCCAGTGAGTCACTGTCACAAATGGCACGATGCATGCTGAGTTGCTTGCGTAGTGACCCCCAAATTGTCAAAATTCGTCAGCGCGATGACTTCTGGATCTCCACCTTATTAGACCCTCGCTACCGGCCCAGAATGGGGGCCTTTTTTAAACCCACTGAGAGGGAGGACAAACTGACCTACTTCAGGGAGCTTCTACGTAGTCGGTTGACCGATGCCTATCGGCCACATGGTCCATCCACTCGCAGGTCTGACTCGGGGGGCCCTCTGTGCTCACCTTCCACTGCCATGGCTGCTGGGGAGGGGAGGGGTGGCAGGAGCAGTACCGGCTCAATCAGCAGCAGCCTGAGTCTACAGTCGCTGATGAGTAGCTTCCTTCAGCCACATAGTGAAGCTACTCATCAGCAGCAGGTGGACATGGAGCAGGACCTGAACCAGCAGGTGATGGTTTACCTTGACATGACCCTGCCAACAACTGTTGAAGATCCGCTGGACTTCTTGGCAGCCAAACTTGATTTATGGCCGCAACTAGCGGAGTTTGCCCTGGAAAAGCTGTCCTGCCCAGCCAGTAGTGTGCCATCAGAGCGGGTGTTTAGTGCGGCCGGGGCCATAGTCACCCCAAGGCGAACTCGTCTGTCCACTAAAAATGTGGAGAGACTGATGTTTGTCAAGATGAATCAGGGATGGATCAGCCGGGATTTCCAGCCACCAATGACAGATGGGTCTGAGTAGATTGACCATGCTCCTACAACAAAATTTTCTCTATTGTGGTTGGTTATGAAACCCTCTGGGGTAGACCTGGGGATTGTACGGCCCGCTTGACACATACGGCCCTTTGATTGGCTCTGACCGGCCCGCGTTGATTGGGGTACAACTATGCTGCCTAATCTGGGGGACATCTATGCTGCCTAATCTGAGGGACAAGTAAGCTCCTAATCTGGGTGATATCTCACTCTCATATCTGGCTTGCTCGCTTGCCCTTTTGTCTGTCTCGCTCTTTTATATAGCTCGCTTTCGTATCTGGCTCGCTCCCTCTCACATCTGGCTTGCTCGCTTGCTCTCATATCTGGCTCCCTCGAAAGCTCTCTTTTTTTTTTTTTTAAAGAGTGACCACAAGGAGAAAAGGGAAAGTAGAAAAGCAGGAGTGAAAGTGAGGGTGGGGAAGGAAATGGATCTTGCCTAGAGGAGAGAGAAGGGCTTACCTCGCAAGCCAAGCTGGTCCCGGCCCCCCACGACAATCAGACGGTCCACGGCAGGGGTAGCCCTCGCTTGCTCTCTTGTCTGGCTCGCTCTCTTATCTGGCTCACTCACTCTCATATCTGGCTCGCTTGCTCGCATATCTGGCTCGCTCGGTCTCATATCTGGCTCGCTCGCTTGCTCTCATGTCTGGCTCGCTCTCATATCTTGCTCGCTCGCTTGCTCTCATGTCTGGCTCGAACGCTCTCATATCTGGCTCGCTCGCTTGCTCTCATGTCTGGCTCGAACGCTCTCATATCTGGCTCGCTAGCTTGCTCTCTTGTCTGGCTCGCTCACTTATATGGTTCGCTCGCTCGCATATCTGGCTCGCTCGCTTGCTCTCATGTCTGGCATGCTCTCATATCTGGCTCGCTCGCTTGCACTCATATCTGGCTCGCTCGCTTGCTCTCATATCTGGCTTGCTCGCTTACCCTCTTATGTGGCTCGCTCTCTTATTTGGCTCGCTCTCTTATCTGGCTCGCTCTCATATCTGGCTTGCTCGCTTGCTCTCATATCTGGCTCGCTCGCTTGCTCTCATATCTGGCTCGCTCTCATGTCTGGCTCGCTCGCTCTAATATCTGGCTCGCTCTCATGTCTGGCTTGCTCGCTCTCATATCTGGCTCGCTCGCTCTCATACCTGGCTCGCTCGCTCTCATATCTGGTTCGGTCACTTGCTCTCATATCTGGCTCGCTTGCTCTCATATCTAGCTCGCTCGCTTGCTCTCTTGTCTGGTTCGCTCTCTTATCTGGCTCGCTCTCATATCTGGCTTGCTCGCTTGCTCTCATATCTGGCTCGCTCGCTAGCTCTCATATCTGGCTCGCTCTCATGTCTTGCTCGCTCGCTCTAATATCTGGCTCGCTCTCATGTCTGGCTCGCTCGCTCTCATATCTGGCTCGCTCGCTCTCATACCTGGCTCGCTCACTCTCATATTTGGTTCAGTCGCTTGCTCTCATATCTGGCTCGCTTGCTCTCATATCTGGCTCGCTCGCTTGCTCTCTTGTCTGGTTCGCTCTTTTATCTGGCTCGCTCTCATATCTGGCTCGCTCGCTTGCTCACTTGTCTGCCTTGCTCTCTTATCTGGCTTGCTCGCATATCTGGCTCACTCGCTCTCACATCTGGCTCGCTCACTTGCTCTCATATCTGGCTCGCTCGCTTGCTCTCTTGTCTGGTTCGCTCTCTTATCTGGCTCGCTCTCATATCTGGCTTGCTCGCTTGCTCTCATATCTGGCTCGCTCGCTTGCTCTCTTGTCTGTCTCGCTTTCTTATATGGCTCGCTCGCATATCTGGCTCGCTCGCTCTAAAATCTGGCTCGCTCGCTTGCTCTCATATCTGGCTCGCTCGCTTGCTCTCTTGTCTGGCTCGCTCACTTATCTGGCTCGCTCGCTCGCATATCTGGCTCGCTCGCTTGCTCTCATATCTGGCTCGCTCTCATGTCTGGCTCGCTCGCTCTCATATCTGGATCGCTCGCTTGCTCTCATATATGGATCTCTCGCTTGCTTCTTTGTCTGTCTCGCTCTCTTACCTGTCTCGCTCGCTTATCTGGCTACCTCGCTCTTACATCTGGCTCGCTCGCTTGCTCTCATATCTGGCTCGCTCGCTTGCTCTCTTGTCTGGCTCGCTCTCTTTTCTGGCTCGCTCTCACATCTGGCTCGCTCGCTTGCTCTCATATCTGTCTTGCTCGCTTGCTCTCTTGTTTGGTTTGCTCTCTTATCTGGCACGCTCTCATATCTGGCTTGCTCTCATTTCTGGCTCGCTCATTTGCTCTCTTGTCTGTCTCGCTCTCTTATCTGGCTCTCTCGCATATCTGGCTCGCTCGCTCTCACATTTGGCTCGCTCGCTTGCTCTCATATCCGGCTCGCTCGCTTTCTCTTTGTCTGTCTCGCTCTCTTATCTGGCTCGCTCGCTCGCATATCTGGCTAGCTCTCTCTCATATCTGGCTCGCTCGCTTGCTCTCTTGTCTGGCTCGCACGCTCTCTTGTTTGGCTCGCTTTCTTTTATGCCACGCTCGCTCGCATATCTGGCTCGCTCGCTCCCATATCTGGCTCGCTCGCTCTCATGTCTGGCTCGCTAGCTCTCATATCTGGCATGCTCGCTCTCATACCTGGCTCGCTCGCATATCTGGCTCGCTCTCTTATATGGCTCGCTCGCATATCTGGCTCGCTCCCTCTCACATCTGGCTTGCTCGCTAGCTCTCATATCTGGCTCGCTCGCTCGCATATCTGGCTCGCTCTCTTATATGGCTCGCTCGCATATCTGGCTCGCTCCCTCTCACATCTGGCTTGCTCGCTAGCTCTCATATCTAGCTCGCTCGCTTGCTCTCTTGTCTGGTTCGCTCTCTTATCTGGCTCGCTCTCATATCTGGCTTGCTCGCTTGCTCTCATATCTGGCTCGCTCGCTAGCTCTCATATCTGGCTCGCTCTCATGTCTTGCTCGCTCGCTCTAATATCTGGCTCGCTCTCATGTCTGGCTCGCTCGCTCTCATATCTGGCTCGCTCGCTCTCATACCTGGCTCGCTCACTCTCATATTTGGTTCAGTCGCTTGCTCTCATATCTGGCTCGCTTGCTCTCATATCTGGCTCGCTCGCTTGCTCTCTTGTCTGGTTCGCTCTTTTATCTGGCTCGCTCTCATATCTGGCTCGCTCGCTTGCTCACTTGTCTGCCTTGCTCTCTTATCTGGCTTGCTCGCATATCTGGCTCACTCGCTCTCACATCTGGCTCGCTCACTTGCTCTCATATCTGGCTCGCTCGCTTGCTCTCTTGTCTGGTTCGCTCTCTTATCTGGCTCGCTCTCATATCTGGCTTGCTCGCTTGCTCTCATATCTGGCTCGCTCGCTTGCTCTCTTGTCTGTCTCGCTTTCTTATATGGCTCGCTCGCATATCTGGCTCGCTCGCTCTAAAATCTGGCTCGCTCGCTTGCTCTCATATCTGGCTCGCTCGCTTGCTCTCTTGTCTGGCTCGCTCACTTATCTGGCTCGCTCGCTCGCATATCTGGCTCGCTCGCTTGCTCTCATATCTGGCTCGCTCTCATGTCTGGCTCGCTCGCTCTCATATCTGGATCGCTCGCTTGCTCTCATATATGGATCTCTCGCTTGCTTCTTTGTCTGTCTCGCTCTCTTACCTGTCTCGCTCGCTTATCTGGCTACCTCGCTCTTACATCTGGCTCGCTCGCTTGCTCTCATATCTGGCTCGCTCGCTTGCTCTCTTGTCTGGCTCGCTCTCTTTTCTGGCTCGCTCTCACATCTGGCTCGCTCGCTTGCTCTCATATCTGTCTTGCTCGCTTGCTCTCTTGTTTGGTTTGCTCTCTTATCTGGCACGCTCTCATATCTGGCTTGCTCTCATTTCTGGCTCGCTCATTTGCTCTCTTGTCTGTCTCGCTCTCTTATCTGGCTCTCTCGCATATCTGGCTCGCTCGCTCTCACATTTGGCTCGCTCGCTTGCTCTCATATCCGGCTCGCTCGCTTTCTCTTTGTCTGTCTCGCTCTCTTATCTGGCTCGCTCGCTCGCATATCTGGCTAGCTCTCTCTCATATCTGGCTCGCTCGCTTGCTCTCTTGTCTGGCTCGCACGCTCTCTTGTTTGGCTCGCTTTCTTTTATGCCACGCTCGCTCGCATATCTGGCTCGCTCGCTCCCATATCTGGCTCGCTCGCTCTCATGTCTGGCTCGCTAGCTCTCATATCTGGCATGCTCGCTCTCATACCTGGCTCGCTCGCATATCTGGCTCGCTCTCTTATATGGCTCGCTCGCATATCTGGCTCGCTCCCTCTCACATCTGGCTTGCTCGCTAGCTCTCATATCTGGCTCGCTCGCTCGCATATCTGGCTCGCTCGCTTGCTCTCATGTCTTGCTCGCTTGCTCTCATATCTGGCTCGCTCGCTTGCTCTCATGTCTGGCTCGCTCTCATATCAGGCTCTCTCGCTTGCTTTCATATCTGGCTCGCTCGCTAGCTCTCATGTCTGGCTCGCTCGCTCTCATATCTGGCTCGCTCGCTCTCATACCTGGCTCGCACGCTTGCATAGCTGGCTTGCTCGCTCGCATATATGGCTCGCTCGCTCTCACATCTGGCTTGCTCGCTTGCTCTCTTGTCTGGCTCGCTCTCTTATCTGGCTCGCTCACTCTCATATCTGGCTCGCTCGCTCTCATATCTGGCTCGCTCGCTTGCTCTCATGTCTGGCTCGATCGCTCTCATATCTTGCTCGCTCGCTTGCTCTCATGTCTGGCTTGAACGCTCTCATATCTGTCTCACTCGCTTGCTCTCATGTCTGGCTCGAAAGATCTCATATCTGGCTCGCTCGCTCTAATACCTGGCTCGCTCGTTCGCATACCTGGCTCGCTAGCTCTCATATCTGGCTCGCTCTCATGTCTTGCTCGCTCGCTCTAATATCTGGCTCGCTCTCATGTCTGGCTCGCTCGCTCTCATATCTGGCTCGCTCGCTCTCATACCTGGCTCGCTCACTCTCATATTTGGTTCAGTCGCTTGCTCTCATATCTGGCTCGCTTGCTCTCATATCTGGCTCGCTCGCTTGCTCTCTTGTCTGGTTCGCTCTTTTATCTGGCTCGCTCTCATATCTGGCTCGCTCGCTTGCTCACTTGTCTGCCTTGCTCTCTTATCTGGCTTGCTCGCATATCTGGCTCACTCGCTCTCACATCTGGCTCGCTCACTTGCTCTCATATCTGGCTCGCTCGCTTGCTCTCTTGTCTGGTTCGCTCTCTTATCTGGCTCGCTCTCATATCTGGCTTGCTCGCTTGCTCTCATATCTGGCTCGCTCGCTTGCTCTCTTGTCTGTCTCGCTTTCTTATATGGCTCGCTCGCATATCTGGCTCGCTCGCTCTAAAATCTGGCTCGCTCGCTTGCTCTCATATCTGGCTCGCTCGCTTGCTCTCTTGTCTGGCTCGCTCACTTATCTGGCTCGCTCGCTCGCATATCTGGCTCGCTCGCTTGCTCTCATATCTGGCTCGCTCTCATGTCTGGCTCGCTCGCTCTCATATCTGGATCGCTCGCTTGCTCTCATATATGGATCTCTCGCTTGCTTCTTTGTCTGTCTCGCTCTCTTACCTGTCTCGCTCGCTTATCTGGCTACCTCGCTCTTACATCTGGCTCGCTCGCTTGCTCTCATATCTGGCTCGCTCGCTTGCTCTCTTGTCTGGCTCGCTCTCTTTTCTGGCTCGCTCTCACATCTGGCTCGCTCGCTTGCTCTCATATCTGTCTTGCTCGCTTGCTCTCTTGTTTGGTTTGCTCTCTTATCTGGCACGCTCTCATATCTGGCTTGCTCTCATTTCTGGCTCGCTCATTTGCTCTCTTGTCTGTCTCGCTCTCTTATCTGGCTCTCTCGCATATCTGGCTCGCTCGCTCTCACATTTGGCTCGCTCGCTTGCTCTCATATCCGGCTCGCTCGCTTTCTCTTTGTCTGTCTCGCTCTCTTATCTGGCTCGCTCGCTCGCATATCTGGCTAGCTCTCTCTCATATCTGGCTCGCTCGCTTGCTCTCTTGTCTGGCTCGCACGCTCTCTTGTTTGGCTCGCTTTCTTTTATGCCACGCTCGCTCGCATATCTGGCTCGCTCGCTCCCATATCTGGCTCGCTCGCTCTCATGTCTGGCTCGCTAGCTCTCATATCTGGCATGCTCGCTCTCATACCTGGCTCGCTCGCATATCTGGCTCGCTCTCTTATATGGCTCGCTCGCATATCTGGCTCGCTCCCTCTCACATCTGGCTTGCTCGCTAGCTCTCATATCTGGCTCGCTCGCTCGCATATCTGGCTCGCTCGCTTGCTCTCATGTCTTGCTCGCTTGCTCTCATATCTGGCTCGCTCGCTTGCTCTCATGTCTGGCTCGCTCTCATATCAGGCTCTCTCGCTTGCTTTCATATCTGGCTCGCTCGCTAGCTCTCATATCTGGCTCGCTCGCTCTCACATTTGGCTCGCTCGCTTGCTCTCATATCCGGCTCGCTCGCTTTCTCTTTGTCTGTCTCGCTCTCTTATCTGGCTCGCTCGCTCGCATATCTGGCTAGCTCTCTCTCATATCTGGCTCGCTCGCTTGCTCTCTTGTCTGGCTCGCACGCTCTCTTGTTTGGCTCGCTTTCTTTTATGCCACGCTCGCTCGCATATCTGGCTCGCTCGCTCCCATATCTGGCTCGCTCGCTCTCATGTCTGGCTCGCTAGCTCTCATATCTGGCATGCTCGCTCTCATACCTGGCTCGCTCGCATATCTGGCTCGCTCTCTTATATGGCTCGCTCGCATATCTGGCTCGCTCCCTCTCACATCTGGCTTGCTCGCTAGCTCTCATATCTGGCTCGCTCGCTCGCATATCTGGCTCGCTCGCTTGCTCTCATGTCTTGCTCGCTTGCTCTCATATCTGGCTCGCTCGCTTGCTCTCATGTCTGGCTCGCTCTCATATCAGGCTCTCTCGCTTGCTTTCATATCTGGCTCGCTCGCTAGCTCTCATGTCTGGCTCGCTCGCTCTCATATCTGGCTCGCTCGCTCTCATACCTGGCTCGCACGCTTGCATAGCTGGCTTGCTCGCTCGCATATATGGCTCGCTCGCTCTCACATCTGGCTTGCTCGCTTGCTCTCTTGTCTGGCTCGCTCTCTTATCTGGCTCGCTCACTCTCATATCTGGCTCGCTCGCTCTCATATCTGGCTCGCTCGCTTGCTCTCATGTCTGGCTCGATCGCTCTCATATCTTGCTCGCTCGCTTGCTCTCATGTCTGGCTTGAACGCTCTCATATCTGTCTCACTCGCTTGCTCTCATGTCTGGCTCGAAAGATCTCATATCTGGCTCGCTCGCTCTAATACCTGGCTCGCTCGTTCGCATACCTGGCTCGCTCGCTCTCATATCTGGCTCGCTCGCTTGCTCTCATATCTGGCTCGCTCGCTCTCATGTCTGGCTCGCTCGCTCTCATATCTGGATCGCTCGCTTGCTTTCATATCTGGCTCGCTCGCTTGCTTCCTTGCCTTGCTCGCTCTCTTATCTGGCTAGCTCTCTTTCACATCTGGCTTGCTCGCTTGCTCTCATATCTGGCTCGCTCGCTTACACTCTTGTCTGGCTCACTCTCTTATCTGGCTCGCTCGCATATTTGGCTCGCTCGCTTTCACATCTGGCTCGCTCGCTTGCAATCATATCTGGCTCGCTCGCTTGCTCTCTTGTCTGGCTTGCTCTCTTATCTGGCTCGCTCTCACATCTGGCTCGCTCTCTTGCTCTCATATCTGGCTCGCTCGCTTGCTCTCTTGTTTGGCTCGATCTCATATCTGGCTCGCTTGCATATCATAGTTACATAGTTACATAGTTAGTACGGTCGAAAAAAGACATATGTCCATCAAGTTCAACCAGGGAATTAAGGGGTAGGGGTGCGGCGCGATATTGAGGAAGGGATGAGATTTTATATTTCTTCATAAGCATTAATCTTATTTTGTTCCAGGAATGTATCTAATCCTGTTTTAAAGCTGTTAATTGTTCCTGCTGTGACCAGTTCCTGAGGTAGACCGTTCCATAAGTTCACAGTTCTCATGGTAAAGAAGGCGTGTCGCCCCTTGAGACTAAACTTTTTCTTCTCCAGACGGAGGGAGTGCCCCCTCGTCCTTTGGGGGGGTTTAACCTGGAACAGTTTTTCTCCATATTTTTTGTATGGGCCATTAATATACTTATATACGTTTATCATATCCCCCCTTAAACGTCTCTTCTCAAGACTAAACAATTGTAACTCCTTTAATCGCTCCTCATAGCTAAGATGTTCCATTCCCCATATTAGTTTAGTCGCGCGTCTCTGCACCCTTTCCAACTCCGCAGTGTCCCTTTTATAGACAGGTGCCCAAAACTGAACAGCATATTCCAGGTAAGGCCGTACCAATGCTTTATAAAGGGGGAGTATTATGTCCCTGTCCCTTGAGTCCATGCCTCTTTTGATACATGACAATATCCTGCCGGCTTTGGAAGCAGCAGCCTGACATTGCATGCTATTCTGTAGTCTGTGATCTACAAGTACACCCAGATCCTTCTCTACCAGTGACTCTGCCAGTTTAATCCCCCCTAAGACATACGATGCATGCAGGTTATTAGTACCCAGATGCATAACTTTACATTTATCCACATTGAACCTCATTTGCCAAGTGGATGCCCAGACACTTAGTCTATCCAAGTCATCTTGTAACTTATGCACATCCTCTATAGACTGTACTGTGCTACAAAGCTTGGTGTCATCTGCAAAGATAGAAACAGAGCTGTTAATACCATCCTCTATATCATTAATAAATAAATTAAACAACAGCGGGCCCAGTACAGAACCTTGGGGTACACCACTAATAACCGGGGACCAATCAGAGTACAAATCATTGACCACCACTCTCTGGGTACGATCCATGAGCCAGTGTTCAATCCAGTTACAAACTAAAATTTCCAAACCCAAAGACCTTAACTTACCTGTCAGACGTCTATGAGGGACAGTATCAAATGCTTTAGCAAAATCCAGAAACACTATATCCACAGCCATTCCTCTGTCAAGGCTTCTACTCACCTCTTCATAAAAGCAAATTAGATTGGTTTGACAACTTCTATCCTTAGTAAACCCATGCTGGCTATCACTTATAATACAATTATCCCCTATGTATTCCTGTATGTAATCCCTTATAAGTCCTTCAAACAATTTACCCACAATGCACGTTAGACTTACCGGTCTATAATTGCCTGGCGATGACCTAGAGCCCTTTTTGAAGATTGGCACCACATTCGCCTTGCGCCAGTCCCTTGGCACAATACCAGACACCAGAGAATCTCTAAATATCATGAACAGGGGTACAGATATTACTGAACTTACCTCTCTAAGAACTCTTGGGTGTAGTCCATCCGGTCCTGGGGATTTGCTTACATTTATATCACTTAACTTACCTTGTACCATATCTACATTAAGCCAGTTCAGTACATTACATGATGTGTTACCAGCACTGACCTGGCCAATGTCAGCTCCTTCTTCCATAGTGTATACAGAACTAAAGAACCCATTCAGTAGCTCCGCCTTCTCTTGATCGCCTGTGACAACCTCCCCATTATCACTATTAAGGGGTCCTACATGCTCTGTCCTTGTTTTTTTTGCATTTATATGTCTAAAAAAAATATTTAGGATTAGTTTTGCTTTCTTTGGCCACCTGTCTCTCATTTTGAATTTTTGCTATTTTTATTACATTTTTACAGATTTTATTAAGCTCCTTGTACTGTTTAAATGTTATAGCTGACCCATCAGATTTGTAATTTTTGAAGGCTATTTTTTTGTTGTTTATTGCTCTTTTAACATCATGTGTCAGCCATGTAGGATTTAGTTTTAATCGTTTATATTTGTTCCCCTTTGGTATATATTTAGCTGTATAGTTATTTAGAGTTGATTTAAAGATGTCCCATTTACCTTCTGTATCAGTATTTGACAACACCTCCCCCCAGTCTATGTCCTGTAGTGCAGATCTCAGCCCAGGGAAATTTGCCTTTTTAAAGTTATATGTTTTTGCCTTCCCCGCCTGTCTTTGTTTTCTACATTTTAAGTCAAAAGTAACTATATTGTGGTCGCTATTCCCAAGGTTTTCCCGCACAGTTACATTACCAACCAGCTCTGCGTTGTTGGAAATGATCAGATCCAACAAGGCATCACTTCTTGTTGGGTCCTCCACAAACTGGCCCATAAAATTATCCTGCAATAAATTTAGGAATTGTCGCCCCTTTGTAGTTTTAGCCAACCCCGGACCCCAATCTATATCTGGATAGTTAAAATCTCCCATTATTACCACTGTACCTGCCCGGGCGGCCCTCTCTATTTGTTTATGAAGCTGAACTTCTATCTCTTCAGTGATATTAGGGGGTCTGTAGATTACACCAAATACTATTTTTTCAGTATTTCCCTCCTTTTGTAATTCTACCCACAATGATTCCACATCCTCAGAATCATCACACACTATGGCATCGTTCACACTGACTTTCATACCACTTCTTACATACAGACAGACTCCACCACCTTTTCTGTTCATTCTATCCTTGCGAAACAATGTAAACCCCTGCAGATTGACAGCCCAGTCATGCGAGGAGTCCAGCCATGTCTCAGTGACCCCAACTATATCAATATGTTCCTCCAGTATCAAGGCCTCAAGCTCCCCCATTTTATTTGCTAGGCTTCTGGCATTTGTGAACATACACTTTACATTTCCATCCTTTATGTTATTGGGGTTAATGGGATTCAAGGGTGTAAGTTTTATTTTCCTATGAAGCTTATTCCTATTAACTATTCTAACCCCTCCCTCCGCTCCACCCCCAGGTACATTTATAATTCCCACCTCTCTATCTACACTATCTTCCCCCTCTTTGCTGTAGGTTCCCTCCCCCCAAGTCCCTAGTTTAAACACTCCTCCACCCTTCTAGCCATCTTCTCCCCAAGCAAAGCTGCACCCTCCCCATTGAGGTGCAGCCCGTCCCTACGGTAGAGCCGGTAACCGACAGCGAAGTCAGCCCAGTTCTCCATGAACCCAAACCCTTCCTTCCTACACCAGCTTCTGAGCCACTTGTTTACCTCCCTGATCTCCCGCTGCCTCTCTGGTGCGGCTCGTGGTACTGGTAGTATTTCAGAAAAGACTACCTTGGAGGTCCTTGCCTTAAGCTTGCGGCCTAAGTCCCTGAAATCATTTTTAAGGACACTCCACCTACCTCTTACTTTGTCATTGGTGCCAATATGTACCATGACTGCTGGGTCCTCTCCAGCCCCGCCCAACAACCTGTCAACCCGATCCGCGATGTGCCGAACTCGTGCGCCAGGCAGACAACACACTGTTCGGCTATCCCGGTCTTTGTGACAGATTGCCCTGTCTGTCCCCCTAATAATTGAGTCCCCCACCACTAGTACCTGTCTGGCCTGCCCTGTACTCCTCCCTCCCTCCTTACTGGAGCAGACACCCCCCTGGCGGTCAGAGGTGGTATCCTGCTAGCTCACTGGCTAGCTCACTCTCATATCTGGCTCGCTCGCTCTCATATCTGGCTCGCTCGCTCTCATGTCTGGATCGCTCGCTTGCTCTCATATCTGGCTCGTTCGTTTGCTTCCTTGTCTGGCTCGTTCTCTTAACTGGATCTCTCTCTCTCACATCTGGAATGCTCGCTTGCTCTCATATCTCGCTCGCTCACTTGCTCTCTTGTCTGGCTCGCTCTCTTATCTGGCTCGCTCGCATATCTGGCTCGCTCGCTCTCACATCTGGCTCACTCGCTTGCTCTCATATCTGGCTAGCTCGCTTGCTCTCATATCTGGCTTGCTCGCTTGCTCTCTTGTCTGGCTCGGTCGCTCGCATATCTGGCTTGCTCTCTTGTCTGGCTCGCTCTCTTATCTGGCTCGCTCGCATATCTGGCTCACTCGCTCTCACATCTGGCTCGCTCGCTTGCTCTCTTGTCTGTCTCGCTCTCTTATATGGCTCGCTCGCATATCTGGCTCGATCGCTCTCATATCTTGCTCGCTCGCTCTCATGTCTGGCTTGAACGCTCTCATATCTGTCTCACTCGCTTGCTCTCATGTCTGGCTCGAAAGATCTCATATCTGGCTCGCTCGCTCTAATACCTGGTTCGCTCGTTCGCATACCTGGCTCACTCGCTCTCATATCTGGCTCGCTCGCTTGCTCTCATATCTGGCTCGCTCGCTCTCATGTCTGGCTCGCTCGCTCTCATATCTGGATCGCTCGCTTGCTTTCATATCTGGCTCGCTCGCTTGCTTCCTTGCCTTGCTCGCTCTCTTATCTGGCTAGCTCTCTTTCACATCTGGCTTGCTCGCTTGCTCTCATATCTGGCTCGCTCGCTTACACTCTTGTCTGGCTCACTCTCTTATCTGGCTCGCTCGCATATCTGGCTCGCTCGCTTTCACATCTGGCTCGCTCGCTTGCAATCATATCTGGCTCGCTCGCTTGCTCTCTTGTCTGGCTTGCTCTCTTATCTGGCTCGCTCTCACATCTGGCTCGCTCTCTTGCTCTCATATCTGGCTCGCTCGCTTGCTCTCTTGTTTGGCTCGCTCTCATATCTGGCTCGCTTGCATATCTGGCTAGCTCACTCTCATATCTGGCTCGCTCGCTCTCATATCTGGCTCGCTCGCTCTCATGTCTGGATCGCTCGCTTGCTCTCATATCTGGCTCGTTCGTTTGCTTCCTTGTCTGGCTCGTTCTCTTAACTGGATCTCTCTCTCTCACATCTGGAATGCTCGCTTGCTCTCATATCTCGCTCGCTCACTTGCTCTCTTGTCTGGCTCGCTCTCTTATCTGGCTCGCTCGCATATCTGGCTCGCTCGCTCTCACATCTGGCTCACTCGCTTGCTCTCATATCTGGCTCGCTCGCTTGCTCTCATATCTGGCTCGCTCGCTTGCTCTCTTGTCTGGCTCGGTCGCTCGCATATCTGGCTTGCTCTCTTGTCTGGCTCGCTCTCTTATCTGGCTCGCTCGCATATCTGGCTCACTCGCTCTCACATCTGGCTCGCTCGCTTGCTCTCTTGTCTGTCTCGCTCTCTTATATGGCTCGCTCGCATATCTGGCTCGCTCGCTTTCACATCTGGCTCGCTCGCTTGCAATCATATCTGGCTCGCTCGCTTGCTCTCTTGTCTGGCTTGCTCTCTTATCTGGCTCGCTCTCACATCTGGCTCGCTCTCTTGCTCTCATATCTGGCTCGCTCGCTTGCTCTCTTGTTTGGCTCGCTCTCATATCTGGCTCGCTTGCATATCTGGCTAGCTCACTCTCATATCTGGCTCGCTCGCTCTCATATCTGGCTCGCTCGCTCTCATGTCTGGATCGCTCGCTTGCTCTCATATCTGGCTCGTTCGTTTGCTTCCTTGTCTGGCTCGTTCTCTTAACTGGATCTCTCTCTCTCACATCTGGAATGCTCGCTTGCTCTCATATCTCGCTCGCTCACTTGCTCTCTTGTCTGGCTCGCTCTCTTATCTGGCTCGCTCGCATATCTGGCTCGCTCGCTCTCACATCTGGCTCACTCGCTTGCTCTCATATCTGGCTCGCTCGCTTGCTCTCATATCTGGCTCGCTCGCTTGCTCTCTTGTCTGGCTCGGTCGCTCGCATATCTGGCTTGCTCTCTTGTCTGGCTCGCTCTCTTATCTGGCTCGCTCGCATATCTGGCTCACTCGCTCTCACATCTGGCTCGCTCGCTTGCTCTCTTGTCTGTCTCGCTCTCTTCTATGGCTCGCTCTCATATCTGGCTCGCTTGCTCTCACATCTGGCTCGCTCGCTTGCTCTCATATCTGGCTCGCTCGCTTGCTCTCTTGTTTGGCTCGCTCTCATATCTGGCTCGCTCGCATATGTGGCTAGCTCGCTCTCATATCTGGCTCGCTTGCTCGCTCTCATATCTGGCTCGCTCGCTCTCATATCTGGATCGCTCGCTTGCTCTCATATCTGGCTCATTCGTTTGCTTCCTTGTCTGGCTCGCTCTCTTATCTGGATCTCTGTCCCTCACATCTGGCATGCTCGCTTTCTCTCATATCTGGCTCGCTCGCTTGCTCTCTTGTCTGGCTCGCTCTCTTATCTGGCTCGCTCGCATATCTGGCTCGCTCGCTCTCACATCTGGCTCGCTCGCTTGCTCTCATATCTGGCTCGCTCGCTTGCTCTCTTGTTTGGCTCGCTCTCATATCTGGCTCGCTCGCATATGTGGCTAGCTCGCTCTCATATCTGGCTCGCTTGCTCTCTCTCATATCTGGCTCGCTCGCTCTCATATCTGGATCGCTCGCTTGCTCTCATATCTGGCTCATTCGTTTGCTTCCTTGTCTGGCTCGCTCTCTTATCTGGATCTCTGTCCCTCACATCTGGCATGCTCGCTTTCTCTCATATCTGGCTCGCTCGCTTGCTCTCTTGTCTGGCTCGCTCTCTTATCTGGCTCGCTCGCATATCTGGCTCGCTCGCTCTCACATCTGGCTCGCTCGCTTGCTCTCATATCTGGCCCGCTCGCTTGCTCTCTTGTCTGGCTCGCTCTCTTATCTGGCTCGCTCGCATATCTGGCTCGCTCGCTCTAACATTTGGCTCGCCCGCTTGCTCTCATATCTGGCTTGCTCGCTTGCTCTCTTGTCTGGCTCGCTCTCTTAATCTGGCTCGCTCGCTCGCATATCTGGCTTGCTCGCTTGCTCTCATATCTGGCTCGCTCGTTTGCTCTCTTTTCTGGCTCGCTCTCTTATCTGGCTCGCTCGCATATCTGGTTCGCTCGCTCTCACAACTGGCTCTCTCGCTTGCTCTTATATCTGGCTCGCTCGCTTGCTCTCTTATCTGGCTCGCTCGCTCTCATACCTGGCTTGCTCGCTCTCATATCAGTCTCGCTCGCTTGCTCTCTTGTATGGTTCGCTCTCTTTTCTGGCTCGCTCGCTCTCATATCTGGCTTGCTCGCTTGCTCTCATATCTGGCTCGCTCGCTAGCTCTTTTGTCTGGCTCGCTCTCTTATCTGGCTCGCGCGCATATCTGGCTCGCTCGCTCTCACATCTGGCTCGCTCGCTTGCTCTCTTGTCTGTCTCGCTCTCTTACATGGCTCGCTCGCATATCTGGCTCGCTTGCTCTCACATCTGGCTCGCTCTCTTGCTCTCTTGTCTGTCTCGCTCTCTTATATGGCTCGCTCGCATATCTGGCTCGCTTGCTCTCACATCTGGCTCGCTCGCTTGCTCTCATATCTGGCTCGTTCGCTTGCTCTCTTGTCTGGCTCGCTCGCTTGCTCTCTTGTCTGGCTCGCTCTCTTATCTGGCTCGCTCGCATATCTGGCTCGCTCACTCTCACATCTGGCTCGCTCGCTTGCTCTCTTGTCTGTCTCGCTCTCTTATATGGCTCGCTCGCATATCTGGCTCGCTTGCTCTTACATCTGGCTCGCTTGCTCTCTTGTCTGGCTCGCTATCTTTTCTGGCTCGCTCGCATATCTGGCTCGCTCGCTCTCACATCTGGCTCGCTCGCTTGCTCTCATATCTGGCTTGCTCGCTTGCTCTCTTTTCTGGCTCGCTCTCTTATCTGGCTCGCTCTCTCTCACATCTGGCTTGCTCGCTTGCTCTCATATCTGCCTCGCTCGCTTTCTCTCTTGTCTGGATCGCTTTCTTATCTGGCTCGCTTGCTTGCTCTCATGTCTTGCTCGCTCTCATATCTGGCTCGCTCGCTTGCTCTCATGTCTGGCTCGCTCGCTCTCAAATCTGGCTCGCTCGCTCTCATACCTGGCTCACTCGCTCGCATATCTGGCTCGCTCGCTTGCTCTCTTGTTTGGCTCGCTCTCTTATATGGCTCGCTCGCTCGTATATCTGGCTCGCTCGCTTGCTCTCATGTCTTGCTCGCTCTCATATCAGGCTCTCTCGCTCGCTCTCATACCTGGCTCGCTCGCTCGCATAGGTGGCTAGATCGCTCTCATATATGGCTCGCTCGCTCCCATATCTGGCTCGCTCGATTGCTCTCATTTCTGGCTCGCTCGCTCTCATATCTGGCTTGCTCGCTTGCTCTTTTGTCTGTCTTGCTCTTTTATATGGCTCGCTCGCATATCTGGCTCGCTCACTCTCACATCTGGCTTGCTCGCTTGCTCTCATCTGGCTCGCTCCCTTGTCTGGCTCGCTCTCTTATATGGCTCGCTCGCATATCTGGCACGCTCGCTCTCACATCTGGCTCGCTCGTTTGCTCTCATATCTGGCTCGTTTGCTTGCTCTCTTGTCTGGCTCGCTCGCTCGCATACCTGGCTCGCTCACTCTCATATCTGGCTCGCTCGCTTGCTCTCATATCTGGCTCGCTCGCTCTCATGTCTGGCTCGCTCGCTCTCATATCTGGATCGCTCGCTTGCTTTTCTATCTGGCTCGCTCGCTTGCTTCCTTGCCTGGCTCGCTCTCTTATCTGACTAGCTCTCTTTCACATCTGGCTTGCTCTCTTGCTCTCATATCTGGCTCGCTCGCTTGCTCTCTTGTCTGGCTCACTCTCTTATCTGGCTCGCTCGCATATCTGGCTCGCTCGCTTTCACATCTGGCTCGCTCGCTTGCTCTCATATCTGGCTCGCTCGCTTGCTCTCATATCTGGCTCGCTCGCTTGCTCTCTTGTCTGGCTTGCTCTCTTATCTGGCTCGCTCGCTCGCATATCTGGCTTGCTCGCTTGCTCTCATATCTGGCTCGCTCGCTTGCTCTCTTATCTGGCTCGCTCTCACATCTGGCTCGCTCTCTTGCTCTCATATCTGGCTCGCTCGCTTGCTCTCTTGTTTGGCTCGCTCTCATATCTGGCTCGCTTGCATATCTGGCTAGCTCACTCTCATATCTGGCTCGCTCGCTCTCATATCTGGCTCGCTCGCTCTCATGTCTGGATCGCTCGCTTGCTCTCATATCTGGCTCGTTCGTTTGCTTCCTTGTCTGGCTCGTTCTCTTAACTGGATCTCTCTCTCTCACATCTGGAATGCTCGCTTGCTCTCATATCTCGCTCGCTCACTTGCTCTCTTGTCTGGCTCGCTCTCTTATCTGGCTCGCTCGCATATCTGGCTTGCTCGCTCTCACATCTGGCTCACTCGCTTGCTCTCATATCTGGCTCGCTCGCTTGCTCTCATATCTGGCTCGCTCGCTTGCTCTCTTGTCTGGCTCGGTCGCTCGCATATCTGGCTTGCTCTCTTGTCTGGCTCGCTCTCTTATCTGGCTCGCTCGCATATCTGGCTCACTCGCTCTCACATCTGGCTCGCTCGCTTGCTCTCTTGTCTGTCTCGCTCTCTTATATGGCTCGCTCGCATATCTGGCTCGCTTGCTCTCACATCTGGCTCGCTCGCTTGCTCTCATATCTGGCTCGCTCGCTTGCTCTCTTGTTTGGCTCGCTCTCATATCTGGCTCGCTCGCATATGTGGCTAGCTCGCTCTCATATCTGGCTCGCTTGCTCGCTCTCATATCTGGCTCGCTCGCTCTCATATCTGGATCGCTCGCTTGCTCTCATATCTGGCTCATTCGTTTGCTTCCTTGTCTGGCTCGCTCTCTTATCTGGCTCGCTCGCATATCTGGCTCGCTCGCTCTCACATCTGGCATGCTCGCTTTCTCTCATATCTGGCTCGCTCGCTTGCTCTCTTGTCTGGCTCGCTCTCTTATCTGGCTCGCTCGCATATCTGGCTCGCTCGCTCTCACATCTGGCTCGCTCGCTTGCTCTCATATCTGGCCCGCTCGCTTGCTCTCTTGTCTGGCTCGCTCTCTTATCTGGCTCGCTCGCATATCTGGCTCTCTCGCTCTAACATTTGGCTCGCCCGCTTGCTCTCATATCTGGCTTGCTCGCTTGCTCTCTTGTCTGGCTCGCTCTCTTAATCTGGCTCGCTCGCTCGCATATCTGGCTTGCTCGCTTGCTCTCATATCTGGCTCGCTCGTTTGCTCTCTTTTCTGGCTCGCTCTCTTATCTGGCTCGCTCGCATATCTGGTTCGCTCGCTCTCACAACTGGCTCTCTCGCTTGCTCTTATATCTGGCTCGCTCGCTTGCTCTCTTATCTGGCTCGCTCGCTCTCATACCTGGCTTGCTCGCTCTCATATCTGTCTCGCTCGCTTGCTCTCTTGTATGGTTCGCTCTCTTTTCTGGCTCGCTCGCTCTCATATCTGGCTTGCTCGCTTGCTCTCATATCTGGCTCGCTCGCTAGCTCTCTTGTCTGGCTCGCTCTCTTATCTGGCTCGCGCGCATATCTGGCTCGCTCGCTCTCACATCTGGCTCGCTCGCTTGCTCTCTTGTCTGTCTCGCTCTCTTACATGGCTCGCTCGCATATCTGGCTCGCTTGCTCTCACATCTGGCTCGCTCTCTTGCTCTCTTGTCTGTCTCGCTCTCTTATATGGCTCGCTCGCATATCTGGCTCGCTTGCTCTCACATCTGGCTCGCTCGCTTGCTCTCATATCTGGCTCGTTCGCTTGCTCTCTTGTCTGGCTCGCTCGCTTGCTCTCTTGTCTGGCTCGCTCTCTTATCTGGCTCGCTCGCATATCTGGCTCGCTCGCTCTCACATCTGGCTCGCTCGCTTGCTCTCTTGTCTGACTCGCTCTCTTATATGGCTCGCTCGCATATCTGGCTCGCTTGCTCTCACATCTGGCTCGCTTGCTCTCTTGTCTGGCTCGCTATCTTTTCTGGCTCGCTCGCATATCTGGCTCGCTCGCTCTCACATCTGGCTCGCTCGCTTGCTCTCATATCTGGCTTGCTCGCTTGCTCTCTTTTCTGGCTCGCTCTCTTATCTGGCTCGCTCTCTCTCACATCTGGCTTGCTCGCTTGCTCTCATATCTGCCTCGCTCGCTTTCTCTCTTGTCTGGATCGCTTTCTTATCTGGCTCGCTTGCTTGCTCTCATGTCTTGCTCGCTCTCATATCTGGCTCGCTCGCTTGCTCTCATGTCTGGCTCGCTCGCTCTCAAATCTGGCTCGCTCGCTCTCATACCTGGCTCACTCGCTCGCATATCTGGCTCGCTCGCTTGCTCTCTTGTTTGGCTCGCTCTCTTATATGGCTTGCTCGCTCGTATATCTGGCTCGCTCGCTTGCTCTCATGTCTTGCTCGCTCTCATATCAGGCTCTCTCGCTCGCTCTCAAACCTGGCTCGCTCGCTCGCATAGGTGGCTAGATCGCTCTCATATATGGCTCGCTCGCTCCCATATCTGGCTCGCTCGATTGCTCTCATTTCTGGCTCGCTCGCTCTCATATCTGGCTTGCTCGCTTGCTCTTTTGTCTGTCTTGCTCTTTTATATGGCTCGCTCGCATATCTGGCTCGCTTCCTCTCACATCTGGCTTGCTCGCTTGCTCTCATCTGGCTCGCTCGCTTGCTCCCTTGTCTGGCTCGCTCTCTTATATGGCTCGCTCGCATATCTGGCACGCTCGCTCTCACATCTGGCTCGCTCGTTTGCTCTCATATCTGGCTCGTTTGCTTGCTCTCTTGTCTGGCTCGCTCGCTCGCATACCTGGCTCGCTCACTCTCATATCTGGCTCGCTCGCTTGCTCTCATATCTGGCTCGCTCGCTCTCATGTCTGGCTCGCTCGCTCGCTCTCATATCTGGATCGCTCGCTTGCTTTTCTATCTGGCTCGCTCGCTTGCTTCCTTGCCTGGCTCGCTCTCTTATCTGACTAGCTCTCTTTCACATCTGGCTTGCTCGCTTGCTCTCATATCCGGCTCGCTCGCTTGCTCTCTTGTCTGGCTCACTCTCTTATCTGGCTCGCTCGCATATCTGGCTCGCTCGCTTTCACATCTGGCTCGCTCGCTTGCTCTCATATCTGGCTCGCTCGCTTGCTCTCTTGTCTGGCTCGCTCGCTTGCTCTCATATCTGGCTCGCTCGCTTGCTCTCATATCTGGCTCGCTCGCTTGCTCTCATATCTGGCTCGCTCGCTTGCTCTCTTGTCTGGCTCGCTCTCTTATCTGGCTTACTCGCTCGCATATCTGGCTTGCTCGCTTGCTCTCATATCTGGCTTGCTCGCTTGCTCTCTTGTCTGGCTCGCTCTCTTATCTGGCTCGCTCGCATATCTGGCTCACTCGCTCTCACATCTGGCTCGCTCGCTTGCTCTCATATCTGTCTCGCTCGCTTGCTCTCTTGTTTGGCTCGCTCTCATATCTGGCTCGCTCTCATATCTGGCTAGCTCTCATATCTGGCTAGCTCGCTCTCATATCTGGCTCGCTCGCTCGCTCTCATATCTGGCTCGCTCGCTTGCTCTCATATCTGGCTCGTTCGTTTGCTTCCTTGTCTGGCTCGCTCTCTTATCTGGATCTCTGTCTCTCACATCTGGCATGCTCGCTTGCTCTCATATCTGGCTCGCTCGCTTGCTCTCATATCTGGCTCGCTCGCTTGCTCTCTTGTCTGGCTCGCTCTCTTATCTGGCTCGCTCGCATATCTGGCTCGCTCGCTCTCACATCTGGCTCGCTCGCTTGCTCTCATATCTGGCCCGCTTGCTTGCTCTCTTGTCTGGCTCGCTCTCTTATCTGGCTCACTCGCATATCTGGCTCGCTCGCTCTCACATTTGGCTCGCTCGCTTGCTCTCATATCTGGCTCGCTCGCTTGCTCTCTTGTCTGGCTCGCTCGCTTGCTCTCTTTCTGGCTCGCTCTCTTATCTGGCTCGCTCGCTCTCATATCTGGCTTGCTTGCTTGCTCTCATATCTGGCTCGCTCGCTTGCTCCCTTTTCTGGCTCGCTCTCTTATCTGGCTCGCTCGCATATCTGGTTCACTCGCTCTAACATCTGGCTCTCTCGCTTGCTCTTATATCTGGCTCGCTCGCTTGCTCTCTTATCTGGCTCGCTCGCTCTCATACCTGGCTCGCTCTCATATCAGTCTCGCTCGCTTGCTCTCTTGTATGGTTCGCTCTCTTATCTGGCTCGCTCTCATATCTGGCTTGCTCGCTTGCTCTCATATCTGGCTCGCTCGCTAGCTCTCTTGTCTGGCTCGCTCTCTTATCTGGCTCGCTCGCATATCTGGCTCGCTCGCTCTCACATCTGGCTCGCTCGCTTGCTCTCTTGTCTGTCTCGCTCTCATATATGGCTCGCTCGCATATTTGGCTCGCTTGCTCTCACATCTGGCTCGCTCACTTGCTCTCTTGTCTGTCTCGCTCTCTTATATGGCTCGCTCGCATATCTGGCTCGCTTGCTCTCACATCTGGCTTGCTCGCTTGCTCTCATATCTGGCTCGCTCGCTTGTTCTCTTGTCTGGCTCGCTCTCTTATCTGGCTCGCTCGCATATCTGGCTCGCTCGCTCTCACATCTGGCTCGCTCGCTTGCTCTCTTGTCTGTCTCGCTCTCATATATGTCTCGCTCGAATATCTGGCTCGCTTGCTCTCACATCTGGCTCGCTTGCTCTCTTGTCTGGCTCGCTCTCTTTTCTGGCTCGCTCGCATATCTTGCTCGCTCGCTCTCACATCTGGCTCGCTCACTTGCTCTCATATCTGGCTTGCTCGCTTGCTCTCTTGTCTGGCTCGCTCTCTTATCTGGCTCGCTCTCTCTCACATCTGGCTTGCTCGCTTGCTCTCATATCTGGCTTGCTCGCTTTCTCTCTTGTCTGGATCACTCTCTTATCTGGCTCGCTCGCTTGCTCTCATGTCTTGCTTGCTCTCATATCTGGCTCGTTCGCTTGCTCTCATGTCTGGCTCGCTCGCTCTCAAATCTGGCTCTCTCGCTCTCATACCTGGCTCACTCGCTCGCATATCTGGCTCGCTCGCTTGCTCTCTTGTTTGGCTCGCTCTCTTATATGGCTCGCTCGCTCGTATATCTGGCTCGCTCGCTTGCTCTCATGTCTTGCTCGCTCTCATATCAGGCTCTCTCGCTTGCTTTCATATCTGGCTCGCTCACTCGCTCTCATACCTGGCTCGCTCGCTCACATAGCTGGCTTGATCGCTCGCATATATGGCTCGCTCGCTCCCATTTCTGGCTCACTTGATTGGTCTCATTTCTGGCTCGCTTGCTATCATATCTGGCTTGCTCGCTTGCTCTTTTGTCTGTTTTGCTCTTTTATATGGCTCGCTCGCATATCTGGCTCGCTTCCTCTCACATCTGGCTTGCTCGCTTGCTCTCATCTGGCTCGCTCGCTTGCTCTCTTGTCTGGCTCGCTCTCTTATATGGCTCGCTCGCATATCTGGCATGCTCGCTCTCACATCTCGCTCGCTAGCTTTCTCTCATATCTGGCTCGCTTGCTTGCTCCCTTGTCTGGCTCGCTCGCTCGCATACCTGGCTCGCTCGCTCTCATATCTGGCTCGCTCGCTTGCTCTCATATCTGGCTCGCTCGCTCTCATGTCTGGCTCGCTCGCTCTCATATCTGAATCGCTCGCTTGCTTTCCTATCTGGCTCGCTCGCTTGCTTCCTTGCCTGGCTTGCTCTTCCATCTGGCTAGCTCTCTTTCACATCTGGCTTGCTCGCTTGCTCTCATATCTGGCTCGCTCGCTTGCTCTCTTGTCTGGCTCGCTCTCTTATCTGGCTCGCTCGCATATCTGGCTCGCTCGCTCTCACATCTGGCTCGCTCGCTTGCTCTCATATCTGGCTCGCTCGCTTGCTCTCATATCTGGCTTGCTCGCTTGCTCTCTTGTCTGGCTCGCTCTCTTATCTGGCTCGCTCGCATATCTGGCTTGCTCGCTTGCTCTCATATCTGGCTCGCTCGCTTGCTCTCTTGTCTGGCTCGCTCTCTTATCTAGCTCGCTCGCATATCTGTCTCGCTCGCTCTCACATCTGGCTCGCTCGCTTGCTCTCTTGTCTGTCTCGCTCTCTTATATGGCTCGCTTGCATAACTGGCTCGCTCCCTTGCTCTCATATCTGGCTCGCTCGCTTGCTCTCTTGTTTGGCTCGCTCTCATATCTGGCTTGCTCTCATATCTGGCTAGCTCGCTCTCATATCTGGCTCGCTCGCTCTCAAATCTGGCTCGCTCGCTCTCATATCTGGATCGCTTGTTTGCTCTCATATCTGGCTCGTTCGTTTGCTTCCTTGTCTGGCTCGCTCTTTTATCTGGATCTCTCTCACATCTGGCATGCTCGCTTGCTCTCATATCTGGCTCGCTCGCTTGATCTCTTGTCTGGCTCGCTCTCTTATCTGGCTCGCTCGCATATCTGACTCGCTCGCTCTCACATCTGGCTTGCTCGCTCGCTTGCTCTCTAGTCTGGCTCGCTCTCTTATCTGGCTCGCTCGCTCTCACATTTGGCTCGCTCGCTTGCTCTCATATCTGGCTCGCTCGCTTGCTCTCATATCTGGCTCGCTCGCTTGCTCTCTTGTCTGGCTCGCTAGCTCTCATACCTGGCTCGCTCGCTCTCATATCAGTCTCGCTCGCTTGCTCTCTTGTATGGTTCGCTCTCTTATCTGGCTCGCTCGCTCTCATATCTGGCTTGCTCGCTTGCTCTCATATCTGGCTCGCTCGCTAGCTCTCTTGTCTGGCTCGCTCTCTTATCTGGCTCGCTCGCATATCTGACTCGCTCGCTCTCACATCTGGCTCGCTCGCTTGCTCTCTTGTCTATCTGGCTCTCTTATATGGCTCGCTCGCATATCTGGCTCGCTTGCTCTCACATCTGGCTCGCTCACTTGCTCTCTTGTCTGTCTCGCTCTCTTATATGGCTCGCTCGCATATCTGGCTCACTTGCTCTCACATCTGGCTCGCTTGGCTGCTCTCATATCTGGCTCGCTCGCTTGCTCTCTTGTCTGGCTCGCTCGCTCTCATACCTGGCTCGCTCGCTCTCATATCAGTCTCGCTCGCTTGCTCTCTTGTATGGTTCGCTCTCTTATCTGGCTCGCTCGCTCTCATATCTGGCTTGCTCGCTTGCTCTCATATCTGGCTCGCTCGCTAGCTCTCTTGTCTGGCTCGCTCTCTTATCTGGCTCGCTCGCATATCTGACTCGCTTGCTCTCACATCTGGCTCGCTCGCTTGCTCTCTTGTCTATCTGGCTCTCTTATATGGCTCGCTCGCATATCTGGCTCGCTTGCTCTCACATCTGGCTCGCTCACTTGCTCTCTTGTCTGTCTCGCTCTCTTATATGGCTCGCTCGCATATCTGGCTCGCTTGCTCTCACATCTGGCTCGCTTGGCTGCTCTCATATCTGGCTCGCTCGCTTGCTCTCTTGTCTGGCTCGCTCTCTTATCTGGCTCGCTCGCATATCTGGCTCGCTCGCTCTCACATCTGGCTTGCTCGCTTGCTCTCTTGTCTGTCTCGCTGTCTGATATGGCTCGCTCGCATATCTGGCTCGCTTGCTCTCACATCGGGCTCGCTTGCTCTCTTGTCTGGCTCGCACGCATATCTGGTTCGCTCGCTCTCACATCTGGCTTGCTCGCTTGCTCTCTTGTCTGTCTCGCTGTCTTATATTGCTCGCTCGCATATCTGGCTCGCTCGCTCTCACATCTGGCTCGCTCGCTTGATCTCATATCTGGCTTGCTCGCTTGCTCTCTTGTCTGGCTCGCTCTCTTATCTGGTTCGCTCTCTCTCACATCTGGCTTGCTCGCTTGCTCTCATATCTGGCTCGCTCGCTTTCTCTCTTGTCTGGATCGCTCTCTTATCTGGCTCGCTCGCTTGCTCTCATGTCTTTCTCGCTCTCATATCTGGCTCGTTCGCTTGCTCTCATGTCTGGCTCGCTCGCTCTCAAATCTGGCTCGCTCGCTCTCATACCTGGCTCACTCGCTCACATATCTGGCTCGCTCGCTTGCTCTCATATCTGGCTCGCTCGCTTGCTCTCTTGTCTGGTTCGCTCTCTTATCTGGCTTGCTCGCATATCTGGCTCGCTCGCTCTCATATTTGGCTCGCTCGCTTGCTCTCATATCTGGCTCGCTCGCTTGCTCTCATATCTGGCTCGCTCGCTTGCTCTCTTGTCTGGCTCGCTCGCTCTCATACCTGGCTCGCTCGCTCTCATATCAGTCTCGCTCGCTTGCTCTCTTGTATGGTTCGCTCTCTTATCTGGCTCGCTCGCTCTCATATCTGGCTTGCTCTCATATCTGGCTCGCTCGCTAGCTCTCTTGTCTGGCTCGCTCTCTTATCTGGCTCGCTCGCATATCTGGCTCGCTCGCTCTCACATCTGGCTCGCTCGCTTGCTCTCTTGTCTATCTGGCTCTCTTATATGGCTCGCTCGCATATCTGGCTCGCTTGCTTGCTCTCTTGTCTGGCTCGCTCGCTCGCATACCTGGCTCGCTCGCTCTCATATCTGGCTCGCTCGCTTGCTCTCATATCTGGCTCGCTCGCTCTCATGTCTGGCTCGCTCGCTCTCATATCTGAATCGCTCGCTTGCTTTCCTATCTGGCTCGCTCGCTTGCTTTCTTGCCTGGCTTGCTCTTCTATCTGGCTAGCTCTCTCTCACATCTGGCTTGCTCGCTTGCTCTCATATCTGGCTCGCTCGCTTGCTCTCTTGTCTGGCTCGCTCTCTTATCTGGCTCGCTCGCATATCTGGCTCGCTCGCTCTCACATCTGGCTCGCTCATTTGCTCTCATATCTGGCTCGCTCGCTTGCTCTCATATCTGGCTCGCTCGCTTGCTCTCTTGTCTGGCTCGCTCTCTTATCTGGCTCGCTCGCATATCTGGCTTGCTCGCTTGCTCTCATATCTGGCTCGCTCGCTTGCTCTCTTGTCTGGCTCGCTCTCTTATCTGGCTCGCTCGCATATCTGTCTCGCTCGCTCTCACATCTGGCTTGCTCGCTTGCTCTCTTGTCTGTCTCGCTCTCTTATATGGCTCGCTCGCATATCTGGCTCGCTCGCTTGCTCTCATATCTGGCTCGCTCGCTTGCTCTCTTGTTTGGCTCGCTCTCATATCTGGCTTGCTCTCATATCTGGCTAGCTCGCTCTCATATCTGGCTCGCTCGCTCTCAAATCTGGCTCGCTCGCTCTCATATCTGGATCGCTTGTTTGCTCTCACATCTGGCTCGTTCGTTTGCTTCCTTGTCTGGCTCGCTCTTTTATCTGGATCTCTCTCACATCTGGCATGCTCGCTTGCTCTCATATCTTGCTCGCTCGCTTGCTCTCTTGTCTGGCTTGCTCTCTTATCTGGCTCGCTCGCATATCTGACTCGCTCGCTCTCACATCTGGCTTGCTCGCTCGCTTGCTCTCTTGTCTGGCTCGCTCTCTTATCTGGCTCGCTCGCTCTCACATTTGGCTCGCTCGCTTGCTCTCATATCTGGCTCGCTCGCTTGCTCTCACATTTGGCTCGCTCGCTTGCTCTCATACCTGGCTCGCTCGCTCTCATATCAGTCTCGCTCGCTTGCTCTCTTTTATGGTTCGCTCTCTTATCTGGCTCGCTCGCTCTCATATCTGGCTTGCTCGCTTGCTCTCATATCTGGCTCGCTCGCTAGCTCTCTTGTCTGGCTCGCTCTCTTATCTGGCTCGCTCGCATATCTGACTCGCTCGCTCTCACATCTGGCTCGCTCGCTTGCTCTCTTGTCTATTTGGCTCTCTTATATGGCTCGCTCGCATATCTGGCTCGCTTGCTCTCACATCTGGCTCGCTCACTTGCTCTCTTGTCTGTCTCGCTCTCTTATATGGCTCGCTCGCATATCTGGCTCGCTTGCTCTCACATCTGGCTCGCTTGGCTGCTCTCATATCTGGCTCGCTCGCTTGCTCTCTTGTCTGGCTCGCTCGCTCTCATACCTGGCTCGCTCGCTCTCATATCAGTCTCGCTCGCTTGCTCTCTTGTATGGTTCGCTCTCTTATCTGGCTCGCTCGCTCTCATATCTGGCTTGCTCGCTTGCTCTCATATCTGGCTCGCTCGCTAGCTCTCTTGTCTGGCTCGCTCTCTTATCTGGCTCGCTCGCATATCTGACTCGCTCGCTCTCACATCTGGCTCGCTCGCTTGCTCTCTTGTCTATCTGGCTCTCTTATATGGCTCGCTCGCATATCTGGCTCGCTTGCTCTCACATCTGGCTCGCTTGGCTGCTCTCATATCTGGCTCGCTCGCTTGCTCTCTTGTCTGGCTCGCTCTCTTATCTGGCTCGCTCGCATATCTGGCTCGCTCGCTCTCACATCTGGCTTGCTCGCTTGCTCTCTTGTCTGTCTCGCTCTCTTATATGGCTCGCTCGCATATCTGGCTCGCTTGCTCTCACATCGGGCTCGCTTGCTCTCTTGTCTGGCTCGCACGCATATCTGGCTCGCTCGCTCTCACATCTGGCTCGCTCGCTTGATCTCATATCTGGCTTGCTCGCTTGCTCTCTTGTCTGGCTCGCTCTCTTATCTGGCTCGCTCTCTCTCACATCTGGCTTGCTCGCTTGCTCTCATATCTGGCTCGCTCGCTTTCTCTCTTGTCTGGATCGCTCTCTTATCTGGCTCGCTCGCTTGCTCTCATGTCTTGCTCGCTCTCATATCTGGCTCGTTCGCTTGCTCTCATGTCTGGCTCGCTCGCTCTCAAATCTGGCTCGCTCGCTTTCATACCTGGCTCACTCGCTCGCATATCTGGCTCGCTCGCTTGCTCTCTTGTTTGGCTAGCTCTCTTATATGGCTCGCTCGCTCTCATATCAGGCTCTCTCGCTTGCTTTCATATCTGGCTCGCTCGCTCGCTCTCATACCTGGCTCAATCGCTCGCATAGCTGGCTTGATCACTCGCATATATGGCTCGCTCGCTCCCATATCTGGCTCGCTTGATTGCTCTCATTTCTGGCTCGCTCGCTCTCATATCTGTCTCGCTCGCTCTCATGTCTTGCTCTTTTATATGGCTCGCTCGCATATCTGGCTCGCTCCCTCTCACATCTGGCTTGCTCGCTTGCTCTCATCTGGCTCGCTCGCTTCCTCTCTTGTCTGGCTCGCTCTCTTATATGGCTCGCTCACATATCTGGCACGCTCGCTCTCACATCTCGCTCGCTCGCTTGCTCTCATATCTGGCTCGCTTGCTTGCTCTCTTGTCTGGCTCGCTCGCATACCTGGCTCGCTCGCTCTCATATCTGGCTCGCTCACTTGCTCTCATATCTGGCTCGCTCGCTTGCTCTCTTGTCTGGCTCGCTCTCTTATCTGGCTCGCTCGCATATCTGGCTCGCTCGCTCTCACACCTGGCTCACTCGCTTGCTCTCTTGTCTGTCTCGCTCTCTTATATGGCTCGCTCGCATATCTGGCTTGCTTGCTCTCACATCTGGCTCGCTCGCTTGCTCTCTTGTTTGGCTCGCTCTCATATCTGGCTCGCTCGCATATCTGGCTAGCTCTCTCTCATATCTGGCTCGCTCGCTCGCTCTTAAATCTGACTCGCTCGCTCTCACATCTGGCATGCTCGCTTGCTCTCATATCTGGCTTGCTCGCTTGCTCTCTTGTCTGGCTTGCTCTCTTATCTGGCTCGCTCGCATATCTGACTCGCTCGCTCTCACATCTGGCTCGCTCGCTTGCTCTCATATTTGGCTCACTCGCTTGCTCTCTTGTCTGGCTCGCTCTCTTATCTGGCTCGCTCGCTTGCTCTCATATCTGGCTCGCTCGCTTTCTCTCTTTTCTGGCTCGCTCTTATATCTGGCTCGCTCGCATATCTTGTTCGCTCGCTCTCACATCTGGCTCGCTCACTTGCTCTTATATCTGGCTCGCTCGCTTGCTCTCTTGTCTGGCTCGCTCTCTTATCTGGCTCGCTCGCTTGCTCTCATATCTGGCTTGCTCGCTTGCTCTCTTGTTTGGCTCGCTCTCTTATCTGGCTCGCTCGCTTGCTCTCATATCTGGCTCGCTCGCTTTCTCTCTTTTCTGGCTCGCTCTCTTATCTGGCTCGCTCACTTGCGCTCTCGTCTGGCTTGCTCGCTCTCATATCTGGCTCGCTCGCTCTCAAATCTGGCTCGCTCGCTCTCATATCTGGATCGCTCGCTTGCTCTCATATCTGGCTCGTTCGTTTGCTTCCTTGTCTGGCTCGCTCTTTTATCTGAATCTCTCTCTCTCACATCTGGCATGCTCGCTTGCTCTCATATCTGGCTTGCTCGCTTGCTCTCTTTTCTGGCTCGCTCTCTTATCTGGCTCGCTCGCATATCTGACTCGCTCGCTCTCACATCTGGCTCGCTCGCTTGCTCTCATATTTGGCTCGCTCGCTTGCTCTCTTGTCAGGCTCGATCTCTTATCTGGCTCACTCGCTTGCTCTCATATCTGGCTCGCTCGCTTGCTCTCTTTTCTGGCTCGCTCTCTTATCTGGCTCGCTCGCATATCTGGTTCGCTCGCTCTCACATCTGGCTCGCTCGCTCGCTCTTATATCTGGCTCGCTCGCTTGCTCTCTTGTCTGGCTCGCTCTCTTATCTGGCTTGCTCGCTCTCATACCTGGCTCGCTCTCATATCAGTCTCGCTCGCTTGCTCTCTTGTCTGGTTCGCTCTCTTATCTGGCTCGCTCGCTCTCATATCTGGCTTGCTCGCTTGCTCTCATATCTGGCATGCTCGCTAGCTCTCTTGTCTGGCTCGCTCTCTTATCTGGCTCGCTCGCATATCTGGCTCGCTCGCTCTCACATCTGGCTCGCTCGCTTGCTCTCTTGTCTGTCTCGCTCTCTTATATGGCTCGCTCACATATCTGGCTCGCCTGCTCTCACATCTGGCTCGCTCGCTTGCTCTCTTGTCTGGCTCGCTCTCTTTTCTGGCTCGCTTGCATATCTGGCTCACTCGATCTCACATCTGGCTCGCTCGCTTGCTCTCATATCTGGCTCGCTCGCTTGCTCTCTTGTCTGGCTCGCTCTCTTATCTGGCTCGCTCTCTCTCACATCTGGCTTGCTCGCTTGCTCTCATATCTGGCTCGCTCGCTTTCTCTCTTGTCTGGATCGGTATATTATCTGGCTCGCTCGTTTGCTCTCATGTCTTGCTCGCTCTCATATCTGGCTCGTTCGCTTGCTCTCATGTCTGGCTCGCTCTCAAATCTGGCTCGCTCGCTCTCATACCTGGCTCACTCGCTCGCATATCTGGCTCGCTCGCTTGCTCTCTTGTCTGTCTCGCTCTCTTATATGGCTCGCTCGCATATCTGGCTCGCTCCCTCTCACATGTGGCTTGCTCGCTTGATCTCTTGTCTGGCTCGCTCTCAGATCTGGCTTGCTCGCTCGCATATCTGGCTCGCTCGCTTGCTCTCATGTTTGGCTCGCTCGCTCTCATATCTGTCTCGTTCACTTGCTCTCTTGTTTGGTTCGCTCTCTTATATGGCTCGCTCGCTCGTATATCTGGCTCGCTCGCTTGCTCTCTTGTCTGGCTCGCTCTCTTATCTGGCTTGCTCGCTCTCATACCTGGCTCGCTCGCTCTCATATCAGTCTCGCTCGCCTGCTCTCTTGTCTGGTTCGCTCTCTTATCTGGCTCGCTCGCTCTCATATCTGGCTTGCTCGCTTGCTCTCATATCTGGCATGCTCGCTAGCTCTCTTGTCTGGCTCGCTCTCTTATCTGGCTCGCTCGCATATCTGGCTCGCTCGCTCTCACATCTGGCTCGCTCGCTTGCTCTCTTGTCTGTCTCGCTCTCTTATATGGCTCGCTCACATATCTGGCTCGCCTGCTCTCACATCTGGCTTGCTCGCTTGCTCTCTTGTCTGGCTCGCTCTCTTTTCTGGCTCGCTTGCATATCTGGCTCACTCGATCTCACATCTGGCTCGCTCGCTTGCTCTCATATCTGGCTCGCTCGCTTGCTCTCTTGTCTGGCTCGCTCTCTTATCTGGCTCGCTCTCTCTCACATCTGGCTTGCTCGCTTGCTCTCATATCTGGCTCGCTTTCTCTCTTGTCTGGATCGGTATATTATCTGGCTCGCTCGTTTGCTCTCATGTCTTGCTCGCTCTCATATCTGGCTCGTTCGCTTGCTCTCATGTCTGGCTCGCTCTCAAATCTGGCTCGCTCGCTCTCATACCTGGCTCACTCGCTCGCATATCTGGCTCGCTCGCTTGCTCTCTTGTCTGTCTCGCTCTCTTATATGGCTCGCTCGCATATCTGGCTCGCTCCCTCTCACATGTGGCTTGCTCGCTTGATCTCTTGTCTGGCTCGCTCTCAGATCTGGCTTGCTCGCTCGCGTATCTGGCTCGCTCGCTTGCTCTCATGTTTGGCTCGCTCGCTCTCATATCTGTCTCGTTCACTTGCTCTCTTGTTTGGTTCGCTTTCTTATATGGCTCGCTCGCTCGTATATCTGGCTCGCTCGCTTGCTCTCATGTCTTGCTCGCTCTCATATCAGGCTCTCTCGCCTGTTTTCATATCTGGCTCGCTCACTCGCTCTCATACCTGGCTCGCTCGCTCGCATAGCTGGCTTGATCGCTCGCATATATGGCTCGCTCGCTCCCATATCTGGCTCGCTCGATTGCTCTCATTTCTGGCTTGCTTGCTCTCATATCTGGCTTGCTCGTTTGCTCTTTTGTCTGTCTTGCTCTTTTATATTGCTCGCTCGCATATCTGGCTCGCTCCCTCTCACATCTGGCTTGCTCGCTTGCTCTCATCTGGCTCGCTCGCTTGCTCTCTTGTCTGGCTCCCTCTCTTATCTGGCTCGCTCGCATATCTGGCTTGCTCGCTCTCACATATGGCTCGCTCGCTTGCTCTCTTGTCTGTCTCGCCCTCTTATATGGCTCACTCGCATATCTGGCTCGCTCGCTCTCACATCTGGCTCGCTCGCTTGCTCTCAAATGTGGCACGCTCGCTTGCTCTCGTCTGTCTCGCTCTCTTATATGGCTCGCTCGCATATCTGGCACGCTCGCTTGCTCTCATATCTGGCTCGCTCGCTTGCTCTCATATCTGGCTCGCTCGCTTACTCTCATATCTGGCTCGCTCGCTTGCTCTCTTGTCTGGCTCGCTCTCTTATCTGGCTTGCTCGCTCGCATATCTGGCTTGCTCGCTTGCTCTCATATCTGGCTTGCTCGCTTGCTCTCTTGTCTGGCTCGCTCTCTTATCTGGCTCGCTCGCATATCTGGCTCACTCGCTCTCACATCTGGCTCGCTCGCTTGCTCTCTTGTCTGTCTCGCTCTCTTATATGGCTCGCTCTCTTATCTGGCTCGCTTGCTCTCATATCTGGCTCGCTCAATTGCTCTCATATCTGGCTCGCTCGCTTGCTCTCTTGTTTGGATCGCTCTCATATCTGGCTCGCTCTCATATCTGGCTAGCTCGCTCTCATATCTGGCTCGCTCGCTCGCTCTCATGTCTGGCTCGCTTGCTCTCATA
The DNA here is from genome assembly GCF_029499605.1 of Hyla sarda. Taxonomy (NCBI): domain Eukaryota; kingdom Metazoa; phylum Chordata; class Amphibia; order Anura; family Hylidae; genus Hyla; species Hyla sarda. The sequence continues at coordinate 316,371,991 of NC_079189.1, read as the reverse complement.
TCTGGATCGCTCTCATATCTGGCTAGCTCGCTCTCATATCTGGCTTGCTCTCATATCTGGCTAGCTCGCTCTCATATCTGGCTCGCTCGCTCTCATATCTGGCTCACTCGCTCTCATATCTGGATCGCTCGCTTGCTCTCATATCTGGCTCGTTCGTTTGCTTCCTTGTCTGGCTCGCTCTCTTATCTGGATCTCTGTCTCTCACATCTGGCATGCTCGCTTGCTCTCATATCTGGCTCGCTCGCTTGCTCTCATATCTGGCTCGCTCGCTTGCTCTCTTGTCTGCCTCGCTCTCTTGTCTGGCTCGCTCTCTTATCTGGCTCGCTCGCATATCTGGCTCGCTCGCTCTCACATCTGGCTCGCTCGCTTGCTCTCATATCTGGCCCGCTCGCTTGCTCTGTTGTCTGGCTCGCTCTCTTATCTGGCTCGCTCGCATATCTGGCTCGCTCGCTCTCACATTTGGCTCGCTCGCTTGCTCTCATAACTGGCTCGCTCGCTTGCTCTCTTGTCTGGCTCGCTCTCTTATCTGGCTCGCTCGCTCGAATATCTGGCTTGCTCGCTTGCTCTCATATCTGGCTCGCTCGCTTGCTCTCTTTTCTGGCTCACTCTCTTATCTGGCTCGCTCGCATATCTGGCTCGCTCGCTCTCACATCTGGCTCGCTCGCTTGCTCTCATATCTGGCCCGCTCGCTTACTCTAGTCTGGCTCGCTCTCTTATCTGGCTCGCTCGCATATCTGGCTCGCTCGCTCTCACATTTGGCTCGCTCGCTTGCTCTCATATCTGGCTCGCTCGCTTGCTCTCTTGTCTGGCTCGCTCTCTTATCTGGCTCGCTCGCTCGAATATCTGGCTTGCTCGCTTGCTCTCATATCTGGCTCGCTCGCTAGCTCTCTTGTCTGGCTCGCTCCCTCTCACATCTGGCTTGCTCGCTTGCTCTCATCTGGCTCGCTCGCTTGCTCTCTTGTCTGGCTCCCTCATCTGGCTCGCTTGCTCTCATATCTGGCTCGCTCGATTGCTCTCATATCTGGCTCGCTCGCTTGCTCTCTTGTTTGGATCGCTCTCATATCTGGCTCGCTCTCATATCTAGCTCGCTCGCTCGCTCTCATATCTGGCTCGCTTGCTCTCATATCTGGATCGCTCTCATATCTGGCTATCCCGCTCTCATATCTGGCTTGCTCTCATATCTGGCTAGCTCACTCTCATATCTGGCTCGCTCGCTCTCATATCTGGCTCGCTCGCTCTCATATCTGTATCGCTCGCTTGCTCTCATATCAGGCTCGTTCGTTTGCTTCCTTGTCTGGCTCGCTCTCTTATCTGGATCTCTGTCTCTCACATCTGGTATGCTCACTTGCTCTCATATCTGGCTCGCTCGCTTGCTCTCTTGTCTGGCTCGCTCTCTTATCTGGCTCGCTCGCATATCTGGCTCGCTCGCTTGCTCTCATATCTGGCCCGCTCGCTTGCTCTCTTGTCTGGCTCGCTCTCTTATCTGGCTCGCTCGCATATCTGGCTCGCTCGCTCTCACATTTGGCTCGCTCGCTTGCTCTCATATCTGGCTCGCTCGCTTGCTCTCTTGTCTGGCTCGCTCTCTTATCTGGCTCGCTCGCTCGAATATCTGGCTTGCTCGCTTGCTCTCATATCTGGCTCGCTCGCTTGCTCTCTTTTCTGGCTCGCTCTCTTATCTGGCTCGCTCGCATATCTGGTTCGCTCGCTCTCACATCTGGCTCTCTCGCTTGCTCTTATATCTGGCTCGCTCGCTTGCTCTCTTATCTGGCTCGCTCGCTCTCATACCTGGCTCGCTCGTTCTCATATCAGTCTCGCTCGTTTGCTCTCTTGTATGGTTCGCTCTCTTATCTGGCTCGCTCGCTCTCATATCTGGCTTGCTCACTTGCTCTCATATCTGGCTCGCTCGCTAGCTCTCTTGTCTGGCTCGCTCTCTTATCTGGCTCGCTCGCATATCTGGCTCGCTCGCTCTTATATCTGTCTCGCTCGCTTGCTCTCTTGTCTGTCTAGCTCTCTTATATAGCTCGCTCGCATATCTGGCTCGCTTGCTCTCACATCTGGCTCGCTCACTTGCTCTCTTGTCTGTCTCGCTTTCTTATATGGCTCGCTCGCATATCTGGCTCGCTTGCTCTCATATCAGGCTCGCTCGCTTGCTCTCATATCTGGCTCGCTCGCTTTCTCTCTTGTCTGGCTCGCTCTCTTATCTGGCTCGCTCGCATATCTGGCTCGCTCGCTCTCACATCTGGCACGCTCGCTTGCTCTCTTGTCTGTCTCGCTCTCTTATATGGCTCGCTTGAATATCTGGCTCGCTTGCTCTCACATCTGGCTCGCTTGCTCTCTTGTCTGGCTCGCTCTCTTATCTGGCTCGCTCTCTTTCACATCTGGCTTGCTCGCTTGCTCTCATATCTGGCTCGCTCGCTTTCTCTCTTGTCTGGATCGCTCTCTTATCTGGCTCGCTCGCTTGCTCTCATGTCTTGCTCGCTCTCATATCTGGCTCGTTCGCTTGCTCTCATGTCTGGCTCGCTCGCTCTCAAATCTGGCTCGCTCGCTCTCATACCTGGCTCACTCGCTCGCATATCTGGCTCGCTCGCTTGCTCTCTTGTTTGGCTCGCTCTCTTATATGGCTCGCTCGCTCGTATATCTGGCTCGCTCGCTTGCTCTCATGTCTTGCTCGCTCTCATATCAGGCTCTCTCGCTTGCTTTCATATCTGGCTCGCTCACTCGCTCTCATACCTGGCTCGCTCGCTCGCATAGCTGGCTTGATCGCTCGCATATATGGCTCGCTCGCTCCCATATTCGTCTCGCTCGATTGCTCTCATTTCTGGCTCGCTCGCTCTCATATCTGGCTTGCTCGCTTGCTCTTTTGTCTGTCTTGCTCTTTTATATGGCTCGCTCGCATATCTGGCTCACTCCCTCTCACATCTGGCTTGCTCGCTTGCTCTCATCTGGTTCGCTCGCTTGCTCTCTTGTCTGGCTCGCTCTCTTATATGGCTCGCTCGCATATCTGGCACGCTCGCTCTCACATCTCGCTCGCTAGCTTTCTCTCATATCTGGCTCGCTTGCTTGCTCTCTTGTCTGGCTCGCTCGCTCGCATACCTGGCTCGCTCGCTCTCATATCTGGCTCGCTCGCTTGCTCTCATATCTGGCTCGCTCGCTCTCATGTCTGGCTCGCTCGCTCTCATATCTGGATCGCTCGCTTGCTTTCCTATCTGGCTCGCTCGCTTGCTTCCTTGCCTGGCTTGCTCTTCTATCTGGCTAGCTCTCTCTCACATCTGGCTTGCTCGCTTGCTCTCATATCTGGCTCGCTCGCTTGCTCTCTTGTCTGGCTCGCTCTCTTATCTGGCTCGCTCGCATATCTGGCTCGCTCGCTCTAAAATCTGGCTCGCTCGCTTGCTCTCATATCTGTCTCGCTCGCTTGCTCTCATATCTGGCTTGCTCGCTTGCTCTCTTTTATGGCTTCTCTCTTATCTGGCTCGCTCGCTCGCATATCTGGCTTGCTCGCTTGCTCTCATATCTGGCTCGCTCGCTTGCTCTCTTGTCTGGCTCACTCTCTTATCTGGCTCGCTCGCATATCTGGCTCGCTCGCTCTCACATCTGGCTTGCTCGCTTGCTCTCTTGTCTGTCTCGCTCTCTTATATGGCTCGCTCGCATATCTGGCTCGCTCGCTTGCTCTCATATTTGGCTCGCTCGCTTGCTCTCTTGTTTGGCTCTCTCTCATATCTGGCTCGCTCGCATATCTGGCTAGCTCGCTCTCATATCTGGCTCGCTCTCAAATCTGGCTCGCTCGCTCTCATATCTGGATCGCTCGCTTGCTCTCATATCTGGCTCGTTCGTTTGCTTCCTTGTCTGGCTCGTTCTTTTATCTGGATATCTCTCACATCTGGCATGCTCGCTTGCTCTCATATTTGGCTCGCTCGCTTGCTCTCTTGTCTGGCTCGCTCTCTTATCTGGCTCGCTCGCATATCTGGCTCGCTCGCTCTCACATTTGGCTCGCTCGCTTGCTCTCATATCTGGCTCGCTCGCTTGCTCTCATATCTGGCTCGCTCGCTTGCTCTCTTGTCTGGCTCGCTCGCTCTCATACCTGGCTCGCTCGCTCTCATATCAGTCTCGCTCGCTTGCTCTCTTGTATGGTTCGCTCTCTTATCTGGCTCGCTCGCTCTCATATCTGGCTTGCTCGCTTGCTCTCATATCTGGCTCGCTCGCTAGCTCTCTTGTCTGGCTCGCTCTCTTATCTGGCTCGCTCGCATATCTGGCTCGCTCGCTCTCACATCTGGCTCGCTCGCTTGCTCTCTTGTCTGTCTGGCTCTCTTATATGGCTCGCTCGCATATCTGGCTCGCTTGCTCTCACATCTGGCTCGCTCACTTGCTCTCTTGTCTGTCTCGCTCTCTTATATGGCTCGCTCGCATATCTGGCTCGCTTGCTCTCACATCTGGCTCGCTCGCTTGCTCTCATATCTGGCTCGCTCGCTTGCTCTCTTGTCTGGCTCGCTCTCTTATCTGGCTCGCTCGCATATCTGGCTCGCTCGCTCTCACATCTGGCTTGCTTGCTTGCTCTCTTGTCTGTCTCGCTCTCTTATATGGCTCGCTCGCATATCTGGCTCGCTTGATCTCACATCGGGCTCGCTTGCTCTTGTCTGACTCGCTCACATATCTGGCTCGCTCGCTCTCACATCTGGCTCGCTCGCTTGCTCTCATATCTGGCTTGCTCGCTTGCTCTCTTGTCTGGCTCGCTCTCTTATCTGGCTCGCTCTCTCTCACATCTGACTTGCTCGCTTGCTCTCATATCTGGCTCGCTCGCTTGCTCTCTTGTCTGGATCGCTCTCTTATCTGGCTCGCTCGCTTGCTCTCATGTCTTGCTCGCTCTCATATCTAGCTCGTTCGCTTGCTCTCATGTCTGGCTCGCTCGCTCTCAAATCTGGCTCGCTCGCTCTCATACCTGGCTCACTCGCTCGCATATCTGGCTCGCTCGCTTTCTCTCTTGTTTGGCTCGCTCTCTTATATGGCTCGCTTGCTCGTATATCTGGCTCTCTCGCTTGCTATCATGTCTTGCTCGCTCTCATATCAGGCTCTCTCGCTTGCTTTCATATCTGGCTCGCTCGCTCGCTCTCATACCTGGCTCAATCGCTCGCATAGCTGGCTTGATCGCTCGCATATATAGCTCGCTCGCTCCCATATCTGGCTCGCTCGATTGCTCTCATTTCTGGCTCGCTCGCTCTCATATCTGGCTCGTTCGCTCTCATGTCTTGATCTTTTATATGGCTCGCTGGCATATCTGGCTTGCTCCCTCTCACATCTGGCTTGCTCGCTTGCTCTCATCTGGCTCGCTCGCTTCCTCTCTTGTCTGGCTCGCTCTCTTATATGGCTCGCTCGCATATCTGGCACGCTCGCTCTCACATCTCGCTCGCTCGCTTGCTCTCATATCTGGCTCGCTTGCTTGCTCTCTTGTCTGGCTCGCTCGCATACCTGGCTCGCTCGCTCTCATATCTGGCTCGCTCGCTTGCTCTCATATCTGGCTCGCTCGCTCTCATGTCTGGCTCGCTCGCTCTCATATCTGGATCGCTTGCTTGCTTTCCTATCTGGCTCGCTCGCTTGCTTCCTTGCCTGGCTCGCTCTCTTATCTGGCTAGCTCTCTCTCACATCTGGCTTGCTCGCTTGCTCTCATATCTGGCTCGCTCGCTTGCTCTCTTGTCTGGCTCGCTCTCTTATCTGGCTCGCTCGCATATTTGGCTCGCTCGCTCTCACATCTGGCTCGCTCGCTTGCTCTCATATCTGGCTCGCACGCTTGCTCTCTTGTCTGGCTCGCTCTCTTATCTGGCTCGCTCGCATATCTGGCTTGCTCGCTTGCACTCATATCTGGCTCGCTCGCTTGCTCTCTTGTCTGGCTCGCTCTCTTATCTGGCTCGCTCGCATATCTGGCTCGCTCGCTCTCACATCTGGCTTGCTCGCTTGCTCTTTTGTCTGTCTCGCTCTCTTATATGGCTCGCTCGCATATCTGGCTCGCTTGCTCTCATATCTGGCTCGCTCGCTTGCTCTCATATCTGGCTCGCTCGCTTGCTCTCTTGTCTGGCTCGCTCTCTTATCTGGCTCGCTCGCTCGCATATCTGGCTTGCTCGCTTGCACTCATATCTGGCTCGCTCGCTTGCTCTCTTGTTTGGCTCGCTCTCATCTGGCTCGCTCGCATATCAGGCTATCTCGCTCTCATATCTGGCTCGCTTGCTCGCTCTCAAATCTGGCTCGCTCGCTCTCATATCTGGATCGCTCGCTTGCTCTCATATCTGGCTCATTCGTTTGCTTCCAAGTCTAGCTCGCTCTTTTATCTGGATCTCTCTCTCACATCTGACATGCTCGCTTGCTCTCATATCTGGCTCGATCGCTTGCTCTCTTGTCTGGCTCGCTCTCTTATCTGGCTCGCTTGCATATCTGATTCGCTCGCTCTCACATCTGGCTCGCTCGCTTGCTCTCATATCTGGCTCGCTCGCTTCCTCTCTTGTCTGGCTCGCTCTCTTATCTGGCTCGCTCGCATATCTGGCTCGCTCGCTCTCACATTTGGCTCGCTCGCTTGCTCTCATATCTGGCTCGCTCGCTTGCTCTCATATCTGGCTTGCTTGCTTGCTCTCTTGTCTGTCTCGCTCTCTTATCTGGCTCGCTCGCTAGCATATCTGGCTTGCTCGCTTGCTCTCATATCTGGCTCGCTTGCTTTCTCTCTTTTCTGGCTCGCTCTCTTATCTGGCTCGCTCGCATATCTGGTTCGCTCGCTCTCACATCTGGCTCGCTCGCTTTCTCTTATATCTGGCTCGCTCGCTTGCTCTCTTGTCTGGCTCGCTCTCTTATCTGGCTCGCTCGCTCTCATACCTGGCTCGCTCGCTCTCATATCAGTCTCGCTCGCTTGCTCTCTTGTCTGGTACGCTCTCTTATCTGGCTCGCTCACTCTCATATCTGGCTTGCTCGCTTGTTCTCATGTCTGGCTCGCTCGCTAGCTCTCTTTTCTGGCTCGCTCTCTTATCTGGCTCGCTCGCATATCTGGCTCGCTCGCTCTCACATCTGGCTCGCTCGCTTGCTCTCTTGTCTGTCTCGCTCTCTTATATGGCTCGCTCACATATCTGGCTCGCTTGCTCTCACATCTGACTCGCTCGCTTGCTCTCTTGTCTGGCTCGCTCTCTTTTCTGGCTCGCTCGCATATCTGGCTCACTCGATCTCACATCTGGCTCGCTCGCTTGCTCTCATATCTGGCTCGCTCGCTTGCTCTCTTGTCTGGCTCGCTCTCTTATCTAGCTCGCTCTCTCTCACATCTGGCTTACTCGCTTGCTCTCATATCTGGCTCGCTCGCTTTCTCTCTTGTCTGGATCGGGATATTATCTGGCTGGCTCGCTTGCTCTCGTGTCTTGCTCGCTCTCATATCTGGCTCGTTCGCTTGCTCTCATGTCTGGCTCGCTCTCAAATCTGGCTCGCTCGCTCTCATACCTGGCTCACTCGCTCGCATATCTGGCTCGCTCGCTTGCTCTCTTGTCTGTCTCGCTCTCTTATATGGCTCGCTCGCATATCTGGCTCGCTCCCTCTCATATCTGGATCGCTCGCTTGCTCTCATATCTGGCTCGTTCGTTTGCTTCCTAGTCTGGCTCGCTCTTTTATCTGGATCTCTCTCTCTCACATCTGACATGCTCGCTTGCTCTCATATCTGGCTCGCTCGCTTGCGCTCTTGTCTGGCTCGCTCTCTTATCTGGCTCGCTTGCATATCTGATTCGCTCGCTCTCACATCTGGCTCGCTCGCTTGCTCTCATATCTGGCTCGCTCGCTTCCTCTCTTGTCTGGCTCGCTCTCTTATCTGGCTCGCTCGCATATCTGGCTCGCTCGCTCTCACATTTGGCTCGCTCGCTTACTCTCATATCTGGCTCGCTCGCTTGCTCTCATATCTGGCTCGCTCGCTTGCTCTCTTGTCTGTCTCGCTCTCTTATCTGGCTCGCTCGCTCGCATATCTGGCTTGCTCGCTTGCTCTCATATCTGGCTCGCTCGCTTTCTCTCTTTTCTGGCTCGCTCTCTTATCTGGCTCGCTCGCATATCTGGTTCGCTCGCTCTCACATCTGGCTCGCTCGCTTTCTCTTATATCTGGCTCGCTCGCTTGCTCTCTTGTCTGGCTCGCTCTCTTATATGGCTCGCTCGCATATCTGGCTCGCTTGCTCTCACATCTGGCTCGCTCGCTTGCTCTCATATCTGGCTCGCTCGCTTGCTCTCTTGTTTGGCTCGCTCTCATCTGGCTCGCTCGCATATCTGGCTAGCTCGCTCTCATATCTGGCTCGCTCGCTCGCTCTCAAATCTGGCTCGCTCGCTCTCATATCTGGATCGCTCGCTTGCTCTCATATCTGGCTCATTCGTTTGCTTCCTAGTCTGGCTTGCTCTTTTATCTGGATCTCTCTCTCTCACATCTGACATGCTCGCTTGCTCTCATATCCGGCTCGCTCGCTTGCTCTCTTGTCTGGCTCGCTCTCTTATCTAGCTCGCTTGCATATCTGATTCGCTCGCTTGCTCTCTTGTCTGTCTCGCTCTCTTATCTGGCTCGCTCGCTCGCATATCTGGCTTGCTCGCTTGCTCTCATATCTGGCTCGCTCGCTTTCTCTCTTTTCTGGCTCGCTCTCTTATCTGGCTCGCTCGCATATCTGGTTCGCTCGCTCTCACATCTGGCTCGCTCGCTTTCTCTTATATCTGGCTCGCTCGCTTGCTCTCTTGTCTGGCTCGCTCTCTTATCTGGCTCGCTCGCTCTCATACCTGGCTCGCTCGCTCTCATATCAGTCTCGCTCGCTTGCTCTCTTGTCTGGTACGCTCTCTTATCTGGCTCGCTCGCTCTCATATCTGGCTTGCTCGCTTGTTCTCATATCTGGCTCGCTCGCTAGCTCTCTTTTCTGGCTCGCTCTCTTATCTGGCTCGCTCGCATATCTGGCTCGCTCGCATATCTGGCTCGCTCGCTTGCTCTCTTGTCTGTCTCGCTCTCTTATATGGCTCGCTCACATATCTGGCTCGCTTGCTCTCACATCTGACTCGCTCGCTTGCTCTCTTGTCTGGCTCGCTCTCTTTTCTGGCTCGCTCGCATATCTGGCTCACTCGATCTCACATCTGGCTCGCTCGCTTGCTCTCATATCTGGCTCGCTCGCTTGCTCTCTTGTCTGGCTCGCTCTCTTATCTAGCTCGCTCTCTCTCACATCTGGCTTGCTCGCTTGCTCTCATATCTGGCTCGCTCGCTTTCTCTCTTGTCTGGATCGGGATATTATCTGGCTCGCTCGCTTGCTCTCATGTCTTGCTCGCTCTCATATCTGGCTCGTTCGCTTGCTCTCATGTCTGGCTCGCTCTCAAATCTGGCTCGCTCGCTCTCATACCTGGCTCACTCGCTCGCATATCTGGCTCGCTCGCTTGCTCTCTTGTCTGTCTCGCTCTCTTATATGGCTCGCTCGCATATCTGGCTCGCTCCCTCTCATATCTGGATCGCTCGCTTGCTCTCATATCTGGCTCGTTCGTTTGCTTCCTAGTCTGGCTCGCTCTTTTATCTGGATCTCTCTCTCTCGCATCTGACATGCTCGCTTGCTCTCATATCTGGCTCGCTCGCTTGCTCTCTTGTCAGGCTCGCTCTCTTATCTGGCTCGCTTGCATATCTGATTCGCTCGCTCTCACATCTGGCTCGCTCGCTTGTTCTAATATCTGGCTCGCTCGCTTCCTCTCTTGTCTGGCTCGCTCTCTTATCTGGCTCGCTCGCATATCTGGCTCGCTCGCTCTCACATTTGGCTCGCTCGCTTGCTCTCATATCTGGCTCGCTCGCTTGCTCTCATATCTGGCTCGCTCGCTTGCTCTCTTGTCTGTCTCGCTCTCTTATCTGGCTCGCTCGCTCGCATATCTGGCTTGCTCGCTTGCTCTCATATCTGGCTCGCTCGCTTTCTCTCTTTTCTGGCTCGCTCTCTTATCTGGCTCGCTCGCATATCTAGTTCGCTCGCTCTCACATCTGGCTCGCTCGCTTTCTCTTATATCTGGCTCGCTCGCTTGCTCTCTTGTCTGGCTCGCTCTCTTATCTGGCTCGCTCGCTCTCATACATGGCTCGCTCGCTCTCATATCAGTCTTGCTCGCTTGCTCTCTTGTCTGGCTCGCTCTCTTATCTGGCTCGCTCTCTTATCTGGCTCGCTCGCATATCTGGCTAACTCGCTCTCACATCTGGCTCGCTCGCTTGCTCTCTTGTCTGTCTCGCTCTCTTATATGACTCGCTCACATATCTGGCTCGCTTGCTCTCACATCTGACTCGCTCGCTTGCTCTCTTGTCTGGCTCGCTCTCTTTTCTGGCTCGTTCGCATATCTGGCTCACTCGATCTCCCATCTGGCTCGCTCTCATATCTGGCTCGCTCGCTTGCTCTCTTGTCTGGCTCGCTCTCTTATCTAGCTCTCTCTCTCTCACATCTGGGTTGCTCGCTTGCTCTCATATCTGGCTCCCTCGCTTTCTCTCTTGTCTGGATCGGTATATTATCTGGCTCGCTCGCTTGCTCTCATGTCTTGCTCGCTCTCATATCTGGCTCGTTCGCTTGCTCTCATGTCTGGCTCGCTCTCAAATCTGGCTCGCTCGCTCTCATACCTGGCTCACTCGCTCACATATCTGGCTCGCTCGCTTGCTCTCTTGTCTGTCTCGCTCTCTTATATGGCTCGCTCGCATATCTGGCTCGCTCCCTCTCACATCTGGCTCGCTCGCTTGCTCTCTTGTCTGTCTCGCTCTCTTATATGGCTCGCTCACATATCTGGCTCGCTTGCTCTCACATCTGACTCGCTCGCTTGCTCTCTTGTCTGGCTCGCTCTCTTTTCTGGCTCGCTCGCATATCTGGCTTACTCGTCTCACATCTGGCTCGCTCGCTTGCTCTCATATCTGGCTCGCTCGCTTGCTCTCTTGTCTGGCTCGCTCTCTTATCTAGCTCTCTCTCTCTCACATCTGGGTTGCTCGCTTGCTCTCATATCTGGCTCCCTCGCTTTCTCTCTTGTCTGGATCGCTCTCTTATCTGGCTCGCTCGCTTGCTCTCATGTCTTGCTCGCTCTCATATCTGGCTCGTTCGCTTGCTCTCATGTCTGGCTCGCTCTCAAATCTGGCTCGCTCGCTCTCATACCTGGCTCACTCGCTCGCATATCTGGCTCGCTCGCTTGCTCTCTTGTCTGTCTCGCTCTCTTATATGGCTCGCTCGCATATCTGGCTCGCTCCCTCTCACATCTGGCTCGCTCGCTTGCTCTCTTGTCTGTCTCGCTCTCTTATATGGCTCGCTCACATATCTGGCTCGCTTGCTCTCACATCTGACTCTCTCGCTTGCTCTCTTGTCTGGCTCGCTCTCTTTTCTGGCTCGCTCGCATATCTGGCTCACTCGATCTCACATCTGGCTCGCTCGCTTGCTCTCATATCTGGCTCGCTCGCTTGCTCTCTTGTCTGGCTCGCTCTCTTATCTGGCTCGCTCCCTCTCACATCTGGCTTGCTCGCTTGATCTCTTGTCTGGCTCGCTCGCATATCTGGCTCGCTCCCTCTCACATCTGGCTCGCTCGCTTGCTCTCATGTTTGGCTCGCTCGCTCTCATATCTGTCTCGTTCACTTGCTCTCTTGTTTGGTTCGCTCTCTTATATGGCTCGCTCGCTCGTATATCTGGCTCGCTCGCTTGCTCTCATGTCTTGCTCGCTCTCATATCAGGCTCTCTCGCTTGCTTTCATATCTGGCTCGCTCGCTCTCATACCTGGCTCGCTCGCTCGCATAGCTGGCTTGATCGCTCGCATATATGACTCGCTCGCTCCCATATCTGGCTCGCTCGATTGCTCTCATTTCTGGCTCGCTCGCTCTCATATCTGGCTTGCTCGCTTGCTCTCATCTGGCTCGCTCGCTTACTCTCTTGTCTGGCTCCCTCTCTTATCTGGCTCGCTCTCATGTATGGCTCGCTCGCTCTCATATCTGGCTCGCTCGCTCTCATACCTGGCTTGTCTGGCTCGCTCTCTTTTCTGGCTCGCTCGCATATCTGGCTTACTCGTCTCACATCTGGCTCGCTCGCTTGCTCTCATATCTGGCTCGCTCGCTTGCTCTCTTGTCTGGCTCGCTCTCTTATCTAGCTCTCTCTCTCTCACATCTGGGTTGCTCGCTTGCTCTCATATCTGGCTCCCTCGCTTTCTCTCTTGTCTGGATCGCTCTCTTATCTGGCTCGCTCGCTTGCTCTCATGTCTTGCTCGCTCTCATATCTGGCTCGTTCGCTTGCTCTCATGTCTGGCTCGCTCTCAAATCTGGCTCGCTCGCTCTCATACCTGGCTCACTCGCTCGCATATCTGGCTCGCTCGCTTGCTCTCTTGTCTGTCTCGCTCTCTTATATGGCTCGCTCGCATATCTGGCTCGCTCCCTCTCACATCTGGCTCGCTCGCTTGCTCTCTTGTCTGTCTCGCTCTCTTATATGGCTCGCTCACATATCTGGCTCGCTTGCTCTCACATCTGACTCTCTCGCTTGCTCTCTTGTCTGGCTCGCTCTCTTTTCTGGCTCGCTCGCATATCTGGCTCACTCGATCTCACATCTGGCTCGCTCGCTTGCTCTCATATCTGGCTCGCTCGCTTGCTCTCTTGTCTGGCTCGCTCTCTTATCTGGCTCGCTCCCTCTCACATCTGGCTTGCTCGCTTGATCTCTTGTCTGGCTCGCTCGCATATCTGGCTCGCTCCCTCTCACATCTGGCTCGCTCGCTTGCTCTCATGTTTGGCTCGCTCGCTCTCATATCTGTCTCGTTCACTTGCTCTCTTGTTTGGTTCGCTCTCTTATATGGCTCGCTCGCTCGTATATCTGGCTCGCTCGCTTGCTCTCATGTCTTGCTCGCTCTCATATCAGGCTCTCTCGCTTGCTTTCATATCTGGCTCGCTCGCTCTCATACCTGGCTCGCTCGCTCGCATAGCTGGCTTGATCGCTCGCATATATGACTCGCTCGCTCCCATATCTGGCTCGCTCGATTGCTCTCATTTCTGGCTCGCTCGCTCTCATATCTGGCTTGCTCGCTTGCTCTCATCTGGCTCGCTCGCTTACTCTCTTGTCTGGCTCCCTCTCTTATCTGGCTCGCTCTCATGTATGGCTCGCTCGCTCTCATATCTGGCTCGCTCGCTCTCATACCTGGCTTGCTCACTCTCATACCTGGCTCGCTCTCATATCTGGCTCGCTAGCTTGCTCTCATGTCTCGCTCACTCTCATATCTGGCTCGCTCGCTCTCATATCTGGCTCGCTCGCTCGCTCTCATGTCTGGCTTGCTCGCTCTCATATCTGGATTGCTCGCTTGCTCTCATATCTGGCTCGCTCGCTTGCTTCCTTGTCTGGCTCGCTCTCTTATCTGGCTCGCTCTCTCTCACATCTGGCTTGCTCGCTTGCTCTCATATCTGGCTCGCTCGCTTTCTCTCTTGTCTGGATCGCTCTATTATCTGGCTCGCTCGCTTGCTCTCATGTCTTGCTTGCTCTCATATCTGGCTCATTCGCTTTCTCTCATGTCTGGCTCGCTCGCTCTCAAATCTGGCTCGCTCTAATATCTGGCAAGCTAGCTCGCATATCTGGCTCGCTCGCTTGCTCTCTTGTCTGTCTCGCTCTCTTATATGGCTCGCTCGCATATCTGGCTCGCTCCCTCTCACATCTGGCTTGCTCGATTGATCTCTTGTCTGGCTCGCTCTCATATCTGGCTCGCTCGCATGCATATCTGGCTCGCTCTCTTGCTCTCATGTTTGGCTCGCTTGCTCTCATATCTATCTCGTTCACTTGCTCTCTTGTTTGATTTGCTCTCTTATATCGCTCGCTCGCTCGTATATCTGGCTCGCTCGCTTGCTCTCATGTCTGGCTCGCTCACATATCAGGCTCTCTCGCTTGCTTTCATATCTGGCTCGCTCGCTAGCTCTCATGTCTGGTTCGCTCGCTCTCATATCTGGCTCGCTCGCTCTCATACCTGGCTCGCTCACTCGCATAGCTGGCTTGATCGCACGCATATATGGCTCCCTCGCTCTCATATCTGGCTCGCTCGATTGCTCTCATGTCTGGCTCGCTCGCTCTCATATCTGGCTTGCTCGCTTGCTCTTTTGTCTGTCTTGCTCTTTTATATGGCTCGCTCGCATATCTGGCTCGCTCCCTCTCACATCTGGCTTGCTCGCTTGCTCTCATATCTAGCTCGCTCGCTTGCTTTCTTGTCTGGCTCGCTCGCTCTCTTATCTGGCTCGCTCACTCACATATATGGCTCGCTCGCTCTCATATCTGGCTCGCTCGCTTGCTCTCATGTCTGGCTCGCTCGCTCTCATATCTGGCTTCCTCGCTTGCTCTCTTGTCTGGCTCGCTCTCTTATATGACTCGCTTGCTCGCATATCTGGCTCGCTCGCTTGCTCTCATGTCTGGCTCGCTTGCTCTCATATCTGGCTCGCTCGCTTGCTCTCATGTCTGGCTCGCTCTCATATCAGGCTCGCTCGCTTGCTTTCATATATGGCTCGCTCGCTAGCTCTCATGTCTGGCTCACTCGCTCTCATATCTGGCTCGCTCGCTCGCATAGCTGGCTTGCTCGCTCGCATATATGGCTCACTCGCTCTTAAATCTGGCTCGCTCGCTTGCTCTCATGTCTTGCTCGCTCTCATATCTGGCCTGCTCGCTCGCTCTCATTCCTGGCTCGCTCACTCGCATTTCTGGCTCGCTTGCTCTCATATCTGGCTTGCTCGCTTGCTCTCTTGTCTGTCTCGCTCTCTTATATGGCTCGCTCGCATATCTGGCACGCTCGCTTTCACATCTGGCTCGCTCGCTTGCTCTCATATCTGGCTCGCTCGCTTGCTCTCTTGTCTGGCTCGCTCTCTTATCTGGTTCGCTCGCATATCCGGCTCACTCGCTCTCACATCTGGCTCGCTCGCTTGCTCTCATATCTGACTCTCTCGCTTGCTCTATTATCGGGCTCGCTCTCTTATCTGGCTCACTCTCTATCACATCTGGTTTGCTCGCTTGCTTTCATATCTGGCTCGCTCGCTCTCATATCTGGCTCGCTCGCTCTCATGTCTGGCTCGCTCTCTCTCATATCTGGATCGCTCGCTTGCTTTCATATCTAGCTCGCTCGCTTGCTTCCTTGTCTGGCTCGCTCGCATATCTGGCTCGCTCGCTCTCACATCTGGCTCGTTCACTTGCTCTCATATCTGGCTCGCTCGCTTGCTCTCTTGTCTGGCTCGCTCTCTTATCTGGCTCGCTCTCACATCTGGCTCGCTCGCCTTCCTCACATCTGGCTCGCTCGCTTGCTCTCATATCTGGCTCGCTCGCTCTCATATCTGTCTCGCTCGGTTGCTCTCTTGTCTGGTTTGCTCTCTTATCTGGCTTGCTCTCATATCTGGCTCGCTCGCTTGCTCTTTTGTCTTGCTCGCTCTCTTATCTGGTTTGCTCGCATATCTGGCTTGCTCGCTCTCACATCTGGCTCCCTCGCTTGCTCTCATATCTGGCTCACTCGCTTGCTCTGTTGTCTGGCTCGCTCTCATATATGGCTTGCTCGCATATCTGGCTCTCTCGCTCTCATATCTGATTCGCTCGCTTGCTCTCATTTCTGGCTCGCTCGCTTGCTTTCTTGTCTGGCTCGCTCTCTTATGTGGCTCGCTCTCTCACATCTAGCTAGCTCGCTTGATCTCATATTTGGCTCGCTCACTTGCTCTCTTGTCTGGCTCGATCTCTTATCTGGCTCGCTCACATATCTGGCTTGTTCGCTCTCATATCTGTCTCACTCACTTGCTCTCTTGTCTTGCTCGCTCTCTTAAATGGCTCGCTCGCATATCTGGCTCGCTCGTTTGCTCTCATATCTGGCTCGCTCGCTTACGCTCTTTTCTGGCTCGCTCTATTATCTGGCTCGCTCGCTCGCATATCTGGCTAGCTCGCTTGCTCTCTTGTCTGGCTCGTTCCCTTATCTGGCTCGCTCGCATATCTGGCTCGCTCGCTCTCATATCTGTCTCGCTCGCTTGCTCTTATGTCTGGCTCGCTCGCTCTCATATCTGGCTCACTCGCTTGCTCTCTTGTCTGGCTCGCTCTCTTATATGGCTCGCTCGCTCGCATATCTGTCTCACTCGCTTGCTCTCATATCTGGCTCGCTCGCTTGCGCTCGTCTGTCTCACTCTCTTATCTGGCTCGCCCGCATATCTGGCTAGCTCGCTTGCTCTCATATCTGGCTCGCTCGCTCTCACATCTGTCTCGCTCGCTTGCTCTCATATCTGGCTCGCTCGCTTGCACTCTTGTCTGGCTCGCTCGCATATCTGGCTCGCTCGCTCTCACATCTGTCTGTCTCGCTTGCTTTCATATCTGGCTCGCTCGCTTGCTCTCTTATCTGACTCGCTCTCTTATCTGGCTCGCTCGCTCTCATACCTGGCTCGCTCGCTTGCTCTCTTGTCTGGTTCGCTCTCTTATCTGGCTCGCTCGCTCTCATATCTGGCTTGCTCGCTTGTTCTCATATCTGGCTCGCTCGCTAGCTCTCTTGTCTGGCTCGCTCTCTTATCTGGCTCGCTCGCATATCTGGCTCGCTTGCTTTCACATCTGGCTCGCTCTCTTGCTCTCTTGTCTGTCTCGCTCTCATATCTGGCTCGCTCGCTCGCATATCTGGCTCGCTCGCTTGCTCTCATGTTTGGCTCGCTCGCTCTCATATCTGTCTCGTTCACTTGCTCTCTTGTTTGGTTCGCTCTCTTATATGGCTCGCTCGCTCGTATATCTGGCTCGCTCGCTTGCTCTCATGTCTTGCTCGCTCTCATATCAGGCTCTCTCGCTTGCCTCATATCTGGCTCGCTCGCTCGCTCTCATACCTGGCTCGCTCGCTCGCATAGCTGGCTTAATCGCTCGCATATATGACTCGCTCGCTCCCATATCTGGCTCGCTCGATTGCTCTCATTTCTGGCTCGCTCGCTCTCATATCTGTCTTGCTCGCTTGCTCTTTTGTCTGTCTTGCTCTTTTATATGGCTCGCTCGCATATCTGGCTCGCTCCCTCTCACATCTGGCTTGCTCGCTTGCTCTCATCTGGCTCGCTCGCTTGCTCCCTTGTCTGGCTCCCTCTCTTATCTGGCTCGCTCGCATATCTGGCTTGCTCGCTCTCACATATGGCTCGCTCGCTTGCTCTCTTGTCTGTCTCGCCCTCTTATATGGCTCGCTCGCATATCTGGCTCACTCGCTCTCACATCTGGCTCGCTCGCTTGCTCTCAAATGTGGCTCGCTCGCTTGCTCTCTTGTCTGTCTCGCTCTCTTATATGGCTCGCTCGCATATCTGGCATGTTCGCTCTCACATCTGGCTCGCTCGCTTGCTCTCATATCTGGCTCGCTTGCTTGCTCTCTTGTCTGGCTCGCTCTCTTATCTGGCTCGCTCGCTCGCATACCTGGCTCGCTCGCTCTCATATCTGGCTCGCTCGCTTGCTCTCATATCTGGCTCGCTCGCTCTCATGTCTGGCTCGCTCGCTCTCATATCTGGATCGCTCGCTTGCTTTCATATTTGGCTCGCTCGCTTGCTTCCTTGCCTGGCTCGCTCTCTTATCTGGCTAGCTCTCTCTTACATCTGGCGTGCTCGCTTGCTCTCATATCTGGCTCGCTCGCTTACTCTCTTGTCTGGCTCACTCTCTTATTTGGCTCGCTCGCATATCTGGCTCGCTCGCTTTCACATCTGGCTCGCTCGCTTGCACTCATATCTGGCTCGCTCGCTTGCTCTCTTGTCTGGCTTGCTCTCTTATCTGGCTCGCTCTCACATCTGGCTCGCTCTCTTGCTCCCATATCTGGCTCGCTCGCTTGCTCTCTTGTTTGGCTCGCTCTCATATCTCGCTCGCTTGCATAACTGGCTAGCTCACTCTCATATCTGGCTCGCTCGCTCGCTCACATATCTGGCTCGCTCGCTCTTATATCTGGATCGCTCGCTTGCTCTCATATCTGGCTCGTTCATTTGCTTCCTTGTCTGACTCGTTCTCTTAACTGGATCTCTTTCTCACACATCTGGCATGCTCACTTGCTCTCTTGTCTGGCTCGCTCTCTTATCTGGCTCGCTCGCATATCTGGCTCGCTCGCTCTCACATCTGGCTCGCTCGCTTGCTCTCATATCTGGCTCGCTCGCTTGCTCTCATATCTGGCTCGCTCGCTTGCTCTCTTGTCTGGCTCGCTCTCTTATCTGGCTCGCTCGCTCGCATATCTGGCTTGCTCGCTTGCTCTCATATCTGGCTCGCTCGCTTGCTCTCTTGTCTGGCTCGCTCTCTTATCTCGCTCGCTCGCATATCTGGCTCACTCGCTCTCACATCTGGCTCGCTCGCTTGCTCTCTTGTCTGTCTCGTCCTCTTATATGGCTCGCTCGCATATCTGGCTCGCTTGCTCTCACATCTGGCTCGCTCGCTTGCTCTCATATCTGGCTCGCTCGCTTGCTCTCTTGTTTGGCTCGCTCTCATATCTGGCTCGCTCGCATATCTGGCTAGCTCGCTCTCATATCTGGCTCGCTCGCTCGCTCACATATCTGGCTCGCTCGCTCTTATATCTGGATCGCTCGCTTGCTCTCATATCTGGCTCGTTCGTTTGCTTCCTTGTCTGGCTCGCTCTCTTACTTGGATCTCTGTCTCACACATCTGGCATGCTCGCTTGCTCTCATATCTGGCTCGCTCGCTTGCTCTCTTGTCTTGCTCGCTCTCTTATCTGGCTCGCTCGCATATCTGGCTCGCTCGCTCTCACATCTGGCTCGCTCGCTTGCTCTCATATCTGGCCCGCTCGCTTGCTCTCTTGTCTGGCTCGCTCTCTTATCTGGCTCGCTCTCATATCTGGCTCGTTCGCTCTCACATTTGGCTCGCTCGCTTGCTCTCATATCTGGCTCGCTCGCTTGCTCTCTTGTCTGGCTCGCTCTCTTATCTGGCTCGCTCGCTCGCATATCTGGCTTGCTCGCTTGCTCTCATATCTGGCTTGCTCTCTTATCTGGCTCGCTCGCATATCTGGATCGCTCGCTCTCACATCTGGCTCTCTCGCTTGCTCTTATATCTGGCTCGCTCGCTTGCTCTCATCTGGCTCGCTCGCTCTCATATCACTCTCGCTCCCTTGCTCTCTTGTATGGTTCGCTCTCATATCTGGCTCGCTCGCTTGCGCTCTTGTCTGGCTCGCTCTCTTATCTAGCTCGCTCGCTCGCATATCTGGCTTACTCGCTTGCTCTCATATCTGGCTCGCTCGCTTGCGCTCTTGTCTGGCTCGCTCTCATATCTGGCTCGCTCGCACTCTTGTCTGGCTCGCTCTCTTATCTGGCTCGCTCGCATATCTGGCTCACTCGCTCTCATACGTGGCTCGCTCGCATATCTGGCTCACTCGCTCGCATATCTGGCTAGCTCGCTCTCATATCTGGCTCACTCATTTGCGCTCTTGTCTGGCTCGCTCTCTTATCTGGCTCGCTCGTTCGCATATCTGGCTAGCTCGCTCTCATATCTGGCTCGCTCGCTTGCTCTCATATCTGGCTCGCTTGCATAGCTGGCTTGCTCGCTCGCATATTTGGCTCGCTCGCTCTTATTTCTGGCTCGCTCGATTGCTCGCATATCTGGCTCGCTCGCTCTCACATCTCTCTCGCTCGCTTGCTCTCATATCTGGCTCGCTTGCATAGCTGGCTTGCTCGCTTGCATATTTGTCTCGCTCTTATTTCTGGCTCGCTCGATTGCTCGCATATCTGGCTCGCTCGCTCTCACATCTGGCTCGCTCGCTTGCTCTCATATCTGGCTCGCTCGCTTGCTCTATGTCTGGCTCACTCTCTTATCTGGCTTGCTCGCTCGCATATCTGGCTAGCTCTCTCTCATATCTGGCTCGCTCGCTTGCTCTCATGTCTGACTCGCTCGCTCTCTTGTTTGGCTCGCTCTCTTTTATGGCTCGCTCGCTCGCATATCTGGCTCGCTCTCATGTCTGTCTCGCTCGCTCCCATATCTGTCTCGCTCGCTCTCATGTCTGGCTCGCTCGCTTGCTCTCATATCTGGCTCGCTTGCATAGCTGGCTTGCTCGCTCGCATATTTGTCTCGCTCGCTCTTATTTCTAGCTCGCTCGATTGCTCGCATATCTGGCTCGCTCGCTCTCACATCTGGCTCGCTCGCTTGCTCTCATATCTGGCTCGCTCGCTTGCTCTATGTCTGGCTCGCTCTCTTATCTGGCTTGCTCGCTCGCATATCTGGCTAGCTCTCTCTCATATCTGGCTCGCTCGCTTGCTCTCATGTCTGACTCGCTCGCTCTCTTGTTTGGCTCGCTCTCTTTTATGGCTCGCTCGCTCGCATATCTGGCTCGTTCTCATGTCTGTCTCGCTCGCTCCCATATCTGGCTCGCTCGCTCTCTTATATGGCTCGCTCGCATATCTGGCTCGCTCCCTCTCACATCTGGCTTGCTCGCTTGCTCTCATGTTTGGCTCGCTCGCTCTCATATCTGTCTCGTTCACTTGCTCTCTTGTTTGGTTCGCTCTCTTAAATGGCTCGCTTGCTCGCATATCTGGCTCCCCTGCTTGCTCTCATGTCTTGCTCGCTTGCTCTCATATCTGGCTCGCTCGCTTGCTCTCATGTCTGTCTCGCTCTCATATCAGGCTCTCTCGCTTGCTTTCATATCTGGCTCGCTCGCTAGCTCTCATGTCTGGCTCGCTCGCTCTCATATCTGGCTCACTCACTCTCATACCTGGCTCGCACGCTTGCATAGCTGGCTTGCTTGCTCGCATATTTGGCTCGCTCGCTCTTATTTCTGGCTCGCTCGATTGCTCTCATGTCTGGCTCGCTCGCTCTCATATCTGGCTTGCTCGCTTGCTCTTTTGTCTGTCTCACTCTTTTGTATGGCTCGCTAGCATATCTGGCTCGCTCCCTCTCACATCTGGCGTGCTCGCTTGCTCTCATATCTGGCTCGCTCGCTTACTCTCTTGTCTGGCTCACTCTCTTATCTGGCTCGCTCGCATATCTGGCTCGCTCGCTTTCACATCTGGCATGCTCGCTTGCACTCATATCTGGCTCGCTCGCTTGCTCTCTTGTCTGGCTTGCTCTCTTATCTGGCTCGCTCTCACATCTGGCTCGCTCTCTTGCTCCCATATCTGGCTCGCTCGCTTGCTCTCTTGTTTGGCTCGCTCTCATATCTCGCTCGCTTGCATATCTGGCTAGCTCACTCTCATATCTGGCTCGCTCGCTCTCATATCTGGCTCGCTCGCTCTCATGTCTGGATCGCTCGCTTGCTCTCATATCTGGCTCGTTCATTTGCTTCCTTGTCTGACTCGTTCTCTTAACTGGATCTCTTTCTCACACATCTGGCATGCTCGCTTGCTCTCATTTCTCGCTCGCTCACTTGCTCTCTTGTCTGGCTCGCTCTCTTATCTGGCTCGCTCGCATATCTGGCTCGCTCGCTCTCACATCTGGCTCGCTTGCTCTCATATCTGGCTCGCTCGCTTGCTCTCATATCTGGCTCGCTCGCTTCACTCTTGTCTGGCTCGCTCTCTTATCTGGCTCGCTCGCTCGCATATCTGGCTTGCTCGCTTGCTCTCATATCTGGCTCGCTCGCTTGCTCTCTTGTCTGGCTCGCTCTCTTATTTTGCTCGCTCGCATATCTGGCTCACTCGCTCTCACATCTGGCTCGCTCGCTTGCTCTCTTGTCTGTCTCGCCCTCTTATATGGCTCGCTCGCATATCTGGCTCGCTTGCTCTCACATCTGGCTCGCTCGCTTGCTCTCATATCTGGCTCGCTCGCTTGCTCTCTTGTTTGGCTCGCTCTCATATCTGGCTCGCTCGCATATCTGGCTAGCTCGCTCTCATATCTGGCTCGCTCGCTCGCTCACATATCTGGCTCGCTCGCTCTTATATCTGGATCGCTCGCTTGCTCTCATATCTGGCTCGTTCGTTTGCTTCCTTGTCTGGCTCGCTCTCTTACCTGGATCTCTGTCACACACATCTGGCTTGCTCGCTTGCACTCATATCTGGCTCGCTCGCTTGCTCTCTTGTCTGGCTTGCTCTCTTATCTGGCTCGCTCTCACATCTGGCTCGCTCTCTTGCTCCCATATCTGGCTCGCTCGCTTGCTCTCTTGTTTGGCTCGCTCTCATATCTCGCTCGCTTGCATATCTGGCTAGCTCACTCTCATATCTGGCTCGCTCGCTCTCATATCTGGCTCGCTCGCTCTCATGTCTGGATCGCTCGCTTGCTCTCATATCTGGCTCGTTCATTTGCTTCCTTGTCTGACTCGTTCTCTTAACTGGATCTCTTTCTCACACATCTGGCATGCTCGCTTGCTCTCATTTCTCGCTCGCTCACTTGCTCTCTTGTCTGGCTCGCTCTCTTATCTGGCTCGCTCGCATATCTGGCTCGCTCGCTCTCACATTTGGCTCGCTTGCTCTCATATCTGGCTCGCTCGCTTGCTCTCATATCTGGCTCGCTCGCTTGCTCTCTTGTCTGGCTCGCTCTCTTATCTGGCTCGCTCGCTCGCATATCTGGCTTGCTCGCTTGCTCTCATATCTGGCTCGCTCGCTTGCTCTCTTGTCTGGCTCGCTCTCTTATCTCGCTCGCTCGCATATCTGGCTCACTCGCTCTCACATCTGGCTCGCTCGCTTGCTCTCTTTTCTGTCTCGCCCTCTTATATGGCTCGCTCGCATATCTGGCTCGCTTGCTCTCACATCTGGCTCGCTCGCTTGCTCTCATATCTGGCTCTCTCGCTTGCTCTCTTGTCTGGCTCGCTCTCTTATCTGGCTCGCTCGCATATCTGGCTCGCTCGCTTGCTCTCATGTCTGGCTCTCTCGCTTGCTCTCTTGTCTGGCTCGCTCTCTTATCTGGCTCGCTCTCATATCTGGCTTGTCGCTTGCACTCATATCTGGCTTGCTCGCTTGCTCTCTTGTCTGTCTCGCTCTCTTATCTGGCTCGCTCGCATATCTGGCTCGCTCACTCTCATATCTGTCTCGCTCGCTTGCTCTCATATCTGTCTCACTCGCTTGCCCTCTTGTCTGGCTCGCTCTCTTATCTGGCTCGCTCACTCTCACATCTGTCTCGCTCGCTTGCTCTCATATCTGGCTCGCTCGCTTGCTCTCTTGTCTGGCTCGCTCTCTTATCTTGCTCGCTCACTCTCACATCTGTCTCGCTCGCTTGATCTCATATCTGGCTCGCTCGCTTTTTCTCTTGTCTGTCTCGCTCTCTTATATGGCTTGCTCGCATATCTGGTTTGCTCGCTCTCACAACTGGCTCGCTCGCTTGCTCTCATATCTGGCTCGCTCACTTGCTCTCATATCTGGCTTGCTCGCTTGCTCTCTTGTCTGGCTCGCTCTCTTATCTGGCTCGCTCGCTCGCATATCTGGCTCGCTCGCTTGCTCTCATGTCTGGCTCGCTCGCTCTCATATCTGGCTCGCTCGCTTGCTCTCATGTCTGGCTCGCTCTCTTATATGGCTTGCTCGCTTGCATATCTGGCTCACTTGCTTGCTCTCATATTTGGCTCGCTCGCTTGCTCTCTTGTCTGGCTCGCTCTCTTATATGGCTTGCTCGCCTGCATATCTGGCTCACTCGCTTGCTCTCATATCTGGCTCGCTCGCTTGGCTCTTGTCTGGCTCGCTCTCTTATTTGGCTCGCTCACTCGCATATCTGGCTCGCTCGCTCTCATATCCGTCTCGCTCGCTCTCATATCCGTCTCGCTCGCTTGCTCTCATGTCTGGCTCACTCGCTCTCATATCTGGCTCACTCGCTTGCTCTCTTGTCTGGCTCACTCTCTTATATGGCTCGCTCGCTCGCATATCTGGCTCACTCGCTTGCTCACATATCTAGCTCGCTCGCTTGCTCTCATATCTGGCTCGCTCGCTTGCTCTCTTGTCTGGCTCGCTCTCTTATCTGGCTCACTCGCATATCTGGCTCGCTCGCTTGCTCTCATGTCTGGCTCGCTCGCTCTCATATCTGGCTCACTCGCTTGCTCTCTTGTCTGGCTCGCTCTCTTATATGGCTTGCTCGCCTGCATATCTGGCTCACTCGCTTGCTCTCATATCTGGCTCGCTCGCTTGGCTCTTGTCTGGCTCGCTCTCTTATCTGGCTCGCTCGCTTGCATATCTGCTAGCTTGCTCTCATATCTGGCTCGCTCGCGCTCTTGTCTGGCTCGCTCTCTTATCTGAGTCGCTTGCTCGCATATCTGGCTCGCTCGCTCTCATATCTGGCTCGCTCGCTTGCTCTCATATCTGGCTCGCTCGCTCTCATATCTGGCTCGCTCGCTTGCTCTCTTGTCTGGTTCACTCTCTTATCTGGCTCGCTCTCATATCTGGCTCGCTCGCTTGCTTTCATATCTGGCTCGCTCGCTTGCTTTCATATCTGGCTCGCTCGCTAGCTCTCATGTCTGGCTCGCTCGCTCTCATACCTGGCTCGCTCGCATATCTGGCTCGTTCGCTAGCTCTCATGTCTGGTTCGCTCGCTCTCATATCTGGCTCGCTCGCTCACTCTCATACCTGGCTCGCTCGCATATCTGGCTCGCTCGCTTACTCTCATGTCTTGCTCGCTCTCATATCTGGCTCACTCACTTTCATATCTGTCTTGCTCGCTTGCTCTCATGTCTGGCTGGCTTGCTCGCTTTCATACCTGGCTTGCTCGCTCTCATATCTGGCTTGCTTGCTTGCTCTCATATCTGGCTCGCTCGCTTGCTCTCATATCTGGCTTGCTCGCTTGCTCTCATATCTGGCTCGCTTGCTTGCTCTCTTGTCTGTTTCGCTCTCTTATCTGGCTCGCTCGCACATCTGGCTCGCTCGCTCTCACATCTGGCTCGCTTGCTTGCTCTCATATCTGGCTCGCTTGCTCTCTTGTCTTGCTCGCTCTCTTATCTGGCTCGCTCACTCGCATATCTGGCTCTCTCTCTCTCTTTTTCTGTCTCGCAGTCACCCGCCAGTACGCACAGCAGACCCTAAACCCATATCATTATTGCCAAGCAGGAAGATGGGAGTCCATTTCACTCTGATGGAGCATTTTTAAATGCAATCCATAACCTGGCTTTGGCAGGAACCCTTCTTACTCCTCCTACTTGCATGTGATACTGGGTTTAGGATCTGCATAGGAAACACACACACACACAAGCACACACTTACCTGTGTTGCCTGCCGACGCCTCCTTGGCTGTCCCCAAACAGTATAAAACCAACAGCCACGGGAAGCTGTAAGGATAGAGGACATACCTGCATCCTATTGGACTCACTTGTCTTGGTTAAATCCAGCTTATTTGACAACCTCTGGTGCTGCTGCTTCTGCTCATCGCAGTGCTGCTTCTGACAAGGCTGTTCTTTGGTGGGCCTAGGCGACATCACAATCTCCATGGTTACTGGCCATGCCAGTGGTATTGAGAAGCATATCACAGTGCTAAGGGTCCTGGATGCAACAATCTTTCAATGGGGAATAGACGCGCTGAGTTTGTCAAGTGCACCCATGTTTGCAACTCCATCAATACACACATATGTATGTATGTATGTGTATCTATCTATCTCTCTCTCTCTCTCTATATATATATATATATATATATATATATATTTATTTATTTATTTATTTATTTATTTTTTTTTTTTTAAATATATACATATATATAGAGAGAGAGATGGAAATACGTTTTTAAACATGTTTTCCCCTTTTTTTTACCTTTTTTTTTATTTTATTTTTTTCCTTTCCATGTTTTTATTCTTTCCTCCTTCTTTCCTATGCTGCTGCTTCTTATTTTTCTTCTTCTTCTTCAGACCCTATCATTGCACTATTGCTTATTCAATACCACCAGCAGATGGAGACACTATATTGCAACATTAGTTGTGAGCAGCAGTTTGTACAAACAAATGCCTCATAGCTGATGTCCTATCCATTATTGCAATGGATGGCTGGCTGGCAACATTTGTTTTTATCATTCCAATACCACAGAACCAATGCATGGTCAATCAACAGCAATGACACACCTGGGTGAACAGCAAGGAGACCCCCATGTCAATTAACAAGATTCAACACCCACTACCTGAAAGACAGCTACCTATCATGTCATGTCCAACCTGCACAGGTGTGCTGGTTGCTGAGCTTATTCAATTAAAGAGGACATTCAGCAGCAGCAGCAGCAGTCCTGTGGCTGGTCGCTCCAACAGGGGCCAGACACAAGCGGCTACACCTATTGTCTTTTGCCTGCAGTAAGGGCCCACTGGACTAGCCAGCAAGCAGCAGCAAATAAACAGGTAATCTTTCTTTCCAACACTGAAACCTGGTGGTGCACTTAATATATGGTACCAGATAGGGGACGTATCAGATATTAAACTGATAAAAACAGACACTACATTTGATCTCAGCTAAAAGGAAGGACAAGAAGCGATAACTGTGAAAGGGGCGGAACCAACGCTGTCCCCTTCACATGCACTATCACTACTTGTAGGAAGGGAGGCTGGCTGGCAGCCTCCCATACACACTCTGGCTGGGTGGCAGTCACCCACCAGTACACACAGCAGACCCTAAACCCATATCATTATTGCTAAGCAGGAAGATGGGAGTCCATTTCACTCTGATGGAGCATTTTTAAATGCAATCCATAACCTGGTTTTGGTAGGAGCCCTTCTTACTCCTCCTACTTGCATGTGATACTGGGTTTAGGATCTGCATAGGAAACACACACACACACAAGCACACACTTACCTGTGTTGCCTGCCGACGCCTCCTTGGCTGTCCCCAAACGGTATAAAACCAACAGCCACGGGAAGCTGTAAGGATAGAGGACATACCTGCATCCTATTGGACTCACTTGTCTTGGTTAAATCCAGCTTATTTGACAACCTATGGTGCTGCTGCTTCTGCTCATGGCAGTGCTGCTTCTGACAAGGCTGTTCTTTGGTGGGCCTAGGCGACATCACAATCTCCATGGTTACATACACAACAAAGGTGAGATGTTGTTTACACCTGGCCATGCCAGTGGTATTGAGTAGCATATCACAGTGCTAAGGGTCCTGGATGCAACAATCTTTCATTGGGGAATAGCCGCGCTGAGTTTGTCAAGTGCACCCATGTTTGCAACTCCATCAATACACACATATGTATGTATGTATGTATGTATGTATGTGTATCTATCTATCTCTATATATATTTATCTATATCTCTCTTTCTCTCTCTCCCTCTATATATATTTTTTTTTCTTTTAAATACATATATATATATATATATATATATATATATAGAGAGAGAGAGAGAGAGAGAGAGAGAGAGAGAGAGAGAGAGAGAGAGAGAGAGAGATGGAAATACGTTTTTAACCCCTTCCCGCCATTGGACGTATGCATACGTCCAGGCGAACTACACGTTCGCGCAAATGGACCTATTCATACGTCCAAGCGATCTCCTGCTCTGCCACGGGCAGCGTTGGAGATCGCCGCCGGGACTCAGCTGTCAATCACAGCCGGAGTCCCACCACAGCTGCCGGGGCCGCCATCGCGCCAGTCCCGGCAGCATTAACCCCATAGATGCCGTGATCAATTCTGATCTGGTGTTTGTCCAAGACACCCTCGATCCACCTGAAGAGATCGGAGTGAGGTGGCACTCTATTGATCGGCGGAGCAACCGACCAATAGCAGACTGGGGGCGGGGGGGTTAAAGTTCGGTTCCCCCCCCACTATGCCCACCCATCGGTGTCCGGGCACAGCGGGGGGAACCGTGTAGTAGCGGCGGCGGCGGTCACTTACCCGGCGGCGGAGCTCCAGATGACGGCAGCGGCTGTGATCATGGCGGCGGTGGAGGCCTAGCAACATCTGCAGGGCAACAGTTTGGAGAGTGGTCTCTAAACTGTGGCCCTCCAGATGTTGCAAAACTACAATTTCCACCATGCCTTGACAGCTGTATGCTGTGTTGGCATGCTGGGATTTGTAGTTTTGCAAGATGGGGTTCAGGCTAGAGATCACTGACAGTGGTCTCTAAACTGTAGCCCTCCAGATGTTACAAAACTACAACACCCAGCATGCCCAGACAGCAGTTTGCTGTCTTAGCATGCTGAGATTTGTAGTTTTGCAACATCTGGAGGGCCACAGTTTAGAGACCACTGTCAGTGATCTCCAGCCTGAACCCCTCTAAATCTTGCAAAACTACAACTCCCAGCATTCAGGAACAACAAAAGGCTGTCTCGGCATGCTGGGAGTTGTACTTGCGTGCCTCCAGCTGTTGCATAACTATCTCCCAGCATTCCCTTTGGCAATCAGTACATGCTGAGAGTTGTACATGCTGAGAGTTGTAGCTCCGCAACAGCTGGAGGAACACTGGTTGGGAAATACCGAGTTAGGTAATAGGTTCTATTACCTAACTCAGTATTTTCCAACCAGTGTGCCTCCAGCTATTGCAAAACTACAACTCCCAGCATGCACGTTCTGTCAGTGCATGCTGGGAGTTGTAGTTTTGACCCCCCCCCCCTCCCATGTGAATGTACAGGTTACATTCACACTGGCGGCGGATTACAGTGAGTTCCCCGCTTCAAGTTTGAGCTGCGGCAAATTTTCCGCCGCAGCTCAAACTCCTAGCGGGAGACTCAGTGTAATCCTCTGCCAGTGTGAATGTAACCTAAAAACACTACACTACACTAACACAAAATAAAGAGTAAAACACTACATATACACACGTACACAGCCCCCCCTTCCCCCCCAATAAAAATGAAAAACGTATCCTACAGCAGTGTTTCCAAAACGGAGCCTCCAGCTGTTGCAAAACAAAAACTCCCAGCATTTCCGGACGGCCATTGACTGTCCAAGCATGCTGGGAGTTTTGCAACAGCTGGAGGCACCCTGTTTGGGAATCACTGGCTTAGAATACCCCCATGTCCACCCCTATGCAAATCCCTAATTTAGGCCTCAAATACGCATGGCGCTCTCTCACTTTGGAGCCCTGTCGTATTTCAAGGCAACGGTTTAGGGCCACGTATGGGGTATCGCCGTACTCGGGAGAAATTGCCTAACAAATTTTTGGGGCTTTTACCCCTTATGAAAAGGTAAAGTTGGGGTCTACACCAGCATGTTAGTGTAAAAAAAAACATTTTTGTACACTAACATACTGTTGTTGCCCCATACTTTAAAATTTCACAAGCGGTAAAAGAAAAAAAGCCTCCAAAATTTGTAACGCAATTTCTCCTGAGTACGGAGATACCCCATATGTGGGCGCAAAGTGTTCTGCGGGCGCACAACAAGGCTCAGAAGGGAGAGTGCACCATGTACATTTGAGGTCTAAATTGGTGATTTGCACAGGGGTGGCTGATTTTACAGTGGTTCTGACATCAGCGCAAAACAATAAATACCCACATGTGACCCCATTTTGGAAACTACACATCTCAGGGAATGCAACAAGGGGTATAGTGAGCATTTACACCCCACTGGTGTCTGACAGATCTTTGAAACAGGGGTCTGTGAAAATGAAAAATAAAATGTTTAATTTGCACAGCCCACTTTTCCAAAGATCCGTCAAATGCCAGTGGGGTGTAAATTCTCACTGCACCCCTTATTACATTCCGTGAGGGGTGTAGTTTTAAAAATGGGGTCACATGTGGGGGGTTCCACTGTTCTGGCACCACGGGGGGCTTTGTAAATGCACATGGCCAAATTCTCTCTCCAAAAGCTCAATGATGCTCCTTCTCTTCTGAGCATTGTAGTTCGCCCCCAGTGCACTTCACGTCCACATAATGGGTATTTCCATACTCAGAAGAGATGGGGTTACAAATTTTGGGGGGTATTTTCTGCTATTATCCATTGTAAAAATAAAAAATTTAGGGGAAAACAAGCATTTTAGTGTAAAAAAAACAATTTTCTTTTTACATATGCAAAAGTCGAGAAACACCTGTGGGGTATTAAGGTTCACTTTACCCCTTGTTACGTTCCCCAAGGGGTCTAGTTTCCAAAATGGTATGCCATGTGTTTTTTTTTGCTGTCCTTGCACCATAGGGGCTTCCTAAATGCGACATGCCCCCCGAGCAAAATTCACTCTCAAAAAGCCAAATATGACTCCTTCTCTTCTGAGCATTGTAGGTCGCCCGTAGTGCACTTCAGGTCAACTTATGGAGTACCTCCATACTCAGAAGAGATGGGGTTACACATTTTGGGGGGTATTTTCTGCTATTAACCCTTGCAAAAATGTGAAATTTGTTTTTTTTTACATATGCAAAAGTCGTGAAACACATGTGGGGTATTAAGGCTCACTTAATTCCTTGTTACGTTCCTCAAGGGGTCTAGTTTCCAAAATGGTATGCCATGTGTTTTTGTTTTTTTTGCTGTTTTGGCACCATAGGGGCTTCCTAAATGCAACATGCCCCCCAAAAACCATTTCAGAAAAACGTACTCTCCAAAATCTCCTTCGCTTCTGAGCCCTCTACTGCACCCGCCGAACAATTTACATAGACATATGAGGTATGAGCTTACTCGAGAGATATTGGGCTACAAATTCAAGTATAAATTTTATCCTTTTACCCCTTGTAAAAATTCAAAATTTGGGTCTACAAGAACATGCAAGTGTAAAAAATGAAGATTTTGAATTTTCTCCTTCACTTTGCTGCTTTTCCTGTGAAACACCTAAAGGGTTAAAACACTTACTGAATGTCATTTTGAATACTTTGGGGGTGCAGTTTTTATAATGGGGTCATTTATGGGGTATTTCTAATATGAAGACCCTTCAAAACCACTTCAAACCTGAACTGGTCCATGAAAAATAGCGAGTTTGAAAATTTTGTGAAAAATTGTAAAACTGCTGCTGAACTTTGAAGCCCTCTGGTGTCTTCCAAAAGTAAAAACATGTCAATTTTATGATGCAATTATAAAGTAGACATATTGTATATGTGAATTCAACAAAAAAAATATTTGGAATATCCATTTTCCTTACAAGCAGAGAGCTTCAAAGTTAGAAAAATGCTAAATTTTAAATTTTTTAATCAAATTTGGGGATTTTTCACCAAGAAAGGATGCAAGTTACCACAAAAATTTTCCACTATGTTAAAGTAGAATATGTCACGAAAAAACTACCTCGGAATCAGATTGATAAGTAATAGCATTCCAGAGTTATTAATGTTTAAAGTGACAGTGGTCAGATGTGCAAAAAAGGGCTATGTCCTAGAGGTGAAAACGGGTTGTGTCCTTAACCCCTTAAGGACTCAGCCCATTTTGGCCTTAAGGACTCAGACAATTTAATTTTTACGTTTTCATTTTTTCCTCCTCGCCTTCTAAAAATCATAACTCTTTTATATTTTCATCCACAGACTAGTATGAGGGCTTGTTTTTTGCGCGACCAGTTGTCCTTTGTAATGACATCACTCATTATATCATAAAATGTATGGCGCAACCAAAAAACACTATTTTTGTGGGGAAATTAAAACGAAAAACGCAATTTTGCTAATTTTGGAAGGTTTTGTTTTCACGCCGTACAATTTCTGGTAAAAATGACATGTGCTCTTTATTCTGAGGGTCAATACGATTAAAATGATACCCATTATTATATACTTTTATATTATTGTTGCGCTTAAAAAAAATCACAAACTTTTTAACCAAATTAGTACGTTTATAATCCCTTTATTTTGATGACCTATAACTTTTTTATTTTTCCGTATAAGCGGCGGTATGGGGGCTCATTTTTTGCGCCATGATCTGTACTTTTTTTTGATACCACATTTGTATATAAAAAACTTTTAATACATTTTTTATAATTTTTTTTTAATAAAATGTATTAAAAAAGTAGGAATTTTGGACTTTTTTAATTTTTTTTCGTTCACGCCGTTCACCGTACGGGATCATTAACATTTTATTTTAATAGTTCGGACATTTACGCACGCGGGGATACCAAATATGTCTATAAAAAATGTTTTTTACGCTTTTTGGGGGTAAAATAGGAAAAAACGGACGTTTTACTTTTTTATTGGGGGAGGGGATTTTTCACTTTTTTTTTACTTTTACTTTTACATTTTTTTACATTTTTTTTTACACTTGAATAGTCCCCATAGGGGACTATTCATAGCAATACCATGATTGCTAATACTGATCTGTTCTATGTATAGGACATAGAACAGATCAGTATTATCGGTCATCTCCTGCTCTGGTCTGCTCGATCACAGACCAGAGCAGGAGACGGCGGGAGCCGCACGGAGGAAGGAGAGGGGACCTCCGTGCGGCGTTCTGAATGATCGGATCCCCGCAGCAGCGCTGCGGGCGATCCGATCGTTCATTTTAATCGCGAACTCCCGCAGATGCCGGGATCTGTATTGATCCCGGCACCTGAGGGGTTAATGGCGGACGCCCGCGAGATCGCGGGCGTCGGCCATTGCCGGCGGGTCCCTGGCTGCGATCAGCAGCCGGGATCAGCCGCGCATGACACGGGCATCGCTCCGATGCCCGCGGTTATGCTTAGGACGTAAATGTACGTCCTGGTGCGTTAAGTACCACCTCACCAGGACATACATTTACGTCCTGTGTCCTTAAGGGGTTAAGGAGTTAAACATGTTTTCACCTTTTTTTACCTTCTTTTTTTTTTCTTCTTTCCTTGATTTTATTCTTCCCTCCTTTTTTCCTATGCTGCTGATTCTTATTTTTCTTCTTCTTCTTCAGACCCTATCATTGCACTATTGCTTATTCAATACCACCAGCAGATGGAGACACTATATTGCAACATTAGTTGTGAGCAGCAGTTTGTACAAACAAATGCCTCATAGCTGATGTCCTATCCATTATTGCAATGGATAGCTGGCTGGCAACATTTGTTTTTATCATTCCAATATAACAGGAACCAATGCATGGTCAATCAACAGCAATGACACACCTGGGTGAACAGCAAGGAGACCCCCATGTCAATTAACAAGATTCAACACCCACTACTTGAAAGACAGCTACCTATCATGTCATGTCCAACCTGCACAGGTGTGCTGGTTGCTGAGCTTATTCAATTAAAGAGGACATTCAGCAGCAGCAGTCCTGTGGCTGGTCGCTCCAACAGGGGCCAGACACAAGCGGCTACACCTATTGTCTTTTGCCTGCAGTAAGGGCCCACTGGACTAGCCAGCAAGCAGCAGCAAATAAACAGGTAATCTTTCTTTCCAACACTGAAACCTGGTGGTGCACTTAATATATGGTACCAGATAGGGGACGTATCAGATATTAAACTGATAAAAACAGACACTACATTTGATCTCAGCTAAAAGGAAGGACGAGAAGCGATAACTGTGAAAGGGGCGGAACCAACGCTGTCCCCTTCACATGCACTATCACTACTTGTAGGAAGGGAGGCTGGCTGGCAGCCTCCCTTACACACTCTGGCTGGGTGGCAGTCACCCACCAGTACACACAGCAGACCCTAAACCCATATCATTATTGCTAAGCAGGAAGATGGGAGTCCATTTCACTCTGATGGAGCATTTTTAAATGCAATCCATAACCTGGTTTTGGCAGGAACCCTTCTTACTCCTCTTACTTGCATGTGATACTGGGTTTAGGATCTGCATAGGAAACACACACACACACAAGCACACACTTACCTGTGTTGCCTGCCGACGCCTCCTTGGCTGTCCCCAAACGGTATAAAACCAACAGCCACGGGAAGCTGTAAGGATAGAGGACATACCTGCATCCTATTGGTCTCACTTGTCTTGGTTAAATCCAGCTTATTTGACAACCTATGGTGCTGCTGCTTCTGGTCATGGCAGTGCTGCTTCTGACAAGGCTGTTCTTTGGTGGGCCTAGGCGACATCACAATCTCCATGGTTACATACACAACAAAGGTGAGATGTTGTTTACACCTGGCCATGCCAGTGGTATTGAGTAGCATATCATAGTGCTAAGGGTCCTGGATGCAACAATCTTTCAACGGGGAATAGCCGCGCTGAGTTTGTCAAGTGCACCCATGTTTGCAACTCCATCAATACACACATATGTATGTATGTATGCATGTGTATCTATCTATCTATCTCTATATACATTTATCTCTCTCTCTTTCTTTCTCTCTCTCTCACTATATATATATTTTTTTTTCTTTTAAATATATATATATATATATATATATATATATAGAGAGAGAGAGAGAGAGAGAGAGAGAGAGAGAGAGAGAGAGAGAGAGAGAGAGAAATAGATGGAAATACATTTTTAAACATGTTTTCACCTTTTTTTACCTTCATTTTTTTTCTTCTTTCCATGTTTTTCTTCTTTCCTCCTTTTTTCCTATGCTGCTGCTTCTTATTTTTCTTCTTCTTCTTCAGACCCTATCATTGCACTATTGCTTATTCAATACCACCAGCAGATGGAGACACTATATTGCAACATTAGTTGTGAGCAGCAGTTTGTACAAACAAATGCCTCATAGCTGATGTCCTATCCATTATTGCAATGGATGGCTGGCTGGCAACATTTGTTTTTATCATTCCAATACCACAGAACCAATGCATGGTCAATCAACAGCAATGACACACCTGGGTGAACAGCAAGGAGACCCCCATGTCAATTAACAAGATTCAACACCCACTACCTGAAAGACAGCTACCTATCATGTCATGTCCAACCTGCACAGGTGTGCTGGTTGCTGAGCTTATTCAATTAAAGAGGACATTCAGCAGCAGCAGTCCTGTGGCTGGTCGCTCCAACAGGGGCCAGACACAAGCGGCACCACCTATTGTCTTTTGCGTGCAGTAAGGGCCCACTGGACTAGCCAGCAAGCAGCTGCAGCAGCAAATAAACAGGTAATCTTTCTTTCCAACACTGAAACCTGGTGGTGCACTTAATATATGGTACCAGATAGGGGACATATCAGATATTAAACTGATAAAAACAGACACTACATTTGATCTCAGCTAGAGATGAGCAAACTTTTCAAAAATTCGATTTGGCCGATTCGCCAAATTTTTGTTTGTTCCGATCCGAATTTATTCGCGGCGAATCGATGATAAAAAAGGCTATTTCTAGCCTACATACAGCCTCTATAGGGGTATAGAACACTTTGCTGTGTCCTAAAACGCATATGGAGTGTGCTGGGGTAGTGAAATAATACTGTTATTCAGAATAGCATGCAGATTACCGGCATCGCTCTTAGAATCACTGCCGCACAGCAGCACAATGACAGAGCCTGGTGGTGGCATCAGTGTCAGGAGACCATATAGTGACTGAATGACATAGCGTGGACATGTTGGCAGCAAGAGGAGACCATTTAGTGGCTGAATGGCACAGCGTGGAGTTGGCTGATGCACTAGTACAGTACACACCAGGGCTTCACAACCCCCCCAAAAAAACAACACAATATATGACATTTTTGACAAAGATTTCT
Organism: Hyla sarda; assembly: GCF_029499605.1. Lineage (NCBI taxonomy): Eukaryota > Metazoa > Chordata > Amphibia > Anura > Hylidae > Hyla > Hyla sarda. The sequence continues at coordinate 316,336,800 of NC_079189.1, read as the reverse complement.
CATTGGTAGCACCCGCTATCCAAAAATGAGAAATTTCCAGACCCAGGCCCCACCTCTGCGGCATCAGTAACCCATATATTGCCTGTAGGACACAGCCTGGAGTTGGCTGATGCACCAGTACACACCACGGCTTTACAATCCCCTCTCCAAAATCAACACAATGAGAAATTTTTGTCAAAGATTTCTCATTGGTAGCACCCGCTATCCAAAAATGAGAAATTTCCAGACCCAGGCCCCACCTCTGCGGCATCAGTAACCCATATATTGCCTGTAGGACACAGCCTGGAGTTGGCTGATGCACCAGTACACACCACGGCTTCACAATCCCCTCTCCAAAATCAACACAATGAGAAATTTTTGTCAAAGATTTCTCATTGGTAGCACCCGCTATCCAAAAATTTGAAAATTCCAGAACAAGGCCCCACCCCTGTGGCATCAGTAACCCATATATTGCCTGCATGACACAGCCTGGAGTTGGCTGATGCAAGAGTACACACCAGGGCTTCACAATCCCCCCCCCCAAAAAAACAACACAATATATGAAATTTTTGTCAAAGATTTCTCATTGGTAGCACCCGCTATCCAAAAATTTGAAATTTCCAGAACCAGGTCCCACCCCTGCGGCATCAATAACCCATATATTGCCTGCATGACACAGCCTGGAGTTGGCTGATGCAAGAGTACACACCAGGGTTTCACAATCCCCCCCCCCCCCCCCCAAAATAAAAAAACAACACAATATATAACATTTTTGTCAAAGATTTCTCATTGGTTGCACCCGCTATCCAAAAATTTGAAATTTCAAGACCCAGGCCCCACCTCTGCGGCATCAGGAACCCATATATTGCCTGAAGGACACAGCCTGGAGTTGGCTGATGCACCAGTACCCACCCGGGCTTACATACTGGAGAGAGCACAGAGCTGTGAGGAAAGGAGAGCACCGCAGAGGCTGTACAACATGGGGCCTGACTAAAGTAGGTGTCTGCATATTGATGTGTATAAGTAAGTGCGTGTGGATATATATATATATATATATATATATGTAATGTGCCTGTGTGTGTGTTACTACATAAGGTATATGTAAAGTGGATGTGTGTATCTATACCAGTGTTTCCCAACTAGTGTGCCCCCAGTTATTGCAAAACTAAAACTCCCAGCATGCCTGGACAGCCAAAGGCTGTCTGGTTATGCTGGGAGTTGCAGTTTTGCAACAGCTGGAGGCTCACTGATTGGGAAAAAACAATCTATTCTATGTGTGTATGAAGCATGCATGTACAGTATGTAATGTGTGCAGTATGTGTATTGTGTGGATATAATTCATGCATGTACAGTATGTAATGTGTACAGTATGTTTGTGTGCATGATGCATGTACAGTATGTAATGTGTACAGTATGTGTGTTGTGGGGATGTACAGTATGTATTGTGTACAGTATGTATGTGTATGATGCATGTACAGTATGTAATGTGTACAGTGCGTTGTGTGTGTGTGATGCATGTACAGTATGTAATGTGTACAGTGCAATGTGTGTGTATGATACATGTACAGTATGTAATGTGTACAGTGTGTTGTGTGTATGATGCATGTACAGTATGTAATGTGTACAGTATCTTTGTGTGTGTGTATGATGCATGTACAGTATGTAATGTGTACGGTATGCGTGTGTATGATGCATGTACAGTATGTAATGTGTACAGTATGTGTGTGTATGATGCATGTACAGTATGTTATGTGTACTGTTTGTTGTGTGTGTATGATGCATGTACAGCATGTAATGTGTACAGTATCTGTGTGTATGATGCATGTACAGCATGTAATGTGTACAGTATGTATGTGTATGATGCATGTACAGTATGTAATGTGTACAGTATGTGTGTGTATGATACATGTACAGTATGTAATGTGTACTGTGTGTTGTGTGCGTATGATGCATGTACAGTATGTAATGTGTACAGTATGTGTGTGTATGATGCATGTACAGTATGTAATGTGTACAGTATATGTGTATGTATGATGCATGTACAGTATGTAATGTGTACAGTGTTTGTGTTGTGTGCATGATGCATGTACAGTATGTAATGTGTACAGTTTGTGTGTGTATGATACATGTACAGTATATAATGTGTACAGTGTGTTGTGTGTGTATGATGCATGTACATTATGTAATGTGTACAGTATGTGTGTGTATGATGCATGTACAGAATGTAATGTGTACAGTATGTGTGTATAATGCATGCGCAGTATGTAATGTGTACAGTATGTGTGTATGTATGATGCATGTACAGTATGTAATGTGCACAGTGTGTGTGTGTATGATGCATGTACAGTATGTAATGTGTACAGTATGTGTGTGTATTGTGCATGTAAAGTATGTAATGTGTACAGTGTATGTGTATGATACATGTACAGTATGTAATGTGTACAGTATGTGTGTGTGTATGATGCATGTACAGTATGTTATGTGTACAGTATGTACGGGTAATTTTTTAAAGTAATACCTTTGTGTAAGAACAAGTGCATATCCAACAGTTCACAAGACTCTATAATGCAGGACGGTGGACCACCCAAAGACATTCTTCTCAAAAATAATAAGCCACACAATGTTTGAAATTTTTTTACAAGAACTAATTCAATATGTGTGTAAGCGCATCTGTCTCCAAAAGATCAGATCACCAAAGGACTTTTTCGCCCAAAATGATGAAGCAGAGTTAATCCCTGTCCATATTTTATTTTGTTATTTTCATTAAAAAATCACACGCAACAAGCGTTCCGTTGTGTAACGATTAGCATTCTGGAAAATTCTATTTTATTACTGATAAAATTATCAGTAAATAAAAAAAAAAAACTCTACCCAAGAGTGATTAATTACCCCATACATTGCACCAGGAGCAGTCAAGAGTAGTCTTCAGCAGTACCCAAGAGGCTTTGAATGATCAATTGCGAAATCGAGCAATACCAGGTGTGTTATGCCCTCTGATTTCCGGGGCCCCAGACGCGCTCCACTGAACGGATTAGCGTGTCTCTATCTTTCATCGACCGGTGCTGGTAACCCGCTAACCCCCGGAAAGGTAAGCTGCCGCGAAGCAGGTGGTCTCCCCCGGGCACGTCTGGCTCCAGAATTTCCACTACTGCCACACCACGCTGACTGCCAACCGTGCTACCGCCTCGCTGACTCAAGGGCAACCTGCAACTCTCTTCTCCCGTTGATGAACCCCCTTCTCCTGAGATCAAGCAATAACAGGTGTGTTATGCCCTCAGATGTCCGGGGCCGCAGGTGCGCTCCACTGAACGGATTAGGGTGTGTCCATCTTTTTTTGTAGCACCCGCAATCCAAAAATTTTTAATTCCCAGACCCAGGCCCCACCTCTGCTGCATCTGGAACCCATTTATTGCCTGAAGGACAAAGCCTGGAGTTGGCTGATGCACCAGTACACACAGGGCTTCACAATCCGCCCCAAAATCAACAAAATTGAATAATTTTTTTTTTTAATTTACAACTTTGTGTAAGCACAAGCGCATATCCAACATTTCAGAATTTCAGACTCTATAAGGCAGGACGGTGGACCACCCAAAGACTTTCTTCTCAAAAATAATGAACCACACAATTTGTTGAATTAAAAAAAAAATTGAAATTCCTAGACCCAGGCCCCACCTCAGCTGCATCAGTAACCCATAGATTGCCTGAATGACACAGCCTGGAGTTGGCTGATGCACGAGTACACACCCGGGCTTCACAATCCACCCAAAAAAAACTCAAATTGTTTTGAAATTGTCTGCGCATATACAGCACTTCAGAAGACTCTATAATGCAGGACGGTGGACCACCCAAAGACATTCTTCTATAATATAATAAACCACACAATATGTTAAATTTTTTTAAATAATTGAAATTCCAAGACCAAGGCCCCACCTCTGCTGCATCAGTAACCCATATATTGCCTAACGGACACTGACTGGAGTTGACTGATGCACGAGTACACACTACACACCCATCACCCGGGCTTCACAATCCACCCCAAAAAAACGCTAAATTTTTTCGAAATTGTCTGACAAAATACCTTTTTGTTAAGACAAGCGCATATACAGCAGTTCAGAAGACTCTATAATGCAGGACGGTGGACCACCCAAAGACATTCTTCTATAATATAATAAACCACACAATATGTTCAAAGTTTTTTAAATAATTGAAATTACAAGACCAAGGCCCCACCTCTGCTGCATCACCAGCCCATATATTGCCTAAAGGTCACAGACTGGAGTTGACTGATGCACGAGTACACACTACACACCCGTCTCTCTATCTTTCAAGGACAGGTGCGTGTTGCACGCTGAAACCAGTTCGTGATAGGGATCTGTGATTGCAATTATTTAGTCTTAAAACAAGGAATTACCAGTAAGTGAGGGTCATAAGCTGGCGTTTATTAAGTCCCTGCCCTTTGTACACACCGCCCGTCGCTATAAGTGATTGGATTAGTTAGTGAGTTGGTTAGTGAGGTCCTCGGATCGGCCCAGGCGGGGTAGTAGAAGGCCCTGGCAGAGCGCCGAGAATTTAACGATCATTGTGGAAATTTGCATTAAGCATGTATTTAGCTACTGCTAAACATCCAAAAATGTAAGGCCCAAGGCCAGAGGCACCAGGGAGGCAAGTAGTTTCTGAAAGACACATAATGAGTCTGGAGCATGCATTTGCAGTACCCAAGAGGTTTTCAGAACCCCTTACATTTAAAGATCAATGTTTACATTTGCATTAAGCATGTATTTAGCTACTGCTAAACTTCAAAAAATTATAGGCCCAAGGCCAGAAGCTTCAGTTTTCCCGATATTAGGAGCATAGTTGTCCCCCAGATTAGGCAGCATAGATGTCCCCCAGATTAGGACCATAGTTGTCCCCCAGATTAGGCAGCATAGATGTCACCCAGATTAGGCAGCATAGATGTCCCCCAGATTAGGAGCATACTTGTCCCCCAGATTAGGCAGCATAGATGTCACCCAGATTAGGAGCATAGTTGTCCCCCAGAGTGGGCAGCATAGATGTCACCCAGATTAGGCAGCATAGATGTCCCCCAGATTAGGAGCATACTTGTCCCTCAGATTAGGCAGCATAGATGTCCCCCAGATTAGGCAGCATAGTTGTCCCCCAATCAGCGCGGGCCGGTCAGAGCCAATCAAAGGGCCGTATGTGTCAAGCCGTACAATCCCCAGGTCTGCCCCAGAGGGTTTCATAACCAACCACAATAGAGAAAATTTTGTTGTAGTAGCATGGTCAATTTACTCAGACCCATCTGTCATTGGTGGCTGGAAATCCTGGCTGATCCATCCCTGATTCATCTTGACAAACGTCAGTCTCTCCACATTTATTTTTAGTGGACAGACGAGTTCGCCTTGGGGTGACTATGGCCCCGGCCGCACTAAACACCCGCTCTGATGGCACACTACTGGGCGGGCAGGACAGCTTTTCCAGGGCAAACTCCGCTAGTTGCAGCCATAAATCGAGTTTGGCTGCCCAGAAGTCCAGCGGATCTTCTACAGTTGTTGGCAGGGTCAGGTGGAGGTAAGCCATCACCTGCTGGTTCAGGTCCTGCTCCATGTCCACCTGCTGCTGATGAGTAGCTTCACTATGCGGCTGAAGGAAGCTACTCATCAGCAACTGTAGACTCAGGCTGCTGCTGATTGAGCCTGTACTGCTCCTGCCTCCCCTCCCCAGCAGCCGTGGCAGTGGAAGGTGAGCGCAGAGGGCCCCTCGAGTCAGACCTGCGAGTGGATGGACCATGTGGCCGATAGGCATCGGCCAACCGACTACGTAGAAGCTCCCTGAAGTAGGTCAGTTTGTCCTCCCTCTCAGTGGGTGTAAAAAAGGCCCCCATTCTGGGCCGGTAGCGAGGGTCTAATAGGGTGGAGATCCAGAAGTCATCGCGCTGACGAATTTTGACAATTCGGGGGTCACTACGCAAGCAACTCAGCATGCATCGTGCCATTTGTGACAGTGACTCACTGGGACTACCTGCCTCCATCTCCACTGCATACTGCCATGGTGTGTCTGGGTCCTCTGTCTCGCCTCCCTCGTAATAACCCTCCAGCTCCTCTGGCTGCTCCTGCTCCTCCCCTCCTGTCCAATGACCAGGAACACCGGCCATCTCATCCACCGTAAACTGTGCTCCGCTCTGCCCCTCATCATCCTCCTACAGTTCATCCCCCACAGTACTAATGTAGCCTTCTGATGTAGGCGCAACATCTCCATTGTCGTGACCAGCCATGTTTTCAATCCTTTTTTGTAGTAAATGTAGGAGTGAAATTTCATTGTTCATGGCATAATTCGAGCGACTAACAAAAAATGTGGCTTCCTCAAAGGGCCTCAGCAAACGGCAGGTGTCACGTATGAGCTGCCACTCGTTCACATTGAAGTTACACAGGGAAGTACTCCTATCTGCTTGTATCATCAAAAAATCTGTGATGGCTTTTCTTTGTTTGTATAGTCTGTCCAACATATGGAGGGTGGAATTCCAATGTGTGGCAACGTCACAAATGAGACTATGTTGTGGGATACCGTTCTGACGCTGCAGCTCAAGCAAAGTGTGCTTGGCGGTGTACGAGTGGCTGAAGTGCATGCACACTTTCCTTGCCATTGTCAGGACGTCTTGCAAATGGGGTGAAGACTCGATGAACTTCTTGACAACCAGATTCAACACGTGTGCCATGCAGGGCGAATGGTTCACACTTCCTTGTCGCAGCGCGGCCACAATGTTCTTCCTATTGTCGGTCACCATGGTTCCCATTTCCAGATTTCGTGGAGTAAGCCATACTCGGATTTCTTCCCTAATGAACTTCAGCAGTTCCTCCCCTGTGTGACTCCGTTCGCCAAGGCAAACCATGTGAAGGACGGCTTGACACTGCTGTGCCCTACACACGTGGTACGATGAAGGGCCACCGAGATTTGGATGTGCAATGGAGGCCGAGAACACGGGGGAGGAGGAGGCGCACACTGTAAAAGGACCAACTGCCTGGGAGCGAGAGCGTGGAGGAGGAAGCGGTGTGACCTGTCCAAGTTGCTGCTTTGGCTGTGCAGGAACAACATTTACCCAGTGGGCTGTAAAAGACATGTATTGTCCCTGCCCGTAGTTACAGCTCCACACGTCGGCGCTGCCGTGCACTTTTGAACACACCGACAGGCTCAAGGACTGGCTCACCTTCTCTTGTACAAACTTATGCAGGGCTGGTACTGCCTTCTTCACAAATAAATGACGGCTTGGGACTCTCCATCTCGGCTCGGCACAAGCCATCAATTCCCTGAAAGCTGCAGAGTCCACCAGTTGGAAAGGGAGGGACTGCAACACCAGCAACTTGGACAGGAGCACATTCAACTTCTGCGCCGTTGGATGAGTGGGCGCATACTGTTGTCTCTTGGACATGGCTTCGCCCATCGATTGTTGGCGGAATGGCTGACTACGAGCGGAGGAAGCAGGAGTGCAAGAAGGATGGTTTGACACAATGCTCCCTTCGGCTGAGGTGGTGGAGCCTTGGCTGGATGACGGAGGGAGCGGATGGCCACTGGTTGATGCGGCAGGCTGGACCACTACCTCGGAGCCACGGTTATCCCAGGCCACTTTATGGTGGCGAATCATGTGTTGACGCAGGGCCGTGGTGCCGAGATTGGGACCCTGGCCACGCTTCACTTTCTGCCCACAGATTTTGCATGTGACTACGCTAAGGTCCTCCGGATTCTTTATGAAGAACAACCACACCGCAGAGTAGCTGATTTTCCCACCCGTAGTTCGCACTATTTCACTGCTATTGGCGCCGTCTCCAGGAACCCCTGTTCCACTACCTCCCTGAATGGTAGCTTGCAGCGAAGCAGGTGGTCTCCCCCTGGCACGTTTGGCTCCTGAATTTCCACTACTGCCACCACCACGCTGATTGCCAACCGTGCTACCGCCTTGCTGCCTCATAGACAAAGAGCAAATCTCTTCTCCTGATGATGATGAAGCCCCGGCTTCTGCACCCGGCTCCCAATTGCGATCGGCTTCATCATCATCAAAAGATGTGCGCACGTCACTGATGTCCTCCTCGTGTTCCACAAAAGTGTCTGCCTCAGGACTCTGAGCAATTGAAACACCGCCTCCCACGTCACTCTCCGCATCACTACTTGGCCGCATTGCGGAGCAAGGGACGCATGTCTCCTCACATTCTTGGCTGCCCATTAGATGCTGACTGTCCTCTACTACATCGTCCTCGCTAAATAGTGAAGCTGAACCCAAAGCATGAGATACTTCTTTGGGAGAGGGAACAGCATAGGACAAAGGCAATGGGATTACAGGGACTGCTCCCGGGCCATGCCAACTGAGTGTTGTGTCTGAGGAACCCACCGACTCTTGACTGGGGTTGTCAGATGTCGCTTGTGATGATGGGGATGAGTGTGCAAACCAATTGACGAGGAGAGATGGGTCGACGACACGACCGCTGGGTGTTAACGGGAGCTCAGGCCTATTGCTGCGACTCCTGCTGCCACTCGCCCCAAGTCTGCTGCAAACTCTGCCTGACGTTTGTAGGCCTCTGCCCCTTCTCTTTGCACGTCCTGGTACTTCCCTGCCTGACATACTTAGTGCGTTTATGAGGGTACGGAACAGCAGCAGGCGATTACTTACGGCTGTCCTTTCAAAGTATATAGGCCCTAGACAGAATAACAAGTACTAAATAGTACACTACTTGGTTGTATGTATGCCCTTTGCAATGATAAGCGCACTGTTAAGCGTATTTGTACGCAGGAAAAACTTTTTTTTTCTTTAATACACCGGCAGGTGTATAACGTGTGGTATAACACTTAATTTATCACAGAGACAGAAAAAAAGGTTGTATATGGTACACAATTTGCTTGAATTTAGGCCCTTTGCAATGATAAGGCCACTGAAAAAGGGTATTTTTACGCAGGAAAACATTTTTTTTCTTTAATACACCGGCAGGTGTATAACGTGTGGTATAAAACAGAAATACAGGTACTAAATAGTACGCTATTTGCTTGTATGTAGGCCCTTTGCAATGATAAGGCCACTGTTAAGCGTATTTTTACGCAGGGAAACCTTTTTTTTCTTTAATACACCGGCAGGTATATAACGTGTGGTATAACACTTAATTTAGCACAGAGACAGAAAAAAAGGTAGTATATGGTACGCTATTTGCTTGTATTTAGGCCCTTTGCAATGATAAGGCCACTGTTAAGCGTATTTGTACTCAGAAAAAAATGTATTTTCTTTAATACACCGGCAGCTGTATAACGTGTGGTATAACACTGAATTTAGCACAGAGACAGAAAAAAAGTTGGTATATGGTACGCTATTTGCTTGTATGTAGGCCCTTTGAAATGATAAGGCCACTGTTAAGCGTATTTGTACTCAGGAAAAACTTTTTTTTCTTTAATACACCGGCAGGTGTATAATGTGTGGTATAACACTGAATTTAGCACAGAGACAGAAAAAAAGGTGGTATATGGTATGCTATTTGCTTGTATGTAGGCCCTTTGCAATGATAAGGCCACTGTTAAGCGTATTTGTACTCAGGAAAAAAAAAATTCTTTAATACACCGGCAGGTGTATAACATGTGGTAAAACACTGAATTTAGCACAGAGACAGAAAAAAAGGTAGTATATGGTACGCTATTTGCTTGTATGTAGGCCCTTTGCAATGATAAGGTCACTGTTAAGCGTATTTGTACTCAGGAAAAAAAAAATTCTTTAATACACCGGCAGGTGTATAACGTGTGGTATAACACTGAATTTAGCACAGAGACAGAAAAAAAGGTAGTATATGGTACGCTATTTGCTTGTATGTAGGCCCTTTGCAATGATAAGGCCACTGTAAAGCATATTTTTACTCAGGAAAAACGTTTTTTTCTTTAATACACCGGCAGGTGTATAACGTGTGGTATAACACTGAATTTAGCACAGAGACAGAAAAAAAGGTAGTATATGGTACGCTATTTGCTTGTATGTAGGCCCTTTGCAATGATAAGGCCACTGTTAAGCGTATTTGTACTCAGGAAAAAAAAAATTCTTTAATACACCGGCAGGTGTATAACATGTGGTAAAACACTGAATTTAGCACAGAGACAGAAAAAAAGGTAGTATATGGTACGCTATTTGCTTGTATGTAGGCCCTTTGCAATGATAAGGCCACTGTTAAGCGTATTTGTACTCAGGAAAAAAAAAATTCTTTAATACACCGGCAGGTGTATAACATGTGGTATAACACTGAATTTAGCACAGAGACAGAAAAAAAGGTAGTATATGGTAAGCTATTTGCTTGTATGTAGGCCCTTTGCAATGATAAGGCCACTGTTAAGCGTATTTTTACTCAGGAAAAAAGTTTTTTTCTTTAATACACCGGCAGGTGTATAACGTGTGGTATAACACTGAATTTAGCACAGAGACAGAAAAAAAGGTGGTATATGTACGCTATTTGCTTGTATTTAGGCCCTTTGCAATGATAATGCCACTGAAAAAGCGTATTTGTACTCAGAAAAAACTTTTTTTTCTTTAATACACCGGCAGGTGTATAACGTGTGGTATAACACTGAATTTAGCACAGAGACAGAAGAAAAGGTAGTATATGGTACGCTATTTGCTTGTATTAAGGCCCTTTGCAATGATAAGGCCACTGTTAAGCGTATTTGTACTCAGGAAACCCTTTTTCTTTAATACACCGGCAGGTGTATAACGTGTGGTAAAACACTGAATTTAGCACAGAGACAGAAAAAAAGGTAGTATATGGTACGCTATTTGCTTGTATGTATGCCCTTTGCAATGATAATGCCACTGAAAAAGCGTATTTGTACTCAAGAAAAACTTTTTTTTCTTTAATACACCGGCAGGTGTATAACGTGTGGTATAACACTGAATTTAGCACAGAGACAGAAAAAAAGGTGGTATATGGTATGCTATTTGCTTGTATGTAGGCCCTTTGCAATGATAAGGCCACTGTAAAGCATATTTTTACTCAGGAAAAACGTTTTTTTCTTTAATACACCGGCAGGTGTATAACATGTGGTATAACACTGAATTTAGCACAGAGACAGAAAAAAAGGTAGTATATGGTAAGCTATTTGCTTGTATGTAGGCCCTTTGCAATGATAAGGCCACTGTTAAGCGTATTTTTACTCAGGAAAAAAGTTTTTTTCTTTAATACACCGGCAGGTGTATAACGTGTGGTATAACACTGAATTTAGCACAGAGACAGAAAAAAAGGTAGTATATGGTACGCTATTTGCTTGTATGTAGGCCCTTTGCAATGATAAGGCCACTGTTAAGCGTATTTGTACTCAGGAAAAAAAAAATTCTTTAATACACCGGCAGGTGTATAACATGTGGTAAAACACTGAATTTAGCACAGAGACAGAAAAAAAGGTAGTATATGGTACGCTATTTGCTTGTATGTAGGCCCTTTGCAATGATAAGGTCACTGTTAAGCGTATTTGTACTCAGGAAAAAAAAAATTCTTTAATACACCGGCAGGTGTATAACGTGTGGTATAACACTGAATTTAGCACAGAGACAGAAAAAAAGGTAGTATATGGTACGCTATTTGCTTGTATGTAGGCCCTTTGCAATGATAAGGCCACTGTAAAGCATATTTTTACTCAGGAAAAACGTTTTTTTCTTTAATACACCGGCAGGTGTATAACGTGTGGTATAACACTGAATTTAGCACAGAGACAGAAAAAAAGGTAGTATATGGTACGCTATTTGCTTGTATGTAGGCCCTTTGCAATGATAAGGCCACTGTTAAGCGTATTTGTACTCAGGAAAAAAAAAATTCTTTAATACACCGGCAGGTGTATAACATGTGGTAAAACACTGAATTTAGCACAGAGACAGAAAAAAAGGTAGTATATGGTACGCTATTTGCTTGTATGTAGGCCCTTTGCAATGATAAGGCCACTGTTAAGCGTATTTGTACTCAGGAAAAAAAAAATTCTTTAATACACCGGCAGGTGTATAACATGTGGTATAACACTGAATTTAGCACAGAGACAGAAAAAAAGGTAGTATATGGTAAGCTATTTGCTTGTATGTAGGCCCTTTGCAATGATAAGGCCACTGTTAAGCGTATTTTTACTCAGGAAAAAAGTTTTTTTCTTTAATACACCGGCAGGTGTATAACGTGTGGTATAACACTGAATTTAGCACAGAGACAGAAAAAAAGGTGGTATATGTACGCTATTTGCTTGTATTTAGGCCCTTTGCAATGATAATGCCACTGAAAAAGCGTATTTGTACTCAGAAAAAACTTTTTTTTCTTTAATACACCGGCAGGTGTATAACGTGTGGTATAACACTGAATTTAGCACAGAGACAGAAGAAAAGGTAGTATATGGAACGCTATTTGCTTGTATTAAGGCCCTTTGCAATGATAAGGCCACTGTTAAGCGTATTTGTACTCAGGAAACCCTTTTTCTTTAATACACCGGCAGGTGTATAACGTGTGGTAAAACACTGAATTTAGCACAGAGACAGAAAAAAAGGTAGTATATGGTACGCTATTTGCTTGTATGTATGCCCTTTGCAATGATAATGCCACTGAAAAAGCGTATTTGTACTCAAGAAAAACTTTTTTTTCTTTAATACACCGGCAGGTGTATAACGTGTGGTATAACACTGAATTTAGCACAGAGACAGAAAAAAAGGTGGTATATGGTATGCTATTTGCTTGTATGTAGGCCCTTTGCAATGATAAGGCCACTGTTAAGCGTATTTGTACTCAGGAAAAAAAAAATTCTTTAATACACCGGCAGGTGTATAACATGTGGTAAAACACTGAATTTAGCACAGAGACAGAAAAAAAGGTAGTATATGGTACGCTATTTGCTTGTATGTAGGCCCTTTGCAATGATAAGGTCACTGTTAAGCGTATTTGTACTCAGGAAAAAAAAAATTCTTTAATACACCGGCAGGTGTATAACGTGTGGTATAACACTGAATTTAGCACAGAGACAGAAAAAAAGGTAGTATATGGTACGCTATTTGCTTGTATGTAGGCCCTTTGCAATGATAAGGCCACTGTAAAGCATATTTTTACTCAGGAAAAACGTTTTTTTCTTTAATACACCGGCAGGTGTATAACGTGTGGTATAACACTGAATTTAGCACAGAGACAGAAAAAAAGGTAGTATATGGTACGCTATTTGCTTGTATGTAGGCCCTTTGCAATGATAAGGCCACTGTTAAGCGTATTTGTACTCAGGAAAAAAAAAATTCTTTAATACACCGGCAGGTGTATAACATGTGGTAAAACACTGAATTTAGCACAGAGACAGAAAAAAAGGTAGTATATGGTACGCTATTTGCTTGTATGTAGGCCCTTTGCAATGATAAGGCCACTGTTAAGCGTATTTGTACTCAGGAAAAAAAAAATTCTTTAAAACACCGGCAGGTGTATAACATGTGGTATAACACTGAATTTAGCACAGAGACAGAAAAAAAGGTAGTATATGGTAAGCTATTTGCTTGTATGTAGGCCCTTTGCAATGATAAGGCCACTGTTAAGCGTATTTTTACTCAGGAAAAAAGTTTTTTTCTTTAATACACCGGCAGGTGTATAACGTGTGGTATAACACTGAATTTAGCACAGAGACAGAAACAAAGGTGGTATATGTACGCTATTTGCTTGTATTTAGGCCCTTTGCAATGATAATGCCACTGAAAAAGCGTATTTGTACTCAGAAAAAACTTTTTTTTCTTTAATACACCGGCAGGTGTATAACGTGTGGTATAACACTGAATTTAGCACAGAGACAGAAGAAAAGGTAGTATATGGTACGCTATTTGCTTGTATTAAGGCCCTTTGCAATGATAAGGCCACTGTTAAGCGTATTTGTACTCAGGAAACCCTTTTTCTTTAATACACCGGCAGGTGTATAACGTGTGGTAAAACACTGAATTTAGCACAGAGACAGAAAAAAAGGTAGTATATGGTACGCTATTTGCTTGTATGTATGCCCTTTGCAATGATAATGCCACTGAAAAAGCGTATTTGTACTCAAGAAAAACTTTTTTTTCTTTAATACACCGGCAGGTGTATAACGTGTGGTATAACACTGAATTTAGCACAGAGACAGAAAAAAAAGGTGGTATATGGTACGCTATTTGCTTGTATTTATGCCCTTTGCAATGATAAGGCCACTGTTAAGCGTATTTGTACTCAGGAAAAACTTTTTTTTCTTTAATACACTGGCAGGTGTATAACGTGTGGTATAACACTGAATTTAGCACAGAGACAGAAAAAAAGGTAGTATATGGTACGCTATTTGCTTGTATGTAGGCCCTTTGCAATGATAAGGTCACTGTTAAGCGTATTTGTACTCAGGAAAAAAAAAAATTCTTTAATACACCGGCAGGTGTATAACGTGTGGTATAACACTGAATTTAGCACAGAGACAGAAAAAAAGGTAGTATATGGTACGCTATTTGCTTGTATGTAGGCCCTTTGCAATGATAAGGCCACTGTAAAGCATATTTTTACTCAGGAAAAACGTTTTTTTCTTTAATACACCGGCAGGTGTATAACGTGTGGTATAACACTGAATTTAGCACAGAGACAGAAAAAAAGGTAGTATATGGTACGCTATTTGCTTGTATGTAGGCCCTTTGCAATGATAAGGCCACTGTTAAGCGTATTTGTACTCAGGAAAAAAAAAATTCTTTAATACACCGGCAGGTGTATAACATGTGGTATAACACTGAATTTAGCACAGAGACAGAAAAAAAGGTAGTATATGGTAAGCTATTTGCTTGTATGTAGGCCCTTTGCAATGATAAGGCCACTGTTAAGCGTATTTTTACTCAGGAAAAAAGTTTTTTTCTTTAATACACCGGCAGGTGTATAACGTGTGGTATAACACTGAATTTAGCACAGAGACAGAAAAAAAGGTGGTATATGTACGCTATTTGCTTGTATTTAGGCCCTTTGCAATGATAATGCCACTGAAAAAGCGTATTTGTACTCAGAAAAAACTTTTTTTTCTTTAATACACCGGCAGGTGTATAACGTGTGGTATAACACTGAATTTAGCACAGAGACAGAAGAAAAGGTAGTATATGGTACGCTATTTGCTTGTATTAAGGCCCTTTGCAATGATAAGGCCACTGTTAAGCGTATTTGTACTCAGGAAACCCTTTTTCTTTAATACACCGGCAGGTGTATAACGTGTGGTAAAACACTGAATTTAGCACAGAGACAGAAAAAAAGGTAGTATATGGTACGCTATTTGCTTGTATGTATGCCCTTTGCAATGATAATGCCACTGAAAAAGCGTATTTGTACTCAAGAAAAACTTTTTTTTCTTTAATACACCGGCAGGTGTATAACGTGTGGTATAACACTGAATTTAGCACAGAGACAGAAAAAAAAAGGTGGTATATGGTACGCTATTTGCTTGTATTTAGGCCCTTTGCAATGATAAGGCCACTGTTAAGCGTATTTGTACTCAGGAAAAACTTTTTTTTCTTTAATACACTGGCAGGTGTATAACGTGTGGTATAACACTGAATTTAGCACAGAGACAGAAAAAAAGGTAGTATATGGTACGCTATTTGCTTGTATGTAGGCCCTTTGCAATGATAAGGCCACTGTTAAGCGTATTTGTACTCAGGAAAAAAAAAATTCTTTAATACACCGGCAGGTGTATAACATGTGGTAAAACACTGAATTTAGCACAGAGACAGAAAAAAAGGTAGTATATGGTACGCTATTTGCTTGTATGTATTCCCTTTGCAATGATAAGGCCACTGAAAAAGCGTATTTGTACTCAGGAAAAAAAATTTTTTCTTTAATACACCGGCAGGTGTATAACGTGTGGTATAACACTGAATTTAGCACAGAGACAGAAAAAAGGTAGTATATGGTACGCTATTTGCTTGTATTTAGGCCCTTTGCAATGATATGGCCACTGTTAAGCGTATTTGTACTCAGGAAAACCTTTTTTTTATTTAATACACCGGCAGGTGTATAACGTGTGGTATAACACTGAATTTAGCACAGAGACAGAAAAAAAGGTAGTATATGGTACGCTATTTGCTTGTATGTAGGCCCTTTGCAATGATAAGGCCACTGTTAAGCGTATTTGTACTCAGGAAAAAAAAAATTTCTTTAATACACCGGCAGGTGTATAACATGTGGTATAACACTGAATTTAGCACAGAGACAGAAAAAAAGGTAGTATATGGTACGCTATTTGCTTGTATGTAGGCCCTTTGCAATGATAAGGCCACTGTTAAGCGTATTTTTACTCAGGAAAAACATTTTTTTCTTTAATACACCGGCAGGTGTATAACGTGTGGTATAACACTGAATTTAGCACAGAGACAGAAAAAAAGGTGGTATATGTACGCTATTTGCTTGTATTTAGGCCCTTTGCAATGATAATGCCACTGAAAAAGCGTATTTGTACTCAGAAAAAACTTTTTTTTCTTTAATACACCGGCAGGTGTATAACGTGTGGTATAACACTGAATTTAGCACAGAGACAGAAGAAAAGGTAGTATATGGTACGCTATTTGCTTGTATTTAGGCCCTTTGCAATGATAAGGCCACTGTTAAGCGTATTTGTACTCAGGAAACCCTTTTTCTTTAATACACCGGCAGGTGTATAACGTGTGGTATAACACTGAATTTAGCACAGAGACAGAAGAAAAGGTAGTATATGGTGCGCTATTTGCTTGTATTAAGGCCCTTTGCAATGATAAGGCCACTGTTAAGCGTATTTGTACTCAGGAAACCCTTTTTCTTTAATACACCGGCAGGTGTATAACGTGTGGTAAAACACTGAATTTAGCACAGAGACAGAAAAAAAGGTAGTATATGGTACGCTATTTGCTTGTATGTATGCCCTTTGCAATGATAAGGCCACTGTTAAGCGTATTTGTACTCAGGAAAAACTTTTTTTTCTTTAATACACTGGCAGGTGTATAACGTGTGGTATAACACTGAATTTAGCACAGAGACAGAAAAAAAAGGTGGTATATGGTACGCTATTTGCTTGTATTTAGGCCCTTTGCAATGATAAGGCCACTGTTAAGCGTATTTGTACTCAGGAAAAACTTTTTTTTCTTTAATACACTGGCAGGTGTATAACGTGTGGTATAACACTGAATTTAGCACAGAGACAGAAAAAAAGGTAGTATATGGTACGCTATTTGCTTGTATGTAGGCCCTTTGCAATGATAAGGCCACTGTTAAGCGTATTTGCACTCAGGAAAAAAAAAATTTCTTTAATACACCGGCAGGTGTATAACATGTGGTATAACACTGAATTTACCACAGAGACAGAAAAAAAGGTAGTATATGGTAAGCTATTTGCTTGTATGTAGGCCCTTTGCAATGATAATGCCACTGAAAAACCGTATTTTTACTCAGGAAAAACGTTTTTTTCTTTAATACACCGGCAGGTGTATAACGTGTGGTATAACACTGAATTTAGCACAGAGACAGAAGAAAAGGTAGTATATGGTACGCTATTTGCTTGTATTTAGGCCCTTTGCAATGATAAGGCCATTGTTAAGCGTATTTGTACTCAGGAAAACCTTTTTTTTTATTTAATACACCGGCAGGTGTATAACGTGTGGTATAACACTGAATTTAGCACAGAGACAGAAAAAAAAGGTAGTATATGGTAAGCTATTTGCTTGTATGTAGGCCCTTTGCAATGATAAGGCCACTGTTAAGCGTATTTTTACTCAGGAAAAACGTTTTTTTCTTTAATACACCGGCAGGTGTATAACGTGTGGTATAACACTGAATTTAGCACAGAGACAGAAGAAAAGGTAGTATATGGTACGCTATTTGCTTGTATGTAGGCCCTTTGCAATGATAAGGCCACTGTTAAGCGTATTTGTACTCAGGAAAAAAAAAAAATTCTTTAATACACCGGCAGGTGTATAACGTGTGGTATAACACTGAATTTAGCACAGAGACAGAAAAAAAGGTGGTATATGTACGCTATTTGCTTGTATGTAGGCCCTTTGCAATGATAAGGCCACTGTTAAGCGTATTTTTACTCAGGAAAAACGTTTTTTTCTTTAATACACCGGCAGGTGTATAACGTGTGGTATAACACTGAATTTAGCACACAGACAGAAGAAAAGGTAGTATATGGTACGCTATTTGCTTGTATGTAGGCCCTTTGCAATGATAAGGCCACTGTTAAGCGTATTTTTACACAGGAAACCCTTTTTCTTTAATACACCGGCAGGTGTATAACGTGTGGTATAACACTGAATTTAGCACAGAGACAGAAAAAAAGCTGGTATCTGGTACGCTATTTGCTTGTATGTAGGCCCTTTGCAATGATAATGTCACTGAAAAAGCGTATTTGTACTCAGGAAACCCTTTTTTTTCTTTAATACACCGGCAGGTGTATAACGTGTGGTATAACACTGAATTTAGCACAGACACAGAAAAAAAGGTAGTATATGGTAAGCTATTTGCTTGTATGTAGGCCCTTTGCAATGATACCACTGAAAAAGCGTATTTGTACTCAGGAAAAACTTTTTTTTCTTTAACCCCTTAAGGACGCAGGACGTAAATGTACGTCCTGGTGCGGTGGTACTTAACGCACCAGGACGTACATTTACGTCCTGTGCATAACCGCGGGCATCGGAGCGATGCCCGTGTCATGCGCGGCTGATCCCGGCTGCTGATCGCAGCCAGGGACCCGCCGGCAATGGCCGACGCCCGCGATCTCGCGGGCGTCCGCCATTAACCCCTCAGGTGCCGGGATCAATCATTCGGGGTGCGGGGATCCGATCATTCAGAACGCCGCACGGAGGTCCCCTCACCTTCCTCCGCCCGGCTCCCGGCGTCTCCTGCTCTGGTCTGAGATC
This sequence comes from Hyla sarda, assembly GCF_029499605.1. NCBI lineage: Eukaryota > Metazoa > Chordata > Amphibia > Anura > Hylidae > Hyla > Hyla sarda. The sequence goes on along the minus strand of NC_079189.1, from coordinate 316,317,938 downwards.
GAGCAGACCAGAGCAGAAGATCGCCGATAACAATGATCTGTTCTATGTCCTATACATAGAACAGATCAGTATTAGCAATCATGGTATTGATATGAATAGTCCCCTATGGGGACTATTCAAGTGTAAAAAAAAAAGTGAAAAATCCCCTCCCCCAATAAAAAAGGAAAACGTCCGTTTTTTCCTATTTTACCCCCAAAAAGTGTAAAAAATTCATTTTATAGACATATTTGGTATCGCCGCGTGCGTAAATGTCCGAACTATTAAAATAAAATGTTAATGATCCCGTACGGTGAACGGCGTGAACGGAAAAAAAAAGTCCAAAATTGCAACTTTTTTAATACATTTTATTTAAAAAAAATTTATAAAAAATGTATTAAAAGTTTTTTATATGCAAATGTGGTATCAAAAAAAAGTACAGATCATGGCGCAAAAAATGAGCCCCCATACTGCCGCTTATACGGAAAAATAAAAAGTTAGAGGTCATCAAAATAAAGGGATTATAAACGTACTAATTTGGTTAAAAAGTTAGTGATTTTTTTTAAGCACAACAATAATATAAAAGTATATAATAATGGGTATCATTTTAATCGTATTGACCCTCAGAATAAAGAACACATGTCATTTTTACCATAAATTGTACGGCGTGAAAACGAAACCTTCCAAAATTTGCAAAATTGCGTTTTTCGTTTTAATTTCCCCACAAAAATAGTGTGTTTTGGTTGCGCCATACATTTTATGATATAATGAGTTATGTCATTACAAAGGACAACTGGTCGCGCAAAAAACAAGCCCTCATACTAGTCTGTGGATGAAAATATAAGAGTTATGATTTTTGGAAGGCGAGGAGGAAAAAATGAAAACGTAAAAATTTAATTGTCTGAGTCCTTAAGGCCAAAATGGGCTGAGTCCTTAAGGGGTTAATACACCGGCAGGTGTATAATGTGTGGTATAACACTGAATTTAGCACAGAGACAGTAAAAAAGGTAGTCAAGTTCGATTCGCTCATCTCTAATCTCATTCATAGGACTGTAAGTCCTGGGAGCAGCCAGTGTGGGCTGTACGAGGGGAGGAGGATCCATTGCACACCAGAGGGGTGGGCCCCTGAATGACCCTGAACTAGGAAACACTAGCTAAGTAGTCTGTGTGTGAGAGGTAACAGGAGCACATATATCAGCATGAGGCTTCTCTCCAGCCTATGGAAGATTAGCAGAATCCCCCTGCTGACTGTGAGTAATAGACAGACCCTACTACGACTACAGCTGCTGCACAGCGCCCTTATAATGCAGGCTCCCACCATCTCACGTGACTCTGTTCTGCACTGTGTTTCCAGTGTCTTACAGTTACCATCTATGAAATGTTCATGTAGACACCATAGTTTTCTAGTCCAGGACATGTATGTATTGGGTTAAATCACTAATGCAGAAGCTTTCTGTGGAGGGAGAATTTTTGCTGAACTGTAGGTAAATAGGTTCAGTACAGTTAGGCTGTGTTCACACGTGCAGGTTTTTAATTGCAAGGACTGCATTCAAAGCCAGAAACAGATCCTACAGGAAAGGCTGAGACTTCACCTCCTTTCAGATGCATTTTTGGCTTTGTCTTCATTATCAGGGCTATCCAGGACTAGAAGAAACATAGCTGCTTTCTCCCAGAAACCGTGCCACCTCTGTTTCTGTGTGGTATTGCACATTGTTCCATTGAAGTGAATGGAGATGAATTGTTATATCACACACAACCTGAGGACATAAGTGGCGCTATTTTGGGAAAAAAGCAGTTTTTTTTCTATTCCAGCCTAAAAGCAGTAGACGACAGCAGTGACTGTTGTGAAGTTGAGGTGAGTGTGTGTTTTGTTTTTAATCATAATTAGGGGTCCTACCTACAAGGGGTTAACTACCTATATAGAGTGGTCCTACATACAGGGGGAAAACTACAGGGGGGGGGTTCCCACATACAGGGGGCAACCTACTTATTGGGGGGTTAGTTTATATAGGGGATCCTACCTACAGGGGCATCCAATATACAGGGGGGAAACTATCTTCAGGGGGGGCTCCTGCATACTGCAAACCTTGTAAAACCGTTTTGAGTAGCAACATCATCAATACCATCCAACATCACACGCCTCACCAAAGAAAAGCAGTTGCAGCCGTCACATTTAGGGTAGGGTCACGCGTAACAGATCTGTAGCGTATTTTACACTGCAGACCCAACGATAACTCCACCTTATAGTGTGTATCCAGCTGTTTTCCCCCATGTCCGTCTTGAAGCAGCAATCCGCCACTAAGAGTAGCCACACAGACCTGCAAGTCGCCACGCATGCGCAGCGTACTCACAGACATCGCGGAGTGGTCACAATGTCTGAGTACACTGCGCATGTGCGCTGTGACTTACACGTCCCTGTGTGGCTGCTCGCAGCGGCGGATTTCTGCTGCAAGAAGGACACGAGGAAAACAGCTGGAGGCACACTATAGGGTGGGGTTATCGGTGGATCCGCAGCATAAAATTTTGCTGCGGATCAATTACTTGTGACCTACCCTGTTGGGGAGTTGATTAAATGCTTGACCAAATATAGCAGTCTAATTTTTAAGTTTATAATTTTTATGCCTCACAAATTATCGTGTAAATATTCCAATGGCACTAGGCAGAAAAACTGTTCCCAACCCCTGCCCTAGGGAAACTAGAATGTGTGTGTGTATATATATATATATATATATATATATATATATATATATATATTTAAAAAAAATCCCCCCCCCTTTCCTTAATAATAAAAACTCAAATCATCCCCCCTTTTCTCATTCATAAAATAAGAAAATATAAACAAAAAAAAGTTATACACATATTTGGTATCACATAAATGTTATTTATACTGCATGGTTGAGCACAAAAAATATAAACAAATGGAAAAATTGCTGATTTTTTTTCTAAATCTTTTTTTTTGTCGCATCATTTTCCAGAAACACTTGATATACAATTATCAAAAAGTCCAAGCTACCCCAAAATAGTAAGAATAAAACCTTCACATCACACGGCAAAAAATATGGTGATTCAAAGAATTTTTTTAATGGTGCCATACCATAAACCTCGTACAGGTGTCTTGTGCCATGTGTAGTGGGACTTCATCGGTCTGATGATAGCCGACAGATTCTCAGGATCACCATACATGTTGCTGTCAGTAGTGACCATGGTATCTATGCCCTAGGGCTGCCGCTTTAGTACTCCAATTCATTTTATACTGACAGGCATATTACCCTGCAGTACACAGAGTAGTATGGGGCTGGGGTGGTCATATATGCATACAGTACTCTGTTTTAATAAATTCATCCTTTTTTATTGGAGGGGCACATGGAGAGCTCAGAAAATTTAAAGGTTTCAGAAACTATGTATTGTGTGCAAAGGGAATCACCTAATGATAAGGCTGTGTTCACATGGTGTGGTTTTTCCATGTTTAGTTTTTCCCATGATTTTGGCAAATTTCTTCAAAAATTGCTACTGTAAATCTTACCATGTGAATTCAGGTAGAGAAAACAGACCTGGTCGCACATCTACATTTTGTATTTTGATCTACTTGCTTCTCAGCATAAATTTAAAAACTAACAGGTTGTTAGTATACATTTAGATCAAAAGGTACAAGCCCACTCGCCACGTCAAGGCCACCTATTAAGAGTGGGTCCCTAACGTCCCTAGCATAAAATGGCGTAGCACTGGGCGGCGACCACCACAGCCGCAACACCAGTGCCCACAGGGGGAACGACCCACTGGCAGAGCGGCCCCAATGCCACTCAAACCAGTCCCAGGGCCGCACCTCCCCACAGACATGGTGCCGCGGCAGCAATGGACGCCGCACAGCACCGCCACAGCAGAATCTCCTTGCAGAGTTCCAGTTCAGCAAATACAACAGAAACGTAAGTGCACTCACCGCAGGGTACTAGTCACTGCATTCCCGGGTCCCGGTGGCAGGTAGCTGGATCTCGGTGCTGGATCTCGGTCCCGGTGGCAGGTAGCTTGGACGCATGATGAGAGCGCTCAGAGGCAACGCCGGCAGTTACGCACAAGAGTGCGTGCTTCTTCCGGTCTCGTGCGTAACTGCCAGCGTTGCCTCTGAGAGCTCTCATCATGCGTCCACGCTGAGATCCAGCTACCTGCAACCCGGACCCGGGAATGCAGTGACTAGTACCCTGCGGTGAGTGTACTTACTTTTCTGTTGTATTTTCTTGCTGCTACTACACCTTGAGTATATGCACCCTGAAGGTGTCACCACATCTATTGACTACTGATCTTAATTAGGTGATTTAACCGTCTAGTGTGCCCTCCAGTTCCCGTTAACGCTGCGGGAAATCCGTTACAGATTCATCTATGAGCAGACACGCAGGGATCTTAAATTGGGCATATCAGTAGTAGGTGTACCAGTGTCTGTGTGTAAATGTTATATTTTGGGCAGAAATCCCATATGATGGAATAATGCAATTAATGTAAAAACAAAAACAAAAAACCTATTATATTTAGACCCACACTTGGACATGCTTTATATACAAGGTTCTATTGAACTCCTTGGGCCATGTTCACACATTGGAATGCACTACGTGATGACCATGCCCTAAAGGTGTTAATGGAATATTAATCTTCCATGTGGAAAATCTGTTTAAGGAAATCTGGGCGATTGGCCAGGGTTTTAAGGGGTACTCTGGTGGGAAAATGTTTTTTTCAAATCAACTGGTGCCAGAAAGTTAAGCAGATTTGTAAATTACTTCTATTTAAATATCTAAACCCTTCCAGGACTTATCAGCTGCTGTATACTACAGAGAAATTTGTGAAGTTCTTTCCAGTCTGACAACAGTGCTCTCTGCTGACACTTCTGTCCGTATCAGGAACTGTCCAGAGCAGGAAAAGTTTGCTATGGGGATTTGCTTCTATTCTGGACAGTTCCTGACATGGACAGAGGTGTCAGAAGAGAGCACTGTTGTCAGACTGGAAAGAACTTCTCTGTAGTATACAGCAGCTTATAAGTACTGGAAGGGTTATGATTTTTAAATAGAGGTAATTTACAAATCTGTTTAACTTTCTGGCACCAGTTTATTTGAAAACATTTTGTTTTCCACTTTTTTCCACCGGAGTTCCCCTTTTTAAAGCGTACCTGTCAGATCCAACAACATTTTTTTTAAATATATTACTCATTGTAATATACCATACCATGTACAGTTAATTTGTGTCTAGCACCTTTATATATATTTTTTTATTACACCTTTATTGTTACTCGCTTGCTTGAACTCCTCTCAGAGGGAAGGGGCGTGGCCTCACTGTGCAGGTCTCTGCCCCCTCCGTCACTATGCTGTCTGCTCACATCTCCACTAGCATTAGCATTACTTCAACTCCCAGTATGTCCTTAATGTCTGGGCATGCTGAGAGTTGTAGTTTTTTTGTAATGCTAGGGCAGATGTGTGCAGGCAGATGGTTACATCTCCCCTAGCATTAGCAAAACTACAATTTCCAGCTTGCCTACACTGTCAGGGCATGCTAGGAGTTGTAGTATTGCTAACCCTAGGGGACATGTGAGCGGCAGGTGGTCAGAGATGTGAGCGGTGTTGGGGCAGGCAGCTATGGGAGGGAGAGATGTGAGCAGTGGCCAGCGGCTATGGGAGGGAGAGATGTGAGCAGTGGCCAGCGGCTATGGGAGGGAGAGATGTGAGCAGTGGCCAGCGGCTATGGGAGGGAGAGATGTGAGCAGTGGCCAGCGGCTATGGGAGGGAGAGATGTGAGAAGTGGCCAGCGGCTATGGGAGGGAGAGATGTGAGCAGTGGCCAGCGGCTATGGGAGGGAGAGATGTGAGCAGTGGCCAGCGGCTATGGGAGGGAGAGATGTGAGCAGTGGCCAGCGGCTATGGGAGGGAGAGATGTGAGCAGTGGCCAGCGGCTATGGGAGGGAGAGATGTGAGCAGTGGCCAGCGGCTATGGGAGGGAGAGATGTGAGCAGTGGCCAGCGGCTATGGGAGGGAGAGATGTGAGCAGTGGCCAGCGGCTATGGGAGGGAGAGATGTGAGCAGTGGCCAGCGGCTATGGGAGGGAGAGATGTGAGCAGTGGCCAGCGGCTATGGGAGGGAGAGATGTGAGCAGTGGCCAGCGGCTATGGGAGGGAGAGATGTGAGCAGTGGCCAGCGGCTATGGGAGGGAGAGATGTGAGCAGTGGCCAGCGGCTATGGGAGGGAGAGATGTGAGCAGTGGCCAGCGGCTATGGGAGGGAGAGATGTGAGCAGTGGCCAGCGGCTATGGGAGGGAGAGATGTGAGCAGTGGCCAGCGGCTATGGGAGGGAGAGATGTGAGCAGTGGCCAGCGGCTATGGGAGGGAGAGATGTGAGCAGTGGCCAGCGGCTATGGGAGGGAGAGATGTGAGCAGTGGCCAGCGGCTATGGGAGGGAGAGATGTGAGCAGTGGCCAGCGGCTATGGGAGGGAGAGATGTGAGCAGTGGCCAGCGGCTATGGGAGGGAGAGATGTGAGCAGTGGCCAGCGGCTATGGGAGGGAGAGATGTGAGCAGTGGCCAGCGGCTATGGGAGGGAGAGATGTGAGCAGTGGCCAGCGGCTATGGGAGGGAGAGATGTGAGCAGTGGCCAGCGGCTATGGGAGGGAGAGATGTGAGCAGTGGCCAGCGGCTATGGGAGGGAGAGATGTGAGCAGTGGCCAGCGGCTATGGGAGGGAGAGATGTGAGCAGTGGCCAGCGGCTATGGGAGGGAGAGATGTGAGCAGTGGCCAGCGGCTATGGGAGGGAGAGATGTGAGCAGTGGCCAGCGGCTATGGGAGGGAGAGATGTGAGCAGTGGCCAGCGGCTATGGGAGGGAGAGATGTGAGCAGTGGCCAGCGGCTATGGGAGGGAGAGATGTGAGCAGTGGCCAGCGGCTATGGGAGGGAGAGATGTGAGCAGTGGCCAGCGGCTATGGGAGGGAGAGATGTGAGCAGTGGCCAGCGGCTATGGGAGGGAGAGATGTGAGCAGTGGCCAGCGGCTATGGGAGGGAGAGATGTGAGCAGTGGCCAGCGGCTATGGGAGGGAGAGATGTGAGCGGTGTAGAGAGGGCTGATGCATCGGTGATCTCGGGAGCTGCACCAGCCGACATCAGCTGTATTCCCTCGTGTACTCCAAGCACTCACAGAATGAGTGATGCTAGGAGTGCTCTGATGTCTGCTCAAGTATGGCAATGCTATTTACTTACCCTGTGCTCTCTCCTGGCGGCCACGCGCTCACGCAGGAGCAGTGAGCAAGCGCAGCAGCACTGGACCTGCTGTCAATTAAACCTGGGTCCATGACGTAGGCGATGACCGCTGGACACAGCTGAACTGATAGGTGTCCAAGCAGGGAGGGAGACCCCTAGTGGCCAGTTTTTTGACTGGCTTTTTCAGCATGAAATCCTCAAAATTTTATGATGAAAGCAATTTAAAAACATATTATTTTACAACATATGAAAATAATTTGTATCTGACAGTGCCCATTTAAGGCACTGTTGTGTAGGTTTTAAAGTATACCTGTCGTCAACAAAAACTTTTTTAAATGAGGACAAGCGGGGCTCTGTGCACTGGGGACAAGCGGGGCTCTGTGCACTGGGGACAAGCGGGGCTCTGTGCACTGGGGACAAGCGGGGCTCTGTGCACTGGGGACAAGCGGGGCTCTGTGCACTGGGGACAAGCGGGGCTCTGTGCACTGGGGACAAGTGGGGCTCTGTGCCTGCTGATCACCAGTGCTAGATATCTGTAGTGCAGACCAAGATTAACTCTGCAGGGATTGCTAGGTAGCTGTATTTCCTTTATAATTGGGGCTTGTATGTCATCCCCAGGTAAAGGAGAAATGAGCAATATTAAATAATGTTTTAAGTGTGACAATTCCCCCCTCCTCCCAAAGGTCTTACAAAAAAGGAAAAAGCAAAAAACATTTTATAAAAAAACAAATGGGCAACATCATGCTTCTGGCCAGCTCCTATATAATCCCCTAAATAGAAATGACTGTAATAGATGACAGTGTTAGGGTATGTCATTAAAGAAAATAATTTTTAAAAAATAAATAAAAATTCCCTGATATAATTTATATATGCTTTATATACAAGGTTCCATTGAACTCCTTAGGCCATGTTCACACATTGGAATGCACTACATGTGACCATGCCCTAAACATGTTAATGGAATATTAATCTTCCATGTGAAAAATCAGTTTAAGGAAACCTGGGCGATTGGCCAGGGTTTAAAAGGTACCTGTCAGATCCAACAAATTATTATAATTTTTTTTATATTTTACTCAGTACCTAATCCTGACCATGTACATCTAATTCTTGTGTGTCTAACACCTTAATTTTTTTATTACATTGTTAGGTAGCTACATTTTTTTTTTTCTCACCCCAAGGAGAGAGATCTTTCAGTTAAACAGATGTTCAGCCAACAGCCATCTAATGTCTATTGCAAGATTAATAGTGGTAATTTATACAGGAGGGTGTAGAAAAGAGAAGACAGAGATAGCGCTCCAATAGTGCCGCTTACCTTTTTAACAGGGTAGATGTGTGTCAAAGAAAAGTAAAAAAAAAAGCCACTCATATTTGCCAGTTGTGCTAATTGCAGGCACAGCACTGGGAATCGCTTTGTGTGGGTTGCGGCAGGGTCCGGGAGCCGCAGATCATCTGTACAGCTGACAGCGGTCAGGATAGCAGCTGGAGGCAGCTTACAGGTATCCCTGGCAGTGGGTGGTTCCAAGTCCGACTTGCAGTTCGGCGCTTCACCGGGGCGTAGAAAGCAGTTCTCGCAGACAGTATGCTGTAATAACCTTTTATTCACCGAAGCATAAATTATACATAGGTAATAGCAGTTACAGATAGCTGGGTGCTCAGGACAATGTGTTTCGAGAGAGGATTCCTCTCTTTGTCAGGTCTCCTATCTTATTATGAAGTGTAGGTATTTATACAGTGGAGAGAAACTGGATACAGAGCTAGGAGAGATTTACATTTGTAGGGGAGGCTTCATTATGAGTTCAGTGGCATCATTTAGACCTTGGGGTTGGAGCGTCCCAAGGCAGTAAGTCCAGTACAGTTTTTTTTCAGAGCTGTAAACCTGTCATTTCTGTGTGCTGGGATGTGGTCTACGGGGCATATGGTGATGGGATTGGTTACGTCAGGATGTTTGTCATAGCAGTGTCTTGATAGACTATGAAAGAGGAATTTCCGTTTAATGTTGTTTCGTTGCTGGTTGAGTCAGAGGTGCAGTTCTTGGGTGGTTCTTCCAATGTATTGTTGGTTGCAGATGCAGGTGATTAGGTAGATGACAGCTTGATTTGCAGTTTGATTTGTTTTGTTAGAGAAGGTTTTTTTGGTTGTGGTTTATGGTGGTACTGCATAGGCATCTTTTTGTTCCACATCTAGATGCTCCTTTTGTTTTTTTGCTTGTGGTTGTGTTTTGACCGTTTGTATGGCGTCTTAGCCTGCTTGTAGCTAGTATGTTTTTTAATGTTGGTGCTCGTCTGAAAGTGATGCCTGGTTTGTTGGGGAGGGCTTGTTTTAGTATTGGGTCGGTTTGGAGTGTGTGCCAGTGTTTTTAAAGGACAGAAAGGATTTAGTTGTGGGAGGAATTGTAGGTAGTGATGAAATTGAGTTTTATAGTTTTTTGTCTTTTTTCAGAGTTTTCAGAATTTTCATTTTTGTTTTTGGGGATTCAAATTAAAGCTGGGCGGTATACCGGTTCATACCGAATACCGACATTTTTGTGCTGCGCGATATGAATTTTAACCCATACCGCAATACCGGTTGGGCCCCTCCCCCTCGGGAATGAATGAATGAGCCCAGCGCTGCGCTGTCCCCACATCGGGGAACTAATCATATGTGGCCTGCAAGCGCTGTTCTGCCCCCCTCCCCCCCCAATTAATTATCAGCCCAGCTCTGTCCCCATCGGGGTAAATACTGATATGTCACCCGCATGCGCTGCCCTCCTCATCCTCATGTTTGTTGTGGCCGCCGGCACTGACACTCTATACCAGTGGTCTTCAACCTGCTGACCTCCAGATGTTGCAAAACTACAACTCTCAGCATGCATGCTGGGAGTTGTAGTTTTGCAACATCTGGAGGTCGGCAGGTGGAAGACCACTGCTCTATATTGTGTGGTATCCCTATGCCCGGGCTGCAAAAAATAGAGAAAATAAACTTTAACTCCCGTTGGTCCGGTACCGGCCTCATCTGCTTCCTAGTGAATGGAACGTCGGAGAGCCCTCAGCCTATCACCGGCCACAGCGATGTTCCGCCTCGGCTGCTGATAGGCTGAGCCCACTGTTACATGACAGTGGGCTCAGCCTATCAGCGGCCGAGGCGGAACATCACTGCGGCAGTTGATAGGCTGACGGCTGTCCGACGTTCCCGTCCCTAGCGCAAGGCCAACGTCGGAACATGCGTGAGTTTTTGTTTACCTTGTGTCTGTGCCGGCGGCGGCAACAAACAGCACGAGGAGGGCAGCGGGTGACGTGAGTATTTACCCCGATGGGGGCAGCGCTGGGCTGATAATTCATTTTTGTTGGGGGGGGGGGGCAGAATAGCACAGCGCTGGGCTGATAATTTTTGTTGGGGGGGGGCAGAATAGCGCAGCGCTGGGCTGATAATTAATTTGGGGGGGAGGAAATACCGTTATATACCGTGGAACTGCTGAAAGTTACAAAAATACAGTGATACGCAGATTTGGTCATACCTAGGCCCAGCCCTAATTTAAACAGTCATCTTGTGTCAGTGATTTTGTTTTGTTGTAGGCTTCATTTAAAATGCTTTTGGGATAGCCTTTGGCTAGGAATCTGTTTTGGAGGGTTTTTGCTTGGGTGCGGAAGGTGTTGTCGGATGTGCAATTTTTTCAGATGTGTTTGTACTGACTAAAGGGTACATTTGTTTTCCATTTTTTATAGTGTCCACTGTTAAATGACCGGTAGCTATTTAAATCAACTTTTTTTTGAATGGGTGGCGGTAACGATGTTGTTGTTTTCGTGATAGATTTCGAGGTCCAGAAAATCGATTTTATTGTTGGATGTGTTGGAGGGGAGTGTGATTCCCCAGTTGTTATTGTTGATGGTTGTGATGAATTCGTTGATTAGGTGTGGTGGTCCATTCCAAAGTAGAAACAGATCATCTATGTACCGGCGGTAAAGTGAAACATGTTGTTGAAACAGCGGTTGTGAGGTGATGTATGTTTTTTCGAATGTGCCCAATACCAGATTTGCGTACAACGGTGTCACCCGTGTGCCCGTCATATGTGAAATAGTTGTGGTTGAGTATTATTTTTAGGCAGTCTAGTAGAAATTGTCTTTATTTTGGTGGGATCATCTTCCAAGGTGAGTTTGATGCATTTTAGGCCTATGTCATGCTTTATATTTGAAAATAAAACTGTGACATCCATGGTGATGTATGTGAGGTTTTCTTGCGATTGTATGGATGGAGTAATTTGATTAAGCCATCTGAGCTTTTGAGATACCTAGGGAGGGTTTGGACATAGTCTTGCAGCATGAGGTCCAGATAGTGAGAGATTTGAGATGTATGGCTGTTAATTCCAGAGATGATCGGTCTGCCGGGGGGGGGGGGTTTCCTGGTTTTTGTGGATTTTGGGTAGACGATAGTAGAAGGATGTTGCCGGATTTTCGATGTATAGGAATTTCTTTTCATTTTTGTTGATGATGTTTTCTGTAGATGCATGGTCCAGTAGGTTTTTTATTATTAAAACATGTTGTTGAAACAGCATTTGTGAGGTGATGTATGTTTTTTTGAATGTGCCCATTACCAGATTTGCGTACGACTGTGCCACCTGTGTGTCCATAGCGGTTCCCAGTGTCTGATAGTAGGTGGCAGCGTCGTATGTGAAGTAGTTGTGGTTGAGTATTATTTCTAGGCAGTCCAGTAGAAATTGTCTTTGGTATGGGGGGGGGGGGGGGCTCTTCTTCCAAGGTGCGTTTGATGCAGTTTAGGCCTATGTCATGCTTTATATTTGAATATAAAGCTGTGACGTCCATGGTGATTAATGTGAGGTTTTCTTGCCATTGTATAGACAGAGTAATTTGATTAAGACAAACCAACATACACAAAAGAACCCACCATCAATACCACTACCAACATCCACACATCAAACCAAAATAATCCACCACCTCCTATGAAAAATCACCACTTTCCTTCTTTCAAAACCATCCTCCATCCTTACAAAACCCAAACCTACATCAAGACAAATAACTGTCGACCCCATATATCATCACCCAACCATTTTCCAAAAAGATCTCCCACCATCACTAGGAATTGGTACCCTCACAATATCAGCCCCTCCCCCAGAACTCAGATTACTACCGACCACCACACCACCATCCATCCGCCAAATAAATCCACCACGCCTGTCCGGAGAAACCAAAATCAAGCTCTAACTACAAAACAACAGTCCAACTCTCATCCACAACACTATTGAAGTTCTCAAAAAACACATTCAAAAATCACTTGCCACAAACCACAACCCTCGTTCTCCCACACTATCTCAACTATCGACCATCTCGATCTATGATGATGCCGCAATCCACAATGAACACAACACATCTGAAGCCCTGATCACACTAACTCCCTTGAAAAGCCCTACCATCAATCCAAATAAAACTTAGATCCTTATCACCATTGACAACTCCAACAAAGGAAACCACAAGTTTGTGCCCTTCCTGAAACCCTGTACCACAACCTCTACCAACCCACAAACACCAGAGCCTTTTTTAGGGATAAGCCAGAAACCAACCACGAAGAAGAAAATAGAACAGTTTTTTTTCTACCAATCACACCCATGAAAAGAAAAAATACAGAAGAGGAAAAAGAGGAGGAAAACTAAATAAAGAAAGAAGAACGGAATGTCACAAGTCAAAATTTTCAACCTATCCACTCACCAACTCAACCCATACAAAATCTCACTTTTAACCCCTTAAGGACCCGGCCATTTTTTGAACATCTGACCACTGTCACTTCAAGCATTAATAACTCTGGGATGCTTTTACCTTTCATTCTGATTCCGAGATTGTTTTTTCGTGACATATTCTACTTTATGTTAGTGGTGAAATTTTGTCGATACTTGCATCATTTCTTGGTGAAAAATTCCAAAATTTTATGAAAAAATTGAAAATTTTGCATTTTTTTTTTACTTTGAAGCTCTCTGCTTATAAGGAAAATGGATATTCCAAATAAATTATACATTGATTCACATATACAATATGTCTACTTTATGTTTGCATCATAACGTTTACATGTTTTTACTTTTGGAAGACATCAGAGGGCTTCAAAGTTCAACAGCAATTTTAACATTTTTCAAAAAATTTTCTAAATCGGAATTTTTCAGGGACCAGTTCAGTTTTGAAGTGGATTTGAAGGGCCTTCATATTAGAAATACCCCACAAATGACCCCATTATAAAAATTGCACCCCTCAAAGTATTCAAAATGGCATTCAGTAAGTGTGTTAACCCTTTAGGTGTTTCACAGGAATAGCAGCAAAGTGAAGGAGAAAATTCAAAATCTTCATTTTTTTACACTCGCATGTTCTTGTAGACCCAGTTTTTGAATTTTTACAAGTGGTAATAAGAAAAAAAGCCCCCAAAATTTGTAACCCAATTTCTCTTGAGTAAGGAAATACCTCATATGTGTATGTCAAGTGTTCGGCGGGCGCAGTAGAGGGCACAGAAGGGAAGGAGCGACAATGGGATTTTGGAGAGTGAATTTTTCTGAAATGTTTTTTGGGGGGCATGTCACATTTAGTAAGCCCCTATGGTGCCAGAACAGCAGAAAACGCCACATGGCATACCATTTTGGAAACTACACCCCTCAAGGCACGTAACAAGGGGTCCAGTTAGCCTTAACACCCCACAGGTGTTTGACAACTTTTCGTTAAAATCGGATGTGTAAATGGAAAAAAAAAATTCACACTAAAGTGCAGTTTTTCCCCCAAATTTACCATTTTTACAAAGGGTAATGGGAGAAACTGCCCCCCCAAATTTGTAACCCCATCTCTTTTGAGTATGGAAATACCCCATGTTAGGACATAAAATGCTTTGCGGCGAACTACAATGCTCAGAAGAGAAGGAGTCACATTTGGCTTTTTGAAAGCAACTTTTGCTGAAATGGTTTTTTGGGGGCATGTCGCATTTAGGAAGCCCCTGTGGTGCCAGAACAGCAAAAAATACCCACATGGCATATAATTTTGGAAACTACACCCCTCAATAAACGTAACAAGGGGTCCGCTGAGCCTTAACACCCCACAGGTGTTTGACGACTTTTCGTTAAAGTTGGATGTGTAAATGAAAATGATTTTTTTTTTTTTTTTTACTAAAATGCAGTTTTTCCCCTAAATTTTACATTTTTACAAGGGGTAATAGGAGAAAATGACCCCCAAAATTTGTAACCCCATTTCTTCTGAGTATGGAAATACCCCATGTTAGGACGTAAAATGCTCTGCTGGCGAACTACAATGCTCAGAAGAGGAGGAGCACCATTGAGCTTTTGGAAAGAGAATTTGTTTGGAATGGTAGTCAGGGGCCATGTGCGTTTACAAAGCCCCCCCGTGGTGCCAGAACAGTGGACCTCCCCACATGTGACCCCATTTTGGAAACTACACCCCTCCCAGAATTTAATAAGGGGTGCAGTGAGTACTTACACCCACAGATCTTTAGAACAGTGGGCTGTGCAAATGAAAAATTTAATTTTTCATTTTTACAGACCACTGTTCCAAAAATCTGTCAGACACCTGTGGGGCGTAAATTCACAATGTACCCCTTATTACGTTACGTGAGGGGTGTAGTTTCCAAAATGGGGTCACATGTGTCAGGGGTCCATTGTTCTGGCACTATGGGGGCTTTGTAAACACATGTGGCCTTCAATTCCGGACAAATTTTCTCTACAAAATCCCAATGGCGCTCTTTCTCTTCTGAGCATTGTAGTTCGCCCGCAGAGCACTTTAAATTCACATATGGGGTATGTTCTTACTCAGAAGAGATGGGGTTACAAATTTGGGGGGGCTTTTTTCCTATTTTCCCTTGTGAAAATGAAAAATTTAGGGTAACACCAGCATTTTAGTGAAAAAATATAATTTTTTTCATTTTCCCATCCAACTTTAATGAAAATTCGTCAAACACCTGTGGGGTGTTCAGGCTCACTATACTCCTTGTCATGTTCCGTGAGGGGTGTAGTTTCCAAAATGGGGTCACATGTGGGTATTTTTTTTTTTTTTGCGTTTGTCAGAACTGCTGTAAAATCAGTCACCCCTGTGCAAATCACCAATTTAGGCCTCAAATTTACATGAGCCTTGTTGTGCATCCACAGAGCATTTTACGCCCACATCTGGGGTATTTCCGTACTCAGGAGAAATTGCATTACAAATTTTGGGGGTCTTTTTTTCCTTTTACCGCTTGTGGAAATAAAAAGTATGGGGCAACACCAGCATGTTAGTGTAAAAATGTTTATTTTTTTACACTAACAGGCTGGTGTAGCCCCCAACTTTTCCTTTTCACAAGCGGTAAAAGGAAAAAAAGACCCCCAAAATTTGTAGTGCAATTTCTCCCGAGTACGGCGATACCCCATATATGGCCCTAAACTGTTTCCTTGAAATACGACAGGGCTCCGAAGTGAGAGAGCGCCATGCGCATTTGAGGACTAAATTAGGGGTTGCATAGGGGTGGACATAGGGGTATTCTACACCAGTGATTCCCAAACAGGGTGCCTCCAGCTGTTGCTAAACTCCCAGCATGCCTGGACAGTCAGTGGCTGTCCAGAAATACTGGTAGTTGTTGTTTTGCAACAGCTGGAGGCTCCGTTTTGGAAACCCTGCCGTACAAGATGTTTTTCATTTTTATTGGGGGGGACAGTGTAAGGGGGTGTATATGTAGTGTTTTACCCTTTATTATGTGGTACTGTAGTGTTTTTAGGGTACATTCGCACTGGCGTGTTACGGTGAGTTTCCTGCTAGGAGTTTGCGCTGCGGCAAAAAATTTGCCGCAGCCCAAACTTGAAGCAGGAAATTTACTGTAAACCTGTTCGTGTGAATGTACCCTGTACATTCACGTGGGGGGGGGGGGGGCAAACCTCCAGCTGTTTCAAAACTACAACTCCCAGCATGTACTGACAGATCGTGCATGCTGGGAGTTGTACTTTTGCAACAGCTGGAGGCACACTGGTTGGAAAACCTTCAGTTAGGTTCTGTTACCTAACTCAGTATTTTCCAACCAGTGTGCCTCCAGCTGTTGCAAAACTACAACTCCCAGCATGTACTAATCACCGAAGGGCATGCTGGGAGATGTAGTTATGCAACAGCTGGAGGTACCCAACTACAACTCCCAGCATGCCGAGACAGCTGTTTGCTTTCTGGGCATGCTGGGATTTGCAGTTTTGCAACATCTGGAGAGCTACAGTTTTTATACCATTGCACAGTAATCTCCAAACTGTGGACCTCCAGATGTTGCAAAACTACAACTCCCAGCATGCCCAGACAACAAACAGCTATGTGGGCATGCTAGGAGTTGTAGTTTTGCAAGATCTGGAGAGATATAGTTTAGAGACCACTGTATAGTGGTCTCAAACTGCAGCCCTCCAGCTGTTGCAAAACTACATATTCCAGCATGCCCAAAAAGCTGTCTGGGCATGCTGGGAGTTGTAGTTTTGCAACATCTGGAGGGCTACAGTTTAGAGACCACAGTCTCAGACTGTAGCCCTCCAGATCAACTTACCGGCTTCCGTAGGATCCCGGGAGCCGTCCTCTTCTGACGCACGTCACGCCGCCCGCCGATCACCATCGCCGCAGCCTCCGGATCGGTAAGTGGACATCGGCGCCCGATCCCCTTCGGTTCCCCGTTCTGCCCCGCCTATTGTGGGTGGGCAGGACGGGGAAAACGAAAGTTAACCCCCCGCCCCCGGTCTGCTATTGGTCGTCGCCTCTGACGATCAATAGCAGACCAATAGCAGGGATAGGAGGGGTGGCACCTCTGCCACCTCACTCCTATGCCTACAGAGGGATCGTGGGTGTCTTAGACAACCGTGATCCCCCTTATATTCCGGGTCACCATAGACCCGTATGACCCGGAATCGGCGCAAATCACAAGTGTGAATTCACTTGCGATTTGCGCCGATCACCGACGGGGGGGGGGTCTGATGACCCCCCTGGGCATTTGCGCGGGGTGCCTGCTGGTTGATATCAGCAGTCACTCTGGCCCGATCCCCGCCCGGCACGTGGCGGGGACAGAAATTCCCACAGGCGTATGGATACGCCCTGGGTCCTTAAGTACCAGGACGTCAAGGCGTATCCATACGCCCTAGGTAGACATTTTCCTTTTGCCTAGCCAAACAACTGCTAACCCGACACCTCAGGAAACTGAACAACCAGCGGGCAAACACCCCGAGATAAAAAATAAATCCTCTTTCTACCCCACTCATAGCCAAGGCTACCTCATCAAAACATTCCACGACCTAGTAGCCCACGATCTAAAACATATACCTACTACCACCAAAAACCACGGAAATGGATCACTAACAAAATCTGAAAAACAAGCCCTTAAAGACAACAGAGAAATAGTCATCTGACCCGCCGACAAAGGGGGAGGGCTTGTCATACAAAACTATTAAGATTACCACAATGAAGCCCTGAAAATCCTCCAAAATGAAGACTACTACAGAATACTCAACTACAATCCATACCCCAAACTACAAGAAATAATAAAAAAAACTACTGGACCATGCATCTACAGAAAACATCATCAACAAAAATGAAAAGAAATTCCTATACATCGAAAATCCGGCAACATCCTTCTACTATTGTCTACCCAAAATCCACAAAAACCAGGAAACCCCCCCCCCCCCCCCCTCCCCGGCAGACCGATCATCTCTGGAATTAACAGCCATACATCTCAAATCTCTCACTATCTGGACCTCATGCTGCAAGACTATGTCCAAACCCTCCCTAGGTATCTCAAAAGCTCAGATGGCTTAATCAAATTACTCCATCCATACAATGGCAAGAAAACCTCACATACATCACCATGGATGTCACAGTTTTATTTTCAAATATAAAGCATGACATAGGCCTAAAATGCATCAAACTCACCTTGGAAGATGATCCCACCAAAACAAAGACAATTTCTACTAGACTGCCTAAAAATAATACTCAACCACAACTATTTCACATATGACGGGCACACGGGTGACACCGTTGTACGCAAATCTGGTATTGGGCACATTCGGAAAAACATACATCACCTCACAACCGCTGTTTCAACAACATGTTTCACTTTACCGCTGGTACATAGATGATCTGTTTCTACTTTGGAATGGACCACCACACCTAATCAACAAATTCATCACAACCATCAACAATAACAAGTGGGGAATCACACTCGCCTCCAACGCATAAAACAATAAAATCGATATTCTGGACCTCCAAATCTATCACGAAAATAACAACATTGTTATCGCCATCCATTTAAAAAAAGTCAATCTTAATAGCTACCTGTCATTTAACAGTGGACACTATAAAAAAATGGAAAACAAACATACCCTTTAGTCAGTACAAACACATCTGAAAAAATTCCACATCGGACGACACCTTCCGCACCCAAGCAAAAGCCCTCCAAAACAGATTCCTAGCCAAAGGCTATCCCAAAAGCATTTTAAATGAAGCTTACAACAAAACAAAATCACTGACACAAGACGACTGTTTAACCCCTTAACGACGACGGACGTAAATGTACATACTGGTTTGGCGGGACTTCCCGCACCAGGACGTACATTTACGTCCTGTGTATGACTGCGAGCATCAGAACGGTGCTCGCGTCATACACGGCAGATCCGCCATTAACCCCTCAGATGCCGTGATCAATCGGCGATCCGATCATCCAGCATGCCGGCCGGAGGTCCCCTCACCTTGCTCCGGCCGTCTCGAAGATGACCGATAATACTGATCAGTGCTGTGTCCTATACATAGCACTGAACAGTATTAGCAATCAAAGGATTGCTATAGATAGTGCCCTATGGGGACATAAAAAGTGTAAAATAAAAGTTGAAAAATGTAAAAATAAAAAGTAAAAAAAAGTGAAAAATCCCCTCCCCCAATAAAAATTAAAATTGTCCGTTTTTCCCATTTTACCCCCAAAAAGTGTAATTTTTTTTTAACAAACATATTTGGTATCGCCGCGTGCGTAAATGTCCGTACTATCAAAGTATAATGTTAATTATCACGTACGGTGAATGGCGTAAACTTGAAAAATAAAAAAAAGTCCAAAAATGCTGCTTTTTTTGTCACATTTAAAAAAATGAATAAAAAATTATCTAAAAGTTTTATATATGCAAATATGGTATCGATAAAAAGTACAGATGATGGCAGAAAAAGTGAGCCCTCATACCGCCCTATATATGGAAAAAGTTATAGGTTGTCCAAATAGGGCGATTTTAAATTACTGATTTTGTACAAAAAGTTTTAGATTTTTTTTTAAGCAGTACAAAAATATAAAAGTATCTAGCCATAGGTATCATTTTAATCGTATTGACCCACAGAATAAGGAACACATGTCATTTTACCGTAAAGTGTATAGTGTAAAAACAAAACCCTCCAAAATGTGCAAAATTGTATTTTTCATTTAAATTTCCTCCCTAAAAAAAAAATTGGGGGGTTTGCCGTACATTTTATGGTAAAAAAAAAAAAAGGGTTTCATTACAAAGTACAATTGGTCACGCTAAAAACAAACCTGTATTTGGGTCTGTAGATGGAAATATAAAGGAGTTATGGATTTTAGAAGGCGAGGATGAAAAAACGAAAACACAAAAATAAAATTAGCCTGGTCCTTAAGGTTAAAATGGGCTTGGTCTTTAAGGGGTTAAATCCCCCAAACAAAAATGAAAATTCTGAAAACTCAGACAAAAATAAAAAATAAAATTCAATTTCATCACTACCTACAATTCCTCCCACAACTCAATCCGTTCTGTCCTTCAAAAACACTGGCACATACTCCAAACCAACCCTAAACTAAAACAAGCCCTCCCCAACAAACCAGGCATCACTTTCAGGCTAGCACCTACATTAAAAAACATACTAGCTCCCAGCAGGCTAAGACTCCATACAAAAGGTCAAAACACAAGCAAAAAAACTAAAGGAGCATCTAGATATGGAACAAAAAGATGCCTATGCTGTACCACCATAAACCACAACCAAAAAACCTTCTCTAACAAAACAACCAAAGAAACTTTCAATATCAAATTTCCCCTAAACTTCAAATCAAGCTTTGTCATCTACCTAATCACATGCATCTGCAACCAACAATACATTGGCAGAACCACCCAAGAACTGCACCTCCGACTCAACCAGTAACGAAACAACATTAAATAGAAATTCCTCTTTCATAGTCTATCAAGACTGCTTTGAAAAACATCCTGACGTAACCAATCTCATCACCATATGCCCCATAGACCACATCCCAGCACACAGAAACAACACGTTTACAGCTCTGAAAAAAACACGAGATGTACTGGATTTACCGCCTTGGGATGCTCCAACCCCAAGGTCTTAATGATGCCACTGAACTCATAATGTAGCCTCCCCTACATGTGTAAGGCTAGGTTCACTCTACGGAATTTCCACCTGCCATTCCGCTTTGAAATTGCAGGAAGAAATTCCGCTTACTAAAATGTATAGTATAGTGAATGGGTTTCCGTTCACAAATTCACACTTCGGAATTTGTGAAGCGGAATTTGTGAACGGAAAATCTGCTTGAAAATTTCTGCCTGAAGAATGGCGTTGCTCATTCTTCAGGCGGAAATGCTCATGTAACTCATTGCAGTCTATTGGAGACTGCAGTGTCCACACGGTCCTAACGCTGAATGATTCAGTCAGCGCTGGCCGCACTCTGGATCTCCGGGCGGAAATGTCCCCCCTCCCCACACACAATTAATAACAAAAAAGATTTATTAAAAATCACTCCA
Source organism: Hyla sarda (assembly GCF_029499605.1). Lineage (NCBI taxonomy): Eukaryota > Metazoa > Chordata > Amphibia > Anura > Hylidae > Hyla > Hyla sarda. The sequence goes on along the minus strand of NC_079189.1, from coordinate 316,296,989 downwards.
TCAAAACCATCAATCTACATCAGGGGACCTCAAAATACGTCCCGTGGGCCACATGCAGCCCGCCGAGGACATTTATCCGGCCTGCCTGGATGTTTTCGGGACACAGGGATGTGCTGTTGGCGGCCCCGCGTTTACTTTAAAAACGCAATGACCACTGGGATGTAGTGCACGCAGGGACGTCACTGACCTCCCGTGCATGCGCCCATAGAAACGGAGCGCGGAGCAGCGAGCAGGACGTGTGCTGGCCAGCTTGGTAAGTGTTACCAGTGGCACGTCAGCTTCGGTGCTCCGACCACCGCTCCTCAGGTCCCGGGACCTACTGCTATGGCCGGACCGTAGGAGTGGTGGTCGGAGCACTGAAGTGGGGCAGTACACAGGCATAAAGCCTCCAGCCATCCACTGTATGGCTGGAGGCTGTATGTCTGTGGGGGAACTGTGCTGCCAACCCTAATGTGGGGGAACTGTGCTGCCAACCCTAATGTGGGGGAACTGTGCTGCCAACCCTAATGTGGGGGAACTGTGCTGCCAACCCTAATGTGGGGGAACTACAACCTAATTTGGGGGATCTATACTGCCAACCTAATGTAGGGGGTACTGTGCTGCGTACTTAAAGGGGTAGTCCACTAATAAGATATATGTGTGCATAGGAATTTGTTCGTAGTTTAAAAATTTTTTTTTTATCTATAGTTCGGCCCTCCAAGGGGACCGTGAACTAGCCCCCCCCCCTCCCCCCGTTTAAAAAGTTTGAGGACCCCTGATCTACATCCACCACACAACTCTCTTCAGCTATTCTGCTAAAACACAAGCATCTTTGTCCATTACAATACTCGCATCTACTGGCTTCTTCTAGCTATTACAATCCTACAAGTCTCACAGTTCACATGTTCATCTCCACAGTCAATCATGATTACCGTATATGCCGGCGTATAAGACGACTTGGCGCATAAGACGACCCCCAACTTTTACAGTTAAAATATAGAGTTTGGGATATACTCGCCATATAAGACTACCCCTCCTACCGTGATGTACGGTACCTTGTAGTTCCCCCCCCCCACATTAGGTAGGCATCATGTTTCCCCACATTAGGTAGGAAGTATAGTTCCCCCCACATTAGGTAGGAAGTATAGTTCCCCCCCACATTAGGTAGGCAGTATAGTTCCCCCCCACATTAGGTAGGCAGTATAGTTCCCTCCCCCCACATTAGGTAGGCAGTATAGTTCCCCCCACATTAAGTTGCCAGTTCCCCCACATTAGGTTGCCAGCTCCCCCACATTAGGTCATCAGTTCCCCCACAATAGTAGGCAGCTCCCCCACAATAGGTCGGGAGTTACCCCACATTAGTAGGCAGCTCCCCCACATTAGTAGCAGTACCCTACAATAGGTCGGGAGTTCCCTCACATTTGTAGGCAGCTCCCCCCACATTAGGTCAGCAGTTCCCCCACAATAGTAGGCAGCTCCCCCCACATTAGATTGGCAGCTCCCCCCAACAGACCTACAGCTTCCAGCTATATACAGTGTATGGCTGCAGGCTGTATGTCTGTACTGGTCTGCCCCACAGTGTTCCGATCACCGTTCCTCTGGCCCGGGTCACCATCTACTGCTATGGCCTATGGACCATAGCAGTAGGTGTAGGGACCGGGGAGCGATGACCGGATCACTTAAGATAGCACGGCCGGTCACTCACCAGGCCCCGGTCGGCGCGGTCCTCCTGGTCCTGCGCTCCTCTGCCTCTATGGTTGTAGGCACGGGACGTCACTGACGTCCCGTGCGTACAGCCATAGAGACGGAGGACCGGACCGCAGGAGGACCAGAGGAGGACACGCGCCGCCGGGGAATGGTAAGTGACCGGTGGACATCCGTATGTCCCGAAAGGGATGTCCGGCATAGGAATACCTATGATTATCTGCCCTGGCTGGCTCCTGTGTGCGGCTGCAGGCGGGGGCCGGCCAGAGCAGGTAAAAAGTAATACTGTATACTAAAAACCAGGGGGCCTCCAGCTGTTGTAAAACTACAACTCCCAGCATGCCCGGACAGCCTTTGCCGTGCTGGGAGTTGTAGTTTCACAACAGCTGGAGGCACCCTGGTTTTTAGTATACAGTATTAGTTTTTACTTCCTTTGACCGGCCCCCGCCTGCAGCCACACACGGGAGCCGGCCCGGGCAGATAATCATAAGTATTCCTATCCCGGACCTCAATACCCGGCGTATAAGACGACCCCCGACTTTTCAGAAAAAAATTGCGGGTTAAAAAGTAGTCTTCTACGCCGGGATATACGGTAAGCCAACATTCTAATGTGACCACAAACTACATTAATAACCTCCTCAAGCCATTATACACTTAACCTAATGATCTTTGCTGTCATCAACAGTTAAAGTTATACCTGAGATGTCTTCAATTACTGTACACTCTCCATCTTAGCTTGCGGTGCTGATCAATGAACTTAGCTATAGACCATAATGGCCCATTGATTTCTATGGGCAGAATTTGTTAATGTTATAGGTACAACACAAAAGAAAATACAGCAAACCCCTCCTCAAGGTCCGGGAGGCGTCATACACCAGCCCCCAGTGACCTCACAAACCCGCCAAAATTTGAAAATTTTGAAGTCCCCTCCACTGTATAAATACCTACACTTCATAATAAGATAGCGGACCTGACGAAGAGAGGAATCCCCTCTCGAAACACATTGTCCTGAGCACCCAGCTATCTGTGTAACTGCTATTACCTATGTATAATCTATGCTTCGGTGAATAAAAGGTTATCACAGCACACTGTCTGCAAAAACTGCTTTCTATGCCCCGGTGAAGAGCCGAACCGCAAGTCAGACTTGGGATTATCCCCCACCAGGAATACCCATAACCTGCCTCCAGTTAATAGTGGGTAAAATTGGTCCCTGCCCTGCATGATTGATGAACAGTGCTCGGCTTCCAGCCATATACAAAAAGGAACACTAAGATAACGCATCCTAGATCTGAATGAATGAACTAATTGTATTAAATACTTTCTTCTTTACATAGTTGAATGTGCTGATAACAAAATCCCACAAAAATGATCAATGGAAATCAAATTTGTCAACCCATGGAGGTCTAGATAGGGAGTCGCACTCAAAATCAAAGTGGAAAACCACACTACAGGCTGATCCAACTTTGATGTAATGTCCTTAAAACAAGTCAAAATGACTTGTAGTGTGTGTGGCCTCCACGTGCCCGTATGACCTCCCTACAACGCCTGGGCATGCTCCTGATGAGGTGGCGGTCTCCTGAGGGATATCTTCCCAGACCTGGACTAAAGCATTTGCCAACTCCTGGACAGTCTGTGTGGTGCAACGTGTGGCATTGGTGGATGGAGCGAGACATGATGTCCTAGAGGTGCTCAATCAGATTCAGGTCTGGGGAAAGGGCGGGCCAGTCCATAGCATCAATGCTTTCCTCTTGCAGGAACTGCTGACACACACCAGCCACATGAGGTCTAGCATTGTCTCGCATTAAGAGGAACCCAGGGCCAACCACACCAGCATATGGTCTCACAAGGGGTCTGAGGATCTCATCTCGGTACCAAATGGCAGTCAGGCTCCCTCTGGCAAGCACATGGAGGGCTTTGCGGCCCCCCAAAGAAATGCCACCCCACACCATTACTGACCCACCGCCAAATCGTTCATGCTGTAGGATGTTGCAGGCAGCAGAACGTTCTCCACGGCGTCTCCACACTAATTCGTCCTGTACCATGATAACGCTGGTTTCTATTTACAAAACGTTGGGGGGATGCTAGGGTAAATGGTATTTTAACTTTCAATCAGGGATTGGAAAGAAAAGGGAGTTTTTGGAGGATCTGCTATAGGGAACATTAGAAATGACCCAACAATAGAGGAATGAAATAAAACACTATAGATCCTCCAGCAAACAACCCCTAATTATAATACAAGTTTGGATGGAACTTGATCCAAATAACTGGTTGTGTTTTTAATACACAGTTTTTGTAGTATTTTGAGCACATTATAGGGGTATGTTAATAAAAGTGTTATTCTAAAGGGGTAACCCTAGAAATAGGGCTTAGTCCTGGAGCGGCTGTGGGCCCTGAAGGGAATTGGTTCAGAAACTGGCATGGAACTGACAGATTCCCTTTAACCCACTATTTGAAATGAAGCACATCAGAGGCTGGATAACACAATTATTTGAGTGATAGAATGCCTTTTTGAATGCAGTTTTCATTGGTAACCCTGTCGAGTTAAGATACACTAGTGTCCTGTTCCTGCAGTCTTTCTAGCCTTTCTACACATATTACCTTTATTAGAAAATGTATCCTTTGTGTTTTAGAACTTGTCGGGAAATGCGTCCCATGGGATTTGGAGGTCAATTGGAGCCATTTCAGGAGGACGTTATGGTTACGGGACACAATCTGAAGAACCTAGGCCAATCAGTCGCTATCCTGTACCATACAAGAAAGACTTGCCCTATGATATAGTGGAAGTAATGGAAGAGGTAGAGAGGAAGGTAATTATACATAGAAGCAATATGTATTTACAATAAGGACTGTCTTCATACAGAAATAACATTCATTTTCTTCTTCAGAACAGCCTTTAAATGGAGGTTGATCTCTTGACAACTGTAGGGACAGAAACAGAGAGGTTAAACATTCCTGCCCTGCCCTTTTGCTCAGAGGGCTTTCAGCAGAGGGGTCAACTCTTGAAAATTGTGACAGGTATTCTGTCAAAATATTCACGTTGTCGCTAACACTGTTAGAAGAGCCTATGGTTACAACTGTGGCTCGGCAATACACTGTCAAAGAACAAAAAATAAATAAATAAATAAATAAATAAACATACTGAGTTCTAAGGCCTATAAAATCTTGGAAAACTGGCAGACAGATACATACAAAGAAAAAAGCAGAAAATCAGCAGGGAAAGTCCAATATCTGACCCTAGCAAAAAGGGACACAGGAAAAAAAGCAAACTTACCAAGCAATGTCATAAAATATGCAGGATGGCTTGGAAGCCATCATTCAGAACTGAAGGGTCCTTAAGATCCTTAAAGTCAATTATGGAATAATGTTCAGATCGCTTTTGCCAAGAAAATGTCAAAGGGGAGATTTATCAAAACCTGTGGAGAGGCAAAGTTGCCCATAGCAACCAATCATATTGCTTCTTTCATTCTTAACAAGACCTGTGAAAAATGAAAGCAGCGAGCTGATTGGTTGCTATGGGCAACTGGGTAACTTTGCCTCTGCACAGGTTTTGATCTCCTCCAAAGTGCTAAAAGCTAATGGGGGAGACTTATCAAAAGCTGTGTGAGTAGAGGAAAAGTTGCTCAGTTGCCCATAGCAACCAATCAAATCGCTTAATTTCTTTATCAGAGGTCTTTTAAGAAAATGATAGAAGTGATGTGATTGTTTGCTATGGGCAACTGGTCAACTTTTCCTCCTTTCTCACTCTGGTCTATACTGGGAATTCAGATGGAATGAATAGGGTCCAGAATCCCTCAGGGCTCAGTGATCTCATTAGATCTGAGAGACACGTACTTTCATATATACCAATCCAGGTACCAAACTTTCAGGTAGACTATTATGATGAATTTAAGTGCATTCCCTTCAGAGTCTTTAAAAAAAATGATCCTGACAAATATATGAACAAAGCTGGAAATAAACATCTCTCTGTAACCGGATGATTTCTTGCTGAAGGCAGATTTAGAGACGGGAGAGAGTCAGGGGCCACGTACAAAGGTCAGGTTGGCTAATACATACACAGAATCAGCTCTTCTAGTCAGAAGTTAGTTAGGAGTTCTTCTAGATTCAGATTATCAGATCTGTTGCCTCCCAAAGGAAAAAAATAAATAAAGACTAATAACAAAAAAATTCTTAAGCCCAACATAAAAAAGCTGCCATTGTAAGAGATAAATAAATGAAACAACTGTGTAAAGTAATGACTATGAATATATTTTGTGTCAACAGCATCCATGCAGACCAAGGTATTTCAGTAGCCACAAACTCTAAACAAACCCTGTGTAGTTTTATCCTGCAGCCATACTCTCTTTCTTCCCACCGCTACATCTTGTTAAGAGTATGTACGCGGTACAATTTTCTTGTATGCAAAAAACAGTCAACTATGGTATTGTGTATGTCCAAATAAGTAAACGTTATAATGTAAGTCAATAGGATTCAAATTCTGCTGTATTGCTTCCTTTAACGTGTTTTCCTTTTAAAAGTGTATAAAATGTATATCTTAATGTAAGCAAAAATGCAGTGTCTACCCAGCCTGACATACTTTCTTTAATATCATAACACAAAATCAATTCACGTTAAAGAAAAGTTAAAAAACAAATTTATATCATTTGTTCTTAGGTTATTTTGTTAATAAAGCAGTTAGGTGGTAAAATATTCTTAAAGGATCTCTAAAAAGGCCTGATGCCATCCATGTATTCTGAATATTTGACATGTTTTTGTTTTTTTTCAGGGTGGTTTTTTACCAAATGTTTTTAAAGCAATGGCACACCGGCCCAATGAGTTCAGAGCATTTTTTGCTTATTATGATGTCCTTATGAACAAAGAAACCGGTAAATACCTTATTCTGAATTCATCTGTTTCTGAGGCTATGTTCATATACAGTATTTTGGGTCATTTTGTGAGCTGTTTAAAAGCTCAAAAGCAGACATAAAATAAAGGCTATAAATTATGGTATGAAATAGAAAAAAAAAAACTATATGTACCTACCCCTGATCCCCCTGCAGTTCATAGTTACATAGTTACATAGTTAGTACGGTCGAAAAAAGACATATGTCCATCAAGTTCAACCAGGGAATTAAGGGGTAGGGGTGTGGCGCGATATTGGGGAAGGGATGGGATTTTATATTTCTTCATAAGCATTAATGTTATTTTGTTCCAGGAATGTATCTAATCCTGTTTTAAAGCTGTTAATTGTTCCTTCTGTGACCAGTTCCTTAGGTAGACAGTGCCATAAATTCACAGTTCTCATGGTAAAGAAGGCGTGTCGCCCCTTGAGACTAAACTTTTTCTTCTCCAGACGGAGGGAGTGCCCCCTCGTCCTTTGGGGGGGTTTAACCTGGAACAGTTTTTCTCCATATTTTTTGTATGGGCCATTAATATACTTATATACGTTTATCATATCCCCCCTTAAACGTCTCTTCTCAAGACTAAACAATTGTAACTCCTTTAATCGCTCCTCATAGCTAAGATGTTCCATGCCCCATATTAGTTTAGTCGCACGTCTCTGCACCCTTTCCAACTCCGCAGTGTCCCTTTTATGGACAGGTGCCCAAAACTGAACAGCATATTCCAGGTGAGGCCGTACCAATGCTTTATAAAGGGGGAGTATTATGTGCCTGTCCCTTGAGTCCATGCCTCTTTTGATACATGACAATATCCTGCCGGCTTTGGAAGCAGCAGCCTGACATTGCATGCTATTCTGTAGTCTGTGATCTACAAGTACACCCAGATCCTTCTCTACCAGTGACTCTGCCAGTTTAATCCCCCCTAAGACATACGACGCATGCAGGTTATTAGTACCCAGATGCATAACTTTACATTTATCCACATTGAACCTCATTTGCCAAGTGGATGCCCAGACACTTAGTCTATCCAAGTCATCTTGTAACTTATGCACATCCTCTATAGACTGTACCGTGCTACAAAGCTTGGTGTCATCTGCAAAGATAGAAACAGAGCTGTTAATACCATCCTCTATATCATTGATAAATAAATTAAACAACAGCGGGCCCAGTACTGAACCTTGGGGTACACCACTAATTACCGGGGACCAATCAGAGTACGAATCATTGACCACCACTCTCTGGGTACGATCCATGAGCCAGTGTTCAATCCAGTTACAAACTAAAATTTCCAAACCCAAAGACCTTAACTTACCTGTCAGACGTCTATGAGGGACAGTATCAAATGCTTTCGCAAAATCCAGAAACACTATATCCACAGCCATTCCTCTGTCAAGGCTTCTACTCACCTCTTCATAAAAGCAAATTAGATTGGTTTGACAACTTCTATCCTTAGTAAACCCATGCTGGTTATCACTTATAATACAATTATCCCCTATGTATTCCTGTATGTAATCCCTTATATGTCCTTCAAACAATTTACCCACAATGCACGTTAAACTTACCGGTCTATAGTTTCCTGGGGAAGACCTAGAGCCCTTTTTGAAGATTGGCACCACATTCGCCTTGCGCCAGTCCCTTGGCACAATACCAGACACCAGAGAATCTCTAAATATCATGAACAGGGGTACAGATATTACTGAACTTACCTCTCTAAGAACTCTTGGGTGCAATCCATCTGGCGCTGGAGATTTGCTTACATTTATATCACTTAACTTACCTTGTATCATCTCTACATTAAGCCAGTTCAGTACATTACATGATGTGTTACCAGCACTGACCTGGCCAATGTCAGCTCCTTCTTCCATAGTGTATACAGAACTAAAGAACCCATTCAGTAGCTCCGCCTTCTCTTGATCGCCTGTGACAACCTCCCCATTATCATTATTAAGGGGTCCTACATGCTCTGTCCTTGTTTTTTTGCATTTATATATCTAAAAAAATATTTAGGATTAGTTTTGCTTTCTTTGGCCACCTGTCTCTTGTTTTGAATTTTTTCTGTTTTTATTACATTTTTACAGATTTTATTAAGCTCTTTGTACTGTTTAAATGTTATCGCTGACCCATCAGATTTGTATTTTTTGAAGGCTATTTTTTTGTTGTTTATTGCTCTTTTAACATCATTTGTCAGCCATGTAGGATTTAGTTTTAATTGTTTATATTTGTTCCCCTTTGGTATATATTTAGCTGTATAGTTATTTAGAGTTGATTTAAAGATGTCCTATTTACCTTCTGTATCAGTATTTGAGAACACCTCCCCCCAGTCTATGTCCTGTAGTGCAGCTCTCAGCCCAGGGAAATTTGCCTTTTTAAAGTTATATGTTTTTGCCTTCCCCGCCTGTCTTTGTTTTCTACATTTTAAGTCAAAAGTCTATTACCAAGGTTTTCCCGCACAGTTACATTACCAACCAGCTCTGCGTTGTTGGAAATGATCAGATCCAACAAGGCATCACTTCTTGTTGGGTCCTCCACAAACTGGCCCATAAAATTATCCTGCAATAAATTTAGGAATTGACGCCCCTTTGTAGTTTTAGCCAACCCCGGACCCCAATCTATATCTGGATAGTTAAAATCTCCCATTATTACCACTGTACCTGCCCGGGCGGCCCTCTCTATTTGTTTATGAAGCCGAACTTCTATCTCTTCAGTGATATTAGGGGGTCTGTAGATTACACCAAATATTATTTTTTCAGTATTTCCCTCCTTTTGTAATTCTACCCACAATGATTCCACATCCTCAGAATCATCACACACTATGGCATCATTCACACTGACTTTCATACCACTTCTTACATACAGACAGACTCCACCACCTTTTCTGTTCATTCTATCCTTGCAAAACAATGTAAACCCCTGCAGATTGACAGCCCAGTCATGCGAGGAGTCCAGCCATGTCTCAGTGACCCCAACTATATCAATATGTTCCTCCAGTATCAAGGCCTCAAGCTCCCCCATTTTATTTGCTAGGCTTCTGGCATTTGTGAACATACACTTTACATTTCCATCCTTTATGTTATTGGGGTTAATGGGATTCAAGGGTGTAAGTTTTATTTTCCTATGAAGCCTATTCCTATTAACTATTCTAACCCCTCCCTCCGCTCCACCCCCAGGTACATTTATAATTCCCACCTCTCTATCTACACTATCTTCCCCCTCTTTGCTGTAGGTTCCCTCCCCCCAAGTCCCTAGTTTAAACACTCCTCCACCCTTCTAGCCATCTTCTCCCCAAGCACAGCTGCACCCTCCCCATTGAGGTGTAGCCCGTCCCTACGGTAGAGCCGGTAACCGACAGCGAAGTCAGCCCAGTTCTCCATGAACCCAAACCCTTCCTTCCTACACCAGCTTCTGAGCCACTTGTTTACCTCCCTGATCTCCCGCTGCCTCTATGGTGTGGCTCGTGGTACTGGTAGTATTTCAGAAAATACTACCTTGGAGGTCCTTGCCTTAAGCTTGCGGCCTAAGTCCCTGAAATCATTTTTAAGGACACTCCACCTACCTCTTACTTTGTCATTGGTGCCAATATGTACCATGACTGCTGGGTCCTCTCCAGCCCCGCCCAGCAACCTGTCAACTCGATCCGCGATGTGCTGAACTTGTGCGCCAGGCAGACAACACACTGTTCGGCGATCCCGGTCTTTGTGACAGATTACCCTGTCTGTCCCCCTAATAATTGAGTCCCCCACCATTAGTACCTGTCTGGCCTGCCCTGTACTCCTCCCTCCCTCCTTACTGGAGCAGACACCCCCCTGGCGGTCAGAGGCGGTATCCTGCTGCAGTTCTGCTAGCTCTGTAATGGCATCCCCCTCATCTGCCAAGCGGGCAAACTTGTTGGGGTGTGCCAGTTTAGGACTAGCCTCCCTGACACTTTTTCCCCTACCCCTCTTTCTAACTGTAACCCAGCTAACTGCCTGACTGTCCTGCAACTCCGTCCCACTGTCCCCCCCCCCCCACCTCTATTCCCGAGAGTGCCTGCTCAGTGAGCACGAGACTCCTCTCCATGTTGTTAATGCTTCTCATTGTTGCCAGTCGCCCCTCTAAATGCAGGATCTGGGCTTCCAAACGGACAACTAGCACACATCTAGCACAACAATATGCACCCTCAAACTGTTGTTCAAGGATTGCATACATTGAACAGGATGTACATTGGACTGCATTTTCCAACATGGAGGCCATCTAGTTATGGGGATTTCACAAATGTATAGGAAAAAACAGACAGTCAAAATTACACTCAAAATTTTTTGTAGACCTTGTTGGTTCAGAAATTAACACTCACAGCGATCTCAACCTCCTGCTTTCAAACTCCTGTTTTTGAAACTCCTCTTTCACGCCCCCTCTTACACAGCAACACTCAGAAGAGCAAGCTCTCAATAAGAGTCCCAAGCTAGGATTTATACACCTGTGCCCAATCTACTCCTCCTCCCCCCAAAATTTGAATGTAGACTATAGGCAGTCGCACCCACTCCACAGATTCACTCCGCACAACAGATAATCACAGTTTTTGAAACTCCTCTTTCACGCCCCCTCTTACACAGCAACACTCAGAAGAGCAAGCTGAAGTTCGACTTCATCCAGTCCCTTGATCTTCTGTCTTGTTCCTGCTTCTGAGAGCTTGGTTCAGGACTTGCACGCTTGGCCAATCATTGGCCAAGATGGGACACCACTGCAAACAGTGGTTGGCTGAGCGGGCAGGTCCTGCAGCAAGCAGTAAAAAGACAATAGATAGAGACCAGACAGAGCTATATAAGAGCTGCAGAGGGACCAGGGGTAGGTAAGTTTAGGGTTTTAATTTTCTACTTTTATATGTCCCAGCAGTATATGATTTTAAAACCAATTTAAGAATACACCAGAATACCTATTTGAAAAAGTGCCCTTTAGCATTTCCAGTAAGGCAGAATTGCAGATTCAGCCAGAAATATTAATCAATAGTCAAACAGGCTAAGTGTTATATATTTTCTTTTTTAGAGTTGGCCACTTACCATTTATAATCTAAACAATTGTGTAGGAAACTGATGATGGGTCTGGTCCACTATGAAGGGGACCTCCCTTAATGAAGTCCTTATGCCACAATATGAAGTACTGTAGGATTGTCATAGGAAAATAACGCCTTCATAAGCAAACGTCCTGAAGGGGAGTTTTTATATAGCAATTTTGTCTAACAAATGTTTCTTCTTTAACCTTCCCTCTCGGGCCATTTTCGCGCTTTTGTTTTTTCTTCCTCACCTTCTAAAATTCATAACACTTTGAATTTTTCACCTACAGACCCATATGAGGGCTTGTTTTTTGCACCACCAATTTTACTTTGTAATACCATTAATTATTTCACCACAAAATCTACGGTGGAACCAGAAAAAATATATATTTGTGGGGCAAAAGTGAAGAAAAAAAAACGCCATTTTGTAAATTTTGGGTGCTTCCAATACTACGCAGTACACTTTTCAGTACAAATGACACCTTATCTTTATTTGGTAGGTCCATACGGTAACAAGGATACCTAATTTGTATTGGTTTTATTTTTACTACTTAAAGGGGTACTCCCGTGGAAAACTTTTTTTTAAATCAACTGGTGCCAGAAAGTTAAACAGATTTGTAAATCACTTCTAATTAAAAAATCTTAATCCTTCCAGTACTTTTTAGGGGCTGTATACTAAAGAGAAATCCTAAAAAGAAATGCATTTCCTCTGATGTCATGACCACAGTGATCTGTACTGACCTCTGCTGTCCATTTTAGGAACTGTCCAGAGCAGGAGAAAATCCCCATAGCAAACATATGCTGCTCTGAACAGTTCCTAAAATGGGCAACAGAGGTCAGCAGACAGCACTGTGGTCATGACATGAGAGGAAATGCATTTCATTTTTGGATTTCTCTTTAGTATAAAGCCCCTAAAAAGTACTGGAAGGATTAAGATTTTTTTATAGAAGTGATTTACAAAGATTTACAAAACTTTCCGATACCAGTTGATTTAAAAAAAAAAGTTTTCCACGGGAGTACCCTTTTAAAAAAAATTATAACTACATGCACCAAAATTAGTGTGTTTTAAAATTTTAAAACCCGCCGCAAAGGGGTTATAGGTTCACAAAAGGTGAGCATATTTTCTACCCAAAGGGCTTTTGGGACATTTAGCCCACAGAAGTACGCAAGGTGCTGCCCTCCATTTTTCTATTTCTTTACCCTCCCTTCACGAGGGGGTGTGATGACCCCTGAGCTAAATGTTCCAAATGCTGGGGAGTGGAGTACCCCTTTAATACCGGACATCAGACCGATCGGTGCTGATGAGCGTTCACCTGCTGAGCTCGCGTCATACAGCGGGAGCCCGCAGTGGACATAAATATATGTTAAATGGCTTCTCTGGCCATTTCTTGTTGTGTTAATAAGGGCTCAGGTTTAAGTCTGTACGCACACGCTACTGTTGCCATTAGTTCCTGGTCCTGCTGCTCAATACGTCATGGTCTCTACTTTCAGACAAGGAAGTGGTCACTGCTGTGGCCATTGAGTGGGCACTTGTTCATGTCCAGATATCCTCAGGAACTAGTGAACAACGGAGAAGGGGTGGAAGTGGGGGATTATGGCACATGAGTATAGACCTGGGCACTTTTGAACTTTAAAAAATTGCTGGACAATCCCTTTAACATATTTTCCGTAATATATTATGAATGTTATTAACATTACATGAGAAGATTTAGGACTTTTGGTTACATATATTTTCTGTAAAAATGTGTGCAATTTTTCTTTTAGGAAGTGTATCCAAAGCTGATAAAGAACTCATCATTGTAGCTACCAGTGCGAACAACAAATGTCCATATTGTGTAACTGCTCATGGTGCACTGCACAGAATATATTCCAAGAAAAAGACATTGGCTGACCAGGTAAACATCTACCACTTTTTTCCTGAAATGACAATATAATCTCCTACTGCGTGCTACAAATGGTGGTCAAAACTGGAGTGCGGATCTGATGGAATTATTCTTCATAGTGATAGTTCAGTTTTAGGATCAGTCTTTCACTATACAAAAACTTACCTCAGGTCTCAACAGTACTTAGTTGGCATTCTCAGATCATCATCAAATTAAAAAATAAATAATTTATTGTCCTGTGCTGGCCTGAGTCTCTCCTATTTGTGACCTCCTTTTGAGCAGCGCCTCCAAGACCATTTTTCCTTTCTCTACTATTTGCGATTCTCAGATCATGACAACCAAGAAGCCTGCGTGAAGTAGTGAGATGATCAATACTAATAGGAACCAGCAAATAAAATATTATGGGAGATGGATTTTTCCACCACGCTAAGTAATGCAGACTCCTTGGCAGTCATATTACGTGACTCTAAGAAAACTTCTAAGATTTCTGCTCATTAAACCCCTTGTGAATAAGACTTTAGTGGATATGTTAGATCAACTCAAAATTGAGTATTTTAGGTTCTCATACAGCTATAACTTGCACACTGCATCATGCAGCAAACGTGTAAATTTGCAGATAAATTATGAGATGAAAATCTAATGTTCTGTTTGGCATAAAGCTCCTGGCATACATACCAATCCTCTATATAGGTCCCAATGTGTACAGCATATGTAAAATTAATTTCCTTCTGGCATACACTAGGCTAAAACATAGTGGCCTAACATTTTTAACTTTTACCGTTTGGGAAAGCAACAGCTACTACTCTTTCCTATATAGAGGAACATAGTAAAAAATGGAATACTTTTATATATTTTTTCCTTTACCATGAGTCAGATATTGAATATGTTTCAGATCGTGGGGTCCGACCGCTGGGGCCCCCCCCCCGCGATCTCCTGTACGGGGCCTCGGCAGCCCGTGGGAAGGGGGCGTGTTGACCACCGCACGAAGCAGAGGCTGGAACACCCCTCAATACAACTCTATGGCAGAGCCGGAGTGCTGCCTTCGGCAATCTCCGGCTCTGCCATAGCGATGTATTGAGGGGGCGTGTCAGCCGCCGCTTCGTGCGGTGGTTGACACCCTCTATCAGACCAGCGAGCTGGGGCATCGTACAGGAGATCGTGGGGGGGGGGCCCAGTGGTTGGACCCCCCACGATCTGAAACTTATCCCCTATCCTTAGGATAGGGGATACCTTTTTCAGCACTGGACTACCCCTTTAAAGAGCATTCCGAGTTACATTTACTTTTTCCCGATCTACAGCTTCATTCATTGTCAATAAAGCTGCCAAAAGAGCAGAGTACAGTGCTTGACTCTTCGGCAACAACACAGACAATAAATGGAGCACTGCGAACATGCGCAAGTTACCGCTCTGATCAAAACAAAGTAGTCAAGGATGCGTTCTGGAGAGAGCGAGTGTCCCATCTGTCTGACATCCCCTTCCGTATGAGCTAACACTTGGAATAACTCTTTATCTGGTTAATGGTTACAGACTGGATTGCAGTTTTTTAAATGTTATGTATTTCACAGATCTTGTTTGTTAGTTGGTATGTAACCCTGTACTGTATGCTACTGCTTTTCATTCATTTGTGTTTTATAGGTCACTATCAATCCAGAGCTAGCAGATCTCAACCCTAGAGAACGGGCCATGCTGGAATTTGCTTTGTCGGTTGCTAAACCAGAAAATATAACTGAGGAGCATTTTAGCAAACTTGCAAAACATGGCTTTGATCGTGAAGATGCATGGGATATCGCTATGATTACTGCATTTTTTGCAATGGCTAACCGAATTGCTCACTTAACTGATTTGCGACCAAATGAAGAGTTCTATACACTGGGGAGACTTCCCAGGGAAAAGTCTGAGGAATGAAAATGTTGTTCTGTTCCATAACAGATTCAGATAATGACCTCTGCATTGTATGAATACACCAGCAAACTGTTACTGCACCGGTACACATTCATGTTTGTAACATCAGGACACTCATTTCAATAATTATACATATCGAATATATACATATACAGAAATCATATGTTTTATTTTTTATTTTTTATTAAACATGTCATTTTATTAGGCAAATATGTAATATGTAGTAGATTATGTACATGAAGTCCACATAAATTGCATATTTTTGAAATCTCTTTCTCATACAGGGTTTTGTTACAACACTACACAATTTTGTCACAATACATAGATGAGTCAGGACCACCACACCATGAGTCCAAAGATAGGGACCCTCCTCTGACATCCATAGATTTTCCATAGACCTTTTTCAGAAATCCTTGCACATTACTATTAAAGCTTGTTTCCTCTAAACACAATGTTAATGTCTGTTATTGGGGTTCTTAACTTGCTTTCTATTCTATAGCCAATTTTTTCAAACATTTTTAAACTACTAGAGAGACCTCCGTTACGTTTGGCATTTTTGAATTTGCAGAGTAATTGTATGTGTACCTATTTTTGGGTCAAAGAGCAGCCAGAATTTGTTTTCATATCATGCATATAGTGGGGGAGATTTATCAAAACCTGTGAAGAGGAAAATTTGATCAGTTGCACATAGCAAAAAGATTGCTTCTTTAATTTTTCACAGGTCATTTTAAAAATAAGAAGCAATTTAGTTGTTATGGGCAACTGGTCAACATTCCTCTGCACAGGTTTTAATAAATCTCCCCCCCCCCC
The DNA here is from genome assembly GCF_029499605.1 of Hyla sarda. NCBI lineage: Eukaryota > Metazoa > Chordata > Amphibia > Anura > Hylidae > Hyla > Hyla sarda. Next base: position 316,280,808 of record NC_079189.1, on the reverse strand, counting down.
CCCCCCCCCCCCCCCCAAAAAAAAATAAATAAAAATAAAATAAAAATAGATAAGACAGCAGCTTAAGCCATTATTGCAGATTGAAAATACTATATTTTTATATCTGATAAGACATAAGCAACTAGTCATATACACATTTCTTAGATCAATACATACAACTGTGAAAAACCATTCTATTTTTGCTGTTGAAATTTCTAGAATGTGTGTTCTGATTATCAATAACAATGGTAGAATAGAAAGATGGAGTCTATTTGTTACACAAATAACCAGTATGAATCTAGATGTTTATTACTCAATGTATTTTGCACAGTGGTCCTAAATAGGTTAATGTGTCATGAAGCCTCCTAATGTAGAAGTCCATATCTTCCGTTAATGATTGTAGAAAATTCTATCACCAGTAATAAAATTTCTAAAGCCTTGTACTGTGTGTTGTGTCAGTGTTATTTCTCTACTTGGAAGAGTGCTGCCCACACTTTATTTATTTATTTATTTATTTATTTTTGCCTAAAATGCTGAAATATCATGGGCAATGTTCACACAATTTGAGGTCTAAAACATTTAAAGCTATGTTCACACGTCAGAATTTCGGTGCAAAATTTCACATTTGAATTCCACGCAGAGACTCAGCAGCAGAGTCCCATTGTATTCAATTAGATTCTTCTACGCTGTGCACACAGCGGTATCTTCTGGTGTGGAAATTTCGATTCTGCTGAAAGAATGAACCTGTTCATTCTTTCTGCGGACTCTGCACTGAATGCATTGCCATCTCTGAGATGACGTATTTTTGTGCGGTCTTAGTGCTGGCATGTTATGCTGGTGCCCGCAGTCTGCGGAATGTCCGCAAGGAGATTTTCCGTGCGGACATTCTGGTGCACGAACATAGCCTAAAAATATCTGTTTTACATCTAAAAAAAACAAAACACCAATTTTCCCCCATTGAGCTCAATAGCAAAACATCAGTGTTAGTTGACATTATTTTGGGCCCAGGTAAAGCATGTAAAAAAAACTCATGTAGATGTTTCCCTTGGTGGGATTTTAACACAGGACGCCAGTGCTACAAGACACCAGTGTTACCCAATGAGCCACCGTGCTGCCTACAGCTTAAATGGGCAGTGTCAGATATAAAAACATTTTATATGTTGTACATCTTGGCAAAACAATAGTTTTTCTAATATACTTCTTTTAAAAAATAACATTTTACTAAGGAAAACTGCCTTTGAAGATCCCAACTCTAGGGGTCCCCATACCTCCCGGGACACTGATGATTCCCACAGCAGCATGAGTGTGTCCAAGGGTCATGGACATGAGTTGGCCGATTGACAAGGCTGCAGGAGAAACACAGCCTGCAGCAACACTACTGTAACACAGTTTTCCCAATGATGTGCCTCCAGCTGTTGTAAAACTACAACTCAAAGCATGCCTGGACAGTCAAAGGATGTCTGGGCATGCTGGGAGTTGTAGTTTTGCAAAAGCTGTAGGCAGAGTGAGGGAGGGGGAGGAGTCATGCAGGCAAGAGAAGGACAAGCCTCCTCCCCTTGACAAGATGGAAAAGACATCGAGCAGCTGTCATATGCTATTTTTTAGTGAAATATCGGTGATAGATCTGACAGGTACGCATTAAACAAAATAGTATAAGTTCAGTAGACGGACTGCACATAATCACTAGTAGACTACATTCAGTTCATGGGTGTGCCCCAGTAGACAACAATGTATTCCATGCGAATTCCGCAAAAATAAAAATAATAAATGATCAAGATCTTTCTTCCAGCGGCAGAAACTCCGCAATGTACACTGTGCAGCAGAATCCCATTGACAGCAATGGGATTCTGCTGCATTGGAATTTCCGAGTGTAATTTCGAAGTGGAATAACATTTGGAAATTCCGTAGTGTGAACCTAGCCTTAGGCTTAGTTCACACATTGAAGAAAATTTACTAAGAACAGCGTAACTTTATTTGCCGTCCATCTCAGCAGATTTATTAAGGCTCCTTAATCAATCTGCTTGTGCAGTACCTTCTAGGAGGTGTAAATTGTAGCAAATTCGGCATAAATGGGATGACTACACCCTCTTCATGTGAAACCATGACCTTGGTAAGCGCTTTTTATAGATTTAATAGAAGGGACCTTTTCTGTATTAATGGGAAAATGAAAGTGAAAGTAAAGCGATAGTAAAGCGATCTTTACTGTGGCAACCACTAGGAAGGCAGAACTGCAACTCCCAGCATGCCAAAGGCTGTCTGGGAATGCTAAGAGTTGTAGTTTTGCAACATCTGGAGGGTCACAGTTTGGAGACCACTGTTACAGTGGTGCCAAAACGGTAGCCCTCCAGATGTTGCCAAACTACAACTCTCAGCATGCCTAGACTGCCCAGGCATGCTGGGAGTTGTAGTTCTGTAACATCTGTCCCTTCAGATTTAGCCATTTTCATGACATTTTAGAAAATTGCTGCTCTAATTTGAAGCCCACTAACATATTCAAAAAGTAAAAATATTTCCATTTTATGATGCCAACATAAAGTGGACATATTGTATTTGTGAATAAAAATAGAATGTATTGTGAATATCCATTTTCCTTACAAGCAGAGAGCTTCAAATTAAGAAAAATGCAAAATTTTCAAAAATTTCATGAAATTTTGGGATTTTTCACCAAAAAAGGATGCAAGTAATGCCGAAAATGTACCACCAAAATAAAGTAGAATATGTCACGAAAAAACAGTCTCAGAATAAGAATATTCGGTAAAAGCATTTTAGAGTTATTAATGCGTTAAGCGACGATGCTCAGAATTGCGAAAATGGGCTCAGTCCTTAAGGTGAAAAAGGCCTGCGTCCTTGAGGGGTTAAAGGGGTAGTCTGGTGGAAAAAACATTTTTCTTAATTAACTGGTTCCACAAAGTTAAACAGATTTGTACATTACTTCTATTTAATAATCTGAACCCTTCCAGTACTTATCATCTGCTGTATACTACAGAAGAAGTTGCATAGTACTTTTCTGTCTGACCACAGTGCTCTCTACTGACCGTGTCAGGAACTGTCCAGAGCAGGAGAGGTTTGCTATGGGGATTTGCTCGTACTCTGGACAATTCCTAAAATGGAGAGAGGTGTCAGTAGAGATCACTGTGGTCAGACAGAAAGGAAATGCAGAAAGAAAAGAACTTCCTGTGGATCATAAACAGCTGATAAGTACTGGAAGGATTAAGATTTTTAAATAGAATTAATTTACAAATCTGTATAACTTTCTGACACCAGTTGATTTTAAAAGATTTGTTTTTGACCGGAGTACCCCTTTAAGGACCTCCACATTAGAAGGAGCTTACACACAAGCTGTGCAGAACTTTCTGCTTTTCTCAGATTAAATATACAGTTTTCACCACCTTGTCCAGACCAGATTTCCAGTTCCTTGTTTATTATGCATTTTTGAGAAGATCACTTTTGTGCGCAATTTTGTGTGGTAGTCTCAAAGAGGTTTCACTGTCTATCAAGCAATCATAACATGAAAGGGGTTTTACAGGGGAAAAACTTTTGACAGAATATCAACTGAAACAACTCGTCATCCCCCCAAAGAGCACCAGAAGTAAACAATGTACAGTACAGGAACCTTTCGCCTTGGCTCTATAAATTGTAGTGATGGCACCAAGTGACTTCTATACAGCTGTATTAGAGCTGGGCAGTATGACCAAATGAGTGTATCGCTGTATTTTTGTAACTTTTGGCGGTTCCACTGTATATAACGGTATTTCCTTCCCCCCCCAATATTATAATTAAATATCAGCCCAGCACTGACCTCATCGGGGTAAATACTCACATATCACCCGCATGCGCTGCCCTCCTTGTCCTCCTGTTTGTTGGGGCCACTGGCGCTGGCACTCTATACTGTATCCCTATGCCCGGGCTGCAAAAGGTAAACAAAATAAACAAACACATGTTCCTACGTCGGCCTTACGCTGGGGACGGGAACGTCGGACAGCCGTCAACCTATCACCGGCCGCAGGGATGTCCCGCCTCAGCTGGTGATAGGCTGAGCCCACTGTCATGTAAGGAGCTCTGGCCGGCTTCTTAAATGACAGTGGGCTCAGCCTATCCCCGGCCGAGGCGGGACATCATTGTGGCTGGTGATAGGCTGACGGCTGTCCAACGTTCCCGTCCCCAAGAAGCAGGTGAGGCTGGTACACAACCAACGGGAGGCGAGTTAAAGTTTATTTTGTTTTATTTTTTGCAGCCCGGGCATAGGGATACCGCACAGCCGTTGGCTGTCCGGGCATGCTGAGAATTGTAGTTTTGCAACATCTGGAGGTCCGCAGGTTGAAGACCACTGGTATAGAGTGTCAGCGCCGGCGGCCGCAACAAACAGGAGGACGAGGAGGGCAGCGCTTGCAGGTGACATATCAGTATTTACCCCGATGGGGACAGCGCTGGGCTGATAATTGGGGGGCAGCGCTCGCGGGTGACATGTGAGTAGTTCCCCGATGTGGGGACAGCACAGCGCTGGGCTAATTCATTCATTCCCGAGGGGCAGGGGCCAAACCGGTATTGCAGTATGGGTTAAAATTCATATCATGCAGCACAAAAATTTTGATATTCGGTATGAACCGGTATACCACCCGATCCTAAGCTGTATCACAACTGTCTAAAACTGGTCTACAGTTAAAGAGAAACTGAAAGGAGGATCACCCTCACTAAGTCTGGGTTCACACTACGTTTTCACCTATACGGGAGCGCATACGGCAGGGGGGAGCTAAAACCTTGCGCTCCTGTATGCCTTCGTATGCGCTCCCGTATGTAATTAATTTCAATGAGCCGGCCGGAGTGAAACGTTCGATCCGGTCGGCTCATTTTTGCGCCGTATGCACTTTTACTACCGGACCTCAAACCGTGGTTGACCACAGTTTTAGGTCCGGTTGTAAAAGCGCATACGGCGCAAAAATGAGCCGACCGAACGTTTCACTCCGGCCGGCTCATTGAAATGAATGACACACGGGAGCGCATACAAAGGCATACGGGAGCGCGAGGTTTTAGCTCCCCCCTGCCGTATGCGCTCCCATATGGGTGAAAACGTAGTGTGAACCCACCCTAACCTATAGGTTTAGGCTTTTAGTGCTGCTGACACTGATGACAATGGTACTTAGAGTTTTCTGATGTGTGGATCCTTTTATTCTTCTTACCCACATGCACCAAGCTACTTCATTTGCATGTTTCCAAGCAGTGATTGCACTGGCCCTTCATAGATCCAGGCTGGAAGTCATGGGGGGAGATTTATCAAAACCTGTCCAGAGGAAATGTTGCTGAGTTGCCCATAGCAACCAATCAGATCACTTCTTTTATTTTTAACAAGGCCTCTGCAAAATTAAAGAAGCAATCTGATTGGTTGCTATGGGCAACTCAGCAACTTTTCCTCTGGACAGGTTTTGATAAATCTCCCCCAATGTGAACACAGGGCTTGGGAACTCCACGCATGTACCAAGCTACTACTTTACATAAGAAGAAAAGAGTAACAAAGCAATGCTTTATACTAGAAATACCATGGTCATCAGCGTACCGGCGCTACAAACCAATACCAATAGGTTAGTGCAGGTGATGCTTTAAAGGGAACCAGCCATGCTTAAAGGGGTACTCCGGCGCTTAGACATCTTATCCCCAAGATATTTGTAATTCATTCATGTATATCTCTGTGCATTCTGGGCTATGTAGTCATGTGGGCGGTCCTACTCAGTGATTGACAGCTCTTTACATGCACACTTCACTGATCACTGAGTAGCACCTCCCACATGACTACATATCCCAGAATGATCAGAGAATTACATAGATAAGGCTGCATTCACAGCACGTTTTTGCAATACAGTTCCCATATCAGGTTTTTGATGAAAAACGGATTCCTTAAAACCTGACTAAACTGTATCAAAAGGTGTGTACAAATTTAAACCCGTATACAGTTAAAAACCATATACGGTTTGAAAAATGATGTCCGGTTGCATCCGTTTTTAAGAAAAATATGGTAAGTTTTTAACTTTTCACTCCATTTTACATAAAGTTTCACTTGTTTGATTGAAATTCCAAGAAAAAAAACTGTGCAAAGTAAAAAAAAACGTATGGTGAAAACCGGATGGAACCGTATGCACAAAACCGTACAGGATGCAAAATGGACATAACCTGATCCATCTTTTGGCATACAGTTTTTAACCCCTTAATGACGAGCACCGTAAATGTACGTCCTGGTGAGATGGTACTTAACGCACCAGGACGTACATTTACGTCCTAAGCATAACCGCGAGTATCAGAGCGATGCCCGGGTCATGCGCGGCAGGTCCCGGCTGCTGATTGCAGCCAGGGACCCGCCCTTAATGGCGGACACCCGTGGATGTCCGCTATTAACCCCTCAGATGCCGTGTTCAATACAGATCACGGCATCTGCAGCATCGCGGTCACTAAAATGGATGATCGGATCTCCCGCAGCGCTGCCGCGGTGATCCGATCATTCTGCACGGCAGACGGAGGTCCCCTCACCTGGCTCCGCTGCCTTCCGGGAGTCTTCTGCACTGATCTGCCTTCCCGCAGACCAGACCAGAAGATGACCGATAACACTGATCAGTGCTATGTTCTATACATAGCACTGAACAGTATTAGCAATCGAGTGATTGCTACAAATAGTCCCCTATGGGAACTATCAAAGTGTAAAAATAAAAGTAAAAGTAAAAAAAATGTGAAAAACCCCCTCCCCCAATAAAAACGTAAATTGTCCCATTTTCCCTATTTCACCCCCAAAAAGTGTTAAAAAAATATTTTATATACATATTTGGTATCGCCGCGTACGTAAATATCTGAATTATTAAAATAAAATGTTAATGATACCGTACGGTAAACGGCGTGAACGTAAAAATAAAAAAGTCCAAAATAGATGCTTTTTTATAACATTTTATTCCCAAAAAAATGTATAAAACAATGGATTAAAAGTTCTATATAAGCAAATATGGTATCAATAAAACGTACAGATCATGGCGCAAAAAATGAGCCCTCATACCGCTGCTTATACGGAAAAATGAAAAAGTTATAGGTCTTCAAAATAGGGGGATTTTAAACATACTAATTTGGTTAAAAAGTTAGCGATTTTTTTTAAGCGCAACAGTAATAGAAAAGTATGTTATCATGGGTATCATTTTAATCGTATTGACCCAAAGAATATAGAACACGTAATTTTTACCGTAAATTGTACGGCGTGAAAACAAAACCTTCCAAAATTTGCTAAATTGCTGTTTTCTTTTTAATTTCACCACACAAATAGTATTTTTTTGGTTGCGCCATACATTTATTGGTAAAGTGAGTAATGGCATTACAACTGACAACTGGTCGCGCAAATAACAAGCCATCATACTAGTCTGTGGATAAAAATATAAAAGAGTTATGATTTTTTGAATGCGAGGAGGAAAAGCAAAAACGTAAAAATTAAATTGTCTGCGTCCTTAAGGCCCAAATTGGCTGCGTCCTTAAGGGGTTAATGGAGAGTCAATGCATACGGTTTTCAATACGGTTCCGTACGGTTTTCACATTGAAAATGTATACAGGAACTGTTTTGCAAAAACGTGGTGTGAATTCAGCCTAAATGACAACTTATCCTGGAACTTTTTCTACAAAAGTATATATCACTCTGCTCTGCTCTATAACATGCTGCCCGTAGATTGGATTGCATTAGCCATGTGACAACATGGAAAAGCAGTGATCTCATGGACAAGACACTCTTTTATAGACTTTATAGATTAATATAACATACGTTTTTTGTACTTAAGATATTGGAAAGTTAATAGCGCCACCTGGTGTAACAAATAAAATATGCAGGTTATTGCTAAATTTCCTAACAGGGCAGATAACGCTTGAGAAATGGATGGCGTAACGTAACGTGAGGACGGCCACCACCATCCGCTCTACGCTACGGAATCAGAAAGGAGATTACAACGCGGACGTGACCTCAGAACTCATAGCCAGCACCGGAAGTATTCTTTCCGCCATATTTCTCTTGGGTAACTGTGGTTTACGAGCAGAAATCTCAATGGAATACTGCGCTATCCGAGTTTCAGCACAGACGTAGCATTGTGTCTGCTCGAAGACGTGACCCGCACGCTCCAGTGTGTACACATGACTGTATGAGACTGGAGTGTAGATGGGCGCCATGTGATGACGTCATAAGTCACCCCCGCCCCCCCGCGAGCGGTGCATCATACAATCTGTCCGGAGCCTAGCCTGTGGCCGCTCTCGTTATCCGAACACGGAGTAGGGAGAGCAGGGACGGGCTAGTGGTTGCTTCGGCGGCCGGTGTGGCCCATGCGGATATGCCCCTGTGCACTGCACCACCTTCAAGGCCCCGGGGTGCCAACGGCTGAGGGAGGCGGGCATTGTACCAGTGCGTCCTCCTGCACTAAGCAGCGGCATCTCTAGCCTTGGTGGGAGAATGAGCAGCGCCAAGGAGGAGAGGCCGGAGGATCAAGCGAAAGAAGATGCCAGTGAGAAGAAGGAGGAACCTCAGCCCAGTTTAGATCCTCGGAGCCCCGCCCCCGCGGAAGAGCAGACGCCTGAGAATGTCACCACCAGTGCAGATAGTGCTGCCGGTAGCCTGTTCTATTGGCTAAAGGACCGATGCCTGGGTCGGGGCCTGTGTGTGGATCCAGCCCGAGACAACTACAGGGCCATGACCGGTCTGTACAGCTCCATCCATCCGGCTGACTCGGTGAACCTCAGCACAAGGACTCATGGAGCAGTCTTCAACCTGGAGTATTCCCCGGATGGGTAAGAGCCAACGGTAGAAAAGGAGTAGTGTGAAGGCCCCATGATCCTCATCCAGAGCGCAGCGCTTGCTGTCCATTAAATCTGAAAGCTTAGAAGAAGAACCAAATGGTCTTCTTAAAGAATATGGCCACAATGGATAACGTATTGGGGGAGGGGGAATCTCTAAAATCTGTGCCACAGAATCTGCTCTGGAGGATGGTCTTCTCAAAGAGCTGGCCATATCAAGAGGTTTTTACTGTATTGTTTATTATTGACCTATTAAATATCAGCATTATTTTATGTAAAGTTTTCACACTGGATGGTGGGAAATCCGGATGGCAGGCCGACCAACTGCAGTGTTTTCACTGGATGGCGGGCGGGCCGGCTGACCGCAGAATTTACAATGTCAGAAAGCAATGCGCTGTTATCTGCAACGGCCAATGCGGGAGACTTTTTGCCTACTATTATACTTCTGGGTGCATGTTATTGCTATGAAGCAAGTCTGCAAGTCGCTGAATGCAAGAAGCTAAGTGATGGGTTTGCTGGATATACACAGGATATGTAGATTGTCTAATTTTATTTTCTGTTCCTTTTCTTAGCTCTGTACTGACGGTTGCCTGTGAGCAAACAGAAGTCCTCCTATTTGATCCGGTGTCTTCAAAGCACATAAAAACCTTATCCGAGGCACATGAAGACTGTGTAAATAACATCAGGTCAGTGCATCCTAAAGTAATATATCTATTCTTGTGAGTGTACTCACATGGGGTGGATTTGTAAATTACTTCAATTTAAAAATCTTAAAGGGTAGCTCCCACCATCACTTTTTTTTCTTTTCTGTCCCTGCCTATTACCCATCTATCCCTAACCCCCTCCCTGCCTTTAATTATTATTATTATTTTTTTTTTTACATATTAAAAATGCTTTTTTGTCTGCCTGATAGTGTGCTCACTACCATGCAGACTTCCCCAGCAGGCACCACATCACTGATGCCTGCTGGGGCTGACACTTCCGCCGGTAGTTCACCTATACAGGGTGCCTCCAGCTGTTTCCCCACTGCAACTCCCAGCTTGCCCTGACATCTATTGGCTGTCAGGGCATGCTATAGGTGAACACCGCAGCACATACCGCTCCCCACCGCGCAGCCCGCAACCCCCCCCCCCCCCGGCCCCGTCACGCCGCTCAACTCACTCCCCCTTAGTTCACCCATAGTACCCCCTCCCCGCCGCGCAGCCTGCACCGCTCAACTCGCTCCCCCTCAGTTCACCTATTCAGTGTCCCTCCAGCTGTTTCCCCACAAATCATATCTGTAGGGATTGGTTGTTCACCCATCATATATAGATATTATAGCTGCACATCTAACGCCCCCCCTATCTATTCATTAGTTGAGTAACACTCTGTCCCTCTTATAGCAAATGCGGGAGGGTATACCTCTGGGCTCATTTTTGACCTTTTTTTAGTTAGTTTTTTTGACACATTTTTTTGAGTGCCATGACACCACTGTACACGTTTTTCTATTCATTACGCTGATGCATTTTTTTCTACATATAGGTTTTAATTAATTATTATTAAAGGCTATGTTTTATATTGTACCCTAATCTAGTCGATCAGGAGGAATTCTCTCAGTGATTAATTTTCTATAATCCTCATGACGTTTATCATGATGGTACTCTGACCATGTAAATTGGCGTGGTCCGAGATCGGTGACATTTTAGGAACTGTCCAGAGCAGGAGAAAATCCCCATAGCAAACATATGCTGCTCTGGACAGTTCCTAAAATGGACAGAGGTTTCAGCAGAGAGCACTGTGGTCGTGACAGAAAAGAAATTCAAAAAGAAAAGAACTTCATCTGTAGTATACAGCAGCTGATAAGTACTGGAAGGGTTACGATTTTTTACAAATCTGTTAAACTTTCTGGCATCAGTTGATTTAAAAAAAATAAATAAAAAAATAAAAAAAAGCTTTCCAGCAGAGTACCCCTTTAACCGTTTTTCAGTTTTTGCATTTTTGTTTTTTCCTCCTTACCTTTTAAAAATCATTACCCTTTCAAATTTCCACCCAAAAATCCATATTATGGCTTATTTTTGCAGTGACATGAGTCATTTTACCCAAAAATCCACAGCGAAATGGCAAAAAAAATTATTGTACGACACAATTGAAGAAAAAAACGCGGTTTCTACGCAGTGCATTTTTCAGTAAAAATAATTATCATTATTCTGTAGGTCCATACGGTTAAAATGATACCCTACTTGTATAGGTTTGATTTTGTCGGACTTCTGGAAAAAATCATAACTTCATGCAGGAAAATTTATAAGTTTAAAAATGTCATCTTCTGACCCTATAACTTTTTTATTTTTCCGCATACGGGGCAGTTTGAGGGCAAATTTTTTGCGCCGTGACCTGACATTTTTATCGGTAACATTTTTGTTTTGATCGCTTTTTATAAATTTTTTTAATGGTCTAAAAAGTGACCAAAAATACGCTATTTTGGACTTTGGAATTATTTTTTTACGTGTTCACCGTTGACCGTGCGGTTTAATGAATGATATATTCTTATAGTTTGAACATTTACGCACGCAGCGATACAACATGTGTTTATTTTTATTTACACAGTTTTTTTTTTTATGGGAAAAGGGGGGTAATTCAAACTTTTATTAGGGAAGGGGTTAAATCACATATATTAACACTTTTTCACTTAGCCATAGGGGGCTATAACACTGCACACACTGATCTTTTACACTGATCACTGGCATGTAACAACATGCCATTGATCAGTGTTATCGGCGCTTGACTGCTCCTGCCTGAATCTCAGGCACGGAGCGGTCATTCGCCGATCGGACACCGAGGAGGCAGGTAAGGATCCTCCCGGTGTCCAGTCAGCTGTTCGGAGCTGCCGGGATACTTTCAGTTTCACTTCAGATACGGGGGTCAACTTTGATTGCCGCATCTGAAGGGTTAATACAGGGCATCACCACGATCGGTGATATCCTTTATTAGCTGCGGGTCCCGGCCGTTGATGGTCGCCGGGACCGACCTGTTATATTGCGGGAGCCGGCGCAGGACGTAAATATACATCCTGCGTCGTTAAGGAGTTAACATCTTAATGACCACGGACGATATTTACATAATGTGGCCGGCTCCCGATCTGTGAAGAGCGCTCATAAGCTGAGCGCGCTTCATATCTGTGGAGTCCCGGTTGCTGTCAGCAACCAGGACCCGCAGCTATTACTGGACATCGCCGCTCAGGCTGATGTCTGGTATTAACCCTTTATACTCCGCTATTAAAGTTGATTGTGGCATCTAAAATGGGAGAATACACTGCCAGTTAGCTAAGCAGAGCTGTTAGGGTCCCGAACAGCTGAGTGGACAGCGGGAGTTGTCTTACCTTCTTCCCGGCTGTCCGATCGGCGTTTGATTGCTCCAAGCCTGAAATCCAGGCTTCAGCAATCAAGCTCAGAAAACACTGATCAATGCATTCCTATGGCAATGCATTGAACAGTGCCTGCAATCAGTATATGCAATGTTACATTGCATAAAAAAAAGTTTAAAAAAAAACTTAACAAATGTGATTTAACCCCTTCCCTAATAAAAAATCAGAACTCATTTAAAAAAAAAGTGTGTAAATAAAAATAAACATATGTAGTATTGCCGCGTGCATAAATGTCTGAACCATAAAAATTAACCTGTTGGGGACCACGGGCGTATGGGTACGCCCTTGCGCCTGGGTACTTAAGGACCAAGGGCGTACCTGTACGCCCGTGGGAATTTCGATCCCCGCCACTAGCCGGACGGAATGCCTGCTGAAATCATTCAGCAGGCATCCCATGCAAATGCCTGGGGGGGTCCTGAGACAAATTTGCGGCGATTCTGGGCTGATCTGGTCTCTGATGACCCGATAGCCTAGAAAATAGGGATGATCGGAGCTGTCAGTCTGCTCCGACCATCCTTAAGGATAGGAGTGAGGTGGCAGGGGTGCCACCTCTTCCTATCCCCTGCGATGGGCTGGTCAGGACTGACCGGCGAATCGCAGGGGTGGGGTGAAAGTTCAGTTTCGCCCCTGGATGTCGGGGGAGAGCAGGGGAAAGATGGCGTCGATGTGCGGGGGCCGTGGATGCGGCGGGGACTGCCGGCACCGGTTACCTGGGTTCATGTGGGAACCAGAGGCTGACTGGAGGTGGCAGGCAAGTGGAGGCAGCGGCGGCGGTGTTCCAGATGCAGCAGTGAAGATTGCCGTAAAGTAATCTTCACTGATGCTTCTAGGAGTTTCAAAACTACAACTCCCAGCATGCCCAGACAGCCTTCATGAAATGTTTGAATTTTTCACCAAGAAATGATGCAAGTATCGATGAAATTGTACCACTAACAGAAAGTAGAATGTCACGAAAAAACTATCTCTGAATCAAATTCATAAGTACAAGCATCCCAGAGCTATTAATGCTTAAAGTGACAGTGGTCAGATGTGCAAAAAATGCTCTGGTCATTAGGGTCAAAATGGGCTTGGTCTGTAAACTGTACAGTCAATGGCGTACGCGCCAAAAAATTCCAAAGTCCAAAATAGCATAATTTTGGTCACTTTTTATACCATAAAAAAATGAATAAAAAGCGGTACCGCTAAAAAAAATCAGATCACGGCGCAAAAAATGAGCCCTTAAACCGCCCCATACGCGGAAGAAAAATAAAAAATGTTATAGAGGTCAGAAGATGACAATTTTAAACTTATTAATTTTCGTGCATGTAGTTACATGTCATTAGAGAGTAGAATTGGTGGCACAAAAAATAAGCCATCATTTGGATTTTTAGGTGCAAAATTGAAAGGGTTATGATTTTTAAAATGTAAGGAGGAAAAATTAGAAAAACGCTTTGTCCTTAAGGGGTCAAAATGTAGTTTTGCGTATTGGGCTCCTTCACAGTCCTTTGAAATGATGGTAGTTGAGTTCTGCTCAACTCCTGGAAACCTGATGGACTTCATAGGGGTCTGAAAAAGACAATTTTATGCATACCAATTTTGTTTAAAAAAGTTTGCCTTTTTTTTTTTTTTTTTTCAGCAGTGCAATAATAGAAAAACTATTTAAATTGGGTTTTGCCTCAAATGTATTGGCCCACAGAATAAAAAGAACATGTCATTTTACCATATAGTGTACTGAGTAAAAACCAACCCCCCCCCCCCCAAAAAAAAAAAGTTGCATAATTGTGGTTTTCTTATCGATATCTCCCTCCACCCCCGCCCCCCCAATAATAATTATTGTGTGGTTTCGCTGAATATTTTATGAAATGTAATGAAAGGCGTCATTACAAAGTACATTTGGTTGCTAAAAAAACAAGCCCTCATATGGGTCTATAGGTGGAAAAATGAAAGAATTTAGCAAAAATGAAAATTGTCTGTGGTATATTGTTGGGATTAACCCTTTTATGGTATTTCTTTGCAAATAACTGTTTTTACTCTTTGTGCAGATTTCTGGACAACAGAATGTTTGCCACCTGCTCAGATGATACCACAATAGCACTATGGGACCTTAGGAAGCTAAATACTAAGGTGTGCACTCTACATGGGCATACCAGCTGGGTAAAGAACATAGAATTTGATACCAACACAAGGCTTTTGGTAACGTCTGGATTTGATGGCAACGTCATTATCTGGGATACAAATAGGTAAAGAAATAGAGAATTCTAAATTGCAATTTGACTTAATTGGCAATTTTTTTGTTGTACAAATGAGAAGACATACGCATGTTAAATGGGTTTTCTGGGAAAAAACATCTGGATGTATAGTATACAGTGTGCAGGATGCATTGTGGTTTACTTGAGCAGCTAGTGCTGGCACTACACCGATTAGCTTTCTTGTGGATAGGCCATCAATATTTTTTTCCCTTGGAAAATCCCTTCATGTGAGAATGGTGCATTCCTTTATGTGAAATACAGTGTAAGGATGTGCTGCAGAGGGGATATATGAACATGTTACCGCAGTAAGGGTATAGCCACACATAGTGGAAATGTTGCCGGTTTTCCACAGCAGAAAACTTGCAACATTTCTGCATTAATATCTGCTGCAGGAAATAAACACCAAATCGTGTAGATTTTGAGGAGGATTGCTTTGGTTTTGGAGTGGATTATTTCCCTGAGAATTATCAAGGTATTTAAAATCTAATGGTCAATTGTATTTGACTTAAATCTCTTATACATCTGCAGAGTTGCAGGTTTAAAATCTGCACCACAGGTCAATTCCCATATGGATTTTGTGTGGATTTTTTTCTGCAGTGCGAAAGGGAAACTGATAGCCTGTTCACCCGCTGCCATATCCCAGCCGAACAGGCGCCGAATCTCATTCATTTAAATGCACCGACAGGAGTCAGATAGTGACTCTGGTCGGCTCATTTATCCAGTTTTGTGATCAGAAAGAAAACCGCAGCATACTACAGTCGGCACATTTAAATGAAAGAGATTCTGTGCCGGTGCAGCTGGGATACGGCACGACCTGTTTTGAAATTTCCCAGCTGGATCCGGCAGCCAGATGTCACAAGTAGAGATGAGCGAACTTACAGTAAATTCGATTCGTCACGAACTTCTCGGCTCGGCAGTTGATGACTTATCCTGCATAAATAAGTTCAGCTTTCAGGTGCTACGGTGGGTTGGAAAAGGTGGATACAGTCCTAGGAAAGATTCTCCTAGGACTGTATCCACCTTTTCCAGCCCACGGGAGCACCTGAAAGCTGAACTAATTTATGCAGGAAAAGTCATCAACGGCCGAGTCGAGTAGTTTGTGACGAATCGAATTTACTGTAAGTTCTCTCATCTCTAGTCACAAGTGTGGTGTGAATGCACCCTTAGAGCACAAGAACGTCATAGCGGGGAGTTCCCTGCTTAGGTTTCTGTTCTGGTGGTCTAACATCATCCTTGTTTTTGCATCAATAGCCATTTAAAGGGGTACTCCGGTGCCAGAAAGTTAAACAGATTAGTAAATTACTCATGTTAAAAAATCTTAATCCTTCCAGTACTTATTAGCTGCTGAATACTACAGAGGAAATTATTTTCTTTTTGGAACACAGAGCTCTCGCCAGACATCACGAGCACAGTGCTCTCTGCTGACACCTCTGTCCATTTTAGGAACTGTCCAGAGTAGGAGAAAATCCCCATAGCAAACATATCCTGCACTGGACAGTTCCTAAAATGGACAGAGATGTCAGCAGAGAGCACTGTGTTCCAAAAAGTACTGGAAGGATTAAGATTTTTTTTTTAACAAAAGTAATTTACAAATCTGTTTAACTTTCTGGCACCAGTCGATTAAAAAAAAAAAAAAAAGTTTTCCACCGGAGTACCCCTTTAACTGAATATGCACCATATAATACTACAGTTACCCTAAAGCAGCTGCTGTCTGGTTGTTGATTCTATCAGCAATTTGCTGGGAGCAAGATCTGCAGTGGTCAGATGATCACCATTGCATGTTGTAAAAAAGATGATTGCACACATAAGGGAAACCTTTTTGTCTTAGATTTTTGCATTGTTTTGTGTACAATTTCCATAGTCTGGTATTTTATTGTTTTATTGCTTGCATTTAACAGGTGTACTGAGGATGGTTGTCCGCACAAAAAATTCTTTCACACCCGTTTCCTGATGCGTATGAGGCTGACCCCTGACTGTTCAAAAATGCTGATCTCTACTTCCTCTGGTTACCTGTTAATTTTGCATGATTTAGATCTGACAAAGTCCCTAGAGGTTGGCAGTTACCCTATCTTGAGAGCAAGAAGAACAGCTTCCACTTCAGGTACAACTACTGACAGGTGCTGACTGGTTACCATGGCAGCTTGAAGGCCTCTGCCTACCATGGCAGATCTGCTTATACATGCTGCCTTATGTAGGCTGTACGAGCAGCATGCTGATATAGCAGATCAGTGCAATGCAATAGTGTAAGTAAGCAAACAATTGCTTCCAAAAGTTCCCTAATAATGTCTAACAAAAAAAACTTTTAACAACAAATAAAAATCCAAATTGCCCCACTTTTCCCCAAAAAAACTTTTTTAATCACCTCATGGGGAGATACTAAAACTTTTAAAACATGAGTTACCTGTCTTCAAACCATATTTTCTAAACTAACTTAGATTATATTCCCTAACTACTCCTAACACCCCTCCTGCTTTAAAAAAAAAATTCTGAGCTTTAAAAAGCTGTGTATCATACCTTTCCCCCTGCTCACATTATGTGAGCTCCCGGCAGGAGAAAGTGGGTGTACACCAGCAGGCGTGACGTCACTGAATCCCGCGAGAGCTGTGCCTCGCCATGCCACACACACACTTCCTGAGTTTGGTCTCCTGCCAGGCTGGGAGGAGACCAAACTAACTGTTTGATTTGCGGCAGGGAACTGAACTGGCTGTTTTTTCTATCACATTAAAAACATATAAAGGTTGAGAATTTTAACAGCAAGTAAATAGTAAAAGGGAACAATATATTAAAAGTTTAGTTTGGTGACAGGTACTGTTTTTAAATTTAATGTTAATGATCCTGTAAGGCTGCTTTCACACTATGAAGTTCACCTGTTAATAAACGTACGTTAGAAAAATAATTATTAACACCTGTTAAACAACCCCATTCAAGTCAATGTTTTTTTTTCCTTTACTCGTTATCACCGGTTATAGCCCGTCATGACTAACAGATGTTAGTAGTGACTGGAGAAATAACGGGACATGCACTAATTTTCCGCCCGTCACAAGAAACGGGTAAATTAACGGACGTTATTGTTAACATTGAAGTCTATGGCAAACAGATAAGCCTTTGTCATCCCTTTGCACCCTGTTTTTAAATATCCGTTATTACTTCTGAGCATGCTCAGAATAGTTGACATCAGCAGAGTCCTGCAGTGCTGAAGGACTACTACTCCCATCATGGAACAGACTTGATTCCATGATGGGAGTAGTAATTCCCCGGCTGCGGGAGTCTGCAGACAGCTGGGGAGGCTACATTAGTGTTTGTACTACTACTACCCCCATCATGGAACAAGGTCTGTTCCATGATTGGGGTTGTAGTACAGGGGCTGAAGGATTGATCGCACCTGGCCTCACTTCTGACACCCGATGCGATCAGAAGTTATTAAGCGGGAGAGCGGGCGGCATGGTCCGCAACCCTGCGATCGCGATGTATTTACTTTCATTTTTAAATTCCCCGCTGGGAGCCCTGAATGGCCGGTTCTGAGGAGCTATTCAGGGCTCCCGCAGGGTTTTTAAAAATGGACAATGTGAGGGGACATATGTATATTAAGTGTTATTGGGGGGGGGGCAAGATATATAGCGCTGCAGGGGGGGGGGGGGGCATAGAGCGCTATATATTTAGCCCCCCAGCGCATTTATAATATGCCTCCCACCGGCGCATTTATAAATATATATACCCCCTCCGGCACATTAATAAAAATATATACCCCCTCCGACGCATTAATAAAGATATATACCCCCGCCAGCGCATTAATAAAAATATGACCCTTGCCAGCACATTTATGTTTATATCACATATTGTATGCTCTGCCCTTGAGTTTTTACGCCCAAGTTGCATTATTTTGCACTTATTCACATTCAATGTATTTCATCCATGAGTTATTGTGTTTTTTTTTTTTTTTATTACTGAGGTTTTCAGGATGGTTGTATTGTATGTTTAAATAATTGTTCTCTGAAAAATATTAATTTCGTGTGCATAAGATGCAAATGTGAACATATCTTTGTTCTGTATTATCCACAGATGTGACGACATCACCAACTGCTTCTGACACCAGACCATCCAGTTCTCCCTGTCATCATAGTGATTTAGGCTCCCTGTTTGAGAAACATGCTTCCCGGGCCTCCCAAAGAGAAGGTATGTCCCCAAAACACTACTTTGGCCTGTTAGTTTGTAAAATAATGATAAACTAAGCACTCATTGAAGCCCACTTCATGTTTTCTGATTTATTTTTTAACATTGAAATGCAATGCAGAAGTTACGCCCCCTCCCATAGACATGAATGGAGGGGGTGTGGCGTGATGTCAGGTAACATCTCTCATCCTGGAAACACAGTGGTTTCAGAGACTGGAGCAGCAGCCCGGCATAGAATGCCGAGTGTTGCACGGAGATCGCAGGGGGTCCCAGACATGGGGGATAAGGGGATATGATGTCTATGGCCGGAATACCCCTTTAAGTGTACATGATGCCTATTCTGGCCAAAAGGTTGAAACACTGTTGTGCCAGGATGACCCTGGTAGGTGTCCTATGGTGATCCTCTTTTTTTCACACTACATTTAAGACTATCGCATGCAGGCGCAGTGATGTACCTGAAGATAATACTTTTGTCGCTGCAGACAGTCACCGCTCAGCCCGCTACCGTTGAGCCGGCAAGAGCGGTGATCTCTCCACCGGGAGCACCACAGTGCTCACTGAGTCCTATCTCCAGACCAGGCATAAGGCACCATCAGCCAGATCGGATATTCAAGTCCCCCTATACTACGGGTACCCGGTCCCTGAAATTTGGGTATCGTGAGTACCTTGGGGGGTATTTGAATGATTAAAATTAGTGTCTAACCATAACTTTATGCATGTGAGAAAAATATATTGCAATGTCCCATCACCAAGGGTATATTTAGAAACAGGTTGACATTAGGAGAGATCACTATGTTTTTGTTATAATTCTATTTTTTGTGGAACAGTGATAACAGAGACTGCTTCATTTGCGCTTGATGCACCTATGTGGAATAGTGCATCCGCAACTAATCATTGGACCTGAATTAATACTATTGTGGATTCATTCCCATATACATGTATTTATTCATGTTTTGATTTTCCTTATGGATAATTTAAGCTATACTATCTCCAAGTATTTCCCCTGATGACTCTGCTGACATAAGCAGAAGAAACTCGTAGGGAATCTAGGGGCATATAAAGGGAAGTCTAGGGTCAGGTTCCTGTGTGGGGCCGCCCTTCTAAGGACGATGCAACACTTGCCAAGAAGGGAGGTCTCGGGTGAATGATAGGGTGCGTTTAGAGACAGGACAACATTTCCTGATGGTCCATACTCACTGCCTATCCCCACACATATCTGTACCCATACCTATTTGTGTTCACACTTCACCTTGAGTTTGATCAGCACGTAATTTAATTTATTTTGTGTATTCGGTCCAAGGCCTTTTTCAACTGGATGATTAAAAGTAAAATTTTATGATTTATGCATTTCCTCAATAGAGATTGTGTTAGACAGTGACATAGCAAACTTCTTGCTTGTCAATCATGCCTGCCGAGGTGTAAACACAGGCAAATGGCTGTGACTAGTTTCAGCCCAGATGACTACTTGCTAGTTATTTGCACAGATAGCACCAATGGCCTGATATACCATGGACACAGTAGGAATAATTATTTAATGACCCATAACATGGTATGAGCAGTTTTATAGGGTAAAATCTGTTTTCTTTAACCCCTTAAGGACGCAGGACGTAAATGTACGTCCTGGTGAGGTGGTACTTAACGCACCAGGACGTACATTTACGTCCTAAGCATAACCGCGGGCATCGGAGCGATGCCCGTGTCATGCGCGGCTGATCCCGGCTGCTGATCGCAGCCAGGGACCCGCCGGCAATGGCCGACGCCCGCGATCTCGCGGGCGTCCGCCATTAACCCCTCAGGTGCCGGGATCAATACAGATCCCGGCATCTGCGGGAGTTCGCGATTAAAATGAACGATCGGATCGCCCGCAGCGCTGCTGCGGGGATCCGATCATTCATAACGCCGCACGGAGGTCCCCTCACCTTCCTCCGTGCGGCTCCCGGCGTCTCCTGCTCTGGTCTGTGATCGAGCAGACCAGAGCAGAAGATGACCGATAATACTGATCTGTTCTATGTCCTATACATAGAACAGATCAGTATTAGCAATCATGGTATTGCTATGAATAGTCCCCTATGGGGACTATTCAAGTGTAAAAAAAAATGTAAAAAAATGTAAAAGTAAAAGTAAAAAAAAAGTGAAAAATCCCCTCCCCCAAAAAAAAGTAAAACGTCCGTTTTTTCCTATTTTACCCCCAAAAAGCGTAAAAAACATTTTTTATAGACATATTTGGTATCGCCGCGTGCGTAAATGTCCGAACTATTAAAATAAAATGTTAATGATCCCGTACGGTGAACGGCGTGAACGAAAAAAAATTAAAAAAGTCCAAAATTCCTACTTTTTTAATACATTTTATTAAAAAAAAAATTATAAAAAATGTATTAAAAGTTTTTTATATACAAATGTGGTATCAAAAAAAAGTACAGATCATGGCGCAAAAAATGAGCCCCCATACTGCCGCTTATACGGAAAAATAAAAAAGTTATAGGTCATCAAAATAAAGGGATTATAAACGTACTAATTTGGTTAAAAAGTTTGTGATTTTTTTTAAGCGCAACAATAATATAAAAGTATATAATAATGGGTATCATTTTAATCGTATTGACCCTCAGAATAAAGAACACATGTCATTTTTACCAGAAATTGTACGGCGTGAAAACAAAACCTTCCAAAATTAGCAAAATTGCGTTTTTCGTTTTAATTTCCCCACAAAAATAGGACAACTGGTCGCGCAAAAAACAAGCCCTCATACTAGTCTGTGGATGAAAATATAAAAGAGTTATGATTTTTAGAAGGCGAGGAGGAAAAAATGAAAACGTAAAAATTAAATTGTCTGAGTCCTTAAGGCCAAAATGGGCTGAGTCCTTAAGGGGTTAAATGAGCACTGTCATGAACTTTATATATATATATATATATATATATATATATATATATATATATATATATATACGTTGTAGTACTTGTGTACTACAACATATCTCTAATATACATCAATTATTTTTTTGTGGTTAAAATATTCTATTTTCCATTTGAAATCCAGACACTAGGGGTCTCCCTTCGAGGGAGGGGGTGGGGGGTGTTCTATATTTTTTAACTTTTTTTTTTCTTTCATTATATACCAACCATTATAGGAACTTTATCAGTCTCGGCAGGAATGTCTTGCACAGCAGGTAGAGCGATGCTCCTATACTCCTCCTCCCTGGGGTAGCACATGAACTGCTAAACAGGCAGGAGGAGACCCCAGAGCAGCCTGCCGGTGCTATTGGCCGCTCACCTATGCGTGCTCCCTACAGGAGAGCAGCATAGAGGAGGTGAGGGCGGAAGTCGGTGCCCAGCAGGCATCAGTGACATTGCGCCTGCTGGGGAAGTCTGCTTCCTGCTCAGAGTGAGCAGCGGAGCCAAGATAACAGTTTAGAAGGTAGGGAAACATTTTGAAAAGGTAGGGAGGGGGTTAGGGATAGATTAGCAGTAGGTAGGGACAGAAAAAAAAAATATATATATATAGATGGTGGGAGCTACTCTTTAAGACACATTTATTATGTATTTTCGTGCAACTCTTGTGACAAGGGAGTGTTTTTTTTTTTTCTCTCCAGGTCAGGGGTGTAGCTTGTAATTTCACCACACCACATTTATCATACAGCAAGAGACACTAAAAAAAAACTATTGGCTCATCCTTAGACAAACTATTGGCTCATCCTTAATGTAAACTTAAAACTGGGGCACTCTAAACTAGGGATCGACCGATATTGATTTTTTAGAGCCGATAACCTGTGAACTTTCAGGCCGATAGCCGATAATTTATACCGATATTCCGTGCATTTTAATCCCACCCCAAAATATCCTTGGTAAAATGAGGGTGCAAGTGTGTGTGCGGGAATACCCTGATAAATTGTTTCTGGTCTCGCAGAAGCCGCTGCAGATCAATGATTTAAAGCGGCCGCTTTAAATCAATGAACTGCAGCGGCTTTTGCCGGACCAGAGACCGCCGCCCGCTTCTCTCTCCCTGCCTGTCCTGAGTCCAACCACCGCCGCTGCCCTGCGACGGCTTTTACGGGGCCATAGACCGCCACCCGCTTCTCTACCCCTGCTGGTCCTGAGTCCAACCACCGCCGCTTGCCTCCCTCTGGCTATCCTCTGGCCAGAGACTGCCGCCGCTGCCACATTGCCTCCCCCATCCCCGGTTTTATAATTACCTGTTCCCAGGGTCCGCGCTACTTCTGGCTCCGGCAGCGTCCTGAGCTGTCACTGTGTGCCGGGCCACTGACGGTGACGTCGCATTGAGGATGTCACTCGTCATTGCGCAGCGCACAGCAACAGCGCACAACGCCGCAGGATCCAGAAGTAGCGTGGACCCCAGGAACAGATAATTATAAAACCGGGGATGGGAGAGGCAATGGGGCAACGGCGGCGGTCTCTGGCCAGAGGATAGGTAGGGGGAGGCAAGCGGCGGTGGTTGGACTCGGGAACGGCATGGGGAGTGAATCGGGCGGCGACGGTCTCTGGCCCCGAAAAAAAACTATAGTTCATTGATTTAAAGCGCCTGCATTATTGGCAAGGTAATTGCCGCTACCAATAACTTAGAAAATCGGATAATATCGGCCAAACCGATAATAGGTCGATCCCTACTCTAAACACTAGTAAATCTGTCACAATGTATTGTGGACACGTTCCCCGAGCTCACTATTTTATTGTTGCTTCTGGTGATCCTGCAGTTTTATGGCACATAAACTGCAACAACACAGAACCAGGGTAATGGTCATTTATAATGGGAAACAGGTATCTCACAAACAAACAGGGATATTTAAAAATATATATATTACAACATCTCATATATTTGTGTTTACTATTTATTTATAGGAAAAGGAGTAAAACAAGTTAAAAGTACACTTAACCCCTTAACGACCACGGACGTAAATGTACGTCCTGGTTTGGCGGTACTTCACTCCAGGATGTACAGAGCAGGAGATAGCCGATAATACTGTTCAGTGCTATGCATAGGACATAGCACTGATCAGTATTATCAGCTATGTCCTATGCATAGCACTGAACAGTATTATCAATCAAATGATTGCTATAGATAGTTCAATATGGGGCCATAAAGTGTAATAAAAAATAAAAAAAATGTTAAGTGAAAAATCTCCTTCCCCCCAAAATTGAAAATTGTCAATTTTTTCCATTTTACCCCTAAAAAACGTAAATATAATTATATATTGTTAATGATCCACTACGGTGAACGGCGTAAGCGTAAAAAAATAAGTTATAGTTGGTCAAAATAGGGCGATTTTATATTACTGATTTTGTACAAAAAGTTTAAGATTTTTTTTTAAGTGGTACAAAAATATAAAAGTATCTAGCCATGGGTATCATTTTAATTGTATTGACCCACAGAATAAAGAACACCTATCATTTTTACCGTAAATTGTACAGTGTGAAAACAAAACCCTCCAAAATGTTCAAAACTGTGGTTTTCATTTAAATTTCCTCCCTTTTTTGAGGGGTTCGCTGTACATTTTATGGTAAAATGAGGTTTCATTACAAAGTACAATTGGTCATGCAAAAAACAAGCCATTATATGGGTTTGTAGATGGAAATATAAAGGAGTTATGGATTTTAGAAGGTGAGGAGGAAAAAACGCAAAAATAAAATTGGCCTGGTCCTTAAGGTCAAAATGGGCTTGGTCCTTAAGGGGTTAGTAATTGTTTTTACTTAAAGCAGTAGTCCGGCGCGCACTTTTTTCCTTTTTATCCCGTCCGGGCTGCAAAATAAAAGAAAACACACTTTCTCTTACCTGCCAACGAGCCCCCGGAGCTCCGGTACACTCCGGTATAGGTGTTCGGTTCCCGGGCTGTATTCTTCTTACTTCCTGTTAGCCCGGCACGTCACAGGGAGCTTCAGCCTATCACCGGCCGAGGCAGGACATCGCTGCGGCCAGTGATGGGCTGAAGCTCCGTGTGACGTGCCGGGCTAACAGGAAGTAAGAAGAATATAGCCCGGGGACCGAACACCTGTACCGGAGTGTACCGGAGCTCCAGGGGCTCGTTGGCAGATAAGAGAAGTGTGTTTTCTTTTATTTTGGAGCCCAGACGGGATAAAAGGAAAAAAGTGCGCGCCGGAGTACTCCTTAAACATTTTTTTTTGTTAAAAAAAAGTTTAAAGTGTAGTTTGGTGAGAGGGACAAAGCCACTGTTTTACAGGTTGCTGGCTGTCACCAAATCTGCTGATGGATATGCTCAGTGCTTTAATATATTAAAAATGTCAATATATTGAGATAAGGAATTCTTGCACAGGAAAGTCTATTTACAGTACTGCATTGCTTAGGATGACTTATATGATATATTTTGCTTTCTTTTTGCGCTATATACCTTTATATATATGTTTCTGTATTAGGCAGTTCTCCTCGTAACAGCCTTGAAGTTTTAACCCCAGAAGTTCCAGGAGAGAGAGACCGAGGCAATTGTATTACGTCACTTCAGCTTCACCCTAAAGGCTGGGCTACACTATTACGATGCTCTAGCAATACTGATGACCAAGAGGTAAGGATGAGTCTGCAAAGCCTAAAGATATTTCAGAGCCGATTTGTCACTATGACTTGAAAAAATGTTTTTCTTATTGCATAGATCAGAAATTGTAAAGGAAGTAAAGAGATAACCACGACCTTTATAGACATTGTTAATTTCACATGGGGCAAAATCTGAATTTAAAGGTTCTTATGCCACCAGCTGCTTTAACCTCAACCAAAACGCTAGTAGGAGAGGTTATTTCCTTACCTGCTTATACTACCATTTAAGGCAAATGAAATCTAGAAATGATAGATGAAGTAAAAAAAAAAAACATGCCCGCAACATTTGTCACACCTTAACCCCTAAAGGACTCAGGGTTTTTCAGTTTTTGCACTTTCGTTTTTTCCTCCTTACCTTTTAAAAATCATAACCCTTTCAATTTTCCACCTAAAAATCCATATGAGGGCTTATTTTTTGCGTCCCCAATTCTACTTTGCAGTGACATTAGTCATTTTACCCAAAAATTCACGGCGAAACAGAATAAAAAATCATTGTGCGACAAAATCGAAGAAAAAACGCCATTTTGTAACTTTTAGGGGCTTCCGTTTCTACGCAGTGCATATTTTGGTAATAATTACACCTTATCATTATTCTGTAGGTCCATACGGTTAAAATGATACCCTACTTATATAGGTTTGATTTTGTCTTACTTCTAGATAAAATCATAACTACAGGCAGGAAAATGTATACGTTTAAAAATGTCCTCTTCTGACCCCTATAACTTTTTTATTTTTCCACGTACAGGGTGGTATGAGGACTCATTTTTTGCGCCGTGATCTGAAGTTTTTAACGGTACAATTTTTATTTTGAACGGACTTTTTGGTCACTTTTTATTCATTTTTTAATGGTATAAAAAGTGACCAAAATACGCTTTTTTGGACTTTTTTTGCACGTACGCCATTGACCGTGCGGTTCAATTAATGATATATTTTTATAGTTCGTACATTTACGCACGCGGCGATACCACATATGTTTATTTTTTTATATTTACACTGTTTTTTTATGGGAAAAGGGGGGTGATTCAAACTTTTATTAGGGAAGGGGTTAAATGACCTTTATTAACACTTTTTTTTTTTTTTTTTTTTACTTTTTTTTTTGCAGTGTTATAGGTCCCATAGGGACCTATAACACTGCACACACTGATCTTTTACACAGATCACAGGCGTGTATTAACACGCCTGTGATCAGTGTTATCGGCGCTTGACTGCTCCTGCCTGGATCTTAGGCACGGAGCAGTCATTCGTCGATCGGACACCGAGGAGGCAGGTAAGGGCCCTCCGGGTGTCCTGTAAGCTGTTCGGGACGCCGCGATTTCACCTCGGCGGTCCCGAACAGCCCGACTGAGCAGCCGGGACACTTTCACTTCAGATGCGGCGGTCAATAAAAGAGGTACCAATAAAAACTACAGAGGGGGCAAAAAGAAGAGCCCTCATATAGGCGTCAGAAGATGACAATTTTAAACTTACTAATTTTTTTAAGGAAATCTGTCAGTAGTATCACCCACACTAAATCTGTCACACAGGCTTGTAGTGTGGGTGATGCTGATTAAAACAGTACACACATCGTGTAGATTCCCCCAGCCGTTCCACAACAAATTGTGTTTTTCTATATATGCTAATCAGGGCCTTGGGGCATGGGCGGAGCTCCGATCTGAGCTTCGAGCCCCCTGGCGTCATCTTCGCCGGGCGGCCGCTGTGCCCGACTCATGAATATTCATAAACCCTCTCCCTGCTTCTTCGGCCTTGTTATAGTACTGCGCATGCGCCTCTTACTGTGCAATGACGTCTGCAGCTGTGAAGCCGATGGGAATGCTGCTTCCGGGAGGAAACAGTAAGCGGCGCATGCGCAGTACTAGAACACGGCCGAAGGAGCAGGGAGGGAGTTTATGAATATTGATGAGCAGGGTGCATCGGCCACCTGGCAAAGATGACATCAGGGTGCCCGAAGCTCAGAGCAGAGCTCCGCCCATGCCCCAAAGCCCTCATTAGCATATATAGAAAAACGCAATTTGTGGCGGAACAGCTGGGCGAATCTACACAATGTGTGTACTGTTTTAATCAGCATCACCCACACTACAAGCCCGGGTGATACTACTGACAGATTTTCTATTAAAGTAGTAACATTTAAATAAAACTTATATAAATGGGGTATCCTTGTAATTGTATGGACCTGCAGAATAAAGATAAGGTGTCATTTTTAACGAAAATTGCGCTGTGTAGAAACGGAAGCCCCCAAAAGTTACAAAATGACCGTTTTGTTTTTACGTAGTACAATTGGTGATGCGAAAAATAAACCCTTATACATCCTGTAGGAACTTCGTTCTCTTGCTGCTACTTTTCCTTGTTTCCGACCCAAACAGTAATCCGAAGCAGAGAGAATGTGTCAGACTTATGTGAAGTATGTAATGTAAAATCAAAAGGACATCAAAACTTTAAATAAAAGTACATCACAAAAATGTATAAGTTAGGGACACCCATGTTTTTAATCAGTTTTTAATTCCTGGAATACCAATCTAAGAAAAAGTATTTGACAGAGTTCTAGCTGATCTAATAATTTTCCTTTTTTTTTTTTTTTTCCAACCAGTGGACCTGCGTGTATGAGTTTCAAGAAGGAGCTCCTGTACGCCCCATCTCTCCACGCTGTTCTTTGAGATTAACACATTACATAGAAGAGGCCAATGTAGGCCGGGGCTACATTAAAGAACTGTGCTTTAGCCCAGATGGACGTATGATTGCCTCCCCACATGGATATGGAATCAGATTGTTGGGATTTGATTCCCAGTGCAGTGAGCTTATAGACTGTATGCCCAAAGAAGCTGGGACTTTACAAGAAATCCGCTCCCTATATTCTCATAAGGATGTGGTCCTGACAACCAAGTTTTCCCCCACACACTGTCAGATAGCGTCAGGGTGCCTTAGTGGACGGGTTTCCCTGTACCAGCCGAAGTTTTAATTACAATACCGTATTCATGATCAGGTTGTGCTCAACATGTTTCCAGTTATTTAAAGAGATGTCACACATTAGTCTTTACCTGAAGCTATGAAATCTGCAACATAAAATGTTTGAATTAAGGACAATGAACTTGGCCCTTGATGGCTTGTTTCCTCCGTTGGGTTCCATGTTCATAGATTTGCATTAGCACAGCCTCCACTTGAGGTGAGATCTACTCTGCATAGTTTCACTTTAATCGTACCACTGTGTTTCAAAGTAGATACTTATCACCTGTCACAAGAATGGGTCCCATATTCCCCATTTGAATGGAATGGCAGTCAAGCTGCTGTTCAGCAACACTTGGCTGTCATTTCCATAGAGGTTAAAGGGGTACTCCGCTGCTCAGCGTTTGGAACAAACTGTTCCGAACGCTGGAGCCGGCAGCTCGTGACGTCATAGCCCCGCCCCCTCAATGCAGGTCTATGGGAGGGGGCGTGACATCCGTCACGCCCCCTCCCATAGACCTGCATTGTGGGGGCGGGGCGTGATGTCATGAGGGGGCTATGACGTCACGAGCTGCCGGTGTGAGGTGTTTTTTTGCACCCCCGTAGATCCATGCGTCCGCTCCTCCCCCAGCTCTCTGAAGCTAGAGCTGGGGGAGGGCAGAGCAAGGGGAGGGAGGAGGTTCACGCCCCCTCCCTCATCTCCCCTCTCGGCTGGACGCAGATCTCTACGGCACGCCCCCTCCCTGAGGACGTAAATCTCCACGGCAGGTCCCCTCCCTCATCTCCCCGAGCTGAGGACGTAGAGCAGTGCTCCCAATGAGCTCTATGTGTAAAGGGGGACATACTGTATGGACTAAAGGGGGACATGAGGGAGGGGACCTGCCGTGGAAATTTACGTCCTCAGCTCGGGGAGATTTACGTCCTCAGCTCGGGGAGATGAGGGAGGGGACCTGCCGTGGAGATCTATGTCCTCAGGGAGGGTAGATGGGGGAGGGGACCTGCCGTGGCAATCTATGTCCTCAGGGAGGGGGCGTGCCGTAGAGATCTGCGTCCAGCCGAGCTCAGGGAGGGGACATGAGGGAGGGGGCATGAACCTCCTCCCCCAGCTCTAGCTTCGGAAATCTTCGGAGAGCTGGGGGAGGAGGGGACGCATGGATCTACGGGAGCGCAAAAAACCACCTCACACCGGCTCCAGTGTTCGGAACAGTTTGTTCCAAACGCTGAGCAGCGGAGTACCCCTTTAAATGGAATACAAGTGTGCATGCTTAACTGCCTTTCCATTCACGCTTAGCGGGCATGGACCCCCTCATTCTCATGATCAGTGGGGGTTGCTGCGATAATCTGTGGATAGGTGATAAGCATTTATCTTGTGACAACTCTTCAAATAATATATATAAAGAAGCCTATACTTAGTTCTAACAGTCATGACTGTAAAAGACTGTGGCTGTATATTTGGCATTATTTATTTCTGTACAATAAGTTAAAACCTTAATGATTGTGACTTTGAGCTGTGCATGGTGTTCATTATCTATTCAGTGATCAGGTTCAAAGGTCTCACTATTAAAGTGTTACTGTTAAGATTGTACTGCATTTATTGTATAATGTAGACAACCGGCTGCTGTATGATCTGACTGTCATGGCATTTGTTTAGCCTATATGATCTATTACTTGCCTTTGGTATTGTGCAGACAGCATTTTAGAACTTTTTTCTTATTAACCAAGACAAAGTTTTGTTTTGTTTTTGTACAATGCTCATTAGTTTCTTCAAAATGTGTTTCTTAGTGAAATAAAATATTAAACTCTAAAAAGGTTTATCTATGCTATCTCTTGTGCATTGTTATAAAGAATAATCAATGTTGGAGTACATTCACATGTACATAATCCACTGCAAACCCATTAAAGTCAATGGGCAGCAACACTCCGCTTTCAGACACTGCAGAATTTCATCTGCAGGAAATCCTCAGATTTAAAAAATATATATTTCCCTTTCTTGTATCCAACACTATATTTAGCCTAAGGGCCCGTGAACATGGCAGTTGTTTTTTGCACAGAGCTATACAGGCTGTCATACATTAGATATAAAGTGTGCTACAGGTTGTTTTGTCTATTGTCTACAGATTTTATACAGAAAACCCCTCTGTGACCCCCTGAAGGACAGTAGAGGGCACATCTGTGTTATACAAAACAGACCTGTAATATGGCCATGTCAATTAGCCCTTTGTAGTCTATCCTTAGAAAGGAGCGGTGTGCAGACACAACCAAACCAGGCTGTGAGATGCACATGCAGTCAAATTGTTGCAGATGAAGCAAACAAGTCTTGTTTTTACCTGTCCTTCCCTGTAAACTGCGTTGCGATTTTGCATGCGTTTTTTTTTTTTTAAATATCTTTGAGACACTTGCAATTCCCATTGTGCAACCACTACATCTCAGACTAGCCCAAGGCTCCTTTCACACTATGAGCATTCATCCATTATTAAACATCCGTTTTCTGTGTAAAACCAGATGAAATAACGGGTGCTAACGGCTGAATAATTTCTGTCAAAATAACGGGCATATTCATTCGTTAAGATCCATTATAACATCAGTCATGTACAGCCGTTTTAACACCTCTGCCTACAGACTCCCACAGCCGGGACTACTACTACTCCCATCATGGAACAGATGGTAGTAGTAGTTCCCCGTCTGCCGGTTGCTGGGGAGGCTACATTAGTGTTTGTACTACTACCCCCCATCATGGAACAGACTCTCTTCCATGATGAGGGTTGTAGTACAGGGGCTGAGGGATTGATCGCACCCCATGCGATTAGAAGTTATTAAACGGGAGCGAACGGCATGCTCCACTCCCCTGCGTTGTACGATGTATTTACTTCCCCGCTGGGAGCCTTGAATGGCCAGTACTGAGGAGCCATTCCGGGCTCCCGGAGGGGGTTTTCAAATAGAAGCGCTGTGGTGGGGAAAGATATATAGAATCACTGGGGGGGGGTTAATATATCTGGCCCCCACAGCGCTTCTATAGATCTTGCCCCCCACAGCACAATTATATATGTCCACCCACCCCACCCCCCGCAGCGCTATCATAAGCCCCCGGCAGCGCTATGAGTGAAACGTTTTCCACAGCAGCGCATCTGGCCGACGCGATACGCTGCTGAAAGAATACTTGTCATTCATAGCGCTGCAGCGGCATCTGTATATAGATGCACTGCAGGGGTCAGACGTATATCCATATGTCTAGCCCCCACAGCGCTTCTCTAATCAAGTGCCTTCGCAGCGCTATGAATGAAAAGTATTCTAACAGCAGCGCATCTGGCTAGCGCGATGCGCTGCTGAAAGAATACTCGTCATTCATAGCGCTGCAGCAGCATCTGTATATAGATGCGCTGCAGTGATCATACATATGTCTGGCCCCCCACAGCGCTTCTATAATGAAATGCCTTTGCAGTGCTATGAATTTAATCTATATACAGATGACGCTGCAGCGATATGAATGACAAGTATTCTTTCAGCAGCGCATCGAGCCAGCCAAATGCACTGCTGTAGAATACTTGTCATTTATAGCGCTGCCAGGGGCTTATGATAGCGCTGCAGGGGAACATATATAAATGCACTGCGAGGGGAACGTAAATAAATGCGCTGCGGGGGGCAAGATATATAGAAGCGCTGTGGTGGCCAGACATAACATCCCTTTTTAACCTCTTCAGGACACAGGGCATATGGATACGCCCTGCATTCCGAGTCCTTAAGGACCGAGGGCGTATCCATACGCCCGTGGGAAATCCGGTCCACACCGCTAGCCGGTTGGGGACCGGAGCCGGATGCCTGCTGAAATCATTCAGCAGGCACCCTGGCACATCGCCCCGGGGGGGTCCTGAGACCCTCCCATGTCGGCGATCGGAGAAAATGCATGTCAATTCAGACATGCGATTTTCTCCAATTCCGGGCTGATCGGGTCTCTGGTGACCCGATCACCCAGAAAATAGGGCTGTTCGGAGCTGTCAGCAACAGCCCCGATCAGCCTAAAGGATAGGAGTGAGGTCGCAAAGCTGCGATCTCCTCCTATCCCCTGGCATTAGTCAGAACGGAGTTCTGACCAATGGCAGCGCAGGACAGGGGGATGCCATGGCAACCCCCCCCGTTCTGCCCGCCCCTGGATGTCGAGGGGCTTTAGGAAGAAAATGGAGGCCGTACCTGCAGGAGAAGATGATTGGGGACCTGGGATCTTCGCTGGAGCCTGCTGGATCTTTGCTCAGGTGGGAATCGACAGTGTGGGGGGGAATTGAAAGTGAAAGTAAATTGATCTTTACTGTGGCAACCACTAGGGGGGCCAAACTGCAACTCCCAGCATGCCCAGACAGCCTTTGGCTGTCTGGGCATGCTGGGAGTTGTAGTTTTGCAACATCTGGAGGGTCACAGTTTGGAGACCACTGTTACAGTGGTGTCCGAACAGTAGCCCTCCAGATGTTGCCAAACTACAACTCTCAGCATGCCTCGACTGCCCAGGCATGCTGGGAGTTGTAGTTCTGTAACATCTGTCCCTTCAGATTTAGCAATTTTCATGACATTTTTAAAAATTGCTCTAATTTGAAGCCCTCTAATTTTTTCAAAAAGCAAAAGTATGTCCATTTTATGATGCCAACATAAAGTGGACATATTGTGTTTGTGAAGAAAAATAAAATTTATTTGGAATATCCATTTTCCTTACAATTAGAGAGCTTCAAAGTTAGAAAAATGCTAAATTTTCATGAAATTTGGGGATTTTTCACCAAAAAAGGATGCAATTAATGCCGAAGATTTACCACCAAAATAAAGTAGAATATGTCACGAAAAAAAAATCTCGGAATCAGAATATTCGGTAAAAGCGTTTTCGCGTTATTCATAAAGTGACGGTGGTCATAATTGCGAAAAAGGGCTCAGCCCTTAAGGTGAAAAAGGGCTGCGTCCTTAAGGGGTTAAAGCTTTTCTAACGGACGTTTATAACGGATCTTTTAACGGATGAATTTTATAGTGTGAAAGGGGCCTAACTGTAGTACTCACTAGTATACTTTCATATTATGTGTCGCAGCACCACCTAAACTGGTTTATTTCCTCACCCATTTGTTTAACTAAATTAAAGTGTATGATGCTAAATAAAAAGTAAAACCATAGGGCCACAATGGAAACTGGGAAACACGGTCATTCATGCAATATTCCGTAAAACATTAAGCTGTATTTTAAGTCTGCATTATGTTTATTATCTGCTGCATGTATTATGGAGTTAAAGGGGTATTCCACTTACATATTGTAGGCCGCAAGTGCACTCAAGTAGGTAGATAAATAAAATACTGGGAATCGCAGGTCATGTGAGTTTTTTTTGACAAATGTCTCCTGTAATTGTAGATTTAAATTCGGTTTTGGCATGTGAGGGGGGGGGGGGGTGGGGCGGCTGTTGGCATCAGTTTTATGAGTATTGGTATCCTTCATGTTAAAATTATGCTTGATGGTAAGCTTTCTATTGACTGAATTCAGGTCCAGGAAGAGTTGGAAATCATTGGAATTGTCAGTGGGGCAAAAAGAAAGGCCTCTTTCGAGAACCATTTTTTCAACCGGGTTAATGGGATAGGAAGAGAGGTTGAACATACATACGATGGTAATCCGTTCCAAGTGAACCATCGTTTGTTGAAACCATCGTATGTGGAGGGATCCGTGCAATGTAAAGTATAGGAGGTAATACTCACGTGTCCCCGCCGCTCCGGACCCGTCACCGCTGCCCTGGATGTTGCCCTCCATCACTGTCGCCGTGTCCCCGGGGTGTCCCCGTCGCTCCGGAACGTTTCTGCTGCCCAGGATCCTCGCTCTCCGTCGCCACCATCGCATTGCTATGCACGCCGCTCCTGTTTGATGACGGGATGGCGTGCGCGAAGACGTGATAACGTTGAAGGAGAGCGCTGGCATAGCAGGGGACCCCGAAGAGGACGCGCCGGAGCCCCAAGGACATGTAAGTGATCGTCGGGGCACACGGCGCACCGTTAACGGCTAT
The DNA here is from genome assembly GCF_029499605.1 of Hyla sarda. Classification (NCBI taxonomy): domain Eukaryota; kingdom Metazoa; phylum Chordata; class Amphibia; order Anura; family Hylidae; genus Hyla; species Hyla sarda. Next base: position 316,246,735 of record NC_079189.1, on the reverse strand, counting down.
CCGGCAGTAGCTGAAGCAGTCTGCGCTGCCGGATATCCGTTTATACGATGGCCCCGACATACCAAAGCATCGTATGTTTATGCTGCCTTCAACATGCGATGGCCTCTGAGAGGTCATCGTATCTTGAAATTATCGTATGTCGGGGCCATCGTAGGTCGGGGGGGGGGGGGTCACTGTATTGTGTTTAATAGTTCTTTCCTTTTTCTTCTCTCTCTCTCTCTTCTGGCTCGTCCACCTCTACAGCCTCTCTTTCTGAGTTTTTTCTTTTTGTCCTTAGGGGAAGAGCTAGGTGTATTTTTTCCGTGGTGGTGATGGGGTGAATATGTGGAGGGACTGGATGGTGGATGGTAGGCCTAAAAAAACGTGAAGTCTACATGGTGACAGGAGGTGTCCAGAAGGGTTTGATTAGTTGGCACAGATGGAGTATAGAAAGTGTGGTCAAATGATCGTCCATGTGTGTGTATTGGAGAATCGATGGTACCATGAACTGTAAGGAGGGAATCCTCTGAAGAAAGTTCAGTTATAGAATCATAGCGTCTAGATGGAAGTATTGAAGTAGTGGTGGTATTGGTGGAATTTTCTATAAGTTCTAAGAGTTCTGCTGGGATAACTTGGTCTGTGATATGGAATGATAATATTAGGCCTTGTTACCAGATGGCTCGGTTTGGTATTGTATGGGCGATTATGGGTACGTGATTTGGGAGCGAACTTGGTAGAATTTTTATTATAATTTTTGTTATTATTTTTAAGCCAGTATTTGACATTATTGGTTTCATAATCATCACGGTCTCTGGTGAGTTTGCCCAATTTTTTAGATAGCACATCTTTTTCAACTTTGTTGCTCTTTGTTGAAAGATTTTTATCTTACAAAGATCACTAAACTATTTTGTTTTTCTATCAAAAGATTAAGTAGTGTGGTGGAACAGATATTATGAGCTGTATTCCATCTTGTGCAAAAAGTGTCATCATTGGTGAAGGAAGGTTCTGGGAATAATGTTCTCTTATATAAAAGGTGTTTAAAAAGGAACTAAGTGATGTTGTATTTCATCACTGTATAAATTTTCTAATTCCTTGTGCCCTTTATATGTTTACCTCTATGCACATACTAACCATCTTTCTATTGCAGAATGAGTGCTCCCTACACCGCGCACTGCTTTCCCAAATGCTGATCGCGGCAGCTAGTGCTTCCCGATGCTCTCTGTTTACAGAGCTCTTCTTCATTCACGCCACCGCATCTCCACTGGTCGCCAGCGGTCACATGACAAGCTTAACAGCGACGCAGCCTTAGTTACAATCCCTGCCGGAGTTTCTCTGTGACATGCATCAGCACAGTGAGGTTTACCATCCAAGCCTTGCTACTGATTCTGTACCGGACACAGTTCCAGCATAACAAAATAGAACGCATTCAGGATCGACCGATATAGATTTTTTTAGGGCCGATACCAATATGTTAACTTTGAGGAAGATAACTTATACCGGAATATCATTATAAGTTATCGGCTATTCCTCTCCCCCCGGTCTCGGGGCGGGGGTGCATTATGGGAAATTACCGATACTGATAATGTCAAAAATCGTGAATATCGGCCAAACCGATAATTGGTCGATCCCTAGAACATATATTATTCACTCTGCTTTACTTATTTTTTATGGTTTTAATTTTAGAGTTTAGCTTTTTTACTGATCCTAGATGCATTCTTACGTGCCCTATATTAATTCTGACCAGAATACATTGTTTTTTTACCAATGTGACCTTTTCCCTTTGCACTCTCCTCCATTTTGATTGTTAATAAACATGCCTATATAAACCCCCATCTATGCTGTTATGTATGTACTATGTCAATCTGAAGAAAGGGTAGTGTGTATCCCGAAACACGTCATTGCTGTACATCAATAAAGTTGCCTATACTTTATCCACATGACTCAAGTGTCATACCTCTGATGGACCTCTGAGCACCTGCTGGCAAGGATTTTTCTCTTCACTCGTATTCTTGAGACTTATCAGACTAGGCAATGTTCTTTCATAATTTTCGTGGCACCTGGAGTGGTCTCCTGCTGTTGTAACCCTTCTACTTCAAGGTTGGACATGTGCTAATATTCTGAATCCCTTGGTTGAAACAAGTAGTTATTTGAATTGGTGGCCTGTCTGTCATCTCAAATCAGTCTGCCCATTCTGACATGACCAAGGCATTTTCGTCCACACAACTGCCGCACGCTGGATATTTTCTCTTTTTTGGACCATTCTTTGTAAATGCTAAAAGAAGTTGTGCATCAGCAGTTTCTGAAATACTCAGACCAGCCTGTCTGGCACCAACAACCATGCCACATTCTAAGTCATTTATATCCCTTTTCTTTCCAATTCTGATACTTTTAACTTCAGCAAGTTATCTTGACCAGACCACATCTAAATGCATTGAGTAGTTACCATGTGATTGAATGACTGATTTGATCTTATTGTGTTATTAGCAATTGAACAGGTGAGTGTCTGAGCTCTATATTTAACCTACACTCACTGGCCAAAGAGTGCACTATGATTCAGTCCTCATGCACATAATCCTGTATGGACATTGTTCAGCTTAACAATGCTTCTTTGGGTATCATTAAACATACAATGGAAGAAGTTTGTGTTTTTCTTTTTTTTTTTTTAAACAGATATCATTAAGATCTAACTAGGATATACCTTTACTTTATGATCTTGGGGGAAAAATTAAGAACCAGTTTTTATTTTTTTAAAGGGTAGGGTCAAATATGCTGTATTTTCCTAAGCATTGAAGTGGGTAGCAAAATATGAAGCTGATATTGCTACCGATTGACTTCAATCGATTAGGAAAATACGCAGCAGCACTACTCAGTGTTGTGCCAGACAATGCATGGGGGAAAAAAAAAAGTAAAGGGGGCACAGTGTGATATCCTCTTTATCCTAATGATCGGTGTGGGGGCAGAGATGAGCCCCATCACAACCCGCTGATGATAGTTAAAGCATATACTATCGATATGTTTTGTACTTTATAAGATTGAAAAATCCCTTTCTGGTGGCCTTCAATGCAAGGGGGATGAACAGTACGAAGCAGTGATAGAGATTCGGCAGACTCAGAGAATCACTAAGGCGATACTTACATGTGTAATAGAGCTATATTATACACTGCTCAAAAAAATATATAGGGATCACTGAAACAACACAATGTAACTCCAAGACAATCACACTTCTGTGAAATCACACTGTCCACTCAGGAAGCAATACTGACTGACAATCAATTTAACATGCTGTTGTGCAAATGGAACATACAACAGGTGGAAATTATTGGCAATTAACCTGAATACGATTGAGCACATCTGGGACATCATGTCTCGCTCCATCCACCAACGTCACGTTGCACCACAGACTGTGGTGGATGACCGAAGAATTGTTTCCCTGGTGAACAAAACCCCCTTCACAACAGTTGGCCAGATCAAGAACACTTCCCAGGAGGTAGGCGTATGTGTGAATACAGAGGGTTTCCCACAATATTGAAACCATTGGTGAGCCTCAAAAACAGGAAGGCCAGTTTAGAGTTTACCAAACGACATCTAAAAAAGCCTTTACAGTTCTGTAACAACATCCTATGGACAGATGAGACCAAGATCAACTTGTACCAGAGTGATGGGAAGAGAAGAGTATGGAGAAGGAAAGGAACATGGTCCTAAGCATCCCACCTCATCAGTGAAGCATGGTGGTGGTAGTGTCATGGCATAATGGGCATGTATGGCTGCCAAAGGAACTGCTTCTCTTGTATTTATTGATGATGTGACTGCTGACAAAAGCAGCAGGATGAATTCTGAAGTGTTTCGGGCGATGATATCTGCTCATATTCAGCAAAATGCTTCAGAACTCATTGGATGGTGCTTCACGGTGCAGATGGACAATGACCCAAAGCACACTGCAAAAGCAATCAAAGAGGTTTTTTTTTTTAAGGGAAAGAAGTGGAATGTTATGCAATGGCCAAGTCAATCACCTGACCTGAATCCGATTGAGCATGCATTTCACTTGCTGAAGACAAAACTGAAGGGAAAATGCCCCAAGAACAAGTAGGAACTGAAGACAGTTGCAGTAGAGGCCTGGCAGAGCATCACCAGGGAGGAAATCCAGCAGTGTCTGCTGATGTCTATGCATTCCAGACTTCAGGCTGTAATTGACGGCAAAGGATATGCAACAAAGTATTAAAAAGTGAAAGTTTGATTCATGATTATTATTCTGTCCCATTACTTTTGGTCCCTTAACAAGTGGGATGCACATATGCAAACTGTTTTAATTCCTACACCATTGACCTGATTTGGATGTAAATGCCCTCAAATTAAAGCTGACAATCTGCAGTTAAAGCACATCTTGTTCATTTAATTTCAAATCCATTGTGGTGGTGTATAGAGCCAAAAATGTTAGAATTGTGTCGATGTCCCAATATTTATGGACCTGACTGTAGCAATGAATAGATCCATTTGTTTGGATAGTAAATTCGATTAAATGAACTATAAGTAAGCAACAAGGACACACAGCAACATGTTGCAGAAAATGCAGCTGGCCTTGTAGCAACCAGTCAGAATTTATTTTTTGTTTTGTTCATTTATTATGAAACGTGTTATGTAGTGCCTAGCCATAAAGGATTTCAGTACATTAAAACTTACAGCTTTTGGCAATAGAAGATAGTCCTGCACTGGATTTTTATAGTGTCTGATATGATCACATCATCTTTTAACATTTCATAATTTTGTTAAATTCTAGGACAAAATTGTAACAATCCACAAGCTTACCATATATTAAAATCAAAAAGTACAAATACATAAAATCACATTACTGTGCAACCACATTGTATACAAACGGACATAACATTATTACAGAGTAATGGTTTTGTCATAAATATTTCATATTGTGCTATAAATACAAGAAACATAATAGGCGTTTGGCTATTTTATACAGTTTACAGTTGATCAGGGTCTGAGTGTTCAGACTGCGACCGGTAGCTAGAACAAGCTGGGAGAAGAGCATGGTAAGAGAGACAAACTTACCTATGGTATTGTCTAAGTCAGCTGCACTTCTCTCCCGGCAGGTACATTTTAAGTAATTCCTATCAGATTTTAATTGTACTTTTACGACTTGAAAAGGCACATACATTCTCTTTTGTCCACTTGTACAATGGTTGTCTTACATTAAATCAATTCAGTCCTCAAAAGATGAGCTAAATGGAGCAAGAAGTTATGTTGTTGCATGTAAAAAAATAAAAGTCCACGGGCTTATACACAAGACCATATAACAGGAACAATAAAGACCCATAGTTTTCCTCTTAATGCCTCAAATCTAAGTCATTTGTGGCTTTTTGGGCCACGTTACAGTGCCTATATCTCTGGAATTTAAAAGAAAAAAAAAAAAAAGGTGGGACTAAATGCATGCCATCATACAGGCTCAGAGCACATACCTCTGTTGTGTAGGACTTGACACTACACTTATACACCATGGGACTAAATGGGGGACATTTCCTAATCTAGTCTATTCTGGGTATGCTTGTAGACCAGCGTATGTGGTAGTCTCCTGTCTATTGTGCTCCTAATTTATCAAAGGTCTCACAGCCCTTGATTAATTCTGTGCTCAGACTTCAGGGTCTACAGCTTAAACTGCATTTAGACCTGCTCCAACATGGTCTGACATTTCAGCGTATTTTGGGCAGATGCGACTTGTCGCACAAAAGTCGCACTTGATAAATTCCGCACCAATGCATTTTCCAATGCATTTTCGTCTAAAATAGACTTGCATGCATCATGTTCTAAAAATCATCTACAGCAAAAGTCGCAGAAAAGTCGCACATATTAAGACTGCGACTTTCTGTGCGACAAATTTAGACAGGAAAAACCAGTCTAAATCCTTTGATAAATCTCCCCCAATGTCTCTAAAGTACATTGGAACAGCCCCCATGATTTTAATAAGCCAGACATATTCCAGAAACTTTTAAATGTAGCCTTACAGGTATATGTCTACAGTATACACAAATAGTGGTCAGATGTACAGTCATTGGCAAAACTTTAGAGACTGACACCAATTTTGTTTGTTTTCACAAAGTTTGCTGCTTTAGATCTAAAATCTAGTATTTCTATGAAATACTGGCATACATTTCTAAGCATTCCATGTTTCATATACATTATACAAAGACTCAATATTTACAGTGTTGACCCTTTTTTCTTTAAGACATCTGCAATTCGCCCTGGCATCCTGGATATCAGCTTCGGGGTCAAATCATGACTGATGACCACCGATTGTTACCTGATCATTGCTCGGAATTTATCACAATTTCTGTGTTTTTGTTTGTTCATCCACTTTTTAAAAAGATTGACCATGGGTTCTCAGTAAGCTTGATATCTGGGGGTTTCCTGGTCATGAACCCAAAATTTCAATATTTTTGTTCACTGAGCTACGCCACTTAGTTATAAGTTGCTCTTGGAGAATGTTACCATTCTTTAGTCATGGCTATATTCTTAGATAAAACTAAGTGAGCCCCCTCACTTGAATGGTCTCAGGATGCCTCTAAAATCCTTCACCTCCCTGACACCTTCCTACTGCCTTTCCTTAGCAAGCTCTGCACTAAACCGATAGCTCAATGCTCTGTAGGAGTTGGTCCTGACACTTGATGTTAGTCTTCATGGCAAGGGATGACTTTGTAACTTATTAAATCTGATCAACAACAATCTAGAATTAATAGAAACTGTCACTATTAAAACTAAGGCCGTAAACTTTGTGAAAACCACAATTTGTGTCACTGTCAAAAAGGCAGAGTTCTTATTGTCCATGCTTACTTACAGTCAGTCAAGGCCAAAAGTTATATCTAGAGTTATTTTATTTCAAATTTTTATGTAAAGCATGTAGTAGAATGCTGCAGAAAAAGAAAAAAATTCTTAAAGTTCCAGCATACTTATTTAAAAAGAAAAAACTGACACTGATCACCCACACTTAACCCAATAGTTATAGTGTGGGTGACCAGGAGTCCAAAGAGGTGTCGCTTACCAAAGTGGTACAGTGGTTCTTTTGATATTGCATGGAGAAGTTACCCTGCTCATTTCAGTTAATTACAGGCGTGAGGCGGGGACCTGCTGCCTGACCGCCCCCTGCTTATTTCTCTCTCCTCTACTGCTGGCCCCTCTATTAGCATAGTAATATAATGCTACCCCATGTCCTAGTGACGTGAGTTGCATGTCATGTGACCTCTGTGCTCCAAGGCAGGAGCGCATGCGCCGTTTGCTTACTGTCTGCTCTCATGTCCTAATGACATCTTGCTTCTTGCTAGAGCACTCTGCTACTGTTGCGCAGTACTCACATGACATGCGACTCACGTCACTAGGACATGGAGTAGCATAATATGAATATGCTAATAGAGGGGTCGACAGTAGGAGGAGGAGAAATAAGCAGGGGGTGGGCAGCCGGCAGGGCCCCTCCTTCTGCACACAATTAACTGAGCAAGGGAACTTCTCCAGGCAATATCAAAAAGGAACCACTGGACAGAGTTTGGTAAGCGACACCTCTTTGGACTCCTAGTCACCCACACTATAACCCAGTATTTCGAGTTTAGTGTGGCAGTTTTACTTTAATCTTCAGTAGCAGTGTAAAGTAAGTATTGAATATATAGAATGCACATGTAATATGCTAAAATTATCTTGCAACAAACCTATATCTGTATAAAAATTTGCCTGACAAAAAAATGGAATAAGTCACAGGCTGCATAAACAATATATGTTAAAAAAAAATATATATAAAATTTTTAGCGCATCAGGCCCCGACCTTTTATACACAGAATACATTACCAGTACTATTCAATATTATAAACAATCCTATACAACTCTTTCAGCTGCACTGTGACAACCATGGTGTTTAGACTATACAGTCAATAATATATTTACTTCTTATTTAGTTCATTTTAAAAGAATTATAAATATTTTTCCTGAGGAATATAAAAAACTTGTATGGCTACCATGAACATCTACTTCATCTAGGTGCTGCATAAATTCTACAAGCATAGGTTGGAAAAAATAGCTCCCGGCGCTCATCCGTGTAAAAAAGAAAAACTAATTACAGACAGAGTCGGACAAAATAAAATAAATACTGGTTTAATTCAGTATTACAAGCTCTGCGGACTACACGTTTCAAGGGGTGGGACCCCCTCTTCCTCAGGTCCAAATGATCTGACTGTCTGTAATCCGTTCTTTTGACACAGGTGAGCGCTGGGAGCTATCGTTTCCAACCTACATTGGATCTATGTAGCACTACGAGACCGTCCTGAGGATTCCCAAAAGATGGGACAGGCAGCACCCCAGCTAACTACCCACAGCAGTGGAGTATACAAGTTCTACTAGGTGTTGTGCTCTTAGTACAACACTAAAAAGGTGAGCACACATCTTACCCCTTTAAACTACCGCCATTGTTTTGAGTAATGGCAGATGCTTGCGCTCTTGTCTGCTTCCTTTTTTGCTTTATATACACTGGAATCTACTTCCTCTAGGTGACATATTTGGATTCCATTAACAGTTTATAAGTAACTTAGTAGAGTCATTAACTAGCGATTGGAATCATTACATAGGAACAAATAAAAGTCCAAGTAACTTCAGCATTCCCTGGCATAGGTCAGCTGGTAAAATACTGGCAAATACATACAAGAGACTGCTACAAGATGGATGCAGCTGTACGCAAATATTTAAAAGGTTGCAGCTTGTTTCTTCATGACAATTTTAAGTGCAAGGTTGTCTTTACATAGGTGCATTACGGCCACCAGTCCTGGTCTGACCACAGGTCTGATGACCAAACTGTTTCAGACTTACTGTCAGGTCAGAACTAGTGGCCATAATAAGCCCATTTAGCACTTCAGGTGAAGTACCCCTCTGGGGGAAGCCTCCAGAATTGCTTAAATGGCCGATTTGGTGCAAAAAACAAGCCCCGCCCACGCAGGAGCTGGACCCCGAAACCAAGCAGTACTAACAGAAATCCTGGCAACATTTCATTGTAGCAAGTATCCCAACTAAAATGCGGGCAAAAGAATAGAGAAATCTCATTATAAAAAAGGGCTCGAGTACTGCCCCCCCCCCCCCCCCCTATGGTGCCAGAACAGCAAAAAAAAAAAAAAAAACACATGGCACATGCCATACCATTTTGAAAACTAGACCCCTTGAGGAACGTAACAAGGAATTAAGTGAGCCTTAATACCCCACAGGTGTTTCACGACTTTTGCATATGTAAAAAAAAATAAAAAAATGTCACTAAAATGAGTGTTTCCCCCCAAATTTCACATTTTTGCAAGGGTTAATAGCAGAAAATTCCCCCCAAAATTTGTAACCCCATCTCTTCTGAGTATGGAGGCACCCCATAAGTTGACTTGAAGTGCACTACGGGCGAACTACAATGCTCAGAAGAGAAGGAGTCATATTTGGCTTTTTGAGAGCAAATTTTGCTCGGGGGCATGTCGCATTTAGGAAGCCCCTATGGTGCCAGGACAGCAAAATAACCCCCAGATGGCATACCATTTTGAAAACTAGACCCCTTGAGGAACGTAACAAGGGGTACAATGAGCATTTACCCCCCACTGGTGTCTGTCAGATCTTTGGAAAAGGGAACAGTGGGCTGTACAAAATTTTTTATTTGCACAGCCCATTGTTCCAAAGATTTGTCAGACACCAGTGGGAGGGTAAATTCTCACTGCACCCCTCATTACATTCCGTGAGGGGTGTAGTTTCCGAAATGGGGTCACATGTGGGGTTTTGTTTTTTTTGCGTTTGTCAAAACCGCTGTAACAATCAGCCACCCCTGTGCAAATCACCTCAAATGTACATGGTGCACTCTCCCTTCTGGGCCTTGTTGTGCGCCCCCAGAGCACTTTGCACCCACATATGGGGTATCTCCGTAGTCAGGAGAAACTGCATTACAAATTTTGGGGGGCTTTTTTCCCCCTTTTACCTCTTGTCAAAATGAAAAGTATAGGGCAACACCAGCATGTTAGTGTAAATTTTTTTTTTTCTTACATCAACATGCTGGTGTAGACCCCAACTTCCCCTTTTCATAAGGGGTGAAAGGAGAAAAAGCCCCCCAAAATTTGTTAGGCAATTTCTCCCGAGTACGGCGATACCCCATCTGTGGCCTTGAAATACGACAGGGCTCCGCAGTGAGAGCGCCATGCGCATTTGAGGCCTGAATTAGGGATTTGCATAGGGATGGACATTGGGAATCGCTGGCGTAGAATACCCCTAACAGGGTGCCTCCAGCTGTTGCAAAACTCCCAGCATGCTTGGACAGTCAACGGCTGTCCGGCAATACTGGGAGTTGTTGTTTTGCAACAGCTGGAGGCTCCATTTTGGAAACAGTGGCGTACCAGACGTTTTTCATTTTTATTGGGGAGGGGGGCCATGTAGGGGTTTGTGTATATGTAGTGTTTTTTACTTTTTATTTTATTTTGTGTTAGTGTAGTGTTTTTAGGGTACAGTCACATGGGCGGGGGATTACAGCGAGTTTCCCGCAGCGAGTTTGAGCTGCCGCGCAAAATTTGCTGCATCGCTAACTTGCAGCCTGATACTCACTGTAAGCCCCTGCCCATGTGAATGTACCCTGTACATTCACAGGGGGGAAGGGGGGTTGGGGAAACCTCCAGCTGTTGCAAAACTACAACTCTCAGCATGCACAGTCTATCAGTGCATGCTGGCAGTTATAGTTTTGCAACAGCTGGAGGCACATGGGTTGGGAAACACTGAGTTAGGAAACAGACAATGTTTCCCAACCAGTGTGCCTCCAGTTGTTGCAAAACCACAACTCCCAGCATGCCCAGGCAGCCGAAGGGCGTATTGGGAGTAGTGGTTACGCAACAGCTGGAGGAGAACAGTTTGGGGACCACTGTGTAGTGGCGTCCAAGCCGCAGCCCTCCAGATGTTGCAAAACTACAACTCCCAGTATGCCAAAACTGACCAGGCATGCTGGGAATTGTAGTTCTGCAACATCTGAAGGGCCAGATGTTACAGAACTACAACTCCCAGCATGCCTGGACAGTAAGGGCATGCTGAGGATGTGTAGTTTTGCAACATCTGAAAGGGCACAGTGGTCTCCAAACTGTGGACCTCCAGATGTTGCAAAACTGCAACTCCCAGCATGCCCAGACGCCAAGGGCTGTCTGGGCATGCTGGGAGTTGTAGTTTACAGGGTCCCATTAGAGCAATGCATGTCGCTTTATGGCGACGTGCATTGCTGTAAAGGGCCCGACCGCGGCTGAAGAGGAACTCACCTGTCGCCGGCGCCGCCGTCTTCATCGTCTGGATCCGGGTCTTCAGGGTCGAGGTAAGTACCGGGGCCCGTCCCCAGCACTCCCCCGTCCCCCGCCGCGTCCTCCGGTCTTCCTCCCGCCCTGCCCAGCCCCTTGAAGTCCGGAGAGGACGGGAGGAAGTAACCGCCCCCCCCCCTGCGATTGGTCGGTTAACTAACCGACGGATCGCAGGGTATAGGAGGAGGTGGCAGGCTTGCCACCTCGCTCCTATACATTAGCATGGTCCTGGCTGTCTGTGACAGCCGGGATCATGCAAAATTACCGGGTGGTCGGGTCCCAGAGACCCGATCAGCCCGGTATCGCCGCAGATCGCAAGGGCGATTTCCCTTGCGATTTGCGGCGATCGCCGACATGGGGGGCCTACATGGCCCCCCTCGGCGTTTGCCCTGGATGCCTGCTGAAGCTTTTCAGCAGGCATCCGCTTCCGATCTCTGCCCGGGGCGCGGCAGAGACCGGAGAAACACCAGGACGTACTAGTACGTCCTGGGTCCTTAAAGCCCAGGGTGCCAGGACGTTCTAGTACGTCCTAGGTCCTTAAGGGGTTAAAATAAAACACACACACTATATATATATATATATATATATATATATATATATATATATATATATATATATATTCGAGTTGAAGAGCAGCACTCCCAAGCCAGCTGTGCGTGGGTGCAGTCAGTCTCTGGGACCCCGGTCCTGGGTCCAAAGGGCAATAGAAACAAAAATGGCGACCGCAGCACTCCAAATAAATGTGAAAAAGAATTTATTCCAAGGTAAAAACAGGCAACGTTTCTGTGGCCTCACACCACCGCTTGAAAATGGTGGTGTGAGGCCACAGAAACGTTGCCTGTTTTTACCTTGGAATAAATTCTTTTTCACATTTATTTGGAGTGCTGCGGTCGCCATTTTTGTATAATATATATATATATATATATATATATATATATATATATATATATATATATATATATATATATATATATATATATCCTTGTAACCATTTGGACCTACAGAATAAAAGATATGCTGTCATTTTTACCAAAATATTGCACTGCGTAGAAACGCGAGCCCCCAAAAGTTACAAAATGGTGTTTTTTTTTTATTTATTTTTTATTTCACCCCACAAATAATTTTTTTTGCGTTTTGCCGCAGGTTATATTCTAAAATAAGTGATGTCATTGCAAAGCACAATTGGTGATGCAAAAAGCAAGCCCTTATATGTGTCTGGAGGTGCAAAATTGAAAGAGCTATGATTTTTAGAAAGGAAGGAGGAAAAAGCATAAATGGGCACGGTCATGAAATAAGTACTACAACATATCTCTAATATACTTTAATTTAAAAAAGTGATTTTAAAACAGTTTAAAATCACTTTTAAATTCGGCCACTAGGGGTCGCCCTCCTAGTGGCCAAATGCATTGGGCAGTGACTTCACTAATGAATTTCGACTCGTTGAAGCCTGGCAACGAGTCGGAATCTATTCACTGCGGTGCTCGCTCCAGCCTGTCAGACAGGCGGGAGCGAGCGCTTTGAATGAAGAGGATGCGCGCAGGCTCCCTGGCAGGCCCCGGCGACAGGTAAGATTATCTATGTTGTATCTGTTACTGAATGTTTTTTTTTTTTTTGGGGGGGGGGGGGGTAGTGGGTTGAGCCGAGCAGCGGGGCTGTGGGCTGCGCGGCGGGAGCGGGATGGGCCATCACGGTGTGCCTCCTGTTGTTTCCCCACTACAACTCCCAGCATGCCCCGACAGCCAATAGATGTCAGGGCAAGCTGGGAGTTGTAGTGGGGAAACAGCTGGAGGGACGCTGAATAGGTGAACTAAGGGGGGGGTGGGGAGGGAGTTGAGAGACGCAAAGGGGCCGGGGGGGGGGGGGGGGGGTTGCGGGCTGCACGGCGGAGAGCGGGATGTGCGGCCATCACGGTGTGCCTCCAGTTGTTTTCCCACTACAACTCCCAGCATGCCCTGACAGCCAGTAGATGTCAGGGCATGCTGGGAGTTGTAGTGGTGAAACAGCTGGAGGCACCCTGTTAGGAGAACTAAGGGCGGAAGTTGGCCCCCAGCAGGCATCAGTGACGTGGTGCCGGCTGGGGAAGTCTGCCTGGTAGTGAGCACGCTACCAGGCAGACTAAATGCCATTTTTAAAATAGTAAAAAAAAAAAAAAAAAACATGATGGTGGGAGCTACCCTTTAAAGGTGAGAATAGGCTGAAGTCCCTAAAGGGTTAAGGCGAGGAGGAAAAAAAAAAAAAATGAAAAATTGTCTGTGTCCTTATTAAACACATGCATTCAAGTGCAACTATAAAAGCAGTCATGTGGGTAAACCCCCATGATCGTTGCAAACTTGCATGCTGTCTCTGCACTGTTTACATACCCCATACATGGGCAGCAGGGTGCCTTCTAATAAGCAGCTGGGGAAAGTATGCACTCATTTTACACATTTGTGCCAAAAGGAATTCACAGGTTTTTAGAAAGTAGATTTATAAAATGCCCAAGGATTAGAAATATAAGTCAACTTGCACTAGGTCATTGCTATAGTTTTTACAAAATCCAAATGGATCCCATTAGCCACAGAGCAGCAAGCCTTGCTATACTGCCTATTAAATAGCAAGAAAAACCAGGCAGACCAGAACCAAATACCAGCCTGAACCCAGCCTAAGGGTATGTGATAGATTTGATGCAAAGTTCTCTGGAACATAACTTCCTTCCTATATCTGCAGCAGGACCATGGATTTTTACCAAAGATATATGGAATAATTGCAGAAATTTCTTATTTCAAATCTGCCACATGCAAACCTACCTGATAGATCTGGAAAACATACATTTAAATAATAGACACAGGAGGCACAAAATCCACTCCAGCACGATTTTTAAGAAGCAGGCCAGATGGCTGCAGCAGTTATGTGATGGCTGCTAGTAAACAGAAACTGGGACAACCACCAGAGCTTTGGCTCTGGATCACCAAGTTTAGGACAGATGAGTAGACGTTTTTAGGACATTTGGGGCACTTTGTAAAAGCTTTTGGTGTTTTCCCACTGAACAACCCTTGCTGACTTAACTATACTAAAAAAAAAAAAAAAAATTATTTAAAAAACAATATATATAAAAAAAATAAAGCCATCTTGATGTACACAACTCCTATTCATACTTGAGTGCCAGAGCCAATATTGGATTTTATACACGACTGTCTTCAATACAATACATTTCATCCAACCTGGGTTCTCAACCCTAGGGGGTATGCCACGGGTTGAGTGGGGGGTACGCGAAAGCGCTGACAAATACCAGCCATGCATTTGCCAGTATTTGTTAGGGCATAGCTGCAGCAGCTCACTGTACAGTAGCGCGGCCCGAGTTGCGGCCGCAGCTACTGTAAGTGAGCAGCGTGGTTGCCGGGGAGGCAACGGTGACATCCCCTGATGTTGCGCGGAGTTGCCGCACAGCGCAGGAGGACGTCACACGTCAGTGCGGCCCCTCCAAACGGGACTGCTGCATGAAGGAACCGGGGACAGCAGGTCACGTGAAAAAAAAAAATAAAAGTTAAAAACAACTGTATGGGTCGGAGGGGGACTGTATGGGACGGAAGGGGGGGGGGGGTGTATGGGATGGAGCACAAGGCATTAAGATAGAGAGGGATAATGGCGGAGGGGGGGATGGGGAGTAATAAAGCACGAGGCATTAACCCCTTAAGGACGCAGGGTTTTTCAGTTTTTGCATTTTTTTTTTCCTCCTTATCTTTTAAAAATCATAACCCTTTCAATTTTCCACCTAAAAATCCATATTATGGCTTATTTTTTGTGTCACCAATTCTACTTTGCAGTGACATTAGTCATTTTACCCAAAAATCATTGCGCGACAAAATCGAAGTAAGAACGCCATTTTGTAACTTTTGGGGGCTTCCGTTTCTACGCAGTGCATTTTTCGGTAAAAATGACACCTTATTATTCTTTAGGTCCATATGGTTAAAATGGTACCCTACTAAGGCTGCATTCACATCTCGTTTTGTACATACGGGCGCCGGCTGGGGGAAGGGGAAACCGGGCGATCCTGTACCCCAGCCGGATCAGCCCGTAAGTCCATTTACTTTAATTAGCCGCCCGTAGCCGACAGGTGACTCCGGTAGGCTCAGTTTTGACCCGTATGCGGTTTCCTGACCGGACCTAAAACCATAGTATACTACGGTTTTAGGTCCGGTCCAAAACCGCATACGGGTCAAAAAACTGAGCTGACCGGAGTCACCGTTTGACTCCGGTCGGCTCTTTAAAGTAAATGGAGTCACGGGCTGATCCATCTGGGGTACGGGAGCGCCCGGTTTGCCCCTCCCCCCGCCGGAATCCAGCGCCCGTATGTACAAAACGAGATGTGAATGCAGCCTAATATAGGTTTGATTTTGTCATACTTCTGGAAAAAATCATAACTACATGCAGGAAAATGTATACGTTTAAAAATGTCATCTTCTGACCCCTATAACTTTTTTATTTTTCCACGTACAGGGCAGTATGAGGGCTCATTTTTTGTGCCGTGATCTGAAGTTTTTATCTGTACCAATTTTGTTTTGATTGGACCTTTTGATCACTCTTTAATGGTATAAAAAAATGACCAAAAATACGCTTTTTGGACTTTTGAATTTTTTTTTTACGTGTACGCCATCAACCGTGCGGTTTAATAAACGATATTTTATAGTTCAGACATTTACGCATGCGGTGATACCACATCTTTATTTTCACGGTTTTATTTTTTTAAATGGGAAAAGGGGGGGGGATTCAAACTTTTATTAGAGAAGGGGGTTAAATAATCTTTATTAATTGCAATGTTATAGCCCCCATAGGGACCTATAACATTACATACACTGATCTTTTACACTGATCACTGGCATGTATTAACACGCCTGTGGTCATTGTTATCGGCACTTGACTGCTCCTGCCTGGATCTCAGGCACGGAGCAGTCATTTGCCGATCGGACACAGAGGAGGCAGGTAGGGTCCCTCCCGGTGTCCTGTAAGCTGTTCAGGATGCCGCAATTTCACCGCGGCGGTGCCGAACAGCCCGACTGAGCAGCCGGGATAGTTTCACTTTCGCTTCAGATGTGGCGGTCAGCTTTCATCGCCGCGTCTGAAGGGTTAATACAGGGCATTACCGCGATCAGTGATGTCCTGTATTAGTCGCAGGAGGCAGCGGAGGACGTAAATAAGTAATTCGTCGTTAAGGAGTAAAAATTTAATGCTGTGTGCTTTATTACTCCCCATACCCCCCTCCGCCATTATCCCTCTCCCCCCTCAATCTTAATCCCCTTGTACATCTTATTCCCTATTCAAAAGGATAGGGGATAAAATGTTTGATCGCTCCTGGCTTTCTTGCATTTTTGCATTATGAAGTCTTGTAAGAGGAAAAGTATAAAGAAAAGATGTGTATATATATATATATATATATATATATATATATATATATATATATATATATTTATTTTTTTTTTTTTTTTGTTACACTCCTGGTTGAGCCCAAACAACAAATAATGTAGTCATTTGCACAAGGCCAAAGTAGATACTTCAATGAATAGAAAAGTTAATCTGCTAAACCCGACTGTACAGATTCCAGGACCATCTGAAACTTCAAGTATGAAAGAATTTTCAAAGAAAAATTGAGTTGATGCATATTTTAGCCAGAGTAAAGCAGTATGACACTTGCTGCATGTAAGAAAAGATAACAAAGCTCATAGAAAAAAAAGCTCATAGAAAAAAAAATAATTTCACCTTCATCATTTTATGTCACCGGAGAGAAGCAAAAGTAACATCTGCTCATTTTTCTTTCTGGCTCAGTGCAGGTATGAGCTCACTTAGTTGCTACCAAGACAAACTATGACCCATTTTGGAGCTGAACATTTAAAGGGGGCTGTGAACGTACAGTCCGACGTGTTGTCAGCAGGCTCATACACTAATGGGCTGAACGTAGTCTCATAATGACCACATTTAGTCCAGTTACCAAAAGTATGCATAGTGAGGCCCACATAGAAAGCACATGTGTTTGGGAAATGGCCCGAACATAGTCACAGGGGCCTAAGAAGAATCTTTATTACATAGCAGTACAACAATTAATGAAAAAAATATAAATAATTGAAGCAATGTCACAATACAACTACCACTTATGTTATTATGTCATTAGACACAGGATGCTAAATGTGTAAAGTTTTCCAAGAAGCTGTAAGCTGTCCATTTGGTTTTGCATTGAGGCATGGTGTGGAATTTATTTTTCCAAACATTGAGATTTTAAAAGTTTTTCATTCTACAAATTTTTTGTTGTAATAAAGATCGCACAAAAAAAAATTACATTTGATTTTTCATTGTATGTAATCATTTGTCGTCAGGCATTCTCCCTGAATAACACAAGCGGCATTAGATCTAACAATAACTATATTGTATATATTGACAAAGATGTAACGCAGAAAAAAAATATATAGACATAGGTTGAAGTTCCCTTTTCATTTTACCTGGAACCTAGGACTACCCAGAATGTGTGACCCAATCAACAACCACACAACAATAGTAGAAAGAAGTTTTGTTCAGGTTATGGGTAGTACTAGGACTAGAGTTATGTCATAGATATATAAACTATATATATTTCATGAGCCACATTATTGTGAGGCACAACACAAATACTGAACCCCATTGGAAAAAGGAAGAGCTATAGGACGGCTTTCCCAAAAATCCCAATAAATGACAGTCAAACCAGTTTCAGAAGTTGGCAGTGTGTCAAATACACCCTAGAGTGGTTATAAAAGTGGCACCTATTTTACATTGGCTTACGGCAAAGATTACACAGAAAATCCAACATTAAAAATAAAATGTGGCTTGTGCGAATTACAGGCTGAGACTGTTCATTTTTTGTAGGTTTAAAGCTGTCCATAAACATCAAGCACGTACATAGTATTATCACTAAAAGCAGAAAGGCTGCCACTTATAAATAAAAGGAACAGACAGGCACTTTAGTTTACCAGACACCATGACTGTCTGCTCAAACACATTTTTCATTGCAATTTTAGTGGTGCACGCAGACAACCTTGTATTTGGTTTTGTGACAATTTGATCCCTTGTCTAAAGGAAAACATAATGTGACAATGTCCCCGTTCCCATCAGAACAGCTTTAACAGCAGCTCGTAAGTTGCATTGATGATACCCCAGGACAGGATGGATCTGTTGTAGTTAAGAAGGGCACCGCGAAAAAGGTGTGTCAGTTTCCCATCACGTTCCGTCCAGATTGTCATAAACACTTTACCAAAGGAGGTAAATTCCCCGCCGATCTGGGACTGCATGCGAGCTTTTACCACATTAATTGGGAAAAAGAGAATCCCCAACATGGCTCCAAGCAGTCCGCCACAAATAAAGTCATTGATCACATGAGCACTGGAGGTTTTAGCTTCAGGCAAACACTGTTTGATTGGGGTGCGGAGGCCAAAGAAAAGTGCATTACTTGGTCCATTTCGGACCAAAATAGGGACTAGGCCACGATAGTATTCTCCAATTCCATAGGGTCGCAAAACTTTAAAAGCCTGAAAAGTATTTGTAAATCGGTCATGGTGTTTGTAGTCCTGAAGTAAAGTCTGAACTCTCTCAAAAGGTGTGAGTAGAGCTTCAGTTGTTCCTGCAAGGATTGCTGCTACACTCCGGGTAACAAGCTCTGGAGAATTTGTATGCCTTAACAAAAGACTTGAGAAGTCCTCATAAAGGCCAAACATCAGGGCAAGAGTTGTAGTCTTCTGCAGGAGAGGTGGCAATATTCCCCTGTAAAGGTTACGAATGCCATCTTTCTCCAACTGTCTAATAGCATCCCGTATTCGTAATCCATAAAGCTGTTGCCGAAACAGCACCTTCTGGATGGGGAAGGTAATGGCAATGTTTGTGAATGCAGCACAATAACCACACAAATAATGTTTACCGGCACCAATTGTTAGTGTATGATGTATAAGGTCTTGCTTTGCAGCTGGAAGAACCAAGTCCCTTTTCCTTTTTTCATGGGCTTCTGTATCCATCCCAACGTTAGGAGTGTTGATATGCTCTACACAGGAACCGTCACATTACCTAAAATTAACAACAATTAGTTAAAAATAGTACAACTGTACATTCAATAGTGTGTGTCTGAGAGCAATCCTAGATAACAAGTGGAAAAGTAAATAAGGTACATAGTCACATAGTAAAAACCTGCCAAAATCTGAAACTGGAGATCTGCCAAAGTGGTTACCAGCTATCACTTGATGTCTGACACACACTTTCATATTGGGCTGTTTGCCATCAAAAGCTACTTGTGGTTTCTTACATAATGTCCAAATGCACCTATAGCATCATTTTCTGACACTTTGGGGGAGATTTGTTTAACCCTGTCTAAAAGGACCACTTGTTTAAAAAAAACATATGGACAATATGGGGAAGTATTTTCATACAGAACTTTTAATCATAAGGTTAAAAACGCACTCAATAAATGGAGTGATCCCTATTCCACTAAAAAGCTAGCAGAAAGGTGGCTTGTGTTACCGAACAAAAAATAGGATATACACACAGTAATAATGGTGCTACATGCTAAATAAACTCCAACAGCGTCAAATTTTCCCCGAGACATTTGTCACGTCAGGTGACGTCCTCAGAGGGAGCATGGACGAGCTCCCAGCACACACTAAACAGTTCCAATGAAGCATGAGTGGGCCTACACGAAGTAATCCTATAGAATAGGTACACACCATATATGTAGAAGGTACATGTAGAGAATGAATAGCCGGTTAATAGGTCTTTGAAAGCCTCACATATTATACAAAAACAAAAAAAAGGTTCCTACAAAAACAATGTCCAAGTATTAAAGACCAAGTTTAGCAGAGCAAAAGATCACACATAGAAACAATATATTGTGTTGGTTATATGATATGATGTGAATTGTTATATTGTTGCTGAAAATAAAAATTGAAGAAAAAAAAAAAAAAGAAGCAATATAACCCTGTCCACTCAGTAGCTCTGCTAAGCTAAGTGGAGGGGGGGGGGAGGGTAAGAATATGTCATAGCATAAATATCCATTCACTCATAACCTGAAAAGAAAAATCCCAACAGGTCCTGACTAAGGCTGCACGATATGGGGAAAATGTGTGATTGCGATTATAGGCCTAAATATTGCGATTTCGATATGCGATGCGATATAAATAAATGGTGAAATCCCGCCATTTCATGTCCAATCTCCTCCATTTTTACATCTATCCACCCATTTTATGCCCACCGCCCATTTCACATCTCTCCGTCACATTCTCCCTTTATGGTCACATCTTCTCCCATCACATTTGCCCCTATGTCACATTCCCTCTCCCCCTGCCACATTCTCCCCCATTTCACATCTCACCCCCCCCCCCCATCTCACCCCCACTGTCACATTCTCTCCCATATCACATCTCACCCCCCCTCCCCCTGCCACATTCTCCCCCCACTGTCGCATTCTCCCCAATATCACTACCCACTGTCACATTCCCCCCTCCCCCTGCCACATTCTCCCCCCCATATCACATCTCACCCCCACTGTCACATTCTCCCCCCATATCACTACCCCGTCACATTCCCCCCTCCCCCTGCCACATTCTCCCCCCATATCACATCTCACCCCCACTGTCACATTCTCCCCCCATATCACTACCCCGTCACATTCCCCCCTCCCCCTGCCACATTCTCCCCCCATATCACATCTCACACCCACTGTCACATTCTCCCCCCATATCACTACCCCGTCACATTCCCCCCCTCCCCCTGCCACATTCTCCCCCCCCATATCACATCTCACCCCCACTGTCACATTCTCCCCCCATATCACTACCCCGTCACATTCCCCCTCCCCCTGCCACATTCTCCCCCCCATATCACATCTCACCCCCACTGTCACATTCTCCCCCCATATCACTACCCCGTCACATTCCCCCCCCCCATATCACATCTCACACCCACTGTCACATTCTCCCCCCATATCACTACCCCGTCACATTCCCCCCCTCCCCTGCCACATTCTCCCCCCATATCACATCTCACACCCACTGTCACATTCTCCCCCCATATCACTACCCCGTCACATTCCCCCCTCCCCCTGCCACATTCTCCCCCCCATATCACATCTCACCCCCCCCTGGTCACATTCCCCTGATCCCCCGCCACATTCCCCCCCATGTCTCCCCCCCCCCCCCCCCCCCCCCCGGCCACATTCCACCCTCCCCATATCACATACCACCCGTCACATCTCCCCCCATATCACATCTCACGGCCCCGTCACATTCCCCACGTCACATTCCCCCTGCCACATTCTTCCCCCCCGATCACGTTCTCCGACATTTCCGCCCCCCCCCCCCCCCGGTGTTACCACAAGTGTTTCCTTTTCACAAGGGGTAATAGAAGAAAAAGCTCCCCAAAATGTGTAACCCCATTTCTTCCGAGTATTGGAATACCCCATATGTATTATTCTGTAGCTCAATGTGATTAAGACGATGCCCAATTTATATATTTTTTTTTATTTTTTATTTTTAATATTGCTCTACTTTTATAAGAAGTCAAGGTACACCCTGCATTTCTCCGGTCCCCACCGCTCACCGGGATGCCTGCTGAGATCATTCAGTAGGCATCACGGCATATCAGGACCCCCGCATATCGGCGATCACCGGTCAACTCAGACCGGCGATTCCGGGTTTCCGGTGAACTGGAAAATAAGCGTGATCGGGGCCCTGAAGTGCTCTCTGATGACATGTGTCTCGAGAACCACCCAGTTTAGAAGCAAATCCCCATAGCAAACCTCTTCTAAACTGGGCGGTTACCGAATTCAGAAGCTCATAAGTACTGAAAGGATTACGATTTTTTAATAGAAGTCATCTACAAGTTGATATATAAAAAAAAAAGTTTTTTCCTGGATAACCCCTTTAATGTTCCAGGACCTCTAACCCCAGAAACCCCCCCCCCCCCTTTTTTTAATTATCCATTTAGCATATTTACTTAATACTCTGTTCTTTTTAATGAAACATAATTCCTTGTATGCATATTATATGTAATAAAATATATTTTTATATACATATTTGATTACTTTTATTTTATTGGGGGTCCACATTTGGTGTGGTCTTCACATGTGTTATTGCTAGCTTGGTTGTTCATTAGTGGTGGTACTGAAAAGAAATTTAAGCTGATCAACTGAGGTAAACTATGCTATGTGGCTCACACTGCCCTAGACTGTACTCAGATGCAGGGCTACAACATATACCAAATGTGAACAGTTATTGGCATTTTCTGTGTTGTGGCCATTTAGTGTTATTCCTATTGCGCTCTGCTCCTCGCTACACTCGACTTCCAGGTGTAGCGAGGCAGTGGAGCCTTTGCTTTGCTCTTGAAGCAGAGGGCTTAAACCCCCCCCCCCCCTTCCCCTAAAAACAGCCAGAGAACATGGAATCTTTAAAGGGGTTATCCAGGAATCGAAAAACATACTTTCTTTCAAAGTCCACTCCCTGTCTGTCTCCAGGTTGGGTGTGGTTCTGCAGCTCAGTTCCATTGAAGTGAATGGAGCCAAGTTGTAATGCGACACCCATACAGACAGGGAGCAGTCTTTGAAAGAAAATATATCTGTTTTTCGATTCCTAGATAACCCCTTTAATAACTGTGAGTAACCCTTCTTTTTAGAGCTCTTAATCCACACTACTATTCAGTATACTGGTTTAGTGTGGGTGAACTAGCTGTCAGCTTCTCTTGAAATGTCAGGTTTCTCAGCTATAGGAATTAACAATACGCCCTAAAAGCATAACAAATGCTTATGGGTGAGTAACAACAGATATCTTTATTGCACAGCCAGCAGTTTCAGTGTCTGTGCAACAGAAAATAGCCTGCAGGTACACAAATGCACAATACACCTTAGTCCTCAGGGGAAAGAATGCCTTTAAAAAGGGAAATACTGTGAAGACCAAGCTATATACCTGTACTGTATCTTGCTGAAGACTTGTGACCAACTCCTAAAACCCGAGACTTTACTGTCTGACTACGAAGCTTTGAGTGTCCTGATCATGCACCTTTTTACAGTTTCTTAATACGCCCTTCTGTTCCTGAAATGTGTTGGTTTATATTTTGTCTGACAAGTTAGAAAATCAATGAAATTTGGATTGAATATCAGGTGATTGACGAGATTATACAGTCAGGAGGGGTGAATGTGGTGCCCAACTAATATTTTTTTTTTTCCCCACCTGTGTTAGGGTTAATTTTCCGTGCCACAAGTTGTAGTATTTAATGACACCCCTTTTGTGTAGTTCTGATTTGTTGATCACTTATTACATTTTTTCTGGGATGTGATGTAAAACAAAAATCAGCAATGTTGGTACTTGGAATTATTTTTTTTTTGCATCTACGATGTTAAAAGGGGTACTCCCGTGGAAAAAATTTTTTTTTATCAAATGGTGCCAGAAAGTTAAAACAGATTTGTAAATTACTTCTATTAAAAAAATCTTAATCCTTCCTGTACTTATTAGGGGTTATATACTACAGAAGAAATGCTTTCCTTTTTGGATTTCCCTGATGTCACAACCACAGTATACAGCCCATAAAATATATTGGAAGGATTTTGTAATAGAAGTAATTTTGATTTAAAAAAAATAAAATAAAAAAATAAGTTTTCCACCGGAGTACCCCTTTAACCCCTTAAGGACAATGGACGTACTTCTACGCCCCCGTTTCCGAGTCCTTAAGGACCGAGGACGTAGGAGTACGTCCTGTCCATTCCCGGCCCCCCACCGCTAGCCGGAGGGGAGCCGGTGCCCGATGCCTGCTGAAATCGTTCAGCAGGCATCGCGGCATATCGCCCAGGGGGGTCATGATGACCCCCCATGTCGGCGATGGCCGCAGATCGCTGTACAATTCAGCCCAGCGATCTGCGGCGGATTCCGGGTCAATCGGGTCTCCAGTGACCCGGAATTACTGGCTGATCGGGGCCGTCTCTGAAGGCCCCGAACAGCCATAGCCAGCAGGGGTGAGGTGGCACTGGTGCCACCTCACGATCTCCCTGATTCGTCGGCCGGTTTACCGGCCGACCAATCAGGGCACCTGCTGCGGGTGTCACTCCCGCAACCCGCTCCGCCCCTCTTCCGGAGGACGTGAGCGGGTGTGGGAAGAAGGCCCCGGGAGCTGGGGAACCCGATCCCCGGCGTCAATGTTGGGATCGGGGCCCCAGGAGCGGCGGTGAGGGACTGACCTGTGTGCGGCGGCGTGGAGCAGCAGTTGGAGGTGATTGACAGCCTCCTGCTGTTGCTTAGCAACAGCTCCCAGCATGCAAAAAGTGCACGCTGGGAGCTGTAGTTATGCAACAGCAGGAGGCAGACCACCACAACTCCCAGCATTCCCTTATGGGCATGCTGGGACTTATAGTTTTGCAAGAGCTGGAGGCACATTATTTCTATGGAAACACTTTTCCATAGAAATAATGTGCCTCCAGCTCTTGCAAAACTATAAGTCCCAGTACACTTACCTTCAGCTGTTGTATAACTACAACTCCCAGCTTGCACAATCAGCTAAAGTGCATGCTGGGAGTTGTAGTGGTGCATCTGCTGGTTGCATAACTACAACTCCCAGCATGCCCGTTGGCTGTCGGTGACTGCTGAGAGTTGTAGTTTTGCAACAGCTGAAGGCACACTGGTTGTGAAACACTGAGTTAAGTAGCAAACCAGTGTGTCTCCAGCTGTTGCATAACTACAATCCCCAGCCAAAGTAGTATGCCTCCAGCTGTTGCATAACTACAAGTCCCAGCATGCCCTTCCGCTGTTCGTACATGCTGGGGGTTGTAGCTTTTGTAACAGCTGAAGACACACTGGTTGCAAAACACTGAGTTTGTTACCAAACTCGGTGTTTCACAACCAGTGTGCCTCCAGCTGTTGCAAAACTACAACTCCCAGCATGCACTGATAGACCGTACATGCTGGGAGTTGTAGTTTTGCAACAGCTGGATGTTTCTCCACCCAATGTGAATGTACAGGGTACACTCACATGGGCGGAGGTTTACAGTAAGTATCCGGCTGCAAGTTTGAGCTGTGGCAAATTTTCTGCCGCAGCTAAAACTGCCAGCGAGAAACTACTGTGAACCCCCGCCCGTGCGACTGTACCCTAAAAAACACTACACTACCACACAATAAGATGAAAAGTAAAAAACACTACATATACACATACCCCTACACAGCCCCCCTCCTCTCCCCAATAAAAATGAAAAATGTCTGGTACGCCGTTTCCAAAACGGAGCCTCCAGATGTTGCAAAACAACTACTCCCAGTATTGCCAGATAGCCACTGACTGTCCAGGCATGCTGGCAGTATTACAACAGCTGGAGGCACCCTGTTTGGGAATCACTGGCGTAGAATACCCCTATGTCCACCCCTATGCAAATACCTAATTTAGGCCTCAAATGCGCATGGCGCTCTCACTTTGGAGCCCTGTCGTATTTCAAGGCAACAGTTTAGGGAAGTCGTGAAACACCTGTGGGGTATAATGGTTCACATTACCCCTTGTTACGTTCCCCGAGGGGTCTAGTTTCCAAAATGGTATGCCATGTGTTTTTTTTTTTTTTGTTTTTTTTTTTTTTTTGCTGTTCTGGCACCATAGGGGCTTCCTAAAGATGACATGCCCCCCAAAAACCATTTGTCGCTCCTTCCCTTCTAAGCCCTCTACTGCTCCAGCTGAACAATTAACATAGACATTTGAGGTATGTGCTTACTCGAGAGAAATTGGGTTTCAAATACAAGTAAAAATTTTCTCCTTTTAACCCCTTGCAAAAATTCTAAATTGGGTCTACAAGAACATGCGAGTGTAAAAAAAAAAAAATGAAGATTTTGAATCTTCTCCTTCACTTTGCTGCTATTCCTGTGAAACACCTAAAGGGTTAAAACGCTGACTGAATGTCATTTTGAATACTTTGGGGGTGCAGTTTTTATAATGGGGTCATTTGTGGGGTATTTCAAAGATGAAGACCCTTCAAATCCACTTCAAAACTGAACTGGTCCCTGAAAAATCGTGAGTTTGAAAATTTTGTGAAAAATGTCAAAATTGCTGCTGAACTTTGAAGCCCTCTGGTGTCTTCCAAAAACTCATAAATTTTATGATGCAAATATAAAGTAGACATATTGTATATGTGAACCAAAAAAATAATAATTTTTTGGGGAATATCCATTTTCCTTACAAGCAGAGAGCTTCAAAATTAGAAAAATGCTAAATTTTCATTTTTTTCATCAAATTTTGGGATTTTTCACCAAGAAAGGATGCAAGTTACCATAAAAATTTACCACTATGTTAAAGTAGAATATGTCACGAAAAAACACTCGGAATCAGAATGATCAGAGTTATTAATGTTTAAAGTGACAGTGGTCAGAATTGCAAAAAAACGCTCTGGTCCTTAACCCCCTAAGGACACAAGACGTACTGGAACATCACGTGTCCGCTCCCAATCTATAGGGGATTAGGCCCGGCCGTTGTTAGACCCGTGGCATTGATCGCAGTGCCGCGCGCTATTAACCCTTCAGACGTGGCGTTCAAAGTTGAACGCCGCATCTAGAGAGAAAGTTAAAGTGTGCCGGTTAGCTCAGTGGGCTGTTCGGGATAGCCGCGGCAAAATCGCGGCATCACGAACAGCTTACAGGACAGCTGGAGGATCCCTACCTGCCTCCTCGCTGTCCGATCGCCGAATGACTGCTCAGTGCCTGAGATCCAGGCATGAGCAGTCAAGCGGCAGAATCATTGATCACTGGTTTCCTATGAGAAACCAGTGATCAATGTAAAAGATCAGTGTGTGCAGTGTTATAGGTCCCTATGGGAGCTATAACATTGCAAAAAAAAGTGAAAAAAAAAGTGAATAAAGATCATTTAGCCCCTTCCCTATTAAAAGTTTGAATCACCCCCCTTTTCCCATAAAAAAAAACAGTGTAAATAAAAATAAACATATATGGTATCGCCGCATGCAGAAATGTCTGAATTATAAAAAATATATCGTTAATTAAACCGCAAGGTCAATGGCGTACGCGCAAAAAAAATTCCAAAGTCCAAAATAGTGCATTTTTGGTCACTTTTTATATCAGGAAAAAATGAATAAAAAGTCAATAAGTCCTATCAATGCAAAAATGGTACCGTCAGATCACGGCGCAAAAAATGAGCCCTCATACTGCCCCATACGCGGAAAAATAAAAAAGTTATAGGGGTCAGAAATGACAATTTTAAACGTATTAATTTTCCTGCATGAAGTTATGATTTTTTCCAGAAGTACGACAAAATCAAACCTATATAAGTAGGGTATCATTTTAACCGTATGGACCTACAAAATAAATATCAGGTGTCATTTTTACCGAAAAATGTACTACGTAGAGACTGAAGCCCCAAAAGTTACAAAACGGCGATTTAAAAATTTTTTTTTGTCTTACAATGATTTTTTTTTTTCGTTTCACCGTAGATTTTTGGGCAAAATGACTGACGTCATTACAAAGTAGAATTGGTGGCGCAAAAAATAAGCCATCATATGGATTTTTAGGTGCAAAATTGAAAGAATTATGATTTTTTTAAAGGCAAGGAGCATAAAACGAAAATGCAAAAACCGAAAAAACCCCGGTCCTTAAGGGGTTAAGGTGTAAAATGGCCTGGTCCTTAAGGGGTTAACTGTGCAGGATCAGGAATGTAATAGTTTGGACAATCCCATACACTGTGATACCAAATACCTTCATTTCTTTACCAGTATTTTATTGAGAAAAAAGTGGGTAATTTTTTTTATTATATATTTTGTACATTTAAATTTTTTAAGTACTTTTGACCCCCCCCCCCCTGTGCCTATCATAAGCCATCAGTTAATGACTTACCTAGATCAATGTAATTCTATTGCATTCCATTGATCTATGTGATCAGAGCTTACAATAGACACCAGGGGTGAGTGGGATTTCATGTTTAATATTGATCGCTTTATTTAAACCATATAATAGGGGACATTCGAGCAATCTCCAATGTTTATCATTACCAGCAGATGTCAGCTACCAATAGCAGCAGTCAGGTGGTGGTGGTTATGACAAAGATTCAACTCCCAAGCCGGCGCCATAATCCTTCAACCACCCCATGACGTATGGTTCAGAAAAGTGTTAATGATAAACAAGCTTGCATTTATTTATTGGGGGGGTGGGGGGGGGGGGGGTTCGGGAAGAGAGAGAAACAAACAGTCTTGGCAACAGGTCCTCTTTAACTTAAAAGTTAAACATCTTAATAATCTAATATGAAAGGTTCTATTTTAGCTGGCAGTAAATATGTACTTTAGCTACAGAACAAACATACAACATAGAAAAGGTCAGTGACATAATCAATACCAGAGACAAAATTTCAGTACTACACCAAAAAAAAAAAAAAAAAAAAAAAGTTGTACTATCTGGGCAGAATATAAGATACTGACACGCTAGAGAAGCACTCTCATTGGGAACTAAGCAATATTACGTTTTTCTTTCACAATAAAATTAACTATGAACATCATTAGAGATGAGCGAACTTACAGTAAATTCGATTCATCAGGAACTTCTCGGCTCGGCAGTTGATGCCTTATCCTGCATAAATTATCTCAGCTTTCAGGTGCTCTGGTGGGTTGGAAAAGGTGGATACAGTCCTAGGAAAGAGTCTACTAGGACTGTATCCACCTTTTCCAGCCCACGGGAGCACCGGAAAGCTGAACTAATTTATGCAGGAAAAGACATCAACTGCCGAGCAGAGAAGTTCGTGACGAATCGAATTTACTGTAAGTTCGCTCATCTCTAAACATCATCTGTCAAAGCAAGAGCTGCTTCTTGAAGTGGCCCCCAGTTCTAGAGAATAGACAGGAGTCACTAGTGAGTGTTCTGTTGGAACTGCTTCAGCTGTCCACACGCAAGGCCTCAAATAGCTGCAGATGTAGAGTGTAGCGCTGCACGGTCAGCCACTCACTGTGGTGACAGTTTTGAAATGTAGGCTGAGCTGCTGTGCTTCAGGAACAGCAGTGCACTGGGGTGCATTGGGGGGGGAGCGGTAGGAACGGCAGCAACCCTACTGGTGAGGAAGGAATAGAGGGACCAAGACACGTCACGCACACGGAGGAGAAAAATAAGAAAGTGCACAACTCCGTTCAGAGAAAACGTCACCTGTGAGTTACTGGATGTTACTGTTCTTATTTATTTAGTCTGCAGGGAGCTCGCATACAGATGGTACCAACTACTACATGGGTCACTGTGTGTGAAAATATCGATCCTTGTATAGTAGATTTTATTTACTAACAGTATAGCAGTTGTATCCAGTCATAAGTCAGCGGTAATGGCTAGAGTGAGTGAAGTTACAGTACGTCACAAACTTCTCAGCTCGGCAGTTGATGACTTATCCTGCATAAACGAGTTCAGCTTTCAGGTGCTCCGGTGGGCTGGAAAAGGTGGATACAGTCTTAGGAGAGAGTCTCCAGCCCACCGGAGCACCTGAAAGCTGAACTAATTTATGCAGGATAAGTCATCAACCTCCGAGCTGCGAGGTTCGAGCAGAATAGAAGTATTGTAACTTCTCTCATCTCTATTTTAAAGGATTTGGTCATCAACAATATGGTCATTATATTTGAACCTTGTATACCTTTATTTGGTAACTTCATAACTAGGGTGGCAGAAATATTTGCACCAACCCTGTACCCTATTGCTCCAATATATAAGCCAAAAAAAAAACAAAAAAACAAACCCAGAGTGCTAAATAGGGCGAGAAGCTCACTACAAGCCACCATTCCAACACTTCGAACCTCGGTGTGTGCTAAGGTTCATGTAAATCACATTGGCTCAGCCAGTCAAATCTCTGAGAGGAAGAAGCTCTGAAAGCAGCTGCTGGAGCCCTTCAGCTCAAGACATTTTCTACTGACAAGTTGTGATTGGGCTTATTTTTGGAAAAGTTGTATGTAATTAAGCAAGTTTGTGGGGCAATCATTTTTTGGAGTTTACACCACGGAAAATCATAATACCAAACTGGGATAATTTGTTTCGTTTTATGGTTTAAAGAAAAATTTCAACATGAAAGAGAAAAAAAAAATGCATTGCAATGTTCTGATCACTGGAACTTTTCTTTCCACAATTTTGGCCTTTGGCAGTTTTTTGCGTTTACATTGTCAACCGTGCAGGATTAAGAATATAATAATGTAATAGTTTGGACAAGTACGCACGTGGCGATACCAAATATAATATATATTAGTGTATTTTCATGGGTCAATCTTTTAAGTTAAGCTTGGTATAGGTGGCAAAAATGACAGGTGACAAATTAGAAATACCTCAGAGAGATCATCTTTGAGATTATTGGGTTGAACAAAAAAATTGGGGCAAATTTGGCGCATTGTGTACAGAATAGTCCATGAGCCAAATTTTTGCAAAAAAAAAAAAAATTATACATATAAAAAATACATTATAGTAATAATAATAATCTCCGTTTCATTTATTTCCCCCGTTGAATTTTTTTGGGGTGAATAAAGCCTAGATGACAAGTGCTTAAAGGGGTACTACGGCCCTAAGACATCAGATAAGATGTCTGATCGCGGGGGTCTCGCCGTTGGGGACCCCCGCAGTCTCTCATGCAGCACTGACCTGTCTCAGCTGTATGAAGCGATGACATAAACAGGCAAAAATAAAACTAGACAAACCGTTAGGGGAAATTTATCTACTCCAATCCAAAGAAGGGGAGGAGAGCCCTGAAACATAAAATATTATTTATTAATTTTTTGGATTTGTGATTATCCATGATTGGTTACTGTACTAAGCAGGATACAGCAGCACCTGGCGTATGAAGGTCATTTTTTGCTTGCACTACAGGACAGGTTGCCCCTGTTCCGTCAACCCCGGTGCACAGCAGCTGCCTCCCCATTTGGTATCCTTGGGGTTCAGCGGTGATAGGCGCTATTATCATCTGAACCAGGTGAGCAGCCATCTTGAAGAGGAATTATTAGCTTCTGTGACCCCGCTCAAGGGTCTGTTAAACAGCCGGGTAATACACACGGCACCGGTTTACAAGCTTATGGTGAGGATGGGCCTGGATAACTTTTAATCCGGCAGCTGATAAATTAGAAATGCTCATGATCTGGCACAGATCTGCACGATTATATGGAGTTAGGGTACGTTCACACGTGCGGATTTTTTTGCGGGTTTTCCGCTGCGGATTTGAAAGTGGGCGGGCTCTTCTCGGCTGTCCGCAGCAGATGTTCCGTGGCGGAATTTACGCTGCGGAAAATCTGCCACAGTCCCTACTGACTTCAATGGGGCTTGCAGCGGATTTTCTGCAGTGTACATTCCACCGTGAAAAATCTGCTGCGGACAGCCGAGAAGAGCCCGCCCACTTTCAAATACGCAGCGGAAAACCTGCTAAAAAATTCGCGCGTGTGAACGCACCCTAACACTGAAGCAGAAGATAGAGCAGAGAGGCTCCAATAGGAAATGCCTATTTCTGTTGATTGCTTCTCCTGTAAATTCTATAAGCCACAGGCTGTCAGGGCATGCTTAGAGTTGTAGTGCTACAACAGCTGGAGCATCACAAATCAGGTAACAGCGATCTAAACCCTTGTAATGGAGGTTGATACCAATTTAAGATAGATATGGAATACATAGGTGCTGAATGACTTGATTGAGGAAAACTGCCGGGTATAATAAGGCTAAACCACATCTCCCAACACGTTAGCCCAGCCATAGACCAGTCCTGACATGATGGGAGTTGTAATCCTTGGTCACACAGATTGGGGTAGACAAGAAAGCCATGTGCCCATTACATCTGTGGATACATTCTCTTGCATGCACTTCAGGTCCCATTCATTTTAGCTCCATGACCTAGATATGGGGTCACAGCATTCTGCCAAGTGTAGTTTACTATAGCTGGAGTGTGGCAGGTTGGGGGAAGAAGGCTGCTCAGCACTTCTGGTAGTATTGTCGAGAAAAGTTCAGTGCTGAGGGTCAAGGGCAATCCTTCCTGCCCGCATGGCACTACTAGCCCCAGCAAGCCCCCCGTATCCCCCTCCCTGAGCAGCAGGCCTGCCCTCCATATACCCAGAGCTATAGCTTATCCTAGAGAAGCCGTGCCTGCTCTACCAGTCTCAAGCCTAGCATGCCAGGGTCTCACCTTCTATCACAGCTCGCAACGCCATTGATAGCTCGACTACCCCGACACACGGTGGCCACTATTCATTCTCTATGGAATTGTCATACCCCACCTCAGCTGGTGACAGTTGTGGGCGGGCAGCATACAATCTGCTTCCGGTAGCCAGGAAAAAGAGAGAAGGCGCCCAACCAATCTACATACCCGCTGCAACCCTGCTCGGCGCATGCGTACATCGGTAATGCTCCCTGTCACCTTCAGTCACCACCTGGTCTGTACAGGCGCCACGAGACGAGTCTGACCAATCGGAGGCCAGAACCAGCTTCTCTAACCGTCATTAACGCTGTCAGGGCTTCAACAAAATGGCCGCTGTTGATGTTTTCTAATACTGAATGCAAAGGGTGTCGGCGGAGACATAAGAGGGCAAGGTTTTACAGAAAGACAGAAATAACTAAACTGAAGTAGTTGCTATGGGTATGGTTTAGGATGTCCAGACAACAGCGGTTATTAACCTCTTCCCCCTGCATGCCATTTGGGCCTAAAGGGGTACTCCGGGAAACTGAAACTTAACCCCTCCGTATAGGGGATAGGGGGGAGATTTATCAAAACCTATTCCAGAGGAAAAGATGCTGAGTTGGGCTGCTACTTAGCCATCCTCGGCATGCTCCGTCCCCCCACCATCAGAAATAGGCTTCAGTGTTGATCCTGGGATAAGACCTCCTTCTAGGGCTGCATTCACACTACATTTGCTGGAAAATTTCAAAACTGGGCACTTCTGTGTCCCAGCCGGACCTGCGCAGCTTCTCATTCACTCTGTTGAGCTGACCTGAGTCGGATAGTGACTCCGGTATCCGGTTTTGTGACTGGACCTAAAGCCGTGGTATACCGTGTTTTAGGTCCGTTCACAAAACCAGATACAGGGCAAAAATGAAAGGGAATGGGTTTTGGTGCCGGTCCGGCTGGGCTACAGGAGCTCCCGGTTTTGAAATTTCCCAGCCGCATCTGACAGCCGTAAGCTACAAACGTAGTGTGAATGCAGCCTTAGCAGGTGATGTACAGATCAGGGATACCTTTTAGTTCCCCGGTGTACCTCTCTAACACCCAACCATTTATTTATTTTTTTTTCATTTTTTGCCTTCCAGGTGCCATCATTTTGTTATTTTTTTCCTATGACAAAGCCAAAGGAGGGCTTGTTTTTTGAGGGACAAGTTGTACTTTTTAATGCTTCCATTTGTTGGGTTCATACATCTTTTTTGATATTTTTTTTTTTATTAAAGGAAAACTCAGCTTGTTCCCCCCGTACTAACTAGCGGTACTGGCTGGTAGTGCGGGGGACGCTGATCAGTTTGATGCCTACAGTGCCCGGATCCGCCCCGCTGTTCAGCCGAAATCTTTATGCTAATCTATATGCTAATTAGGTGCTAACTGGCACAGGCGAGGTTACTCGCACTCTTATGTCACCACCGCTCATCTGCTCATCAATATTCCTCTTCTCCCCGCTCTGTAATGAAAAGGGAGGGGAGGAATATTGATGAGCTGGGCGATGCTGTGGCCAGTGGCGCTGACGTCAGAGTGCCAGTAACCCCGGCCTGTGCCAGTTAGCACCTAATTAGCATATACAGAAAATCAAAGATTTCAGCTGAACGGAGGGGCAGATCCGGGCACAGTAGCCATCAAATTGATCAGCACTACCAGCCAGTACCGCTGGATAGTGCGGGGGGTGCAAGCTGACAGTTTTCCTTTAACTCTTTTTTGCTCAAATGGAAAAAAAATGCAATTTTGCCATTATTTGCATTTTACATTTACGCCATTCATCATACGGTAAAAAATAACACTATATGTAATTGTAGATAAGAACAAGGCTGCACTCGCCACTATTCATTCAAATAATGCTTTTCTCAGAAAGTCTTTCCATGGGGTACATACAGCGGGCTGCTTTCAAAAAGAGAGATGGATGGACTTTCTGAATAAAGGATTGTTTGGATGAACAGTGGTGAGTGCAGCCCTGTTCTTATCTACAATTACATATTTGTTATTTGAATGAACCTACAGTACCTTCACGTAGTGCAGTGATCCAGTACGTATTAACCCCATTATACACCTGACAAGGCTTGGGTCTATAGACGTGAGCACGAATTTAGTAGTGATGGTTTATATCTCTTGTGCATGTTAAAAATAGCAATCTAGCTTTATTCTGTGGGACAGTACAATTACAGTGATACCAAATTTATGTAGGTTATTTACTACATTACACTACTAGTTCTCTAGTGCAGTGTATTCAGCCAGCCTGTCAGCAGAATGCTGACAAACAATGTACTCAGCCAACTCTGTAAAGCATGGCCGGGTACGCAGACAACCATGACAAACCTGGGGGCCTTCACAAGACCCCTGGCTGCCATGGAAACCAGAGAGGAGGATTTTAATAGCTGGGACTCGCTAGGCCTGCTGCTTATTCTAGCAACGCCATAAATATAAAAATGGCGGCCTAGAATCTGTACCCTTGGCCCCATTTCAGCTTTTTTTTTCTTTGTGATGAAACTCCTGTAGGTAGTTTACCTCCTTTATATAGGACCCCCTGTAGGTAGTTTACCACCTGTATATAGGACCCCCTTGTAGGTAATTTGCCACCTTTATACAGAACCCCCGAAAGTAGTTTCCTCCTGTATATAGGACCCCTTGTAGGTAGTTTGCCCCTGTATGAAGGACCCCCCTGCAGGTAGGTCTTTACCCTTCAACAGGATTCTGCTGCGCTATGCACATGTTGGAATTTCAGTGCCAGAAGCATTCTGTTTTCCATGTCCGTAGAAAGAATTAACCTGTTTATTCTTTCTGCGGACTCTTCACGGAATGCATAGGTGTCTATGAGATGGCGCATTGCCGTACGGTTTTAGCGCCTGCATATTATGATGTGCTAGCAGTCTCTGGAATGTCCGCACGGAGATTTTCCGTGAGGACATTCCGGACGTGTAAACCTAGCCTAAAAAGTGTTTCCTTGACAACCCTTTTATGTATATTACAAATTACATGACCTGCCATGAACTTTTATATGGCATTCCTTGGTGGTTTATAGTCTAACTACAGCATATACCCATAAATACTACAACTAGTACAATATGTTGTATGATGCATCTAATGGCACTCCAGACATCACTGGGCAAACACATTTTCATGTAGACATTTTCTAATTTCTATGAAATCCATTTTAACGCCTCAAGTACTCATTTTCACAGTGGCAAATTAAACACAATAGGTCCTAAGTGATCTACTGAAAATGGTTTTATGTAAGTTACAGCAAAACTGACAGCAGTGTCACCCACACTAACCTTCTAGTTATGCCTGATAGTGTGGGTGATGCCGATCACATGGGTCTGTTTGGTTTAGATGCATGTCACACTGTTGAAGATTTAGCTATAAATACAGTTATGTAAATTAGTCTATTTGGTGCATTGGGGGCATTCCCTTGCCCCTTGGTGCACTGCTATGCCTGCCAGGCTAGTCCCTGAATAGCCCCCTCTCTGGCAACTTCTGGCGAGGGATATGGTGTTCATTTTAAACAATTGTAATACATTCCATACACCAGGTTCAAAAATATTTGTCTTTGCATTCACAGTTAGGCTCTTATTCTATGTGCCCCCTCTGAAGTTCGGTCCCTAATATTGTCCTAGCTTTTGTCAGTCAGGGACATGTGTATGCTACCACTGACTGCACATGGAGACGGAAGGGGAGAATGAGAGAGGAGGGGGAAGAGGATAAAGAAGGAGGGAACGAAGGTTAAAAAGGAGGATGGACTATTATAAGGATATAATGTACAATTGTATTGGCGAATACAGCACCATGACATGGAGGTTGAGGAGAAGCATAATGGAGAAGGACTTGGAGGCTGAAGATGAGGAAGAGAGAGGACATTGAGGAGGAGGACAATGACTAAGAGGGACAGAGAGTGTGAATAGGAGAATGAGGGAAAAGGACACAGGCCCACATTTATCATTGTCTTTAGACAGTTTTTTGTGTCTTAAAAGGGGCAAAAAAAAGGCATAAGCAGAGTTTTTTTGTGCTTTTTTTTGCACCTTTTGGTTTACACATTTCTGCTGATTTTGATTTGCAATCCACCGATTTTGGCAATACATATTATATGGAAGGGTGTATTGTGAAAAGGAGCAAAAAAGGCACAAAGCCACTGAAAAGTCTCTAAAACTACACCAGCCCAGACTTAGCTTAGCTTTTTGGTGTATGTGAAGAGAGAAATTTCAGAAAATGTGACCTGCACAAAATTCATCAAATGCTCTGTGACCATTTAATAAATCTGGTGCTCCTACACATTACCAGCACACAAAAAGGTGTAGAAAATGCTTCACTTACACCTGCAATGATAAATGTGGGCCACAGACTAAAGAGAAGGATGAGGAAGACAGGGATGGGGGATGAAAGAGGAGGACACAAAGGGTGAGAAGAAGAATGAAGGAAAAGAAGATAGAGGTGAAAGACAAGTGGATGGAGGGGAAGGATGAGGTAAGAGAGGAAAGAGACAGAGAGGAGGGGATGAAGGATGTAGGGTCAGAGGCTGGAAAGGAGGATGAGGGAAGTGGGGACAGAGATTGTGGATGAGGGAGGAGGGGACCGAAGCTGAGAAAGAGGCTGAGGGCAGTGAGGATGAAGGAGATAGAATGAAAAGGAGGATAAGTGAAAGGAAGATAGACTGAGGGAGGAGGGGGCAGAAGCTGAGGAGGAGAATGAAGAAAGAGAGGATGGAGGCTGAGAAGGATGATAAGGGATATGAGGACAGAGGCTGAGAAGGATGATGATGAAGAAAGACATTTGGGCTGAGAGGAAATATGGTGGGCAAGGATTAGTGTATTCTATTGGATATATTCTATTGGATTGTAAGACCAGAGACCTGTAAAGAGACATAAGTAGGGTATTATTGGAGCAATGAGGTGCAGGCTTGGGTCCAAGGCAGTACATTCTTCTTTTATTGAACCTGTTGGGAATTGGGATGAATGAATACCTTATATTGGTGCTGTACACCCTAGAAGCATTTTAGCTGATTCCAAGTCCTCCCTTCTCCTCACTCCCACTGGTGCCAAATAAGAAAGGACAGAAGAGGCAGCACCATGCAGAAGTCACTGGCTCTTTGTAATTTCATCCTTGTGCTGTAGTACTGCCTGCTCAGCCACGGGAGCAGCACTGGTGCTGAGAGCAGGGTCAGGAGCTGAATCCTTGTAACGTTTGTGACCATTGCTCTATAGAGCAGGAGGAGTCCTCTGCATTGAAGCACCAACTTCATGAATGTTGTCACAGTAATGTGCACACTTCACCAGTGCAGGAGATTGCCGTTTCACAAACCTACATTGAGCTACCTGAGGACCGTCCCTGTGTAGTTAGAACCCCAATAATGTGCCACTCTACAGTTAGGCCACCAGTATTGTGTCCCCCACTGTAGTTATAAAACAAGAGGCAGACAGCGCTCCATAGTGTGATACTGTTTCTTGCACAGAGAAATTGATAAAGGTGGATTTTGCTCTTACCACAGTAGGTTACACTCCACCAAGTGCAACAATGGAACAAGGTGTAAAGAATAAATAGGTGAGGTGTCAGCAGCCACTCCTCGTCTCGTCAGATATAGCTAAAATAACAGTAGAACTCCAACATGTGGACAGGATACACGGGCGCTCGACAACCAGGTAGCAGGATAAAATGTTTAATCACCCATAATGCAACGCGTTTCACAGCACAGCTGCTTCATCAGGCAGCTGTGCTGTGAAACGCGTTGCATTATTTTAGCCTACTGTAGTTAGGCCCCCAATACTGTCGATCCAGCCCCCTCCCCCCTGTTGTTAGGACAACAATACTTTGTCACCTTTAAACACCAAAAGGGAGACCAAAGTATCAGTTTAAAATAAAGACACGTACAGCTTTATTGAAAATTCAGACAAGTAAAAACGCATAAAAAACATATAGTATGGCAAGATGGTGGCACAGGAAAAAATGGGAGGCTGAGAGGAACTGTATATCCTATGTGCAAGGCATCCTCAAATTGCACAGATGTTGTCAAATAGCCAAGTGTAAAAATGTGGTTTGCCACGTAGGGCATAACAAAGAAACACAATAGGCATAAAAAGACATACACAGATGCAATGAGCAGATTACAGCATAAAAGGGCAAAGCATAATAGCAATGAACATGCACCTAATCAGGATACCTCTCACCTCCACTTTGTCACCTCTGTAGATAGGCCCCCAATACTGTGTTCGCCTCTGTCGTTAGGTCCCCAATTCTGGGTCCCCCGTATGTAGTTAGGACCCCAACATTGTGCCCCCTTCCGTAGTTAGGACCTTAATACTGTGTTTCTCTCTTTAGTTAGGCTCCCAATACTGTGTCTGTCTCTGTAGTTAGACCCCCAATATTGTGTCCCCC
The DNA here is from genome assembly GCF_029499605.1 of Hyla sarda. Lineage (NCBI taxonomy): Eukaryota > Metazoa > Chordata > Amphibia > Anura > Hylidae > Hyla > Hyla sarda. Next base: position 316,207,934 of record NC_079189.1, on the reverse strand, counting down.
TTTGTAGTTAGGCCCCTAATACTGTGTCCCCCCTCTATAGTTAGGCCCTCAATACTGTGTGTCCCCTCTATAGTTAGGATCCCAATACTGTCTCTTCCTCTGTAGTTAGGATCTCTGTAGTTAGGCTCCCATAGTGTAGTGTATGTCCTCTTCTTGCTCCTGCCTTCCCCAGCTGCTTGTGCTTGTTGAGCAGGGAAAGAGAAGCATAGCAATAACAAGCCTGTCACTGGTTGGCTGACTGCCACGATTACACCCTATTGGTCCAGTTGAGACACCGGTGAGAGTGTGATAGTGCAAGAGTTAATGTCACCAGATCTCTGGGTACCTGTCCCAGCAAGTCAGTAAATTAACCCTTTTGTAAACATGTTCCACCCGAGCTTCTTTCAGAAAGGTGAGATTATATTTAGAAATCAAAGACCAGAGCTGATCCCTCCTGGTAGCTCCAAACTTACATACTTTTGACAACTTTTACATAATTCTTGGTGACACATGATTAAATATCAGTCCCCTCTCTAGCCTAGGGTATACCAGGAGGTTCCGGTGTAGGCCCAGGTCACTAGGACAGGGGACCTACAGTTTTGCCAGGCAGGGCCTACAGATAGGGATATAGCCAGTTATCCCCTTCTCATCTGCTGTCCAAATAATTACTGACCTATTCACACTATGTATATACTACTGGCTTGAACCAGTCTATACACGATTGTAGTGTTGTACTCTAATAAATATATTGCTTATGAAATATCTTGTTCTTGATTTTTTTGACAACTTTTACATAATGGAAGTCTACCTCAGCAGACGTTTAGGTACCTTTTAAATGTATCTCCCTTCGAAATGCTGTTCCCTTCGTACTGCTGTTTTGCCATAACTCTTATATTATGATGTCATCCCAGGTCTTGGTGGATACTTAGCAAGTCTGTGCTGTGTATGGGCTCTCTACAATGGATAAAGAAAGGAGAAGGTAATAGGGGAAAGTATGGAGGGGAGGAGTGGGGGAGATAAATATATTAAATTACAGCACATATATCACTGACTAACCAGTGTGGAACCAGTAACAGATATTGCAGAGGGTGATTTAAGATTTGAATCCCTTGAGGACACATCTAATTTAGATTTTTGCCATAACTCATTTTTTCTTCCATAGACCCACATGAGGCATGTTTTTTGCACCACCAATTGTATTTTGTAATACCGTAATACCTTTTGTGGTCGGTGCTACATGACTGACGTGCGTGTGTCCCTAACTACAAACCTTACACCCCTAACTAAGCAGTTTGAAGTGTGCCATAACTGCGGTGTAAAGAGTATGCCTGAAAAAGAGGGCATACCCTATGATAAGTGTGATATGTAATAAGGGGACGGCGGGTGGGAACGAAGGAACCCACAGCGTCAAGCAGGTGAGGACGCCGTGGGTTCTTATGGTCACCCGCCCCTCCCACAATCACAGGCCAGCTGCGCAGGCCTTACCATTTGTGGTCGGTGTTACATGACTGACGTGCGTGTGTCCCTAACTACAAACCTTACACCCCTAACTAAGCAGTCTGAAGTGTGCCATAACTGCGGTGTAAAGAGTATGCCTGAAAAAGAGGGCAAAACCCGGATTTAAACAAAACATTTGTTTTATTTCAAATTACAAGACCAAGGATTGAAAGGCGTTCGCCATCTCTTTGCGAGGGTTAGGAATATATTGCATATAACAAGCGGACTTCCAATGTCCTAAACTCTTGATGACGTGAGCCGGAACTCCGTTTTTCGAAGCAGCTGTGGCGGCGCCAATACGGAAGGAATGACCGGATAGCGAGGCTGGATCTCCTCCCAGTGACCTAAACAAAATGCGTAGATTTTTGATAAAGACAGAAGAGGTTAACGGGTTGGATCTGAAACGTAACAAAGGATCGTCAGCGGACAGATTAACACAGGCATTCAATAAATCATGAAGGACTGGGCACCATTTGTGTGCAGTAGGGAAGAAACGGACTAACACAGTTTGGCCCGGCAGAGAAGTCTTAGTGTGACTAAGGGATAATTAAAAATGATCAGAAACATACAAGAGTTGCTTAACCTTAAGAAAGGGTGCATTAATGGACCTGGCAGTGCACTCACCCAGTCTGAGAAACCCATAGTAAGCAAGATACATTGCTGCTTTCAACGTGAGGCTATCATGGAAACCCAAAGGAGAGGAATCTAGCAGGTCCGACAGCTTCCTGAAGAGATCGCCCGTTATGGGTTGTCTGACCGGGCTACGAGGGGCTTCGTTCTTAATGATGCCTTTTAGTGCGGACTTTACCAACCGGGAAGAAAATATGGAATAACTATGGGAGTCTGTCAAGGATAAATGATGTTGGATACCGGCTAAATAACTCTTTATGGTATTATGCGATTGATGGAGTGAAGTGTGGCAAAACCCAATATATGCGAGCAAGAAGGGCACTGACACCTTATCACCCTCTGGGTAACTGGACCTGAATTTTGAAAACAACTTCCATGCTGTGTCATATATTCTACGTGTGTTAGTGGATAAGGAGTCACTGACCAAACATTTAGCCATCCGAAGGTGATGGTTCAGTTCATGAGAAGCAAATGGAAAGGAGGGACTTGTGCCCCTGTACTGTCTGCATCTGGCATCACCTGAAAGAAACGTGACAAGTTATTCCTGGATAAGGCATCTGCTGCAATGTTCTGAACTCCGCTAATGTGCGCACATGAGAAATTAAATACATGCTGTAGGGACAACCACACTAGCCGCCTGGCCAAAGCCATGATCATGGGGCATCTGGACCTACCCTTCAACAAGATGTCTATCGTAGCGGCATTGTCGGAAACAAATAAAACCGTGGATCTGTTCCATGCTGATCCCCACAGCTGGGCTGCCGCGACTATTGGGTACAGTTCAAAGGCTGCTGAATTCCTAGTGAAGCCCTCTAAGCGGGTGATCTCTGGTGGCCAAGGACCAGCGAACCAATGACTGCCCCAGATAGCCGCAAAGCCAGACGATGAGGCAGCATCAGAGAAGACCATGGGTGACTGGTTCCCTACTCTGGGTATAAAGAATGAGATGTTATTCCAATCATCCAGGAATAACTCCCACATAGCCAGGTCGGCCAGGCCTTGTTGATCTAGGCGCAGCAAACTGTTCTGCTGAGGAACTGTGGGTAACAGAGACAGCAAGCGGGAAAAAATGTGCGACCCTGGGGGATTATTCCCATAGCGAAATTAAGCATCCCCAAGATTGTCTGTAACTCTACTTTGGAGATACAAGGGGAATTCCTAAGTTTGTGTATCGCGGCTCTAATTCTAACTAGCTTTGCTTCGGGAAGTCTTGCCTCCATTTTTTGAGAATCGAGCTCGATGCCAAGAAAGGTTAAGACTCTAGACGGACCTTCAGTTTTGGCGGGCAACACGGGGACTCGCAGCTGATCAAAAACTGCCCGGAGAACCTGAAGGTCCCTGGGAAATGCATTGGGATACTCGATTAACAAAAAATCGTCAAGATAATGAATGACGTGTCTGCACTCAAACCTGTTCTCGAGTACCCAGTGAAGGGCAGAAGCAAAGCGATTAAAAAGCCACGGACTGCTGCGTGAACCAAATGTAAGTTTAGTGGCAAAATAGTATAGGTTCTGCCAACGTATGCCATGGCACTTCCACTGCTGGGGCATGATCGGGAGGAGCTTGAAGACATCCGAAATATCTGCCTTGGATAACCAGGCTCCCTGCCCCATGCTGAGAATGACGGCAATGGCCTCGTCAACAGAAGAATACTTGAGAGAGAATTCCTCGGCAGGAATAAGTGCATTAAGACTTGGGACTACCGAAGAATAGGGGGTGGACAAGTCATAAATCAGTCGTTTTTTATTATTAAACTTGCCCGTCGCTAATCCTACAGGGCTAATTCTCCATACATCATAAGGTGAAGTGACATACGGACCGATAATAAAGCCTTTATCCAATTCTGACTATATCAGGCTGGCAACTACATCGGGATCTGACAACGCTGAGACCAGATTCTTACACTCATAGGTCATCTGCGGCAGGGTCACAAAGCCGACGTGGAAACCGGTCTGGAATCCTGTGACTAAGTGTTGTACAAATGAACGGTCAGGGTGATCCTGCAGAAAATGGCCCAAGAGGTCCGAATCTACCGCTGGTCAGGATTTCTCTGTTTTTAGCGTGCATGTGGTCTTGGGTGGGCTCTATAGCAAACTGAACAGATATGTAGTAACCGGCACTGGTGTAATTATAATTATTGCAGATTTGAGATTTTCCCAGATAATGTATGGGTCTGCCCAATTTGTCCGTGAGACCAGACGTTTTGGGGCCTCTAACCTGGATAGTTTTGGATGTGCTGGGCGTGTCGGGAGGTGACTCTTAGTTGGCTGAGGCACACCATTCAGTTGTGTGGGAGGAAGAGTGGCAAGTAGCACATACGGGGGGTTTGAGCCCTGAGAAGTGATTACAGTAAAGTTCGGTGTCAACAATGGCCCAATTAACACAGTAATTATACTGGCTAAGGGCTGTGGCGGCTTTGGCTGAAAAAGATTTATGGTACTGGTAAAACGAGTGGCCCCCGAACTTATGACATAACTCCGTGATTTTGTAAAGGTATTGATCTAATTCCTCCCTTCTTTCTGGTTTAGCGGAACAGATGACGTCGCGGAAAATACTAAATGCCATGATAAACTCGGACAAGGATAACTTTCTATTTAATCTGGCATCCTTAGACTTTAAGACCACCGACACGTCTCCGCAAGCTATCGTCTTATTCTCGTTTAGGTCGTGGGTGGCTATGAGTAAAGATGCCAGATTAACGTCCCTGCCTTCTAAGGTCTCCTTCCTGATGTGGGCTGGTCTAAAATGGGCTGGGGATATGTTAGGAACAGCTGATGCCGTACCTGAAATACTGGCTAACGGTGGTGGCGGCACAGTAGGAGGTGGAACCAGAGAAGAAGTGCCTGCAGTATTTCTGGACTCCATGGCCTGCATCCTATTTTGCATGTCTGCCATATTTGTGGTGAGGTTATTAATCAGAGCATGCAACTGAGTTACTGATGTCTGTATGGTGGACATAGAGTCGTCTTCACTGCTGTGCCCCGCGGACTCAGCAGTGAGGATCCTGTATAGCTCTGCCTTGCATGCAGAAGCTGGGAAGGGAATGCCCCTTTTCACCAGCTCCGCCGTTAGCTTGGGCACAGTCCATGTCCTCAGGGAGAGGACGCTAGCTTGGTCAGATGTTCCGGCGGCATTCTCCAGTACCGAAGCTGAATCCTCTATATCAGAAGCATGCGACATCCTGGAAAACAACCCAAATAGTCACTAAATAAGCTGCCAGAACAACTAGCTACCAAACTAACTAAGCTAACCACCGTGACAGAACAACTTATCTAACCAACTTACCTGTCTGCCTATAATAGAAACAGTGGAAAAGTATCCGAAGACGTGTCGGATTTCAACAGTCTGTATGCGTAACGGGGCCTAGACGGCTAAGTGCCGATGGCAAGTGCACATTGAAACATAAATACCGTAACACACCCGAAACACCATGTACTAAAGTTCTGATTACGTGACTATAAAGTGAAAAAGAGGTGCACCGAAAAATGCAAGTAATCACAACTCGAAGACGTGTCAGGTTCATGAGGTGATTACTTGGATAATGAAGTACAACTCTTACCCGAGTGGAGGTCTTGTCTCAACGTACAAGGAGATATTACATGCCTTATTAACCTGAACGACCAACCGTGTCCTGAACCATACCTTACCCTGAGATTGACGCACCTTATGTCCTTGCTAACCAAAAGATGAACTTTAGAAAGGATACAAAAATGACGTAGAAGGCCACGGAACTAAATAAAACACAGAGTTAGTACCACGCCAAGAGACTTGAAAAGAAATCTAGTTACCTACCCGCTGAATGGTGTCGAGAAATGAATGGAGTCAACTAGATCGGCGACTGAAGCAGAAATACTCGACAAGATTCAAACCCTGAACCAGAATATGACCAGAAATCCGCTGAAACAAGACCAGTAACGTATGTCCATATATAGGCTTCCAGACAAATCTACCTAAAGAACCAAGACAGCCTGATAACAAAACATGATTTACGCAAAGTGTAACACGAGAAAACCCCTTACAAATAGCAGTGAGCCTGACCCTGGGAAAACGAAGATTAAGACAAGAAAGTAAGACATAGACCCAGTCACCAGCACAGCACTGTGCTTACCAATGCAGATGATGGGAAATGGACCACCGTAACATAAGAGGACCCTTAGGTCAGGGAAGTAGTTGACAATTAACTTAACCTGTGAACACATGAGCAACCAGTCAGTGGACCACCAAATCAAGACAAAAATATGATATGAACCTGACCTACCCAACTAGCTGATGAGCCTGGTGTGCTGCTGAGAGATGTATGGAATGGACCTAATGAGACAAAAGATCACGAGCTATCAACCTTGATGCGTAACAAATGCTTGATTATAGTGAGAAGTTAAAATGGAAATGATGAAGAAATCCCCTGTGGAGCGTAGAGAAAACTGGTATGCGATGGCTGGAAGCGACATCATATGTGCAAGACAGGGGATGAAAAGAAAAATGCCGTGGCCACTTGTATGTATGGCAGGACATGGATTGTGCTAATGTAAGATGACATATGAGTGCCTGTAAGCAGAGATATGGACGTTTAAGGAGACTGTGATCAGATATACCAAGGAATGCTCTGGTGCTATGGTGAAAAACGGCCTGGACCCCAAGGGGTTAACCCCAGAGTAATGAGTGTTTACAGAGACCGAGGCTCAATATAAGGTGGCCCAGCATCAAAACATGATTAGAGTGAGAATTATAGGGTTAACTCCTGTGTACCCAGTGGTGCGAGATACTGGAAACCTGAATGAGAGACACAGCCTCGGTACATAAGCACCAGCTGTGACTTGCATCACTCCCACAGGCATCCCGGAATCTGCGTGAAGATTTAGCTGAGCCCAGTGGGTGGGGGGGGGGGGGGAAATTGAGCGTCCCGCCTGGCTGAGCTGACAAAGTGGTGCTGCTATAGTAAGTGATGGGGGGGATGACCTGGGCCGCGCAGGCACGGAGAGAGCTGACAGGGGAATAGATGGTACAGTCAGCTCCAGCCCGCCTAGCGTATGGGCGGGTGTGCGGCCCCAATCAGCTCCCTCCGTGATCACTGCTGCAGTGCCTGCGATAGTAAAACAAAAGCTGGGAGGCAACCGGGGGGGAAGCCGGGCTGTCCACATGTCCCTTACGAGACCAGGCCGCCTGTCGGCACATCCCCCGGTACCCGCAGCTACTCACCAAACGCTGCAGCTTCCTGCGAACAGGAAGCTTGCCGACTTCCGGTCAGCTGACTGTGAACAGCTGACGTAACGAAGGAACCCACGGCGTAAAGCAGGTGAGGACGCCGTGGGTTCTTATGGTCACCCGCCCCTCCCACAATCACAGGCCAGCTGCGCAGGCCTTACCATTTATTCTACATCATTTACACTTACAGAAAATAACAGAAAACAAAAAAATGTTGTCTGCAAAAGTTTAGCACCCTGCAGAGTTAATATCTTGTACTGCCCCCTTTGGCAAGTATCACAGATTGTAAACACTTTTTGTAGCCAGCCAAGAGTCTTTCAGTTCTTGTTTGAGGTATCTTTGCCCATTCTTCCTTACAAAAGTCTTCCAGTTCTTTGAGATTTCTGGGCTGTCTGTCAAACACTTCTCTTTTAAGGTCTGTCCATATATTTTCAATTATGTTGAGGTCAGGAGATTGTGTAGGCCATGGCAAAACCTTCAGTTTACACCTCTTGATGTAATCCCCCGTGGATTTCGAGGTGTGTTTAGGATTATTATCCATTTGTAGAAGCCATCCTCTCTTTAAGTTAAGCTTTTTCACAGATGGCATCAAGTTAGCATCCAAAATTTGCTGAAATTTTATTGAATCCATTTTTCCTTCTACTCGTGAGATGTTCCCTGTGCCACTGGCTGCAATACAAGTTTATAGCCTTCTCCAGCTTTATGAGCGTCAATTATTTTCAGTTTCAGATTTCTAGACAACTGCTCAGAAGAACCCATTGTGCTGATTTTTGGGGCAAGGTCAGATGTGTCTGGGCATTTAAAACCTTTGAGATTGACATTACCTGGTCTTCCAAGATGATGACTGAGAACAATCCATGACACTGGCAGGTCTCAGCTTTGAAAAGGGGGCAGTGCATGCTATAAATTCTGCAGGGTGCCCAAACTTTTTCAGAGGCCATTTTTTGTTTTCTGTTATTTTGAAAGTGTTAATGATGGAAATAAAATCTAACTTTTGTTGACATATTATAAGAATGTCTAATCTCTAATTTGATGCCTTTTGGAGATTTTTCCACCTTTTCTTGGCTTCTTTATGCACATTAATACAAATTTTTACCTGGGGTCTCCAAACTTTTGATCCCCACTGTATATGGTTATCAAAAAGGGGAGCTTGTTTATCACATAAAAATCATTGTGTTATTATTTAATTGGTTGTTTAAGTATATACACTCATGTAAGCATTTATTAACCATAGTCAGCCATTATATGATTGATTCAAAGTCATATGCCGTTATATGATGCAAGTTTTCCTGTTTATCAGAAGGTTCCAGATGTATGCGTTATTTTGCACTGATTGCATATTTTTTAGTCTGATGTTATTTTTGTTATTTCTCATGTAAATCTTCTTTTCTTGCTTCTTGGATGTTGTCCCAGAGAGCAGGTTTCCATCTTGGTTACAAGCAAATAGCAAGTTGATATATCTCATAAAGATAATAATGTTTTTCTGCAGCACTTGATTAGCATTAGCATATCTATTCAATATATTGATCAAAATCATAATAATCATCCTCAACACAGGCAGCACTGAGAAGATCACTGTTATAGTTTATGTGGCCACTATTACTGAAAGGCAGCACTGAGAAAATCACTGTTCTGCTATATGTGGGCGCTATTACTGACAGTATACAAAAAAAAAGAAGGTTGCAGCAGCACTCTTTGTCAAAAAAAATGGAGGCTCTTAGCACACTTTTTTCTGATAAAAACGTGTCCCCCATCCACCACGCGGAGGTGGCCTCTTGTCGGATGGGACCCTAGCATGCTTAATCCACTCACCTCTGCTGGGCATATGGCCTCTGACTGGGTGACATGCAGGATCCACTATCAATTTAAAAACCTCCCGTGAAACAGGGAGGGGTGCATGGCTAGAGAGGGTGCCACTCTCCCTAACTTGCATAGCAAAAACACAAAAAAGGAAAATAGCCAGCACAACTACCTAATACACGGGTGTACGCTGCTGTGGAAAATGCAAAGTATACAAAAAAAGAAGGTCGCAGCAGCACTCTTAGTCAAAAAATGGAGACTCTTAGCACACTTTTTGATCAAAACGTGTCCCCCATCCACCACGTGGAGGTGGCCTCTTGTCGGTTGGGACCCTAACATGCTTAATCCACTCACCTCTGCTGGGAATATGGCCTCTGACTGGGTGACATGCAGGATCCACTATCAATTTAAAAACCTCCCGTGAAACAGGGAGGGGTGCATGGCTAGAGAGGGTGCCACTCTCCCTAACTTGCATAGCAAAAACACAAAAAAGGAAAATAGCCAGCACAACTACCTAATACACGGGTGTACGCTGCTGTGGAAAATGCAAAGTATACAAAAAAAGAAGGTCGCAGCAGCACTCTTAGTCAAAAAATGGAGACTCTTAGCACACTTTTTGATCAAAACGTGTCCCCCATCCACCACGTGGAGGTGGCCTCATGTCGGTTGGGACCCTAACATGCTTAATCCACTCACCTCTGCTGGGAATATGGCCTCTGACTGGGTGACATGCAGGATCCACTATCAATTTAAAAACCTCCTGTGAAACAGGGAGGGGTGCACTGCTAGAGAGGGTGCCACTCTCCCTAACTTGCATGGCAAAAACACAAAAAAGAAAAATAGCCAGCACAACTACCTAATACTATTACTGACAGGCAGCACTGAGAAGATCACTGTTATGGTATATGTGGGCTCTATTACTGACATGCAGCACTGAGAAGATCACTGTTATAGTATATGTGGGTGCTATTACTGTCAGGCAGCACTGAGAAGTTCACTGTTATAGTTTATGTGGGCGCTATTACTGATAGGCAGCACTGAGAAGATCACTGTTAGGCCATGTTCACACGTCGGAATTTCCGTGCCGGGTTCTGCATTGGAATTCAGCACGGAGATTTCGCTGCAGCAGAGTCCTGTTAATTTCAATGGGATTCTCCTGTGCTGTGCACACGGTGGAATTTCCATGTCAGATGTTTCCGGCACAGAAATTCCATTTTCCATGTCTGCACAAAAAATGAACATGTTCATTCTTTGTGCGAAGTCTATTAGACAACGCATTCCTGTGCAGTCCTAGCATTGGCATATTATGCCGATGCCCTGCAGTTTGCGGAATGTCCACACGGAGAATATGTCCTTAAAAGTTACTGTTGCTCTACAGCTTTCCGTGAGGGTGGGCTAGCACTCCTTTGTGCTGTCTGATAGGACAGGAGAGAGCACAGAGGAGTACTATCAGACAGGAGAGAGCACAGGGGAGTGCTTTCAGAGAGGAGAGAGCACAGAGGAGTTCTATCAGACAGGAGAGAGCAAAGAGGAGTACTATCAGAGAGGAGAGAGTACAGTGGAGTACTATCAGACAGGAGAGAGCACAGAGGAGTACTATCATACAGGAGAGAGCACAGTGGAGTCCTATCAGACAGGAGAGAGCACATATGAGTGCTATCAGACAGGAGAGGGCACATATGAGTGCTATTAGACAGGAGAGAGCACAGAAGAGTAGTATCAGACAGAAGAGAGCACAGAGGAGTCCTATCAGACAGGAAAGAACACAGTGGAGTGCTATCAGACAGGAGAGAGCACAGCGGTCTTTTAATGGAACACGGCAGGTGGTGGATCCTCTGGGCCTGTGTGGATGATGACGTGAGCTGTGTCAGGGAGCAGAGTCTAAGGTGCCGCTGGTTTTCACCAGAGCCCACCGCAAAGCGGGATGGTCTTGCTGTGGCAGGCGGCACCCAGGTTGCTACCCCTGGCACGACTCGTCCACACTGGTAGCGGGGAGGTGGCATGGCACAGAAGGAAACTGGCAGGACGTGGCAAGATGGCAGTAGGTCAGGGCAGGTAACAGGTGCAGGGGAGTTAGGGTATCAAGGAACAGGTACACGGTGCAGGGACACAGACTTTCACTATGGCACAAGGTAACCAAAGATCCGTCAGGGAAGCAAGGGAAGAACTGATCAGGTGTAGACACTTAATTAAATAAACAATGGTCCTTTAAGAGTAAGAGCTTTGGCATGCATGTGCCCTAGGAGGCGGGGGCACGCGCACCGGGCCTGCGAGGACACGGAGAGGCGGAAGGTGAGTGACAGGCTGTGATTTGCATGCGGGCGCATCCTGCAATGTGAATCCCAGTGCCGCCGGCAGCAGAGACATGAGCAAAGAGCGCTTATGGCCGGCATGTCCGGCCGGAGCGCAGGCATTACAGGTATTCTATCAGGCAGGAGAGAGAACAGAGGAATGCTATCAGACAGGACAGAGCACAGAGGAGTGTTATCAGACAGGAGAGAACAGAGGAGTAGTATCAGACAGGAGAGAGCATAGAAGAGTGCTATCAGACAAGGGAGAGCCCAGAGCAGTACTATCAGCCAGGAGAGAGCATAGAGGAGTCCTATCAGACAGGAGGGAGCACAGAGGAGTGTAATCAGACAGGAGAGAGCACAGAGGAGTGCTATTAGACAAGGAAGAGCACAGAGGAGTGCTATCAGACAGGACAGAGCACAAAGCAGTGCTATCAGACTGGACAGAGCACAGAGGAGTGCTATCAGACAGGACAGAGCACATATGAGTGCTATCAGGTAGAAGAGAGCAAGCACAGAGGAGTACTATCAGACAGGAGAGAGCACAGAGGAGTACTATCAGACAGGAGAGAGCACAGAGGAGTACTATCAGACAGGAGAGAGCACAGAGGAGTGCTGTCAGACAGGGGAGAGCACAGAGGAGTGCTATCAGACAGGAGAGAACAAAGAGGAGACCTATCAGATAGTAGAGAGCACAGAGGAGTGCTATCAGACAGGAAAGAGCACAGAGGAGTCCTATCAGACAGGAGAGAGCACAGAGGAGTGTTATCAGACAGGAGAGAGCACCGAGGAGTACTATCAAACAGGAGAGAGCACAGAGGAGTGCTGTCAGACAGGGGAGAGCACAGAGGATTGCTATCAGACAGGGGAGAGCACAGAGGAGTGCTATCAGACAGGAGAGAACAAAGAGGAGTCATATCAGACAGGAGAGAGCACAGAGTCCCATCAGACAGGAGAGAGCACAGAGGAGTCCCATCAGACAGGAGAGAGCACAGAGGAGTGTTATCAGACAGGAGAGAACAGAGGAGTAGTATCAGACAGGAGAGAGCATAGAAGAGTGCTATCAGACAAGGGAGAGCACAGAGCAGTACTGTCAGAGAGGAGAGAGCATAGAGGAGTCCTATCAGACAGGAGAGATGACAGAGGAGTGTAATCAGACAGGAGAGAGCACAGAGGAGTGTTATAAGGCAGGAGAGAACAGAGGAGTACTATCAGACAAGAGAGAGCACAGAGGAGTGCTGTCAGACAAGGGAGAGCACAGAGGAGTGCTATCAGACAGGAGAGAGCACAGAGGAGTCCCATCAGACAGGAGAGAGCACAGAGGAGTGTTATCAGACAGGAGAAAGCACAGAGTAGTGTTATCAGACATGAGAGAACAGAGGAGTACTATCAGACAGGAGAGAGCATAGAGGAGTACTATCAGACAAGAGAGAGCACAGAGGAGTACTATCAGACAGGAGAGAACAGAGGAGTACTATCAGACAGGAGAGAACAGAGGAGTATTGTCAGACAGGAGAGAGCACAGAGGAGTACTATCAGACAGGAGAGAGCACAGAGGAGTGTTATCAGACAGGAGAGAACAGAGGAGTACTATCAGACAGGAGAGAGAATAGAGGAGTGTTATCAGACAGGAGAGAACAGAGGAGTACTATCAGACAGGAGAGAGCACAGAGGAGTGCTATTAGACAAGGGAGAGCACAGAGGAGTGCTATCAGACAGGAGAGAGCACAGAAGAGTGCTATAAGACAGGAGAGAGCACAGAGGAGTACTATCAGACAGGAGAGAGCACAGAGGAGTGCTGTCAGACAGGGGAGAGCACAGTGGAGTGCTATCAGACAGGAGAGAGCACAGAGGAGTGCTATCAGACAGGAGAGAACAAAGGAGTACTATCAGATAGTAGACAGCACAGAGGAGTCATATTAGACAGGAGAGAGCACAGATGAGTCCTATCAGACAGGAGAGAGCACAGAGGAGTGCTGTCAGACAGGGGAGAGCACAGAGGAGTGCTATCAGATGGGAGAGCAGAGAGGAGTGCTATCAGACAAGCGAGAACAAAGAGGAGTCCTATCAGACAGGAGAGACCACAGAGGAGTGTTATCAGACAGGAGAGAGCACAGAGGAGTCCTATCAGACAGGAGAGAGCACAGAGGAGTGCTATCAGACAGGAGAGAGCACAAAGGAGTCCTATCAGACAGGAGAGAGCACAGAGGAGTGTTATCAGACAGAGGAGAGCACCGAGGAGTACTATCAGACAGGAGAGAGCACAGAGGAGGGCTATCAGACAAGGGAGAGCACAGAGGAGTGCTATCAGACAGGAGAGAACAAAGGAGTACTATCAGATAGTAGACAGCACAGAGGAGTTGTATCAGGCAGGAGAGAGCACAGATGAGTCCTATCAGACAGGAGAGAGCACAGAGGAGTACTATCAGACAGGAGAGAGCACAGAGGAGTGCTGTCAGACAGGGGAGAGCACAGTGGAGTGCTATCAGACAGGAGAGAGCACAGAGGAGTGCTATCAGACAGGAGAGAACAATGGAGTACTATCAGATAGTAGACAGCACAGAGGAGTCATATTAGACAGGAGAGAGCACAGATGAGTCCTATCAGACAGGAGAGAGCACAGAGGAGTGCTGTCAGACAGGGGAGAGCACAGAGGAGTGCTATCAGATGGGAGAGCAGAGAGGAGTGCTATCAGACAAGCGAGAACAAAGAGGAGTCCTATCAGACAGGAGAGACCACAGAGGAGTGTTATCAGACAGGAGAGAGCACAGAGGAGTCCTATCAGACAGGAGAGAGCACAGAGGAGTGCTATCAGACAGGAGAGAGCACAAAGGAGTCCTATCAGACAGGAGAGAGCACAGAGGAGTGTTATCAGACAGAGGAGAGCACCGAGGAGTACTATCAGACAGGAGAGAGCACAGAGGAGGGCTATCAGACAAGGGAGAGCACAGAGGAGTGCTATCAGACAGGAGAGAACAAAGGAGTACTATCAGATAGTAGACAGCACAGAGGAGTCGTATTAGGCAGGAGAGAGCACAGATGAGTCCTATCAGACAGGAGAGAGCACAGAGGAGTGCTGTCAGACAGGGGAGAGCACAGAGGAGTGCTATCAGATGGGAGAGCAGAGAGGAGTGCTATCAGACAAGAGAGAACAAAGAGGAGTCCTATCAGACAGGAGAGAGCACAGAGGAGGGCTATTAGACAAGGGAAAGCACAGAGGAGTGCTATCAGACAGGAGAGAACACAGAAGAGTGCTATAAGACAGGAGAGAGCACAGAGGAGTACTATCAGACAGGAGAGAGCACATAGGAGTGCTGACAGACAGGGGAGAGCACAGAGGAGTACTATCAGACAGGAGAGACCACATAGGAGTCCAATCAGACAGGAGAGAGCACAGAGGAGTGTTATCAGACAGGAGAGCACAGAGGAGTACTATCAGACAAGAGAGAACAAAGGAGTACTATCAGACAGGAGAGAACAGGGGAGTATTATCAGACAGGAGAGAGCACAGAGGAGTGTTATCAGACAGGAGAGAACAGAGGAGTACTATCAGACAGGAGAGAGCACAGAGGAGTGCTATTAGACAAGGTAGAGCACAGAGGAGTGCTATCAGACAGGAGAGAACAAAGGAGTACTATCAGACAGGAGAGAACAGAGGAGTATTATCAGACAGGAGAGAGCACAGAGCAGTACTATCAGACAGGAGAGAGCACAGAGGAGTGTTATCAGACAGGAGAGAGTACAGAGGAGTACATCAGACAGGAGAGAGCATAGAGGAGTGTTATCAGACAGGAGAGAGCACAGATGAGTACTATCAGACAGGAGAGAGCACATAGGAGTACTATCAGACAAGAGAGAGTACAGAGGAGTGCTGTCAGACAGGGGAGAGCACAGAGGAGTGCCATCAGACAGGGGAGAGCACAGAGGAGTGCTATCAGACAGGAGAGGGCACAGAGGAGTCATATCAGACAGGAGAGAGCACAGAGGAGTCATATCAGACAGGAGAGAGCACAGAGGTGTTGTATCAGACAGGAGAGAGCATAGAGGAGTGCTATCAGACAAGGGAGAGCACAGAGCAGTACTATCAGACAGGATAGAGCATATAGGAGTCCTATAAGACAGGAGGGAGCACAGAGGAGTCCTATCAGACAGAAGAGAGCACAAAGGAGTCCTATAAGACAGGAGAGAGCACAGAGGAGTTTTATAAGGCAGGAGAGAACAGAGGAGTGCTATCAGACAGGAGAGAGCACAGAGGAGTGCTATCAGACAGGAGAGAGCACAGAGGAGTGCTATCAGACAAGGGAGAGCACAGAAGAGTGCCATCAGACAGGAGAGAGCACAGAAGAGTGCTAGCCCACCCCCACTTACTGGACTTTGTCCATGCCCGTGCTTCAGCTTGGACAAAGCCATAATTTTATAAGCCATGATTTCTATAAAAAGCAAATCAAATTTTCTTTTGAAGTATATTAGAAAGGTACAAAATATATGTACAACATATGAAACTTTTTGTATCTGACAGTGCCCACTTAAATGAAATAGTGTATAGGCTATAGAAAGACATGTAAAATGAGCTTTTATATCCAGGCGGTCCTAGCACCAACTGATTCTGGAATTTTTCCGTCTGGAGCTTCCTAAGTGTGATCCCAACCTAAATGTTCATCTTCAGCTGTCCAAAAAGTTGGGATGTATGTGTCCTGTATGGGTCACAAGGACAGCGACCTCAGTTATATTGCATACGATTACTTATAATATGTCACTGATCAATTATTTACTGCACATAGATACAACTCAGGGGAGAGCAATTGCAGTGTGATTAGACTCCACCCCTTCTATTCCTGCTAAGCCAGAGGCATCATGAGAAACGAAGCTGCATTATCAAATCATATTAGTGGGGACATAGGAATATTTAGATGGCAGATAACCCATGTATGCCACAAGAACATAAATAGGTATACACATGGTATACACAAAATTCTCTCTCTCTCTCTCTTGTGAAAAAAACGCTACGGCCAGATGTTAGCTGCAAGTCAATAGGGAACTGCAAAATGCCAAATTCACTGGGCGTTTTTCAGTTTGGCGTTTTGTTTTAATCCTTTTGTTGTTTTTGGGCTCCTTGGCAGTTTTTAAAAAACGTCCTCTTGTCAAGACTTTGGCGTTTTTTGGGGAAAATCTTGGCGTTTTCCTCCCACAGAAGTCTATGGGAGTGAAAAAACGCCAAGAAAAACGCCATGTGGGTTTTAACTTTGGCGTTTAGGGATCAATTTATGTGGGCGGGTAGGGCACTAAAAATGTAGCCGACAATAATAAAAATTTTGTGTGTGTTTGTTTTTTACATTTAAAAAAAAAAATTGTAGGAAGTATTACTACTTCTAGCATTGAACTGAATATACAGGGAACCCTATGTGTTTTTTGTTTTTTTTTCATAAACAAATAAAAAATTTGAAAAAAACGCATAGGGTTCCCCCTATTTTCAGTATCAGCCAGATACCAACCAAGCAGCAACAGCCTGACTTTACCAGTGTGGGCAAGGACCATTGTTACTGGCCCTCCCCAGCCTAAATAACGCCAGCCTGTTACCGCCTAGGCCCAGGAGCGCAATTTTTGACGCTCCGGGCCTGTTGGTACCGGCTCTTCCCGGCACCACTGTGGTGGTGGGTACCGGGGTAATAATTGGGGGTTAGCGCCAGCGGTTTTTGGGGCTAACGCTAAGCCCCGGCTTAGTAATGGATTCCGTCTATTAGACAGCCTTCATTACTAAGCCTGAATATTCAATGAAAAAAAACACAACACATTGGAAAAATTATTCTATTTTAAAAAACACTCCCCCACAGCCCTCGTTAACCATTTTATTAAAATAAAAAAAATCCAGTTCATCCGTCGTAATCCATGAAATCTGCCGTAATCCTCTGCATACATGGATCTGAAATGAGAAGAAGAAAAATAAAAACACAAAAAATGGGTTAGGACATTTTTTGCGCTCTCCAAAGGGGAGAGCGCCCATAATGCAATGTCTACCTAAACAGGGAGCCTCCAATTGGTGCAAAACTACAACTCCCAGCATGCCCAGACAGCCTTTGGCTGTCTGGGCATGCTGGGAGTTGTAGTTTAGCAACAGATGGAGTCTCCCTGTCTGGGTAGACACGGCCACAAGGGTCTGTTCACATTATACAAAATGGACAATGTTAACAGAGCTTCAGACTTACCAGCCTGACTCCCGTCTGTAGCTCCGCCCCTAATGATGTCATCACTAGGAGGAGGATCTACACAGACCCGGCAGGGACAGAAATAAGGGAGGTAAGTGGACCTCCTGTTCTGTATACACTATATACAGCTATCTATAGATAGCTGTATATAGTGTATACCGCCCAAAAGGGCTATAGGAGCAGGGAGTCCTGTTAGTATAGTGACAGGATTACCGGCTCCTGTATAGTATACACAGGTACACTATATGGCCGGGGGAGGCGAGTAGTGATACTGTACATCACTCCTCACCTCCTTACACTCTGTGGACCAGCGCTCAGCATCCGACCCACAGAGTGGTACCTGAAGACTGCCACAGGGGACAAATTTGGCTGTTTCCACACACCAGGGAAAACGCCAGAAAAAAATGCCAGAAAAACTTCCAAAACACAGGAAAAAGCTGTGGCAGTTTTTCTGGCATTTTTGCTGGTGTTTCTTTAGGTGTACAAAAAATATAATTCATATAACGTGTAAAGAGAGAACAAATGACAGAAACATATACTCAATATAATAACTGTATAGCATATTAAGATTCCGGTAGCACAGTCCATAAGTCGTATACACTGACAAGAAAATGCAGTTTCTCTAGCTTTCGAGTTACATATGACTAAGAAGTCCAATAGGATTATCTTTGGCTAAATAAGGGTTATTTTAAGAATGTTACCCAGAGAAGAAAAAAAGAAAAAAGAAAAAGGAAAATAGTTACTGTGATGTACACATAGATCAATGTAAAAAGCTATATGCCATCCGAGATTGTAGGGAATATATGTTATAGGTAGATAACTAAACAAAAAGAGAAGATGGAGGATAAAAGGGAGCATAGTGAGAATAGAAGAAGGAAATAATAAAAATAAACTAGCCTATGCTGCACTAGCAAAAGATAATTCCTAGAGTTGTTCCCTAAACCAGTACTTTCCAAACTGGGTGTCCTGACATTCTTAAGTGGCCACTGCCAGTGATGCCTGATTATGAACTGGCAGCTGGCGATGCGGCCACTTTAAAGGGAAACTGATGAATGACACCCCTAACATTGCACCGAGGAACGGAGCAGGAGGATGTGTTTGTCAGTGCCGCTCAGGAGGATGTCACTCATCAGACCCGCCAAGTTGTTTAGCCTGTATCTCAGCCTGCTGGAGCACGTTGGTAGACACAAGTCAGGTGAGAAATGGCACAGTGTGTGGAAGGGGGAATGAATGGCACAGGGGATGATCAAGGAGGGGAAGAATGAAATGGAACAGGGGGGATGAATTGGCCCAGGGGGTGATGAAATGGCGAAGGGATGATAAAGGGGCAAAGGGGATAGCAGCCACATTTGTAATGCTGATACTGGTATCATGATGTGCGTCATAGGGGAGGAGTGTGTCACTAAACTATGCATGTCTAATAAGGGTTTCACCAAAATGAATAGTTTGGAAAGCTCTCCGCTAATATTTTTCTGTACGAAAGAATGTGGGCCAGACTTGGGATGAACTTGTTCCGACAAGCACTTGTGCAAAGAACACTGCTAATGTATAAGCATAAATATACAAGTAATTACATTTAAAAATAACTTTATTAAGTATCTGTTTCAAACAAGAAAAAGTAAAAACTCTCTAAGCTTAAAGTTTTATTTTAGGACTTTTTATTGAAGGCCTATCCTCAGAGGTAACTCCCAGAGTAAAGTTTGTAGGCCTAGAAAGATGTCTGTTTGTGTTATGTGTCTTCTGGATGCAATTTTGGGTGTTGTGCTCTGCCTGAGGCTATGTTCACATGGTGGAATTCTGCAAGAATATTCCGCTGCAGTAGAGTCCCATTTATTTAAATGGGACTCTGCTGCACTGTGCACACAAGGAACTTCTGCGGCATATGTTTCTGCAACGGAAATCCCGATTCCGGCATCCGCAGAAATGTTGAACCCCTTGAATTCCCCTTGGAAATGCATTGCTATCTATGAAGACTGTATTTCAGAGCCGTCCAAGCAAATGTGCAGAATGTCTGCCGGTATTTTCCGGGTGGACATTCCACACATTTTGAGCCATGTGAACATGGCCTAACAATGCCTAAGGGAGAACAGAACCATTGTGGTTGTTTATTTCTCCTGGTCTCCTTATGGGATCTACACATGAGGCATTGTCTTTTTTTATATTACAGTTGTATCTTCAGGATAGGTGATAAAAATTTAATCATGGGGGGGTCCAATACCCGGTACGACCATTGATCAGCTTTTTGCCAGAGCTGCATTTACAAATATACTGTAAAAGGAGATGAAAGCAGATGGCTCTGTACATTTTGTAATGTCCATGCTCGATTATTGCAGCTCAGCTCCCTCCTGAAGTGAATAGGAACTGTGCTGCATTAACCCCTTAAGGACCAAGCCCATTTTGACCTTAAGGACCAGCCCAATTTTATTTTTGCATTTTCGTTTTTTCCTCCTCGTCTTCAAAATATTATAACTCTTTTATATTTTCATCCACAGACTAGTATGAGGGCTTGTTTTTTGCATGACCAGTTGCCCTGCATAATGAAATCACTCATTATACCATAAAATGCATGTCGCAAGCAAAAAAAATACTATTTATGTGGGGAAATTAAAAAGAAAACCACAATTTTTGCTAATTTTGTAAGGTTTAGTTTTCACGCCGTACAATGTATGGTAAAAATGACATGTGTTCTTTATTCTGTGGGTCAATACTATTAAAATGATAACCATCATTATATACTTTTCTATTATTGTTGCACAAAAAATCGCAAACTTTTTAACCAAATTAATATGTTTAACCTCTTAAGGACCCATGACGTATGCATACGTCATGGGTCCCGGTCCTGCGATATAACGCGGGGTCACACGGTGACCCCGCATCATATCGCGGCGGGCCCGGCGTCATAGTGAAGCCGGGACCCGCCTCTAATAGCGCGCGGCACTGATCGCTGTGCCGCGCGCTATTAACCCTTTAGCCGCGCGCTCAAAGCTGAGCCGCTCGGCTAAAAACGAAAGTAAAAGTGCCCGGCTAGCTCAGGGAGCTGTTCGGGATCGCCGCGGTATAATCGCGGCATCCCGAACAGCTGTAGCACAGGAGGAGGTCTTCTTACCTTCTCCTGTGCTGTCCGATCGCCGAATGAATGCTTCAAGCCTGAGATCCAGGCTTGAGCATTCAATCGCCGAAAACACTGATTGATCCATTCCTATGGAGATGGATCAATCAGTGTAAAAGATCAGTACATGCAATGTTATAGCCCCCTATAGGAGCTATAATGTTGCATAAGAAAAGTGTAAAAAAATCATTAACCCTTTCAATTATCCCTTCCCCTAATAAAAGTTTAAATCACCCGGCATTTCCAAAAATAAAAAAAACATTATGTAAATAATAATAAAAATAAACATATGTGGTATTGCCGCGTGCGGAAATGTCCGATTTATAAAAATATACCACTTTTTAAACCGCTCGTTCAATGGCGCACGCGCAAAAAAATTCCAAAGTCCAAAATAGCGCATTTTTGATCACTTTTTATACCACAAAAAAGTGAATAAAAAGTGATCAAAAAGTCTGATCAGAACAAAAATGGTACTGATAAAAACTTCAGATGACGGCGCAAAAAATGAGTCCTCAAAGCGCCCTGAACACAGAAAAATAAAAAAGTTATAGGGGTCAAAAGATGACCATTTTAAACGTATAAATTTTCCTGCATGTATTCATGATTTTTTTCGGAAGTGATACAAATTCAAACCTATACAAGTAGGGTATCATTTTAACCGTATGGACCTACAGAATAAAGATAAGGTATCATTTTTGACAAAAAATGTACTGCGTTAAAATAGAAGCCCCCAAAACTTACAAAATAGTGTTTTTTCATCAATTTTGTCGCACATTGATTTTTTTTCCCGTTTCATCGTAGATTTTTGGGTAAAATAACTAATGTCATTACAAAGTAGAATTAGTGACGCAAAAATTAAGCCATTATATATAATTTTAGGTGAAAATTTTTAAGAGTTATGATTTTTTAAAGTTAAGGAGGAAAAATTGAAAATGAAAAAACGGAAAAAGCCCGGGTCCTTAAGGGGTTAAAATCCTTCTATTTTGACGACCTATATCTTTTTCATTTTTCCGTATAATCGGCGGTATGAGGACTCATTTTTTGCACCATTATCTGTACTTTTTATTGATACTTTTTATTGTGGTTATAAAACTTTAATAGTTTTTTTTTTTATGTGAATGTGACAAAAAAAGTAGCAATTTTGCGCTTTTTTTATTTTTACGTTCTCGCCGTTCACCGTACGGGATCAATAACATTATATTTTAATACTTCAGACATTTAAGCACACGGCGATACCAAATATGTGTATTAATAATTTTTTACACACTTTATGGGGGTAAAATGGGAAAAAAAGGACAGCTAACATTTTTATTGGGGGGAGGGGATTTTTAAAAAATTTTTTTACTATTTTATTTTTTACTTTCATTTTTATATTTTAATAGTCCCCATAGGGGACTATCTATAGCAATCGTTTGATTGCTAATACTGTTCAGTGCTATGCATAGGGCACAGCACTGATCAGTATTATCGGTGATATTCTGCTCTGGTCTGCTCGATCTCAGACCAGAGCAGAAGACCCCGGGAGACGGACGGAGGCAGGTGAGGGGACCTTCGGCCTCCATGCTGGATGATCGGATCGCTGCAGCAGTGCTGCGGGCTATCCGATCATCCATTGAAAGTACCACGCTGCGGCAGATGCCGTGATCTGTATTGATCATAGCATCTGAGGGGTTAATCTGCGATTGCAGATGTCCACCATTACCGGTGGGTCTCTGGCTGCTGATAGCTGCTGGGACCTGCGGCGCGTAAATGTAAGCCATGGTGCGTTAACATTTACGTCCATTGTCGTTAAGGAGTTAACCCAGCAGGGCCACTGTATATACTGTATATGGGGACCGTAACTCTGGCAAACAGCTGAAAAAAACTTTTATGGGGGGTATTTTTAGGGGGGGTATTTTCTGCTATTAACCCTTGCAAAAATTTGAAATTTGGGGGGAAACACACATTTTAGTGAAAAAAAAATATGTTTTTTTACATATGCAAAAGTCGTGAAACCCCTGTGGGGTATTAAGGCTCACTTTATTCCTTGTTACGTTCCTCAAGGGCTCTAGTTTCCAAAATGGTATACCATGTGTTTTTTTTTTTTGCTGTTCTGGCACCATAGGGGCTTCCTAAATGCGACAGGCCCCGGAGCAAAATTTGCTCTCAAAAAGCCAAATATCACTCCTTCTCTTCTGAGCATTGTAGTTTGCCCGTAGTGCACTTCAGGCCAACTTATGGGGTACCTCCATACTCAGAAGAGATGGGGTTACAAATTTTGGGGGGTATTTTCTGCTATTAACCCTTGCAAAAATGTGAAATTTGGGGGGAAACACACATTTTAGTGAATTTTTTTTTTTTTTTTTTTTACATATGCAAAAGTCGTGAAACACCTGTGGGGTATTAAGGCTCACTTTATTCCTTGTTACATTCCCCAAGGGGTCTAGTTTCCAAAATGGTATGCCATGTGTTTTTTTTTTTTTTGCTGTTCTGGCACCATAGGGGCTTCCTAAATGCAACATGCCCCCCAAAAACCATTTCTGAAAAACGTACTCTCCAAAATCCCCTTGTCGCTCCTTCGCTTCTGAGCCTTCTACTGCGCCGGCCGAACAATTTACGTAGACATATGATGTATGTCCTTACTCAAGAGAAATTGGGCTACAAATATAAATATACATTTTTTCCTTTTACCCCTTGTAAAAATTCAAAAATTGGGTTTACAAGAACATGCTAGTGTAAAAAATGAAGATTGTGAATTTTCTCCTTCACTTTGCTGCTATTCCTGTGAAACACCTAAAGGGTTAAAACACTTACTGATTGTCATTTTGTATACTTCGGGGGTGTAGTTTTTATAATGGGGTCATTTGTGGGGTATTTCTAATATGAAGACCCTTCAAATCCACTTCAAACCTGAACTGGTCCATGAAAAAAGCGAGTTTCAAAATTTTGAAGCCCTCTGGTGTCTTCCAAAAGTAAAAACACGTCAATGTTATGATGCAAACATAAAGTAGACATATTGGAAATGTGAATAAAAAAATAAATTATTTTGAATATCCATTTTCCTTACAAGCAGAAAGCTTCAAAGTTAGAAAAATGCAAAATTTTCAAATTTTGCATCAAATTTTGGGATTTTTCACCAAGAAAGGATGCAAGTTACCTCAAAATTTTACCACTATGTTAAAGTAGAATATGTCACGAAAAAACAGTCTCGGAATCAGAATGATAACTAAAAGCATTCCAGAGTTATTAATGTTTAAAGTGACAGTGGTCAGATGTGCAAAAAACGCTCTGGTCCTAAGGTGTAAAATGGCCTGGTCCTTAAGGGGTTAAAAGAAATGCTAACTTTTTTTTCCACAAAATTGGTATGTATAAAATTGTAATTTTAATAGTTTGGACACTTACGCAAGCAGCGATACCACATATGTAAAAATGTTTTCCTTTTTTTTTTTTTGTAAAATGGGAAAATAAGGGGGATTAGATTTTTTTATTAGGGGAGGTGTTTTTTATATACTTTTTTGAAACTTTTTTTTATTTTACACTTTTGAAGTCCCCACATGGGACTTTTATGTGCAATGATTAGATTGCATTTACTACTTAAAGGGGTACTCCAGTGGAATATTTTTTTTTTTTTTTTTTATCAACTGGTTGCAGAAAGTTAAAACAGATTTGTAAAATACTTCTATTAAAAAATCTTAATCCTTCCAGTAGTTATTAAAGGAGTAGTCCAGTGGTGGCTCTAAGGATAGGGGATAAGTTGCAGATCGCGGGGGGTCCGACCGCTGGGGCCCCCTGCGATCTCCTGTACGGAGCCCCGACAGCCCGTGGGAAGGGGGCGTGTTGACCTTTGCACGAGGCGGCGGCCGACATGCCCCCTCAATACAACTCTATGGCAGAGCCGAAGCGCTGCCTTCGGCAATCTCCGGCTCTGCCATAGAAGTGTATTGAGGGGGCGTGTTGGCCGCCGCTTCGTGCGGGGGTCGACACCCGCTATCTGGGCGGAGAGCCGGGGCCCCGTACAGAGAGATCGCAGGGGGCCCCGGCGGTTGGACTCCCCGCGATCTCAAACTTATCCCCTATCCTTAGGATAGGGGATAAGTTTTTCACCACTGGACTACCCCTTTAACAGCTGAATACTACAGAGGAAATTCTTTTCTTTTTGGAACACAGAGCTCTCTGCTGACTTCTCTGTCTATTTTAGGAACTGTCCAGAGCAGAATATGTTTGCTATGGGGATTTTCTCCTACTCTGGACAGTTCTTAAAATGGACAGAGATGTCAGCAGAGAGCACTGTGCTCGTAATGTCAGCAGAGAGCTTTGTGTTCCAAAAAGAAAAGAATTTCCTCTGTAGTATTCAGCAGCTAATAACTACTGGAAGGATTAAGATTTTTTTTAATAGAAGTAATTTACAAATCTGTTTAACTTTCTGGCACCAGGTGATTAAAGAAAAAAAAAAAAGTTTTCCACTGGAGTACCCCTTTAACCCCTTAAGGACCCAGCCATTTTACACCTTAGGACCAGAGCGTTTTTTGCACATCTGACCACTGTCACTTTAAACATTAATAACTCTGGAATGCTTTTAGTTATCATTCTGATTCCGAGATTGTTTTTTCGTGACATATTCTACTTTAACATAGTGGTAAAATTTTGTGGTAACTTGCATCCTTTCTTGGTGAAAAATCCCCAAATTTTATGAAAAATTTGAAAATTTTGCATTTTTCTAACTTTGAAGCTCTCTGCTGTAAGGAAAATGGATATTCCAAATATTATTTTTTTGGTTCTCATAAACAATATGTCTACTTTATGTTTGCATCATAACATTGACGTGTTTTTACTTTTGGAAGACACCAGAGGGCTTCAAAGTTCAGCAGCAATTTTCTAATTTTTCACAAAATTTTCAAACTCACTATTTTTCAGGGACCAGTTCAGGTTTGAAGTGGATTTGAAGGGTCTTCATATTAGAAATACCCGACAAATGACCCCATTATAAAAACTGCACCCCCCCAAAGTATTCAAAATGACAGTCAGCGTTTTATCCCTTTAGGTGTTTCACAGGAATAGCAGCAAAGTGAAGGAGAAAATTCACAATCTTCATTTTTTACACTTGCATGTTCTTGTAGACCCAATTTTTGAATTTTTACAAGGGGTAAAAGGAGAAAATACTTATACTTATATTTTCAGCCCAATTTCTCTCGAGTAAGCACATACCTCATATGTCTATGTAAATTGTTCGGCGGGCACAGTTAGTTTACACTAACATGCTTGTGTAGACCCCAACTTCCCCTTTTCATAAGGGGTGAAAGGAGAAAAAGCCCCACAAAATTTGTTAGGCAATTTCTCCCGAGTAAGGAGATACCCCATATGTTACCCTAAACTGTTGCCTTGAAATACGACAGGGCTCCAAAGTGAGAGCGCCATGTGCATTTGAGGCCTGAATTAGGGATTTTCATAGGGGTGGACATAGGGGTATTCTA
Source organism: Hyla sarda (assembly GCF_029499605.1). Taxonomy (NCBI): domain Eukaryota; kingdom Metazoa; phylum Chordata; class Amphibia; order Anura; family Hylidae; genus Hyla; species Hyla sarda. The sequence goes on along the minus strand of NC_079189.1, from coordinate 316,181,773 downwards.
CACCAGTGATTCCCAAACAGGGTGCCTCCAGCTGTTGCAAAACTCCCTGCATGCTTGGACAGTCAACGGCTGTCCGGCAATACTGGGAGTTGTTGTTTTGCAACAGCTGGAGGCTCCATTTTGGAAACAGTGGCGTACCAGACGTTTTTCATTTTTATTGGGGAGGGGGCTGTGTAGGGGTTTGTGTATATGTAGTGTTTTTTACTTTTTATTTTATTTTGTGTTAGTGTAGTGTAGTGTTTTTAGGGTACAGTCACACGGGCGGGGGATTACAGCGAGTTTCCCGCTGCGAGTTTGAGCTGCCGTGCAAAATTTGCTGCATCGCAAACTTGCAGCCTGATTCTCACAGTGAGCCCCCTGCCCATGTGAATGTACCCTGTACATTCACAGGGGGGGGGACCTCCAGCTGTTGCAAAACTACAACTCTCAGCATGCACGGTCTATCAGTGCATGCTGGTAGTTATAGTTTTGCAACAGCTGGAGGCACACGGGTTGGGAAACACTGAGTTAGGAAGCAGACAATGTTTCCCAACCAGTGTGCCTCCAGTTGTTGCAAAACCACAACTCCCAGCATGCCCAGACAGCCGAAGGGCATATTGGGAGTAGTAGTTACGCAACAGCTGGAGGAGAACAGTTTGGGGACCACTGTGTAGTGGTGTCCAAGCTGTAGCCCTCCAGATGTTGCAAAACTACAACTCCCAGTATGCCAAAACTGTCCAGGCATGCTGGGAGTTGTAATTCTGCAACATCTGAAGGGCCAGATGTTACAGAACTACAACTACCAGCATGCCTGGATAGTAAGGGCATGCTGAGGATGTATAGTTTTGCAACATCTGGAAGGGCACAGTGGTCTCCAAACTGTGGACCTCCAGATTTTGCAAAACTGCAACTCCCAGCATGCCCAGACGCCAAGGGCTGTCTGGGCATGCTGGGAGTTGTAGTGTAAGGGGACCAGATGGAGCAGTCCAGATCGCTTTACGGCGGTCTGGACTGCTGCAAAGGTCCCGCAACGCCGGCAAAGATCCACTCACCTGTCGCCACCGCCGCCGTTTCCGCCGCTGGGATCCGGGTCTTCAGGGATGAGGTAAGTACCGGGGCCGGGCCCCAGCACTCCCCCGTCCCCCGCCGCGTCCTCCGGTCTTCCTCCCTTTCTGTCCGGACTTCCAGGGCAGGGCGGGAGGAAGTAACCACCCCCCTGCGATTGGTTTGGTTAGCTAACCGACGAATCGCAGGGGATAGGAGGAGGTGGCAGGCTTGCCACCTCGCTCCTATACTTCAGCATGGTCCTGGCTGTCTGTGACAACCGGGATCATGCAAAATTACCGGGCGGTCGGGTCCCAGAGACCCGATCAGCCCGGTAAGGCCACAGATCGCAGGGGCGATTTCCCTCGTGATTTGTGACGATTGCCGACATGGAGGGCCGACATGGTTCCCCTTGGCGTTTGCCCTGGATGCCTGCTGAAGCATTTGAGCAGGCATCCGCTTCCGATCTCTGCCCAGCGCGCGGCAGGGACCGGAAAATGCCAGGACGTCCGGGGACGTCCTTGGTCCTTAAAGCTCAGAGTGTCAGGATGTCCCCGGACGTCCTTGGTCCTTAAGGGGTTAATGCTATGCCTACAGCATAGCATTACACAGTAAGATCGGTGATCCACCGATATAGCTTTGCTAAGCCAGGATACATCATTAAATCGGCAATTGGGGGGCAGGAGGCAGGTAAGGGGACCCTTCTCCAGCATTTTGGCTCACGGAAACCCCACAGGGCTGCTGGAATCTACAACTTTCACTTTAGATGCCGTGATCAGCATTTATCACAGCGTCTAAAGGGTTAAATGCCGGGTAGCGGCAGGATCGCCGCTGCCCAGCATAAGCAGTGAGTGTGAGGCTACTGATAGCTGACACTCACTGCTCTAAAGCGAGCGCAGCTCCTGCACTCGCTCCAAAGCCACTTAAAGGGGTAGTCCAGTGGTGAAAAACGTATCCCCTATCCTAATGATAGGGGATAAGTTTCGATCTCTCTGTACGAGGCCCCGGCTTGCTGCGCAGATAGCGTGTGTCGACCACCGCACGAAGCGGTGGCCGATACGCCCCTCAATACATCGCTGTGGCAGAGCCGGAGATTGCCGAAGGCAGCGCTCCGGCTCTGCCATAGTGTTGTATTGAGGGGGCGTATCAGCCACCACTTTGTGCGGTGGTCAACACGCCCCCCTTCCCGCGGGCTGTCGGGGCCCCGTACAGGAGATTGCGGGGGGCCCCAGCAGTCGGACCCCCCGCGATCTGAAACTTATCCCCCTATCCTTAGGATAGGGGATACATTTTTCACCACTGGATATCTCCTTTAAGAATTCAGGGTGTACAGGTACCAGGACGCAAGGGTGTACCTATACACCCTTCGTCCTTGACAGATTAAGATGAATATACTTTTTTCTTCACTGACTCCAATTTAATGTGCAAACTACTGACTGTTCATAGCTGATTAACTTTTCAGTGAACTAATGTCGTGGTACTCCCCACATACCCCATCAGGCCCTGTGAGCTTCACATTCATACAAAGAAAAGACACACAACACACAGTTCATTCTACTCCATTATAGCAGCCACAGTCCTCACTTGACACTGCTTTGCCTTTTATTCATCCACAGTAGACTGTCAACCAATGGGATAATGTGTTTCCATTTACAATACAGCAGAGTAGGCAGTTTAGAAAAAAATTATCTAAGAACAGACAATATATGTATAGCATCTTTTAGCTCCCCCCTGCCGTATGTGCTCCCATATGGGGGAAAACGTCATGTGAACTAGCCCTTCGACAGATTGATGTATCTAAGCTTCTTTTTTTGGCGTTTGAACACTAACATTTAAAGGGAATCTAATAGCTGGTTTATCCACATTAAAACAATACACATGATTATAGTGCAGGTGAACCTGAGTAAAATGTATCACTTACTCCAATACATGGTCCTGTTGTAGACTTAGAACCTCAGTTACTTATATGCAAATATGATCCTTTGAGCAATGGAGGCAGGAGCCATAACTCTGAGCTTCCATGTCCCCCCCTCCCCTACTGCCATATGCCCACCCATCTCTCAATATGAATATCCTCTTCAGAGCATTCACGTGGGCATCAGCTCTCGTGTAATTAGGACATGCCCATTTTGAAGAGGATATGCATATTCAGAGATGGGTAAGCACATGGCAGCAGGGGAAATAGAGGCAGGGCAGCTCAGAAAGCTGTTTCCTGCCTCCATTGAACAAAGGAGCATATTTGCATATTAGTAACTGAGGCTCTAACCCCTTAAGGACCAGGCCATTTTATACCTTAAGGACCGGAGCGTTTTTTGCAATTCTGACCACTGTCACTTTAAACATTAATAACTCTGGAATACTTTTAGTTATCATTCTGATTCCGAGATTGTTTTTTCGTGACATATTCTACTTTAACTTAGTGGTAAAATTTTATGGTAACTTGCATCCTTTCTTGGTGAAAAATCCCAAAATTTGATGAAAAAAATGAAAATTTTGCATTTTTCTAACTTTGAAGCTCTCTGCTTGTAAGGAAAATGGATATTCAAAATATATTTTTTTGGGGTTCACATATACAATATGTCTACTTTATGTTTGCATCATAAAATTTATGAGTTTTTACTTTTGGAAGACACCATAGGGCTTCAAAGTTCAGTAGCAATTTTGAAATTTTTCACTAAATTTTCAAACTCACTATTTTTCAGGGACCAGTTCAGGTTTGAAGTGGATTTGAAGGGTCTTCATATTAGAAATACCCCATAAATGACCCCATTATAAAAACTACACCCCCTAAAGTATTCAAAAAAACATTCAGTAAGTGTATTAACCCTTTAGGTGTTTCACAGGAATAGCAGCAAAGTGAAGGAGAAAATTCAAAATCTTCATTTTTTACACTCGCATGTTCTTGTAGACCCAATTTTTTAATTTTTGCAAGGGATAAAAAGGAAAAAATTTTTACTTGTATTTGAAACCCAATTTCTCTCGAGTAAGCACATACCTCATATGTCTATGTTAATTGTTCGGCGGGCGCAGTAGAGGGCTCAGAAGGGAAGGAGCGACAAATGGTTTTTGGGGGGCATGCCGCATTTAGGAAGCCCCTATGGTGCCAGGACAGCAAAAAAAAAACACATGGCATACCATTTTGGAAACTAGACCCCTCAGGGAACGTAACAAGGGGTAATGTGAACCTTAATACCCTACAGGTGTTTCACGACTTTTGCATATGTAAAAAAAAATATTTTTTTTTTACCTAAAATGCTTGGTTTCCCAAAATTTTTACAATTTTAAAAAGGGTAATAGCAGAAAATACCCCCCAAAATTTGAAGCCCAATTTCTCCCGATACAGAAAACACCTCGCATGGGGGTGAAAAGTGCTCTGCTGGTGCACTACAGGTCTCAGAAGAGAAGGAGTCACATTTGGCTTTTTGAAAGCAAATTTTGCTCTGGGGGCATGCCGCATTTAGGAAGCCCCTATGGTGCCAGAACAGCAAAAAAAAACCACATGGCATACCATTTTGGAAACTAGACCCCTCGGGGAACGTAACAAGGGGTAATGTGAACCTTAATACCCTACAGGTGTTTCACGACTTTTGCATATGTAAAAAAAAATATTTTTTTTTTACCTAAAATGCTTGGTTTCCCAAAATTTTTACAATTTTAAAAAGGGTAATAGCAGAAAATACCCCCCAAAATTTGAAGCCCAATTTCTCCCGATTCAGAAAACACCCCATATGGGTGTGAAAAGTGCTCTGCTGGCGCACTACAGGTCTCAGAAGAGAAGGAGTCACATTTGGCTTTTTGAAAGCGAATTTTGCTCTGGGGGCATGCCGCATTTAGGAAGCCCCTATGGTGCCAGGACAGCAAAAAAAAAACACATGGCATACCATTTTGGAAACTAGACCCCTCGGGGAATGTAACAAGGGGTAATGTGAACCTTAATACCCTACAGGTGTTTCACGACTTTTGCATATGTAAAAAAATATATTTTTTTTTACCTAAAATGCTTGGTTTCCCAAAATTTTTACAATTTTAAAAAGGGTAATAGCAGAAAATACCCCCCAAAATTTGAAGCCCAATTTCTCCCGATTCAGAAAACACCCCATATGGGTGTGAAAAGTGCTCTGCTGGCGCACTACAGGTCTCAGAAGAGAAGGAGTCACATTTGGCTTTTTGAAAGCGAATTTTGCTCTGGGGGCATGCCGCATTTAGGAAGCCCCTATGGTGCCAGGACAGCAAAAAAAAAAACACATGGCATACCATTTTGGAAACTAGACCCCTCGGGGAACGTAACAAGGGGTAATTTGAACCTTAATACCCTACAGGTGTTTCACGACTTTTGCATATGTAAAAAAATATATATTTTTTTTACCTAAAATGCTTGTTTTCCCAAAAATTTTACATTTTTTAAAAGGGTAATAGCAGAAAATACCCCCCAAAATTTGAAGCCCAATTTCTCCCGAGTACGGCGATACCCCATATGTGGCCCTAAACTGTTGCCTTGAAATACGACAGGGCTCCAAAGTGAGAGCGCCATGCGCATTTGAGGCCTAAATTAGGGACTTGCATAGGGGTGGACATAGGGGTATTCTACGCCAGTGATTCCCAAACAGGGTGCCTCCAGCTGTTGTAAAACTCCCAGCATGCCTGGACAGTCAACGGCTATCTGGCAATACTGGGAGTAGTTGTTTTGCAACAGCTGGAGGCTCCGTTTTGGAAACAGTGGCGTACCAGACGATTTTCATTTTTATTGGGGAGGGGGGTTGTATAGGGGTATGTGTATATGTAGTGTTTTTTACTTTTTATTTTATTTTTTGTTAGTGTAGTGTTTTTAGGGTACAGTCGCACGGGCGGGGGGTTCACAGTAGTTTCTCGCTGGCAGTTTGAGCTACGGCAGAAAATTTGACGCAGCTCAAACTTGCAGCCGGATACTTACTGTAATCCTCCGCCCATGTGAGTGTACCCTGTACGTTCACATTGGGGGGGGGGGGGGGACATCCAGCTGTTGCAAAACTACAACTCCCAGCATGTACGGTCTATCAGTGCATGCTGGGAGTTGTAGTTTTGCAACCGCTGGAGGCTCCGTTTTGGAAACAGTGGCGTACCAGACGTTTTTCAATTTTTATTGGGGAGGGGAGGGGGGCTGTGTAGGGGTATGTGTATATGTAGTGTTTTTTACTTTTTATTTTATTGTGTGTTAGTGTAGTGTAGTGTTTTTAGGGTACAGTCACACGGGCGGGGGGTTCACAGTAGTTTCTCGCTGGCAGTTTGAGCTGCGGCAGAAATTTTGCCGTACCTCAAACTTGCAGCCGGATACTAACTGTAATCCTCCGCCCATGTGAGTGTACCCTGTACGTTCACATTGGGGGGGGGGGAACATCCAGCTGTTGCAAAACTACAACTCCCAGCATGTACGGTCTATCAGTGCATGCTGGGAGTTGTAGTTTTGCAACAGCTGGAGGCACACTGGTTGTGAAACACCGAGTTTGGTAACAAACTCAGTGTTTTGCAACCAGTGTGCCTTCAGCTGTTGCAAAAGCTACAACCCCCAGCATGTACGGACAGCGGAAGGGCATGCTGGGTGTTGTAGTTATGCAACAGCTGGAGGCATACTACTTTGGCTGGGGATGCTGGGGATTGTAGTTATGCAACAGCTGGAGACACACTGGTTTACTACTTAACTCAGTGTGCCTTCAGCTGTTGCAAAACTACAACTCTCAGCAGTCACCGACAGCCAACGGGCATGCTGGGAGTTGTAGTTATGCAACCACCAGATGCACCACTACAACTTCCAGCATGCACTTTAGCTGATTGTGCAAGCTGGGAGTTGTAGTTACACAACAGCTGAAGGTACACTTTTCCATAGAAAGAATGTGCCTCCAGCTGTTGCAAAACCATAAGTCCCAGCATGCCCATAAGGGAATGCTGGGAGTTGTGGTGGTCTGCCTCCTGCTGTTGCATAACTACAGCTCCCAGCATGCCCTTTTTGCATGCTGGGAGCTGTTGCTAAGCAACAGCAGGAGGCTGTCACTCACCTCCAACGATCCTCGCCGCACAGGTCAGTCCCTCGTCGTCTCCGCCGCCGCCGCTTCTCCTGGGGCCCCGATCCCAACAGGGGCGCCGGGGATCGGGGTCCCCAGCACCGGGGGTCGTCTTCCCGCACCCGCTCACGTCCTCCGGAAGAGGGGCGGAGCGGGTTGCGGGAGTGACACCCGCAGCAGGCGCCCTGATTGGTCGGCCGGTAATCCGGCCGACGAATCAGGGCGATCGTGAGGTGGCACCAGTGCCACCTCACCCCTGCTGGCTCTGGCTGATCGGGGCCGTCTCTGACGGCCCCGATCAGCCAATAATTCCGGGTCACCGGGTCACTGGAGACCCGATTGACCCGGAATCCGCCGCAGATCGCTGGACTGAATTGTCCAGCGATCTGCGGCCATCGCCGACATGGGGGGTCATAATGACCCCCCTGGGCGATATGCCCCGATGCCTGCTGAACGATTTCAGCAGGCATCGGGGACCGGCTCCGCTCCAGATGGTTGCGGGGGGCCGGTAAAACACATGACGTTCTCATACGTCATGTGTCCTTAAGGACTCGGAAATGGAGACGTATGAGAACGTCATGTGTCCTTAAGGGGCTAAGACTTTATGTTTAATGTCTTTAATATGTTCTTTTCTGCCTACACTTGTACAATCTTCCTTACCTCCTACCTTACCTTTTTATCTTCTCTTGCCATTTTCTTCCTTCTTTCTTTTTATATGTTTTTCCTCTCTGTCTTTATCACTTTCATTGAAATCCCCTTCTATATTTTTTTTCCCCTCAAATCCTGGAGATCATATAGCACTTTGTATACCTGTGGTATAAAGATCTCTAGATATCGCTGGGAGAAGCACATGACCGTGCACTTCACTCCTCTGCTGACTGCATTCTTCATCCTGCTGCACAGAACAGGCTTCATTATGAGTCTATAAGTTCCTGGACGGAGATCATGGCCAGCTTGGAAGTGAAGCGTGCTACAGGGTGGGCCATTTATATGGATACACCTTAATAAAATGGGACTGGTTGGTGATATTAACTTCCTGTTTGTGGCACATTAGTATATGTGAGGGGGGAAACTTTTCAAGATGGGTGATGACCATGGCGGCCATTTTGAAGTCGGCCATTTTGAATCCAACTTTTGTTTTTTTAATAGGAAGATGTGACATGTGACACATCAAACTTATTGGGAATTTCACAAGAAAAACAATGATGTGCTTGGTTTTAACGTAACTTTATTCTTTCATGAGTTATTTACAAGTTTCTGACCACTTAAAAAATGTGTTCAATGTGCTGCCCATTGTGTTGCATTGTCAATGCAACCCTCTTCTCCCACTCTTCACACACTGATAGCAACACCACAGGAGAAATGCTAGCACAGGCTTCCAGTATCCGTAGTTTCAGGTGCTGCACATCTCGTATCTTCACAGCATAAACAATTGCCTTCAGATGACCCCAAAGATAAAAGTCTAAGGGGGTCAGATCGGGAGACCTTGGGGGCCATTCACCTGGCCCACGGCGACCAATCCACTTTCCAGGAAACTGTTCATTTAGGAATGCTCAGACCTGACACCCATAATGTGGTGGTGCACCATCTTGCTGGAAAAACTCAGGGAACATGCCAGCTTCAGTGCACAAAGAGGGAAACACATCATCATGTAGCAATTTCACATATCCAGTGGCCTTGAGGTTTCCATTGATGAAGAATGGCCCCACTATCTTTGTACCCCATATACCACACCATACCATCAATGTTTGTGTTCCAACAGTCTTGGAGGGATCTATCCAATGTGGGTTAGTGTCAGACCAATAGCGGTGGTTTTGTTTGTTAACTTCACCATTCACATAAAAGTTTGCCTCATCACTCAACAAAATCTTCTGCGTAAACTGAGGGTCCTGTTCCAATTTTTGTTTTGCCCATTCTGCAGCACCTGAAACTACGGATACTGGAAGCCTGTGCTAGCATTTCTCCTGCGGTGTTGCTATCAGTGTGTGAAGAGTGGGAGAAGAGGGTTGCATTGACAATCCAACACAATGGGCAGCACATTGAACACATTTTATAAGTGGTCAGAAATTTGTAAATAACTCATGAAAGAATAAAGTTACGTTAAAAAAAAACCAAGCACATCATTGTTTTTTTTGTGAAATTCCCAATAAATTTGATGTGTCACATGACCCTCTTCCTATTGAAAAAACAAAAGTTGGATTCAAAATAGCCGACTTCAAAATGGCCGCCATGGTCACCACCCATCTTGAAAAGTTTCCCCCCTCACATATACTTATGTGCCACAAACAGGAAGTTAATATCACCAACCATTCCCATTTTATTAAGGTGTATCCATATAAATATCCCAAACCGTATAATGAGCATATAATAAAGACAATATGGAGATTGGTCAGGGTCTGAACAGTCAGACCCCAAACGATCAAAACTTTCAAAATGTCTGTTCGAAATGTGAAATGAAAAAGGACACTACTAAAAGCCAAATTGTCATAATAGGTCGTAGCCAGTGGCATTTGGTTTCTAAGCATAGAGAGTGTTTTTTTGTTTCAAGGAATTACTTAATAAAATATATATTTAATTTTTTCTGCTTATAGCAATTTTCCCAGAGAATAATTTTTTTTATATGCAGTTGCTTTACACACATATTGTTTCAATATTCCTCTTATATGGGCCACTCTCTGAACCTAAGCAGTGAGAGTCAGGTTGCAGTCTTACTTGCACTATTGCAGTTTTTATTTTTGTCATAAGACGCTACCTCCGAGTTGGAATTTGAGTTGAAGTGGAATTCTGCTGGATATTTCTTGAAACTCTTTCTTCTTAATTCTGATATCCATTCCCACTATCTAAGGTAGAGATCTTCTTGTTTCACCAAAGAACATTTTTCATGTGTAAGGAAATGCAGAGGGTGAAATATGTCATTTAAATGAAAAATATAATATCTTTCCACTTAATACATTGCTAAAGCCTAGTGATTTTTTTTAAGGGTGCATTCATACAAGCTTATTTTCTGCTAATCATTAATTTGCAGCAAAATCTGCAGCAGCAAATCTGTATCAGAACTGCAGCAAAAATACACACGTGTGACCGTACCCTAAGGGCTCATTCACACGAGTGGATTTTGCTGCATATTTTAGTGCGTATTTTGCTGCAGATTTTCAGCTGCTTATTTTCTACAGCTTTTTTTCTCCTGCTTATTTTTGGATGGTAAGTCAGTGATAAAATAAGCAGCTGACAATAAGCAGCAGAAAATAAAAAGCAACAGATCAGCTGCACAATCCGCACAAAAATCTGCACGGAAAATCCGTGCAAAAATAAGCTAAGGGTAAGGTAACAAGTGCCATATTTTGCTGCGTATTTTCCCACCCATCGAAGTCATTGAGTAGCAAAATACGCAGCTGATTGTGCTACTCATGGACTTCAATGGGTATAAAATACGCAGCAAAATACAGCACGTGTGACCTTACTCTTAGGGCTCGTTCACACGGACGGATCTGCCGACGATGGACCCTACAGTGCTGCTTCCCTCTGTGCCTGTTCATAGCAGCAATCCCCTGACCATGGACTCCTACAGTGCTGCCTCCTTCTGTGCCTGCTCATAGCAGCAATCCGCCACTATAAGCAGACACGATGCGATGTGTGAGTCGCTGCGCGCATGCGCATTACACTGAGCTAGGCAGAGAGCAGCCTCGATGTGTGCGAGTATACTGCGCATGCACACGGCGACTCGCACATTGCAGCGTGTCTGCTTATAGCGGCGGATTGCCGCTATGAGCAGGCACAGAAGGAGGCAGCACTGTAGAGGTCCATCGTCAGGAGATCCGCAGCATAAAATACACTGTGGATCCGTCCGTGTGAACTAGCCCTTAGGTTACGCTCACAAGTGTGTATTTAGCTGCAGATTTTCAGCTGCTGATTTTTCTACCCATTGAATTAATAAGTAGGAAAATCAGCAGCAGAAAATCTGCAGAAAATCTTCACTTGTAAATAAACCCTTAATATCATACATATTTTCTCATGAAGTGGAGTCTATGTGCACAGTTTCAATGTATAATACCACCACTAGGCTATGTTTACACATTATTTTTTGAGCCATGTTTTCTGGCTTTTAGTCCATTTTTTTCCCTTAACAAGCAATGATAGAGTATGTTTTCTTTTCAAAGAGCAACTCCAGTGATGACTCATCTATGAATGAAAGCATTTTTTGCCAATGTCACGCACACTCACCATCATTAGTCCTGAAGTGCCATTTGTTTTGTTCCATTACAGCTGCTGTGCATTTAATTACTGTAACTGGATCATGTGATCACCAGCATGACCCACAAAAAATAACAGTGTCAGAAGAAGTAGTCTGTCATAGGTAACCCTCCCCACCCAGATATGTATACTGCTGCTGCTGTCTCTATGGGCAATCCCCCAAACCAGAGAGGACATAATTTGATTACCACCTGGGACTAAGCATGTAAATTAAATACTGTGTAAACCCCAATCCCAGTTCAATGTCAATAGTAATGTAGCACACTACACACAAACGGCTACATTTGGCAAATTATTTCATCTCCTTAGTGCATGTTAAAGGGGTACTCCAGGGAAAACAGTGTTTTCAACTGGTGCCAGAAAGTTAAAAGATTTGTAAATTACTTCTATTTAAAAATCTTAATCTTTCTAGTACTGTACTTATCAGATGCTGTCATGATCCACAGGAAGTTCTCTTTTTTTTTTTTTTTTGTATTTCCTTTCTGTCTGACCACAGTGCTCTCTGCTGACACCTCTGTCCATGTCAGGAAGTGACCAGAGCAGGAGAGGTTTGCTATGGGGATTTTCTCCTACTCTGGAAAGTTCCTGACATGGACAGAGGTGTCAGCAGAGAGCACTGTGGTCAGACAGAAAAGAACAACTCAACTTCCTCTGTAGTATACAGCTGCTGATAAGTACTGGAAGGATTAAGATTTTTTTAATAGAAGTAATTTACAAATCTGTTGAACTTTCTGGAGCCAGTTAATATAATTTTTCCCCCACCAGTGTACCCCTTTAAAGGACTAGTCACACTTTCAGTATGATGCGCATATTTGATATGCAGGATTTAAAGCTGCAGCTTTGATGCTATGTTTAGTCATTTAGTTTACATTAAACTCTGAATCCTAAAATCGGTAGCTTTAAATCCATCGCATCAAATATGCAGCAGATCCTATACATGTAAATGTACCCTAATAAGGGCTCGGTCACACGATTTTCAGCTGCTTATTTTCTAGAGTTTTTTTTTTTTCTGCCGCTTATTTTTTGATGGTAAGTCAATGAGAAAATAAGTAGCAGAAAATAAGCCGCTGAAAATAAGCAGCAAAAAATTAAAAACAGCAGATCAGCTGCAGAAAATCTGTACAAAAATCTGCCGTGTGAACGAGTACTAAGGCTAAGTTTCGACTTGGTTTATCTGTGGCCCAAAAAAACGCCAGAAAAAACATCACAGCATTTTCCTTTGTTTGGCGTTTTTTGCCTTTAAGTGGATATTGCATTTTTGGCCCTTTTGATGTTTTTTCAAAATTTGTTGGGTACCAAAAAAAAAAAAAAGGATGTGGAGGTGCTAGAATTTTTTTTCAATGAAATTTTGATTTTTTATAACGAAATTTTAATTCATTTTTAAACAAGGATCAATTTATGTGGGTGGGCAGGGCTCAAAAAATGTAGCCGACAATAATAAAAAGTGAAAAAAGTGTTTTTCACTTTTATATATATATTTATTTTTTATATTTTATAGGTAATACTACTACTCCCAGGATGAAACACACTGTTCCATGATGGGAGTAGTAGTTCCTGTACTAATAGACAGAATTCAGAAATGAGAATGTTGTCAAAAACATAACACTGATTACTTTGCCTTAATAAAATCATTAAAAAAAATACATATTAGCCATACCTTGGAGTCTAAATCAATGATTTATCATTTTATGTTATAACGTTAATAGTATTTTAAGAAGAAAATACATTAAGCATATATTTCAGGTCGTAATAGTAAAATAAAAAAATAACACAAAGAAAAAAACATATGGTTTGTTCACAGTAAAATATAGATATTTTATACTTTATATACTATATTTTGAATTGTATCATTTCATAGTTCTTTGGTGCATTCTGTACATATAAACAATGACATACATAAAATTACAGTGTGTGAAGTACGTGTAAACATTCTACTTAATGGATAATAATATCCACGATAGACTATACAATGTGCAGAAGGAAAACAAACATTTTATACAATTTACATATTCTTTTAAGGCAGTACTGATATTGTGCTCCATTACTTGTATAATTTGTGTTATAAATGGTAACAGTTATGTGACAGATAATACTGTTGAACATTCATTTGGTCTCCTTGGCCGACATATATCATTGTCTTGGGCTGGTGTAGTTATAGAGACTTTTCAGTGGCTTTGCGCCTTTTTTGCCCCTTTTCACAAAAAGGCGCAGTTCATAACACCCTTCCATATCATGTGTATTGCCAAAATTAGTGGATTGCAACTCAAAATCAGCAGAAATGTTTAAACCAAAAGGCGCTAAAAGGGCACAAATAAACCCCGCTTGCGCCTTTTTTGTGCCTTTTCTAGACACAAAAAAGGCTCAAGCAGGGTTTATTTGCGTTTTTTTTTTTTTTGCACCTTTTGGTTTACACATTTCTGCTGATTTTGAGTTGCAATCCACTGATTTTGGCAATACACATGATATGGAAGGGTGTTATGAACTGCGCCTTTTTGTGAAAAGGGGCAAAAAAGGCGCAAAGCCACTGAAAAGTCTCTAAAACGACACCAGCCCAGACTTAGCTTTTTGGTGTATGTGAAGAGAGAAATTTCAGAAAATGTTACCTGCATAAAAGTTATCAAATGCTCTGTGACCATTTAATAAATTTGGTGCTCCTACACATTTTCAGCACACACAAAAAACGCTTTACATACACCTACAATGACAAATGCCAGCCCTTAAGTCAAACTTTTCCCTGACAGTTTAAAAACAAAAACCTTATAAGCAACCAATCAAAAATAATAAGCATCATGTAAATAAGCATCATGTATAAAAACTAGGCTCATGCACACAACCTACGACCTCTAAGCACTGTTTTCTGTACTCTATGCATTCTGTAAATGTACAGCTTAAAATAGCCATACACATGGGACTTTGATTGGCCACAACTTGGCCAATCAAAGTCCTATGTTAATCCTTTATACAAACAAACGGCCAGCAACATGCCAGACTAAACTGAAAAAAATCCCATAAAGATCTTGCATAAGATGGCATATGATCAGCTGAATTTGGGTGGCCATGCCATAACTGTTCTTTTCAGCCATCCACAGAATGAATGAACAAAAAAATCCTGAATGGTCGATCACATTTTCAGCAGAGATAAGTCTGCGATCGCCATTGTAAATCATCTTTCGCATGGAATTTACAAATTATGGTCAGCCGAAATAGCCAAAAATCGCCCAACAATTATCTTATATGCACAGTCAGTTTTAGAGGGTACCCTGCAACAATATGACATCTATAGAAGTCTATGAGGCTTTGCTATACCTTAGTTTCCCTTGGTTTTAAGTATTTTTTATTATATTGAGTCCAAGAGAAAAAAATAAATTAGTGCCATGCTCCACCTGATGCCATATCAGGCTGGATTTCCATTTGGCAGTTCCTTTATATTTCCCATTCCTTTTGCATTCCCTCCTGGCTTTGGCTCAAAAACTGCAGTGGCAGTCCCCCCCCCAAAAAAAAATAAACTGCCAAGTGGAATCCCAGCCTTACAAAGCTTTTTTTTTTGAAGCACTGTCATAATCATGAGGCCTCAAACATCAGTGCTAACCATAACAATCAGATACTGTCATTTTGCAAGTGTAAATTAGAAAAACATTTTTTTTTGGCTGCCTCAGGCAATATTACAGTTTTTACACATGGGGTTGTTTCCTCTGCAGATTGTGCAAAGCTTGGTGGGTAAATAAAGTCTCTTCACAAGTTTTATAAAGAGGCAATTGTGCTATCTTGTTTTATTTTGTATTTCTTCAGAGAGAAACCAATGATCTGAATTGCTGCGTCAGGCAAAATATAGCAGCGGTGAGTGCAGTGCATTGACGGGACAACAGCTTGGAATGCATATCACGATTTTCACTCTCTGAAGCTTTCTTTGCCGCTTGAACAAACTGATGGTAGGTACATATGAGATCACGCAAATTAGTTTGCAGATCCATTTGCCGTTTATTGCATCCTACGCAGCTAGAAAATTTGAGACACACTTGGGTCATTTGCATCAGACCAAAAAAGGTTTCTTCTACTGCCTGATAAATCTCCTCTGATAACTGACCTGATCTCAACACTTTCTGTGATGAAGACATCATCTTACGAGACACATTGCAAAGGTTGGTCTTTTGTTCTGAAAACATCGAAGCACATTTGTCCTTAGGGTGCATTTCAAGCCTGTCTTTATAGTCCTCTAAAATCTTTTGGAGGTCCAATACACTGTCTTGCAATTTGCCGAAACCAGTTGGAGAATCTTGTATTCTTCTCTCAAGAAGATCAAGAGCTTCAAAATGTTCTATGCAGGATGTGTTGTTTCTAGTGTTGTCTTTAGGATTATGGTTATTTTTCACAAACCATGAGCTCCCGGATGAAGGTGGTATTGTTCTAGGTAATGGAGAATCACTTCTAGTAAAATCAATAATTTCATCTTCTATGTCATTGTCGGTAGGCTGAAAACAGGTTGTGTATGATAACTGACAGCTGCAACTTCCTACTTTGGATATTTTTGATTTTTTTTTAACTGAATCATAATTCTGATATTCATTTTCTATGACTTCTTTTTCATTACTCACAAAAGCTTTGTTTGTAGAGCCAGCAAACCTTCCTTCTAATAGGCTTTGGTCTTTGTATGTTAAATGCCCACTATAGCCTTCTTTTGGACTCAGTTTAACAGCATCAGACTCTATTTCTTCTTTACTTTCCCCACAATCAAATTTTATAGTGTCTACCGATGTGCCGCATGGTCTAGAAAATTGTTTCTTCCCATCAGACATTCTTATCATACTAGGCAAATCATCTAATGTGAACTGGTCTTGTTCTTGATTTGTCAAAAGATGTATTTCCTCTTCACAAGAAGGTACATTGGGTATTGTAGAGGTTCCCTCCCTAAAAGTAAATAGATCAGCAAGTCCCTTAAAATCTAAAAGTAAATCGGCAGCACTAGAGAAACCAAACAGTTTCCGTGTTTTACACATTTTTGGAGAACTTTCTTTACTGTTCATTTCTTCTTCAGATGTTGCAGTGTCTACACTTCCGATATTGTAAACTAATGATTTTGTGTCTTCTGACTTAGCAATATAGGGTAACATTCTGTCAGTGGGGGAAATGGTGGGGACTGAACCAATATCTTCTTTGATATTCATATCATCATCATTAAGAAATATGTTTTTGAAAATGTCCTTAATATTTTCCTCAGAGTTTTCTGCCTTTGCTGGTTCTTTTAAGCAGTTAATTTTGTTTTCTTTTTTGTTATCAGTTGATAGTAAGCAGAAGAGTGTGTTTTCATTCATGCCATTTCCGATTTCTAGTGATATTTCTGATGGACTAGCTTGGCCATTGTGTTCTATATTGAAGTCTGTAGTAGCACAAGAAGGATTGTCATTAGGTCTTCTCTCTGTAGTTCCAGAGTCATTCCTGAAACGGATAGCAGATATAGAGGACAATACTGAATCAGTCACTGATTTTGTTTCCATTGTGTCAGGTTCCATCTCCATAAGACTGGGAGAGTGTGCTTTGCTTTTACATTTGCCTGTGGAATTGTTTTGTACAAGTGATTTGGTTTCTAAAAGAGCAGGTTCGCCCTCAATGTCTTTAAAGGAGGAAACTGTAGGGGAATGTGATTCTTCTGGATGGTGAGGCTCTTTCTCAAAACAACATACATGATCTATAGTCTCCAAGGAGTCTGAGGGTGATACAGGAAATGTCACCTGAGTGGTATAGTCTGTCTGGAGAAAAGATCTTCTTTTCCGTATCATTTTTGTTGGCTTTCTAGTATACTTCATAGGTTTATTTATTTTAGTAGAATTTTCATCCAAATCAGCATGTGAGCTATGCAATACTTTTCTGCCCGCATAAAAAAATTTGTTTTCTAGTTTTGAACCTAAAAAAGTTAAAATATTTACATATTAAACATTAACAGATTTGTCCAGATAAAGAAAATAGTATTATCTATATTTTAGACAATTTAACGTCATGTCAGGAACTGTCCAGAGCAGGAGAAAATCCCCATAGCAAACATATGCTGCTCTGGACAGTTCCTAAAATGGACAGAGGTGTCAGCAGAGAGCACTGTGGTCAGACAGAAAAGAAATCCGAAAATAAAAAATTTTTCTCTGTAGTATACAGCCGCTAATAAGTACTGGAAGGATTAAGATTTTTTAATAGAAGTAATTTACAAATCTGTTTAATTTTCTGGCACCAGTTGATTTTAAAAAAAAAGTTTTCCACCGGAGTACCCCTTTAAGCCCTATCTATGCTGTAAGCAGCTTTTATTTTATTTTTTAGCAGAGTCAGGACCTGATTCTACAGATTTCTGGGGGTCCCAGGGGTTGGACCTCTAAGGTAAGACACTTATTCTCTATCTTGTGGATCGGGTATGTTTCCTACTGTAATATCCCTTTAAACATGGGTGACTTATTCTTAGAGTAGGCCATCACTATCAGTTTAAATAAAGGGGTAGCATCCTTCAGATCAGGTGGGGCCATCAATATCAGATCACGTGGGTCCAACTGCCAGTACCCTATTAATCAGCTGATTTAAAGGGCGGTAGTGTTGACACAAGCTGCTGTCTTCTCAGAGCTTACCAGGCATATTGCCATACACTTAGTAGTAGCAGCACCTGCTATTGTGCTCATTTATTTGAATGGTATGAGCTGCAACACAAGGTACAGCTGCTACAGGAGTGTACCTGGTAAGTGGTGAGGAGTCCATCAGTTTGATTTCCCCGTTATTCTTTAAAAATAAAAAGTTAATACATTTTAGAGAAGGGGAGAAGGATGGTGCAAATGTATGAGTTAAAACATTTTAGGCTTTAACTTACCAGGAGAATTTTGTGTGGGCGTAAACCGATCTGTTGCGTCAAAAAATTCCTCTTCAGAACTACTGTCACCAAAACCTGGTGGTGGGTCAAGTATAAGAGTTTCCACTTCCTTGTTGGTTTCAAGTTGGTAAGATTTATTCCACAGTTTAGCTTCTGATATTTGATCTTGTACACAGGTGCTCTCTGGGCTGCTAGGAATGTTTCTATCTACACTGCTGGCAGGGGAAACATTTGAACACAGACTGTAATACTCCATTACATTATTTTCTGTAAACTGACAGCCAAAGAAGCCTTGCAGATCATTGTCCTCTTTGCTGCCTGTATTTTTAGGAGATCTAGGAGATCTTGAAGTTTCCATCAAATCTGTAGCTGTATCTTCCCTAGTGTTAATCTGCTGCAAAAAACATAACAATGGATCTTGTTCATGGCAAACATTCCCTTTGAATTTCTGTTCAGGGTCATCAGTAAAGACGCCCTGGTCCTCTGCGGAGACATCTTTCAAAATTGGTGCATAAAACTGGAAAAACTCTGGCTTACTGGAGGAACATGTCTCTAAGTCATCTTCTTCCAGAGCATCAATTGAATCACTGGACCAACTGATTTTATAGCCTTGACTCTCTGTATTAGCAGAGTCTGAGTTTTCAGAAATGCTGTCTGTATCATTGACTGTACCATCACTGTGATCTTTCTGTTTAACTTCACTTTCCTTTTTTTCTTCATTTTGCTTAATATCACATCCATCTTCCCCATCTTCTTCTTCATCTTCTTCCTGCAAAGGTTTTATGTTTCGGGACTTTAAAAAGTGGAGATCTGAAGACAGGTCTTGTGAAGAATCCAGTTCTGAAGACTCTTCTGAGTCGCTGCATGCTCTAGATTCATAACCTTAAAGTAAACATAATGTTCATTATCAATTTATCATGTTAAATTTAATTATGAAAAATAATATTTTTTAGACAAAACATTCTTCATTGGACAAAAGTGACTAGGTGACCGTTCTACAGATGGAAAAGATTTAAGTCACCTCAAACACCAAAACAGCTCCAGTGTAAAATGTCTACTTTTTATCATAAAACTTTATCGAGTGGAATTTGATTGCAGAGCATGTTAGCCGTGTACCGAATCCATGCACAGCACAGACAGCGGCTGTAAGTCACATGACTGTTATACGTTCTCGGTCCCCTTACATTGATTGCTATTCTTAACCAAGTAGATTGCGCACCTTGGTTCCGAATAGCAATGAGTGTAAGAGGACCGAGAACGTATCTCAGTCAT
The DNA here is from genome assembly GCF_029499605.1 of Hyla sarda. Lineage (NCBI taxonomy): Eukaryota > Metazoa > Chordata > Amphibia > Anura > Hylidae > Hyla > Hyla sarda. The sequence continues at coordinate 316,162,354 of NC_079189.1, read as the reverse complement.
GTGACTTACAGTGCGTGGATTCCGGTACACGGAGAACATGCTCTGCAATCAAATTCCACTGGATAAAGTTTTATTGTAAGCAAAATTTTTAATTGTGCATCTCAGTATGTAGTTTATCTACTTACCTCTGATTGTGGTGCACAATATATCGGACGCACCATTTAGATGGTGCTTTCGAGGATGAATAAACATTGGGCAAATATTCAGAATGATTTCATGAAGCATAGCGTGTTTCACTATGTTTGTCTAAAACATGGGGGTAATATGAACGTTTTACATTTGCACATTGTTGAATGTATACCGGAGTATGTTCCCAATAGGTTTCAATTTCTAATTAACAGGGAATCATACTGGATTTTTAAATTTAACACTCTATATCCAAAGGGCTGAATGAAGGTATTTGGATCTGTGTGTATATATATCTGCATATATTTATGTGATATGTATATGCTTTTCGTGACATTTCTATATTTTGTGTTTTATTTGCTTTTCATGTTTATGATATGTAAATGGGGATTCACCCCCTTCCTGTAACGTGATAGTATGGATAGGTATTTTAGTTTGCTTCTTTTTTCATTGTACCCCATCAGACCAGTTTTAAAAACACGTTGTACTTTCTATCCTTTTATTAAATGTTTTTATTTTGGTCAGATTGACCCTCATTACTGGCAGCAAAACGGTACTCTAGGAGGTTGAGGTCTGGAGTTTCGTATTTAATATAGAAACATTATTTTTTTCTAATGTGTTTCTATTTTCTGTTTGTAATTTTTAAAATTTTATTTTTAATACATTATTAAGCTGGCAGCCATCTTGCCTGAGCCATTTTTTATAGCATCTAGAGATACTCTTTACAGCAAGCCACATTTACTTAGGCAACAATTAACAGGAACAATCCTACTGACATGAATGAGAAAGGTTTCTGGGAGTGCTCTGTAGCCATTGCAGAGATCATTCCATAGGGAATGGGAGGCTGAGCTGTGAACATCGATTGTCTTATCTATCTACTGGGAAAAAAAATCACAGAAAATGGGACAAAAATTACTCAAAACTCAGGTAAGACACCTATTCCCAATATGATGCAGATCAGCTACAATGCTATATAGGGGAAGTTGCACTCACACACATACTATTCATGAGGGAGGTAGCTACTTAGTATTATAGTTGCACACTAGTGTTGAGCGGCATAGGCCATATTCGAATTCGCGAATATTTGCGAATATATGGATGAATATTCGTTATATTCGCGAATATTCGCATATTCGTAATATTCTCGTTTTATTTTCGCATATGCGAATATTCGCGTGTGCGAAAATTAGCATATGCGAAAATGTTGTATATACAAAAATTAGCATATGCGAAAATGTGCATATGCAAATTTTCGTATATGCGAAAATACGCGCACCAGTCTCACACAGTAGTATTAGAGCCTTCTTACACCACATAAGCTGGAAGCAGAGAGGGATGATCACTGTGATGTGTACTGTTAAAAAAAAAAAAAAAAAAAATTGGAATATTTGTAATTACGAATATATAGCGCTATATTTGCGAATATTCGCGAAATCGCGAATATGCGATATTCGCAAATAAAATTTGAATTGCGAATATTCGCGAGCAACACTATTGCACACAGATAAGGCATATAAAGTGTGCCAGTTAAATGATAACGTGTAGTGCACCATGCTGACTTACAACATATTAGTGACGCCCATACAATTTGATCAGGTTTGCTGCCCAGCATATTATATGTGCACTGCCACAAAGCACTGGCACCTTTGGCTCCTGCAGCATCACACGGCCAGACCACATCATGAAAAAAAAATATATATATATATATTATATATATACACATATATATAGTGTGAGAAGTGTCAGGGATCGCCCTTTGCTGAGGGAAAGGGACACATGTTTGTCTTTATCCAAATCAGGCAAACAGCAGCAAGTTCATGCAATCTGACTCTTGGTCAGGTGTATTAGAATGGTTGCAAGCCAAATAAAAATAACAATACAGGGTACAAAAGAAAAGCCTTGCCTGTCCAGCACTAACTATACAAGTGATGACCCTCACTACCAGCTGGAGAGCTTCTCTCTTCTAACTAACAAAAACACTTTTAGCAACCTTTAATCACATGAGTCTCTCCACAGACAGGCATTCTGTGTCCTCAGCCAGAGAGAGATCTGACCTCCTGGCTTCTCTTTTATATCCACCCTCTCATTCACCTTAATCAATCACCTGGCAGGTGAGAGGCTCTGGAGTTACCTCACATAGGAAAGGAGCCTGGGAGAAATATACCTGCCTTCCACAACCAAACCTGCATGAGTGTCACAATAGACATACATACATATATATATATATATATATATATATATATATATATATATATATATATATGTATATGTATATATATATATACTCATATAATAAACATGAGGGAGGTATTAATTGATATTTATCTATCTACAGGTGTCAGCTTTAGCTGTACTCCTGTCTGTGATGATAAGGAGGAGACTTCTTGAACGTTTTGTAGCGAACAGGAAGTCTCAGCTTAATATTAGACCTAGTGACAAGAATAAAATCTGCAAGATTTCAGGATAGTAAATGGAAATTTAGAAAAGAACAGCACAGACATTTTTAATAAATATGTTTAACATATAAAAATATTTTAAAAAAAATAGGTCATATTCTGATGACACATTCCCTTTAAATTATAAAATGTTACTGTCTTCAGCTGCCATAACAGGGACCATAGGAGCTTACTGGATACCCTCTGTATATTAAAGCGTACCAAATTTTCAGGATAAGTTGTTGTGTGTAGTAGTAGCACTATTTTTGGTCATTATAAAACACATATAGCTTTTTTTTTTTTTTTTTTTTTTTTTGTACAACTTTTCTCTGCAGGCGTCATCTCTAATTTTCTACCAGTGGGTGAAGCCTAGCCTCTATCATGGCTCCCATACAATGCACACATAAAGCTCTTATATGGGAGGATTTATTAAAACCTATGTAGAGTAAGAGTGGAGCAGTTGCCCATTGTAACCAATAACATTTCTCAGAGGCCTTTTTAAATATGAAAGATGTAATCTGATTGATTGCTTTGGACAACTGCATCACTCTTCCATTACACACCTTTTTACTTTACTAATATTATAACTTATAGTAAGCTTGTGTAGTCTCTGTGCAGACTTTTTTGCATGTATCTTATTCTGTCTCTGCTCTCTGAACTCCCCTCCCCTCCAATGTCACTCCTTACCCCTTTCTGCTCTATAGAATAGACTTGGCAGAATGTAGCTGATCTCTCAGTGAGCTTCTAGTCAGTCTCGTAAACACAGTAAAGAATAAAGCTGTTTTGTTTTTTTCAAAGTGAATGGAAGTTTAGAAGTGAGGGTGAGAAAAGGAGCTTCATAAAAAATAAGCACTAAAATATGTTAAAAAGTGGTGGCCTGAACATGGTGCTGTGAGAATGCTCGTGGTGAGAGCTCCCAGCCTGCACATCTCATTTTTACCTCTTAGGACATCTCTAAAATGGGAGGAGTTCTAAATCTTCTGGGAAGAAGACTTCCTCGGGTCTCCCCTCTCCTCAACAATTCCTACAATCATATAGACTATGTCTTGGCTCAGCATAGCTCCCTGTCGTGGGTGACGGACGCCTCCATTGGGAAGATCCTATGGTCTGATCATAATCCTGTATTTTACTCTCTCACGGTTCCCTCCATGTCTCGTTCGGCATGATTTTGAAGGTTGAAAAATTTTTGCTTCTAGATACTGTGTGTGTTGTTTATCTTTCCCAGGCTGTCTACAATTTTGTTATTGATCATGCTACAGACACCACCTTGTCCCCTGTCTGCTGGGAGGACCTCAAATATGTTCTTAAGGGGGTGTTGATGAAACATGGCTCACAACTTAAACAGCAAAAGGCTTATGCCCTATGCTCTGCCCTTCTCCTCCCTCAAACTGGCCCACAAATGATCTCTCTCCCAATCGATTCTCCAGGATCTTGAACTTACCAGGTTGGAGGTGAAGAGTCTCCTTAAACCCTTAACCCCTTGGGGACGGAGCCCATTATGACCCTAAGGACAGGAGCATTTTTTGCAAATCTGACCACTGTCACTTTAAGCATTAATAACTCTGGGATGCTTTTACTTATAAATTTGATTCCGAGATCGTTTTTTCGTGACATATTCTACTTTATGGTAATGGTAAATTTTCGTCGATACTTGCATAATTTCTTGATGAAAAATTCAAAAATGTGATGAAAAATGTAAAAATTTTGCATTTTTCTAACTTTGAAGCTCTCTGCTTGTAAGGAAAATGGATATTCCAAATAAGTTATATTTTGATTCACATATACAATATGTCTACTTTATATTTGCATCATAAAGTTGACATGTTTTTACTTTTGGAAGACATCAGAGGGCTTCAAAGTTCAGCAGCAATTTTCCAATTTTTCACAAAATTTTCAAAATCGGAATTTTTCAGGGACCAGTTCAGTTTTGAAGTGGATTTGAAGGGCCTTCAAATTAGAAATACCCCACAAATGACCCCATTATAAAAACTGCACCCATCAAAGTATCCAAAATGACATTCAGTAAGTTTGTTAACCCTTTAGGTGTTTCACAGGAATAGCAGCAAAGTGAAGGAGAAAATTCTAAATCTTTATTTTTTACACTCGCATGTTCTTGTAGACCCAGTTATTTAATTTTTACAAGTGGTAATAGGAGAAAAAGCCCCCCAAAATTTGTAACACAATTTCTCTAGATTAAGGAAATACCTCATATGTGTATGTCAAGCGGGCGCAGTAGAGGACTCAGAAGGTAAGGAGCAACAATGGGATTTTGGAGATTGAATTTACCAGAAATGCTTTTTTGGGGGGGCATGTCACATTTAGGAAGCCCCTATGGTGCCAGAACAGCAGAAAAACCCCACATGGCATACCATTTTGGAAACTACACCCCTCAAGGCACGTAACAAGGGGTCCAGTGAGCCTTAACACCTCACAGGTGTTTGACGACTTTTCGTTAAAATCGGATGTGTAAAATTTTTCACTAAAGTGCAGTTTTTCCCCCAAATTTACAATTTTTACAAAAGGTAATGGGAGAAAATGCCCCCCAAAATTTGTAACCACATCTCTTCTGAGTATGGAAATACCCCATGTTAGGATGTAAAATGCTCTGTTGGTGCACTACAATGCTCAGAAGAGAAGGAGCGCCATTGAGCTTTTGGAAAGCGAATTTGTTTGGAATGGTAGTCAGGGGCCATGTGCGTTTACAAAGCCCCCCGTGGTGCCAGAACAGTGGACCCCCCCACATGTGACCCCATTTTAGAAACTACACCTCTCACAGAATTTAATAAGGGGTGCAGTGAGTATTTACACCCCACTGGCGTTTGACAGATCTTTGGAACAGTGGGCTGTGCAAATGAAAAATTAAATTTTTCATTAAATTAAATTTTTCATTTTCACGGACCACTGTTCCAAAAATCTTTCAGACACATGTGGGGCGTAAATGCTCACTGCACCCCTTAATACATTACATGAGGGGTGTATTTTCCAAAATGGGGTCACATGTGGGGGGGACCATTGTTCTGGCACTATGGGGGCTTTGTAAACACACGTGGCTTTCAATTCCGGACAAATTTTCTCTTCAAAATCCCAATGGCACTCCTTCTCTTCTGAGCATTGTAGTGCGCCAGCAGAGCACTTTACATCCACATATGGGGTATCTTCTTACTCAGAAGAAATGGGGTTACAAATTTTGGGGGGCTTTTTTTCCTATTTTCCCTTGTGAAAATGAAAAATTTAGGGTAACACCAGCATTTTAGTGAAAACTTTTTTTTTTTTTTTCATTTTCCCATCCAAATTTAATGAAAATTCATCAAACACCTGTGTGGTGTTAAGGCTCACTATACCCCTTGTCACGTTCCATGAGGGGTGTAGTTTCCAAAATGGGGTCACATGTGGGTATTTATGTTTTTACGTTTATGTCAGAACCGCTGTAAAATCAGCCACCCCTGTGCAAATCACCAATTTAGGCCTCAAATGTACATGGTGCGCTCTCACTCCTGAGCCTTGTTGTGCGCCCACAGAGCATTTTACGCCCACATATGGGGTATTTCCGTACTCAGGAGAAATTGCGTTACAAATTTTGGGGGTCTTTTTTTTCCTTTTACCACTTGTGAAAATAAAAAGTATGGGGCAACACCAGCATGTTAGTGTAAATAATTTTATTTTTTTACACTAACAGGCTGGTGTAGCCCCCAACTTTTCCTTTTCATAAGGGGTAAAAGGAGAAAAAGCCCTCCAAAATTTGTAGTGCAATTTCTCCCGAGTACGGAAATACCCCATATGTGCCCCTAAACTGTTTCCTTGAAATACGACAGGGCTCTGAAGTGAGAGAGCGCCATGCGCATTTGAGGACTAATTTAGGGATTGCATAGAGGTGGACATAGGGGTATTCTACACCAGTGATTCCCAAACAGGGTGCCTCCAGCTGTTGCTAAATTCCCAGCATGCCTGGACAGTCAGTGGCTGTCCAGAAATGCTGGGAGTTGTTGTTTTGCAACAGCTGGAGGCTCCGTTTTGGAAACATTGCCGCACGATAAGTTTTTCCTTTTTATTGGGGGGAACCGTATTGGGGTGTATATGTAGTGTTTTACTCTTTATTATGTGTTCGTTTAGTGTAGTGTTTTTAGGGTACATTCGCACTGGCGTGTTACGGTGAGTTTCCCGCTAGGAGTTTGCGCTGTGGCGAAAAATTTACCGCAGCCCAAACTTGAAGCAGGAAACTTACTGTAAACCTGCCCTTGTGAATGTACCCTGTACGTTCACATGGGGGGGGGGGGGGGGGCAAACCTCCAGCTGTTTCAAAACTACAACTCCCAGCATGTACTGACTGAGGAGTTGTACTTTTGCAACAGCTGGAGGCACACTGGTTGGAAAGCCTTCAGTTAGGTTCTGTTACCTAACTCAGTATTTTCCAACCAATGTGCCTCCAGCTATTGCAAAACTACAACTCCCAGCATGTACTGACAAGATCGCGCATGCTGGGAGTTGTACTTTTGCAACAGCTGGAGGCACACTGGTTGGAAAACATTCAGTTAGGTTCTGTTATCTAACTCAGTATTTTCCAACCAGTGTGCCTCCAGCTGTTGAAAAACTACAACTCCTAGCATCTACTGACAGACGGTGCATGCTGGGAGTTGTACTTTTGCATCAGCTGGAGGCACACTGGTTGGAAAACCTTCAGTAAGGTTCTGTTACCTAACTCAGTGTTTTCCAACCAGTGCGCCTCCAGCTGTTGCAAAACTACAACTCCCAGCATTTACTGATCGCCAAAGGGCATGCTGGGAGATGTAGTTATGCAATAGCTGGAGGTACGCAACTACAACACCCAGCATGCCAAGACAGCTGTTTGCTATTTGGGCATGCTGGGATTTGCAGTTTTGCAACATCTGGATGGCTACAGTTTATAGACCACTGCCCAGTGATCTCCAAACTGTGACCCTCCAGATGTTGGAAAACTACAAATCCCAACATGCCCAGACAGCAAAGAGCTGTTTGAGCATGCTAGGAGTAGTAGTTTTGCAAGATCTGGAAGGATACAGTTTAGAGACCACTGTATAGTGGACTCAAACTGCAGTCCTCCAGCTGTTGCAAAACTACATATTCCAGCATGCCCAAACAGCTGTCTGGGCATGCTGGGAGTTGTAGTTTTGCAACATCTGCAGGGCTACAGGTTAGAGACCACTGTAGCCCTCCAGATGTTGCTAGGCAACTTACCGGCTTCCGTCGGATCCAGGGAGCCATCCTCTTCTGCCTCACGACGTCGCCGCCCGCCGATCACCGTCGCCACCCGCCGATCACCGTCGCGCTGCTGCCTCCGGACGGGTAAGTGGACGTCAGCACCCGGTCCTCTTCGTTTCCCCGTTCTGCCCCGCCTATTGTGGGTAGGCAGGACGGGGAAAACGAAAGTTAACCCCCGCGCCCCTTATCTGCTATTGGTGGTCTCGTCTAGACCACCAATAGCAGGGATAGGAGGGGTGGCACCCCTGCCACCTCACTCCTATCCCTTCAGCGGGATCGTGGGTGTCTTAGACAACCGCGATCCCCCTTATATTCCGGGTCACCGCGTCACCATAGACCCGTAATGACCCGGAATCTGATTTTTTTTACACTTTGTGCAGCTGATCGGGTCATACTGTGATGCAGTACAAATGTATTGCAGCATAGTATAACCTGTAAACAGTACAGCCTGTGTAATCCAGCCTTTGGATGGATCTCGCAGGCTTCCGTAGCAGGCAGACAGGAGGTCATGCTCTCTCCTGCTGTCATAGCAACCAACGGCGACCTGCGATCATATCGAAGCGCCGCCATTGGTGAACAGGGGGCCACTGCTGCTGATCTCCCACGCTGCCCGTGGCAGTGAAGGAGATCACTAGGACGTATGGATATGTCCCAGCGCGTAAATGTGTCAGGTGCTGGGAGATATGCATATGTCCTATAGCGGGAAGGGGTTCAGGCCTGCTGGGACTGCCTTTTACAGGCTGGCCGGAGGGAATTCTATGAGTACAGTAATAAGAGTTGGCCAGAGCGTTGCAATCCAAACTTGCATTAAGACTCCATTAGGTTCATCTGTTCATGCTACTGGTGATATTCTCTCCAATTTGCATGCCTTTTTTTCTGATCTCTATAACCTCCCTCCCATGCCCGTTGCTCCCCCTCCTCCTTACCCTCTCTCCCCTTTCTTGTCCCTTCCTTCTGATAAATTGGAGCAATTGGAGGCTCCTTTCTTGGCTGAGGAATTATCCCCAGTGATAAAGGACCTTCCAAGGGGCAAGACCCCAGACCCAGATGGTTACATGGCTAAGTTCTTCAAAATCTTAGAGCCTTCTTTGTCCCCCTCTCATGCTTCTGCCTTTCAATTCTATCTCTCCTTTCCCGCCTGCCTCTTCCCTTGCACATGTTGTTGTACTCCCCAAACCAGGGAAGGACCTGCATATATGTGGGAGTTACTGCTCATCTCCTTTCTGAATATAGACTTATAGATTTATTCCAAATTACTAGCCGACCATCTTAACTCTATACTTCCTTCCCTTATCCATTTAGACCAGGTAGGCTTTGTGCCAGTAGAGGCAGCCCAGGGATAACACACTTAAGACTTTAGATATTATTCATCATGCCCACATGCAGATGATCCCTTTGATAGTCCTCTGTTTGACTATTGAGGAAGGGGTCATAGACTTACCTGTTAGTACCCTGAAATGCATCTTGTCTGAATATTGTTGTAAGACGCACTACTAATACTGCATACTTGTGTTGGCTACTAAAGGAATTCAGTTCCCAGCCTGACTACTACCGCAAGAATTCTTTCACACCCATCTACCTGTTGCGGAAATCACTCTACGTCACACGCCAGCATACTGAATGGAACTCCAGCACTGACTATTTGAGCTTCGGTACTTGTCACCTGCTAGCCACGATCTGAGACACTGGATGCCACAGCTCCACTCAAGCACAGCACTTATACTATCCTCTAGGTCCCTTGCTGCGGGACCAGCCACAGCTTTTGTTGATAGGTATCTGCACGAGACCAGGTGCTGGTAGGAGACCCGCGGCTTTCTTTGTAACACACTTACCGCTGCAGGAGTGACAACTACTATCCTGCCATCAGATCTCGGCATGGGATCAACTGCTGCCAGAGACATCCGCAACCTGTTGGATGAGAGGTACACTGTACCGGTGGTTTTACCATCTATCAATGCTGGATCAGATATTTGTAGCCAATTAAAAAAATTCTTGCTGAACTTTTATTACTAAGGGCAGTTGCCGAAGTATCAGATGCCGGACTATGAAACTATTAGTATAGTCTGTGTTGGTTCTAAAAATAGTTGTTTGAAAATTCTAACAAAACCATTTTTATTTTGTATTTTATTATAAGAAATGCAACAGAAGTGAACATTTTTAGTATTTTAATGTTAAAGTATCCTACCACAAGGGCCCTGTGCTAGGTTATTTAATATAGTATTTATTGTATATATTTTTAATAAACCATCTAAAGAACTTGAAGCACAGTCTCCTGATAAATTATTCATAATACACTAGTTTTTCCAACTATCTGGGGGAGTCCTTGAGGTTTGGATTTTGGCTTTTATTTAATTCTTATTTCTTGCACTTCAGGGTATTGGTGATTATCAAAAAGAGAAAAAAAGACGCAAGTCAGCTCACCATCAGTCTGTATAGGGATAGTAGCAGCATCACTGGAGTAGTCAGAAGCATGGAGTAGCTGTGGGCCATGTCCCACGTAGACAAAGGAGAAAAATGGTAGAAAATCCAGCTCCCGAAAACATTTGAAAAAGATTAAAAACTACAAACTTTATTAGATAAAAAAAAAAATTGGTAAAAAACACAACAGGTCACGTGAAAAGAAACTTGAAAAGGCTGACACGCTGAGTATTAGCCCTTAATCATGGCAATATTATAACATAAACTCACTGTATAAATAAATACCTTAGGTAAATGACGTTAAGTGCACATGTCAAACATAAAAGAGGAGGAGCATCACCTCGGCCAGAAACACAATGACGTGTATAATCACTAATGGGAAACATGAGTGTTCCAGACAACAGGGAAAGGCACCTAGAGACATATGTAGGCGAATGAAAAAACCCCGGTAATGTATGGCAAAGAAACAGTGCAAATACAAAGACATTATATCCGAAAGAATGTATGTATACAGTCTGGCATACCAAGATATCTAGAAAAGAAATATTAAATAGTAAGTATGGAATAACTAGAAAAACGCAATATATGCAGACTAAAAGTGTGAACAAAAACATCAAAATAATAAATAAAAAACAACAAGAAAAATCTATAGAAATACATCAGTAAATAACAAGATCAATAAAAATACATAAGGGTGTTTCTGTATTTTAGACCCAGAGGAGCTTGTGTATCCAAATTAAGGATCCAAAAGGCTTCTCTGGTAAATAATAAATGAGACCAATCTCCGCCCCGTTTGGGTGGATTTACCCTATACCTTAGACAACAATGGTTTTGTGGGAGCCTAAATGAACCTCTGCTATATGTTTGGATAGACCCAATGTGGATTGGTTGTATTCACGCAGTCTCTAATATGTTCTAATATGCAAAGTTTTTAGTTTTCTGCTGGTGCAACCAACATATTGGGTATTACATGCAACACTAGTGGCACAATAAACAATATGAAAAGTAGAGTATGTTCACACTACGGATTTGTAGCTGAATCTCCGCTCGCGGATACCAGCGAGCGGAGATTCAGCGTGGCAGCTGGCGGTAGGCCTGCACAGCACTGTACCGTCATCATTGACGACTATGTAGTGCTCACGGACTTCCGCGCAAAGAATGAACATCTTTCTTTGCACGGAATAATTTCAGTGGCGGAATTGTCCGCCACTGAAATTCCGCAATGTGAACGGGTCTCGCGGAAGACCCATTCTCACAGATACTGACATTTACTATGCGCAATTTCACTCACGGATTTCCACCCCCTCACATAGGCTTGCATTGAGGGAGCGGAGCGTGTCGTCGCACGGGGGCGGGGTTGTGACGTCACAATGCTCCGGCCCCATGATCGCCAGTAATCAGACCCGGAGCAAACACTGTCTGATTTTTAAAGAATTTATTTGCAAATTATTGTGGAAATTAAGTATTTGGTCAATAAAAAAAGTTCATCTTAACCCCTTGCCGCAAATGGACGTGAATGTACATCCACTGCGGGCTCAGGAGGTATGACTGGCGCTCAGCAAATGAGCGCGCATCATACTCGTTGGGTCCCGGTTGCTATCAGCAACCGGGACCCAGGGCTAATGCTGTACGGCTAATGCTAACGCAGTAACCCTTTAGACGCCACGATCAAAGTTGATCGCGGCATCTAAAAGCCATTAATTCCCCTGATGGTTGGCTCAGGGGCCTATCGGGACTGCTGCGGCAAAATCGCAGCATCCCGATCAGCTGAGAGGACAGGGGGAGGTGTCTTACCTTTCTCCTGGCCGTCCGATCGTCGCTCCATTGCTCCATGCCTGAGATCCAGGCAGGAGCAGTGGAGCGACGATAACACCAATCAATGATATGCTATGACATAGCATTGATCAGTGTCTGCAATCAAGGTATCGCATGTTATAGTCCCCTATAGGGGCTATAATATTGCAAAAAAAAAATTTTTTTAAGTGTTAATAAATGTGATTTAATCCCTTCCCTAATAAATGCTTGAATCACCCCCCCCTTTTTCCCATAAAAAAAATTAAATAAACATATGTGGTATCGCCACGTGCGTAAATGTCCGAACTATTAAAATGTAATGTTAATTAAACCTCACGGTCAATGGCGTATACGTAAAAAAATGCCAAAGTCCAAAATTGCGTATTTTTGGTCATTTTGTATACCCTGAAAAAAAATGTTTCAAATGCGAATAAAAATGTCCGATCGAAACAAATATGGTACCGATAAAAACTTATGATCATGGCACAAAAATAAGCCCTCAAACCGCCCTGTATGCAGAAAAATAAAAAAGTTATAGGGGTCAGAAGATGACAATTTTGAACATACTAATTTTGGTGCCTGTAAGTACAATTTTTTTTAGTAGTAAAATAAAATCAAACCTATATCAATTGGGTATCCTCGTAACCGTATGGACCTACAGAATAAATATAAGGTGTCAATTTGCCGAAAACGGCACTGCGTAGAAACGGAAGCCGCTAAAAATTACAAAATGGCGTTTTTTTTTTCAATTTTCCCCACAAATAATTTTTTTCTGGTTTCGCCATAAATTTTGTGGTGAAATAATTAATGGTATTACAAAGTAAAATTGTTGGTGCAAAGAACAAGCCATCATATGGGTCTGTAGGCGCTAAATTGAAAGTGTTAGGATTTTTAGAAGGTGAGGAGGAAAAAAAAATGTCCAAAGAGGGAAGGGGTTAATACTTTGTTATATACCCTTTGTTGGCAATGACAGAGGTCAAACATTTTCTGTAAGTCTTCACAAGGTTTTCACACACTGTTGCTAGTTTTTTGGCCCATTCCTCCATGCAGATCTCCTCTAGAGCAGTGATGTTTTGGGGCTGTCGCTGGGCAACACAAACTTTCAATTCCCTCCAAAGGTTTTGTTTTCTATGGGGTTGAGATCTAGAGACTGGATAGGCCACTCCAGGACCTTGAAATGCTTCTTACAAAGCCACTCCCTCATTGCCGGGGCGGTGTGTTTGGGATCATTGTCATGCTGAAAGACCCAGCCACGTTTCATCTTCAATGCCCTTGCTGATGGAAGGAGGTTTTCACTCAAAATCTCACGATACATGGCCCCATTCATTCTTTCGTTTACACGGATCAGTCATCCTGGTCCCTTAGCAGAAAAACAGCCCCAAAGCATGATGTTTCCACCCCCATGCTTCACAGTAGGTATGGTGTTCTTTGGATGCAACTCAGCATTCTTTCTCCTCCAAACACGACGAGTTGAGTTTTTACCAAAAAGTTCTACTTCGGTTTCATCTGACCATCTGACATTCTCCCAATACTCTTCTGGATCATCCAAATGCTCTCTAGCAAACTTCAGACGGCCTGGACATGTACTGGCTTAAGCAGGGAGACACATCTGGCACTGCATGATTTGAGTCCCTGGGGGCGTAGTTTGTTACTGAGGGTAGCCTTTGTTACTTTGGTCCCAGCTCTCTGCAGGTCATTCACTGGGTCCCCCTGTGTGGTTCTGGGATTTTTGCTCACCGTTTTTGTGATCATTTTGACACCACGGGGTATGATCTTGCGTAGTGCCCCAGATCGAGAGAGATTATCACTGGTCTTGTATGTCTTCTATTTTCAACTAATTGCTCCCACAGTTGATTTCATCACACTGAGCTGCTTGCCTATTGCAGATTCAGTCTTCACAGCCTGGTGCAGGTCTACAATTTTGTTTCTTGTGTCCTTCGACATCACTTATTTTAGAATATATCCTGCGGCGAAACCCAAAAAAAATTATTTGTGAGGTGAAAAAAAACAAACAAACGCCATTTTGTAATTTTGGGGGCTCCTGTTTCAACTCCATATTTGGTAAAAATTATACCTTATCTTTATTCTGTAGGTCCATACGGTTACAAGGATACCCAATTTATGTAGGTTTTATTTTAATACTTAAAAAAATTATAGAAACAGTTCGTATCAGCTCACCCTCGTAGCCGGCGCACGGACCAGGCGTGGACTCTGCCCCAAACAATGGAAAAGGAAGAAGGATTGTCCAGCGCCTGACTCTGGGAACAGGTACTTTATTGGAAAGCCACGGAGAACAAACAGGTACTCGGAGATGTGACTCGTTTCGGCTCGCATTACCGAGCCTTAGTCCTACAATAGTACCATCTCAAAGATTCTTCTTATATGCGGGCTTGGACAGGTGGCGCACACCCAAATTAGGCTGCACCACCTGGCCACACTCACAAATTCCACAGGTGAGTGTGCTGCATAGAGTTACAAATACAAAAACTAAAAAAACATGTCCAGACACAAACACTTAGAGAAAAATGCAGTGAATTTCTCCACTGCGAAAAATTACATTAAAAATCACAATTAAAACAACTACCGTATATACTCGAGTATAAGCCGAGTTTTTCAGCACGATTTTTCGTGCTGAAAACACCCCCCTCGGCTTATACTCGAGTGAACTCCCCCACCCGCAGTGGTCTTCAACCTGCGGACCTCCAGAGGTTTCAAAACTACAACTCCCAGCAAGCCCGGCCAGCCATCGGCTGTCCGGGCTTGCTGGGAGTTGTAGTTTTGAAACCTCCGGAGGTCCGCAAGTTGAAGACCACTGCGGCCTTCGACATCATCCAGCCCCCTCTCACCCCCCTTTAGTTCTGAGTACTCACCTCCGTTCGGCGCTGGTCCGGTGCTGCAGGACTGTCCGGTGAGGAGGTGGTCCGGTGGGATAGTGGTTCCGGGCTGCTATCTTCACCGGGGAGGCCTCTTCTAAGCGCTTCGGGCCCGGCCTCAGAATAGTCACGTTGCCTTGACAACGACGCAGAGGTGCGTTCATTGCCAACGTACTTCTGCGTCGTTGTCAAGGCAACGCCTCTATTCCGGGCCGGAAGCGCGGAGAAGAGGCGCCCCCGGTGAAGATAGCAGCCCGGACCACCTCCTCACCGGACAGCCCTGCAGGACCGGACCAGCGCCGAGCGGAGGTGAGTACTCAGAACTAAAGGGGGGTGAGAGGGGGCTGGATGATGTCGAAGGCCGCAGTGGTCTTCAACCTGCGGACCTCCGGAGGTTTCAAAACTACAACTCCCAGCAAGCCCGGACAGCCGATGGCTGCCCGGACTTGCTGGGAGTTGTAGTTTTGAAACCTCTGGAGGTCCGCAGGTTGAAGACCACTGAGGGCGAATGATGAGAAGAGGATGATGAAGGGGGGGGGGTGTGGGATGATGATAAGGGGATGATGAAGGGGGGATGTGCGGGATGATAAGGGGATGATGAAGGGGGGATGTGTGGGATGATAAGGGGATGATGAAGGGGGGATGTGTGGGATGATAAGGGGATGATGAAGGGGGGATGTGTGGGATGATGACAAGGGGATGATGATGAGGATGTTAATGACGGGTCTGGATGATGACAGGGGGGGATGATGTATTTCCCACCCTAGGCTTATACTCGAGTCAATAACTTTTCCTGGGATTTTGGGTTGAAATTAGGGGTCTCGGCTTATACTCGGGTCGGCTTATACTCGAGTATATACGGTATGTCTCCGCTATACACAAATAACTTCATGTTGCATAAAGATAGATACATGCATGAAATAAACATTATCTATATTTTCAAATGTAGCAAGAGACACTATTCTTGGAATGAAGGAGGAAAAAAGGCATACGGCCCCAACATCCGAAAAAAACTATGTAGAAATTATATGAGTATAAACCGGAGGATATTACATATTCCTAATATTGTAAAATAGTATCAAGTCTCCTGTTTAGACCATGAGGAAATCTGGTATGCAATTTGAGAATCCAGAAGACCTCACTGTACAGGATTTTTTGCTTTAGATTACCTCCTCTTGAGGACAATCTCACTCTTTCTATGCCCTGTAACTGGAGGGAAGATGTATTACCCCCATGAATTTCAGCAATGTGCCTAGATACCATAGACACATGCCGTGATTGCAAATGACCAATGTCAGACAAATGTTTGCGTATTCTCACTTTTAAGTCGTTAATAGTACACCCCACATATTGGAGATTACAGTCACAGCATGTGAATAAATAGATAATACCAGGGGTGTTGCAGTTAATGTATTCTGTCATGTTGAAATTACTGTTATTACTACACGATGAAAAGCTGTTAGAGTTACACATATAACTGCAGCACACACATCTGGTTGCCCCACATTTATAAGATCCCGTGTAATTTAGCCAAGTAGGCTTTCTCTCGGGGCGATCTGAAAACAAACCGGGTGATAGCATTTGTCCCAGAGTGGGTGCTCTTCTCGACACACACATGTACCCTGAATCCAAGGCTTCTCTGACCTTGGGATCGGTGTACAGAATAGGTAAATTAAAAAAATTATAAACTACATGCACCCAAAATTAGCATGTTTAAAATTGGCATCTTCTGACCCATATAACTTTTTTATTTTTCCGTGTACGGGTTGGTTTGAGAGCTAATTTTTTGCGCCGTCATCTGTAGTTTTTATAGGTACCATTTTTGTTTTCATTGGACTTTTTGATCGCTTTTTATTCATATTTTTATGGTATATGAAGTGACCAAAAATGCACAATTTTGGACATTGGTATTTTTTTACATGTACGCCATCGACCGTGTGGTTTAGCTAACCTAATATTTTAATAGTTTGGACATTTACACACGCGGCGGTACCACATTATTATTATTATTATTCGTTATTTTATTTAAAAAATGGGAAAAGGGGGGTGATTTAAACTTTTAATAGGGAAGGGGTTAATTAACTTTTATTAAAACATTTTTTTACACTTTTTTTTTTTTAGCCCCCATTGGGGGCTAAAGCATGCAATCTTCTGATTGCATACACTCATCAGTGCTCTGCCATTGCAAAGCACTGATCAGTGTAACCGGAGCTCTGCTGCTCCTGCCTGCTGCGCAGGCATGGAGCAGTAGATCGCCATTCGGATAACGGAGAGGCCGGTGAGGACCCTCCCGTCGTCTGGTAAGCTGATCGGGACATCGCGATTTTGTCACGATAGTCCTGATCAGCCGGGATTCTTTTACTTTCATTTTAGACGCCACGATCAACTTTTATCGCGGCGTCTAAAGGGTTAATGCCAGGCATCAGCCCGATCTGCCGTGCCCGGCATTAGCCGTGGGTCCTGGCTGCCCGGGACCGACCGGGTTTAACCCGTTCTCTGCTGGTGAGAATGGTTTAAACCCGGTAAGCTGGACCAGGGCGTACAAGATCATGTATACACTGCTGTATGGGTGTCCTCCCCAGGGGGAGCACCCAAATTGTAATAACCCATTTTTCATGTTTTTCTTTTCTTCTCTTTTCAGATACGTGAATGCTGAGGACTACTACAGATTCGGGGACTACGTCGATGACCAACATTTTTTTAAAAATCTTTTAATAAAATGGTTAAAGAGGGCTTGTGGGGGAGTGTTTTTGGGATTAAAACATGTGTTGTGTTTTCTTTATTTATTTTACAGGCTTAGTAGTGGGAGCTGTTTTATAGACGGAATCCATTACTAAGCCGGGGCTTATCGTTAGCCCCAAAACCAGCTAGTACTAACCCCCCAATTATTACCCTGGTACCCACCGCCGGTGGAGTGCCAGGAAGAGCAGGTACCAATAGGCCTGGAGCGTCAAATATGGCGTTCCTGGGCCTAGGTAGTAACAGGCTGGCTTTATTTAGGCTAGGGAGGGCAGAAACAATGGTCCTCGCCTACCCTAGTGACGTCATTGACGTAGTCAACGGAATATGAAGTACTCCTCCGCATACACTGTCATGCTAATTATACGCCCCAAAAATGAATCACTATGTTTAACCTCTTCAGGACATAGGGCGTATGGATACGCCCTGAATCCCGAGTCCTTAAGGACCGAGGGCGTATCCATACGCCCGTGGGAATTCCGGCCCCCACCGCTAGCCGTTTGGGGACCGGAGCCGGATGCCTGCTGAAATCGTTCAGCAGGCATCCCGGCATATCGCCCAGGGGGGTCATTATGTCCCCCCATGTCGGCGATCGCCGCAGATCGCTGGACAATTCAGTCCAGCGATCTGCGGCGATTCCGGGTCAATCGGGTCTCCGGTGACCCGGTGACCCGGAATTACTGGCTGTTCGGGGCCGTCTCTGACGGCCCCGAACAGCCAGAGCCTGCAGGGGTGAGGTGGCGCTGGTGCCACCTCACGATCGCCCTGATTCGTCGGCCGGATTACCGGCCGACCAATCAGGGCGCCTGCTGCGGGTGTCACTCCCGCACCCGCTCCGCCCCTCTTCTGGAGGATGTGAGCGGGTGCGGGAAGACGACCCCCGGTGCTGGGGACCCCGATCCCCGGCGCCCCTGTTGGGATCGGGGCCCCAGGAGCAGCTGCGGCGGCGGGACTGACCTGCAGCGTCTGGATCGTTGGAGGTGAGTGACAGCCTCCTGCTGTTGCTTAGCAACAGCTCCCAGCATGCAAAAAGGGCATGCTGGGAGCTGTAGTTATGCAACAGCAGGAGGCAGACCACCACAACTCCCAGCATTCCCTTATGGGCATGCTGGGACTTATGGTTTTGCAACAGCTGGAGGCACATTCTTTCTATGGAAAAGTGTACCTTCAGCTGTTGTATAACTACAACTCCCAGCTTGCACAAACAGCTAAAGTGCATGCTGGGAGTTGTAGTGGTGCATCTGCTGGTTGCATAACTACAACTCCCAGCATGCCCGTTGGCTGTCGGTGACTGCTGAGAGTTGTAGTTTTGCAACAGCTGAAGGCACACTGGTTGTGAAACTCAGAGTTTTTTTTTACCTAACTCAGTGTTTCACGACCGGTGTGCCTCCAGCTGTTGCAAACTACAACTCTCAGCAGTCAATGTACACCATGCACCGTACATGCTGGGAGTTGTAGTTTTGCAACAGCTGGAGGCACACTGGTTGTTAAACACTGAGTTAGGTCACAAACTCAGTGATACATAACCAGTGTGCCTACAGTTGTTGCAAAACTGCAACTCTCAGCAGTCACCGACAGCCAACGGGCATGCTGGGAGTTGTAGTTATGCAACAGCTGGATGTCCCCCCCAATGTGAACGTACAGGGTACACTCACATGGGCGGAGGATTACAGTAAGTATCTGGCTGCAAGTTTGAGCTGCCGCAAACTTTCTGCTGCAGCTCAAATTGCCAGCGAGAAACTACTGTGAACCCCCGCCCGTGCGACTGTACCCTAAAAACACTACACTACACTAACACAAAAAATAAAATAAAAAGTAAAAAACACTACATATACACATACCTCTACACAGCCCCCCTCCCCTCCCCAATAAAAATGAAAAACGTCTGGTACACCACTGTTTCCAGAACGGAGCCTCCAGCTGTTGCAAAACAACTCCCAGTATTGTCGGACAGCCGTTGACTGTCCAGGCATGCTGGGAGTTTTGCAACAGCTGGAGGCACCCTGTTTGGGAATCACTGGCGTAGAATTCCCCTATGTCCACCCCTATGCAAGTCCCTAATTCAGGCCTCAAATGCGCATGGCGCTCTCACTTTGGAGCCCTGTCGTATTTCAAGGCAACAGTTTAGGGTCACATATGGGGTATCGCCGTACTCGGGAGAAATTGTGTTACAAATTTTGGGGGGTATTTTCTGCTTTTACCCTTTTTAAAAATGTAAAATTTTTGGGAAAACAAGCATTTTAGGTAAAAAAAAAAAAAAATTTTTTACATATGCAAAAGTTGTGAAACACCTGTGGGGTATAAAGGTTCACTTAACCCCTTGTTACGTTCCCCGAGGGGTCTAGTTTCCAAAATGGTATGCCATGTGTTTTTTTTTGCGGTCCTGGCACCATAGGGGCTTCCTAAATGCGGCATGCCCCCAGAGCAAAATTTGCGTTCAAAAAGCCAAATGTGACTCCTTCTCTTCCGAGACCTGTAGTGCGCCAGCAGAGCACTTTTCACCCCCATATGGGGTGTTTTCTGAATCGGGAGAAATTGGGCTTCAAATTTTTAGGGGTATTTTCTGCTATTACCCTTTTTAAAAATTAATTTTTTTTGGGAAAACAAGCATTTTAGGTAAAATTTTTTATTTTTTTTTTACATTTGCAAAAGTCGTGAAACACCTGTGGGGTATTAAGGTTCACTTTATCCCATGTTACATTCCCCGAGGGGTCTAGTTTCCAAAATGGTATGCCATGTGGTTTTTTTTTGCTGTTCTGGCACCATAAGGGCTTCCTAAAGGTAACATGCCCCCCAAAAACCATTTCAGAAAAACGTACTCTCCAAAATCCCCTTGTCGCTCCTTCCCTTCTGAGCCCTCTACTGCGCCCGCCGAACACTTTACATAGACATATGAGGTATGTGCTTACTCGAGAGAAATTGGGCTACAAATACTTGTAAAAATTCAAAAATTGGGTCTACAAGAACATGTGAGTGTAAAAAAT
Source organism: Hyla sarda (assembly GCF_029499605.1). Classification (NCBI taxonomy): domain Eukaryota; kingdom Metazoa; phylum Chordata; class Amphibia; order Anura; family Hylidae; genus Hyla; species Hyla sarda. The sequence goes on along the minus strand of NC_079189.1, from coordinate 316,141,750 downwards.
GAAGATTGTGAATTTTCTCCTTCACTTTGCTGCTATTTGTGTGAAACACCTAAAGGGTAAAAACGCTGACTGAATGTCATTTTGAATACTTTGGGGGGTGTAGTTTTTATAATGGGGTCATTTATGGGGTATTTCTAATATGAAGACCCTTCAAATCCACTTCAAACCTGAACTGGTCCCTGAAAAATACTGAGTTTGAAAATTTTGTGAAAAATCGGAAAATTGCTGCTGACCGTTGAAGCCCTCTGGTGTCTTCCAAAAGTAAAAATACGTCGATTTTATGATGCAAACATAAAGTAGACATATTGTATATGTGAACCAAAAAAAAATGTATTCGTAATATCCATTTTCCTTACAAGCAGAAAGCTTCAAAGTTTGAAAAATGCTAAATTTTCAAATTTTTCATCAAATTTACGGATTTTTCACCAAGAAAGGATGCAAGTATCGACAAAAATTTACCACTATGTTAAAGTAGAATATGTCACGAAAAAACAATCTCGGAATCAGAATGATAACTAAAAGCATTCCAGAGTTATTAATGTTTAAAGTGACAGTGGTCAGATGTGCAAAAAACGCTCCGGTCCTTAAGGCCAAAATGGGCTCCGTCCTGAAGGGGTTAATATATTTCATAGCATAATAGCATGATGTTGCCCATTTTGTGTATGTTCTAAATAGACCACAGTGTATTCTAATGTTCTTCTATTCAAGTGCCAGTCTGGGAGTAGAATACTTGTTGTCTCTTTAGATATTTATGGCTGTTTAAATAAGACAGATACACATGTCTGTGTGAAAGAGACCTCCATATCTCTCTAATAAATTTGGATGTCTAGGTAGGCTCCAAGATGTCTATGAGAATCCAGGTTTTAATTACTTATAGATGTCAAAAATAATCCCTGAATTGTTTATTATGGCTCCATATGTCAAGTCTGGAATGGACAACATTGGACAGTTAACCCTTAATGGTAATGATGCTAATTGCCTATACAATAGCGCCCCCTAGCGTATGAGTAGTTGACATTACACCAACAGGAAAGGCATTATGTGTGATATGCTCAATGCATTCTGGGTAATATAGTGATGTCATAGTCATTTCCATATGTACACACCCAACCTACATTCCAATTTAGGAGGGTGTGTCTAACTAATTAAAAAGTCTGGTAAACCAGATGTTGGGGACTGTAGACTGTGCTGTACTGTGTGGGAGAGAACACAAAGACACAGGAAAGAGGTCCAATAAGGTGGAAAAGCTATGTGAGATCCTAGCAAGCGGACTGATCACACGGTACCAGACCAATGGCTATCCATGACGATGAGATGGACCGTTCAGCATTCCTAAGAGCAGAAGCGAGGTTTTTACATAGACTTGGTAAGAGACACAAAAATGGTATTCCATTTAATTAAGACCAATTTGGAATATGTGTATGGAGTTATACCATTTAGATTGGCAAATAAATACATTCAATTATTAATTATCTCCATATTGAGATTATAGTTTTAGGATATTGTGAGACTTCATTCTACCTGCAGAAGAATCAGGACTCATAATCTATCAAAGCATTAAATAATTGCTTCTACATATTGATAGAATTCCTACTCGCCAAACTATGTGTTATAAGTATATGTCCCACACAGTTCTTCCTCCTAAAATATAGTCTAGCGAGATCATAAACCTTTGTCTTAAAGGAGTAGTCTGGCGCACACTTTTCTTATTTTATCTAGTCCGGGCTGCAAAAAAAAAAGAAAACAAACTTTCTCTTACCTGCCAACACGCCCCAGGAGCTCCGGTACAGGTGTTCGGTCGCCAGGCTGTTTGCTTCTTACTTCCTGTTAGCCCGACACGTCATAAGGAGCTTCAGCCTATCACCGGCCGAGGCGGGACATCACTGCGGTCGGTGATAGGCTGAAGCTCTGTGTGACGTGCCAGGCTAACAGGAAGTAAGAAGCAAACAGCCTGGCAACTAAACACCTGTACAGGAGCTCCGGGGGCGTGTTGGCAGGTAAGAGAAAGTTTGTTTTCTTTTTTTTTTTTTTGCAGCCCGGACCGGATAAAATAAGAAAAGTGCACGCCGGACTACTCCTTTAATGTCTTACCAAGATCATGTATAGAAAATAGTCCAGAATGGGGAGGAAATATATTACATTTCTTCCATGTTTATATCCTTAGATGGATTTGCTCATTCTTGGAGTCATGTGATTTGTATTTGGTTGGAAAGGGGCGGGGAGTGTATTTAGCATTCCATATTGAGATGTTTATGATTAGATATTGCCCATCTTAATATCATGAGGTTCCTCTGGATAGAGTGATATGTAGCCTTTTCTTATATGATATTCCTAACCTAGTAGCTTTTGTTTCATTGTAAACAAAAGCTAGGTTACTTACTACTCACATGTATTATTCTACTATATGTAGTCAATTAACATGCTTATAATGTTTACTGATATATCTAATTGATATTCATTTGCATATCATAATGTTTGTTACTCATTTATGTTTATAACCTTATAACCAATAAATCTGCATACTTTTTTAATACCTGTGTATTATTGTATTTTGCAAAAGGACATCCTTGAGCATTAATGTCATCCCCTCAAAAAAGAACTTGTTGATATCTGAGGAAATAGTCGGACTCAGATGTGAATTGTATTGATTAACTTTGTCTACATTATTGATATTTTTAATAATTTCCATAATTTTTCATTTTTCATAATTAATTAAAAAAAATTATGACCATAATTCATAATTGAGTTACTGCACGATAACACATATCTGAAATGAGAAGAAAAAAAACACGATTGCAGACCAGTGCCGGCGGCGATCATGTTTCTCCGAGCTGTCTGCGGGGGTGGTTACAGTATGCACACAGGAGGCTGCAGAGCTCAGCCTATCAGGGATGGTCTAATGAATATTCATAAGGGGCGGCTCATCAGGCTGGAGCAGGAGGGGGCATTGTGGGCAAGAGTGACGTTCCGAGCCTAATATGGCTGCCTAATGCAGCTTTGTGGGCTCGAAAGTCACACTAGCTGGGAGAACTACTGGGCTTCCTGTACACAGCTCAGGAAGGAATTACAGATGAACTGTGAAAGACAGTATATTGGACAGTTATATAACTTTTGTTTCTGCTGTATGGGAAAAGCAATTGTTGTGCGCTGCATATCTCCTTTAAACATTGGCACCACATTTGCCAATGCGCCAGTCCTGGGGAACAGTCACTATAAGTCCTTGAATATTAAACATAGGGGTCTGTCTATTACATTACTTAATTCCTTTAGAGCATGGGGGTGAATGCCATCTGGACCTGGCAATTTGTTTATTTTGATTTTTAATAGGCAGCACTGTACTTCTTCCTGGGTTAGACAGGTGACCTGTACACGGGGGTTTACCTTATCTCACTGTATTTCACCTGGCATTTCATTTTCCTCGGTGAATACAGTGGAGAAGAATTTGTTTAATACATTTGCTTTTTCCTGATCCCCATCTATAATTTCTTCCTCATCATATTTTAAAGGGCCAACACTTTCATTTTTAACCTTTTTACTATTTATATAGTTAAAAAACATTTTGGGGTTAGTTTTACTCTCTTTGGCAATGAGTCTGTCTCTATTTTTGCGGCTTTTATCAGTTTTTTACATATTTAAAAATTTTCTCTATAGCTTTTTAATGCTTCTTCACTGCTGTCATGTTTAAGTAGTTTAAATGCTTAATTTTGTCATTTATTGCCCTCTTATCATTTTTATTCATCCATATTGGTTTTCTTTTATTTCTGACCCTATTATTCCCATAAGGAATACAGTGAGAATTATAAGATATTTTTAATTCTCCCATTTAGTGTCAGCATTCTTTTTTTTTTTAAACTCGTTTTATTGAAGTTTGAACAAAAGCAATTACAGCAGCTCCACAGAATGGAGACATGTATGACAAAATAAGCACACATATAAGGCAAGTAAACAGTACAGCTTAAAGTTATACGGTGTTGTCCATCGAGGGTAGCACAATCAGGGGAATCCCAACCTGAGAACAATAAACAGAACAAAAACTAAAACTAAAAGTGCTGCCTCTAGGTACAGTAATAAAAATCGGGGCCAAGCATCATAAACCAAACACTTGAAAGAGAAGGTAAACAAGGAAAAGCTACCTACTACCGTTGCCCCATAGAGGAAGGTTAAAAGGGGGAGCCAAAGGTCCCAGACGACATTAGGGACGTAAACGCAGAGGGCGAGTATCTAGTGAGGGGGAGTCGCACCAAGTCCCCCACACCTTTTGGAATTTATCAGGGCATTTTCTATGCTTAAAGGCTAAGTGTTCATAGGGAAGTATAGTATTAACTAGTTTTCTCCACTGTGGGAGAGAGGGAGGTCGGGGGTCCATCCAGCGGAGGGCCACCGCCTTCCTGGCCAAAAACAACACCTCCTGCAAAAATATCCGCATGTGGTGTTGCCAAGATTCTTCAGGGAGTACACCAAATAGACAGATCAGGGTATCCAGGGTGACCGGGATAGAGATAAGAGATGACAGGAAGTCTATAATACTACGCCAGTATGACTGTAGGAAGGTACATTACCATATCATATGCCAAAAGTCTGCTCTGGGAGAATGACATCTGGGGCAGGCAAGGGAAGGCACCCGTCCCATTCTGAATAACCGCATCGGAGTAAGATAGCAATGATGAGTGATGTAAAGTTGGATCAATTTATTATTAGCTGCCGGAGACACTGATAGATGAGAGGACAGCATCTCGGACCAATCATCCTCCGTAAGCGAAGGAAGGCATGCCTTCCAATAAGCCTCCGCCGAGTCAGTAGCAGCAACAATCCTGGCTCTAGTAAGGTGTGTGAATAGCATGGAAATTAGGCCTTGCGGTCCTTGGGATCGAAGGATTCCAATGAGGGGGTACGTAGAGATGGGTGGTCTCTGGGAGGGAAACTGGGCACTCAAGGCATGTCGAAGTTGTAAATACCTATAGAATGCCTCATGGGGAACCCCAAAGTCGGTCTGGACCTGCGTAAAGGTTTTCAGGACATCCTGCTGGAATAAGTCACCCAACTGCGTCACCCCATGTGCTACCCAGAAGGGGGGATCCAAGGTGTCCGTCAGATGAGGGAGATGAAAGTTGCGCCATAGGGGAAGGTCATCTTTAATATCAGTAAAGGAAGTAAGCGTTTGTGCCTGGCGCCATACCTGTAGTGCCAACCTGTGTAAAGGGAGGAGCTTACGTGTTCTAGGTGGAGCGCCCTCTAAGAAGGCCCGCATGGAGGTGAGTCCTAAAAAGGAGGCCAGCTCCGCAGTCGATTGAGAATCAGTAGAGATCCAATGTCGGAGGTACCGCAGCTGGCCGGCCAAATAGTATGTCTTAAAATTAGGTAACGCAGTCCCCCCCAAGTCTTTAGGGCGCTGTAAAGTGGTGAGTTTTAGTTTAGACCTACCTGTACCCCATATAAAGGTCAGGAGTAGGGAATCAAGAGATTTGAAGAAACTCATCGGGACAGGATTGGAGAAGTGTTCAAGAATATAAAGGAGTTTGGGAAGGATGATCATCTTCACCAGATTAATTCTACCAGGGACAGTCAGAGGCAGGGCACCCCATACACGGAAATTGGTCTTGGCATAGGAGAGGAGGGGTAGGACATTAGACTGAAGATCTAGGGGGGAGTCCCTATGTATAACTATCCCCAGGTATTTGAAGTGGGACACAACAGCCAGACCACATAGAATGGAGGGGCCATGTCGCTGCCGAAGAGGCATGTAAGCAGATTTAACCCAATTTATGCATAGGCCAGAAAAGTCCCCAAAACGGTCAATTACTGAAATAGCACTAGGGAGCGTCTCGAGGAGCCGGGACATAAACAGAACCATATCATCCGCATACAGACCGAGGCGGTCCTCCCTCCCATCAATATTGATACCAAAGTACAGTGGGTCCAGTGTCAGCATTCTTGTTTTTGAGGACATTATCCCAATTTATATTGTTAAGGGCTTCTCTGAGTTGGTCAAACTTTGCCTTCCTAAAATTAATTGTTTTTGTGGCCCCTCGAGAGATTCCCTTATTGAAGAAAAAGTTATAATGTATTATATTATGATCACTATTTCCTAGGTGTCCTTCTACCTGCACATTAGATACTCTGTCAGGTCTGTTGGTTAATATTAAGTCTAGTAGGGCGCCCCCTCTGGTCAGGCCCTGCACCATTTGGGACAGATATTTGTCTCTAGCTATAGTCAGAAACCTGTTTCCTTTATGAGATTCACAGGTCTCAGTCTCCCAGCTTATATCAGGATAGTTAAAGTCCCCCATTATTATCACCTCATTCTGATTTGCTGCCTTGTTTATTTGCCTCAGTAGTTGATCTTCTGGCTCTTTCATTATATTTGGTAGCTTATAGCAAACCCTATCAGGATTTTTTTTATTTTTATCTCCATATTATTCTACCCATAATGACTCCACATTATCGTTTCCCTCCCGTATATCCTCCCGTAGTGCGGCCTTCAGACTCGATTTCACATAAAGACAAACTCCTCCCCCTTTCCGTTTTGTCCGATCCTTCCTGAATAGACTATAACATTGTATGTTGACCGCCCAGTCAAGCTATCGTCCAACCAAATCTCTGTTATACCCACTATGTCATAATTTTCCTCAGACATCAACCACTCTAGTTCCTCTGTTTTATTGGACAGACTTCTGGCATTAGTCAACATGCAATTCAAAGGTGTATGTTTTTTTCCCTATGAAGCCTATCTCTATTAACTATTCTAACCCCTTCCTCCGCTCCACTCCCAAGTACATTAATAAGTCCCACCTCTCTATTGTCATGGTCTGACCGGGGGACAGGGAGAGTGAGCCATAAACTTGCCCTAAAACCACTCTCCCTGCCTACTTGCCCATCCACCCTAACCGGTGGATTGACAACTGGGCGCCGGGCCCTCCCTGAACTAAAGTGCAGGAGCCTAATAAAAACACATACTAACAAATAGTCGGCCACAAACCAGAAACATAACAGGAACAGACAACTCTATAATATTAGTTCAGAGGACACAGATCAGTGAGCAGCACAGAGGACACTATATCAGCGGACATGAACAGAGGACACTATGGATCAGCGAACATGAACAGAGGACTATGTGGTCATGAACAGAGGACACTATAGATCCATGGTCGTGAACAGAGGACACTATAGATTAGTAGTCATGTACAGAACTCCAAAGATCTGAAATCAAGAACTAATAAAAATAGAGTTCAAAACACCAGACAGGAAAAAGGATAAGTCAACAGACTTTAGGAACAGACAGGAATATCGCATAATCCCCCAGAACATCCAGTAGATACAAAGTCCCCATGGACCAGAAACAGGGATCTATCGCTAATCAGGAATATTCGCATTCCCCATGCAAAACCTCCAGTAGACACGCAGTCCCCATGGACAGGTAATAGGGATGCCTAGATACACAGGATATATTTATAGAACACTGTTCACACTGAACACAAGACAGGAATAATTGCAATCCCTTCAGAACACCTCCAGTAGATGTAGGAATAACAATGCCCTCTGAGTCCCCATGGACAGGTAACAGGGATGCTTAGTTACAACTCAGAAAAACAGATACAACAGGATATAATTATAAAACACTATTCCCATTGAACCCACAAATTGGACACTCCACTCCACTATAGGCGTAGCCATTAATAATAAATCCAAATAGACTACTGGCCAGCGGCACACTCCACCGTGTGGTCAGGATGCTGGCCCAGTAGGAAAACAGAAATATAAAACACAGAACTTCACATAAACAGATACAAGAGAAAACACAGTGTGAACAGACACATAGCAGAAAGAATAAACAAATCCTAAAACCGACTTAGCTAACACAGCTTAAAATCTACTAAGAGCATGCCACCTAACATGGCTATAACCAGAAAATACAAAGTGCATGCTAAAACAGAGAAAGTAGATTAAAAGCTCAAACAAAGAGTGTTTCACCAAGCCTCCATTAGCAACATAGCCAACATGTTAGCAGCTAGACCTCTGGAAGTCCATCAGTAAATTAAGTCAATCACCAGCCCAGAGGCTAGACTAGGCTGACATTAAATAGACACATCCTAAAGGCTATTGGCTGACAACAGAGGCTGAGGCTGAAAAAGCCAGAAACATTAACTATTCCCTGACCAGGAAACCTAAAACTGTTCACACACAGCAAATCCAATAGCTGTGTGTGAATACAGACCAGGACAGATATGACATCTATCTACACCCTCTTCCCCCTCTATGTTGTGGGTTCCCTTCCCCCCCAGTCCCTAGTTTAACCTCTTAAGGATGCAGGGCGTACCTGTACCCGCCACCCGCTCCAGTGATATAACGCGGGGTCATGCGCTGACCCCGCATCATATCGGGTCATTCCGGCCATGTCCTGTGGCTAATATCAGACATCACCGATATATTAATCCCAACTTTGATCGCCATGTCTAAAATGTAAAAAAATGCTTCCCTGCAGCTCAGTCAGGCTGATTGGGATCACTGTGGTAAAACTGCGGTGTCCCAATCAGCGTGTCCCGAGGACACACGAGGAGGGTCCCTACCTTTCTCCTCGGCATCTGATCTGTGATTGATTGCTCCATGCCTGAGATCCAGGCAGGAGCAATCGAGCGCCGATAACACTGATCAATGCTATGCCATGGCATAGCATTGATCAGTGTATGAAATTAAGGTATTGCATGTTATAGTCCCTTAAGGAGGCTATAAAAGTGTAAAAAAAGAAAAAAGTTAATAAATGTGATTTAACCCCTTCTTTAATAAAAGTTTGAATCACCACCCTTTTCCCATAAAAAAAAAAACTATGTAAATAAAAATAAATATAAACATATGTGGTATCGCCGCGTGCGTAAATGTTCGAACAATAAAATATATCATTAATTAAACCACGCGGTCAATGGCTTACACGTAAAAAAACATTCCAAAATAGCGTATTTTTGGTCATTTTTTGTACCATAAAAAAATGAATAAAAGGCGATCAAAAAGTCCCATCAGATTAAAAATGGTACCGATAAAAACTTCAGATCACAGCGCAAAAAATGAGTCCTCATACATTCCCGTATGCGGAAAATAAAAAAGTTATAGGGGTCAGAATAGGATATTTTTAAACGTATTAATTTTCGTGCATGTAGTTATGATTTTTACCAGAAGTAAAACAAAATCAAATGTATAAGTAGGGTATCATTTTAATCATATGGACCTACAGAATAAAGATAAGATGTAATCTATTCACAAAGAATACAAAAAAAATGCTAGCACCACTGCGTAGTGTAGTTCCTGTGTATATCCCTCAAGGAAGACTCACTCAGTTGCATGTAATGGAAAACCAGGTGAGCGCTACACGCTAGAAAACTAGACTATGCCTTTAACTCCACAAAGAAAAAGAAAGAAAGTGGAGAGCTCCGCTTTCTTTCTTTTTCTTTGTGGAGTTACAAAGATAAGATGTAATTTTTTCCGAAAAATGCACTGCGTAGAAACGGAAGCCCCCAAAATTACAAAATGGCATGGTTTTTTTTTTTTTCACTTTTGTCCCACAAATTTTTTTTGGGGGGTTTTGCTGTAGATTTCTTGGAAAAATGACTGATGTCAGGTGAAAAATCCAAGGGTTATGATTTTTAAAGGTAAGGAGAAAAAAACGAAAGTGCAAAAACAGAAAAACATTGAGTCCTTAAGGAGTTAAACACTCCTCCACCGTTCTAGCCATCTTCTCCCCAAGCACAGCTGCACCCTCCCAATTGAGGTGTAGCCCGTCCCTACTGTAGAGCCGGTATCCGACAGAGATGTCGGCCCAATTCTCCATGAACCCAAACCCCTCCTTCCTACACCAGCATCTGAGCCACTTGTTTACTTCCTTAATCTCCCACTACCTCTCTGGTGTGGCTCGTGGTACCGGTAATATTTTAGAAAATATTACCTTGGAGGTCCTTTCCTTAAACTTGTGGCCTAAGTCCCTGAAATCATTTTTAAGGACACTCCATCTACCTCTTACTTTGTCATTGTTGCAAATGTGTACCATGACTCCTGGGCTATCACTTTACAAACCCATATCAATAAACCAGTACAATTGCCCCCTAATAAAATACACAATAAACTAAGAAATCATAGGCCCATATAGAGCCTCTAACAATAGGTTTTACATATACCATCAGTTAATAAGAATGGCATGTATATTGAGGGAAATATAATAATTGGACCAGACACTACCCACCCTATAAGCTAAGTGGTTGGCTATGTTAGTAGACAATTGGTAATAATAATAGAAATACTCTAAAGGAGTTAACCTAACTGATCCATGATTTATATCCATAAAGGAAATAAAAAATCATAAGTATATCACAGATAGTGAGAATGTAGTGTTGTCCTGTGCTGATGATCAATGCTATAAAGTCTGGAGATTAGCATCCTATATAATACAGTGACATAAATCAGAGAGGTTACTTTAGAGGAAACAGGTGTAGGTTAATTCTTTATTAAGCATGTAAGGGCTTTGTGACCTAAACTGATAAATCAAGGAGGACCCCTACACAATAACCTCTTGTTCCAATTCCCTAATAATCATTACAAGTTCAGTTTTAGATTGTTGATACGCCTCTCTGACAGGGATTTTCCTTACGCCTCTCAGCCTAGATTCTATATTCAGATCTACCTCTGAACTGTACATAATGTACACAATTTTACCTACATATGAAATGAAGTTTATGTGATGTCCCTGTACTGTCCTCCTGCCCTGTCAGGCAGAGTCCCTGCGTGCTCCCCTGCAGCATACCCCCATTATGTATATAGGTTTGCCTCATTTAATGTACTGTTGCTTTAATGTTTGTACCACATGATTGTTACCCAGAGTGCTCCAGTGACCAGGTGACCCCCCCCACAAGTGACCTATGGGCTCCTTGCACAGCCCCCCTGTATAACCAGGGGAGAGCTACAATCTCCATCTTAGCACATTGCTGTTCTGCTGTATGCTGAGGTCCAGTGCAGTTGTCTCAGTGTGTGTGTCCAGAGCAATGAAGGCCTAAAGTCCTGCAGCCACAGGTCGGTCATCAGTAAGTCAAGTCATCTTATTGTCAGTCACCATCTCTGTCAAGTGAAGTCCATCTGTTGTCACCGTGGCCAGCACTAAAGTCAGTCTAACTACTGCAAGTCCCAGCAAGCCTGCGAGGTCCCCCTGTGTCACTGGTCACCTCCCTTGGATATTTGGCTGTACCACAAAGACTATATAATCTGTCTTGCCTCCGTAAAGCTGACGTTATCCTTAATCTGGTGTTGGTGTCTTCATTGCCCCTCCCTAACCCAGAATCAGCGGTATTACCTTCAGGTGGTTAAGGCTAGAATGGGTTAATACCATTTGCCCCTTGTGCCATAACATCTGCCCTGCATCTACCATCCACCTCACACCCTGACACCACATTTACCTATTTTGCCTAATCAATTTGGGAAATAGACATGCAGTGTATTTCTCTCAATAAGTTGAACATTGCTTTTTTATTAGTGTATAAACTGCTATATAATAATGTTTTTGTATTGAAATGTATTCTTTTTTTTTTTTATTGATGAGACAGAAATAGTCTTAAAACAGATGTGTGTGTTTACCAGCCTTTCTTACCTTCCTCTGTAGATATCCTGTGGTATAGGTTATTACCAGGCCACTCAAAGATTGCTGTTGTAGTGCTCACAAACAGCTTGCAATAACCAGAGATAAGACATGCAATGTCCTTTGCACTATTTGACTCCAACAGCAGGGAAAGAGGCTAGAAATAAGAGAAATAGTGTCTTTAAATGGGCACTGTCAGATACAAAAACTTTTAATATGTTGTAAAGCATGTAAAACCAATAGGGTTTGCAATTGCTTTCTTTAGAAAAAATGTTAGTATTTCATACTGAAAAAGCCAGTCAAACAACTGCTCCTGTACACAGGCTTCTCAGTGTGTAAATTCTCCACTGTGCTGTGATCCCCCCCCCCCTCTCTATTACACATATTCCCCTATACCTGGACCTAATATATGCAGAGATCGGCAGCTGCTTCTGTCTGAGCCTGGTACCGCAGGGAGCAGTGTGTAGAGGACTGCAGCAGCTCCTCCCCTGTATGTGAGAGGAAGCAGCATGAGGTCCTGTACAGGCACGTCGCTACAGGACAGACAAATCAAGCAACTGGGGGACCCCGAGCACAGCCAGTGCTTGCCAGTCCTGTAGCGACAGGGCAATTCCCCCCATCACCAGGGCCGGATTAACAATCGTGCTCTTGGTGTTTGAGCTCCGGGCCCCAAAACTTTGGAGTTCTTCTCACCTCACCCCAATCACGCTCCCCCCACCCCCGCTGCACTTGGTATGTTCCCTCAGCCCTGGACTCTTCTCTCAGCCTTCAGCCGTCTGAGCAGGAGGAGGGGGAGGGGAGAGCAAAGACCTGTGAGGAAAAGAGACCGCAGAGGCTGTACAACATGAGGCCTGACTACTTCCCTTCCTGTATATATATGTGTATATATGTGTGTGTGTGTGTGTATATATATATATATATATATATGTGTGTACTTATGTGTATGTCTATGTACTGTGCCTGTGTGTGTGTTACTACTGTGGATGACTATATGTAAAGTGCATGTGTGTATCTACACCAGTGTTTCCCAACCAGGGTGACTCCAGTTGTTGCAAAACTACAACTCCCAGCTTGCCCGGACAGCCAAAGCCTGTCTGGACATGCTGGGAGTTGTAGTTTTGCAACCTCTGTAGGCTCACTGGTTGGGAAACACTGATCTATTCTAGCTGTGTGTGTATGATGCATGTATGAGTATCTAATGTGTACAGTATGTGTGTGTATGAAGCATGCATGTACAGTATGTAATATGTACAGTATGTGTGTGTGTATGAAGCATGCATGTACAGTATGCAATGTGTAGAGTATGTGTGTGTATGATGCATGTACAGTATGTAATGTGTACAGTGTGTGTAAGAAGCATGCATGTACAGTATGTAATGTGTACAGTAAGTTGTGTGTGTATGAAGCATGCATGTACAGTATGTAATGTGTACAGTATGTGTGTGTGAAAGAAGCATGCATGTACAGTATGTAATGTGTACAGTATGTGTGTGTGTATGAAGCATGCATATAGTATGTAATGTGTACAGTGTGTGTGTATGATGCATGTACAGTATGTAATGTGTACAGTGTGTATGTTTATGATGCATGTACAGTATGTAATGTGTACAGTATGTAATGTGTACAGTACGTTGTATGTGTATGAAGCATGCATGTACAGTATGTAATGTGTACAGTATGTTGTGTGTGTATGATGCATGCATGTACAGTATGTAATGTGTATTGTGTGTGTATATAATGCATGCAGTGGCGGATCCAGGGGGGGGGGGAAACGGGGCAATTGCCCTGTCCCGTGCGTGCGCCCATTGGAAAGCAACACGGAGGAGCGGACATGTGCTGGCCAGCATGGTAAGTGACCAGCGGCACATCAGCTTCAGTGCTCCGACCACCGCCGGGCCAGAGGAGCAGTGGTCGGAGCACTGAAGTAGGGCAGTAAACAGGCATACAGCCTCCAGCCATACACTGTATGGCTGGAGGCTGTATGTCTGTGGGGAAACATAATACACCTAATGTGGGGGGACTATACTGCACCTAATGTGGGGGAACTATAGCCTAATGTGGGGGAACTATACTGCACCTAATGTTGGGGAACTATACTGCACCTAATGTGGGGGAACTATACTGCACCTAATGTGGGGGGAACTATACTGCACCTAATGGGGGGGACTATACTGCACCTAATGTGGGGGAACTATACTGCACCTAATGTGGGGGGACTATACTGCACCTAATGTGGGGGAACTATAGCCTAATGTAGGGAGAACTATACTGCACCTAATGTGGGGGGACTATACTACACCTAATGTGGGGGAACTATAGCCTGATGTGGGGAGAACTATACTGCACCTAATGTGGGGAACTATACTGCACCTAATGTGGGGTAAACTATGCTGCCAACCTAATGTGGAGAACTATACTGCACATAATGTGGAGAACTATACTGCACCTAATGTGGGGAACTATACTGCACCTAATGTGGGGAGAACTATACTGCACCTAATGTGGAGAACTATACTGCACCTAATGTGGGGAACTATACTGCACCTAATGTAGGGGGACTATACTGCACCTAATGTGGGTGAACTAAAGGCCTAATGTAGGGGAACTGTACAGCACCTAATGTGGGGAACTATACTGCCTAATGTGGGGGAACTATACTGCACCTAATGTGGGGGACTATACTGCACCTAATTTGGGGAGCTATACTGCACCTAATGTGGGGAGCTATACTGCACATAATGTGGGGGACTATACTGCACCTAATGTGGGGGAACTATACTGCACCTAATGTGGGGGAATACTGCTAGCCTAATGTGGGGAGAACTCTGCTGCACCTAATGTGGGGGGAACTGTGCCGCACCTAACGTGGGGGGGAACTGTGCCACGCCTAACGTGGGGGGAACTGTGCCACACTTAAAGTGGGGGGAACTGTGCCGCACTCGGTGCGGGCCTCGTATCGACGTTAGCTCACGTCGCGCTCCCAGCATTCAAGGGCCGGTGATACTACGTCCTGATGCCGGCCCTAGAGCGTGACATGCATGAACATCAAGGGGGGGGGGCCGCTGCTTGGACTTACAAGTGACACCCCTGACTTTGCAGCAGGAAACCATGCAGTGCCGCCTGCCCAGACCCGCTGACGCCAATAGAGGCTGCCTGCACCTGAGCCTGATGAAATACAGGCCAGGTAAATACAGTGCCAGGCCGGCAGTGGGGAATCAGGGAGGGGAGGGCTGGGGGGGGGGGGGGGGATCATATGGCTCATAATGCATATGGCTGGGGGATCAGGGGGGGAATCAATTAAAATGGCCCCGTCTCTGATCCCTCCTGTGCCATTTCAGTCCTCCCCCTCTGATTTGCAAGAAAGTTGGCAACCCTGGAGGGTGATGTAGCAACTAATCCTCCGCCTCCTACTGACCAGGGCAGAGGCTGGTTTACTGGCTACTTAGGTGAGGGAGAATGACATATGTTTACATGGGACTGGAGGGGCTGAGGGGAAGAGGTGATGTATTTTTACATAGGGCTGTATGTCGGGGGGGCTGAGGAGAGATGTAGTCTTATATTTTTACATGGCACTGTATGTTGGAAGGGCTGAGGGGAGATAAGGTGATACATTTATACATAGGACTGTATGTTGGAGGGGCTTAGAGGAGGGGAGTGATGTATTTTTACATAGGACTGTATGTTGGAGAGGCTGAGAGAAATGGGGTGATATATTTTTACATAGGACTGCATGTTGGAGGGGTAATATATTTTTTACAAAGGAGTGTATGTTGGAGGGGGTGATGTTTTTCTTAAATAGGATTGTATGTTGGAGGGCCTGAGGTAGATGTGGTGATGTGTTTTAACATAGAACTGTATGTCAGACGGGCTGAGGGGTGGAGGGACTGAGGGGAATGTGGCGACACATTTTTACATGGGATTGAAAGTTGGGGATGTATTTTTACATAGGACTGTCTGTTGGAAAGGCTGAGGGGAGATGGGTGATGTATTTTTACATGGGACTGTATGGTGGAGGGCCTGAGGGAGATGGGGTGATGTGTTTTAACATAGAACTGTATGTCAGAGGGGCTGAGGGGTGGAGGGTGATGTATTTTTATATAGAACTATACAGTGATCCCTCAACATACGATGGTAATTAGTTCCAAATGAACCATTGTTACTTGAATTTATCGTATGTTGCGGGATCCATGCAATAATATACAAAGTTATACTCATGTGTCCCCACCGCTCCGGACCATTACCGCTGCCCTGGATCGTCGCTCTCCATCGCCGTCATCACTTCACTGTGCACGCCGCTCCTATTGGATAACGGGATGGCGTGCGCGGTATAGTGATGACGACGAAGGAGAGCGACGGCGATACAGCGGAGCATGAAGAGGATGGTCTGGAGTGGCGGGGACAGATGAGTGACACTCACCGGAGCACACGGGGCACATTAAACGGCTATCCGGTGGCAGCTGAAGCAGTCAGCGCTGCCGGATAGCGGTTTTTGCGATAGCTCCGACATACAAAAGCATTGTATGTTGATGCTGCCTTCAACATGGGTCATCGTACGTTGAAATGATCATATGTCGAGGCCATCGTAAGTCAGGGGGGGGGTCACTGTATATTGCAGTGGGTGATGTTTTTTACATTCATGGAGGGGAGTGATGTATTTTTACATTGGGCTGTGGTGTTGTTGGACGTGCTGAGGGGAGGGGGTAATGTATTTTTAAATGTGACTGTATGTTGGGGGGACTGAGGGGTATGGGGTAATTCATTTTTACATGGGATTGAATGTTGGAGGGGTTGAGGGGAGTGGAGTTGTGGTGGCCCAGTACCAAAGGCTGTCCTGTGGGCTGCGGATCTCCTCCTACTGCTCCTGTGATGGCCCGCTGTTATATTGTTTACTGCGTTTATGCACTTTACTATATTTACTCTATTCTTGTATTATTTGTGTTTTGTATCCTTAAAAAGGATATGCAGAGTGACCAGGTGACCCCTGTTATCCAATGGGAACCCCCAAATTGACCTGTATATAGTGTAGGGGGAGGAGTTGCCCCAGTTTAGTGCCTAGCTCTTGTGCAGAGCTCCATGTGAGCTGCAGTGTGGAAATGAGGTGGAAAAAGTGCTGGGTGATCCAGAGGGAAGCCTAAAGAAAGGCTCTTAATATAATCAGCTCTGCCATTCTGCAAGTGTACACCATACAGGAGTTGGTGAGTCGTACCCTTGCAGTGTCAGAAATTGGACCTTAGCAGAACCCTAGTTAGTGTGGGATATATTTTCATCTCCAAGTCTCAAGTCTCTAGTCTAAACTAATTTAAGTGGGTAAAAAGCAGCATAAGTCCCAGCAAGGCCACAGGGCTCCCACATGTTACACTGCATCCCTTCTGCTCTGCTTTATACTGTGAGTGTTGTACCATCTACTCCTTTCCTGGAAAAGACAGTTATCTATAACCTGGCGTTGGTGTGTTCATTGCCCCGTGCCTGGCCCAGGAGAAGCTGTCTCCACTTCGGACTGTGTATAGGCTAACGGTGCCCTGGCATCACGATTTGACACGTATAACTTGCACCGGCTGAGGGAAGATGAGGTGATGTATTTTTCCATGAGACTGTATGTTGAAGGGGATGATAGGAGAGAGGATGATGTATTTTTACATAGGACTGTATGTTGGAGGGGCTAAGGGGGGGTCACAATTTTCTGTTCTTGCCTCGGGCGCAAAAAGAGCTAGCTACTACAGGAGCTGAGAGTTGCAATAAAGAATCTTGTCTGCTTGTCAGAGAAGCAGAAGCGAACAATATAACCTACATTTCTCCAATGACAAGCAGAGATAAAAACATAAGAAGAATAAAGGAACTGCTTTGCTGGTAGATTAATGTACATATCTGAGCCAGAGGTGAATGAAGGGCAGCGACTGCAGATTCCTGTATTTTGCAGTCAGATGGAAAAGATGGAAAGACACATCAGGGACAGCGGAAACTGTAGAGTGTCACACCACTGACACCAGTCAGTTATTTCAATTATTTTCTGTCATTTTTGAATGTTCTTTTATTTCTTAAAATCTTACATTAAAATCAAGGAGGGGAGATCAATTGAAGATGTCAGGTGCTATTTTAAGGTACAGCAACAGGAACTTAAAGAGGTACTCCACTGCCCCAGCGTCAGGAACATTTTGCTCCGAACGCTGGGTGCGGACTGCTGGGGTCGTGACTTTACGGCCATGCCCCTCGTGACGTCACACCACACCCCCTTCCATAGACTTGCATTGAGGGGGTGTGGCCGTGACATCATGACCCCCGTAGCCCGCGCCCAGCGTTCAGAACAAAATGTTCCCAATGCTGGGGCAGTGGAGTACCCCTTTAAAGAGAAACTGACAGCCGGTTCACCTACACTAAAGCCATTACACAGAGTTGTAGTGCAGGTGCACCAGAAGGAAAATGATGCTAGAACTGATGCCATTCATTTGAATGGAACAGTACACAATCATCCAGTGCCTTTTGACTTTTGACGCTGGATGGTTGTACACGCCGGACAGGGGAACGCAGCTTGGATGCCGGATGCCATGCAACTGATGACAACTGATGCACGTTGTCATCAGTTATGGCATCAAGTGTGTCTAGACCTAGGCTGAGTTCACCTATGCCAGATATATGTGAACCTAGCCTTACACGGATCTGCGCTGCTGTTCCAGATACACAGGGTCTATTAGCCTCCGTTACTAATATGTTAATGTCGTCCTTTGCGCAAGGAGGCAGTACCTGGCATTCCCAGCATTCCTGCCTCCATTCCTGTGTATATGCCCCTCAACCTTGTGAATACTCATGGATCCCTTCACTTATATGAACGCGAGGTGGGTGGGCATATGGGAGCAATGAGGAAGGAGGTAGGGTATGCCGGGTCCCGCCTAAGTGCGCCAAGGACAACGTTTACATATTAGCAATGGAGGCAAATACACCCTGTATCTCTGGGTAAGTGATACCTCATTGTAATCTGGTTCACCTTCACGATAACACTTTGTATTGAGTTTAAAGGGGTACTCCGGTGGAATTTTTTTATTTTTTAAATCAACAGGTGCCAGAAAGTTAAACAGATTTGTAAATTACTTCGATTAAAAATCTTAATCCTTCCAGTACTTATCAGCTGCTGTATAATACAGAGGAAATTCTTTTCTTTTTGAATTTCTTTTCTGTCTGTCCACAGTGCTGTCTGCTGACACCTCTGTCCATATCAGGAACTGTCCACAGCAGGAACAATTTCCCATAGCAAACCTCTCCTGCTCTGGACAGTTCCTGTCATGGACAGAGGTGTCAGCAGAGAGCACCGTGGACAGACAGAAAAGAAATTAAAAAATAAATGAACTTCCTCTGTGTTATACAGCAGCTGATAAGTACTAGAAGGATTAAGATTTTTAATAGAAGTAATTTACAAATCTGTTTAACTTTCTGGCACCAGTTGATTTAAAAAAAAAATATATAATGTTTTCCACCGGAGTACCCCATTAAAGTCTCCTATGCAGGTAATGCTTTAGCTTCCAACCATTGCCATAGCAAGGCATCTCTTGCCACCAGTTTTCCATTTTGGGCTGGAGGACTGGCACACAGCAATGCTTAATAAAGCCCATCAATCTTAATTTAATAAAACCCATGAACCTGGGGAGGGAATTTAGCAACAGTAGGTGTTGACATTACCCTCATGTATTCTCTTTATAAGAATATATAGTATAAGGAAGTGCCCTATACGAGGTATGGGATATTTGTTTTCTGTTAGCTTGATAAATAGGCATTCATTTAGTGTAAAAGAAAATTCTATGGAGTTATTTGGAATGCAACAAATATCTTTGTAAAATAAAAATAAAACTTCTATTTTAGAAAGTAAAACAACTGTCAAAGAACCACAATCTCAATTTAAAATATTATTAGGGATACACTAAAATAGAGATTTGTTACCATAGGTCCTAACAAAATACAAAATCAATGCAAGCAGTGAGTGTCAGATCAAAATTACCACAATATATTGGAGGTGTATAACACTAATGGTGAAGCCACCAGCAAGATTATGCATTAGATCATTCATACACTAGGAAAGGTAAACCTGACCTCACCATAATATTTCCAGAAGAATGAACATAGAAGCACACATTAATATTTCAAACTGATCCAAAAACAAAGTCCCAACATGTATCCCCCCTGGACAGTATAACGGTTCCTCAGGGGACTGAATATATGGAACATTATACAAAAAGCTGTGGCCCCTAGTTAATGATATTAGAATATGCTATTGTTCAGTTTATACACTAGTGCAACATATGCAGTGGGGCAAAAAAGTATTTAGTCAGCCACAAATTGTGCAAGTTCTCCCACTTAAAAAGATGAGAGGGGCCTGTAATTTTCATCATAGGTATATCTCAACTATGAGAGACAAAATGAGAAAAAAAAAATCCATAAAATCACATTGTCAGATTTTTAGAGAATTTATTTGCAAATTATGGTGGAATATAAGCATTTGGTTACCTACAAACAAGCAAGATTTTTGGCTCTCACATACCTGTAACTTCTTCTTTAAGAGTCGCCTCTGTCCTCCACTCGTTACCTGCATTAATGGCACCTGTTTTAACTTGTTATCCGTATAAAAGACACCTGTCCACAACCTCAAACAGTCACACTTCAAACTCCACTATGGCCAAGACCAAAGAGCTGCCGAAAGACACCAGAAACAAAATTGTATACCTGAACCAGGCTGGGAAGACTGAATCTGCAATAGGCAAGCAACTTGGTATGAATAAATCAACTGTGGGAGCAATTATTAGAAAATGGAAGACATCCAAAACCACTGACAATCTCTATATGGGGCTCCACGCACGATAATGTAAAACCGTTGGAAAGATTATAATTTTTACTAACACTAATCTGTCTGCCATATATAAACCCATTCCACTCCAGATCTTACATTTGTTTCCTATTTTCTGCACCAATGGAATAAGATTTAATTTATCAAATTCCTCAAAATTTCTAGATATCCTGATTCCTAAATATTCAAAATTCTCTGACAGTTAAAAAATGTTTACCTTTCCAATTGGGACCTCAAACACGATTTGCCCCCAATTTATGCTGAAGCCTGAAAGCTGACCGAAACTTTCTACCTCCCTGATTAGTGCCGGTACTTCGTTAATCGGATCCCTAATAAATAACACAATATCGTCCGCATATCCCCCTCCCCTTTCACCCCAAATCCCTTAAACTCCTTACTTTCCTTAATCCTCCCGCCAAGGGCTCCACAAACAGAGCGAAAAGTGTGGAGGAAAGGGGGCACCCTTGTCGTGTTTCCCTGCTAAGTTGAAAACTCCCTGTTAATTCACCATTAATATCTATTCTAGCTGTAGGACTGCTGTATATAGTTTGTACTCCCCTGACAAAATTGTTCCCCACATCAAATGCCTGCAGCACCTTAAACAGGAAGCCCCATTCCACCCTGTTGAACGCCTTGTTTGTGTCCAGGGACAGGATGGAACAGGGCGCCCCTTGCTTATTTTGGATATTCCAAAACATCCTTTGAACATTACCAAACATACTCCTGCCTGGCACAAACCCCTTCTGTTCTTCCCCTATTATTTGGTTCATGACTCTTGCCAGTCTCCTGGCCCATATTTTAGAAAAAATGTACTATCCGTATTTAACTTGGAGATAGGTCGGAACGAATCCATGTCCCTGTTCTCCTTTCCCTTTTTGGGTATTAAAATAATGATAGCATCTAACATGGAGGTAGAGATAACCTTCCTACCTTTAAGGATTCATTAAATACCTCTAAGAGGAAGGGCAGCAGGGGGCCACAAAATTTCCTATATATCTCAAATACCAAACTATCTGATCCTGGTGCTGAATTTCCTTTTATACTTAGTAACACTTCTTGAAGCTCCCTTAGACTAATCTCACTGTTTAACCCCATTTTTTTCCTCCTCTTTTACTTTTGGGGTAGCACTCTTTGAGAAATATTCTTCTATCTTATCTTCACTTTCTGTTCCTTCAGACTTGTATAAATTTTAATAGAATTTAAGTGCGATTTCACCCATTTCCCTGTTACACTACCCCAATTACCCCTTGCATCACAAATTCCTTCAATGGGGGACATTTATCATTGAGTTTACCCCTTTTTCTTGTGTACTTTTTTGCACAAAAATTTGCGCAGTGACTTTCATTGCGTCTTTTTTTATAGAATATTTTCCGACATTCTCTACGTGCTCATGTACCATAGAAAGAAAAATGCTTAGCACACTAATTTACTATTGCGCATTTTTTGTTTAGGTATTAAAACTTTGGCAACAGATTTTGCACAAATATAGAACACCGAGGAGTGTACATACCAATGTGTCAGATGGTAGAAACATGAAGGATTGCCTCTGTTTGAGCAAAATTTATCAACAAGCTTGGGCACGGTTGATAAATTTTGCACAAACATGCAAAACATAGAAAGCACTGACATGGATTAAATGATTTTTACCTCACACCGACATTGATTAATGTCCCCCAATAACTCTACTTTCTCTTAGATTTTTAACAATACCTGCTAACCATCTGTTCGGTTTTCCTGCTTCTGAAAATGTTTTATGTCCCCAAAATAGGAGTCTGTGCTGTGTTCTCTCCATTAGAAAATCTTGATATTGTTTCTGTGCTTTATCTAGTTTTTCCCTAATTACACTATTCTTAACTATACTATAATATTCCTGTTCTACCTTTTTTATTTCCTTTATTTTCCTTACCTTTCTCCAAAATCTAATTACTGTATTTATCGGCGTATAACACGCATTTTTTAGGCTAAAATTTTTAGCCTAAAGTCTATCTGCGTGTTATACACCGATAAGCCGCTGCAGTTCAATGATTTAAAATGGGCGCTTTAAATCAATGAACTGCAGCGGCTTTTGCAGGTGCAGAGACCTTCCGTCGCTACCCGCTTCTCTGCCCCTGCCTATCCTGGGGTCCCCCATCCCCGGTTTTATAATTACCTGTTCCCGGGGTCCGCGCTGCTTCTGGCTCCAGCGGTCTCCTGCGTTGTTACTATGCGCTGCGCAATGACGAGTGATGTCTTCAACGCGATGTCACCGTCAGTGGCCCGGCGCACAGTGACACCTAAGGACGCCTCCAGAGCCAGAAGCAGCGTGGACCCCGGGAACAGGTAATTATAAAACCTGGGATGGGGAGGTAATTGGGCAGCGGCGGCGGCAGTCTCTGGATAGCCAGGGGGAGAGAAGCGGTGGAAGCAGGACTCTAAACCCCAGGAAAGGCAGGGGGAGAGAAGCGGGCATTGGACAGCAGTCTCTGACCCCGCAAGAGCCGCGCTTCTGCGGGGTCAGAAACAGTCTATCACGGTATACACATGCACACACATGCACCCTCTTTTTACCAAGATATTTGGGTAAAAAACTTTTTTTACCCAAATATCCTTGGAAAAGTGAGGGTGCGTGTTATAGGCCGGTGCGTGGTATACCCCGATAAATACGGTATATTCCTGTACAAACAGACTCGTAGGAAAGCTTTCAACAAATCCCAGACTATATGCAAATTAGCGGTGGCTTTATTAATAGCCCAAAACTCGGTTAATTCTTCTTTTATCCCAATCTTTACAAAATCCACTTCTAACCAGTGTAAGTTAATATAGAATTTTCCCTTACCATTGACATATGTAGCAATATGTCTCACCCCACATACCATCATTGCATGATCTGAAACACATTTTGGCTCATAACTCATCCTCCCTATTGTCTGCATCGCAGTGTCATTAGCTATAATCAGGTCGATCCTGGAGGCTGAGCTGTGAGTCTTATTAAAGCACGAAGACATTTCTTGATCCGGGTGCAGGAATCTCCATACATCCATAAGTCCTGCTTCCTCGCAAAATCTAGCTAAGACCGAGGGCCCCTTATCTACCTGGTTACCCCTACGATCTTTTCCCACGTCAAACACACAATTAAAGTCTCCTGCTACATACAGATTTTTATAAGTTTTATTTTGAGTAAAATTAATTAATTTCTGAATTACTTCTAGATTAAACGTGGGCGGTATGTAAATGAATGCAAGGATTACCTCCACCTCCTCCCATCTGGCAAACAAAAGTACATATCTACCTCTATAATCACATTCCGAACAGTATATTTTAATTTTTTCCTTCTTATGGATCAGGACAGAGACCCCGGCCGCATACCTTGAGTGCATAGAATGGAACTGTGTCCTGGCCCATTTTTTTCTTTTTTTATCACATCAAATAATGCTACCCTTTTCCTCCTATCTTTTAACCCTCTAACATTCCATATTAACAGTCTACTCTCTTTACACCTATTGATTGTACCTATCATTACTGTAAAGCAAAAAAAGCATAGCAGAATACAGCGGGGAACAACTTCATTTTATCCTTCCCCTTACCTTTAAAGGGGTATTCCAGGCAAAAACTTTTTTTTATATATCAACTGGCTCCGGAAAGTTAAACAGATTTGTAAATTACTTCTATTAAAAAAATCTTAATCCTTCCAATAGTTATTAGCTTCTGGAGTTGAGTTGCTGTTTTCTGTCTAACTGCTTTCTGATGACTCACGTCCCGGGAGCTGTCCAGCTCCTATGGGGATATTCTCCCATCATGCAAGGGATATTCTCCCATCATGCACAGCTCCTGTGACGTGACATCATCATTGAGCAGTTAGACAGAAAACTTCAGAAGCTAATAACTATTGGAAGGATTAAGATTTTTTAATAGAAGTAATTTACAAATCTGTTTAACTTTCCGGAGCCAGTTGATATATAAAAAAAGTTTTTGCCTGGAATACCCCTTTAATGCCAGGCTGGGTATATAACAAAGTATTGAGATTAACTTTTGTTACTGACCAAATACTTATTTTCCACCATAATTTGAAAATAAATTCTTTAAAAATCAGACAATGTGATTTTATGGATTTTTTTCTCATTATGTCTCTCATAGTTGAGGTATACCTATGATGAAAATTACAGGCCTCTCTCATCTTTTTAAGTGGGAGAACTTGCACAATTGGTGGCTGACTATATACTTTTTTGCCCCACTGTAAATGACTGATAGCCTAGCTCATGATCAAACCACTCATAGTGAACCCCATGCTCATTAGAGGCAGTCTGTCTACTCGCCACGTCCATGCGTGGGTGGTATGTAAATGACGGTTTTACTCATATAGACACAGAGCACTCGTTTTACTGATTGTCAGGGTCTGAACACTCTGACTAATAAAAACTAAGAGAAAAAAATGTGACAAGTTTTTTTTATGAGGATAGGCACACATTAAATACTTTCTTTCAACTTGTAAGCTAGAATGGCTCTATACATTTTATACTTTAAAATAATCCTGAAATCTTACATTTTTGGTCTGGCCAAAAGCCTAATAATAATCGGATACTTCCTGTCTTGAAGATAAAACTTTTCAGAACTTTCCTTTTTATCTTCATTGGCAGTATTACAGAGAAAAGGGACATCAATATACAGATGACACAGGATCAGGCAATTTACAATATGTGATGGTCACAGCTCCCCTTCCCTGTACAATAACCTTTTCACAGGTCACAAAGCATGCCTAGAAAACTCTCCAATAGAAGTCAATTCCTGCCAGGCTTTTGTTTTCTATAGCTATGTAGCTGCAGTAAAGCATAACTAAATGCTGTTAAATGGATAGAGTAGAAGTTAAACCAATGTGGCTGCCCCTATAAAACCAGAACATTTATAATCAGAATATATAGAAATTATATAAAAAAAAAAAAAAAAAAAAAATATATATATATATATATATATATATATATATATATATATATTTGTGTGTATATATAAGTACCAAGAAGCTCTTATTAGTGAGTATGGTCAAAACTCTGCCTAAAAAAACTACAGCGCATGCCACTAATGCAACGATTATAGTTACCTTGACATCCTGCAGGTAAACCTTCACCATGCTTACTTTTTCTGATTCTGCAGTTAGCTCTATTCTGCTGATGTTGGAGAATTCTGCTAGGGTTATCATGATGTTCAGTTTGTTGTTAATAATCTGGCTGATCCCATACTTGGCTCCAACAAGAAGAGTGACATACGATTCTCTGTCCTGTAGCTAAGACAAGAATAGGATTAAATTTGAAGAAAAATAACTGTTTATACAGTAGAAATCCTGCAGTGATCTGAAAAGGTCCCTGTATACAACCAGGTACAAGAGTACTATGTACTGTAATACAGGCTTTGGAGAGCAGCATTTTCTCACTTAGGGTGGGTTGACACCCCGGTTTGTCCCCACAGTTTTTAGTCAAATCCGTATTCCTCAAAACTGGACCAAACTGTATGCAACTGTGTGCTTAAAAGAACCCATATACGGTTTGAAAATGTTGTGTCCGGTTGCATACGGTTTTTAACAATTACATCAAATTCGGTTTTAAGATTTTTGTTCTTTTTTAAATAAAGTTTCAATTGTTCTATTTAGAATACTTTAGAATCGAAATGTGGACGTGCAAAGTTAAAAACCGTATAGGGAAAACTAGATTGAACCGTAGACACATATGGTTCACTACAGTTCTCATTGACTTCCATGTTGCAAAAACTGTATAAGGTTACAAAACGTTTTCTCACCTGGACCAAAAACCGTGGTAGAACACAGTTTAGAGTACGGGAAAAAAAAAACATATTACAAACAAACCGCATGCAACTAAATGCATCAGGTTGCATACGGTTTCCAATGCATTGTCTATGGATACGATTTCCAATACGGTTGCGTACAGTTTCAAATATGAAACCGTACATGGAAACCGTGGGGACAAACTGTGGTGTGAACCCACCCTAACTCTGATTGTGCTCTTATATTCTGACCTATGTGTGTTCTGTTTGGCATTGTATAAAGCCACATGACTTCAGTTGGCTGTAGATTTTAGATAACTTTTGGCCAACAGTTATAGAACTCCTCAAAATTAAAAAAGCACCAAAGACAAAATTACACAAAATATATGAAGCTTTATTAAATAATGCAGACATAGAAGTTATAGAAAAAATTATTCAGGCACCATGAAAAATGTAGTAAAAAAATGTAGTAGAGAAGACAAAAAAAAAAACATCTGGGTAATGCTAATCCAGATATAGGGGAAAAGTTATCAAAACCTGTGCAGAGGAAAAGTGGATCAGTTGCCCATAGCAACCAAACATATTGATTATTTTTATCTTTCAGAGGGCTTTTTATAAAAATGTATGCTATGGACAACTGGTGAACTTCTCCTCTACACAGGTTTTCATAAATCTCCCCCACCGTGTTGAACATCTTAGAGAAGATTTATCAAAACCCGAGCAAAGGGAAATTGGAGCAGTTGTCCATAGCAACCAATCATATTGCTTCTTATTTTCAGATTAAAAATGAAAGAAGCAATCTGATTGGTTACTACTGGCAACTGCACCACTCTTCCTCTACACATTTTGATAAATGTATCCCCTCATCCGTTAATGAAGAAAAAAACACAACCTTGATTATAAGGTGGAAACAGAATGCAGCTTTACGGAATCCAGATAATACAGTCTCTTACTCCCGCAAGGTGTCAAGTTACAAGACTTTAGAATAAAGGTAAAGAATTTGGGTCACAGTTCCCTTGACAGTTTTGTTGTACCCTTTAAAAGTCTCTAAATATGCTTTTTGCACTTTAGGTAATGCTAGTGGAGGCAGATAGAGTCAAATTGGCTTATTCTTTACTGGAAAGGGCCTACACAGGTTGGTTTAATATGGTGCAAATACTGGTAAGACTTTATTAACAGTTTTCGGCACAATACTCTACCGCAGGCCATCCACTAAAATTGATTGTGCCATTATAATCATACAGCCCACACACAGGTAACTGTAGGCAGAAGGTTCCATTCTCAGCTATTTCTTCCTCATGAGTAGACGATTCTCCTTCTTGGAGTAGAAAACATGATACTTAAAGATAAATTTCCCTCTCAAATGGACTGGAGACTGTCTTGCATGAAAACCTCCTGAACGCCACATGGAGCAGTCACCGTGATCTAACCCAGTTCTACAGGGTGATATTTAGCAGATTGAACTGTAGCAGGGTTTAGCTCGAACAGGCTATTATCTGGGCCCAAACAACTTTTCATCACAGGGCCTAGCAGGATAAACACTAAATAGATGTGCACACTTATCTGGCCTGGGCCAGAATAACTTGTTTCAGCTTTCACAGAAAAAAGAATTGAATTGAAAAGAATTGAACTTAGGAGACTCCTCCCACAGCTTTATAGTAGTGTCTGCATAAAAATGGACTGAGATAAGTCATGCAACCAATGCTCTGTACATTCTTACACATGTATACCTGCATACTCACCGATGGTGGCAGAAAAGGGCAAACTGTAAACCCTTACACATCCTAATACCTAATACGCATTAAAAGCTATATATATAGCTCTTAGTCATGACTAAGAACTATAAATAGCTTGAAACGTATCAGCGTTTTGCTTTTCTTTTACCTATTTTTCTTTTTTATTCTATTTTTAATGGATACCTATTAAATATGAAGTTTTAATCTTATCAGACACTTAAACTGCCCTGGGAGCTGTTACTTTTTGCAAGTTCTATTATCAACGGGATGCAGCCCGCTCAGTCCAAGTTCTTCATACACTACATATCAGACCTGTCCTTGGAACACATTCACATTGGGTGGTGAGCTGAGATGTGTTTTCCTTCATTTTTGTGATTTTATTACACAACATAACTTGTAAAAATCAAGTATAGCTTGATGAACTGTGTGTACCTATATATACCATACACATATATGCTACATACCATTAGTGTGGCATTAAATATTTTCCCCCCGTAGGTCTTCAAGTCTCCAAGAATCTTTAAATACTGTAATCGAACCTGAGCTGCAGATATCGGCTGCTAACACAGAGTGAAAAGGAGTCAAGTTAACTTGCTGTGCTTTGTTACAAGGTAAATTCATTTAGATTTTTGCTTTTTAGATATAAAATCTGGATTATTAATACGAGAATTTAAACATGAAAATGTAATTTATTAAGTGAATCTATATATGTGATGTTTTAAGAGCTGTCTGCCATGTGCCAAAATATCAGACATTTTTGACTATATATTTCTTGCTGTTAAAGGGGTACTCCAAAGGAAAAAAAAATTGTTTTTAAATCAATTGGTGCCAGAAAGTTATACCAATTTGTAAATTACTTCTATTCAAAAACGTAAGCATTCCAGTACTGCTGTATACTACAGAGAAGTGTTGTGTAGTTCTTTCCAGTCTGACCACAGTGCCATTTCTGTCCCTGATAGGAATGTCCAGAGCAGGAGAGGTTTACTATGGGGATTTACTCATGCCCAGGTCAGTTCCTGACACTGACAGAGGTGTCAGCAGAGAGCACTGTGGTCAGACTGAAAAGAACTACACAAATTCTGGAGCATACAGCAGCTGAAAAGTACTGGAAGGCTTAACATTTTTAAATAGAAGTCATTTTTCTGTCTAACTTTTTTTTTCCTATGGAGTACCCCTTTAAATGTAATAAGAATTGCTATAATGGGAGTGCAGAAGTTGCAGGTACACTGTGGGTCTAGTGTCTAAGGGGATTCAAAGTCCCATGTGCAACATTTAAAAGGAATTGTAGTCAGAGCTATATAGATACACATTAATAATATATAGATTGTAGGTGGCCGAAGTCATTGTAAGCATCAGGACACAAGGATTGGTGGCGGGTTCTGGTGAAGGTTTTGACCTGCTGCTTATTAAGTTTAAGATGCACCACTGAGGCTAAGTTTCTTCTTGTTTTTATTTTTTTGGGGAAAAACGCCAAGAAAAACGGCAATTCTGCAGCATGGCATTTTTTCGGCCAAAAAAACGCTGCGGCCAGATGTTAGCTGTAAATCAATGAAAAATCGCTAAATTCTTTTACCACTTTGCGTTTTTCAGTTTGGTCTTTTTTTAATCCTTTTGGCATTTTTTACTCTTTTTTTAGCTCCTTGGGGGTTTTGCAAAGTCGCAGCATGTTGAGCCAATGGTGTTTTTTCCCCTGAAATCGTGGCGTTTTTCTCCCATAGAAGCCTATGGGAGTGAAAAAAATGCCAAGAAAAACGACATGTGGGTTTTAACTTTGGCGTTTTTGCAGGCGGTTTTTATTCTTTTTTGGACTTTAGCAATCCAAAAAAGTGGTGGAGATACCTTTTTTAATTAAATTTCATAGGGTACCATAAAAAAAAAAAAAGATTCAGTAGTGAAGGAAAAAATTGTATCTAATGAAATTTATCTTTTTTATATCAAAATTTTTATCCATTTTTAAAGCAGGGATCAATTTATGTGGTCGGGAAGGACACTAAAAATGTAGCCGACAATTATAAAAATGTAGTGTGTGTGTGTGTTTTTAACTTTTTTTTTTTCTTTTTACATTTTTTAGGTAGTACTACTACTCCCATCATGGAACAGTGTGTTCCATGGTGGGAGTAGTAGTACCTGTACTAATTGACAGATCACCCGAGTCTGTTGCGATCCTTCTGTATAGATGCGGCGGGCCGCTCTTCTATGGTCCCCTGCACTGCCGTATATATACCTATTCATATTTCCCACAGAGAGTTGTGATTGGCCAAATGGTTTCTGTGGGAAATATGAATAGATGTATATCTACGGCAGTGCAAGGGACCATAGAAGAGTGGCCGCTTGCATCTATACATTATACAGGTGGATCACAGTGGGTGTCAGGAGTGACATCCACTGTGATCTTTCCTTAACTGCAGGTACTACTGCTCCCAACATGGAGCAGAGTGTGCTCCAAGTTGGGAATAGTAGTACCTGCAATTAATGACAGATTACAGCGGTTATCACTCCTGACACCCGAAGCAATCGTCCTATCTATTGCAGAGATGTGGAGCGGCTCTATACAGCGCTTGCATCTCTGCACTATACTCCGGCCAGTGATATGAATAGAACATCGCTCATTCATATTTCCCTCTGAGAGCGGGGATTGGCTGCCACCATCCGGCCAATCCCCACTCTGGGCAGAAAATATGAATGAGTGATGTTCTATTCCCATCACTGGCCAGCCAGAGTACAGAGCACAGATGCGAGCGCTGTATAGAGCTGCTCCGCATCTCTGCTATATTATGGACGATTGCATCGGGTGTAACGACTGACACTTGGGGTGATATGTCTATTAGTACAGGTACGACTACCACCATCATTGAACAGTCTGTTCCATGCTGGGAGTAGTAGTACTACCTAAAAGATGTTTAAAAAAAATTGAGGCAAAAAAAAGTGAAACACACACACACTTTATTAAAAATTAATAAAAATTTCGTTATAAAAAATATAAACTTCGTTAAATAAATTTTTTTTCCTCACTACTGCATCCTTTTTTTTTTTTTTTTTTTGGTACCCAACAAATTTTGGTTACCAAAAAAAATGCCAAAGGGGCCAAAAATGCAATTTCCTCTCAAATGCAAAAAACGCCAGAAAAAATGCAAGAAAAAAATGCCAAACACAGGAAAATGCTGTTGCGTTTTTTCTGGTGTTTTTTTCTTGTGATTTGAGCCACAAAAAAACAAGTAGAAACGTAGCGTTAGAGGGGTAGTTAAAATTTTTTTAAAGGTATGGGTTCTTTCCTGAAGACGGTGTAACTTTTTTCTATGGTTTGTGCTTGGTATTAGTGGCTCAGCCTCATCCTCTTGGATGGGTTGAGCTGCAACACCAGACACAACCACAGACAAGATTGGGAAACTAAGCAGGCTGTTTTTACTTGCATAGATCCTTTAGCATAAGATGTAACCAGCTGTAACACATAACAAATATTACTGTTCACCTTTTGTCTTGGCTCAAGAATACATTGGTTCCTCTTCATATGAAAGCTGATAGCCTTCTTGATGTCTTTTCCTCTCATATTCCGAAGCAGGGTTGGAGATAAAAAGTTATCTATTCCCCAGTCTTTTCTAGTGGAAAAAAAAAAAAAAGAAATGTGGGCATGTTAAAAAATGTGCACATTTTACTTGTAAAAAATATATTATTGCTGTAAGAATTGTATGTCCTTACTTCCAATTCCTTTATACTAGTGTATTTTTTTAGTCACATTACCAGGGTACAAGGAGACAGAAGAACATGAAATATTGCACTACATACATTGTAATACAGTTGTCAGTATGTATGCATCTATTGTAAAAGCCATAATATAACCTACAATACCAGACATAGCATGGACAACACTAGCTCTTATAATCGGATATAAGATCGGATATAGATCGGATAATTTAAAATTCAGTACATCGGAATAGATCGGATAATTTTTTAATAAAATGTGAATGTAAAACTTTTTTTGGCTTGGGATTTCTTTTAAAATAAGGCTTTGTAAAACATTTTATACTATTTATTAGTCTTATAAGGAGACGAGAACATGTGAATTTATAAAGTTCAATATATATGACAGTCAGTATGTGTTCTCACACATTTATTAGCTGTAAAATGAGCCAAACATGTCTGTTTTATGGCTCTACACACCACCATATTTCTCCCATATAATTCTACTGAACATAATTGGTACAGCCATAAAGTAAGAGTTAGTACCTTGCTTTCTAATGTCTCAAAATATGGCGGTCTTTTAGTATGCAACTTGGGACATATGTGTAAAAACCTGGCAGAGCTGGAGACCTTCATTAGGCCCCTGGCTGCCTCAGAAAGCCATCAGCACCCTTTGATCATGTTCTAGTGGTGTCAGAGACAGAGGAAGTCCCCTTTCTGTAAAACTACTTGGCTGCCGCAGTTGCTGTTAGCCATGGCATCTGAGGAGTTAAATGGTTGAGATCAGAGGAATTTCCAATCCAGCTATTTTAGTAGGAGCTTGACTGTCATTAACCCCTTAACGACCACGGACGTAAATGTACATCCTGGTTCGGTGGTACTTAGCACACCAGGACATACATTTACGTCCTGTGTATGACCGTGACCATCGGAGCGGTCCTCGCGTCATTCGCGGCAGGTTCCGGCTGCTAGCAGCAGCCGGGGACCCGCTGGTAATGGTCAACATCCGCGATCGCGCGGATGTCGGCCATTAACCCCTCGATGCCGTGATCAGTACAGTCACGGCATCTGCGGCAGTGTGCATGTTAAAATAGATGATCGGATCGCCCGCAGCGCTGCCGCGGGGATCCGATCATCTGTAATGGCGGACGGAGGTTCCCTCACCTGCCTCCGTCTGTCTCCCGCTCTGATCTGAGATCGAGCAGACCAGAGCAGAAGATAGCCGATAATATTGATCAGTGCTGTGCCCTATGCATAGCACTGAACAGTATTAACAATCAAAGGATTGCTATAGATAGTCCCCTATGGAGACATAAAACGTGTTAAAAAAAAAGTTGAAAAATGTAAAAACAAAAAGTTAAAAAAAAGTGAAAATCCCCTCACCCAATAAAAATGGAAATTGTCCGTTTTTACCATATTACCCAAAAAAGCGTAAAAAGTTTTTTTTATAAACATATTTGGTATCGCCGCGTTAATAAATGTCCAAAATATCAAAATATAATGTTAATAATCCCATATGGTGAACGGCGTAAACGTAAAAAATAAAAAAAGTCCAAAAATGCTGCTTTTTAGTCACATTTTATTTAATACATCATTAATAAAAAATTATCTAAAAGTTGAAATATGCAAATGTGGTATAGATAAACACTACAGATGATGGTGCAAAAAATTAGCCCTCATACTGCCGTATATATGGAAAAATGAAAAAGTTATAGGTGGTCATAATTGGGTGATTTTAGATTACTGATTTTGTACAAAAAGTTTACGATTTTTTGTAAGCGGTACAAAAATATAAAAGTCTCTAGCCATGGGTATCATTTTAATCGTATTGACCCACAGAATAAAGAACACATGTTATTTTTACTGTAAAGTGTACAGTGTGAAAACGAAACCCTCCAAAATGTGCAAAATTGTGGTTTTTATTTAAATTTCCTCCCTAAAAAATAATTTGTTCACCGCACATTTTATGGTAAAAATTTGAGGTTTCATTACAGAGTACAATTGGTCACGCAAAAAACAAGCCCTTATATGAATCTGTAGATGGAAATATAAAAGTTATGGATTTTAGAAGGCGAGGAGAAAAAAACAAAAACGCAAAAATAAAATTGTCCTGGTCCTTAAGGTTAAAATGGGCTTGGTCCTTAAGGGGTTAAACAGTTGAGCTACTGCTACAAATGGCACCAGGATACCTATGCCAAACTATTTTTGCAGCACCATTAAAAGGCTTATGTGCATGAATTAAATGGGCACTGTCAGTGTTATAGGAGTAATGGGGAAAGAAGAAGAATTTGGCAAAAAATCAAGGTTTAAAATAAATTGGAAGAAATCTGCACTTATCCCATTGGATAAAGCCATAGATAGACCAATAGGTAATATTAAAATATTAAAGTAAGATGAGAATTTTGAATATCTTGGAGTAATAGTTTCAAATAATATTCAAGAATTTGAGAAATTGAATATCTGCCCGTTGAAGGAGAAAATTGTAAACAAATGTCAGATTTGGAGTAAATTTGCATTATATATGACTGATAAAATTGCTTTGGTAAAAATGGTTGCAAGCTGCAAGGAGGTAGTAGATCCGCTGAGCCTGTGTGGATGATGGCTTGGGCCATGTCACGGAGCAGAGTCTAAGATGCCGCTGGTTTTCACCAGTGCCTGCCGCAAAGTGGGATAGACTTTCTACGGCAGTCGGCACCCAGGTCACTACCCCTGACACGACTCGTCCACACAGGCTGCTAAGAAGAAGATGTGGCACAGGATGAATATGACAACTCGTAGTCAGGATAGCAGAAGGTCAGGGCAGGCGGCACGGTAGCGAGAATATGGACTTAGCAAGGGGTCAAAAGGCAAGCGGCACAGGAGCAAGGTCAGGTCACGGAGCAGATAGGTCAGGAACGCGGTAAGGCAAGACACAATAAACGCCTTCACTAGGGCACTAGGCACACAAAGATCCGGCAAGGGGTTGTGGGAGGGGCACATACTTATAGAGAAGGGACAGGTGCAAACAATATTCAAGGGCGCACTGGCCCTTTAAATCTTAGAGCTCTGGCACGACGATGAGAGAGTACTGAGGACACAACAGAAGAAGGTGAGTGACGGCCCAAGATTTGCAAATCCCGGACCCACCGGAGAACAGATGGAGAGTGCTCACGGCCAGTGTGACCGGACACAGCGTTTGTCCTAACAATGGTACAGTTACCTATGGTGTTCCACTATTTTAGGGTGACCCCAATTGGGATTAGAAATAAATTCTTTGAGGAGATAGATAGGAAGATAACTGAGTTTGTATGGGGTGGGAAAAAAGTTCGGCTTAAGAGCTGTTACCTGAACCCTCAAATGGAGAAAGGGGGTCTGGGTGTTCTCAATTTCTATTACTACTATGTAGTAACACAGATAATATATATTACACAAGAAGTTGAACTATTGATTAAGATACTTAGAGTAAAGGGGATTAAAGGGGTAGACATTTGGGAGTTTTTAGAGAGTGGGAAATTAGGGAAGAGAGAATTTAGTAAAGAGTTGAGTATACAAGCACTAGGTGGTTGAAATTTAGAAAATTGTTGTGTGGTGTCCCAGTACAGGTACATTGTGTCAAGGTATTGTAGGCCCTGTCAGATTGAGACCTCCAGTGTCCTGGGGGCTCCCCTGCAGGGACTCAACCATTTCTAATATGTATTTGCACTGTTATAACTTAATAATCTGTTATTAGTTATTTGTAGCTTTAAGTATGTTACCTAGCAACCTCATGTTCAGTTAGGGTATGTGAGAGTGGAGGACTGAGGGCTAGACTAAACTTTTGTGTAAGGTATTATGTTATTGCTTGTATGTAACTTTATTGTTAATCCTAAAGGCGAGACAGACAACTCTATGATACACATCTGCCTGGCCAATGGGCTTTAGTTTAGCCTTCCCTCATAAGGGGTGGCATTTCCTGTGTAGTTCAGTCTAGGTGGAGTTCTGGAGAGTTCAGCAGTTCAGGAGTGGAGTGGTGTGCAGGTGTTCAGGAGTGCAGAAGTTCAGGAGAGAAGCTGAGTTCAGAGTGAAGAATCATCAACTCATTTCAGTCAGAGTACAGAGTGGAGAAATATCAAGCCTTTACTTCAGCCTTGATCAGAGAATTCCTAAAGGACAAGTCACTATCTTCCGGCGAAAAGCCACAAATCAACCGACACTTCAGTAAGTGACTTTAATCTCAAGCCTAATATAGCGCAGAGCTAAAACTCCTAGTCCGGCCGTAAGAGCCAAGCATATATGCAATATCAAGTCCAGGCACTGCAAGCTGTGTGGTTCTCTAGAGACGGTCTGTTAACCCTTTGGGAGACTTTGGTTGAGCGCTGTGAAGATTGTACCACCTATCTTCAAGTTAGTAAAGCCTCCGTTAAACTGCAACCTAGTGTGGAGTCAATTCTTTCCTTGCTAGCCTGTGGGGAGACGGAGTTCCCCGGACCTGTAGTACCCCGGGAGATACCAAGACTACAGTGGCGTCACGTGACATTAAGGGTTAATACTATCCGACCCTGGGTTAATACCCCCAAGAACCAAGTAGCTAACCCCAGCGTAGCGGTGGCTGCGGACCTCACCCATGACCACCACAGTTGGGAGTTTTGAGTTCACACCAATATGGAATAATATGCACATGAATGAATTTTTGAAAATTACGAAATTCAAAAATTGGAGAGAGAAGGGTATCGATAAGGTACTCCATTTATTTGAAGATGGGAATTTGAAGGGGTTGGCACAAATTTGTAATGAGTTTGGGTTACAGGAAAAGAAGAAATTTGCTTATTTTCAAGTGAAAAAGAAGTGGGAGGAGAATGTAAGAGGTATAAAGGAGAAGGAATGGGAGGATGTCTTTAAAAAGGTTAAGAGGGCATCAGTTAATATGAACCACCATATGTCTTTCTGGAAATTGAATCATAGGGTTTATTATACCCTAAAGCTTCTTGAGAAAATGGGTTTAAGAAAGGACACTGTGTCCAAAATGCAAGAGAGAAGAAGCTTATTTAATGCACTTAATCTGGGAATGTTGGAGAGTTAATTAATTTTTGGAGAGTGTGTATAAGAACATTTTGGAGAATTTTAAGTTTACTCTACCGTTTGATGTCTGAAATTTAGTTTAAAAAGTTTTTTAAAAAATGGGTACTGTCAGATATACTAACTTTTCATATGATATAAAACATGCAAACACAATATATTTAGCAATTACTTTCATCAGAAAAAATATCAGTAGTTCATACTGAAAAAGCCAGTCAAAAAGTGGCCACTTGGGGTCCCCCTGCCTCCGGGGACACATAGCAGTCCTGCAGTGTCCAGTGGTCATCGACACGTCATGGACACCATGAAGGATTTACAGGGCTGCAGGCAGGTCCAGAGCTGCTGT
Source organism: Hyla sarda (assembly GCF_029499605.1). NCBI lineage: Eukaryota > Metazoa > Chordata > Amphibia > Anura > Hylidae > Hyla > Hyla sarda. The sequence goes on along the minus strand of NC_079189.1, from coordinate 316,104,773 downwards.
GCCTTCTCCAAGCCCTCTGTGAGTCACAGCAGAGTGAGGTTGGAGGAGGGGGAATCACAGTGAGGAGAAGAGAGGGACATGCCCCACGCCTCTGCATGAACATATTTATTTATAAATATTTATGCATAGAACCATGTAAGTATTTACTGTTGTTTTGATTTAGGTATCGCAACCCTCGACAAAGCCAGTTTGCTGGTGAAACATCAGGGAGGCTATGTATTGTTTAAAAGCAGCGAGCCCCTTGACACTTATACATACAGATATGCCAATACCACAATGTATTTACAGTGAATAGTTTACCCCAGGAGAGTTGTGAAAGACCATTATTGAGTCCAATATAATCATAATAGCTACTGTTAGATTAAACTTGCACTAAACTAAGAGACAGTAGTCCTTAATAAAGTTAACAAGGTAATCTAATAGCTATAGATATAAAGTGGTGGCAATCAAGATACCTAGTGAGGGCGAGTCCACAAAGTGTTATTAAATATTGATTTAAGTATCAACAGGTTTGACTGTCAACTTCCATTCATTTTACTTACTCAATGTATTTGAATGTTATCTTCTGCGGTTGCCCACAAGAATGAATACGTTCCTGAATGTGCAAAGCAGCCAAGCGTAATGCAACACTGCATTTCATCTCCACTGCAAATCTCTCCTGAAGTACATCACTGCAGCTCTTTGGTGGCAGAACAATAAGAGGACAGATAATTGGGAGACACATATATATTCATATGTTATGTAGTAAAAATAGATATTTCATACACATAGTTTATGCAGCAATTTAAAACAGTGAACTTCTGCATATGTTAAATAGGTATTTCACCGCAAAACAAAAATTCTTTATTACTAGGACCACTGAAAAAACAAAACTATACTTACCTATCTCCGCTTCGCTGCAGCTCCTGATTTGTCCGTTTTCTGCCTTCTGCCTGATTCCAAGATTAGACCTCAGAGAAGGACCTGCTTGCTCAGCCAATCACTGTTTGCAGGAGCTACAGTGAAACAGACTAAACAGGAGTAGTGTTGAGCGGCACAGGCCATATTCGAATTCGCGAATATTCGCGAATATATGGACGAATATTCGTCATATATTCGCGAATATTCGCATATTCGAAAATAACGTATGCGAAAATAACATATGCGAAAATTAGCATATACAAGATTAGCATAAGCAAAAATTTGCATATGCGAAACTTAGCATATGCTAATTTTCACATATGCGAAAATTCGCACACCAGTCTCACACAGTAGTATTAGAGCCTTCTGTTCACCACACAAGCTGGAAGCAGAGAGGGATGATCACTGTGATGTGTACTGTGAAGAAAAAAATAAATAAAAAAAACCGAATATTCGTAATTACGAATATATAGTGCTATATTCGCGAATATTCGCTAATTCGCGAATATGCAATATTCGCGAATAAAATTCGTATTGCGAATATTCGCGAGCAACACTAAACAGGAGCTGCAATGAAACAGGAGCTGCAGCGGGTAGGTAAATATATTGTAATTTCTTTACAGCTACAACAATATAGGAATGATTTTAAAACATCAGAATAGTCCTTCAGGGTAGGGTCACACGTAGTGCATCCGCAGCATATTTTACGCTGTGGATGCGCTATTGCCCATCCCTAGAGTGTACCTCCAGCTGTGCACATGTGTCCGCTGCTACAAGCAGACACAGAGGGACCTGAGAGTTGTGCGTGGATGAGCAGCTCTCCAGACATCGCAGCCGCTCCCCCTACTCCCTGAGTAAGAGTCTGTTCATAGTGGTGGATTGCTTTTGCAAGCAGGACACATGGACACAGCTGGAGACACACCTCAGGGAAGGGCAGATGTGTTACATGTAACCCTACCCTAAGTGTACCCGTCATTAACAAAAACTTTTTATATAATGTAGATAATACTATTATATGTATATTTGTAACATACGTTGATTAAAAAATGTGTATATTTTTGGGTGAAAAACTGCTTTCCCTGCAGCTATTATCTGTTTGTCTCTGGGAAGAGTCCAAACACAGGAAGTGAAGGCAGGACAAGCAGGGCTCTGTGCAGGCTCCTGGCTTGTCAATCATCCTCATGTGTGATCCGGAGGCATGTCACAGAGCTTCACTGCACAGAACCCTGCTTGTCCTCAGTGCATAGGGCCCTGTTGTCCTCCCTCACTTGATGTATTTGGACTCCTCACAGAGACACACATGCAATAGCTGCAGGGACAAAAATATACACATTTTGTAACCAATGTATATTACAAATATACATATATTGGTATAATCTACATTATATAAAAAGTTTTCGTTAACGACAGGTACACTTTAATGGAAGTTGAAGGGATATTCCGGGGAACTCAATTTATCCTCAATCCACAGGATTAGTGTCTGGTCAAGGGTTGGCTTAGTGGGCAGTCACTCCTGCTCGAGTTTCCCCAAAATACCCCTTTAAGAGGTATGTGTCATCAGTGTTGTCATTTTTATTAATTATAAATTATCCATTTTAGGATCTCTAACTGGGATTATTAATGTGTTTTACCCTTCAATACATGAAGTGTACATGGCTCATTATAAAAGCAAATGAACTGAGAAATGAGTAAAGCTGGAAAGGAGGAGTTGTAGCTATCTTGGATAAGTGTTAACAAGAGAAAACAGAGAGAGGACACGCTTGTTAGGATCCTGATTAAAAGAGTGCTGCAGCAGCTGAGAGGAATCTGCTTGCAAGTTGAGCAAGATTCAGAGCTGGTAGCAGAAAAGCAGGCACTGCCGCAGGCATGTACTCTAGCTCCCAGTTAGCGAAGACGTAGGATCGGCCTACCAAGTGCAATAAGGTAACAAGGGTAAGGGACCACAGGGATATAGGTGGATACCCCCAAAACCCTGTAACATTGGCCCTGATTTACCATTGTAAACCCAACATGTTTTGACGGGTTGTGCGCCAGATTCTGGCACATCATGCTAGAAATTCTGTCTGCTCTGGAATAAAAAAACAAACAAACAAAAAAAAAAAAAAAAAAACATAAATGGTTCAACTCTTCATTTTACTGAGAAAACATGAAAAAGGGGGCGTGGCTGTCAGGGGAAATGGGCATGGTCATCGGAAAGGGGGAGTATCCCCGACATTTTCACAAAAACCCAACATATATACTAAGGTTTTCACTGTAAATGTGAAGTGGATTTGAGTTGAGGAAAACCCCACAGCTCAGAGCAGGTGTAAATAAACTAAAATGTATGGAAAAGTGCAAAATGTAGGGAAACCTAAGTAAATACCATGAGAAAAATAATTGTAGGGAATTTAAACCCACAAAGAAAACTACACTAGTAAATCAGGGCCATTGTCTTTATTTTAACCGGTTGCTGTCTAAATACAAGCTGGCTAGTCCTGAGACAGCAAGCGGTGTATGGCGCGGGCTCCCAACTCGAGCCCACGTCATACCGGTCGACCCCCAGCTGATTCCTGTAGCTGGGGCCGCTGTTAATAGCCGACATGCGGCGATCGCCACAGGCGGCTATTAACCCTTCAGATCGCCACTGTCAAAGTTGGCAGCAGCTTCTAAAGGGACATTTAAACCATCCCAGATGTCAGCTGTAAATCAATGAGAAATCGCAAAATTATTTTTCCACTTGGCATTTTTCAGTTTGGCGTTTTTTTTTTTTTTTTTATCCTTTTGGAGTTTTTTCACTCTTTTTTTTAGCTCCTTGGCGGTTTTGCAAAATCGCAGCATGTTGAACCAATGGCGTTTTTCCCCCTGAAATCGTAGCATTTTTCTCCCATAGAAGTCTATGGGAATAAAAAAAATGCCAAGAAAAATGACATGTGGGTTTTAACTTTGGTGTTTTTGCAGGCATTTTTTATTCTTTTTTGGACCTTAGCGATCCAAAAAAGTGATGGAGAAACCTTTTAAAAAAATATTTCGTAGGGTACCATTAAAAAAAAAAAAAAGATACAGTAGTGATGGAAAAAATAGTATCTAACGAAATGTATCTTTTTTTTATAAGGAAAACAAGGATCAATTGTGGGCAGGTGGGGACCTAAAAATTTAGCCGACAATAATACAAAATGTAGTGTGTGTGTTTTTCCCTCTGTTTCTTAATTTTTTCCCATTTTTTAGGTAGTACAACTACTACTAGCATGGAACATACTGTTTCATGATGGGAGTAGTAGTACCTGTACTAAATGACAGATCGCCCCAGGTCCATTGCAATCCTCCTGTATAATGTATAGATGCGGTCGGCCAATCTTCTATGGTCCCCTGCACTGCCGTATATATACACATATTCATATTTCCTGTAGAGAGCTGTGATTGGCCAGATGGTTCCAGCCTATTACAACTCTCTGTGGGAAATATGAATAGGTGTATGTATACGTCAGTGCAGGGGACCATTGAAAAGTGGCCGGCCGCATCTATACATTATACAGGAGGATCACAGTGGGTTTCAGGAGTGACATCCATTGTGATCTTTCCTTAACTGCAGGAACTACTACTCCCAACATGGAGCACACTCTGCTCCATGCTTGGAGCTGTAGTACCTGCATTAATAGACAGATCGCGACAGGTGTCAGAAGTTACACTCGCTGCGCTCTGTCTATTAATGCAGGTACTACAGCTCCCAGCATGGAGCAGAGTGTGCTCCATATTGGGAGTAGTAGTACCTGCAATTAAGGAGAGATCACAGCTGCGATTGTCCTATCTATTGCAGAGATGCAGAGCGGCTTTCTCCTGCGCTCCGCATCTCTGCACTATACTCCGGCCAGTAATGTGAATAGAACATCACTCATTCATATTACCCTCTGAGAGCGGTGATTGGCTGCAACCATCCAGCCAATCCCCACTCTGGGCAGAAAATATGAATGAGTGATGTTTTATTCACATCACTGGCTGGATAGAGTACAGAGCAGAGATGCAAGCGCTGTATAGAGCCGCTCCGCATCTCTGCTATATTATGGACGTTCGCATCGGGTGTCACGACTGACACCCAGGGCGATATGTCTATTAATACAGGTACTACTACTCCCATCATGGAACAGTGTGTTCCATGCTGGGAGTAGTAGAACTACCTAAAAAAAATTAAAAATAGAGAAAAAAAAGTGAAACACACACACACAATTAAAAATGTATAAAAGACAGTTTTTTCTATCACTACTGCATCCTTTTTTTTTTTTTTTTTTAGTACCCAACAAATTTTGGGTACCAAAAAAAAAATGCCAAAGGGGACAAAAATGCAATTTCCACTCAAATGCAAAAAACGCAAGAAAAAAAACGCCAAACGCAGGAAAATGCTGTGGCGTTTTTTCAGGTGTTTTTTTCTTGCGTTTTTTTGGGGCCACAAAAAAAAAAAACAAGTAGAAGCTTAGCCTAATGGGACTAAAAGTGTAAAAGTTTGAATCACTCACCTTTTGCCAAATTCCATGTAAACATAATAAAAAAATAAACATATGTGGTATCGCCGCGTGCGTAAATGTCCAAACTATAAAAATGTTATGTTAATTAAACCGCACGGTCAAAGGCGTACACATAAAAAAAATTCAAATTCTAAAATTGCATATTTTTGGTCACTTTGTGTATCCTTTAAAAATGGATAAAAAGTGATCAAAAGTCCCATCAAAACAAAAATGGTATAGATAAAAACTTCAGATCAAGGCACAAAAAAAAATTTGCTCTCAAACATCCCCATATGTAAAAAAAAGTTATATGGGTCAGAAGATGACAATTTGACACATACTAATTTTGGTGCATGTAGTTATAATTTTTTTAAAGTAGTAAAATAAAATAAAACCTATATAAATGAGGTATCCTTGTAACCGTATGGACCTACAGAATAAAGATATGGTGTCATTTTTAATGAAAAGTGTACTGCATAGAATCGGAAGTCCCCAAAAGTTACAAAATGGAATTTTTTTCCCAGTTTTGCCCCACATATATTTTTTTTCTGGTTCCGCTGTAAATTTTGTGATGAAATGATTTTTGTCATCATAAAGTACAATTGGTGACGCCAAAAAAAAAGCCCTCATATGGGCCTGTATGTGCAAAATTGAAAGCGTTATGATTTTTAGAAGGTGATGAGGAAAAAACTAAAGTGCAAAAACAAAAAAACCCTGCGTCCTTAAGGGATTAAATTAATCCTGAAATCTTGCAGGTCAGTTCATGAGGCCATGTTGACAGGCTCTATTTAAACTAATATGTTTTAAAGTAGTACTTACCTGTAAGTAGAGATACTCAAAGGCAACTGGATCTTCCTGCAAGAGATCTAGAGGATCTTTTGGTACAAAGCAAACTCTGAAGAGACATCTATAGTCATGAGATTCTCTCTTTTGCACCACCTACAAAACACATTATTGCTAGATTTAATAATCTAAAGCTCATCTAACGTGCCATTCCAGTGCAGGAGGGTTTGTTGCTGCATTTTGCACAGGCCATAAAGCACCAATTTTATTTCACAAATTAGGAAGGCATTGTTAACATAAAATCTATAGAGGGAATGTGTTAGCAGAAAAATACCTACACGTTTTTACGTAAAACTTATTTTTAAACAATTTATGGTGTTTATTTTACTATCTATATTATAATATAATGCTGAAATGTTCCATTCCATTTTGGCCATTTCGGCCTAAAACTAAGCTAAGATTTCCTATTCTGTACAGATCACTTTCAAGGAGGGCCATCCTTACCATTACAGACGGGGTTACAGTGAAAGCTGATACCAGTGTTTAGATAACACAAGATGTACCCCCACTCATGGTAGCTGAAGCTAAGAGGACAGCCTCCCGTTCCCTAATGAATGACCTCTGGACAGGTCTCAGTGCACACCCAGAAAACGCCCATTCTTTTGAATACGGTCTGGGCCAGTCTATTATGTCTATGCAAATGCTGTTAAAAACAGCTCAGGCAAGATGCATGTTCCCATAATAATGTCATATAAATGAAATAAATAAAAAAAATTCCAATAAGAAAATAGAAACAGATTAAAAAAAAGAACATCTATCAGTGTGTATTCTCTTGCTGCCTGCTGAGTAAAGTTCCAGAGCTTTAATCATTTTATCTATGGCACATGCCTAAAGCCTAGCGATGCCCCTGGCTATTGCTCTATCTCAGAGATTAGTTTGGGAGCTTCCCACTGATGAGTTAGTCCTACCTTCTGGCATCCGTGCTCCATGTCTCTGCACCGTTGATAAGAAATAAAGAAAATTGCACCGTATCCTGGTGAGTGACGTCCCTCTATTTCTCCTTTGTGCATACTTTTGGGAAGTTATGCTGTCTTGGCATTTTAGTCATGAACATAGAGTTTAGTATGAGCACTATGGTTTGCAGCTCATCATTATAAATATACTTAAAGGGAACCTGTCACTAAGAGGCAACATATTATATAGGGTAAAGTAACATTTCCCACCATATCCGGATGTCCTTCTGCCTGTCCATGACAGTGTGGAAAACAAGTTTTAAAATGGTAATGGGGCTCAAGTAGTCATAGGGGTGTGCAACATTCCGAACTAGTCACTGCAACCCGAGCTGTAATCATAACTAATCAGGCTCTTATCAAGCCTACTCAGGTGTGATAAGGTGTGATTGACAGCCCCGCTCTGCTCCATGAAGTCTCTCACTAGACCGTAGCTGCTTAATGCTCAGAGATATTGCTGGTACTGGACCTGCGCAAGATTTCATTGAAAAGTGGTCGGCCATGCCCCAGCTGCCAATCACGCCTAATCACACTTAAGTAAGTGCAATTACAGCCTGTGGTGTGGCAACTACTTGGGGATGTCACATGCACAAAATGAGTACTTGAGCCTCATTAGCATACAACGATGGACACTTTGTAAACTAGTTATCCACACTATTGCAGATGGGCAGAAGGACATCCAGACATGGTGAGAAACCTTATTTTGCCCTATATAACATGTTGCCACCAGGTAAGGTAAGACCTCGGTGACAGGCTCCATTAAATTAATTTATTTATTTATTTATTTTGCATATGGTCTTTTAAAATGTGCTATCTTTGTTGTTGATACTTTTCATATTATATATTTTACATACTCACTGGTGCCACCAATAGGCACAGCTGTGTATTTATTTGTTTTTTGTTTGTGCTATGCTTGAGCCAGGTAGGCCCAGCTTGTTGCTATTGTTCAGCTCAGCAGGAGGAGCTGTTTTTTTTTAAATCATAATAGTCACTAATAAGTAACACTTAGGCCATGTTCACTCGACAGAATTTTTCAAATCCAGCAGAAAAATCCCACTCAGAAATTCAATTGCAGCAGAGTTCTGTTGTTTTTAATGGAATTCTGCTGTACCGTGCACACAACGGAATTTCCACAGTGGAAACATCTGCTGCAGAAATCCGATTCCAGCCTCCACATGTGAATTCTTTCGGAGGAATTTCCACAGTGGAAAAATCTGCCGCAGAAATCTGATTCCGGCCTCCGCATGTGAATTCTTTCGGAGGAATTTCCACAGTGGAAACATCTGCCGCAGAAATATGATTCCGCCCTCCGCATGTCAATTCTTTCTGCGGAGTCCACTTGGAAATGCTTTGCCCTCTAATATTCCACAAATATTCCGCCGTGTGAACATAGCCTTATGCTCAGTTCCTAACAATGGATAGAGAAGTTGCATAGTAACATAGTTCCACAACCCTAATTGAGAATTGAAATTGATTGGAATTGGGCTCTGTTTTCTGGCCCCAAACGAAGTCTTTAAAGGAGCTATCCAGTGGTGAACAACTTATCCCCTATCCTAAGGATAGGTGATAAGTTGCAGATCGCGGGGGTCCGACCGCAATCTCCTGTACCATGCCCCGACAGCCCGCGGGAAGGGGGTGTGTCGACCACCGCACGAAGCGGCGGCCGACACGCCCCCTCAATACAACTTTATGGCAGAGCCAGAGCACTGCCTTCGGCAATCTCCGGCTCTGCCATTGAGATGTATTGAGGGGGCGTGTCGGCCGCCACTTCATGCTGTGGTTGACACCCGCTATCTGGCCGGAGAGCCTGGCCCCCATACAGAGAGATCGCAGGGGGCCCCAGCGGTCAGACTCCCCGTGATCTCAAACTTATCCCCTATCCTTAGGATAGGGGATAAGATTTTCACCACTGGACTACCCCTTTAACTGAGCCTCCAACGCAGATGTGAATAATGCCTAACAACAATTTAGGAAATATCATAAAAATCTACATACATCATTCTGATAGAAAAATAAAACATTACAATATTGTAGGTTACTCTATAAAATTGCCAAGCTTACCTGTTCTATAAGTTCATCTTCATAAAGTATATAAAGCTTTGAGATATTATATTGCTCTTCTAGAGCTAGTGCAAAATGCTCAATTACATTGATGGAAAGCTTCTCCTTAAGGGTCATAAGGATGTCCTGAAAAAAAAACAATATTAGTAGCAGTTATTGTACCAGGGTTACTCATTTTCTGAAGACTTTACCTATAATATTACATAGCTGCACCCCCTACTTTTATACCGAACCCCCTAATAGTCTACATCAATTCTTTCAATTTCTACTGTGGGTGCATAATACATTTAGTTGGTCTAAGCTCCATGGAGACATAATAAAATATACAGTTCTGACAAAGCATGGACATGTCAATGATAATGGACAGCCATAAACATGCTGTTTCATTGTGGGTTGTATCAGCTTGTATCACCAAGTATTACAGCTTGGACCCATTGGAGTGATAATAAGGCAGCAGCATCCAAACACAATAAGCATAAACAGGTATAATATCATTATAAATTATAAGTTCATCTATACGTCTACCTTAACAGTTGTTTTCCTCTCAAATTTGAAAGCTTTTGTCTGACCATTTTCCAAGTAGACTTTAAGGACATTAGGCATAAACAGAAGTGAATTCCCCTGAAAAAAACAACAAAAGAGCAGCATGTTAGAAACATACAAGAGGATGGACTCCTATTTATTGACATAAATCCTTGAAAATTCCTCTGAGAATATGGTATGGCCTTAAACCAGATTATGTCTTATTTACAGAATGTGATAGCAGGAAATTCACTTTACTGTAAATTACAAAATAGCAAATGGGAGGCAAATGGATGAGAGCAAAGGTCCATATTAATTCTGGGAGAAATGTGGTTTTTAGATAGTATAGATCATTCATAGAAAGCCATTATTACACAAAACAAATCATGCTGGTAAAATAAACTAACTTCATGGTCCACAGTTCAATGAAAGACAACTATATACCTATCAAATGTTTAAAGCTGTGTTCACACATTGCATAGTTTTGCTGCTTAATGCATGAGAAAGAAGCAATACGATCCAGCATCACTCGATAAAACTTCAAACTTTTATCGAACCATTTAAAATTCTATGATACAGAACAATGCACACCACCTAACTATGACCACACCACTAGAGCCGGACACGTTTTGGGCGCATGCGCACCCTTGATGACTGATGCACCTGTGCGCTGCTACTCCTCTTTAAGCATACACCCAAGTAAGAGGAGCAGAAACTTGACATTAAAAACATCAATTAAAACTTCATGTATTCACAGGTAACCCATAAGAATATCCTAGTTATACCGCATGATTTTTGGACATTTTACTATTGCAATCTATCTAGCAAAAATGTGAGCCTTACTGTCACAATGGTATAATACGATATTCTAATATGCATATATTGTATTATACCAAGCAGAAAAGAGAGAGACGATTGGGCACTGCACTGCACCCCGTGAAACGAGCAGAGCTGGAGCGGCAGGAGCTTGCACCTGGATGACAACGCTGTTTCACGACGCAAGCCATTTCCTCAGGTCTAGACCTAGTAGCAGGTTCCATGCTCATTGGCAGCCATGACCGGCTCTTCACTATCATAGCTTATTAAGCCCCCATCAATGTGTTTGCTATATATTTCTGCCTGCCCTCCTCATAATTTTTTTATTTGATCACCTAATCAGTGTGGCATCATACACAAGAATTATTAGTTGGTCTGGTGCCTGTCTCCATATAAGTCATCTTTGCCCTACATATTTGGGGACACGGTCTCTTAGATTACAGGTCTAGTAATCTGGATACTGTATTATCAATTTTTGAATGTCACTATAAGATGGGTGTGGCTGTCGCATCTGCAACAAGTCACTACACTTGTGGGCAGGATTCCAACACAAGAGACTGATATGAATTCGATGCTAGACTGATAAGAATTCAAAACTAGCAACCCTTGTCTAGTTATGGATCTAATATATATTTTTGCCTACCTGCTGTGTACATTTATTCATGTATTTGTTAATATATAAAACAACCACACACCAGTATTCTACTGTGGCCTCCTCTCACTCCCTGATGAGCCCTAAAAACTTGTGGGCGAAACGCGTTGACAAGAGAGGTCCGCGGATTTGTGTTTCAATTTATTATCTGTATATTTTTCTCCTACCCCTATCCACACTTAGTATCAGGAGATCCCCACCTAGTTAGGTAGGGACCCCAGTGTAGGAATTCACCTGTGCCCCATCCTCCCATCCTAGCACGTTACTGTTTATTACCTTATATTTGAGTAAAGCATCTATTTTTAATACTATCTGAGCCTAATTGGTGTTTCTCTAAGTATTATATTTGTTTTGTTCTCTCACCATCTTTTATACCAAACAACTACCCCCCCCCCGGCTGCTTTAGAGACAATGATCTCTTTATGGGTAACGAGCCACTCCAATGCCGTTCATCAGCTTTAGAAATATTAGGGGTGGGTTTAGGGTAGATGAGGGCTTTGATATCCTTTAATACCACTTTGTAGAAAATATCAATAGGGCTACCAGGAACTAACGTTGGATTAAACCTAGATCTATTACCTCCTGTAAAGGGTACCATGCCATCTGAATCTTCTGACAAAGACCCTTCATTTCCAGTCTCCATAACTGATCCATCCCTTTCTAGATTGGCTAACATTCGGGTAGCTAGTACATCCTCATGGGAAAAATCCTTAACCACTGAAAACCCCAACGGACCTATGCAACAAGGGACATCAGCTTCAGCCATAAGTATTGCACTACTGACATTTTTATTTGATTTTGTATTTGCAAATAATTTTTTGAGGTTTAGTTTACGTATTACCCTAAAGAAACCTATCTCAAATTGGGTAACATCAAATTTATCACACAATCCAATATTCAAACCTCTATTGAGAACCCAAATACAGTCTCCAGAAGTTAAATTTAACACTAGCGAGGAGGCAGGGTCCGATCCCATGTCATAGACTTTGCTTTCTTTGCATGTCTCCAAGGATTTCATCTGCTTTCTCCGCCATCTCCTGCCACCCCTTTTTCTAAAGTGACTGATGCTGGGGCATTAGTGGAATTAGTGCTCGCAGTACCCTCCCTTGAGTCATCAGATAGAGAAGTGTCCGATTCAGTATTAAGAAAGTCTGACTGTAATATTTTTCTCTTACGGTAAAATGGTGGTCGTTTTTTATTCTTCTTCCAGGTCCCCATCTTGTTCTGTTGGGACTGTTTTCCCCTGTTAAATACCATATCCGTTTCGAAATCTTTCTTGTCCCTTAGGAACTTGTCTTTTTTAGTTTCTTTCAGGACTGTTTGAAGTTGTAGAAATTTCTTTTCCAAATTCTGGGAAAATGCAGTGTATTGGGGTTCGGATAACTTTGTGCGAAGCTCAAGTTTCGCTTTGCATAATTCTGCTGTTATACCCTCATAATCCTTCTGGCTTTTGCATTTTGATAGCTCGCACCCTCATTGTGTCAAACGCAGCGTACCCTACGGTCAATTCATTCGCCTTAAGCAAATTAATAACTATCACAATTATTTTTTGATTAAAGCTAAAGATTTAATGGATTGACTGCTAGAAAGGGGGTACCCTAAAAAGATTATTGAGAAAGCTTTTGATACTCACACCAACAGAGAAACTAAGGACATTTTTTTTCTTTTGCCAACACCCCCATGAATCACATTATGAATGGAGTACTGTGAAGAAATTAGTATATTGTTCAACAAGAGCAAGATTTGACAGGAGTTGACACCTCCAGTGCTATAGTTACCTTCAGTCGCAGTAAAACCATTGGTAATGTTTTAAAAACTAAGCAAGAAAATAATACCAAGAAGAAATAAACGTAATTGGTTAAAATATATAACTTTGATTGGGAATATGAAATTTAAAAATTATTCCATTTGCCAAAAAAACTTAGCAGTAGGTACTTTCTCCCTCGGTGCTTGCAGGGTCAACGTGAGACAATTGATTACCTGTCAGAGCACGTTCGTAGTGTACTGCATGATATGTCCCTGTAGATTTTATTATATAGGAAAAACGAAAAGAAAGTTACATTTGCGCATCAAGGAACATCTAAGGTCCGTTAGAACAGGAGTGGGAGCCCAGAGATTTGTTACACATATGCAAGAGGTGCATAGAGGAGAAGCAAGCCTCCTGGTTATGTGCCCAGAAAGAGGTGGAGATAGACATGAGAGCTTAGCACGTGCTGAGGTGCGTTGGATTATTAGAGCTGAAGCACTTGGAGCCCTAGGGCTCGATGATCGTAATGAAATGGGCTCATTTCTGTAGTTCATACAGGTTGTTTTTGTTTTTAGTACTATTTAATTATTGTTATGTTTTGTATTTGTATTTTGATACATATTGGGTCAGATTTAACAATCAGCCTAAAACCCTAATTGTCTGGTTTTCCCCACAGCGACCAATCACAGCTCAGCTTTCATATCTTAATGAGCTCCTGTAAAGTGAAAGTTGAGCTGTGATTGGTTGTTATGAGAAAAAACAGACAATTAGTGTTTCAGGCTGATTAATAAATATGGGCCATTATAGAAATGTTTTAACTTGTTGCACTAAGTGAGTGTGCACTATTTAAGTACTAGACCGAGCAACAAGAAGCTGTCACCGGGGACCTGAGGAAACGCCTTGCGGTGTGAAACAGCGTTGTCGTTCAGGTGCAAACTCCTGCCGCTCCAGCCCTGCTCGGATCACAGGGTGAAGGGATGTCTATGTTCAGCATGTGAACTCTGAATAAATCTACACAGCAAGTCATACAGGTGTGTACTCCGTTTGTCCTCTTCTTAAGTTGACTGTATATATTGTATTATATTGTACTCATGTTCTGCAAAGCAAAATTACCATGCATGAGTGCATATAAAAATATGAACATTGAAATATTTAATAGTGAAACATGAATTCTCATCTCTTATTCAATCCATGGAGGGATCTTGTATTCAATGTGAACTGCCAGAATGCTTCACGATCAAAAAGTCTGTGCTGTATATCACCTCCTCTGGCAGTAAATACAATCCTTTCAATCCCATACATTTTAAATTGCTTAGTGCTACCGCCCTGTAACTCCAAAAAATGCATTTAAGCCGCAGATTTATTGCGAGTATTATTTGGTCCCGTGGCAACATTTAGATGTTCTCTAGCTCTGACTTCCAACATGCGTGAGGTGTAATCTACATATTTCATTTGCATGCAACACACTCACTAACATACATTTTGAGAATTGCAATTTATATATTGCTTGAGTTTGTATACTTTGTTTTCTGAACTATTAGAAAATTATTTGCAGATCTTCCCATACCCGCAGGTCTGAGGTTGTGGGCCCACACCTGTAGGATCCTGCATTGTTTAGCCACCTATTCACATTCTGCATCTGTGACACCACTAAGCTGGGAGCCAAGCTATCTTTTAAAGTGGTAGCCTTTTCAGGAACAACTGCTACACCCTTTTGTGATTACTCGCTCTTGCAGATAGGTACGGTTGCAGTATAGAGGCAAGAAAACAGTACTTTTCAAATCAAAGTTCAGTGTTTTATTCACACTTGGCAAACAGCAAAAACAGTCTTAGATGCAGTTCAAAGAAAAAGTAACAAAGTCCACTTGCGTTCCTTAGGTGTTAGTTCACACCTGAGTCCATGCCATACGGCAGTAAACAAGTTTTTTCCAGGCCTCCAGGCAGGCTGTTCACCAGCTTCCAAACTTGGAGCAAACACAGGGAAGATTCCACCTCACCACTCTGGCAGAGAGAGCTCCAACATGCAAGTCCCCCGCAGCTGGTGAAGCAAGCTGCCTTTAAGGCCAACCAAAGGCGGCCTGGATTGTAGGGAATGGCCCCCATCCTACACTTGACCATTCCCAGTAAGAGCCGTCCAGATTGGACTTCCAGCCATACTATTGCCATAGTGTCAATCTGCATCGCAGCACAGAATAAATACCAGCTTACTTCACCAAGGCCAGGAGCCTTGGTGACACATATCGCCCGTCAACCACCATGCCCTTCACCTTCTCACACTTTACATAGAATCTCTGCAAATTTGGCATCTTCTTTTAGCAAATGTAAATGCCTATTTATACATTTAACTGCATCAAACTGTGGATTGTAAGTAATAGTTACTATCTGTTTCTTAAGTGGTTCTCGTGTTCCTGTGTTATGTGTCTCCCTACTTTGCAATCTACGAGGTTTGTTTTTAACAATGTTCATGGCTCTATCTAGTTGTTTTTTTTTGCTATCCCCCAATTCTCACAGGTGATTGCCCAATGCTTTTGCCTGTTGCTGGAAGTCAGATTCCAAAGAGCAATTTCTTATAATGCAGGTAAATTTACCAACAGGTATTGCTCTAATGGTGTGAGCAGGATGATCACTATTGGCCCTCAGGACAGTATTGCCTGAGATCGGCTTCCTGTAAGTGGTGTTTAGAATACACTGTCCTACAACACCCGTGAGCTTCTAATCAAGAAATGTGGCTGTAATTGTCTCTACCTGATGTGTTAAAGGTAAATTAAAGGGGTTGGCATTTTGTAAATTGATGTAAAACAGCAATTGTACAGTGCTGCATAGGAAACTTGTGGAAAATGGTGTTCTGTAACACAGTTCTACTGAATATTTATATAAAAAAAATAGCTTTTGCCCGCGGCTTCGCTAGCGTTAAATTTGGGGTAACATAGATCTACTTTTTACAATCCTATAGTAATGAGGTCGCTCTGGGTAAAGTCTACGGGAATCCAAACAACCTGAATTCTTTCAACTTTGATCGCTGCGTCTAAAGAGTTAATGCAGGACATCTGCTGGATTGGCGATGCCCAGCATTAGCCACGGGTCCTGCTGATAGCAGCCGGGACCGTGCGGGTATGATGCAAGCTCAGCTCCTGCGCTCGCTTCATAACCCTCCCGTGCCTCAGCGCCGGGTATACCTAGCGTTCTGCGGCAAGGGGATAATTCATACAAACTTTGTAACCCCTTTTTCACCTCCTTAAGGGTTGAATTTAGAAAAATCCTTTCTTATTCCTCGACTACGTCTTAAAAACAACACCTGTGAAAAAAATCAGCTTTCTAGGTCGAAGGGTTTAGGCTGGGCATTGATGAGTCAGTGAGTCAGGCCTTCTCTTTATATATATATATATATATATATATATATATATATATGTTTTGATATTTTATGACAATATTGCCTATAAATAATAGTAGCCCTTTTTTTCTATTTACTGATGTTTATATATCGGCAAGATGTTCAGCAGTGCTGTTCTGAATTTGTTATCTCACATTAGTCTTGCCCCCAGTGGGGCTCATAATCTAATTTCCCTGTCTCAAACGTAGACACAGTCCAGAGTATCTGGTGGAAGTCACCTGATGATGACTCCATTCACTGTGCATAGGATATTAGAGCCAATCACTGGCTTATGCAGATATATGAATTTACTGTGACCAGTCACAGTCTCCAGCATCCCTTGAGTGTATGTCATGGAGGCACTTCCACGAGGAACTCTAGAGTGGACTGAGCTGCAGTATTACACACTGGGCTGGTGCAAGGATTTTTGCCACCCTAGGCAAAAGCAAATTTTGCTGCCCCTTTGCTGCCCCATGGCTTCAACTTTTGACACGCCCCACCTTACTACTGGAGTCACACACACTCCTCATCATGTAATCACCATACTAGGGTGACACACTGTAACAAGCTTACTTATTATGTAATCTCCTTGCTACTGGGATATCACACTGTAACAAACCTCCTTCTCATGTGATTACCTTACTACTAGGGCGATATGGTGGTGCTGGCTGGGCAGCGTCCCCATCTTGCAGCGTGCAGAGTGGTGCCCCCATCAAGAGATCGCTCTAGGCGGCTGCCTATTTTGCCTATGGGTAGAACTGGCACTGATTTCCAACAACATGTGGGGAGGAGTGGTGCTGTATTAGCAAAAAAAATAAATAAATAAATAAAAAGAAGCAGAGTTTTTCTAATACTGGACAACCCATGCCTCCCGTGTGATAAAAAATAAAAGCCCATGTACTTACCTCACTTGCTCCCCCATATGACAGCACTGCAGCTGTCATATCTTCCTATTCCAATCCTGTTTTGTCCTCCCTTACTCCAATGACGTCACTGGAAGAACCACACAGAAGCAGCGGCCAGAAGATATGACAGCTGCAGCGTTGGGGGAGAAAGTGAGGTAAGTATTGGTTTTTGTCTTTTTATTACATAGGAAGGCATGGGATAACTATAAGGTTTTCCACTTATGAATAAAAGGGGTTGTCCAGAATTAGAAAAGCTTTTTTTTTTTTCTTGCAAAAACAGCAGCACTTCTTCGGTCGACAGGTTGTTTGTAGTACTGCAGCTAAGTTCCATTCACTTCAGTGCTTCTCACACGGCTGTCTCCCTCCGTTAATAAATGCCCCTTCTGCAATATGTTTGATAATTTTTAAATGGGTTGCAATCGGCTGTAAAATAATCCCATTGAGTAGTGTTTGTACTACTACCCCATCATGGAACAGAATCTGTTCCATGTTGGGGGTAGTAGTACAGGGGCTGAGGGATTGATCGCACTGGGTCTCACTTCTGAGAACCGATTCAATCAGCAGTTATAAAGCAGGGGAGCAGGTGGCATTCTGCGCTCCCCTGTGATGTATATACTGTGTAAACTTCCATTTTGAAATCCCCCGCCGGGAGCCCTGAATGTCCGGCACCGAGGAGCCATTCAGGGCTCCCAGCTGGGTTTTTAACCTCTTAAGGACGTAGGGCGTACCTGTATGCCCTACACCCGGTCCTGGTAAATAAAACTCTGTGACCTCGCGTCATACAGGGTCGGTCCTGGCAGCTAATAATAACCGGGACCCGTGGCTAATAGCATGCAGCACAGATCGTTGTGCTGCGCACTATTAACCCTTTACACGCGGCGATCAAAGTTGATCGCCGCATCAAAAATGAAAGCGAAAGCTTCCCGGCAGCTCAGTCGGGCTCATCGGGACCATCACGATAAAATAGCGATGTCCCGATCAGCTAGCATGCGAGCGGAGGTCCCCTTACCTGGCTCCATCACGTCTAATCGGCGATTGATTGCTCCAAGCCTGAGATACAGGCTTGAGCAATCGACTGCCTATAACACTGATCAATGCAAAGCTATGGCTTTGCAGTGATCAGTGTAAAAGATCAGTGTGTGCAGTGTTATAGCCCCCTATGGGAGCTATAACACTGCAAAAAAAAGTGGAAAAAAAGGTAATTTAACCCCTTCCCTAATAAAAGTTTGAATCACCACCCTTTTCCCATAAAAAAAAACTGTGTAAATAAAAATAAACATATGT
Source organism: Hyla sarda (assembly GCF_029499605.1). NCBI lineage: Eukaryota > Metazoa > Chordata > Amphibia > Anura > Hylidae > Hyla > Hyla sarda. Next base: position 316,086,248 of record NC_079189.1, on the reverse strand, counting down.
GATATTGCCACGTGCGGAAATGTCTGAATTATAAAAATATATTGTTAATTAAACCACATGGTCAATGGCGTATGGGCAAAAAAATCCAAAGTCCAAAATAGCGTATTTGTGGTCACTTTTTATATAATGAAAAAATGAATAAAAAGCGATTAAAAAGTCTGAGCAATACATAAATGGTACCAATAAAAACTTCAGATTACGGCACAAAAAATGAGTCCTCATACCGGCCCGTATGCGGAAAAATAAAAAAGTTATAGGGTTTAGAAGATGAGAATTTTTAACGTATACATTTTCCTGCATGTAGTTATGATTTTTTTCAGAAGTACGACAAAATCAAACCTATACAAGTAGGGTATCATTTTAATCGTATGGACCTACAGAATAAATATCAGGTGTCATTTTTACCCAAAAATGCAATGTGTAGCAACGGAAGCCCCCAAAACTTACAAAATGGTATTTTTTCTTCAATTTTGTCGAACAATGAATTTTATTTCCGTTTCGCCGTGGTTTTTTCACTGCAGTTTAAAATTGGTGGTGCAAAAAATAAGCCATAATATGGAATTTTATGTGCAAAATTGAAAGAGTTATGATTTTTAGAGGGTGGTGAGGAAAAAATGAAAATGCAAAAACGGAAAAACCCTGCGTCCTTAAGGGGTTAAACTACTACTGTGACCCCCAAATTTATACCCCCATGCATATATACAATAATTTATTGGCCTCAGTGTGCATATCCTTATTCCCCCTCCCAGTGTCCTTATTACCCCTCCCGCTGCCTGTTCCTCATCTTCTTGGAGCAGGGCAGCAGCTGGACATGTCGGGAACCGGCGGCAGTGAATGAATGAAGCCTACATGTCCCGCATGTAGGCTTCATTCATTCACTGCTGCCGCCGCCCAACATGTCCCCGCTGCTACCTGTCTCCGTGCATAATCAGAGCGCACCGCCGGGACATGTCTATTTTCTGCTGCTCATTTACGGAGATCTACTGTCTGCCTCCTCCAGAGGATCCCCACTGTGCCTGAAAGGTAAAGCGAGGCTTCCCCCTCATCTCGGCAGCAGCTCAATGCTACGTGTAGCCCCTTTCTTACTCACATGGCACCTTACAAAGCCAGGGAATCAGTAACCCCTTTTGCTATAGATCTATCATGTGTGAACATATCCTACAAAGCAGCAAATGTATGCAGTCATAAACATTTAGATGAAAAGCTACCAACCTGAGTGTGGCCATTTACAATCACTTCTTCAGCAAACCTTACTTTCACTGGATTGCTTTTTAATCTCGCCCTTTTCTCTGCTGTAAGAAAGGATGACTTGGGACTCTGCATACAAATAAGAAAATGTGTTAACATTTTAACTGCAAAGATCACTCATGCAGGTAATCTGAGAAAAAAAGAACAACTTTTCTGTTTGCTTTTGCTTCATTGTAGTTGTTCTTAAACACGATGCTACAAGGGCTGATACGCTTAAGGAAGATTCATTATAGTGTTTATTTTTCATTATGTTTTTGTATTGGGCAAAAATGTAACCAATATAGCAGAACCAGTTTATTGTGCCTCTCAGCGATAAGTAGAAATAACAAACCCAGTCATAGACTTGAGATGTCCTTTATCCATCTGTATCCCTTATTAACATGCATGCTCAGATCAGTCGAGTGTGCATGTTGATTTAAATTCGGGTTTTATCAGCACCTCTGGCAGCACTTATCTCCTAAGTAACGGGTGGTCAAGCATATTGAAATTTCTGCTACTGTTTAAATATGAGAAAAGTAATCTGATCTCTGCAGTATTCAGACACAAGTTATTTTTACTTTATGCTGTCCAAAGTAATTTAATAGGGCTAAAAGTACTCTAAATGATGGTATGGTTCTCCTAACATTTCACACAATCTACTACAGCACTATAGGTGGCAGCAATTAAACGGCCAGGTCATAATGCATTTCTGTATCATTTACAGTCTGGTAACTCAATTGGCACAGTTTTTAATGAACATGCAGACTGTAGTATTACAGAATTATTGGCACCTACTTAATGCATTCTCCTAGCATACCAACTGCAGCCAAGGATCTGTAGATCTCAGAATTTGAGGGCAGCTGGCGGCTATGATCATTTTTTCAGCGTTAGAATTTCAGCTAATATGCCGTAGTGTGCACCGTGCAGTGTAATCCCATTGACAGCACCAGAATTTCCAAGCGTAATTTTTAAGCAGAATTACGCTTGGAAATCCTCAGTCTGAACCTAGCCATGGATTGTGTAACATGCAGTTGAGCCTGTTGTTGACTTGTAACTATTGTACAGTAGCTAATAAAAATCACAATCCACATTGCTAAATGTGACATACACTACCATATGTTATTTACCCTTTATTGTACTGATATGCAGGCAGCATACAGGGAAATATGTGTTAAAGTGTCATAGCTTTAAAGAGGTACTCCGCCCCTAGACATCTTATCCCCTATCCAAAAACTGATCCATCTGACATATGTAAATAAATGCATACTGCACTGTATACTTTACTGTAATACGCTCCATGGAACTGTGCTAATTTAATCTAACAAACCCAAATGCAAACCAGGGCCAAAACGAAACTCTTTTGGCCTGTGTCTGGTAGTGAAGGGGTAGGGATACCTTTACAGTACACACCAGGAACTTTTCCGGGTAAATACAGTAAAAATGTACGGAAAACAAAGTGTTAAATGAGCCCAAGATACTTTTTAGATTTTTTTTTTAATTAAAAAGGATTTGTGACAGGACATGGGTCATTGGGCAAACTTATGACACATAGATTTCTAAAGTCTAATGATGAAATTATGCATTAGAAAAGCTGAGCACACGTACAATGTCAATGTTTTAGTGTTAGACATTTTAAAGACTAGGAGGAATTTATCATTTACTTTATGTCAGTTTCAGTTGGTAATATATGATGAATATGCACATCAATAAAAAATATGGCAATAAAAAATACCAATAAAAAAGTACGTTAATTAATTTTTACAGCTGTAAGAATTACAACCATAAAACTAAAGTGTGTGTACTAATGGCCGTTTTACTATTGCATTCAATAGAACTAAACAGTAAAGCTGGGTTCACACATAGTATTTTGTTTTAGCCAAAACCAAGAGTAGAACCAACAAAGAAAAAAGTTGCATCTTTTTCTGTATTTGGACACACTCTTGGTTTTGGCTAAAAATATTGACCAATTACTATGTGTGAACCCAGCCTAAAAAAGAAAACAGCTGTATGGTCGTATTTTTTTTCTGTTTGCATGTGAACATACCCTGAGGCTAAGTTCACACTGCGGAATCTCTAGCCAGATTCTATTCCGAGTCCGACCAGCGCCCACTGAATCAGTCCGCTCAAGGACTACGCGTACATTGCCGTCACTATGGACAATAATGTATTCCAGAATTATGAATTCTGCCGAAAGAATGACCGAGATAGTGGTGCAGCTTTATTCAGGATATCTGCTGCTCCGTTATGACAAATTTGGCTCAAAATATATTAGTTACTGTATTGTTTTTTTTCTTTTACAGCCCATAAACAGCCCATGTTTTGTTTGCTGTCTAAAAGGAAAGGAAACTTAAAGGAGTACTCCGGGATACAAAATCGTACCCCTATACTAAGGACAGGGATAAGTGTCAGATCGCACGAGGACCCCCTGTGTTCTCCTGTATGGGGGCCCAGCTCTCCTCCTCAATGGGGCATGTCGACAACCACACGTAGCTCTATAGGAGAGTCGGAGTGCTCCACTCGGCAATCTCTGGCTCTCCCACAGAGCTGCATGGGGGGGGGGGGGGGCGCTTTGTGCGGTGGTTTACATGCTCACGGTGGGGGGGGGCTCAGTGGTCAGACCCCCCACAATCTGACAATCTGGATACATTTTTGTATCCAGGAGTACCTCTTTAAAGCAATGAAGCCCAGTATTGGAGTAGAAGAGCCTTTACGATTTCTTAATCCAAAATTGAAACACAGATGATGAATCCAAAGCCAATGAACTGATCTATTAAAACACATAAATGTATAACATCTGTATTTACCAAAGTGCCTCGGAGTACTGTTATCGTGACAGTGTCCCCTGAGTCCCTGTAATAGAAGCACAAATATTTATACTGTAGATCCGATGATGGTGAAAACACATACACAACGTTTCATTACATAAACTTAAAGGGGTACTCCGGTGGAAACATTTTTTTTTAATCAACTGGTGCCAGAAAGTTAAACAGATTTGTAAATTATGTACGACTAAGGGTGCACTACGACACCTGAAACGCGTCACATTGTCCATGTGTGTTCATGTATGCTGGCTTTTATCACAATAAAGAAGAATTTTATTTGGCACAATACCTTTTTTCGCTGGACTATCTTCTTCTGTTGTTTCTCTGCATTGTGTGCCTGCCACAGCACAGTCTTGGCGAAAAGACAACTGCACGGTGAGCTGGACTTTCTGTCTACTATATCAGATTTGTAAATTACTTCTATAAAAAAAATCTTTACCCTTCCAGTACTTATTAGCAGCTGTACGCTACAGAGAAAATTCTTTTGTCTTGTCTGTAGTGTTCTCTGCTGACACCTGATGCCCGTATCAGGAACTGTCCAGAGCAGGAGAAAAATCCCCATAGCAAACCTATGCTGCTCTGGACAGTTCCTGACACAGACAGAGGTGTCAGCAGAGAGCACTGTGGGCAAGCATACAGCTGCTAATAAGTAATGAAAGGATTAAGATTTTAAAATAGGAGTAATTTACAAATCTTTTTTATTTTTTATTTTTATATTTTTTTTATTTACAAATCTGTTTAACTTTCTGGCAACAGATCATTTAAAAAAAAAAAAAAGTTTTCCACCAGAGTACCCCTTTTAGCCACAAACTTATAGATAAGGGCCCAGCTTTATTAATCTGTATAAAAACTGTCTGATCTGTCCATATTAGCAACCAGGTTTCATTTTACCAGACCAATCTGAGGAATAAAAGCTGAGCTGTGATTGGTTGCTATGGGAAAATCACCCCTTTATGGTATATTATATAAAACACAACATTAACAGTGTTGTTGTACAGCATAGTAGGTGTTCCAGCACAATGGAGCCCACTGTAACTCTATCATGTAAACATGGAGTCAGCCCTGCCCTTAGCCACCAATGAGATTCCAGTAGTCATTTTTCAGAGGCCTTTTAAGAAGTAAAAGCAATGTGCTTGAATGCTATGGGCAACTCCACTTTTCATATTTTCATTTACAGCGGCTTAGATACATTTCATCCATTGTACCTTATATCATAATGTGTTGTGTGTTAGTATTCATAGGGCTCCAGTAAAAACTGATGACTTACTGTAAAAGAAATAGTGCAATGACAAATTCAGCTTTGTTGTACTTACATACTGTATCTGCATCAGCATCACAGATGGATTTCCTTATGGCAACATGGTGCATTTCCTGCATCATGACTAATCAATATATTATATTGTGTGATTTTACATGGGACTGCAAGTAAACATTCTACCTTTACCTCTTTCTTTCCTGATCTTCCCTGAGCTAATCATGATCTGTGAACAATTTAGTCAAAAAAATGGCACCTACTGCATCTATGTAAATGATCATTGTAACTGATCACATGATTTACAGAAATAATTCTAAGTATTGTGTTGTACATAAAGGCTTCCGAAGATTAGCAGACTGTCAACATTACCTATGTTTTCTAAAAGCATGATGTCAATATGACACCGCAGGATCATTTCCGCATTCCCAAACAACTTACCAGGCGGAATCAGCAAGATTTAGCTGCGGCATTGTCTTTTTATGCTTGTGTCATGCATAATCCAACACAGATAATGCACTCTGCTAAAAGCCTGCTCTTAGCTTTATAGACAGCAATGTAAGATGCATTACCTGACCATGTCCGCTACCTTCTGAACATGAAGGTTTTCCACATTTTCATTGTTGATTGCAAAAATTTGATCACCTGGTAGTAGTTTTCCTTCAGCTGGACCGCCTGATAAAATAAATAAAATATTTCTTCATTCGGTATATACAAACATTAGGACAGCATCTGCATATGTAACAAAAGCCTCTTACTGCAACATATTGCTCGGACCACAGTGAATACAATTCATGCAGTTAAATCTATCTATCTATTCAGGGGTGTAACTAGAGAGCGGGGGGCCGCAGCCTAAAATGTAGATTAAGGGTAGGATCACAGGTAGCGTATACACAGCATATTTCACACAGCGGAAAATAACCTACATATTCCCCAATGATCAATCTTTAATAGTACACATGATAAAAAAAAATACATAAATCTTATACTGAGAGGTAGATGGGTTGTACAGGTAGAAAAGTGGAGGTGAGAGGAGTCCTTACGGGTTCATGACCATTTATTGCTACTGCTGAATCTTGTACTTTGTTGTTTATACTGTATTTATCTAAGCTTGTCAGTTCTAGTTACAATACCTTATACTGATATACCCCATTGGGTTTATACTGTATATATTTCTTTTAGCATTTGTCTTTTACTTATCTAGATGACTTGCTGTATGCACATGGTAATACCAGTGCATCTATATTTGATGTTATCATCCCTCTTGTCCTCCACTTTTCTACCTGTACAACCCATCTACCTCTCAGTATAAGTTTTATTTATTATGTGTACTAATAAAGATTGATGATTTTTTGATAATATATACCCTGGTCTTTTTGTTTGGTGTTTATGTTTCATATTGCCCGAGTTACAGTTGCTCTCAGACGGCCTCACATTTTGGTAACCATATTCTCCAATGAGCAGACACACAGGGATACCTGACGTATACACTACATGTGACCCTATCCTTAAACATTCTGGTCTTAGGGTAAACTTGCTGGAATTACCTGGCCTAGGCAACTTGACAGTTGTTTGAAACCTTCATAACTTGTAGATGATCTCCCAGACTAAAATGATTAATGATTACTGTCCAATTTTTGGCTATAGTTTTGAACCCCTTTCCTGACCCATACACATCTATAACCTGCTTACACTATGTTCATACAGTTTTTGAGGCTCATTTTGAGCCTCAAAGAACTGTCATTTTACAGACAAACAAATCTAAATAAAAAAAAAAATATATATATCTTTTTTTTTTTTTTTTTTGCATTTGGATACATTTTTTTTAAATCAGTTTTTAAGCTACAGCAAAAGTTAGGCCAAATATAAAATTATGTGTGAACATGCCCTTACTGAAGACCTCAGGGTACCATCTGGATCAAGGCATTGCGATACCACACATGTAAACAAACTGTCAAACATTTTCGTGCTATTATTTGCAACTTCTTTTGAAAAGTTGCAAAACAAGGGGGTGGAATATTCGTAATGCAAATGACAGTCAAACCAATTTCTTAAGTGATAAAATGGTACAAAAAGTGTCTCACTTGTATGCCTGCTCAATACAGACACTACAACATAGTGGCAGAGCTGTCCACATTCAAAGGGGTATTCCAGAGATAGAAACTCATACCTATCCATTAATTGTATATGGGAATGCCGGAGATAATCAAATACAGTATGCCTGTATCTCTGGTGCTCCCATGAACAATGAATGGAGTATGTGCCGACCAACCTCTCCATACAAAGAGAGTCAGGGGCTTCAATCTCATGATTGTGGCGGGTCCCTCAGGTTATACCCCCCCCCCCCCCCTATCAGGTACTTGATACTACATGCTATTCTATGGATAGGGGATATGTTTTAATACCCCTTTAACACCAGTGGTGTCATATATATATATATATATATATATATATATATATATATATATATATAATACTTTGTCTTAGGGCCTGTTCTTTTCCACCATGGTGTGCATCATTTTACTGGAAAAATTGTAAAGCATGTATTTATTTTTTATTTTTTTTACTGACACAGATGGGACATAAATTTATGTAAATACAGAAGATCATAGTAAAAAATGTCATTCAGTATGGGCCAGAAAAATATTTTATATTTGTCTATCTTTTCCTAAACAAATTTCTGTTCTGACAGTTTTTGTGTACAAAAAAATAACATGACTAGGTAATATTGTGATGAATGTAGCAAATTATTACAGCCATAATTTACATAAGGTGGAGAATATAGGTTAAAAATGGGAGGACAGCGCCTCGTGTAATTCTGCAGGCTGAGTTGGTTAAAAAGCCCTTTTAATGAAAATGTGCTCACCTTTGTGAAGCTTAATGCGCGCATCAACCCCGATGTAGTGGGGAGTAGGTGTATCCTGGGCTGCAGCCTGCAAGGAGAACCGGGCTTCTGGACGAAGTCGGTGGAGATTCAGAGGTACGGAGAAAAAGGAGAAAATCCTGCGGTGGCGCTGCCTCAATGGATACGTAAGGAGTCAGAGACGGGAGGATGAAGTTTCATGTATTTTATTCATACACGAAGACTAGGATAAAAGATCTAAGTCTTCGTGTATGAATAAAATACATGAAACTTCATCCTCCCGTCTCTGACTCCTTACGTATCCATCGAGGATTTTCTGCTTTTTTTCCGTACCTCTCCATAATTTACATAAGGTCTTTTTTTTTCTGAGTAAATTGTGGTAAATCTTTAAAGTACTATGTAACATTCTGAAAATACAGATAGCGCATAACTTGCATGTGCTGTACAGATGTTAGATCTCCAAATCTACATTGCATGCTTCTTATAAACGTTAAAAGTCTACCTACCTGCAGTAACAGCTGTGATAGTAAGGGGGAGGTTGTGAGAGATGTCAAAGCCAAAGCTGTCCAGGTGCAAATCTTTTTTTATGTCTAATCTGATCTTCAATGAACATGCATATTGGTTTGAACCTGTGGATGGACTGTCCCCAACTGAGGTTCTCCTGCTTCCAAAATAAGGTAAAAAAACAAATGAGAAGATACTTACATGAATAATACAGTAAGACATGCTGGCTCAGTGTTGTAGAACAAATTCACCTTTTTATTATATGCTACACAATTTATCATAACCATTTCAGTTTATTTAGACAGTTAATATAAATGTAACCTTTTGTCAAATAAATAAAGACCTGCAATGAATTGTCACTACAATACAGTATTGTACCACACATTTAGAGAAAAATACATTGATCTAATTCTTCTCAGAGAAACATCTACCTTAGATACTTAGTATACATTTTGATCAAGCTGTAAAAGTCCAAATGCTACTTCACAGCCACCTGACTCAAGTGGGTCTGTAACTTCAATGACACAATTCTGTGGTACACTTCAATATTGTGACAACAATGTACATTTTGACTAAAGCATTAAAGAACTAAAAATATACATTTTACATCACTGCGACTACCTCTTGCCGATAAATGCCGGATAGATATAGATAAAAATTTTCAAATCCATATAGATAAAAACACAAACGAAACATAATTTTTAAACCACCTAGTAGCTCCACCTAATGCCACCAAAATAGCTCTGACCCATCGAGTTATGAACGAGACCTCTTAAAGTGTCCTGTGGTATCTTTCAGACCTTCTAAATCATGTGTATGTTGAAACCTCCATGGATCAGATGGATTTCTGTGGAATTTGGAAGCCAAGTGAATGCCTTTAACCCTTTCTCTTGTTCCTTAAACAACTGCTGCACAATTTTTTCCATGTTGCTGCCGCACATTATCATGGTGAAAGGGACCACTGCTATTAGGGAATTCCATTGTCATGAATGGTGTACTCGGTCTACAACAATGTTTAGGTATGTGACAAAATAGCATTCACATAACTACAAGAAGACAAAGATCCCTAGGTAGATATTGCCCAGAGAATCACACTGCCTTGGCTTGCCTTCTTACCATAGTTCATCCTGGTACCATTTTGTCCATTGTAGGCAATTTTTAGGGTGGACAGGGGTCAGCATGGGTTCTCTGACTGGTCTGTATCTATGCAGCTCCATACCCAGCAAGTAGCAATGCACTGTGTATTCTGACATCGTTTTATCATAACCAGCAGTACCTTTTTAAGGTAATTATGCTACAGTATCTGTTGTTGGACTATGCAATGTAGCCTTTGTTGGCCAGGCTTAACTTTGAGGTTTAGGCGACCAAACCACTTTTGTCAGTTCACCATCTGTCTTTCCTTGGACCACTTTTGGAGGGTACCTTCTATAGCATATAAGTCTATAAAAGAAGAGTCAGCACCAACTCCCTCTAGCTCCTGCAAGTGACCTGCCAGCTTGCCATAGCTGGGACCATAATTCCACAAAGCAAATGGTCACAGCAGAAGAATACCAGATATCAAAAAGGCTAGCCAGAGAGCACGTGTCAACTACTGCATGAAGTGTCGACCGACATATGCCCTCAACACCCCACAAGACATGCTGATTTGGAAATGCTCTGACCCTGATCTAGCCATCACAATTTGTTGCAGTGGCTCAGATCTTTGTGCTTTGGCATCCAACTTCCAAAACATCAACTTCAAGAACAGACTGTTTCCTTGCTGCCTAATATACCACACCCTTTCATACATTGTAACAAGATAATCTATGGGCATGTTATTGTATACGCTATTGTGTACTTATTCTATATGTCTGCTTTATGGGCCAAACCTAGTACGAAGAGTCATAGGCACTGTTCAGAGATTTCCGAGAACCTTTCACCATATTCTGAGCAAACTGCATGGTTTTGATCTATAATGTAGCTATTGTTAAGCAGTTTTGTTTTAATTAATACAAGGGTATAAAAGGCCTAAGAACCATGAAATGTTCCTAGGCTTAAACAGTGTGCTGATTGCTGAAATAAATGCTATAGAATGAAGTGTGCAACACAGTGCATCCCTTCTGAAAGAAAAATCACAAATTAGAATTAATAGCAAGGCATTTTTAAACAAGTGATTAATAAAAAAATGGATTATATAGTTTACCGGGTTGAACTATCTCTTGACCGTCGTAGCCATCTTACTACCATCTGTTCTATTCTATGTCCTTTTCGTGTTTGGAATAGATGAGCTTCTGGGTCCTCCATTTACCTGAACAGGGTTTAAATAAATAAATGAAGTGAGCAGAAGAATATTAAACATCTTGATCCACATGTAAACAGAAACTAAGAAATTAGTAAGAGTACTATTATCGTCTGGGCTGAAAACTTCTTTGCATTCAAATATTTTGCCAGTAAAGGTGCGTTCACACAAGCGGATTTTGTTTGAAAGTATCTGGCTCTCAGCAGATTTTCAGCAGTGGAGAATGGGGTCAATGGGGTCTGAGGCGGATTATCAACAGTGGAGATTCCGGTGCCAAAAATCTTCTGCGGACAGCTTGTGGAGAGCCCGCTACTTTCAAACCTGCACTGGGAGACCCGCAGCGAGTGTGAAACAAAATCGTTTGTGTGAACGAACCCTAAGACATTTCAAGAGCTAAAAGGTTCATTATCAGATCTCTCTTTTGGCCTGGAAAAATACCATGGGTCGTTGCAGGTGTTCCTTCCTAAACCTTGTGAGAGAGAGAAAGCAACAATGATGCTCTTGACCTCATATCTCGTCCTCATATCCTGACCCCATACACCATCCTCATATTCCATTCCTTGCACTAACTATTCTGTGCACAAGCACAGCCAGGAGGATATTTAAGGGCCTGGGCTATCTTTGCAACCAAGAGTAACGCGATCTGGAGATATACTAGAAGTCCCATAGACTTGCATGGGACTTCAGACAAAACCCCCCAAACTTTGAGGGTGTTTAGGGTTAATTTCACTCTATTAACTATATTTTTAGTTGATATATAAGTAATGTGTACTTAGCTTCATAGAAATATCTCCAGCTATGTGTAAGCTATTCTTGAGCATACATACAAGTAAAGTTTTATACACACGCACAGACCACTTCTCAGTTCCTATGCTTCTTGGCTGATGTTTTGGTAACTTTTGAATGCTGGAAGTGCTTTCACTCTAGTAGTAGCATGAGACTGAGTCTACAACCCACACAAGTGGCTCAGGTAGTGCAGCTCATCCAGGATGGCACATCATTGCGAGCTGTAGCAAGAAGGTTTGCTGTGTCTGTCAGTGTAGTGTCCAGAGCATGGAGGCACTACCAGGAGAGAGGCCAGTACATCAGGAGACATGGAGGAGGCCATAGGAGGGCAACAACCCAGCAGCAGGACCACTACCTCTGCCTTTGTGCAAGGAGGAGCACTGCCAGAGCCCTGCAAAATGACCTCCAGTAGGCCACAAATGTGCATGTGTCCACTCAAATGGTCAGAAACAGACTCCATGAGGGTGGTATGAGGACCCAACGTTCACAGGTGGGGGTTGTGTTTACAGCCCAACACCGTGCAGAACGTTTGGAATTTGCCAGAGAAAACCAAGATTGGCAAATTCACCACTGGCGCCCTGTGCTCTTCACAGATGAAAGCAGGTTCACACTGAGTACATGTGACAGACATGACAGAGTCTGGTGACGCTGTGGAGAACGTTCTGCTGCCTGCAATATCCTCCAGCATGACCGATTTGACGGTGGATCAGTAATGGTGGCATTTCTTTGGGGGGGGGGGGGGAGGGCCGCACATCCCTCCATGTGCTTGTCAGAGGTAGCCTGACTGCCATTAGGTACGGAGATGAGATCCTCAGACAACTTTTGAGACCATATGCTGGTGCGGTTGGCCCTGGGTTCCTCCTAATGCAAGACAATGCTAAACCTCATGTGGCTGGAGTGTGTCAGCAGTTCCTGCAAGAGGAAGGCATTGATGCTATGGACTGGCCCGCCCATTCCCCAGACCTGAATCCGATTAAGCACATCTGGAACATCATGTCTCGCTCATCTACCAATGCCACGTTGCACCACAGACTGTCCAGGAGTTGGCGGATACTTTAGTCAAGGTCTGGGAAGACATCCGGCAGGAGACCATCCGCCACCTCATCAGGAGCATGCCCAGGCATTGTAGGGAGGTCATACGGGCACGTGGAGGCTACACACACAACTGAGCCTTATTTTGATTTGTTTTAAGGACATTACATCAAAGTTGGATCAGCCTGTAGTGTGGTTTTCCACTTTTATTTTGAGTGTGACACCATATCCAGACCTCCATGGGTTGATAAATTTTAATTCCATTGATAATTTTTCTGTGATTTTGTTGTCAGCACATTCAACTATGTAAAGACGAAAGTATTTCATACAATTAGTTCATTCAGATCTAGGATGTGTTATCTTAGTGTTCTCTTTTATTTTTTGAACCGTGTGTGTGTGTGTGTGTGTGTGTGTATATATATATATATATATATATATATATATATATATATAAATATATATATATATATATGGTTGTCCAGCAAAAAATTATTTGCCTAAAAGCATCCCCAGGCTGCCTCCTTAAAGGGGTACTACAGTGCTGACAACTTATCCCCTATCTAAAGCATAGGGGATAAGTTGCCTGATCGCGTGGGGTCCCGCCGCTGGGGACCCCTGCGATCTCGCATGCAGCGCCCCGCTCTCATCAGTCCCGGGAGCAAACATTGTCTGATGACTGACGATCACGGGCCGGAGTATCGTGACATCATGGCTCCGCCCCCATGTGACGTCACGCTCCGCCCCCTCAATGCAAGTCTATGGCAGGGGGCGAGACAGCCATAGACTTGCATTGAGGGGGCGGAGCGTAACGTCACAGGGGGCAGAGCTGTGACTTCACGATCACCGGCCCCGTCATCAGACCCGGAGCGGATGTTCGCTCTGGGGCCTGATAACAGCGGAGTGCTGTGTGCGAGATCGCGGGGGTCCCCAGCGGCGGGACCCCACGCGATCAGGCAACTTATCCCCTATCCTTTAGATAGGGGATAAGTTGTTAGCACGGTAGTACCCCGTTAAAAAAAAAACCCTATATTTAACTCTCAGTCCCCATGGCCTCCGGTATTGCTTCTCTTCTTGGCTGCAGCGATGTTCCACCTCAGCCAGTGGTTGCATTTACATTTTAACAAAAGTGGAAGCAGCTCTCACCTGCTCATAAGCAGCTACCCACATGATCGACTGGAACTGCATGGTCCTATTAAAACTGCATTCTTTGATAAATAGATGCCTCTTACATGGCAAAGGCTTAGCCTCTGAGACTGCATTGCCACTATACTGTACATACTGTACAGCTTGTGGGATGTACTTACCAGTATAGCTTGCCCTTGTTAATTGTGTAGTGTCTCAAGTAGTAGCATGTTGGTACAACAGTGAATTCTGTAAGAATCATCATTGCTGCTTCAACATTCATCCTTTCATGACTAACAGAGTCCAATGTTCTCTTTTGTATTGCAGTGCTGACAACAGCCTTACTGACTATTTGATAAGCCTATATGTTTTGTTCCCAGAACAACAGACCTAGGTTAGCAGAACCAAATCTGTTTCATGTTCCCTCTCTGATGACTAGTGAAGCCACTATGCTTGCAGATTTACAGATATTTCTAGTTGGAGTCCTTGTCCAGTGAGGAATTATACACCAGGACCCAGCAGATGGCAGGTGTTTATCTTGAGGCCTTATTCCTAAATGACAACCAACAACCAACTATGAACATCTGCCCACTACCCTGCTAAAGTCTTTTCTGGAATCCTTTTTCATTATGAAATAGTTAAAGAACACAATGACCATCAGGGATTGCTTGAGATTGTAATGTACAGAAAGCGCCACAGCATTGACTCACAAACCTGACTGGGTACATTTTTCTAATGAAGATACCCAAACAATGTCCAGTCTTTTAAATAAACTAGAAAATAATGTATGTACAGAACATCATTATCATATAGTTGTAGGGAAGACTGGGATAGCTCTTCGGAATTATGTGCACTTATGGAATGCTCCGAAATCCTCCTAGAAAAGATAGTAACTACACTCATTGACACACACAAAAACCCACCAAGTAGGAGTTGTTGGAATCGTATTTAATTTTATATTTGCAAATGTAATGATATATGTAAGAGATTGCAATATCATAGTGAAATGATACATTTATTTGGGAAAACTGTACAGTCTTATTGAGGCCCTAGTACCCCGTTGGGCCCCGTCTAGCCTCTATACATTATGAGCTACAGTTGGACTCGGAAGCATAGAGGTTCTGTATGGTATCCTGCAACACATTTGCCCATAGATTTTGCAGCTGGGCCTGTAGATCCTGCACACTCATAGGTTGCTGAAGGTGGCAATCCAGCCGGTCCCAGGAATGTTCGATTCACAATAAATCGAGCAATCGGGTAGGCCAGGGAAGTGCCATCCTGAGACATTCCATTTGAAAGGAACTGCAGACTTATCATAAAATCAAGTATTATTCCTAACAGTATAGCCAGGTGAGTATCAATACCTATCCAAGGGAGGGGAATAGGGTAAGGGAAGGAGAGAAAGGTACTGGGGAAAGGAGAGGGCCTAACTGGATGGCGGCCCCTACTTATCACACCCTATCCTATATCACTACTTCTAAACCTATGCCCAAGTGGAGTGAACGCCCTGATAAGGGTGGCCCCGCACTGGAACCTAACCCTAGAAAAAGTCCTGTAAATGCCCTATGGTACAGACATAAAAGGAAAAGGCTCTCTGTCTCACTTAAAATCCCTGTCTATCTCTCTGGATAGGAGAGGGGAATAGATACTAGACTGTGCTGAGACACAGGTGTGTAACTATCAGTGACAAGTACTGCGTGGATGGATCAACACAGATTTTATAGGCAGAGGCAAACAGGAGTACTACAGTGCAATGGTCTCTGTAATGACGATGATATCCGGAATGATGGAATGCAACAAGGGTAATGGAGTGTATACAATAAGATATATCTGAACCAGTAAGCCACAATGGAACAAAGTAGTAGAAGTATATACACTAGATATATCAGAATCAATATGCCACACTATCCCACTCACTAAATAGTTTATCTCACTCTGAGATTATACACATCACTAAACTGCATGTGAAGAATACCACGGTGATATATCAGAATCGATATGCCACACTATCCCACTTACTAAATGGTTTATCTCACTGAGATTATACACATCATCATAATGCGGGTAAAGAATATAACTGTGGTGGAAACATAGCATTCAAGATACAGATAAACAAATAGTGGAGAGAGCATTTGGATGATCCAGAAGAGTATTGGGAGAATGTCATATGGTCAGATGAAACCAAAGTAGAACTTTTTGGAGGAGAAAGAATGCTGAGTTGCATCCAAAGAACACCATACCTACTGCAAAGAATGTGGGTGGAAACATCATGCTTTGGGGCTGTCTTTCTGCTAAGGGACCAGGACTACTGATCCGTGTAAAGGAAAGAATGAATGGGGCCATGTATCGTGAGATTTTGAGTGAAAACCTCCTTCTATCAGCAAGGGCATTGAAGCTGAAACTTGGCTGGGTCTTTCAGCATGACAATCACAAACACAAACATACCACCCGGGCAACAAAGGAGTGGCTTCGTAAGAAGCATTTCAAGGTCCTAGAGTGGCATAGCCAGACTCCAGATCTCAACCCCACAGAAAACCTTTGGAGGAAGTTGAAAGTCTCTGTTGCCCAGCGACAGCCCCAAAACATCACTACTCTAGAGAAAATCTGCATGGAGGAATGGGCCAAAAAACAGTGTGTGAAAACCTTGTGAAGACAGAAAATTTTTGACCTCGGTCATTGCCAACAAAGGGTATATAACAAAGTATTGAGATTAACTTTTGTTGTTGACCAAATACTTATTTTCCACCATAATTTGCAAATAAATTCTTTAAAAATCAGACCATGTGATTTTATGGATTTTTTTTCTCATTCTGTCTCTCATAGTTGAGGTATACATATCATGAAAATTACAGGCCTCTCTCATTTTTTTAAGTGGGAGAACTTGCACAATTGTTGGCTGACTAAATACTCTTTTGACCCACTGTATATTTACACACACACATATATATATATATATATATATATATATATATATATATATATACACACACACACATAGTCGTCCCACAAGAAAAAATCACCTCATATTGCAATATGTTTAACTTGAAACCATACTCAACATACAATACTACAGATTGTCCAGATCTGTGATGAGTGGTAATGGCTGAAAAATCTAACTAGTCAGATTTGGCATTTCACTGGTAAACCACCTGTGTTGCTGAGGTGCATGCACTAACTGACTTTATAGTAGTGCCTCTCTACAGTATGGTGCAGTAATACATGTTCTGTACTACTCATTGCCTGGGCCAGAATGAGCTGCTCCTTTGGATATTAGGCGAGATCAGATTTTTTTTGCGGTACATTGTGTGTTCTATACAGGACCTTAAAGAAGCTCCTGTCCTCAATATATAAAGTGATTTACAGCTTCTAGCAGTTCGTTCTGACATTCATATGAAATGACTTGCTTTAGCTGTGTTTTCTTCTTATTTCCCTAAAATTTTCATTTTGTTTTCTAATTTTGGGTTGACATTTAGGTTCTCTAGAATCAATTTCCAATTCTTTACCAGTCTGGCATTGCACTTCCTTTCCTGAATGTCCCATAAAAGATACAGTGGGGATCAAAAGTTCCGGCACCCCAGGTAAAAATTTGTATTAATGTGCATAAAGAAGCCAAGGAAAGATGGAAAAATCTCCAAAAGGCCTCAAATTACAGATTAGACATTCTTATAATATGTCAACAAAAGTTACATTTTATTTCCATCATGTACACTTTCAACATAACAGAAAACAAAAAAATGGCATCTGCAAAAGTTTGGGCACCCT
Organism: Hyla sarda; assembly: GCF_029499605.1. Classification (NCBI taxonomy): domain Eukaryota; kingdom Metazoa; phylum Chordata; class Amphibia; order Anura; family Hylidae; genus Hyla; species Hyla sarda. The sequence goes on along the minus strand of NC_079189.1, from coordinate 316,068,600 downwards.
GCAGAGTTAATATCTTGCACTGCCCCCTTTGGCAAGTATCACAGCTTGTAAACGCTTTTTGTAGCCAGCCAAGAGTCTTTCAATTCTTGTTTGCGGTATCTTTGCCCATTCTTCCTTACAAAAGTCTTCCAGTTCTTTGAGATTTCTGTGCTGTCTGTCAATTATTTTCAATTATGTTGAGGTCAGGAGATTGTGAAGGCCATGGCAAAACCTTCAGTTTACGGCTCTTGATGTAATCCCCCGTGGATTTCGAGGTGTGCTTAGGATCATTATCCATTTGTAGAAGCCATCCTCTCTTTAACTTCAGCTTTTTCACAGATGGCATCAAGTTAGCATCCAAAATTTGCTGAAATGTTATTGAATCAATTTTTTCTTCTACTCGTGAGATGTTCCCTGTGCCACTGGCTGCAATACAACCCCAAAGCATGCTTAACAGTTGGACAGAGGTTCTTTTCATTAAATTCTGTTCCCCATTCTTCTCCAAATGTACCTTTGCTCATTCTGGCCAAAAAGTTCAATTTTAACCTCATCGGTCCACAGAACTTGTTTCCAAAATGTATCAGGCTTCTCTATATGTTCATTTGCAAAGTTCAAACGCTGATTTTTGTGGTGAAGACGTTTTCTTCTGATGACTCTTCCATGAAGACCATATTTGTACAAGTATCTCTTTATAGTGGAATAGTGTACCACAACTCCAGTGTCTGCAAGATCTTTCTGGAGGGATTGTGCAGTCAAACATGGGTTTTGAATTGTTTTTCTCACAATCCTGAGAGCTGTTGTGTCTGATATTTTTCTTGGTATTCCAGATCTTGCTTTAACTTCCACTGTTCCTGATGACTGCCATTTCTTAATTACATTCCAAACCCAGGATATTGACATCTGAAAACATTTTGCTATCTTCTTATAGCCTTCTCCAGCTTTGTGAGCGTCAACTATTTTCAGTTTCAGATTTCTAGACAGCTGCTTAGAAGAACCCATGGTACTGATTGTTGGGGCAAGGTCAGATAAGTCTGGGCATTTAAAACCTTTGAGATTGACATCACCTGGTCTTCCCAGATGATGATTGAGAACAATCCATGACACTGGCAGGTCTCAGCTTTGCAAAGGGGGCAGTTCATGCTATAAATTCTGCAGGGTGCCCAAACTTTTGCAGACGCCATTTTTTTGTTTTCTGTTATTTTGAAAGTGTAAATGATGGAAATAAAATCTAACTTTTGTTGACATATTATAAGAATGTCTAATCTGTAATTTGATGCCTTTTGGAGATTTTTCCATCTTTCCTTGGCTTCTGTATGCACATTAATTCAATTTTTTACCTGGGGTGCCCAAAGTTTTGATCCCCACTGTATATGTATCTTTAGTTGACAGGTGGGGCCAGATTTCAGAGACGAGATTCAGCCAAGCATCTTGAGACAATAATGCGTTGTATCTGAGAGAGGGAGGAGGCTTGGAATTTCTGTGACAATAATACATTGAAAATGTAAGTACCACATAACTTCCCATCATCGTTAGTTCAACAAAAAACATGATGATTCCAGCACAATTTGTGATAATGTTGTGTAAAATGGGACAACTGTCACGAAAGACCGCTTAAATGAGATATACCCATAGGTCAACATCTGAGTGTGTGCAGCACCATTCAAGAGTTTGAGTTTAGGGTGAAAAGGAGATAAAAGGGACAATGCAGAAAAGGCAGACCTTCTCAGAAGAGAAGAGGCCTATAACAAGAAATGAATTGCAGTTAACCTGACCTGGCCCGAGTATAAAGCCAGGAACCAACGGCAGTAAAAATCCTTTAAGTTGGGCATCCTGAAGTTGCCGTCCTAATTTGGCACATTAAAAAGAGTTTTTTGTTGTTTGTTTTTTAAGATTCACCTTTGTGTGGAAAAAAGGAATCCCTTTTATCAACACATGAATAATAAATAAATAAATAAATGAATAAATAATTAGAGCAGCGTAGGCAATAAAATATACAACAAAAACTCTGCTCACCTCTCCAATCCCTTAGCAATCCAGTGCAGACATGGCAGCCCACTTGCGCTTTCTTTCCAAGCAACTAGTTCAAGGCCACTGTAGACATCAGGGAAGGGATGTACTTAGCCACAGAAGCCATGAAGGCAATATTGCATGAGATTGGAAAGGTGAATGACTTTTATTAAATCTGATGTGTTTATTTACAAAGATTGTATGATCTCTTTTACTAGAAGTGTACCTCCTGTGCTTTTGTGAAAAATGACATTGTGACATATATAAAACTGCGCACGATAGTAATTTTTTTCAAAATGACATTCATTTTAAATTCAGTGCCTAAATGCCAGAATCTTGTTCTCCTTGCTCCCCGCAACATTTATCTATGCGATTGGAGACAAGGTTTTCCACTTCTTTCCACAGTACGAGACCCAGTGCCATAGAATCCCATTGCAAAAAAACCTGAAAAACTGACAGGAAGTGCGTTTTAAATTTCAGATTTGATTCAGCTAATATAGTATATATTGCAACACTGTAAACAAGTGGTGTGGTTTAATTTGTTTCCTATGCAAACACTTTAATGTCTGGTTTCTGAAACTCTATAGTAGTTGTGGAGGTAAGAGGAGGGGCCACCAAAAAGACATGGTGCACTTTAACCTAAGACCACTCCTGTCTTCAAATACAAATCAATGCACAAAACCTACTGTATTGACTAAAGGCAAAGCACCTTCACAACAATTCCTAGATAGTAAATTCAAGAAACATACCAATAAAAATCTATTACCATACCTTACTCTCCAACACTCCAGGCTGTGAGTTAAAACTGTGCATAGTGAAAAATCTGGATTTTATTTTATGCATCGCCTCTCTGTGTTCAATCCCGCAGACATGCCTTTATCATGATTGCCATACATGAAGCCTCTTGTGCAGAGTTGCACCAGCATCCCAGTAAACAGATACCATCACCAGTGTCACAGAATATAATAACCTTTCTCTTACTCTCACTCCCTATTCCCACTGTAATGCACAACTTCTCAGCAGTGGCTGAACTACAGTTCTGTTCTTCCTTTTTAGGGCTGGGTTCACACAGTGTAAAATAGAAACAAAAATGCTGCAATAAAATAGATAGAAAAAGCTGCAGTTTTTGATATCTAATAATGTTTTCCATTAAAGTCTATTGTTTTCACTTTACAATGTGTGATCTTACCCTAGGGTCACAGAACGTGAAGGCTTTACTACTCCAATCCAAACAAGCTCTTCTTTACATCAAAGAAGAATAAAAAAAAGGAAAAAAATGCCTCAGGGACATCAGAAATTACAAAAAGACAAAAAAAAAGGGTAGACACTCCTATAAAGAAAGATGATGGTCAATAAATAATCCTTACGACATACAAAGCAGAGGCCTGCCAAACCACAGGCCCAGACCCATATGACTATTCCTGATGACTGCAGAGTTTGCTGAGACAACTTTGGCCCCTCACTTCTGCAGATATTGCCATCCTCTATGGCAATACAGGTTTAATTCAGACCCCAGACCACTAAATAAAAGGGGTACCGGTGGAAAAAAAAATGTTTTCAAATCAACTCGTACCAGAAAGTTATACAGATTTGTAAACCACTTCTATTTAAAAATCTTAATTCTTCCAGTACTTATCAGCTGTTGTATGCTCCAGAGGAAGTTGTGTAGTTCTTTTCAATCTGACCACAGTGCTCTCTGCTGACACCTCGGTCTGTGTCAAGAAGCAGGATAGGTTTGCTATGGGGGTTTCAGAGCAGGATAGGATTGCTATAAGGGTTTGCTTCTCTCTGGACAGTTCCTGGCATAGACAGAGGTGTCAGAAGAGAGCACTGTGGTCAGACTGGAAAGGCTATACAACTTCCTCTGTAGTATACAGCAGCTAGGGTGCATATATACTACGGAATACGGAATATATACTATGGAATTTCTGAGTGGAGAAATTCTGATGGGATTTTATTGCCTTCAATGGGATTCTGCTGCCCCGTGCACACTGTAGAATTGTTCCGTCACAGCTATTCAAATTTGGGACTTCACCGACAGAATACCTGTCACCAAACGAAACTTTTAATATATTGTCCCTTATGTTATTATAAGACACTTTGCTCTTTACTTGCTGTTAAAATTCTCAACCTTTATATGTTTTAATGTGATTGTAAAAACGGCCACAAGGTGGCTCTGTTCTGTTCCCTGCGCAAGTTAATCAGTTAGTTTGGTCTCCTCCTGGCCTCAGGAAGTGCATGTGGGTCATGGCGAGGCACAGCTCTTGCAGGCTTCAGTGACATAGCCCCTGCTGGGGAACGTTGTTTTTGTATTAAACTGTTATTAAACTTTTGCATCCTATTAGTCCATGCCTTTGGCACAAACTAGTAGGCATACAGCCATGGTAGGCCGGAAGGGTTTTGTTATGCTCCCAGCCTCCATGGCAACCCCTGACACACAATCATGTTCACAGACTGCTGATGGGTGACAAGAGGGATCTAAGGTCAGTTCCAGTCTGGCTTACTCTTTGATCACAGCTTCTATGCCTATGATCTAAATAAGATATATATATATATATATATATATATATATATATATATATATATATATATATGGAATTCTGCACTAACAAGCCCCCGATGATGATGCTCAAGCACATGTTAAGGGGTTAATCTATTGCTGTTTTTCAGACTTTAATAAGTGCCACCAGGAAGGCAGACTGTAACAATTGTCATTACACATTATTGTCTAAATGTCCCAGACAAAGAGAGTCTCCAGTCTGCAAACAGTTTAATGCTCAAGGCTTAGATTTAGAATTGAACACCACATTGCTTTTAATTATACTACGCACTCTGTCAGCATCATATAGTATTATTAGATCTAAGCAATGGTAGCTTAGGAGCAGAGCTACAGTTAAAGGGGTACTCCCTTGGAAAACCTTTTATTTTAAATCAACTGGTGCCCGAAAGTTAAACAGATTTGTAAATCACTTCTATTAAAAAATCTTAATCCTTCCAGTTCTTTTTAGGGGCTGTATACTAAAGAGAAATCCAAAAAAGAAATGCACTTCCTCTGATGTCACGACCACAGTGCTCTCTGCTGACCTCTGCTGTCCATTTTAGGAACTGTCCAGAGCAGCATATGTTTGCTATGGGGATTTCTCCTGCTCTGGACAGTTCCTAAAATGGACAGCAGAGGTCAGCAGAGAGCACTGTGGTCATGACATCACAGGAAATGCATTTCTTTTTTGGATTTCTCTTTAGTAAACAGCCCCTTAAAAGTACTGGAAGGATTAAGATTTTTTAATAGAAATGATTTACAAATCTGTTTAACTTTCTGGCACCAGCTGGTTTAAAAAAAAAGTTTTCCATGGGAGTACCCCTTTAATGTTGCAAGGTAGTGAATACATATGTTTTGTAGATGTTATGATGTGTTTTAACTAGGCAAAGGCTGTCTGTCTTGTTTTTGTGTGGAAACAAATCCATAACCCAGTTATCAAAATGATAAGAACTCCTAAATCATGGGCTAAATGGGTATTTTTTTAAACATGAATCTGCAAAAATATTGTACATCATATAAAAAGGATAAATGCTGCACTTTGATGCGTGACAAGGTCTAACACTTTTTATACCTTTTTGTAGTTGTGGCTACATCAGCAAATTACTATATGTTGGCCATATAAGGCCCATAATATGTTTCAAAATACTTTTGTATTTATTGCTGTATTTTGAGCCACAAACAGCAGTGTCTGACACTTAAAGGGGCACTCCAGATTGCAAAAAGTATTCATATGTTGTCCCCATGGCCAGACCAACTGCATTGTAACTGTATTACCTGTACTGGGCTGTTTTTCCTGTTATAATATGCCATTTTCTGTCCACATTGTCTCCTCCTACTCCCCACCCCCCAAGAGAGACAAACATCATGTGACACTTTGTCCTGGCTTTGAGCGTCCTCATCTTGTAAGCTATGCCCTTTCTGACATCATACCAACAAGCCACACACTCTTTTTAACGTTGCCCAACCAAGCTACTCCCCTCCCCTCATAGATTGTCAAGTAATGCCTCCTACTCACATCATTCCAGTAAGCCACACCCCTTCCTACTTTTCTCGGCAGTTAGGACTGCTGGAAAATGTAATTTTACTGGGGTGTGCAGAACAAAAAGCAGAGTGAAAATGAAGGATTGGCCAGACGAGGACATTGCAGCAGGAAATAGTGAATGGTGCCAGAAACAAGCCAGGGGGGATTATGTAAATACATTCCAAACCACCCGGTTTACCCCTTTAATAGGCTAAAAATAGAAAATAAAAAATGGTTAGAAAAGCCAAACGTTTCGTTCTGTTTAGTAAAAAAATATGTATGGTAACAAGGAATATCATAGTAGACACAATGATCAAATCCTTTTTTTTTTTTTTGTGGCTGTGGCCGCAGAGATCTAAATACAGTGTCCCACTGTCTTTTTCTGTGAGATGGGAATGTTCATTGTTGGACATTTACTTTATTATTGCTGTGTTTTTTATGATATTATATAGTTCTATGCAGGGGCGTACCTAGAGCATTTGGCACCCGGGGCGGACCCTTTGTTTGGCACCCCCCCCCCCACACGCACCCCCCCTTAATTACACCCCCTCCCTCCCCTCCCCCCAGGAGCGGACTGACAACACTCGGGGCCCCCGGACCAAAAAATAAAAACAAGGGCCCCTGCAGCTCGTCAATCTTCTGCCACACTCCTATTCCACCCAAATCCCACACACAATAAACTAAAATTTATATATGTAAGAAACACTTTAACATAGGTAAATTTCTATGACCAATAATACTGGTATACAAGGAGTAAATATATACCACCACACAATAACTGGATAATACCGTAAGTGATTATATACAGGACCATATGGCGGTAGATAACAGCTGTACACAGGATGTGTATACCATATAAAGGATTGCAGTTATATTTTGGGACTCACAATTACATCTTTTCTGATCAGTGGCATCCTCTTTCCTTTTCTTCTCCGTCCGGATAAGACCGCCATGTGGATCTCTTAACATCTGCAGGAAAAACATGTCAGACTCTGCATATACTCAGTGCCCTCCCCTCCTCTACACAATCTTCCCATCTATAGGCCCACAAACTGTAGTAATGCCCTCCTTGGTGTCCTGCACAGTAAAAGGGCAGGTAGGTAGGTAGCCAGGTAACCCCCTCTTTCCCATAGGTATATACAGAGTTACACCCCCCCTCTTTCCCATAGGTATATGCAGAGTTACACCCCCCCCCTCTTTCCCATAGGTATATGCAGAGCTACAACCCCCCTCTTTCCCATAGGTATATCTAGGGTTGGGCGGTATACCGGTTCATACCGAATACCAAATTTTTTGGGCTGCACAATATGGATTTTCCCCCATACCGCAATTCCGGTTGGGCACCTCCCCCTTGGGAATATAATATCAGCCTAGCACAGCACTGTCCCCACATCGGGGAACTATTCCTATGTTTCCCGCCAGCACTGTTCTGCTCCCCCCAATTAATGATCAGCCCAGCTGGGTACTACTCACATATGTCAAGCACTGCCCTCCTCCTCTTTGTTGGGGGCCGCCGGGCGCTGGAACGCTATACTGTATGCCAGTGGTCTCCAAACTGCAGACCTCCAGATGTTGCAAAACTACAACTCCCAGCATGCCCGGACGGCGATGGAACTCTCTGTAAGCCAGTGGTCTCCACCCTGCGGACCTCCAGTTGTTGCAACGGCTGTCCGGGCATTCTGGGAGTTGTAGTTTTGCAACAGCTGGAGGTCCGCAGGTTTGAGACCACTGCTGTACGCTGTATACCTATGCCCGGGCTGCAAAAGATACAGAAAATAAACTTTTAACTCACCCACGTCGCTGGGGATGGGAACGCCGGACAGCCGTCAGCCTATCACCGGCCAGAGCGATGCCCCGCCCCTGCCAGTGATAGGCTGAGCCCACTGTCATGTATGAAGCCGTATACAGCGTACAGTAGTGGTCTCAAACCTCCGGACCTCCAGCTGTTGCAAAACTACAACTCCCAGCATGCCCGGACAGCCGTTGGCTGTCCGGGCATGCTGGGAGTTGTAGTTTTGCAACAACTGGAGGTCCGCAGGTTGGAGACCACTGGAGTACAGTGAGTTCCATCGCCGGCGGCCCCCAGCAAAGAGGAGGAGGGCAGTGCTTTACATATGTGAGTAGTACCCCGCTGGGCTGATCATTAATTGGGGGGAGCAGAACAGTGCTGGCGGGTCACATGATTTTGGGGGGGGGGGGGAATACCGTTATATACCGTGGAACTACCGTAAGTAAAAAAAATACCGTGATACACATATATGGTCATACCACCCAGCCCTAGGTATATGCAGAGCACCCCCCCTCTCCCCCCCTTACCTAGAGGTATATGCAGAGCACCCCCCCTCCCCCCCTTCCCTATAGGTAAATGCAGAGCAACCCCTCATCCCTCTCCCCCCCCCTTCCCTATAGGTAAATGCAGAGCACCCCCCCTCCCTCCCCCCCCTTCCCTATAGGTAAATGCAGAGCACCCCCCCCCCTCTCTCCCCCTTCCCTATAGGTAAATGCAGAGGACCCCCCCCCTCTCCCCCCCATCCCTATAGGTAAATGCAGAGCACCCCCCCTTCCCTATAGGTAAATGCAGAGCACCCCCCGCCTCTCTCCCCCTTCCCTATAGGTAAATGCAGAGGACCCCCCCTCTCCCCCCCTTCCCTATAGGTAAATGCAGAGCACCCCCCCCTTCCCTATAGGTAAATGCAGAGCACCCCCCTCCTCTCTCCCCCTTCCCTATAGGTAAATGCAGAGCACCCCCCCTCTCCCCCCCTTCCCTATAGGTAAATGCAGAGCACCCCCCTCCTCTCTCCCCCTTCCCTATAGGTAAATGCAGAGCACCCCCCCTCTCCCCCCCTTCCCTATAGGTAAATGCAGAGCACCCCCCCTCTCTCCCCCTTCCCTATAGGTAAATGCAGAGCACCCCCCCTCCCTCTCCCCCCTTCCCTATAGGTAAATGCAGAGCACCCCCCTCCCTCTCCCCCCTTCCCTATAGGTAAATGCAGAGCACCCCCCTCCCTCTCCCCCCCTTCCCTATAGGTAAATGCAGAGCACCCCCCTCCCTCTCCCCCCTTCCCTATAGGTAAATGCAGAGCACCCCCTCCCTCTCCCCCTCCCTATAGGTAAATGCAGAGCACCCCCCCCTTTCCCTATAGGTAAATACAGAGCACCCCCCCTCTCTCCCCCTTCCATATAGGTAAATGCAGAGCACCCCCCCTCTCTCCCCCTTCCATATAGGTAAATGCAGAGCACCCCCCCCCCCTCCCTCTCCCCCCTTCCCTATAGGTAAATGCAGAGCACCCCCCTCCCTCTCCCCCCCTTCCCTATAGGTAAATGCAGAGCACCCCCCTCCCTCTCCCCCCTTCCCTATAGGTAAATGCAGAGCACCCCCCTCCCTCTCCCCCCCCTTCCCTATAGGTAAATGCAGAGCACCCCCCCTCCCTCTCCCCCCCTTCCCTATAGGTAAATGCCGAACACCCCCCCTCCCTCTAGGTATATGTAGAGTAACCCCCCCCCCCCTTCCCCATAGGTAAATGTAGAGCAAAAAATAAAAATAAAAAAGGATGCTCACCTGATATCCCACGCAGCGATCTCCTCAGCTGCAGGGCCGCGTCTTCTCCCCTCCACAGTACAGGCGCTAATGAGTGACGTCACCGGCTCCTGTACTGCGTGCTGCGTGGGGGCGGAGGTCACGTCTCCTCTGTGTAAGCTGCAGATACGGCTCACACAGAGGGGATGCCTTCTCCTGTATGTGCGTGTATCGCGCATACAGGAGAATGTAGCGCTGTCTGCTGGGGATCTGGGACGAGTGTCCCGGACCTCAGCAGCGGCGGCGGTGGGTCAGTCCGCCCCTGGCACCCCCCTTGAGAGTGGCACCCGGGGCGGGCCGCACCCGCCGCACCCCCCCCCCCCCCCCCCTTGGTACGCCACTGGTTCTATGTTGTTAACGCAATAATCCTGTTTTGCACTATTAACGTGATTACATTGTATTATGCTGTTATGTACCATTGTTCTTAATGTACTTAGCACACTGATTTGCTATATTGTACCACATTGCACTTCATTGAGGAACATTCCAGATAGTGGGAAGTACCTACTGAAGCCCAGCCTCTAGGCCTCAGTTCCAAGGAAAACTTCTACAAAAAGAGGATTATATATTCCATAGTGTGATTCCTAGTCCATTCTGAAGGATTACAAGAAACAGGATGAAAGAGACATAAGACTTTGAGGAGAAGTTGTACGGGGAGGGGCGCTCCTGTACAATGTCTCCCCACAGTTTATTGTCTCTGTCTCATAGCACATCTTTCATGACTTCAGGCCAGGCCAGGCCTACAGACATTATGGCTGCCACATTACAGAATTACCTAAGGACCTGCACCCTGAAATATATCATTAATTAAACTGCTCGGTCAATGGCGTGCGCGCAAAAAATTCCAAAGTCCAAAATAGTGCATTTTTGGTCACTTTTTATATCATTTAAAAATGAATAAAAAGATCAATAAGTCCTATCAATGATACCGTCAAAAATGGTACCGTTAAAAACTGAGCCCTCATACCGCCCCATACACGGAAAAATAAAAAAGTTACAGGGGTCAGAAGATGACAATTTTAAACGTATTAATTTTCCTGCATGTAGTTATGATTTTTTCCAGAAGTCCGACAAAATCAAACCTATACAAGTAGGGTATCATTTTAATTGTATGGACCTACAGAATAAAGATAAGGTGTCATTTTTACCGAAAAATGTACTACGTAGAAACGGAAGCCCCCAAAAGTTACAAAACAGCGTTTTTTTTTTCAATTTTGTCTCACATTGATTTTTTTCCCTTTCACCTTAGATTTTTGAGCAAAATGACTGACGTCATTACAAAGTAGAATTGGTGGCGCAAAAAATAAGCCATCATATGGATTTTTAGGTGCAAAATTGAAAGAGTTATGATTTTTTTAAAGGCAAGGAGCAAAAAACGAAAATGCAAACTGCAAGGAGCAAAAAACGAAAATGCTCCCAGGCTAGTAGAAAAAATATTAGAAAATAATAATAATAGAAAATAACACAGACTCGCTTCTGCAGACTTACATCCAATTAATAAACCTGAAGTCATATACATGAAGCTTTCCCTTTTATTTCAGTCTGCACAAGCACTTGATCTACTATTGCATTTTCCATCCAGGCAAAGGATTTTTACTGTATGTTACTGAAATATAGACAGGTGTCTTTTTTTTTACTGAAGATGGTAAATGTAAACTCCCATAAAACAGTGATCCCAGAAGCAGATGCTCAGTCATTATGTCGCTCTTGATAAGGCTTTAGCCTGAATGGTATTAACCCTTTCCATGTCTTTACTCTTGATTAAACTGCTGATGATCCCGTGAAGATTGTTAAAAAGCAATTTGGCCTTGCTTCTTGCTTACTGATACACTCTAAAGTAAAACCGTCATTCCGAGATTGCAGAAATAATCTTTATCACTGTAAGGATTTTTGCCTAAAATACTATTAAAATACTGTGAAGCCTATTATCTGGGGCTTTGCAGAAGCTATAAAACAAAGATCAGGAAAAACAATTAATGAAACATATACAACCTATTCATCACTACATCAGAATAGTTTACACGCAGTTCAGACATAAGACAATGGAGAAGAAGCTGTGTTCCGACAAATATTTAATTGCACTTACTATTAACAATCATGTTAACAAAAAGCGACTGATGGCGGGTATATACAGTGGTCCCTCAACATACAATGGTAATCCGTTCCAAACGGACCGTTGTTTGTTGAAACCATCGCATGTTGAGGGATCCGTGCAATGTAAAGTATAGGACAGTGGTCTCCAACCTGCGGACCTCCAGATGTTGCAAAACTACAACACCCAGCATGCCCGGGCATGCTGGGTGTTGTAGTTTTGCAACATCTAGAGGTCCGCAGGTTGTAGACCACTGTTAGAGAAAGTTGTACTCACCTGTCCCCGCCGCTCCGGACCGTCACTGCTGCCTGGGATGTCACCGTCCATCGCTGTCGCAGCGTCCCCGAGGTGTCCCCGACACTCCGGCAAGGCCTCTTCTTCCCCGGCATCCGCGCTCTCCGTCGCCGCCATCACGTCACTACGCACGTCGCTCCTATTGGATGATGGGATGGCGTGCGCAGCTGAGAGGACAGGCGGAGGTTACTTACCTGCCTCCGTCCTGTCCCATCGGCGCTCCAATAATGCTGATAGCCTTTGCAGGCTGTAGTAATGGAGCGCCGATAACACTGATCACTGTCTGCAATGAATAGATTGCAGTGCAGGTAGTAGAACAGTCCGCATGGCAGTTTTTTCCTAACAGGGCGCCTCCAGCTGTTGCAAAACTACAACTCCCAGCATACCCGGACAGCCTTTGGCTGTCCGGGTATGCTGGGAGTTGTAGTGTTTGAACAACTGGAGACACACCGTTTGGAAAACTCTGCCCCATGGGGACAAAAAAAATTTGTAAAAAGAAAATGTTAAATAATGTTTAAAACACCCCCCCCCCCCCACCCCCAATAAAAGGTTAAATCGACCCTCTTTTTCCCCATTTTTATATAAAATAATGTTACAAAAAAAAAATTCGCCGCATGCGTAGATATCCAAATTATTAAAGGAAAACTGTCTGCTTTCTCCCCCCGCACTAATCAGCAGTACTGGCTGGTAGTGCGGGGGACGCTGATCAGTTTGAGCCTTACCGTGCGTGCCCAGATCCACCATAATCTTCTTTTTTCAATATATGAAAATGAGGTGCTAACTTGCATCGATCAGGCTAACTGGCACTGTGACATCACATAAGATTACGGCAGAAACAGCAGGGCGGAGCCAGGCACGGTAAAGCTCAAACTGATCAGCGTCCCCCACACTAGCAGTCAGTACAGCTGGTTACTGCAGGGGAGAAAGCGGACAGTTTTCCTTTAAAATATAACATTAATGAAAACAAGAGCTTATTTAGGTAATGTACCACCAACCACCAGTGTGTTTTCTTTACTAGAATGTTAACAAAAGATGTTAATTAGTTATGGCAACTGTATGAGTTGTTTTTTCTAAACTTTAAGGGTAGCTCCCACCATCCTATTTTTTTTTTTTTTGCTAGCCCGTTCCCCCAACCCCCCCCTTCCCCCGCTACGCCACTAGCCCGTTCCCTCCTCCCCCCCCCCGCCCCGCATACCCCGTTCCCTCATTACACTTGCAGTTACTGCAGAGTCCGGCAGCGGGCGTGCAGGGACAGCGGCGGCAACGAGGCGGCGGCGATGTGCGGGAGGAGTGGCCTCACAGCTAGTGGCCGGGGAGCCAATGCGCTCGCTCCCGCCTGTCTGATTAACAGGCAGGGAGCGAGTGCAGCCTAACTGAAAAAGGACTGATTGCCACTCCAAAATTAGTCCTTTTTCAGTGGCCGGTTTTTAAATGTAAATTAAACCTTTTTAATGAAAAAAAAAATAATAAAAGTATATTAGAAATATGTTGTAGTACATAAGTACTGCAACATATCAAAAAATAAAGTTGGTGACAGTGCCCATTTAAACCTCAGTATTCGGATTTAATTGCTGCGCTGGCACTTTGAGGGGAAAAAAGTTGGCGTGCATTATGGTTTGGGCACTCGGGCTCAAAAAGTTCCCCATCACTGTTCTAAGAGAACAGGAACTAAAATACCTAGTGTTCAGACAACAGCCCTTTATATATCAGGGGGCTGGACTAAAGCCCATTGGTAGCTGGTTGCCTGTGGTTACCTGTGCCTCTGGAACTCTGGGAATCAGGTGATCACATATCACATGACCATATCACATGACCTTAGGAATGTTCTATACAGTTTAAACATCCTAATAACTTTTACACATAGTTTATATTCACTGTACAATACCGATAATAAACATATATAATTAATGTACAATAGAAATCATAATAAAGACCTAGGGGGATCCTGCAGGAGAGCCCTGTGGACTTTAGAGACTCTAACTGAGGAGACTTTAGGAACTGTACAGAACCATGTTCTGTACCGGGACACGACACAATTTAACCCCTTCCCGCTATTGGACGTATGCATACGTCCAGGCGAACTACACGTTCGCGCAAATGGACATATGCATACGTCCAAGCGATCTTCTGCTCTGCCGTGGGCAGCGCAGGAGATCACCGGCGAGACTCAGCTGTCAATCACAGCCGGAGTCCCACCTCAGCTACCGGGGCTGCGGTCGCGCCGGTCCCGGCAGCATTAACCCCATAGATGCCGTGATCAGTTCTGATCACGGCATCTATGGTGTTTGCAGGGGGAGCGCTCTCCCCCTGCCCACCAACGGCGGTGCCGCGATAAAATAAGGGGGATCGGGGGTGCCCAAGACACCCTCGATCCCCCTGAAGGGATAGGAGTGAGGTGGCAGGGGTGCCACCCCCTCCTATCCCTGTTATTGATCGGCCGGAGCAACCGACCAATAGCAGACTGGGGGCGGGGGGGTTAAAGTTCGGTTCCCCCCCGCTATGCCCACCGGGCACAGTGGGGGGAACCGTGTAGCAGCAGCGGTGGTGGTCACTTACCCGGCGGCGGAGCTCCAGATGACGGCGGCGGCTGTGATCATGGCGGCGGTGGAGGTGAGTATGGAGGCAGCGTGTCCAGGAGTCTGTTGCCTAGCAACATCTGCAGGGCAACAGTTTGGAGAGTGGTCTCTAAACTGTGGCCCTCCAGATGTTGCAAAACTACAACTCCCACCATGCTTTGACAGCTGTTTGCTGTGCTGGCATGCTGGGATTTGTAGTTTTGCAAGATGGGGTTCAGGCTAGAGATAACTGACAGTGGTCTCTAAACTGTAGCCCTCCAGATGTTACAAAACTACAACTCCCAGCATGCCCAGACAGCAGTTTGCTGTCTTAGCATGCTGAGATTTGTAGTTTTGCAACATCTGGAGAGCTACAGTTTAGAGACCACTGTCAGTGATCTACAGCCTGAACTCCTCCAAATCTTGCAAAACTACAACTCCCAGCATTCAGGAACATCAAAAGGCTGTCTCGGCATGCTGGGAGTTGTAGTTTTGTAGTTTGGGAGTTGTACTTGCGTGCCTCCAGCTGTTGCATAACTACATCTCCCAGCATTCCCTTTGGCAATCAGTACATGCTGAGAGTTGTAGTTCTGCAACAGCTGGAGGCACACTGGTTGGGAAATACCGAGTTAGGTAATAGGTTCTATTACCTAACTCAGTATTTTCCAACCAGTGTGCCTCCAGCTGTTCCAAAACTACAACTCCCAGCATGCACGTTCTGTCAGTGCATGCTGGAAGTTGTAGCTTTGCCCCCCTCCCATGTGAATGTACAGGTTACATTCACACTGGCGGCGGATTACAGTGAGTTCCCACGCTTCAAGTTTGAGCTGCGGCAAATTTTCCGCCGCAGCTCAAACTCCTAGACTCCTTCTCTTCTGAAACCTGTAGTGCGCCAGCAGAGCACTTTTCATCCCCATATGGGGTGTTTTCTGAATTGGGAGAAATTGGGCTTCAAATTTTGGGGGGGGTATTTTCTGCTATTACCTTTTTTTAAAATGTAAAATTTTTGCTAAACCAAGCATTTTTGGTAAAAAAAAAATTTTTTTTTACATATGCGAAAGTCGCTAAACACCTGTGGGTTATTAAGGTTCACTTTATCCCTTGTTACGTTCCTCAAGGGGTCTAGTTTCCAAAATGGTATGCCATGTGGAGCAAAATTTGCTCTCAAAAAGCCAAATATGACTCCTTCTCTTCTGAGCATTGTAGTTCGCCTGTAGTGCACTTCAGGTCAACTTATGGGGTACCTCCATACTCAGAAGAGATGGGGTTACAAATTTTGGGGGATATTTTCTGCTATTAACCCTTGCAAAAATGTGAAATTTGGGGGGAAACACTCATTTTAGTGAAAATTATTATTTTTTTTTTACATATGCAAAAGTCGTGAAACACCAGTGGGGTATTAAGGCTCACTTAATTCCTTGTTACGTTCCTCAAGGGGTCTAGTTTCCAAAACGGTATGCCATGTGTTTTTTTTTTTTGCTGTTCTGGCACCATAGGGGCTTCCTAAATGCAACATGCCCCCCAAACACCATTTCAGAAAAACGTACTCTCCAAAATCCCCTTGTCGCTCCTTCCCTTTTGAGCCCTCTACTGCGCCCGCCGAACAATTTACATAGACATATGAGGTATGTGCTTACTCAAGAGAAATTGGGCTACAAATTCAAGTATAAATTTTATCCTTTTACCCCTTGTAAAAATTCAAAATTGGATCTACAAGAACATGCAAGTGTAAAAAATGAAGATTGTGAATTTTCTCCTTCACGTTGTTGCTTTTCCTGTGAAACACCTAAAGGGTTAAAACACTTACTGAATGTCATTTTGAATACTTTGGGGGTACAGTTTTTATAATGGGGTTATTTATGGGGTATTTCTAATATAAAGACCCTTCAAATCCACTTCAAACCTGAACTGGTCCATGAAAAATAGCGAGTTTGAAAATTTTGTGAAAAATTTTAAAATTGCTGCTGAACTTTGAAGCCCTCTGATGTCTTCCAAAAGTAAAAACACGTCAATTATATGATGCAATCATAAAGTAGACATATTGTATATGTGAACCCAAACATTTTTTATTTTGAATATCCATTTTCCTTACAAGCAGAGAGCTTCAAAGTTAGAAAAATGCAAAATTTTCTATTTTTTCATCAAATTTGGGGATTTTTCACCAAGAAAGGATGCAAGTTACCACAAAAATTTACCACTATGTTAAAGTAGAATATGTCATGAAAAAACATTCTCGGAATCAGATTGATAAGTAAAAGCATTCCAGAGTTATTAATGTTTAAAGTGACAGTGGTCAGATGTGCAAAAAAGGGGCTGCGTCCTAGAAGTGAAAATGGGCTGGGTCCTTAAGGGGTTAAGAAAGTGCTTATTTAAAGGGGTACTCCGGTGGAAAACTTTATTTTTTTTTTGTTTTTAATCAACTGGTGCCAGAAAGTTAAACAGATTTGTAAATTACATTTATTAAAAAATCTTAATCCTTCTAGTACTTATTAGCTGCTGAATACTACAGAGAAAATTATTTTCTTTTTGGAACACAGAGCTCTCTACTGAATCACGAGCACAGTGCTCTCTGCTGACATCTCTGTCCATTTTAAGAATTGTCCAGAGTAGGAGAAAATCCCCACAGCAAACATATGCTACTCTGGATAGTTCCTAAAATGTACAGAGATGTCAGCAGAGAGCACTGTGTTCCAAAAAGAAAAGAAATTCCTCCGTAGTATTCAACAGCTAATAAGTACTGAAAGGATTAAGATTTTTTAATAGAAGTAATTTACAAATCTGTTTAACTTTCTGGCACCAGCTGATTTAAAAAAAAAAGTTTTCCACCGGAGTACCCCTTTAACCTGTTATGGACCCATGGCATACCGGTACATCATGAGTCTACACCCGTTCTATAACGCGGGGCCACGGCGTGGTCAGGCTCGGTCTCTAACAACGGCCGGGACCCGTGGCTAATAGCGTGCGGCACTGATCACGGTGCCGCGTGCTATTAACCCTTTAGACGCGGCATTCAAAGTTGAATGCCGCGTCTAAAGTGAAAGTAAATCATTGCCGGCATCCCAAACAGCTGTGAGACAGCAGGAGGGTCCATTACCTTGCCTCCTGGTGTCTGATCCCCGAATGACTGTTCAGTGCCTAAGATCCAGGCATGAGCAGTCAAGCGGCAGAATCATTGATCAATGGTTTCCTATGAGAAACCATTGATCAATGTAAAAGATCAGTGTGCGCAGTGTCATAGCCCCCTATGGGAGCTATAACATTGCAAAAAAAAAGTGAAAAAAAAGTGAATAAAGATCATTTAACCCCTTCCCTAAAAAAAGTTTGACTCAACCCCCTTTTTCCATGAACAAAAAAACTGTGTAAATAAAAATAAACATATGTAGTATTGCCACATGCGGAAATGTCGGAATTATAAAAATATATAGTTAATTAAACCGCACGGTCAATGGCGTAAGCACCAAAAAATTCCAAAGTCCAAAATAGTGTATTTTTGGTCCCTTTTTATATCATATGTCCGATCAATACAAAAATGGTACTGCTAAAAACTTCAGATCACGGCGCCAAAAAAATAAGCTCTCATACCGCCCCGTAGGCGGAAAAATAAAAAGTTATAGGGGTCAGAAGATGACAATTTTAAATGTATAAATTTTGCTGCATGTAGTTAGGATTTTTTCCAGAAGTACGACAAAATCAAACCTATATAAGTAGGGTATCATTTTAATGAACCTACACAATAAAGAGAGATGTACTGTGTATAAACGGAAGCCCCCAAAAGTTACAAAATGGCGATTTTTTTTCAATTTTGTCTCATAATGTTTTTTTTTTTTCGTTTCACCATAGATTTTTGGGTAAAATGACTGACGTCATTACAAAGTAGAATTGGTGGCGCAAAAAATAAGCCATCAAATGGATTTTTAGGTGCAAAATTTAAAGAGTTATGATTTTTTAAAGGTAAGGAGGAAAAAATGAAAATGCAAAAACGGAAAACCCCCGGGTCATTAAGGGGTTAAGGAAAATAGCCATTTTGTATGTAAGAGTTTGGTGGTGTTTGTTGGGGCATGGAAAATTGATTGATGGGTAAGCAGTCTTTAGAAAAATACATTAATTCATGGAAACTGTATAATAAAGACATTACATTATTTTGCTTTCCCAAATGGAGATTATAAATGGTAACTGTCCCATCTTTCTAATCTCCTTTCTAAAATATGATCTGTCACAAACATAAAGAATAGATAAGACAACACACAAATTCAACAGCTTTTCACTCTAAGGCAGAATTCATATTTTAATTTCAACAGACAAAAATAGCAGCACTTGTGTACAATGCACATGAATATTTAATACTGGAACAGGATCTGGCAATGTGTGCAGATGTCAACTTGTGGAGATCTTTATGGGCTGTGGCTTGAGAAGAATTGTCGCTAAAAGTAATTTTAAGAACTGTTTGTTCTTTGAAGCTTCTTTTTTTTTCTGTATTGTCCTTGGATGGAGTGTAGGACATGTTAATGATGAGTAGGGTAATAACTTAAACCAGAGTGTTATATCATTGTATTTTGTCATATTAATAAATAAAGGTCATCCATCTGATCTGGTATATAGTCATCCATCTGATGCTTAAAGGTACGTACTCACGCTGCAGATTTGATGCTGCAGATTTCAGCTATTTATATAGATGAAAACCACAGCATCAAATCTCCAGATTAAAGTGTACCTGTCGTAGATAATACTATTATATGTATATTTGTAATATACATTGATTACATTTTTGTTATATTTTTTGGTGAAAAAATGCTGTCCCTGCAGCTATAGCCTGTTCGTCTCTATGAGGATTCCAAATACATTAAGTGAGGGCAGGACAAGAAGGGCTCTGTGCAGGCTCCTGGCTTGTCAATCATCCTGATGTATGAGCAGGGGGCATGTCATAGAGCCTCAGTGCACAGAGCCCTGCTTGTCCTCAGTGTACAGAGCCCTGCTTGTCCTCAGTGTACAGAGCCCTGCTTGTCCTCAGTGTACAGAGACCTGCTTGTCCTCAGTGTACAGAGCCCTGCTTGTCCTCAGTGTACAGAGCCCTGCTTGTCATCAGTGTACAGAGCCCTGCTTGTCATCAGTGTACAGAGCCCTGCTTGTCCTCAGTGTACAAAGCCCTGCTTGTCCCCTGTGTACAGAGCCCCTCTAGTCCTCACTGCACAGAGCCCTGCTTGTCCTCAGTGTACAGAGCCCTGCTTGTCCTCACTGCACAGAGCTCTGCTGGTCCTCACTGCACAGACCCCTGCTTGTCCTCAGTGTACAGAGCCCTGCTTGATCTCAGTGTACAGAGCACTGCTGGTCCTCACTGCACAGACCCCTGCTTGTCCTCAGTGTACAGGGCCCTGCTTGTCCTCACTGCACAGAGCCCTGCTTGTCCTCAGTGTACAGAGCCCTGTTTGTCCTCACTGCACAGAGCCCTGCGTGTCCCCTTTCTGTATTTGGACTCCTCAAAGAGACACACAGACAGTAGCTGTAGAGACAAAAATCTACAATTTTTTTAAATCAATGTATATTACAAATATACATATACAGTAATGGTATTATCTACAGTATATAAAAAGTTTTTGTTAACGACAGGTACACTTTAAGATTAATAATTGTGAGGATAGGTGCCTAAAACTTAGCTTTTAATGTATATTAATAAAACAACACCATATAAGTCAGTGTATGTGTTACTATCACCATTGATGAAATAAATATACTTAGAGTTACATGGCCATCAGGCAGCTGCTTACTGTATGTTGAACTGAATTCAATAAAACTGAACTATATTTGCTATATATTTACCCCTGATGAAGTCTGGTTTGCGTATTTTACTAACTAGACAGAAACGTGTTGGGTTGTTCTATAAATAGTAGGGGTTCATACCTACAATCAGTTTGTTGTTCAAGATTACAGTCATTGTCAGAGTCCGACCGTGGGAACTCTAAGTATATTTATTTTATCAATGGTGATAGTTACACATACACTGACTTATATGGTGTTGTTTTATTAATATACATTAAAAGCTAAGTTTTAGGCACCTATCTTCACAATTATTAATATTTTAGCTGCGATAGGCTTATTATTTGGTTACGTAGCGCCAATACTCTTCACGTCAATTCTACACTTTAAGATGAAGAACTTGTGAATGTACCCTATAACAGGGATACTCAACTGGCGAACCACGGTCCAGATCCGGACCGCGGCCTCCAGTCATCCGGATGTCCAGCTGGATCTTCCCTTATTCACTTGTAGCGGTGTCTTTTAAGACACCATACAAATGCATAGCCGCAGCCCAGAGTAAGGGAACGCTGTGCTCCCTGCCCGGCCACACGGCACTTCTCCAGTGATGCAGGCGGCTTGATTAGCAAGGCCAGGCCTGACAAGAAGAGGCCAGAGCAACAGAGCATTGTGGGACCTGAGATGGGGAGCCTATGCTGTCAGGTGAGCAGTCTTCCCCCACCTGTGACTCTCCAGTTGTTACAGAACTACAACTCCCATAATCATTGCCTATCTACGCATGATGGGAGTTGTAGTTTGCAGCAGCTGAAGAGTTTATGTGGTGGAACCGTGACTTCATTTATTCTGGGGGCACAGTTACTTAATTTATTCGGGGGGCACCGTGGCATCTATTTGTGGGGGCACAGTGACATCATTTATTCTGGGGGCACAGTGATATAATTGATTCTGGGGGCACAGTGACATCATTTACTTTGGGGGCACAGTGGCATTATTTATTCTGGGGGCACAGTGGTATCATTCATTGGGGGGGCACGGTGGTATCATTCATTGTTTTATGGTACAATTAGTTGGTACATGGCACAGTGTTTGTTAAAATTATATTTGGTGCCATAGTGTGTGGCAGAAATATACCAGGGACCTAGGATGTAGCAGTACTATACCAGCTACATAGTGTGTGGCAGTACTATACCAGGGATGTAGCGTGTGGCAGTACTATACCAGGGGCATACCAAGTGGCAGTAATATACCTGGAGCACAGCGTGTGGCTTTAATATATTAGGGGCATAGCATGTGGCAGCACTATACCAAGGGCATATCGTGTGGCAGTATAATACTGGTGGCACAGCGTGTGGCATTAATATATTTATGGGCACATTGTGCGGCAATATATTATTGCCGCACGCTCTGCCCCTAAATATATTACTGCCGCACGCTGTGTCCCTGGCATTTTATTATTCATGGGCATAGTGTGCGGCAGTAATATATTCAGGGGGTACAGTGTGTTGCAGTATTATATTCAGGGACATACAATGTGGCAGTATTGTATTCAAGAGGTACAGTCTCTGGCAGTATTCAGAAAATACAGGAAACAGTACTGTACATTTACATCCTCCAGACTTCAGTCGTTTTACCTATTTCCCTCATGGCACTGCGGCCACTAGGTGTAAATCAGGCCTCAGTGCTTTGCTCGGACCTTTACCAGTGGCAGACCTAAAAAGCTAGAACTACTAAACTAAAACTAAACTACTAAACTAAAAAATTGTTGAGTACCCCTGCCCTATAGCTTAGGCCTCCCTTTACATATGTCAGTTGTCCGGCATTGTGAAACTGATTGTAGAACTGATCCCATTCATCTGAATGATACAGTTCACATGTATCCGCTGTGTAAAGTTGGATACCAGATGGTGAAGCACGTTGCATGGCCGCTGGATAGGGGAATGCATCTTGCTGCGATTCCCTGTCTGGCCTGCACAATAATTAATGCCGGATCCTAAACAACTGATGCACTTCTGTCATCAGTTGTGGCATCATTTGAGGCGATTTTCGACTGGACCAGCTGCCGGAAACATGTAATTCTAGTCTTAAATATCAGATTTTTTTTTTTTTTTGCTAGTTAAGGTTTTTTTGACAACAATGTCCTTATTTACAGCGTATCAACTACAATATGAACAGAGGTATAAATGTCATTTGAGCTGTTCAGTTAACGTATTGTTTTAATAGTTTTTTCACTAATATATATATATATATATATATATATATATTTTTTTTTTTTACTTGCCCTTTCATAAGTTCACAAAAGGGGGCATTTTCACACTAGTTGTTTGGAGTATTAAAGCAGTATAATGCTGTAGATGTTCTAAAGAAGCGTTTTCTTTTAAAATGATTTTCATATGAAGGTATTGTTATATAGACTCTGATAGAAAGTCTAATTTGCAGATAGAAAATACTGCACTGTAAGCTCATATACCACCACTTAAATACAGTAAGAAATTGGATATTATATAGAAGTGAATCATTTATTATTATTTCTCATCAGTCAAATCTCCATTTGTTGATTTGTTGACAGCAGTAAATTATACAGAGCACAATGAGTATTAAAATAGCAATAAGAAATCATGCAACTCATTACACACATTAAAATCATTATTTATTCAAACTATCCTAACACCCAAACTACACACAATAGTACATAAAGCACAGTATATAGCCAGCCAGACTATTAGCGGAAACAAAAATGAATAACGTGTAAACGAAAAGTCAATAAAGCAGAAGTGTATACGATATTACATATGATATTAAAGCTGCCGTAATCCAATTTGTACATGAAAGCATACCTGTACTTTTTAGGTAAGGATGACTAAAATGACTAAGGAGGCATTACCTGCATCTGCTTAACTATGTTCCATTTATAAAAATCTGTTTTATGTGTTCCACATACTCTCTACATTTGAGTAATGGGTAGATCCATAAGGGGCACATGATACCATTTTTTTGAGTTCAGACATTCCCCAGTTTAACCTCCTATGAAATAAATGCACCAGACGTAGAAATCTAAATAAAATAACAAGCTTTATTAAACATATATAATAATTAAATAAAAGACATGAATAATGAGAATCAGCAATAGCCAGAAAAAGTGTTCAATGATCAAATAAAGACTATTCTCTTAGAAGTTTGCCATTACCAGTTAAACACATACAGCAGAATAATGCACACCTGTAACAATGAATAAGAAGTAAACTTTATTGTGCCATAATATAAAAACACTGAGAAAAACCTTAAAAACATTTAAAATCCGGCTCCACATGGAGCTGATCCACAACCCAGGAAGGAGCCATGGAACCCCCCCCCCCCCCCTTTTCCCCCCAAACAATGGCCCCTGCCCCAAACTGCAATAAGAAAACAAATAACCACCTATCCAGCTATAGCAGACTGTAGCTCAGTAGAAAAGAATAACGTGAATGTGATTGTCAAAACAGCTGGAACTGATACCAAATCTCAGCCATATTGCCATACAACCAGGTTTCCTTGAATAATGGGGGCACTTATACTCGCAGCAGACAGGCAGGCTGGACCAGGTGAATGAACAGAATGGAAAATAAGAAGTGGACCGGGCTGCATACAGATCCCTGCACGTTCCGTTGCTTTCAAGTGACTTCCTTGGGGGAAGTTAACATGCTCGTAGCTTACAATGCCGATACCGGGTTTTGGAGCAGTTACAGTGCATACTGGGTTCACCAAGCATACTAGTTTTAATGGGGTAATGCCTGCACTGTAATCCTTCTGACAAGCCTTAATAGACAACGTGTTGGGCTAAACAGGAAATCAATAGACAATAAGGATGTTTCACATTAACAATAGTTATGATCCTTATTTACGGTCATTAACAATATACTTTGTAGCACACCCAATCTGACAGTAAGCAATTAAGCTCCTTTACTCTTGTCATCCTTCTGTTAAAAGCCTTTGAAAATCCTTTGGGTTTTTTTTTTTGCTAATTATTATTGTTTGACAAAGCCTACAGCTATAAAAAAAAAAAAAGTCACTTTATCTGTTTTAATTCATTTCTGTTGACTTTGCAATCGTGGTATTAAAGGGGTACTCCACTGGGAAACATTTTTTTTTAAATCAACTGGTGCCTGAAAGTTAAAAAGGTTTGTAAATTACTTCTATTAAAAAAATCTTAATCCTTCCAGTACTTATCAGCTGCTGTTATGATCCACAGGAAGTTCTTTCCATTTTGAGTTTCCTTTCTGCCTTACTACAGTGCTCTCTGCTGACACCTCTGTCCATTTTAGGAACTGTCCAGAGCAGGATATGTTTTCTATGGGGATTTGCTCCTACCTAAAATGGACAGAGGTGTCAGCAGAGAGCACTGTGGTCAGACAGAAAGGAAATTCAAAAGAAAATAATATTCTGTGGATCATACAGCAGCTGATAAGTATTCTATAGTAGAAGTAATTTACAAATCTTTTTAACTTTCCGGCACCAGTTGATAAAAAAAAAAAAAAAATGTTTTCCAGTGGAGTGCCCCTTTAACCCCTTAAGGACGCAGGACGTAAATGTACGTCCTGGTGAGGTGGTACTTAACGCACCAGGACGTACATTTACGTCCTAAGCATAACCGCGGGCATCGGAGCGATGCCCGTGTCATGCGCGGCTGATCCCGGCTGCTAATCGCAGCCAGAGACCCGCCGGCAATGGCCGACGCCCGCGATCTCGCGGGCGTCCGCCATTAACCCCTCAGGTGCCGGGATCAATACAGATCCCGGCATCTGCGGCAGTTCGCGATTTAAATGAACGATCGGATCGCCCGCAACGCTGCTGCGGGGATCCGATCATTCATAACGCCGCACGGAGGTCCCCTCACCTTCCTCCGTGCGGCTCCCGACATCTCCTGCTCTGGTCTGTGATCGAGCAGACCAGAGCAGGAGATGACCGATAATACTGATCTGTTCTATGTCCTATACATAGAACAGATCAGTATTAGCAATCATGGTATTGCTATGAATAGTCCCCTATGGGGACTATTCAAGTGTAAAAAAAAATGTAAAAGTAAAAAAAAAGTGAAAAATCCCCTCCCCCAATAAAAAAGTAAAACGTCCGTTTTTTCCTATTTTACCCCCAAAAAGCGTAAAAAACTTTTTTTATAGACCTATTTGGTATCGCCGCGTGCGTAAATGTCCGAACTATTAAAATAAAATGTTAATGATCCTGTACGGTGAACGGCGTGAACGAAAAAAAAATAAAAAAGTCCAAAATTCCTACTTTTTTAATACATTTTATTAAAAAAAAATTATAAAAAATGTATTAAAAGTTTTTTATATGCAAATGTGGTATCAAAAAAAAGTACAGATCATGGCGCAAAAAATGAGCCCCCATACCGCCACTTATACGGAAAAATAAAAAAGTTAGAGGTCATCAAAATAAAGGGATTATAAACGTACTAATTTGGTTAAAAAGTTTGTGATTTTTTTTAAGCGCAACAATAATATAAAAGTATATAATAATGGGTATCATTTTAATCGCATTGACCCTCAGAATAAAGAACACATGTAATTTTTTCCATAAATTGTACGGCGTGAAAACAAAACCTTCCAAAATTTGCAAAATTGCGTTTTTCGTTTTAATTTCCCCACAAAAATAGTGTTTTTTGGTTGCGCCATACATTTTGTCATTACAAAGGACAACTGGTCGCGCAAAAAACAAGCCCTCATACTAGTCTGTGGATGAAAATATAAAAGAGTTATGATTTTTAGAAGGCGAGGAGTAAAAAATGAAAACGTAAAAATGAAATAGTCCTTAAGGCCAAAATGGGCTGAGTCCTTAAGGGGTTAACAGAAAGTTGAAAAAATCACAGTATATTTGGATGAAAAGATACAAAGGGCATGTTTTTGCAAATAACAAATTATTCACAGTAGCAAAACAAGCAATAAAACAACATTTAATAGTTATATTTTTAAAGAAGGTCCATAATTAATACAGATATATGATTTGTATATCTATATCTATCTATCTATCTATCTATCTATCTATCTATATATATATATATATATATATATGACAAATACATATATATATATATATATATATATATATATATTATATATTATCCATATGGTACATATACTTGATATGCTGGGTCCTGCAACAGTATTGAAATATGCTGCAGGACCCACTGACAATCAGTTTACAAACAGTGCAAAATATATGTTTGCAAACTGTCCGTGGGTACTCAATTAGGATGCGGATCTCGTTCCTTCAACCCAGGTCAGATATGCTGCGGGACAGTTTGCAAATATATTTTGTGCACTGTTTGCAACTGACTGTCGGTGGGTCCCGCAGCATATCTCAATACTGTTGCAGGACCCAGCATATCGAGTATATGTCACCATATGGATAATATGTGATAATATATCCTGTAGATGCAAACTTTTACATTATATTTTATATACATATATATATATATATATATAAGTATTTGTCACATATATATCTGATGAGGGGCAAACACCCCGAAACAGCTGTCTACAGATGGGTCCTCTTTCCTTCCGGAGAGAGTTCTGGCTTGGCATAAATCCCAATCGGTTCTGAGACTTCTTAATTAGAGCCTGAGCTGTTTTGCAGAACACACTACCTGTGAAGGTGGTGTGGTGAGCTAATTTAAATATTTTTTTTACCCAGAAGCCCGCGGAGTGCTAAATGGCCTAATTTGAATCTCCGTTACACCTGAAGAGGTGTCCTCTCCCTGAGGAAAGTACTGACCCCGTATATATATATATATATATATATGTATATATATATATATATAAAGCTTTAGCTAGTCCTCTCATCCTCAGCCCAGCCAGAACACCCTGCTCTGTACTGATAAGGGGCAAGCACCCCGAAACAGCTGTCTGCAAATGGGTCTTCTTCCCTTCTGGGGAGAATTCTGGCTTGGCATAAATCCCAATCAGCTTCTGAAAATTTGTAACTGGAGCCAGAGCTGATCTTAAGGCATGCTACCTGAGAAGGTGGTGTGATGAGTTGCTTTGCATATTCCTTACATTTATATATAAAATATATTTGTGATACATATAAATATATATATGTAATTGTCATATATATATATATATATATATATATATATATATATATATACACACACACACACAGACATGGCTGTAAATGTTGTCACCCCTGAAATTTTTCAAGAAAATTAAGTATTTCTCACAGAAAAGGATTGCAGTAACACATGTTTTGCTATACACATGTTTTTTCCCTTTGTGTGTATTGGAACTAAACCAAAAAAGGGAAGAAAAAAAGCAAATTGGATATAATGTCACACCAAACTCCAAAAATGGGCTGGACAAAATTATTGGCACCCTTAACTTAATATTTGATTGCACACCCTTAGGAAAAAAATAACTGAAATCAGTCGCTTCCTATAACCATCAATAAGCTTCTTACACCTCTCAGACGGAATGTTGGACCACTCTTCCTTTGCAAACTGCTCCAGATCTCTCTGATTGGAAGAGAGATCTGGAGCAGCAATTTTAAGATCTCTCCACAGGTGTTCAATGGGATTTAGATCTGGACTCAATGCTGGCCACTTCAGAACTCTCCAGCACTTTGTTGCCATCCATTTCTGGGGACTTTTTGACGTATGTTTGGGGTCATTGTCCTGCTGGAAGACCCAAGATCTCGTATGAAAACCCAGCTTTCTGACACTGGGCTATACAGTGTGACCCAAAATCCATTGGTAATCCTCAGATTTCATGATGCCTTGCACACATTAAAGGCACCCAGTGCCAGAAGCAGCATAACAACCCCAAAACATCATTGAACCTCCACCATATTTATGTAGGTACTGTGTTCTTTTCTTTGTAGGCCTCATTCCATTTTTGGTAAACAGTAGAATGATGTGCTTTACCAAAAAGCTCTATCTTGGTCTCATCTGTCCACAATGTTCCCAGATGAATTTTGGCTTACTCAAGTTCATTTTGGCAAAATGTTGTCACTTTGTCAGCAGTGGGGTCCTCATGGGTCTCCTGCCATAGCGTTTCATTTGTTTAAATGTTGACGGACAGTTCGCGCTGACACTGATGCTCCCTAAGCCTGCAGAAGAGCTTGAATATCTTTGGAACTTGTTTGGGGCTGCTTATCCACCACGGGCTATCCTGCGTTGACACCTTTCATCAATTTTTCTCTTCTGTTCACGCCCAGGGAGATTAGCTACAGTGTCATAGGTTGCAAACTTCTTGATAATGTTGCGCACTGTGGACAAAGGCAAATCTAGATCTCTGGAGATGGACTTGTAACCTTGAGATTGTTGATATTTTTCCACAATTTTGGTTCTCAAGTCATCGGAGAGTTCTCTCCTCTTTCTGTTGCCCATGCTTAGTGTGGCACACAGACACACAATGCAAAGTCTAAGTGAACTTCTCTCCTTTTTATCTGCTTTCAGGTGGGATTTTTATATTGCCCACACCTGTTACTTACCCCAGGTGAGTTTAAAGGAGCATCACATGCTTAAAACAATCTTATTTTTCCACAATTTTGAAAGGGTGCCAATAATTTTGTCCAGCCCATTTTTGGAGTTTGGTGGGACATTATGTTGAATTTGCTTTTTTGGTTCAGTTCCAATACACACAAAAGGGAATAAACATGTGTATAGCAAAGCATGTATTACTACAATCCTTTTCTGTGTGAAATACTTCATTTTCTTGAAAAATGTCAGAGGTGCCAGCATTTACGGCCTTGACTGTATATATATATATATATATATATATATATATATATATGTATATATATAGATAGATATATATATATATGTAGCTATCCGTATATCTATATGTAACTCTCTTTCTCTCTCTCTCTCTCTCTCTCTCTCTCTCTCTCTCTATATATATATATATATATATATATATATTATATAGATAGATAGATAGATATAAATAGATATAGATAGATACACAGATTGTATATCTGTATACGGTATATATTTATTTTCTTTGCTCAGGTAAATGTAAACTTTCACATTAGATCATATATACATATATATATATATATATATATATATATATATATATATATATATATATATATGTATATATGTATTTGTCATATATATATATATATATATATATTTTTTTTTTTTTTTTTTTTTTTTTTTTCCAGCTCACACAGCAGACAGATGAATGAAGAACAGGAAATAGGAGGGAAAAACCTTAATTAAATAATGAAACCACAGAGGTCAAACCACTTGACCTACATTCCTTTGGTCTATTACCTATTTGACATTAATTGGCTGTGGTCTTATTACTCAATTAACCTTGATTTGCTCCATTTAGAGCAGCTGTTGTATATTTGAAAACTTTCTTCCTCCCATTCATACGATCCCAGTGACTCCCTACCGGTCCCCGCTGCAACCACTGTGATTGCAAGCGAGGATAAATGGAATTCAAGAATTACAACTCCCATCATCCCCTACATAAAAAATAAAAGATTTTTTACATATATAAAAAGGTAATCCCACATCCATGGTTACATATTCCCTTCTACAGCTTACAGAAACGAAAAAGTCCTTTACATCCTACTGAAATTATAGCTCCAATCCATGTCTTCCTGCATATGCAGAGACATTGGAATTACAAGAAGTGTTTTGCAGTAATTTGTCATTTAAAACCAGCTCATACTGTATAATTACAATGACATCATCCTTCACAGTTACATTAAATACATACAAACATTATTGTCCTGGCCATCTGCCTCCGCACTTTACATTTGAAGTATCTTATCTGATAGAAGACCTCTGTAAATGTATGGATTTTTGGTAAATTAGGGACACTCAGCCTTTTTTTTGCCTACTGTATTATACATATTACTGATGTCCCTGTCCCTGGCTCGTGTCTGACCCCCGCAATTATTCATGACAGCACATCTAAATGCCCGAAAAAAATAAAATAAATGGGCCTAAAAAAGTAAAGTGAAGATAAAAAAGATTATGATTTAGAACAAAAACTAGAAAAAAATGATGAAATGCACTCCTCATTCATATTTAATATTGAGCGCTAAGTTTTCTGGTCCCTGCCCGCTCCCGAAGATTGAAAGACAAAAAAAAAAAAATTGTAATGTAAATTTTTAAACAGGTATCAACATGTTGGCGGGCAGGGACCTAAAAATGTAGCTGACAATAATAAAAATTTAGAAATGGGCCATTTAGATGTGAAAATAATATATATTTTTTTATAATTCATTATTTAACATTTTTTGTTAGTAATGTATTTTAATATTGGATTTAATAAAGTGTGTGTGTGTGTGTGTGTTTCACTTTTTTCAAAATTTTTTTACATTTTTAGGTAGTACTACTACTCCCAGCATGGAACAGACTGAATGATAGGAGCTGTAGTACCTGAACTAATAGACAGATCAGGAGTGACACCCGATGCAATTGTCCTATCTATTGCAGAGATGTAGCGGCTTTCTCCTGTGCTTGCATCACTGCATTATACTCCAGCCGGCCAGTGATGTGAATAGAATTCACATCACTTATTCATATTTCCCGCAGAGAGCTGTGATTGGCCAGATGGTTCCAGCCAATCACAGCTCTCTGCGGGAAATATGAATAATTGGTATATATATGTATATATATATATATATATATACAGCATATACTCATACTACAGTGGGACCAGAGAAGAGAGGCCGGCCACCAGCATGTATATATTGTACAGGACGATCGCAGCCAGTGTCGGGAGTGACACCTGCTCTGATCTTTCCTTACCTGCAGGTACTACTGCTCCCAACATGGAGCACACTCTGCTCCATGCTAGGAGCTGTAGTACCTGCATTAATAGACAATTCGCAACAAGTGTCAGAAGTGACACCTTCTGCAATCTGTATATTAATTCTGGTACTACAGCTCCAAGCATGGAGCAGAGTGTGCCCTATATTGGGAGCAGTAGTACCTGCAGTTAAGGACAGATCACAGCAGGTGTCACTCCTGACACCTACTGCGATCATCCTATCTATTGCAGAGAGAAAGCCGCTCGCATCTATACATTATACAGGACGAATGGAGCGGCTGTCACTAATGAAGAAATTCGTTATTTCGAGTCGAAGTTCAGATTCGGTCCGAATCGCATTTTTCATGAAATTCAGAACGAATTCGACTTCGTCCAATTCGATTCGCTCATCTCTAATCACAACGCAAAAAGTGAGTCCTCAAACAGCTCCGTATACAAAAAAAATAAAAGAGTTATAGGGGTAAAAAGAGGACAAATTTAAGTATACTAATTTTTTTACAAAAAGTTATAATTTTTTAAGTAGTAAAATAAAACAAAACCTATATAAACTGGGTGTCATTTTAATCTTATGGACCTACACAATAAAGATAAAGTGTAATTTATACCAAAAAGTTCTCTGCATAGAAATAAAGGCCCCCACCAATAACTTTTTCTTGTTTTGCTGTAGATTTGGTGATAAAATGAGTGATGTAATTAGAAATTACAATTGGTGTCCCAAAAAAACAAGCCCTTTTATGTTTTGTTACAAACTGCAATCAAAACAAACCGTTGGTAGTCTGAAACTTTAGTTATCCTACCATCATCCTGTCCCCTACTACTCGCTAATATACCAAAAGTATGTTAGCTGAAAGTATAGATGGAAGATAGCTGAGCTACAATACCAGACAGTATCCATGGACAACCATGCTTCTGTTTCTGGAACAATGCTTTTGTCCGAATGTAAAACAATCATTTTGTCCAGCAAATATCACTTTTGAACACAACTTTATAAAAGAAAAAAACACCAAATATACTATATATAGCGGTACATATCACACAAGGAATTAAACACCTAATACTAAGTCACAGCAATTTACACTGAATGATCACTGCATTAGGAACAACTACTCTATAATGCAGAGTTTCACAACCTTCTTAGCCTTGTGGTATCCTGGGGAAAAAATTTCCCTAGGGCAACCCTTTCAATTTTTATTTTTATTTAAACGGAAAATTGCTAAATTCATGTAACGTACAAAACCTATAAGTTACTATTAGATATTTAGCTCTTGAATTAAACTGGAAAAAAGGCTTACCTTTGGAGTGTCTTATATGGGCCCTCTCCCACTCACAAACACTGCGTACCTGTCATCCCTTCTTAGGCTGACCAATTGAGGCATAAGAAGTGGCGCTCTCTAATGCCTCCCCCACTGGTTTCATTTTCATCTCTCAGAGGCTTCACACTATTGGGCAGCTTGGTGCAAAGTGGGCAGTATTTTTTAACAGAGCTGACCCCTCTTCTCAGTAATCCCCAGTAATCTCCCAACCAGTAATCACTGAATTTTCCAAAATTGGCAAGTGAAAATCCAACCTCAGGCCCCTTATATCCCACAGCAAAAATTGTTTTCAGGCAACCAAATGTCAACATGCTGACATCTGAATTATTATGGTGTCATCACTCCGGGGACCAATGTGCGCTGATGATGAGGGCTGAAATACCAGCAGAGAAGATTCAAAAATGAATCTAGATGTCAGCGTGATAAGGTAGGGTGGGGTCAGGGTGCTTCTTAAATATGCTTGGTTCTTAGGGTTGTCTATCTTATTTATGCGCACGTAGATTGGCTGTTGATCTATATATTTATTAGTGATATCCCTTGGTTAAGCCACACTTCCTTACAAAGCCTGTGTAGGGATCCTATACTGGGATAGGATAAGATGTGGTGTTTTGATGTATGTTGTTTGTAGCCTATTGTGGCAAATGGAGTATTATCTTTCATGTATAATTGTTTCTTTTGTGAATGCACCTCTTACTCCAATGTTACAATTTTTACCTTGGCGGTTGTTTGGTAACCACCTATAGATTACATTATAGTTTACATTATATGCTGCCTTTGTTTGTCTTGCATTGATTTTTATCAAGATAATAAAGATATTTGTGTATTGTTGTTTACATCATTTTCCCAGTGTGCTTTATTTGGTCTTGCATAGTTGCACAGTGATAAACAACTCAGGCCCTTTTTGTAGGAGGTCAATGTCCTAAAGACAAATCAATTGCTTGGATCATCAAGACTTGAGTGTTTCAAACTCTACCGATCCCTTCCACGTGCTTCTCTCCCTCTTCTGTATCTAATATGTGACCGTCTTGGTGATGTGACACAGAGCTGGGAGAGAATATGCTAAGTGCACACTTTTCCCAGCACTTTCTACTGATCAGTCAGGGTCTGGACACTTAGACCCCAACCAATCAAAACGTTTGATACGTCTTTACAACATATTAAATGTTTTTTTTTTAAATAACAGTGACCATTTCAGTTAAGTTTATTAGGAAGAAATGCAAAGAGCTTGGCTTTGGATTGTTATAGCTCAATAATTTGCAGGCATCAACTGAAATCCTATAAAAGAATCCATCTGTAAAGAATTAGTGACAAGGTATCCGGAAGGAACCTCAGGCACAAGTAAGATATAAAATAAAGCTAGCAGTTAATCAGTATTAATAAATGTTAATTAAATCAGCTACAAGATGATACACACCACTGCCAGAGGCCTTTTGTGTTTTACGACTTTTGTTGCTTAAAACTGTTCCTATCCTGCTCTCACCTTAGTTTTAGAAAGGACAGCGAAATTGAGATGAAAATAAAACTGGAACCACAATGCTCATCATCACATTAATGTTCCATATAAAGAGGACCTATGTCATTATTATTAAAGGGGTTATCCAGGAATAGAAAAACACAGCTAATTTCTTCAATGGGACTGAGCTGCAGAACCACACCCAACCTGGAGACAGACGGGGAGCCGTTTTTGAAATAAAGTAGCTCTGTTTTTCTATTCCTGGATAACCCCTTTAAGTAGCTTAAGGTACCGTTTTACAGTGTGTTGATACGCCTTTGAGTGACCTAGGTAAGTGGGTCTGACAATTCAGGGAATCAGTCAGATGGTGTGAACCTAATTTTAATGGCAGTGAAAATCAGATGGCTGGGATTATACAGTAGGAGGTGGTTATTAGGCATACACGCCCCTCAATGTCCAAAATTCACACCCCCTAAACTGTATGATCATACTCTCAAATGACATTAACTCCCTTTATTAAAATTAAGTTCACATCTCTCTGGCTGATTTCCTGAATTGTCAGAAAAAACTATGAACTGTCATATCTTAGAAATTGAAGGGCATATCAATAAACTGATCAGTTTAAATGACAATACAGTATCATTTTGTTGCGTTGGCCACAGGTCCTATTTAACCCCTTCAGGACCAAGCCCATTTTGGCCTTAAGGACCGGAGCGTTTTTTGCACATCTGACCACTGTCACTTTAAACATTAATAACTCTGGGATGCTTTTAGTTATCCTTCTGATTCCGAGAATGTTTTTTCATGACATATTCTACTTTAATATAGTGGTACATTTTTGTCGATACTTGCATCCTTTCTTGGTGAAAAATCCGTAAATTTGATGAAATTTTTGAATTTTTACAAGGGGTAAAAGGAGAAAATTTTTACTTGCATTTGTAGCCCAATTTCTCTCGAGTAGGAACAATACCTCATATGTCTATGTAAAGTGTTCGGCGGGCGCAGTAGAGGGCTCAGAATGGAAGGAGCGACAAAGGGATTTTGGAGAGTACATTTTTCTGAAATGGTTTTTGGGGGGCATGTTGCATTTAGGAAGCCCTTATGGTGCCAGAACAGCAAAAAAAAAACACATGGCATACCATTTCGGAAAGTAGACCCCTCGGGGAATGTAACATGGGATAAAGTGAGCCTTTATACCCCACAGGTGTTTCACGACTTTTGCAAATGTAAAAAAAAATGTTAAATTTTTACCTAAAATGCTTGTTTTCCCAAAAATTTTATATTTTTAAAAAGGGTAATAGCAGAAAATACCCCTAAAAATTTGAAGCTCAATTTCTCCCGATTCAGAAAACATGCCATATGGGGGTGAAAAGTGCTCTGCTGGCGCACTACATGTCTCAGAAGAGAAGGAGTCACATTTGGCTTTTTGAAAGCAAATTTTGCTCTGGGGGCATGCCGCATTTAGGAAGCCCCTATGGTGCCAGGACAGTAAAAAAAAAAAAACACATGGCATACCATTTTGGAAACTAGACCCCTCGGGGAACGTAACAAGGGGTTAAGTGAACCTTTATACCCCACAGGTGTTTCACGACTTTTGCATATGTAAAAAAAAAAAAAAAAAAAAAAAAAAAAATTTTTTACCTAAAATGCTTGTTTTCCCAAAAATTTCACATTTTTAAAAAGAGTAAAAGCAGAAAATACCCCCCAAAATTTGTAACACAATTTCTCCCGAGTACGGCGATACCCTAAACTGTTGCCTTGAAATACGACAGGGCTCCAAAGTGAGAGTGCCATGCGCATTTGAGGCCTAAATTAGGGACTTGCATAGGGGTGGACATAGGGGTATTCTACGCCAGTGATTCCCAAACAGGGTGCCTCCAGCTGCAACAGTGGCGTACCAGACGCTTTCATTTTTATTGGGGAGGAGGGCTGTGTAGGGGTATGTGTATATGTAGTGTTTTTTACTTTTTATTTTATTTTTTGTTAGTGTAATGTTCACAGTAGTTTCTCGCTGGCAGTTTGAGCTGCGGCAGAAAATTTGCCGCAGCTCAAACTTGCAGCCAGATACTTTCTGTAAACCTCCGCCCATGTGAGTGTACCCTGTACATTCACAATGGGGGGAGGGGAGGGGGGGGGCATCCAGCTGTTGCAAAACTACAACTCCCAGCATGCGCTGACAGACTGTACATGCTGAGAGTTTTAGTTTTGCAACAGCTGTAGGCACACTGGTCATGTATCACTGAGTTTGTGACCTAACTCAGTGTTTCACAACCAGTGTGCCTCCAGCTGTTGCAAAACTACAACTCCCAGCATGTACGGTGCATGGTGTACATTGACTGCTGAGAGTTGGAGTTTGCAACAGCTGGAGGCACACCGGTCGTGAAACACTGAGTTAGGTAAAAAAAAAAAACTCTGAGTTTCACAACCAGTGTGCCTTCAGCTGTTGCAAAACTACAACTCTCAGCAGTCACCGACAGCCAACGGGCATGCTGGGAGTTGTAGTTATGCAACCAGCAGATGCACCACTACAACTCCCAGCATGCACTTTAGCTGTTTGTGCAAGCTGGGAGTTGTAGTTATACAACAGCTGAAGGTACACTTTTCCATAGAAAAAATGTGCCTCCAGCTGTTGCAAAACCATAAGTCCCAGCATGCCCATAAGGGAATGCTGGGAGTTGTGGTGGTCTGCCTCCTGCCATTGCATAACTACAGCTCCCAGCATGCCCTTTTTGCATGCTGGGAGCTGTTGCTAAGCAACAGCAGGAGGCTGTCACTCACCTCCTGCTGCTGCCGGCACACAAGTCAGTCCCTCGCCGCCGCCGCTCCTGGGGCCCCGATCCCAACATTGACGCCGGGGATCGGGGTCCCCAGCACCCGGGGTGCACGTCCCGCACCCGCTCACGTCCTCCGGAAGAGGGGCGGAGCGGGTTGCGGGAGTGACACCCGCAGCAGGCGCCCTGATTGGTCGGCCGGTAATGCGGCCGACGAATCAGGGCGATCGTGAGGTGGCACCAGTGCCACCTCACCCCTGCAGGCTATGGCTGTTCGGGGCCGTCAGAGACGGCCCCGATCAGCCAGTAATTCCGGGTCACCGGGTCACTGGAGACCCGATTGACCCGGATTCGCCGCAGATCGCTGGACTGAATTGTCCAGCGATCTGCGGCCATCGCCGACATGGGGGGCCATATTGACCCCCCTGGGCGATATGCCGGGATGCCTGCTAAACGATTTCAGCAGGCATCCGGCTCCGGTCCCCAACCGGCTAGCGGTGGGGACCGGAATTCCCACGGGCGTATGGATACGCCCTCGGTCCTTAAGGACTCAGAATGCAGGGCGTATCCATACGCCCTATGTCCTGAAGAGGTTAAACCATGTCTCAGTAATCAGTAATCTCAGGTATCTAAATTCTCAGATGCCATTCTTAACCCAAGTTCATTGATTTTATTACCTAAACTGTGAGCATTTGTAGAGAGGACTTTGAGCTTGTCATTTCTTAATCTCTGTGCTACTGACATGTTCTGTTCCTTTGAGAGAAAGATGCAAACCATCTTTTTTGTACAGTTCCTTTCTATTCCAAGTAGAGCTATCATGAGACACAAAGCCAAATCCTTGCTCTTGACACCATTTACTAAGCCATAAGTTGAACTTCTTAATGCGCCTCTGCCTATCATTCTGAATGTTATGCACAGGCAGAACTTCAGAAAATAAAACAGTGGATGCAAAATCCTGTACATCATTACCAAGTGTGATAAAAGATTACTTCATCTCTGAAACTTCATTGCAAGCCAGGTCATTTGTCCCTAGATGTACAAGAACATCCACGTCCCCCTGCTGCTTTGCTTGCTTAACAATATTAAGAATACGTATTCTAGTCTTCTAGCACATGGGAGACATCTCACAAAACCATTTTCCTTAAGCTCCACACTTCTTATCATTGAATCACCCAGCAACAGCTGCTTCCTTTCAGACTTCACTTTATCCTTTTTGTCCTTAGCTGCAGTCTTGCATACATTAGACAAATGAGTCGATAGTTCCTCACCCTCTATGCTTGAGCCAATATCCATGTTGCCCTTACATTCTGAGAGTGCTGCAAATGAATTATAGAGAATCATAGACTGTGGGACATGTCTTCTATTCACAACTCTAAAAGTCTGCCAGAACCTAAAGTAACCCATCTGCCATTTCTAGGGGTCCTCTGTGGTAGTGGCATTGCAGCAGTACCAGCCTGATTTTGTTTAACAGATAATTTAAACATCTCAGCGTTCAAAAATGCAGTTTGCTGCTATTCCTGTGAAACACCTTAGGGGTTAAGAAACCTTTTGAATGTCATTTTGAATACTTTGAGGGGTGCAGTTTTTATAATTGGATCATTTATGGGGTATTTCTAATCAGAATGCCCTTCAAATCAACTTCAAAACTGAACTGGTTCCTAAAAAAATTTTATTTAGAAAATTTTGTGAAAAATTGGAAAATTGCTGCTATACTTTGAATCCCTCTGATGTCTTCCAAAAAACATGTCAACTTTATGATGCAAACATGAAGTAGACATATTGTATATGTGAATCAATATATAATTTATTTGGAATATCAATTTTCTTATAAGCAGAGAGCTTCAAATTTAAAAAAAAATGCAACATTTTCAATTTGTTCATCAAATTTTGGAATTTTTCACCAAGAAATGATGCAAGTATCGACAAAATTTACCACTAACATAACGTAGAATATATCACAAAAAAACAGTCTTGGATTAAGAATGAAAAGTAAAAGCATCCCAGAGTTATTAATGCTTAACCTGTTCAGGACCAATGACATAACGTTACATAATGAGTCTGCTCCCGATCTATAACGCGGGGCCACGGCCTCTAACAACGGCCGGGACCCTTGGCTAATAGCGCGCGGCATTGATCGCGGTGCCGCGCGCTATTAACCCTTTAGACGCGGGGTTCAAAGTTGAACGGCGCGTCTAAAGTGAAAGTGAAAGCATGACGGTTAGCTCAGGGAGCTGTTCGGGATAGCCGCAGCGAAATCACGGCATCCCGAACAGATTACAAGACAGCTGGGTCCCTATGGGAGCTATAACACTGCAAAAAAAAAAAAGTGAAAAAATAAGTGAATAAAGATCATTTAACCCCTCCCCTATTAAAAGTTTGAATCACCCCCCTTTTCCCATAAAAAAAACACAGTGTAAATAAAAATAAACATATATGGTATCGCCGTGTGCAGAAATGTCCGAATTATAAAAATATATCGTTAATTAAACCGCTCGGTCAATGGCATACGCGCAAAAAAAGTCCAAAATAGTGCATTTTTGGTTACTTTTTATATCATGAAAAAAATGAATAAAAAGCAATCAATAAGTCCTATCAATGCAAAAATGGTACCACTAAAAACTTCCGATCACGGCGCAAAAAATGCGCCCTCATTCTGGCCCATATGCGGAAAAATAAAAAAGTTATAGGGGTCAGAAGATGACAATTTTAAACGTATTAATTTTCCTGCATGTAGTTATGATTTTTTCCAGAAGTACGACAAAATCAAACCTATATAAGTAGGGTATCATTTTAATCGTATGGACCTACAGAATAAAGATAAGGTGTCATTTTTACCAAAAAATGTACTACGTAGAAACGGAAGCCCCCAAAAGTTACAATATGGCGGTTTTTTTAAAATTTTGTCTCACAATGATTTTTTTTCCATTTTGCCGTAGATTTTTGGGCAAAAATGACTTATGTCATTACAAAGTAGAATTGGTGGCGCAAAAAATAAGCCATCATATGGATTTTTAGGTACAAAATTGAAAGAGTTATGATTTTTTAAAGGCGAGGAGGAAAAAGCGAAAATGCAAAAACGGAAAAACCCCTGGTCCTTAAGGGGTTAAAGTGACAGTGGTCAGATGTGCAAAAAATGGCCATGTCCTACAGTGAAAATTGCCTGGGTCCTTAAAGGAATACTCTAGTGCAGAGTATTCCTGCTCCGTCCTGCCCGGGCTGCAAAATAAATGAAAATGAACCATCACTCACCTCCCTGGGTTCCCGCGGAGCACCACTACAGCTGATCGGTCCTCCGGTCCATCTCCTTCATACTTCCGGGTGTAACGAAGCGTCACATTGTGCTCAGCCTATCGCAGGCCGAGGCAGAACATCGCGGCGGCCGGGGATAGGCTGAGCGCCATGTGACGCTTCGTTACACCCGGACGTATGAAGGAGATGGACCGGAGGACCGATCAGCTGTAGTGACGCTCCGCGGGAACCAAGGGAGGTGAGTGATGGTTCATTTTCATTTATTTTGCAGCCGGGCAGGACGGAGCTAGAATACTCTGGACTAGAGTACTCCTTTAAGGGGTTAAATAATGTTTGATCCATAAACTGCAAAATTACCTGGTCATTTAAGCAAAACGGACAGCTGGTTAACCCGCACTAAACCCAATACGGGGTTGGTGTGGTGTATTGGATTTAAATAAGGTATAACTTGTCTGATCTTCCTCTGCCCCAACAACATCTGGGGAGCACCATACAGATTAGAAAGTTGGCCAGCCCTGCTGAAATCAATGGATGTGACCATCAATAATCTGATGTGTATAACCAGTTTAAGATTTATGCCAGCTGTCTGTCCTGATGTGTTTACTGCAGCCTTTGTCTAATATCTTTCTGCCCCATTTCCAGAAATGAGAAAACCCTGGTCTTAACACATAAAAACAATTTGTTGTCTGTACATTATATATATCAATGTTTAGCATTTGAATAGCTGAAAGTAGATTTTTACTATCCTTGTGACCTTCATAAGGTTATGTTTTTTTCTTGTAACTTCTAGTAATTGAACTGGGATACCAGTTGTAATAGCTGGTAAGATAAGGTGGGCATAACAAGAAGAAGCCAAATTTATTCATAACATTGAAGTTATTTAATAATAGAAATGTAATTTATATCATCCAAATTTGTATTGGTTTTCTTACGTGTACCGAAAATGGTAGCAATATTTATTTATATTACGTGGTAGAATTATTTAGGTGTATTGTATTTGACTGCAATATGAATGGGTACATTACAGAACAAACCTGGTCACTAGTAGACCATGCTCAGTCCACTGGAACCTAATAGACAATTTGGCATACCATTCTGCCTGTATACCGATGTAACAGTTGTCCCAGCCCCAGCTTTTGGACTAGGTTCTGGAACTTTAATCTATTTACGAGATATTGATGCTAATAATTGTTAAAAGCACTCAACTAGTTAAACACCATAGTAAGTGATAGAGAAAGGCTAAAGTCATAGATATATGGAATGCTGTGGACAAATCCGAATTCGTTACCAATTTCCTGAAAAATTGGATTCAAATTTTACTGCGATTCAATACAACAAATCGCTTCATTAAACCCCATTTAGTGCGGTCTAGGCTCCAGGGCATCTAAAATGGCAGCTCCACGTGTGAGGACATGAGGCAAGGAACTCTGGGAAGGCAGGTAGGTGGGATCACCCTGAATCACATGCAGTATGCAGCCTATCAGCAGCCATCCAGCCCTGTGATGTCACAGCCCTATATAATTGGCAGCCATTGCTTTAGCAAGTCATTTCACCGTTTTATTACAGAGAGAGAGGTGTGTGTGTTCCACAGAAAAACAGCTTTAGAGCAGCGATTCACCACAAGCCCAAATCACTGCAGAAAAGCAGTGACAGAGAAGGGAGAGAGAAAAAGAAAGTACATTTTTGGATGTATTACACAGCAACTCTGTACTGCAGCACTGGGGTGTACAACAACTCTAAAGCTAATGGAGGCCAGTTGGGGTGAGCACTAAAAGCCATAGTCACCTGCTTTTAGTGCTTAATAATACTGTACTGAGCTGTACTACACAGCGACTCTGTACTGCAGCATTGGTGTGTACTACAACTAACTTTTTTTTCCTGTTAAACAAATTTTGCCCAGTTGCTGTGAAAGGCCAGCCAAAGCTACACACTTGTTTTTGTAGAACAGTTTTACGCGTTGTGGAGTATATTGTCCTTCTCTCATAAGTGTAAACTGTACGTACACCTACGTAGTGTACGATTTTTTCCCTTGTTAAACAAATTTTGGCCAGTTACTGTGAAAGGCCAGCCAAAGCCACACACTTGTTTTTGTAGCCTAATACAGTTTTAAGCGTAGTGGAGTGTATTGTCCTCCTCTCGTAAGTGTAAACTGTACGTACACCTATGTGGTGTATGATTTTTTTTTCCTGTTAAACTAATTTCTTTTTCTGTTAAACTCGCGGCTGACCACCAGTTCGATTTTAAGATACAAGTACGAGCTTTTTCACTGCAGCAACTTATAGCAGTATGTGCCCACTCATCCAACGGTGCAGAAGCTAAATGTGCTACAGTACAAATTGATGGCGCTGCAGTCCCTCCCTTTTCAAGTGGACACTCAGTCATGAGCATGGGGGTACGCTGATAGGGAGGGGCTGGGATAGGCAGTAGCTGGCATCGAATTTAAGATACAAA
Organism: Hyla sarda; assembly: GCF_029499605.1. Lineage (NCBI taxonomy): Eukaryota > Metazoa > Chordata > Amphibia > Anura > Hylidae > Hyla > Hyla sarda. The sequence continues at coordinate 316,026,260 of NC_079189.1, read as the reverse complement.
TACCAGCTTTTTCACTGCAGCAACTTATACACTGCAGTAATTATACACTATTGGAGCTGGAATTACCGCGGCTGCTGGCACCAGACTTGCCCTCCAATGGGTACTCAAAAAAGGATTTAAAGTTTGCTCATTCCAATTACCAGGCTCAGTCATTGTGCCGCTGTACGGTAGAGATTCTAATAGCGACGCCTGTAATCTGCATGTCATACTGGATAACAGTATTATTTCACTAACACAGCACACTACCTATATGTGTTACGACAAGGCAAAGTGTTCTACACTCCTATTGAGGCTCTCTGTAGCCTGGAAATAGCTGTTTTTAATAGCTGGTTTAAAAAATTCGCTCATCTCTACTGTGGACTATAAAATCTGCACTGCATCTGCATTTTTCTGCAACATGTAATTTTGATCTTCAAGATAGGGGAATATTTATCAAGTGCTGTTAAAAAGGGCATAAATTCCAGCAACTTTATTAGTCTTGTGCATGCGGAAGGAAAAATTTGACACAACTTGCTACACATTAGAATCTTATGTTAACTATGAGAGACATAATGAGAAAAAAAATCCATAAAATCACATTGTTTGATTTTTAAAGAATTTATTTGCAAATTATAGTGGGAAAGAATTGGTCAATAACAAAAGCTAATTTCAATACTTTGTTATATACCCTTTGTTGACAATGACAGAGGTCAAACATTTTCTGTAAGTCTTCACAAGGTTTTTCACACACTGTTGCTGGTATTTTGGCCCATTCCTCCATGCAGATCTCCTCTAGAGCAGTGATGTTTTGGGGCTGTTGCTGGGCAACACGGACTTTTGGCTCCCTCCAATGGTTTTCTATGGGGTTGAGATCTGAAGACTGGCTAGGCCACTTCAGGACCTTGAAATGCTTCTTACGAAGCCACTCCTTTGTTGCGTTTGGGATCATTGTCATGCTGAAAGACCCAGCCATATTTCATCTTCAATGCTCTTGCTGATGGAAGGAGGTTTTAACTCAAAATCCCACAATACATGGTGGCCCCATTCATTCTTTACTTTACATGGATCAGTCGTCCTTTAGCAGAAAAACAGCCCCAAAGCATGATGTTTCCACCCCCATGCTTCACAGTAGGTATGGTGTTCTTTGGATGTAACTCATTATTCTTTCTCCTCCAAACAAGACAAGTTAAGTTTTTACCAAAAAGTTCTACTTTGGTTTCATCTGACCATATGACATTCTCCCAATACTCTTCTGGATCATCCAAATGCTCTCTAGCAAACTACAGATGGGCACAGACATATACTGGTGTAAGCAGGGGGACACGTCTGGCACTGCATGATTTGAGTCCCTGGCGACGTAGTGTGTTACTGATGGTAGCCTTTGTTACTTTGGTCCTAGCTCTCTGCAGGTCATTCCCTAGGTCACCTCATGTGATTCATGGATTTTTGCTCACCATTCTTGTGATCATTTTGACACCACGGGGGGAGATCTTGCGTGGAGCCCCAGATCGAGGGAGATTGTCAGTGGTCTTGTATGTCTTCCCTTTTCTAATAATTGCTCCCACAGTTGATTTCTTCACACCAAGCTGCTTGCCTATTGCAGATTAAGTCTTCCCAGCCTGGTGCAGGTCTACAATTTTGTTTCTGGTGTCCTTCGACAGCACTTTGGCCTTGGCCATAGTGGAGTTTGGAGTGTGACTGTTTTAGGTTGTGGACAGGTGTCTTTTATACTAATAACAATTTCAAACAGGTGCCATTAATGCAGGTAACAAGTAGTTGTTACAGGTCTGTGAGAACCAGAAATCTTGCTTGTTCGTAGGTGACCAAATACTTATTTTCCACCATAATTTCCAAATAAATTCTTGTGAAGACACAATGTGATTTTATGGATTTTTTTTCTCATTATATCTCTCTCTACCTATGATGAAAATTACAGGCCTCTCTCATCTATTCAAGGGAGAACTTGCACAATTGGTGGCTGACTAAATATGTTTTTGCCCCACTGTTAATATATATATATATATATATATATATATATATATATATATATATATATATATGTATATATATATATATAGTCATGGCCGTATATGTTGGCACCCCTGAAATTTTTCAAGAAAATAGTATTTCTCACAGAAAAGGATTGCAGTAACACATGTTTTGTTATACACATGTTTATTTCCTTTGTGTGTAACAAAGTAACATATTTCATAAGGTCAAGAAAAGACCAGAGTCCATCAAGTTCAACCTATAACCCTAATGAGTCCCTACTGAGTTGATCCAGAGGAATGCAAAAAAAAACCTCATACTCGAGGTAAAAATGTATTCCTGACTCCAAATATGGCATCAGAATAAATCCCTGGATCAACCTTACAGATATAGATCTAGAATTCGTAACCTGTAATGTTATTGTTCTCCAAAAATGCATCCAGACCCCTTTTAAGTTCACCATGACCACCTCCTCAGGCAGAGAATTCCACAAGCTCACTGCTCTTACAGTAAAGAACCCCCCATCTGTGCTTGTGTAGAAACCTTCTTTCCTCTAAACGTAGAGGATGCCCCCTTGTTATAGATACAGTCCTGGGTATAAATAGATCATGGGAGAGATCTCTGTACTGTCCCCTGATATATTTATACATAGTTATTAGGTCTCCCCTAAGCCTTTTGGGTCGCACTGTACAGCCCAGTGTCAGAAAGCCTGGTTTGCGTCCGAGATCTTGGGTCTTCCAGCAGGACAATGACCCCAAACATACATCAAAAAGCAACCAGAAATGGATGGCAACAAAGCGCTGGAGAGTTCTGAAGTGGCCAGCAATGAGTCCACATCTAAATCCCATTGAAGTCCTGTGGAGAGATCTTAAAATTGCTGTTGGGAAAAGGCACCCTTCCAATAAGAGAGACCTGGAGCAGTTTGCAAAGGAAGAGTGGTCCAACATTCCGGCTGAGAGGTGTAAGAAGCCTATTGATGGTTGTAGGAAGAAACTGATTTCAGTTATTTTTCCCAAAGGGTGTGCAGCCAAATATTAAGTTAAGGGTGCCAATAATTTTGTCCAGCCCATTTCTGGAGTTTGGTGTGACAATATGTCCAATTTGTTTGTTTTTTTCTCCCTTTTTTGGTTTAGTTCCACATGTGTTACTGCATTCCCTTTCTGTGAGAAATACAGGTACTTCATTTTCTTGAAAAATTTCAGGGGTGCCAACATTTATGGCAATGACTGTATATATATATATATATATATATATATATATATATATATGACAGAAGAGAAAGTTGCCAGCATGGAAAATGCAGAGTCACGTTTTTTTTGAAGGGTCAGCTAACAAAAGCCAGTGAGCACAATGACGCGTTTTGCCCTTAGTCATAAATTATGCATCTCAATTTTTTATTTTTTTTTTGGCTTCTCAATCACGGCTGAGGTCGGAACAGAGAAGGGGTCTGACTTATATAATGAAATGAGCCCCTTCTTAAACTAACAGTCAAGAAAGGGGAGGAAAATATATGCTACCTGACGCTCTGTTGGCATATCACAATTTACAGCATAACCCTCCAACCTCTGGGATCACATTATAGGGAGTAAAATCAGATAATCCATTGTAGTTCAATCCATTAATTTCAATTAAACTGAACTACAATAAAACGCATAATCCCTGGTCAAGTGTGGCTGTTTCCAATCAGTGATCGCAGTGCTGCCTCGGTCACTGATTGGCTGTGTGTCCAGGTCCTTTGGGGAAAGGATGGCACACAACTCAGAATAAGAAGAGCCAAATAGGAATGGGAGTGCCGGAGTGCCAGCTGTGGGGGGATCGGAGGAGATGTGTATAGCTTGATAATAATTTTTATGCAAATTTCGGGGGAGCAAATTTTGCTTTTACCTGGGCAACCCTCTTTAAAATTTGTTTTACATATAAATGTATTTTCCCCACATCCAAAGGAAGCACACGTTCTATGTGTATTGTGCTGCTAAGTATGTGAGAAAAACAAAAATAACACAGTATACTAACTGTTTAATGTGCAAAATCTGAATTAAGCAATATATCTGAAATTGATATATAATAGTGGAATGGGATTCTCTTATTGGCTTACTCAACTTTTCCAAATGGCACATTGCTATGAGAAATTCAATCCCAGGGGAACATATGGTGCAACATCTCCAAATCTCTCTAATAGGATTATAATCTATTTAAATACTCTATATTGCATCAACCACTTATCTGGATCACTACAGATGTCCTCTTTTAAAATGCTCTGCAACACATAAACAAAATAAAGTTCCACTTTTTTCTTTTTTTTCCTAACAAAATAACAGCTTATGATCGTCTGATGGCTTTTATCAATAGTAGCCACAAAGCTGGATCCAATGCACTGTTATTCCAGCCACAGATGAAAAGGTTCAGTGTGAGCACTGGATAAAAGGAGGCGACAGGCACGCTAATGCTCTGCTTCTTTCCACTTAATTATATAGAATATTTTGCAGAATCTTATTAAAGGAAGAAATCCGGAACAATGTTCGGCCCTGTACTACTGGTTCACTTCTGACTTTTATGACATGCAATTAAATTCTCATTTGTAATGCACTGAAGTATCCTGTGAAATTATAATGCATACGAGCCATTAATGGTCATACATATTGTACCTGGATTTAGTACTGAATCTTTCACAAATATAAAGAGAAAATGGAAATCAATGTAACATGAAAAGACCCATTAGCCTTTGTTGGAGAATAGGTTAGGGGTACAGTTGAGGCAGGCTTTTTTCTTTATTTCTGTAATTGTCAAGGCTGTAAACTGCATTTTCCTGGGGAAGTGGTCATGTCTATAGTTTTTTCCAATACCCTACAGATGTATTATTAAAGGCTACACAAAAATGCAGATTTTTTTTTTTACTGATTGGAGACAGATTCTGAAATATGTTTTTTTTTTATCGGTTTCTATTTTCTTAATGTAATATTTTATTTTCCGTAAATTAACTTGGGGGCTGCCATCTTGCCAAAGCTGTTTTTAACATCATATAGAGATATGCTTTACAGCAGGACCTATGGTTCAAATAATTTTTTATTGAATTTTTCAAGAAAATGTTTTCACAAAACCGAATTGGCCAATAGATAACAAACACGGCCAAAAGAACAATACAGAAATAAATAGAACAGAATCATACAAATTCTTTAGAAATGATCACTCAGTTTAGATACACTTCTTTAAAAAAAAAAAATAATAATAATTAATCAGATCCATCGGCCTGCATGCTGTAGATGTTAGATTTAGGACACCTATCTGCCACATTTTAATAGCTTACAGGACACACATTGCATCCAGGTGGAAGACTCCATCTGTACCGGCTACTGCTGACATTATTGACGCTGTCAAGACCAACTGTTTCTACGAAACAACGTACGCATGGAAGTTGAATACCAGAGATGACTGTGAGTCTAGATGGTGCAGCTGGGCGAAACATTATCCACAGTCCTAACTATTGCACGTTTCACACTTAATTGGCGTTACTTGTGTTCCAATGTTCATAGTATCGTTTTGGTGTGTAGACTATACCAAGGGCTACGTACACATGTACATAGGTCATTACATGATGTATGGTATATTCTCCACATACTTTATATGGCTGCCTGTGGCAAGAGAGGGGAGGACTGCGGGATCCTGCATAAATGTACTTGCTGATGGACTACTTCAGGTATAGTAAAGTTATTAGTTATCTGTTCATTTAATTAATGGTAAATTTTATAGATTTTTCCAACACATTCCGGATATACAGCAGGACCTATGGTCATAAACTACAATGGACAGGACCTGTCCCATTAACATGAATTGGAGACGCTACCGGGCATTCTCTGTGATCTTCTCAGAGGTCTTTCTACAGGGAAGGGGATGCTGGACTTCAGCTACTATGAATAGTGTCTTATCTCTTTATTGGTGTCACAATTCCCTGCATCTGTAATGAGAAGAAGCGCATTACTGGGAAATGATTTGTACAGAACAGAAAGTCTCTGCTTAGTTTTAGGCCTAATAGCCAGAATGGAAGCTGCATGATTTTAGGATTATTTAAAAATTTATCTTGGAAAATTTGAAAAAAATATCACTGAAATTTCTTATAAATATGGTTAACATAAAATCTGGATTTAAGCAATCAGTAATTTTCTAATGACACATTCCCTTTAACCCCTTACGGAAGCTGGGCATATGCCCTTGCATCTTGGTAGTTAAAGATGCAGGGCAGAACGGGATGCCTGCTGAACTCATTCAGCAGGCATCCAGCGACATCAACCCCAATCCCCCCCCCTCCCCGTAACAGTGATCGTCATGATTGGACAGTCAATTCTCACCATTTAATCACTGCTTTTACGGGCTAATCAGGTCTCTGGTGGCTCAATCGCCCAGACAATGTGGTCAGGCTGGGGCGGGACTTTTAAAATTAATTCCCTTCTCCCCCCCACTCTGTCCACTCATCCTGGTGCAGCCAGAGTGGGGAGATTAGCGGTGGCCGGATGAGTGGGCGGAAAGCGGTGGTGGGATCAGTGGCTGTGTGTCGGGATCAGTAGTGGCAAACTGTGGCCCTCCAGAAGTTGCATAACTACAACTTCCAACGTGCACGGTCTGTAAGTGCATGCTGGGAATTGCTGTAGCTTTGCAACATCTGGGGGTTTGCGCCTGCACCCAAATGAATGTTAACTATAATAAAGCCGCACAAACATGAGAAGAACGTACAACCTCAATGCACATGTCGTTTTTGGTTGTATATGAACCACAGACTCCAGCACTGCAGGGTATCAGAACTAATCTTTCAGTCACTGTGCTTCGTCTTGAGGAGACAACACTCCCCCATCCCCCATCCCTTTGATATGGCAGAACACAATTTTCAAGAAAATCGCTTCAATACTATGGATTCCCCTTTTTCAGCATGAAAAACCTATGATTTCTGTATAGTATACTACAATGATAAAAATTCATGTTAACAGAAAATCAATTAGACAGAATATAAGCTTACAGATTAAGAAACTGTAAATGAACAGCAGTGACAGGTGAAGGTGTAGTAGCCCATATCTTCAGACAGGACTTTAGGGCTGAGGATGTAAGATTCCCTGCAGTCTTAGGCTATGTTCAGACAGGGGAATGTCCGCATGGAAAATCTTTGTGTGAATATTCCCCAGACATTAGAGCGCCAGAAGAACATGCCAAAGCTAGGACCACTTGGAAATGTGCTGTCTTACAGATGGCAATGCATTTCCGTGCAGACTCTGCAGGAACATATTTAATGTTTTTGCAGACACTGGAATCAGGATTTTCATGCTAAAAACATCAGCAAATTTTGCCATCTGCACAGTGAAGCAGAATCCCATTGAAATCAATGCGACTCTGCTGCTGCAGAATTTCCGTGCAGAATTCTTCTGTGGAATTCTGCACTGAAATTCTGCCATGTGAACATACCCTTATTAATTATTATCAGAATGCTCCTGCAGCTTAAAGGGGTTGGCCCACTAAAAGCATTTATCATATAGGTTAAAAATGGAAGATCGCTGGGGTCCAATCACGTGTACCTCATTCATCAAGAGGAGGGCATTCTCTGAGTTTAACAATGTGAATGGAGTGGTAGTGCGCCTATTTGTCTGCTGCCATTCATCGCAAATAGGACTGACATGTGGGAACTACTGTTCTCTTAAACACTAGGGGTCCCAATGGTCGAACCCACAGCAATGATACATTAAACACCTATCCAGTAAATAGGTCATAATTGTTGTTAATGGGTCAACCCCTTGAAGTAATGTCTTTCCAGTAATACTATAAAATCTAATAATTCTGATCTCCTCTTGTAAAGACCACCTTCATCCCTGTCCTCTCAATGAGCGAACCTCTGCTACTGGAGCATGCATAGAGAATGGAATTGTTTGAAAGCAATTCCCTTATATAATGCTTTATGTATGTGATATCAGCCAATTTAGCATTTGATAAATTAGCCTAAACTTGTGCTAATGCAAATGTGACCTCCTTAGTCCATCTTGAAATTCCAGCTTGCTCTAAAAGGTCAGCTACAGTCTTGTAAAACATAGCACTATGGTTATCAGAATCAGAACAAACAGCAATCTATTGAAGCAATTTAGAAACACTGTTGTTGCTACTTGGACAGTAGCTAATGCACTACAGTAATCCAAATGGGTGAAGGATCATTAAAAATGCATGTTAAAATGTACTGTCATTCATCTTGCTCCTGTATATTGTAGTTCATAAGAATAAAGTTATTTCAGCATTTGAGAAAAACCAAAGTATATACTGTATTAAGTAATATATTTCAGTAGAACTAATACATTCTTTTAATCTGCATTTTATGAGATACTAAAACATTCACTGTATGGAATCAAGAAAATGGTACAACCTACTAAAAGTGGTTGTTTTATCTGAATCATCCTGAATGGAGCGGCAAAAATTTATTAAAAAAAGAGCTTGGGTGATCATTCAGTTGTCATTACAAATCATACAATAAATTACAATCATATATAGAATGACAGTACAATGCACAGGCTCCCTAAGCTATTCACTGTACCACATGCTGCACTAACATTCCTCTTCATCACTCAGTATCAGAGAAGGTTGAAAAACAACACATTACAATCTGTGATCGGGTATGGGTGTGGGATCTTTGGGGGTAGGGAGGGGTGGATCACAGGGCCAAACTACTTAGCAAACATATGGGGAGGTGGGGAAGTAGAGTGGCATTAGTCCTCTTCTTTATCGACGTCTAGACTGTCCAAGATAGAATAGTCTCTAAGTAAGCTGTGGATCAGCCTGCAGCAGTCCCAGATGGACATGTCCTCCCTGTTGAAGATGAGGCGGGTTCTGGCCAGCCATATAGCATCATTAAAACAGTTCATAAGGCGCCAGGCCTCCTGGATGGCCTCTAGGTTGTGAACCCCAGGAAAAAGTCCATAAAGCACCGAATGGTACGATAGGATGTTCCTGGGTACTGAGTCTCTAAGTTCTAAGTTCCAGGGCATTCAATAGACCCTGTGCAAAGGGGCACTGCCAAAAGATGGGAGAAGGAAAGTGGAATTCTGGTTTCACAAAGAAGCGGTGCTTGGTAGCGCTCGTTTCCAGCGAGAGGTGTAGAATTGTAATCCACGGACTCGGGTATGGCATAAAGAAAAAAGTCTTTATTCGCACATGTAGTAACAAAGGGATAACGCGTTTCGAGGGGCGGAGACCCCCTCTTCATCAGATCCAATCATCATGATTGGATCTGACGAAGAGGGGGTCTCCGCCCCTCGAAACACGTTATCTCTTTGTTACTACATAAGCGAATAAAGACTTTTTTCTTTATGCCATACCCGAGTCCGTGGATTACAATTCTACACCTCTCGCTGGAAACGAGCGCTACCAAGCACCGCTTCTTTGTGAAACCGGAATTCCACTTTCCTTCTCCCTATATCAGACGTCCAGGACCAGTTTCCGAGACGAACGGGTGCCCAGCAGCTCTTCCACCACTACCTCCCAGGGATCTGGGATACAAGCCTTCGACGGTGTTGTGTCTGAAACACAACACCCACAGGTGAGCGCACCAGTCTCTGTTCACCTGTGCATTTCTCATACATACAGAATCATGGCACATTAGTGCGCTCTCTTTTCTGTTTCCTTTTTTTGCATATACTCGAGACTGCCAAAAAATGTGCATAGAAGTTTCATCCACATAGGAGCACCTGGGGCAGTACCTGGTTCTGCTCAGGCCACAGGCATGCATGAATGACCTCAGAGACAGACCTCCCTTAATGGCCATCCACAACAAGTCCTTGTGTCCATTGGTAAGCATTACAGATGCCAAAATTGTCCCAAATTGTCACTGCAGTGGCCCTAGGGAGCAATGGAATGAGCTCCAGCGAATCCTTAGCTCTGATGAGCTTGTAAACAGTCTTACACTTCATCTTAGTCAGTCAGTCTTGCCAGGACTTGAGGGCTGCACCTTCCTTCGCGAACCAGAACCAGGCGGAAGAAGCTAGACACCATTTCCCAAAGATCATAGCTTCCGATTTCCCGCAGTTGACTGTTGTCACTGAAGCTTTGGCGAAGTTCGTGCAAGTATGAGAGCTGCAAAAGGTTTCTGAAACTGGTAATAAACAGACTACTGTGGTTTTGGCTTCTGAAGCTGCCACTGCTCTACATTTCTTCTGTCTATGTTGGACTTCAGGGAGAAATGTGTGGCAGGGCATTGGGTAGGTAAGGGTTATGGTGCAGGTTAGCTAAGAGTTGTAGTCCACAATCTTATATGTCACATGGCAGGGTGGTGCAGCTAACTCAATGTTCCCGAGACCCAACCACTATCTTTTGTCAAGGTAGCCATTTCCATATGCAAAGTGCAGAAATGAGAACTCTGGACATTAGCAAGTCTATAAAGCTAAACCTTTTGTGCAAACCAAAATAATACAGATGCTCTGATACAGCTTGGAATGTTACAGCCTTTGAGCCAGACGAATGCATATGTGGTTACTGTCCTTTTAAATGTTGGTTTTTAGCAGATTTACTTAATTTTGTAACTCTGTCAATGTTCAAAGTCCAAAATTGGCTTACAGTGGTGGCGTATGTAGACTTTTCTTTACTCACAGAAGACTGATTCCATGACTCAATGTCCAGAAGGAGGTGGCAGGGAAAATCTTTATGACGTCATAGCCAAGCAAAGTTTTCTCTGAAAAAGCGAGAACTCCTTCCTGAAGATGTAGAAGTTGCATGCTTTATCCTCACAGGTTATACCCGAACAGTGACTTGATCATGGACAGGATTTCACCTAGGTGGAACACATGTGGTCTAGGTGTAGTACTAAAAGCTAGGAAATATTCAGGCTTTCCTGACTGACTAGACTACGCAGCAGGAGCAGGGCTGGTAGATGTTGCCCTGGCAAAAGCCAGGCCTAGACTACAGACTAGTAGGTTTTAGGTTCACCCCTTCTCCCAGAAGTGGGAAGTTGGACTAAGGACTTCTCCTACAACCATTGGTTGGGAGGATAAAGTGACCAAAGCATTGTTGACCTGGGTACAGTAAATGCAGCAATATTAACACTTTTACAATTAAAGTGGTACTATACACATAAATACATTTGCAATAGCTCTCCAGTACCTCAACACATTGGGGGAGATTTATCAAAACCTGTGCAGAGGAAAACTTGCCCAGTTGCCCATAGCAACCAATCAGCTTGCTGCTTTCATTTTTATGAAGGCCTGTGAAAAATGAAAGAAGCAATCTGATTGGTTGCTATGGGCAACTGGGCAAGTTTTCCTCTGCACAGGTTTTGATAAATCTCCCCCATTATGCATTATGCAAAACCTTCTACTCTCAACCGCATGAAAACTTTCTGTATAAAGTAGCCAGAACAGTTGTACTGGGACACTATAAAGTGAAGTACTATATGCAGGTCATACAATGTAATGGCCTAACATACAGTATGATATATGGATGGGTGGAGTCAGAAAGAGCAGTAGCTGCTCTTTGATACAAGTTTTCCTCTTTGGCTTATATAGGAAGAGGGCAACCCCCTCCCTATATACTCTATGAGAGCATTGTAACACAGACTCTTTTACAGTAATAAACAGAAAAAAATGAGGCCCAAGATATTATAGGTAAATATAATCAAAACCAATTCACAGTCAGAATCGCACAACAGAATCACACCACTATTGTGATGACACAGGGGGGGGGGGGGGCAATGAATTCCTATTACTCCATGACGCCAGGGCACCGGTAGCCTATGCACAGTCCATGGTAGAGACAGATTCTCCTTGAGGTTAGAGACTGTAGATTTCCCACGCAGACCAGGGTTCTGGTCCAATTACTATCACCACCAAGGCTTGACTCACCACTGTACATGGAAACACATGCAGAATGGCGGGGCTGACATGAGAAGAGATTTTCATAGGCTTCCCTCAGGATTTCTCCACACACGACTTCACCTCCTTTCCACACTGTACTCAGATTTAGCACTCAGGCTAGACTGGGGCAACTCCTCCCTGACTACACTATATACTGACCAATTTAGGGGTTCCCATTAAGTACACAGGGTGACTTGGTTAACACTGCTTCTCTTGCTCTTAAAGGCATAGGGCATAAATAAACATAATAAACAGTGCAAATAGAAAATATAATAAAGTGAAATAACATATTAAATAATATAGGTTGTCACAGATTGTTCTTTTACGTAAATATCAACCAATCAATCACATTCCTTTATCAATAAGTATACATTCAATTGCATTGTTCAAAATTGTAAGTAAATTCCTTACATTATAAAAATAGGACATTATAATCAGTAAACAAATCCCCAAGGTGCTAATAACTGCATTACCCACAAAAATCTGCTACATTCTATCTATACATTTTAATCCCCCTTCCCTGTCCCCCTAAAGAGCAGAGTCTGACATACGTCAGCCAGCATCAAGGAAATATCATTGTCAAAGATGAAGCTCCATCAATACTGTACAATGCATATATTACAATGGCACCAGTGTGTAGATACAGTGTGGTACATCTGATAGAAATAATATTTTGAATAAATTAAATGAATATCAGCAATCATGAAGATGACTGAAAACAACAAAATGTATAAGCTTATGTAATGTATACACAGAATAAGATTATTTTGGTCTTAGTTCTTCTTTAATGCACTGGACCCCGTCGGTTCCTATTATTAGAATGTTTTCACACTGTGCTGTAAGGCTTTCCATTACTGTGTGCCTAGCAGTTTACAGATGGTATTTTTAAAATATTGATAGAAATATGAGAAACCTTGGCCAGAGCCTCAGAATCAGGACTATCCACATTTATAAATAGCCTGGCTCACTTCCATTACTACCTTCCTTGTTCCGATGTAAAGAAATCATTGTTACGCCGAGCGCTCCGGGTCCCCGCTCCTCCCCGGAGCGCTCGCTTCACTCCCTCCGATGCAGCGCTCCGGTCACGTCCTCTGACCCGGGGCGCTGCGATCCTGCTGCCAGCCGGGATGCGATTCGCGATGCGGGTAGCGCCCGCTCGCGATGCGCACCCCGGCTTCCCTACCTGACTCGCTCCCCGTCTGTTCTGTCCCGGCGCGCGCGGCCCCGCTCCCTAGGGCGCGCGCGCGCCGGGTCTCTGCGATTTAAAGGGCCACTGCGCCGCTGATTGGCGCAGTGGTTCCAATTAGGGTTTTCACCTGTGCACTTCCCTATATTACCTCACTTCCCTTGCACTCCCTTGCCGGATCTTGTTGCCTTAGTGCCAGTGAAAGCGTTCCTTGTGTGTTCCTTGCCAGTGTTTCCAGACCTTCTGCCGTTGCCCCTGACTACGATCCTTGCTGCCTGCCCCGACCTTCTGCTACGTCCGACCTTGCTTCTGCCTACTCCCTTGTACCGCGCCTATCTTCAGCAGCCAGAGAGGTGAGCCGTTGCTAGTGGATACGACCTGGTCACTACCGCCGCAGCAAGACCATCCCGCTTTGCGGCGGGCTCTGGTGAAAACCAGTAGTGGCTTAGAACCGGTCCACTAGCACGGTCCACGCCAATCCCTCTCTGGCACAGAGGGTCCACTACCTGCCAGCCGGCATCGTGACAGTAGATCCGGCCATGGATCCCGCTGAAGTTCCTCTGCCAGTTGTCGCTGACCTCACCACGGTGGTCGCCCAGCAGTCACAACAGATAGCGCAACAAGGCCAACAGCTGTCTCAACTGACCGTTATGCTACAACAGTTGCTACCACAGCTTCAGCAGTCATCTCCTCCGCCAGCTCCTGCACCTCCTCCGCAGCGAGTGGCCGCTCCTGGGATACGCTTATCCTTGCCAGATAAATTTGATGGGGACTCTAAGTTTTGCCGTGGCTTTCTCTCCCAATGTTCCCTGCATCTGGAGATGATGTCGGACCTGTTTCCCACTGAAAGGTCAAAGGTGGCTTTCGTAGTCAGTCTTCTGTCCGGAAAAGCCCTGTCATGGGCCACACCGCTCTGGGACCGCAATGACCCCGTCACTGCCTCAGTACACTCCTTCTTCTCGGAAATCCGAAGTGTCTTTGAGGAACCTGCCCGAGCCTCTTCTGCTGAGACTGCCCTGTTGAACCTGGTCCAGGGTAATTCTTCCGTTGGCGAGTACGCCGTACAATTCCGTACACTTGCTTCAGAATTGTCCTGGAATAATGAGGCCCTCTGCGCGACCTTCAAAAAAGGCCTATCCAGCAACATCAAAGATGTTCTGGCCGCACGAGAAATTCCTGCTAATCTACATGAACTTATTCACCTAGCCACTCGCATTGACATGCGTTTTTCTGAAAGGCGTCAGGAACTCCGCCAAGATATGGACTCTGTTCGCACAAGGCGTTTCGTCTCCTCGGCTCCTCTCTCCTCTGGTCCCCTGCAATCTGTTCCTGTGCCCCCCGCCGTGGAGGCTATGCAGGCCGACCGGTCTCGCCTGACACCCCAAGAGAGGACACGACGCCGTATGGAGAACCTCTGCCTGTACTGTGCTAGTACCGAACACTTCCTGAGGGATTGTCCTATCCGTCCTCCCCGCCTGGAAAGACGTACGCTGACTCCGCACAAAGGTGAGACAGTCCTTGACGTCTACTCTGCTTCTCCACGTCTTACTGTGCCTGTGCGGTTGTCTGCCTCTGCCTTCTCCTTCTCTACAGTGGCTTTCTTGGACTCTGGATCTGCAGGAAATTTTATTTTGGCCTCTCTCGTCAACAGGTTCAACATCCCAGTGACCGGTCTCGCCAGACCCCTCTACATCAATTGTGTAAATAATGAAAGATTGGACTGTACCATACGTTTCCGCACGGAGCCCCTTCTTATGAGCATCGGATCTCATCATGAGAGGATTGAACTTTTGGTCCTCCCCAATTGCACCTCGGAGATTCTCCTTGGACTTCCCTGGCTTCAACTTCATTCCCCAACCCTGGATTGGTCCACTGGGGAGATCAAGAGTTGGGGGTCCTCTTGTTCCAAGAACTGTCAAAAACCGGTTCCCAGTAACCCTTGCCGTAACTCTGTGGTTCCTCCAGTAACCGGTCTCCCTAAGGCCTATATGGACTTCGCGGATGTTTTCTGCAAAAAACAAGCTGAGACTCTACCTCCTCACAGGCCTTATGATTGCCCTATCGACCTCCTCCCGGGTACTACTCCACCCCGGGGCAGAATTTATCCTCTCTCTGCCCCAGAGACTCTTGCCATGTCCGAATACGTCCAGGAGAATCTAAAAAAGGGCTTTATCCGTAAATCCTCCTCTCCTGCCGGAGCCGGATTTTTCTTTGTGTCCAAAAAAGATGGCTCCCTACGTCCTTGCATTGACTACCGCGGTCTTAATAAAATCACGGTTAAGAACCGCTACCCCTTACCCCTCATCTCTGAACTCTTTGATCGCCTCCAAGGTGCCCACATCTTCACTAAATTGGACTTAAGAGGCGCCTATAACCTCATCCGCATCAGAGAGGGGGACGAGTGGAAAACGGCATTTAACACCAGAGATGGACACTTTGAGTATCTGGTCATGCCCTTTGGACTGTGTAATGCCCCTGCCGTCTTCCAAGACTTTGTCAATGAAATTTTTCGTGATCTATTATACTCCTGTGTTGTGGTATATCTGGACGATATCCTAATTTTTTCTGCCAATCTAGAAGAACACCGCCAGCATGTCCGTATGGTTCTTCAAAGACTTCGTGACAACCAACTCTATGCCAAAATTGAGAAATGTCTGTTTGAATGCCAATCTCTTCCTTTTCTAGGATATTTGGTCTCTGGCCAGGGACTACAGATGGATCCAGACAAACTCTCTGCCGTCTTAAATTGGCCACGCCCCTCCGGACTCCGTGCTATCCAACGCTTTTTGGGGTTCGCCAATTATTACAGGCAATTTATTCCACATTTTTCTACCATTGTGGCTCCTATCGTGGCTTTAACCAAGAAAAATGCTGATCCCAAGTCCTGGCCTCCTCAAGCAGAGGACTCCTTTAAACGACTCAAGTCTGCCTTTTCTTCGGCTCCCGTGCTCTCCAGACCTGACCCTTCCAAACCCTTCCTATTGGAGGTTGATGCCTCCTCAGTAGGAGCTGGAGCTGTTCTTCTACAAAAAAATCCTTCCGGGCATGCTGTCACTTGTGGTTTTTTTTCTAGGACCTTCTCTCCAGCGGAGAGGAACTACTCCATCGGGGATCGAGAGCTTCTAGCCATTAAATTAGCACTTGAGGAATGGAGGCATCTGCTGGAGGGATCAAGATTTCCTGTTATTATCTACACCGACCACAAGAACCTCTCCTACCTCCAGTCGGCCCAACGGCTGAATCCTCGCCAGGCCCGGTGGTCTCTGTTCTTTGCCCGATTTAATTTTGAGATTCACTTTCGTCCTGCCGATAAGAACATTAGGGCCGATGCTCTCTCTCGTTCCTCGGATGCCTCAGAAGTTGATCTCCCTCCGCAACACATCATTCCACCTGACTGCCTGATCTCCACTTCTCCTGCCTCCATCAGGCAGACTCCTCCAGGAAAGACCTTTGTTTCTCCACGCCAACGCCTCGGAATCCTCAAATGGGGTCACTCCTCCCATCTCGCAGGTCATGCGGGCATCAAGAAATCTGTGCAACTCATCTCCCGCTTCTATTGGTGGCCGACTCTGGAGACGGATGTTGGGGACTTTGTGCGAGCCTGCACTATCTGTGCCCGGGATAAGACTCCTCGCCAGAAGCCCGCTGGTTTTCTTCATCCTCTGCCTGTCCCCGAACAGCCTTGGTCTCTGATTGGTATGGATTTTATTACTGATTTACCCCCTTCCCGTGGCAACACCGTTATTTGGGTGGTCGTTGATCGATTCTCCAAAATGGCACATTTCATCCCTCTTCCTGGTCTTCCTTCTGCGCCTCAGTTGGCTAAACAATTTTTTGTACACATTTTTCGTCTTCACGGGTTGCCTACGCAGATTGTCTCGGATAGAGGGGTCCAATTCGTGTCTAAATTCTGGAGGGCTCTCTGTAAACAACTCAAGATTAAATTAAATTTTTCCTCTGCATATCATCCCCAGTCCAATGGACAAGTAGAGAGAATTAACCAGATCCTGGGTGATTATTTGCGACATTTTGTTTCCTCCCGCCAGGATGACTGGGCAGATCTCCTTCCATGGGCCGAATTTTCCTATAACTTCAGGGTCTCTGAATCTTCCTCCAAATCCCCATTTTTCGTGGTGTACGGCCGTCACCCTCTTCCCCCCCTCCCTACCCCCTTGCCCTCTGGTCTGCCCGCTGTGGATGAAATTTCTCGTGACCTTTCCATTATATGGAGAGAGACCCAAAATTCTCTTTTACAGGCTTCTTCACGCATGAAGAGGTTCGCGGATAAGAAGAGAAGAGCTCCCCCCGTCTTTTCCCCTGGAGACAAGGTATGGCTCTCCGCTAAATATGTCCGCTTCCGTGTCCCTAGCTACAAGTTGGGACCACGCTATCTTGGTCCTTTCAAAATTTTGTGTCAAATTAATCCTGTCTCTTATAAACTTCTTCTTCCTCCTTCTCTTCGTATCCCTAATGCCTTTCACGTCTCTCTTCTCAAACCACTCATCCTCAACCGTTTTTCTCCCAAATCTGTTCCTCCCACTCCTGTTTCCGGCTCCTCGGACGTCTTCTCGGTCAAGGAAATTTTGGCTGCCAAAAAGGTCAGAGGGAAAAATTTTTTTTTAGTTGACTGGGAGGGTTGTGGTCCTGAAGAGAGATCCTGGGAACCTGAGGACAACATCCTTGACAAAAGTCTGCTCCTCAGGTTCTCAGGCTCCAAGAAGAGGGGGAGACCCAAGGGGGGGGGTACTGTTACGCCGAGCGCTCCGGGTCCCCGCTCCTCCCCGGAGCGCTCGCTTCACTCCCTCCGATGCAGCGCTCCGGTCACGTCCTCTGACCCGGGGCGCTGCGATCCTGCTGCCAGCCGGGATGCGATTCGCGATGCGGGTAGCGCCCGCTCGCGATGCGCACCCCGGCTTCCCTACCTGACTCGCTCCCCGTCTGTTCTGTCCCGGCGCGCGCGGCCCCGCTCCCTAGGGCGCGCGCGCGCCGGGTCTCTGCGATTTAAAGGGCCACTGCGCCGCTGATTGGCGCAGTGGTTCCAATTAGGGTTTTCACCTGTGCACTTCCCTATATTACCTCACTTCCCTTGCACTCCCTTGCCGGATCTTGTTGCCTTAGTGCCAGTGAAAGCGTTCCTTGTGTGTTCCTTGCCAGTGTTTCCAGACCTTCTGCCGTTGCCCCTGACTACGATCCTTGCTGCCTGCCCCGACCTTCTGCTACGTCCGACCTTGCTTCTGCCTACTCCCTTGTACCGCGCCTATCTTCAGCAGCCAGAGAGGTGAGCCGTTGCTAGTGGATACGACCTGGTCACTACCGCCGCAGCAAGACCATCCCGCTTTGCGGCGGGCTCTGGTGAAAACCAGTAGTGGCTTAGAACCGGTCCACTAGCACGGTCCACGCCAATCCCTCTCTGGCACAGAGGGTCCACTACCTGCCAGCCGGCATCGTGACAATCATTATGTGACTTAGCTGAATTCTTGCCATGTGACTAAAGTTCCTTTCTATTTAGGATAGAAAATATGATATAATATTCTGCCACAGAATGATGGAAGGTGTATACATTTTATATATATCATAAATAGATCATCTTAAAGGGGTATTCTCATCAGTTATCCCCTAGGGGAAATCTAGTAGATCAATGGTGGTCTGACTGCTGGAAGCCCCACTGGACAGGACAAATATCTTCTGAACTAATATGGTTAGGGTTCCATTCCTTCTCTATATGGCTTCTAAATATTATCAAGTTCAGCATTAGGTAATGTTCATAGGCCCCATTAAGAATGAATGATGCTCTAGCCCATTCATTCAGGGGCACAATTTCCCTGCGTTCTCTAAATCAGTAGGAGTCCCAGTGGATGGACTACCAATCTGCAAATTATTCACTATCCAATGGATAGGGGCTAACTTTTTAAAATGATAATACCCCTTTAAATACCAGTATACATATCCTCATTTGTATAAAAACACTGAGCAGATTCCAGGCTATGGGTCCTGCATATTCATGAGCCGTACTTTCTCCCACCCTCCTGCAGTTGTTGGACTTCAGACTCTTTATGAAGGTTAAGACAGAGACTTGTGTCACAGAGGGACAAAGTATCTGAGGTTGTCTGGTTTATACAATATGCTTTATTGTGGACCTGCTATAATACTTAAAGGGGTATTCCAGTACCCAACAGCTGATCCCTTATCCGCATGATAGGGATAAGTGTTTGATAGAGAAGGTCCAACCACTGGCCCCTCTGCAATCTCCTGAATGAGGACCCAGCTGAATGTAGTACAGTTAGTTCAGCAATTGGCCATTTCCAGCAGCGTCATATAGAATGAATGAAGCAGAGGTGCTCATGCTGGTCTTGCCACTTAATTCAGCTGGGAGAGCCAGACCCCTATTTGGGAGAATGTGGGGAGTCCTTGCGGCCAGACCCCCCAAAATGACACACTTATTTCCTATCCTGTGGATATAGAATACATTTATGGGCACAGGAATATGCCTTTAGGGTCACTTGGTCTGTTAAACATAGCAAATTGATGCCTCACCAAAAGTGGGAAACCAAGTGAAGACCTTTACAGTTCATGCATGGGGCCGTATTACAAAGGGTTGCTATAAGGCTGCATGAGCTCTCTAATGTGTCTTTATATACCTCTGATTTCATGCAAAGGCATTCAGCATTTTCTGTTAGATTCTGCATGACTCCGTACTTCCATATTAAGAAAGTATTATCAGGAACAACATGTGGCCATCTAAAAATATCCCCATTTTGGATTACGTCTTTTATATTTCAACAAAATGAGTGAAGATGAAATAACTGTGCTAAGTGCATTACATGTTCCTGTTAGATTGTGCTAGGTGTCCTGGTTAGCTATATGCGCATTATACTCCTAACTTGGCGGCAGAAGAGTTGAGATGACTGGTGGTAACCATGGTGTTCGGTCTCCAGAGCTCCTGTCACAAGCTGTAACTTCTCACTCTCTTGATGGAATTACTGTTAAGCAGCCAGAAGTGCTGTATAGCGATAAAGTGCACTGTGTTCATTCACTTATCAGCTACATAGCTCAGTCTGTAAAGGGCTGCTAAGGCCACGCAGAAAATACAAGTATGCATTCTATTATCCATCCCAACCTTATTTAGAATTTGTATTGTTGAATGAAATAAAATATTTTCCCTAAACATACATAGTTTCTGCAAATGAAAAATACTGGACCCTAAAACAAACTTCTCAGTTCCTCTGCTATTTTGCTTGTTTTCTACATTACAATATTTTAGTTCAATTTTTTGGAGGGAGGGGAGGGGTCATTAAAAATAATAGACAAAAATGACACTGGCTGCAGATCCCTGTGGAATACTGCATTTTATACTTTCTACTGTCTGCAGAAGGTGTTGCCAAAAATTGGTGTTGCCGAAAATTCAGCTCTACAACAGAAATAATTTGTGCGTCCCTGCCCTCCCAATCCCGAGACGTGTACTGTAAGTTCACTCATCTTTAGTAATAGGCTCAGCAAGCATTGGAACAGGCAGGGGTTAGGCTGTGTAATAAAGTCCATAAATGTCCAAGTGAATCCATTGTATTTTAAACCAATAGTACTTTTGTGACCATCTGTGCGCATGTGCCGGAGACCTGGTTATTATAGATTGGCAAGGCAACATAAAAAAATGCTAATAGAGTATGAAATGGAATGCTGAGCTAAATCCTGAGGCTGAATAGGGATTTTGCAATACAGTGACCTTACATGTGGAAGGGCTAACCCAGATTTACTAAAACTGGTAATATCGTAACAAATTGTTCACATTGGCTAAAGCAGCTTTATAAATTTAGAACAACGTTATACTGTCTAGACTAGCTATCACTAGTCTTATTTTGGCCCAAACCGTGTCCTAAAATTTTGGCACAAGGCATCTAATTTTAATCTACACCCTCCTTTGAGTCACGCCCCTTTATAAAAAAAAACACACTTGTAGTTAAATAAGGCGCATTAGACTATTCTTTTTGGTGCACTGTGAATAATAAATGTGCCACAATTGTAGTGCACTTGGAGCCAAAATTTTCATACAAAAGCCATAATAAATCTGGGCCATTGATGTTAGGATAGTGGCAGCACACACTAGTACATGGTGGGAAAACCACTTGTTTAGTAAGGTTGACCACCCAACACCTTAGTGACCAGCTCGTGATATTGTGACTACATGTCAGCACAATTCAGAAGAAATCTTCTGTTCCTATCTTTACACCCATACTTGCCAATACAAACCATACCCACAACTTCTGGCTTCCAGCATTCAAACACATGGACTTTCCAAATCTTCAGATCTTCCAGGTCATTCATCACATATGACACTGCTTTGGAGAGTATTACTGATGAATTATGGCATATCTGGCTTTTTGGCACCAGAATAAAATTGAACATTGTTCTCTTCTTCATTATCAGGCAAGTCTGTTGAGCAGTTAGTTGCAGTCTACGGGAAAGTGGGATTGACTCAATAGCATTCCTTACAATCTGTAAATTGCTAAATAATTAATATGGTCTTTACTATTACTGTTTATTGGTAGTATGTTATTCAGAAATTCTCTAGTATTGACTGCCAAGCACATATTGGTACAGTATACTCATTTATTTATAATTTAACTAGCTGAGTACCCGGCGCTGCCAGGTTTTTCCTACCTAATCCTTGTGGGGGAGGAAATGCAAATGCTGTCATACGCTTTCCTAAAATCCTGACCCCATATCCCCTCCTCTTATTCCAACTTCATATCCTATCCTAATATCCCGTCCTCATATCCCATCCTTATATCCCGCCCTCATATTTTGTTTTCATATCCTGTCCCCATATTCCATCCCCATATCCCGACCTCACATCCCATCTTCATATCCCATCCTCATATCCTGTCCCCATATCCAGACCTCATATCCCGACCTCATATTCTGTCCTCATATCCCATCCTCATGTCTGGTCCCCATATCCCAACCTCATATCTTGTCCCCATATCCCAACCTCATATCTTGTCCCCATATCCCGTCCCCATATCTGACCTCATAACCCAACCTCATATCCAGTCCCCATATACCACCTTATATCCTGACCCAATATCCTGTTCTCATATCTAATCCTGGTTTCTAATCCTCATATCCTGTCCTCAAGTGGGGCTGAGTTGTGATGAAGATATTGTAAGCTGAAAATAAAAGGGATGTGGCTTAAATGGTGGGTGTGTCTTTTCAAGATGGGGCATGGAATGCTGGGAGGGTGCGGCTTGCCAGCGGGACTGACGCATTCACCAGGAGATGCAGAGCGGAGCTTGTGGAGTAAGGTACCAGAAGTCCTATATACTTGTATGGGACTTGAAACAAAAGCTAATCCTTTACATAAGGGCGTGGGTTAGGGTTAATTTAACTATTATATATTTGTATTTGACATATAAGTAACATGTGACCAAGTATTAGCAAAATATCTCCAGCTGTTTGGAAGTTATGCAGTAACATATATTTCTCATAGACTTGTATGGGACTTTAAACAAAAACCCAAACCCTTGCAAATTGGGGTGGGTAAGGGTTAAATTACCTATCCTATGTTTGTTGTTGACATATTAGTTACATGTGTACCAAGTTTCATGGCAATATCTTTAGCCCTTTAGAAGTGATGCTTTAGCATACACACATACATACATACACACACACACACAATGAGTTTTATATATATAGATAAATAGGGGAAATGCTGCAAGAAAGATCCCACCAAATAAAATACTCAAGTAAAACAAAAAAAATGTATTCTGTACATTTCGTTTTTATTTTTCCATTGACATAATTTCATGTATGTAATGTATTAAGAAATATGAAAAACTATTTGTGGACTGGAAAGACTTAGATACCCATGAATCACTTTGGTCTGTTTGGAGAGGCTCCAGTTGACAAAGTTTGGGAAGCTGTAAAGATCACTATTAGAGATCACTTCTCAGCAATCATCTTTATCATCACAGGCAGGATTACTAGGTAAGGTAACCCCACTATGTGGTTAACAAAGGATCTAATGATGGTGATGGTCACAGTTCCCCCTACTTTTCCTCTCTGCACACTGACCTCTACGAAAGTCAAAGAGCATGTCTAGAAAACTCTCCCATAGTAGAGATTAAACAATCTACTGTTTCCTGCGGTCCATGTGGCTGCTATAAAGCATATCTCTGAATGTTTTTAGCAGCTCACTTAAAATGGCTTCCCCTAAAATCATATACAGAATATAAAAAAAAAAATATATATATATATATATATATATATATATATATATATATAATACATTGACTTTCTGTTTAGGAGGCTGGTAATCCTTCCTTATAGACGCATTATATTTTCAATGCAGTTGTAACACATATTTTACTACCAGAAGGTAGATGGTCAGATCCTAGCTATTGCCATCTCCAAATTTAAAATAATTCCTTCTATCTGGGGTTTATTGACTCATAGCATATCCCAATATATTTACTGCAAACATGAGTTTATGAGTTTAAGTAACCCCATTGAATTATATTAGCTGTCATGTAGCATGGTACAGGAAGCGTGAGTCTGCTGCGTGACACAGCGATCTTTGGACATGTGACCTAAAGTCACCATCTAACTACCTAGCATAAAAGGGTCAATCCCAGTGCCTGTATCCCCACAGTTTACAAAGTAACTTTAGATAGAGAACACACCTTGGTTATCCCTATTGATAGTGGTATTGAAAGGAGTACAGCTGAAACTCCAATACACCTATGCACCAATCATAATTTTAACAAAAATATAGCGCCTAAAAAATTTCGTTTTAATGTCAATAACTTAAAAATACATATGTTATATGCACACCCATACACACATGCTACAATGTACAACTTATATACGTTTGTTTATCACCGTGTAAAATGTTGATGTTAAAACCAACTGCGCTAAATGTATTCTTTCTCCTCAGCCAAAGTGCTTTGTGCTTGAATCAGCATGTTTTGTGATTCTTTGCCTCAATCTCAGCTTTAATCTTAAATACTGAATAATAGAGTAGAGGAATCATCTCATGAGAATCCTTTATTTAAAGGATATTAGTTACAAGAAAACTGATGGTCACTGTTTTCATTTACACATCACTTGCAAAAATCCCGCTCTCTGTATCCCATTATGCGTTAACTAGAAGACTACAAAATAAGCACAGATGGATACAGTGGCCTTCCAAGCAAATGTATCACCTATATTTTTATCAATTACAACCAGATTCTCATATTCTTTTCTTACATGTTTTCTTTTTATGTTTTTATTTTCAGTAATTTTTTTGGTACATCATTATTGGTGCAGCTACTGTATATTGCAAGAGGAAGACCACTTTATCCTTAATTTTATAAAAGTGTTGTAATTGTAAAGTTCTGTTACTTGTATTGTAATTTGCTGCCCCCTTTTTGACTTCATGAAAAGTCCCACACCTATGCTTTTCGTCTTTCTCTGCAGTGGAGGCAACCCTGTCCTCCACTGCACCTGTATATACCTATGGAGGATGCCAGGGGACACGGATGACATACTTCTCTATGCTCAGAAATGCTATGGATGGGATCACCACATTTCCTACAGAGAAAGACAGGGCAGCACAGGGGTGGGCCTCTCCAATAATGAAAACAAGGAACACTAAAAGTGACTTACAAAACTTTACAAACAAAAATTATAAAATGAAGGATAAAGTGTGCAACCTCTTTAACAGAAGTCATTTTTCTAGGGACCGATTGTGAATGGTGGAGCCTGTGTTATCTATATGCTGCTGTCACTTTTCACTGTAATCCTGTCCTAGATGACTACTAAAGTTAATCTACTCAGAACTGAAAGTGTCAGCCTATTATAAAGCTCAATAGGCAGTGTTTAACATTTAACAGTGTTTAAGTTTAACATAAAAACATGATTTAAAAATGTTTCCTCCAAGAATGCTTCAGATGGGCCATCTGTGAATGTTCAAATAAAAGAAGTAAGCAAAAGTCAACCTCTTCTATTTCTTGCTAACATAAATCATGCACTCTATAGGTATGTCACATATCACCCAGCAATCACAAGGCAACATTTTCATTTTTCATAGTGCAGGCTTGCTGTGTTCTGTACAGTTCCTAAAGTCCCCTCAGGTAGAGTCCCTCAAGTCCACAGGGCTCTCCTGCAGGATCCCTCTAGGCCATTATTATGATTTCTACTGTATATTAATTCTGCACATTTATTATCGGTATTGTACAGTGAACATAAGCTATGTGCAAAGGTTATTAGGATGTTTAAACTGTATAGGATGTTCCTAAGGTCATGTGATATGGTCATGTGATATGTGATCACCTGATACCCAGAGTTCCAGAGGCACAGGTAACCACAGGCAACCAGCTACCAATGGGCTTTAGTCCAGCCCCCTGATATATAAAGGGCTGTAGTCTCCACACTAGGTCTTTTAGTTCCTGCACAGTAAAGCAAGCACGAGTCCTGTACAAGTTCAGTCCAGTAGAGCTAGGCCAAAGCCTACAAGACTGCAGTCACATCTAATCTGTAAGTCTCATCTATGTCTACAAGTCAAGTCTCTACTGTCCCTACCAAAGTCATAACAGTCGCACAGTGGCCTGCAACATCATTATTACCACTACAAGTCCAAGCAAGCCTGAGAGGTTCCCAGTGTCCCAGTCACCTCTGTGAGAACTGTTATACTTCCTTCTTTAGGAAAGTTCCAGTTGCATCAAAACCTGCTTTGGACTCTCATTTAATATATGCTCTTTCTGGGTTGGTTGTCGGCGGTGCCTTCCACCATACAACCACATCCTGGCGTCACGAACACTAGGGGTTAACAACATCTTGCCCCAGGGGTTAATACCATCTGGCCCCACCACCTACACCGTTACACCCCGTGGTCCCGCCATACACCGTGGGTCACCACATGAGTAGTAGTCCCGTAGAGAAACAGGTGATAGTGTCCAATGGCAGGATGGTGTAACTTACCTGGTGTTCCCCTGTGAGCCCAGCAATGCTTTTGTCAAATAAGTTGTCCTCGTAGTGCAAAGTACAGGAATAAACCTTCTGAATACTATGATTACATAAAAACAACTTAAAAACTTTACTGAATCTTCTGTGCAAATCCAATACAATGGCGTCTTGTCAGCACAGAGTGGAATGTTACAGGCTTTAGAGCAGATGAATGAATGTTATGTGGAAAGGCTCTTTTTGCATGTGTAAACGTAGTTACTAATGTAGAGGTATATGCACATATTTTACCCTGACTTACTCAGAGTGAGATATTAATGCAATGTATAAAACAGTTTAGCAAGTTATCTCACAGTATCCCAACATGTACACTCACTGGCCACTTTATTAGGTATACCTTGCTAGAACTCGGTGGAACCCCCTTTTGCCTTCATTCCTTGTTACATACTTTCCACAAGGTGCTGGAAACATTTGTCTGAGATTTTGCCCATAAAGTCATGAAGTCATCAAGCAGTGTCTGCAGATTTGTCGGCTACACATCCATATGCCCCGTTATACCACATCCCAAATGTTCTCTATTAGATTGAGATCTGGTGTCTGTGGAGGCCATTGGAATCCAGTGAACTCATTGTCACATGACCAGTTTGAGGTGACGTAAGCTTTGTGACATGCGCATTATTCTGATGGAGAAATTCAGAAGGGATACAGCACCAAATAGCTGAGGACTCAGGCTGGTAGATGGAGCAAGGTTTTATTTGCCATCCATGTGCAACGTTTCGGCAATAAACTGCCTTTTTCAAGCATATCAAACAAAGTGACAATGTGCATATATATAGGAATCACAACATGCTGTGATTGGTTACATAACAGGTGTTATACATATATCATTATAATCAGTGACCACATCCTATTGGTTAAGTTGTGTTGTCATAGTGATTCAAATACACAAAAACTATAAATCTTAATGAGTATAAAAGACGACCATCAAAACATATATAGGCTTCAGATGTGTTCACTGGGACTTCACTTACATTGATCCATGTCTCCGATTGCATCTTCATCATATAGATCGCATAAGAGATCTAGCGTGCGTGTGTGTCAGCTGTGTTTGTAAATAAACCAACTGCGGCTGCGTGGCTCCACATCGTGTAGTTCCGATCAGCTGACCACTATAGGTCAGCTGATACAGGAGCATCATAGATGTAAATAAACAAACTGCGGCTGCGTAGCTCCATGTCGTGTAATTCCGATCAGCTGACCACTATAGGTCAGCTGATGCTGGAGCGTCATAGATGTCCGCGATCATAACAAAATGATCCGCGCAAGCGCCAACTATCTGCGCATGCGTGGTGCGTCTACATGGGTAATCGCATATCGGTGAATCAACCTGCGCATATCAAATGCGTCTGTCGATACCCGAAGTGCCCCTGACCAAAAAACGCACAGCATAGTCTAAAATATATATGAGTCCAAAAAGACTTCTATACATGTATAGTTCAAGACGAATTTATTATAGCCACGGACATCTATATAGATACTAGCACAGAAATATGTCACAAGAAGATGTCATGTTGAAACAAGGATCAATGTATAATAAACTATATTTAAATCATAAAATCTGTAATTATGCAAAAGAAAACTTTTTTTCTCAGGAGTCCTCAGTGAATCCATCATCAGCTGTAATCTTCATATAAGGTGGTGATAAATAATAGGTGAAGTGAATCTAAGAAAATATACATAAAAAATATTTTAAAATATTATCATAGAAAAATATCCAAAAACCTCATGTTGTCACTTATAAACATTAAATATAAGGATCAGGTGAAAAAAGGTAAGAGAAAAGAGAGTAAGAACAAAAAATGTGATAAAAGAAAAAAGAGGAGGGGGGGGGGGGAAGAAAATAAAATTATAAAATAAAATAGAGGAAAAAGAAAAGAGGAAAGAAAAAAAAGGGGGAAAAAGAGGAAAAAGAAAAAAGGAAAGAAGAAGAGAAGAGTGGGGGGGGGGGGAGGAAGGGGGAAGGGGAAAAAAAGGGGAAAAAAAGGGAAGGGGGAAAAAAGAGAAATAAATAGAAAAAGAAGAAAGAAGAATAAGAAGATAAAGAAGGGAAAAAGAAAAAAAGAAGATAAAAGGAGAAAGAAAAAAAGAGGAATAATTGAAAAAAGAGGGGGGAAGAAGAAGAATAAGAATAGAGGATAACCTAAATGCCTACATAAAGGGTTTCAAGCCAAAATCCATATTCAATCCCTTTGGACACATTGTGTCTAATGTATAGATCCATTTCAGTTCTTTCTGGCGCAATAATTTCTCCCTGTCACCCCCTCGTCTTAACACAGGTACATGATCTATAATGCGAAATCTTAGCTGACTGATACTATGACCAAATTCCAAAAAATGTTTAGGTAGTGGGAGATCAACCCTCTTGGTCCTAATGGAAGATTTATGACCATTTAATCTTATCCGGCATTCATTGGTGGTTTCACCTATGTAATAAAGCCCGCATAGACAGGTCAACAAATAGATTACAAAGGAGGAGCGGCATGTATATCTACCATGAATCTTGAATGGTTTGCCTGTATGTGGGTGATTAAATGAATCGCCCTTTAACATAGAATTACAATGACTACAATTTAAGCAGGGAAAATTGCCCTGTTTAAATTTTTGTGTACCTTTATCTTTGAATGAGCCGACATCTGATTTAATAAGACGGTCTTTAAAACTGCGTCCCTTACGGTATGCCATTATTGGTGGCTTATCCAAGCCAGTAGTCTTACTCACGAGTGACCAGTTATGCCTAATAATATTAGCTATAGCCTGGCTATTAACTGAATACGTAGATACAAATGGTATCCTATCTGTGGGTTGTTTGGGGGTACTATTTAATAGGGTGGATCTCTCGACTTGTAAGAGTCTGTTTGAGTGATGGTTTAACAAACGTTGTGGATAACCCCTACGTCTAAATTTCCGTTGCATTTCATCAATTCTTTTGGAGGACTGTATAGGATCTGAGACTATCCGTTTAACACGTAGCAATTGGCTCCATGGGAGTGATTTAACTGTGGGTCTAGGATGAAAACTATCATATTGTAGAACACTATTCCTATCTGTTTTCTTTGTATAGAGATCCATTGATAATCTACCGTCAGTTACTGTAACAAATGTGTCCAAAAATTGAATTGATGATTCGGACACCACCATGGTGAATTGAAGTTCAGGGTATATACTATTCAATTCATCAAGGAACAAATGAAGTTGTAACAAAGTACCCGTCCAAATCACGAAGGTATCGTCTATGTAACGGAACCAAGTCCGTACATGAGGATACCATCGTGATTTGTAAATATAAGTTTCCTCAAATTCCGTCATATATACATTTGCATACGTTGGGGCCACATTGGACCCCATGGCCGTTCCCCTGTTTTGGACATAGAAGTCATCCCCAAACAGAAAATAATTCCGTCTGAGGATGACCCCCAATAAGTCCAAAACAAGGGAACGTGCCCCTGCAGAGAGATCAGTGGATAATAGGCAATTGGCGACCGCCTGGATCCCCTTTGAGTGTTCGATCGACGTGTAAAGGTTAACTACGTCGAACGATACCAGAAGGGATCCAGGGGGGCAAACCAAATCCTGAATTTTGGAAATGAAATCACCTGTGTCACGAATAAATGATTTAGCCGAGGTGGCATGACATCTTAAAATCTTATCCAAATAAACGGCAATGGGGGAGAACACAGAACCACTCCCGGAGACGATAGGTCGTCCGGGGGGGTTCTGGAGGTTCTTATGTATCTTAGGTAAACAATATAGGACTGGTGTTATAGGATGTTTTTGAGTCAAAAATGTTACCAATTCTGTATCTATAATATGGTTCTCAACCGCCTGCTGTAAAAGAAATGAGATGTCAGCCTGGATTTCCTTCAAAGGATCCTTCCTAAGTTTACTGTAAACCGTGACATCAGACACTTGTCTAGTAATCTCGGCTAGATAAAGTGGGGTGTCCATAACAACCAGGGCACCCCCCTTATCCGCGGCTTTGATGGTGATGTCAGAATTTTTTTGTAACCTTGATAATACATCATATTCACTGCGAGTCAAATTATGCCAACCGGAATGAGTAGAATTCTCTTTCAATACATTAATCTGTTTGGTGACAACCTCAATAAATGCTTCAATTCCATTATTGGTTCTGGGTGGCATAAACTGACTTTTGTTAAACAAATTAACATCTTTTAGAGTTAACTCAGCAGATTGGACCAAACTAGTAGTGTTATCATTAAGCGGAATGTCCCGAAAATAGCCCTTCAGGCGTACCCGTCTGAAAAATCCTTCTAAATCAATCAAAAGTCCAAACCAATCTGTGTCTGTAGTCGGACAGAATGACAATCCTTTCTGTAATACATTAAGTTCCATAGAAGATAAGGATATGGAGGATATATTTACCACAAGAGAGTCCTCTATGTCGTGATCCCTCGGCCCCTCGGTGACCCTGACTGGGTCCTCTGGCGTGTGCGGATACTGGCGTCTCCTATGTTTACGGCCTCCCCGCCGGGTTTTGCGGGGGTATCCTGAGCTCTGGCTAAAAAAGAAGAAGAAGGGGGGGAAGGACCCTCGGAGGAGTCACTATCCAAAGCAGTTGACAAAAAACCTTCTTTATGGGCACGGCGTTTCTGACGATGATGTGGTTTAGTGCGTCGTCTGCGACGATTCCCGTCTTGTTCTTGACTCATCTGCCACATGTAAATACGACCACTTGCATAATCATCCAAATCGCGGTGCCATTTGCTCCTCTTGGCTTCCTCTAACTCTTGTTGATGCTTAAGTATGCGAACAGCAAGTTTCTCCTTTGCCTCCTGATACTGTTGTGAGGTCAATAGGGTTTTAAGCTGCTCCTCCACTTCTAAACATTTTGATTTGGTTTTCTCAATATCTTCATAGAGAAATTCCATATTTAGTAGCATTACATCGAAAGCATACTTGTTAGAGATTTGAATAAATTTAGTATGAAATAGATCATTGCGAGGGAACAGGTTCGGGGTGAGGTGAGATCTCATCCCACGAGGTATGCGTTGTTCCTTGTAGTATTCCCTAAGCGTGACCAGATGTAATTCCAAGGTGATCAAACGCTTAGATTCCATATCCCATTTCCTTTTCAGTAGGTCAGCAGATGGAGTGCTTAGGAAATTGGCTTCTTTATGCACTGCATTTAGGATCCTCAAAGCATCCTGATCCGTATATGAAAAGGTGTGGGGGATGGCATCACTGGATAAACTGGTATCAACAGGAGTAGTCATCTTGCATCCATCAGAGTCCAATGACCGTGCTCGTCTCCAATGGCAATAACAATGGATGATGGGGGGAGACAGCACCGATCAAATCAGCATGTGCAGGTGATCATCCGGGAATGCCAACCCGGTGATCATTCTGATGGAAGTAGTCATCAGAAGATGTGTACACTGTGGTCATAAAGGGATGGACATCAATACTCAGGTAGGCTGTAGCATAAAAAAAATGCTCAATTGGTACTAAGGGGCCCAAAGTGTGCCAAAAAAAAATGCCCCCCACATCATTGCACCACCATTACCAGTCTGAACAAAAATAAATAATAAATACATAAATAAATCATAACATACAGAAACAAAGGGTATACTAATACTCTTTAGATATAGGGATATATGTCAGAAATTTATATTTTCTTATTATATCTACATTTATGTTTTATTTTGTCAGGCCTGATGAGAGATTTTTGTTTTTAGAGATTTTTATTTTTTCTATGTGTATGATATGATGCTGACAAAGCTTCTGTTTCAATGAGGGTTTTTTTTTTTTTTTTTGATAACTATTGTCACCAACAGATCCGCTGTGATCAAGGTCCGAGTGAGGCGAAACGTTGGCAAGAACTCTTTGGATCACATTGCGGCCTTTATAATTTTATCTACCTCTACATGTATTTACCTGCTTATGTCTGTCTATGGATTAATAAATTTAGTTTGTTATAATTTATCCTGAATTCTGAGTGCTTTGGTTTTCCTGAACTATGATTGCCGAGTACCAATCCCGACCACAATAGCACCAGCGGTACCATTATTGTGTGAATACTGCCCACTCACCTCTCCCCTCTGACACTAGAGATGGTTGTGCCTGAAAGTCAGCAGTTTCTGAAATACCCAGACCAGCCCGTCTGGCACCAACAACTTTGCCTTGTTCAAAGTCAATGGAATACCCTTTCCCTCCCATTCTGATTTGAACTTCAGCAAGTTGTCTTGACCATGCCTACATGCCTAAATGCGTAGAGTCGCTGCCATGTGATTGGCTGATTAGCTATTTCTGTTAGTAAGCAATTGAACAGCCTCCTGTCATCTTACTTAGCTGATAAAGAATTAGCACCATCCCAAAAGGCATATCAGGATTATGGGTTCACATATACCATTCACATGTGTTAGGAAGCATCTGTAAATGGGCCCTATATATGCATAGCTATGGTATACTTACCCTTTACCCTAACCATGCATAAATGTGATATGCATTGTAAACCTATATAATAGGGTTCTCTGACTACCAACAACCGACCCAGTCTTTGGCAGCATTTGCCACATCTCACAAAAAGTTATGCACTCTTCATAAACAAAATGTATGACTTCTTCCCAGCAAGAAATGCAATATTACATTAATGGTTGAACATATATTGATGAGGAATGTTATGTAGTCAGGCAATTGGGACATAGCAGTACATTGCTTTCTTTCCATTACACTTAATCTCAGTGGAAGGTGCCGAACAGAGCAATTATTAGCATTAGAGTAAAAAGCCCTCATATTACTAAAACCATGTCCCAAGAGAATCAGCGAAAAAATATAATTGGTTTTCTATTGCTTTCTACAATGAGGCACAGCAAGCTCTTATTCACTGGACATCATCAGGTCAGTCCAGACTTCTGATGGTGTTTACTAACTGTAGACTGCATTCTAAGTGATGGGAAGAAGAATCTCTTCTCTGCCGGCAAATGGTACTAAACATGAAGTGTGAGGAGCCATGTATATTACAGGCACATAACAGGATGAAGCATTATATGTGAAACCAATGTACCTACTGGTCTGGCTAACCAGTTACTGCTGCTTAATATTGCAGTTGAATTACAGTTGGGGGGACGTGAGTCCTAGTGTCAGAGGATACACCAAGTCACCAAGTCACTCTGTCTTGCATAGGCGATGCATCTGGCACAGGCTGTCTTGAATATGTATAGGGTACAATGAAATGTTCAAACCATCAATGCATTTGGGAGCGAAATGTGATGCCCACTGTCATGAAGCTTGGTCCCAGTCGCAAGTCATGGATGCTCCAACAGGATAATGACCTTAAAGAATAGCATCTAGGGAAGTAGCTGAAACATACAGTCTGGAGAAGATACCTTCACACCTGAGACGTCTTATGAGGAGTGGGCCAAGATACCTTCACACTTGAGACGTCTTATGAGGAGTGGGCCAAGATACCTTAACACTTGAGACGTCTTACGAGGAGTGGGCCAAGATACCTTCACACTTGAGACATCTTATGAGGAGTGGGCCAAGATACCTTCACACCTGAGACGTCTTATGAGGAGTCGGCCAAGATACCTTCACATCTGAGACGTCTTATGAGGAGTGGGCTAAGATACCTTCACACCTGAGACGTCTTATGAGGAGTGGGCCAAGATACCTTCACACCTGAGACGTCTTATGAGGAGTGGGCCAAAATACCTTCACACCTGTGACGTCTTATGAGGAGTGGGACAAGATACCTTCACACTTGAGATGTCTTATGAGGAGTGGGCCAAGACCTTCACACCTGAGACGTCTTATGAGGAGTGGGCCAAGATACCTTCACATCTGAGACGTCTTATGAGGTGTGGGCCAAGATACCTTCACACCTGAGACATCTGGAGCAGTATCTTATAAGGAGTGGGCCAAGATACCTGTAGACAAGTGCAGAAGTCTCATTGACAGTTCCAGAAATCACTTGTTTGCAGTGACTGGCTTAAAAGGTTGTGTAGCAAAATATTAAGTTCAGAGAATCATCATTTTCGTCTAGACCAGTTTCATTATTTGTTTTTCAAAATGATTCTGCTGAACCACAATATATAAGCAATGTCTGATTTTTCAGACAGTTAATTTTCAGTTAATTGGTATTCATTATTATTTTTGTCAGTTTCAAGTTATTTCAAGAGCATTGTGAATGTTTTTGTCTTTGAACAAAAGGGTACCAACACAGCCTCCATGTCTAAGGGCTCTTTGACTGCTATCCATAAATATCTTAACATGAGGTAATGAACACTTCAAATGGTTATGAGGGTAAATTTCTTTCACTCATTCTAAAGCCATATAAAATGTTCAGGTGAGAAAACTGGCAGACAGCACGCAAAAGAGTCAATTCCCCTCCTCCTGGTTATGTCAATCTCTTCATTAGTTTAACCATTTAAGACATTTGAAGAACCCTTCACAATCTTGACAGGGACTATACCTATTTTTTTCTGTCAAGGAACTAATCTTATAGTTGCACTGATTGGGGGACCATCATTCCCTTCTTTATTGGGTCAATTTTTATTGTCTTGCTGGGTCAAGTTTTATTGTCTTGTCATGCCTCAATTTCCATTACTTTAAATATACTGGATACCCTTGCTTGGACATAGCATCTAAATAATAACTTCAAAGGAGAACTCCTGTACTTAACCTATCCCCTATCCACAGGATAGGGGGATAAGTGTCTGATCCTGGATGTATGAGTAAAAATTACCACAGACACCTCCAAAATTTTGTGGAAAATCTAACCAGATGAGTGGGGGCTGTCATAACTGCAAAGTGTTGGCCAACTCCATATTAATGCCTATAGATTTAGAATGGCTCCTGTAGATGTTATGTGTGGGTGTCCAGATACTTTTGTTCATAATACACTGCTCAAAAAGATAAAGGAAACACTAAGATAACACATCCTAGATCTGAATGAATGAACTAATCGTATGAAATACTTTCATCTTTACATAGTTGAATGTGCTGACAACAAATTCACACAAAAATTATCAATGGAAATCAAATTTATCAACCCATGGAGGTCTGGATATGGAGTCACACTCAAAATCAAAGTGGAAAACCACACTACAGGCTGATCCAACTTTGATGTAATGTCCTAAAAACAAGTCAAAATTGGGCTCAGTAGTGTGTGTGGCCTCCACGTGCCAGTATGACCTCCCTACAATGCCTGGGCATGCTCCTGATGAGGTGGCTGATGGTCTCCTGAGGGATGTCCTCCCAGCCATGGACTAAAGCATCTGCCAACTCCTGGACAGTCTGTGGTGCAGCGTGGTGTTGGTGGATAGAGCGAGACATGATGTGCTCAATCGGATTCAGGTCTGGGGAACGGGAGGGCCAGTCCATAGCATCAATGCCTTCCTCTTGCAGGAACTGCTGACCTACTCCAGCCAAATGAGATCTAACATTGTCTTGCATTAGGAGGGACCCAGGGCCAACCGCACCAGCATATGGTCTGTCTCACAGGGGGTCTGAGGATCTGATCTCGATACCTAATGGCATCCAGGCTTCCTCTGGCAAGCATGTGGAGGGCTGTGCGGCCCTCCAAAGAAATGCCATCCCACACCATTACTGACCCACCACCAAACCGGTCATGCTGGAGGATGTTGCAGGCAGCAGAACATTCTCCACGGGGTCTTCTGACTCTGTCACGTCTGTCACATGTGCTCAGTGTGAACCTGCTTTCATCTGTGAAGAGCACAGGATGCCAGTGGCAAATTTGCCAATCTTGGTGTTCTCTGGCAAATGCCAAACGTCCTGCACGGTGTTGGGCTGTAAGCACAACCCCCACCTGTGAATGTCGGGCCCTCATACCACCCTCATGGAGTCTGTTTCTGACCATTTGAGTGGACACATGCACATTTGTGGCCTGCTGGAGGTCATTTTGCAGGGCTCTGGCAGTGCTCCTCCTTGCACAAAGGTGGAGGTAGCGGTCCTGTTGCTGGGTTGTTGCCCTCCTACGGCCTCCTCCACGTCTCCTGATGTACTGGCCTGTCTCCTGGTAGCGCCTCCATTTATGTGCCATCCTGGATGAGCTGCACTACTTGCGCCACTTGTGTGGGTTGTAGACTCCGTCTCATGCTACCACTAGAGTGAAAGCACCGCCAGCATTCAAAAGTGACCAAAACATCAGCCAGGAAGCACAGAAACTGAGAAGTGGTCTCTGGTCACCACCTGCAGAACCATACTTTTATTAGGGGTGTCTTGCTAATTGCCTATAATTTCCACCTGTTGTTCCATCTGTTCTGACAGATACATTTTAGTCTTCATTAAAGGCCTGCCTGTCAGTTGGACAATGTAGAAACAAGTAGGAGTCGACACTTCCGTTGTAGGTGCTGCACGTGGATGGATCAAATCCAGACCATGATAGAAGAAAGTAATCCCAGCACTCACCATGTATTCCAAGCAAGAGTAGTTTTATTGCACATCCTTACAAACAGGATGCATTTCAGCCCTCTAGCCTTCCTCTGACAGCAGAGCAAGGCTAGAGGGCTGAAACGTGTCCTGTTTGTAAGAATGTGCAATAAAACTACTCTTGCTTGGAATACATGGTGAGTGCTGGGATTACTTTCTTCTTTCAGTTGGACAAGGCATGCCGATTCCATGATTACATTCTCCTTCCAAGTATTGTTAAATTAGCTTTCTAGACACTGCTGTCAAGACTCCAGTTCCTTTTCTATGTAGCCACCACTATCTAGTCTCGAAGAAAAACTGAAAACAGCATCACCCACACTTACTTGCTTATGCAGGGTTATAGTGCGGGTGAGGCTGAGTAAAATGCAGTTTACTTTTTTTTTCCCAAAACCATTGCTCTGTTCTGGAGTTATGGAGATAAATCCTAATATGGAAATAATTGTCTTATGCATCAGGCAAATTCCCTAGCCCCTTGGTGCATTGCTCTGCCTGCCCGCACCAGCAGTACGATGCATCCCCATCTTAAACTTGCATTAGGTTCTCCCCAGCACGTTACCAATATGTGCTGTGACCCCGTCATCAAGTACGGCCCGGTACCGTGAGCTTGGATGCAACACTTCACCGCTATACCCAGAATAAGGGAGCAGCATGACTTAAGTACAGGGGCTATCTTTGGAATAAAAGAAGATGTATATTAAGGAAGGGTGTGTGTCACAGGGCCGGAGTGCACCATTGCACCAAAAAGATTATTTGCATATTAGGATATCTCTCCTTAACTCTGAAACGGTGCAATGGATTTGAAAAAAGTAACCTGCATTCTAATCAACATCACCCATACTATACTGTATAAGCAGGTGCTATCAGTTTCCATTTTAAAGGGGTACTCCGCGTTTGGAACAATTTGTTCCAAATGCTGGAGCCGTTGCCTTTACGCCCCTCCCATAGACTTGCATTGAGACGGCGGGGCGTGATATCATGAGGGGGCGGGGATATGTCATCACGAGCTCCCAGTGCCGATTCCAGCGTTCGGAACAGTTTGTACCAAACGCTGAGCAGTGGAGTACCCCTTTAAGGCCTGCCCACATATGCTTGGTGATTCAGAGGCAACCTAGATGGGAACACTGGATGCAACAGGTTAGATCTTTTACATCCATCTAGTGACATAGCGGTGCTGGACCTATGGACCATCTGACATAGTTGCCTTTTGGTGTGGTTTTTCTGGGTTAAATTAAAAAATGACAAGTAAAATTTTTATATCTGATGCCTGTTGTGCTGGAAAGCATCTATGCAGAATTGCTGAACAAATGTGAGACCCGCCTTACTGTGACAGACAGAGCCTTTGCACAGCTATACCTGCGATATGTCCACTAGAGATGAGCGAACCTACAGTAAATTCGATTCATCACTAACTTCTCAGCTCGGCGGTTGCTGACTTTTCCTGCATAAATTAGTTCAGCTTTCCGGTGCTCCGGTGGGCTGGAAAAGGTGGATACAGTCCTAGGAAAGAGTCTCCTAGGACTGTATCCACCTTTTCCAGCCCACGGGAGCACCTGAAAGCTGAACTCATTTATGCAGGAAAAGTCATCAACTGCCGAGCCGAGAAGTTCGTGACAAATCGAATTTACTGTAAGTTCGCTCATCTCTAATGTCCACCGTTGGAGAGTACTGTAATAACGTCAACTGTATGAACTATAATATAACCATGATCCTGTGGAATAGAAATCCTTCCCTGTAGGCTTTAGAACGTAAAGTCCTTCTAGTGACAATTGGTGATCAAAAAAATGTGTAATAACTAAAATAATAGGGGTGTAACAAACAAGAAGTGAACATGGATGTAAAAGGCAAACTAATGCAAACTGTGCTGTGATCAAAAATGTTGATATGTTTGTTTTATAGTTATTAACATCCAGAAATATAATGTTTATTTATACATTGATTAATAGATCCAGCATAATAAATATTCCACAATACAGCACATTATAACCACCATTCTATTGCCTTATTTCTACCTTGGAGCTCAGACTGAACATTCTAATTCTCTCTGGAAATGATTAGAAATTGTTCAGATTCTCATTGAAATGAAAGCAGAGTTCATTGTGGTTTTCCCTGCGTGCTAATTGCTGGGGCTAAAGCAGATTATACCTTCTACAGGATCAACAGTGCAGCATTAGCACTTTCTGCACGCTGTCAACAGCAAAGGAACATCTATTTTTAATTTGCTCCAAAAAAGCATTCCTACCCACATCATTTAGTAGTCAGTAAAAGCTGAGTGAGGTATTCAAAGGGCTTCAAACATACAAGAGTATTGAACATTTTGGTCATTTTGCTGTGCTTTCTGTACAAATAATGTCCATTTTAACAATTTACATAAAAATAGAATTGATGGAGATCATGATGCCTGCCTTACATGCAATAGCTAGTTTTTAAGTAACTGTATACTGGATTTGTCAGTCAGTGGAAAGATTGAACAAGATAATACCCATTTCAAAAATGTACCTGTGCATTGCTGTGTCCTTAAAGTGTATGTTTTATTTTACATAGTAACATAGTTCATAAGGTTGAACAAAGAACAGAGTCCATCAAGTTCAACCTAAATCTTATGAATGTTTTGTTATACACATGTTTATTCCCTTTGTGTGTAACATAGTAACATAGTTCATAAGGTCAAAAAAAAGACCAGAGTGCATCAAGTTCAACCTATACCCTTTTGAGTCCCTACTGAGTTGATCCAGAGGAAGACAAAAAACCCTCATACTAGAGGTGAAAATTCCTTCCCAACTCCAAATATGGCAGTCAGAATAAATCTCTGGATCAATGCCCTGTCCCTACAAATCTAGTATACATAACCTTTAATGTTATTATTCTCCAAAAATGCATCCAGACCCCTTTTCAATTCTTTTACAGCGTTCACCATGACCACCTCCTCCGGGAGAGAATTCCACAGTCTCACTGCTCTTACAGTGAAGAACCCCCGTCTGTGCTGGTGTAGAAACCTCCTTTCCTCAAGACGTAGAGGATGCCCCCTTGTTATAGATACAGTCCTGGGCATAAATAGATCATGAGAGAGATCTCTGTACTGTCTCCTGATATATTTATACATAGTTATTAGGTCTCCCCTAAGCCTTCTATTTTCTAAACTAAATAACCCTAATTCTGATAATCTTTCTGGATACTGTAGTCCTCCCATTCCCCATATTACTCTGGTTGCCCGTCCTTGAACCCTCTCCAGCTCCACTATATCTTTCTTTTACACTGGTGTCCATTACTGTACACAGTATTCTATGTGTGGCCTGACTAGTGATTTGTACAGCGGTAGAATTATTTACTTGTCGTGGGCGTCTGTACCCCTATTGATTCACCCCATGATTTTATTTGCCTTGGAAGCAGCTGGTCACTACAGCTAAATTTATTCTTAAGACCCCTAAGTCCTTTTCCATGTCAGTCATCTCCCATTTAATACATAATAGCAGCCTGGATTTTTCTACTTCATGTGCATTACCTTATATTTATCAGTGTTGAACCTCATCTGCCACTTCCCAGCCCAAATCTCCAAGCTATCCAGATCCATTTGTAACAGTGCACTGTCCTCTATAGTGTTTACTGCTTTACAGAGTTTAGTATCATCTGCAAAGATTGCTATTTTACTTTTCAACTCCTCTACAAGGTCATTAATGAATATATTAAATAGAATAGGAACCAAGACTGACCCCTGTGGTACCCCACTAGTAAAAGTCACCCAATCAGAATAAGTACCATAAATAACCACCCTCTGTTTCCTATCACTGAGCCAGTTACTTTCCCACTTGCACACATTCTCTCCCAGTCCAATCCCTCTCATTTATGCACCAACTGTTTATGTGGTACCGTATCAAATGCTTTGGAAAAATCCAGATATACGACATCCAGAGATTCCCCCTGGTCCAGTCCCGGAGCTCACCTCCTCATAAAAGCTGATCAGGTTACTTTAACAGGACCGATCCCTCATAAAGTCATGCTGATATGGGGTCATACATTTATTTTTATCAAGATACTCCAAAATAGCATCTCTTAGAAAACCTTCAAACAATTTACGTACAATGGAGGTTAAACTAACAGGACTATAATTCCTGGGGTCACCTTTTGACCCCTTTTTAAATACTGGCACCACATTTGCTACGCGCCAGTCCTGAGGAACCTTCCCTGTCACTATTGAATATTAAAACTCTTTCAGCAGCCTCTACTCCAAAGCACCACTCAGACAGAGCATGCTCAGAACTGAGTCCCAAACTAAGATTTATGCACCTGTAACCAATCTATCTCTCCCCCTAAAGGCAGAGTAGAGAAAAAAAAGTGAAAAGGCTGGTTAAAATCCTACCAGTGATCCCACTATGTGCAAATGTAAGTACTCACACAAATGTTCTTGCACTATAGGCAGTCACTCCAACTCCACAGATTCACTATGCACAGCAGATATCTCCTGTTTTTAAAACTCTCTTTCAGCAGCCTTTCTTCCAAAGCAACACTCAGAATCAAATGAATAGTAAATGTTTAGGCCAGGTTATATTTATAGTTTCACCGAAGAACAAGCCTCTTTTTAGAATCGCAATGTAGATTATAAAACATAACCTTTATTAATCCCCAAATAAAATAAACATCTAATATGCAAATAGTGATAAACAAAAAAACAAAAATGGGAACACTCCACGAAAAAAAACTAATATTAGTGTCCCGGGGGTCACGGGCCACGGAGCAGACACTAAACAGATAGAAAGGATGGATGTAGAGGTGGGTATAGTAGGTACACTAGAGTAATCTAGAGAGTTAGATGTTAGATTAAACCTCAGTTATAATGATAAGGATGTGAAAAAATGGGGGTAAGTGCACTCTAGATCTACAGGCACCATGCCTCTGTCCCTTCCTTTTGAGGGACCCACCTCCTTAACAGGGTGGCCTCAACCATGGTGCCGTTCCCTAACTTAACTAAGTGAGGGGGGGGGGGGGGGAATTAAATAATAATAATAAACGGTCAAGTAAGAAAAAAGGTGTAGAGATAACCTTATATGCTTTGCGGTCCGCAGCTGCCGGGACACCCCATTGTGAGTCACCAAACACAAATCATATACAGTCATTGCCGTAAATGAAGTCATGGCCGAGAATGAAGTATTTCTTACAGAAAAGGGAGGAAAAAAGCTAATTGGACATAATGTCACACCAAACTCCAAAAATGGGCTGGACAAAATGATTGGCACCCTTTCAAAATTGTGGAAAAATAAGATTGTTTCAAGCATGTGATGCTCCTTTAAACTCACCTGGGGCAAGTAACAGATGTGGGCAATATAAAAATCACACCTGAAAGCAGATAAAAAGGAAAGAAGTTCACTTAGTCTTTGCATTGTGTGTCTGTGTGTGCCACACTAAGCATGGACAATAAAAAGAGAAGAGAACTGTCTGAGGACTTGAGAACCAAAATTGCGGAAAAATATCAACAATCTCAAGGTTACAAGTCCATCTTCAGAGATCTTGATTTGCCTTTCTCCACAGTGTGCAACATTATCAAGAAGTTTGCAACCCATGGCACTGTAGCTAATCTCCCTGGGCATGGACGGAAAAGAAAAATTTATGAAAGGTGTCAAGGCTGGATAGTCCGGATGGTGGATAAGCAGCCCCAAACAAGTTCCAAAGATATTCAAGCTGTCCTGCAGGCTCAGGGAGCATCAGTGTCAGCGTAAACTATCCATCGACATTTAAATTTAATGAAACGCTATGGCAGGAGACCCAGAAGGACCCCACTGCTTACACAGAGACATAAAAAAAAGCAAGGCTACATTTTGCCAAAATGAACTTGAGTAAGCCAAAATCCTTCTGGAAGACGTCTTGTGGACAGATGAGACCAAAATAGAGCTTTTTGGTAAAGCACATCCTTCTACTGTTTACCGAAAACAGAATGAGGCCTACAAAGAAAAGAACACAGTACCTACAGTGAAATATGTTGGAGGTTCAATGATGTTTTGGGGTTGTTTTGCTGCCTCTGGCACTGGGTGCCTTGAATGTGTGCAATGCATCATGAAATCTTAGGATTACCAACGGATTTTGGGTTGCACTGTACAGCCCACTGTCAGAATGCTGGGTTTATGTCCGAGATCTTGGGTCTTCCAGCAGGACAATGACCCCAAACATACATCAAAAAGCACCCAGAAATGGATGGCAACAAAGCGCTGGAGAGTTCTGAAGTGGCCAGCAATGAGTCCAGATCTAAATCCCATTGAACACCTCTGGAGAGATCTTAAAATTGCTGTTGAGAAAAGGTGCCCTTCCAATAAGAGAGACCTGGAGCAGTTTGCAAAGGAAGAGTGGTCCAACAATCTGGCTGAGAGGTGTAAGAAGCTTATTGATGGTTATAGGAAGTGACTGATTTCAGTTATTTTTTCCAAAGGGTGTGCAACCAAATATTAAGTTAAGGGTGCCAATAATTTTGTCCAGCCCATTTTTGTAGTTTGGTGTGACATTATATCCAATTTGCTTTTTTTTCCTCCCTTTTTTGGTTTAGTTCCAATACACACAAAGGGAATAAACGTGTGTATAGCAAAATATGTGTTACTGCAATCCTTTTCTTTGAGAAATACTTCATTTTCTAGAAAAATTTCAGGGGTGCCAACGTTTATGGCCATGACTGTACATGTATAAAAACATGATCACTGGTACATAGTCCACTACCAGAGAGTGAATAAAATCATGTAGGTCCAATAACTGTCCAACGTGTTTCTACCATCCAATGTTCATGGTTTCATCAGGGAACCAAAACAAATACCACACAACTGTGGTTATAGCCAATGTAAAGATACCATAATAATGCTTATTAAGTGTATCAGGCTGGTAAATATTTCGCAAAATTAGCCTTATACACAGGGATTACACAAAGTGGAGATTTTTATATGATGTACTATAATAAGATCCTATCAAGGTATTATAAGCAGTAGATAATATAATAGTCCAACTAGGTGTGACTAGATGTGAATAGAACAAAAGTTGCAGGGTAGATATATATATATATAAAATGAACAGTACCGACACAGTTAGAGTATTATATAAGAACAGTATAGGCACTGCTATATTAATATTTTACCCAATGCTTGGAAATCTGGGACCAAATCAGTACCTTAGATGATTGAGATACTGATACCAATATGAGAAAACTATCGTCCCAGTGAGAGCTAACAGATACAAAAGTAGCCCAAAAATAGACAGCTCCAGTGGTTAAAGATAAACAAAAACAAAAACCATATTAAGTGGGGGAGTGTGTAATGGCGCACCCCATGCTTGCTACTTATCTACTGCTGTCAGTGCCATCCCTGATAATGGTGGTAGTGGGCACAGCATCAGATGACAGGTACCATTCTAGTCCACCG
This sequence comes from Hyla sarda, assembly GCF_029499605.1. Taxonomy (NCBI): domain Eukaryota; kingdom Metazoa; phylum Chordata; class Amphibia; order Anura; family Hylidae; genus Hyla; species Hyla sarda. The sequence continues at coordinate 315,982,446 of NC_079189.1, read as the reverse complement.
ATATCTGCCACACTAAACTCACCCATTGGAGTCTGTTAAATACCCCGCCGTGACTGGTGAGGCTTCCGGTGCGATATGCATGCTGAATCTGGCGTGCGTGTCAATAACCGGAAGTACTCATCAGAGCGCGCTTGCGAGACTGCGCTTAATCAATGCACCTCGCAATCGAGCGTCTCACGGTGCGTTCCAACTGCTGGATCTGATGTATCGGCAGCTCATATTGGGGCGTGTTGTGATGGTAATATACACCCCCAGAGCTTGGAACAGGGTAATTAAGGCTATATGAAGTATTGTAAATACTAGATAGGAAACTCTGCAAGTCCCACTATATATTTTTACAATCAAAGACCAAGGGTGGTATGGTTGATATAGATAATAATGGTAACAAAGGCTAGTATATATTAAGACTAGTGATATTATTGATTCCAGAATATATATCATAAAAGATGGCATCAGCTCATCATATTACAGTATGTATATATATATATATATATATATATATATATATATATCCAAAAAAGGACCGCACTCCCGAAAATGTGCACAGGTGCAAGCTGGACGGGCCTGGGTCAGGGGCCCCCCACAGATAGCCAAGTCAACAAAACAGCAGCACACCGATTAAGATTCAAGCGTGTCAGGCTTTATTCATCAGATGCCACAATGTTTCAACCGCTTCTCGTGGTCTTTGTCAAGCTTGATAATGACCGCGAGAGGCGGTTGAAACGTCATGGCATCTGATGAATAAAGCCTGACACGCTTTCATCTTAATCGGTGTGCTGCTGTTTTGTTGAATTGGCTATATATATATATATATATATATATATATATGCAAATAGTAACTATAAGGCTATCGCTACAGAGGCGTCAGTACAGAGGAAATGACCATAAATAATATATATGATAAGCGGGTAACCTATTTAAATTTCCAAATAGAACACATTAAACCCACAATGGGCATATCCGCAATGGGCAGGTAGCTACAGCATATGATAACGAAAAAACAAGTATACTCAAATAAAGGAAATGAATGTCAAACAGTCATTGTCACGATTCGGCTGGCAGGAGGTGGATCCTCTGTGCCAGAGAGGGATTGGCGTGGACCGTGCTGGTGGACCGGTTCTAAGTTGCTACTGGTATTCACCAGAGCCCGCCGCAAAGCGGGATGGTCTTGCAGCGGCGGTAGCAACCAGGTCGTATCCACCAGCAACGGCTCAACCTCTCTGACTGCTGAAGATAGGCGCGGTACAAGGGAGTAGACAAGAGCAAGGTCAGGGCAGGCAGCAAGGATCGTAGTCAGGGGCAACGGCAGGAGGTCTGGAACACAGGCTAGGAACACACAAGGGAACGCTTTCACTGGCACAATGGCAACAAGATCCGGCGAGGGAGTGCAGGGGAAGTGAGGTATAATTAGGGAGTGCACAGGTGAGAATACTGATTAGGCCTGCTGCGCCAATCAGTGGCGCAGCGGCCCTTTAAATGGCAGAGACCCGGCGCGCGCGCGCCCTAAGGAGCGGGGCCGCGCACGCCGGGACAACACAGACGGGGAACGGGTCAGGTACGGGAGCCGAGATGCGCATCGCGAGCGGGCGCGTCCCGCATCGCGAATCGCATCCCGGCTGGGAGTAATATCGCAGCGCACCCGGTCAGCAGGTCTGACCGGGGCGCTGCGAATGAGAGAACGCTGCGAGCGCTCCGGGGAGGAGCGGGGACCCGGAGCGCTCGGCGTAACAGTACCCCCCCCCCCCCCTTGGGTCTCCCCCTCTTTTTGGAGCCTGAGAACCTGAGGATAAGACTTTTGTCCAGGATGTTGTCCTCAGGTTCCCAGGATCTCTCCTCTGGGCCGCAATTCTCCCAGTCGACCAAGAAGAATCTTTTACCTCTGACCGTCTTGGATGCTAGAATCTCCTTCACAGAAAAGACGTCAGAAGATCCGGAAACTGGAGTGGGAGAAACAACTTTGGGAGAGAAGCGGTTAAGGATGAGTGGTTTAAGGAGAGAGACATGGAAGGCATTGGGAATACGGAGAGAAGGAGGAAGAAGGAGTTTGTAAGAGACAGGGTTGATCTGGCACTTGATTTTGAAAGGACCAAGATAGCGTGGTCCCAGTTTATAACTGGGGACACAAAAGCGGACATATTTAGCGGAGAGCCATACCTTGTCTCCGGGAGCAAAAATGGGGGGAGTTCTTCTTTTTTTATCAGCAAATCTTTTCATCCGGGATGAAGCCTGTAAAAGAGAATTTTGGGTCTCTTTCCATATGGTGGAAAGATCACGAGTCACTTCATCCACAGCGGGCAAACCAGAGGGCAAGGGAGTAGGGAGGGGAGGAAGAGGGTGACGGCCGTACACCACGAAAAATGGGGATTTAGCAGAAGATTCGGAGACTCTGAAGTTGTATGAGAATTCGGCCTATGGTAGAAGATCTGCCCAGTCATCCTGGCGGGAGGAAACAAAATGCCGTAAATAGTCACCCAGGACCTGATTAACTCTTTCTACTTGCCCATTGGATTGGGGATGATAAGAAGAAGAGAAGTTTAATTTGATCTTGAGCTGTTTACAGAGGGCCCTCCAGAATTTAGACACGAATTGGACGCCTCTATCTGAGACGATATGCGTGGGCAAACCGTGAAGGCGAAAAATGTGTACAAAAAATTGCTTTGCCAACTGAGGCGCTGAAGAAAGACCAGGAAGAGGAATAAAATGTGCCATCTTGGAAAATCGATCAACGACCACCCAAACAACTGTGTTGCCACGGGATGAGGGCAAGTCCATAATAAAGTCCATACCAATCTGTGACCAAGGCTGTTCAGGAACAGGCAGAGGATGAAGGAGACCAGCAGGCTTCTGGCGAGGAGTCTTATCCCGGGCACAGACAGTACAGGCCCGCACGAAATCAATAACATCAGTCTCCAGAGTCGGCCACCAATAAAATCGAGAGATGAGTTGCAAGGATTTTTTGATGCCCACATGGCCTGCGAGGTGGGAGGAGTGTCCCCATTTGAGAATCCCGAGACGCTGGCGTGGAGAAACGAATGTCTTCCCTGGAGGAGTTTGCCTGATGGAAGCTGGAGAAGTGGAGATCAGACAGTCCGGAGGAATGATGTGTTGCGGAGAGACCTCTACTTCAGAGGCATCAGAAGAACGAGAGAGGGCATCGGCCCTAATGTTCTTGTCAGCAGGGCGAAAATGGATTTCAAAGTTAAAACGGGCAAAGAACAACGACCACCTAGCCTGGCGAGGGTTCAGTCGTTGGGCAGACTGGAGATAGGAGAGATTCTTGTGATCAGTGTATATGATAACTGGAAATTTTGATCCCTCCAGCAGGTGCCTCCATTCCTCAAGCGCCAATTTAATGGCCAGTAGTTCTCGATCCCCGATGGAATAGTTTCTCTCCGCCGGGGAAAAGGTCCTAGAAAAAAAAACACAAGTCACAGCATGCCCGGAAGAATTTTTTTGTAGAAGGACAGCTCCAGCTCCCACTGAGGAGGCATCTACCTCCAATAGGAAGGGTTTAGATGGGTCAGGTCTGGAGAGCACGGGAGCGGAAGAAAAGGCAGACTTGAGATGTTTAAAGGCGTCTTCCGCTTAGGGGGACCAGGACTTGGGATTGGCATTTTTCTTGGTTAGAGCCACGATAGGAGCCACAATAGTGGAAAAGTGTGGAATAAACTGTCTGTAATAATTGGCGAACCCCAAAAAACGTTGGCTAGCAAGGAGTCCGGAGGGGCGTGGCCAATCTAAGACGGCAGAGAGTTTATCTGGGTCCATTTGTAGTCCCTGGCCAGAGACCAAGTATCCTAGGAAAGGAAGAGATTGACATTCAAAGAGACATTTCTCCATTTTGGCATAAAGTTGATTGTCACGAAGTCTCTGAAGAACCATGCGGACATGCTGGCGATGTTCTTCTAAGTTGGCAGAAAAAATCAGAATATCGTCCAGATAAACCACAACACAGGAATATAGGAGATCACGAAAAATTTCATTAACAAAGTCTTGGAAGACGGCAGGGGCGTTGCATAGGCCAAAGGGCATGACCAGATACTCAAAGTGTCCATCTCTGGTGTTAAATGCGGTCTTCCATTCGTCCCCCTCCCTGATGCGGATGAGATTATAAGCACCTCTTAAGTCCAGTTTGGTAAAGATGTGGGCACCTTGTAAGCGATCAAAGAGTTCCGAGATAAGAGGTAAGGGGTAGCGTTTTTTTACCGTGATTTTATTAAGTCCGCGGTAATCAATACAAGGACGTAGGGAGCCATCTTTTTTGGACACAAAAAAAAATCCAGCTCCGGCAGGAGAGGAGGACTTGCGGATAAACCCCTTTTTTAAATTCTCCTGGATGTACTCCGACATGGCAAGAGTCTCAGGAGCAGACAGAGGATAGATTCTGCCCCGGGGTGGGGTAGTACCCGGGAGGAGGTCAATAGGACAGTCATAAGGCCTGTGAGGAGGTAAAGTCTCAGCTTGCTTTTTGCAAAAAACGTCAGAATAGTCCATATAAGCCTTAGGAAGACCGGATACAGTGGGAACCACAGGGTCACGGCAAGGAGTACTGGGAACCGATTTAAGACAGTCCTTGTGACAAGAAGTACCCCAGTTCTTGATTTCTCCTGTGGACCAATCAAGGGTTGGGGAATGGCATTGAAGCCACGGTAATCCAAGAAGAATTTCAGAAGTGCAGTTGGAGAGGACTAAAAATTCAATTTTTTCGTGATGAGGTCCGATGCACATTAGGAGAGGTTCCGTGCGGTAACGCACGGTACAGTCCAATCTTTCATTGTTAACAGAATTGATGTAGAGGGGTCTGGCGAGACTGGTCACCGGGATGTTGAACCTGTTGATGAGAGAGGCCAAAATAAAATTTCCTGCAGATCCGGAATCCAAGAAGGCCGTAGCAGAGAAGGAGAAGGTAGAGGAAGATATCCGCACAGGCACAGTAAGGCGTGGAGAAGCAGAGTAGACATCAAGAACTGTCTCATCTTTGTGCGGAGTCAGCATACGTCTTTCCAGGCGGGGAGGACGGATAGGACAATCTTTCAAGAAGTGTTCGGTACCGGCACAGTACAGGCATAGGTTCTCCATGCGGCGTCGTGTCCTCTCTTGAGGTGTCAAGCAAGACCGGTCAACTTGCATAGCCTCCACGGCGGGAGGCACAGGAACGGATTGCAGAGGACCAGAGGAGAGAGGAGCCGGGGAGAGAAACCGCCTCGTGCGAACAAAGTCCATATCCTGGCAGAGCTCCTGACGCCTTTCGGAAAAAACGCATGTCAATGCGGGTGGCAAGATGAATAAGTTCATGCAGGTTAGCAGGAATTTCTCGTGCGGCCAGCACATCTTTAATGTTGCTGGATAGGCCTTTTTTAAAGGTCGCGCAGAGGGCCTCATTATTCCAGGATAATTCGGAGGCAAGAGTACGGAATTGGATGGCGTACTCGCTAACAGAAGAATTACCCTGGACCAGGTTCAGCAGGGCAGTCTCAGCAGAAGAGGCTCGGGCAGGTTCCTCAAAGATACTTCGGATCTCCGTGAAGAAGGAGTGTACAGAGGCAGTGACAGGGTCATTGCGGTCCCAGAGCGGTGTGGCCCATGACAGAGCTTTCCCAGACAGAAGGCTGACTACGAAAGCCACCTTAGACCTTTCAGTTGGAAACTGGTCCGACATCATCTCCAAGTGCAGGGAACATTGCGAAAGAAAGCCACGGCAAAACTTAGAGTCCCCATCAAATGTATCCGGCAAGGATAATCGTAAGCCGGAAGCGGCCACTCGCTGCGGAGGAGGTGCAGGAGCTGGCGGAGGAGATTGTTGCTGGAGCTGTGGTAATAGCTGCTGTAGCATCAGGATCAGTTGAGACAGCTGATGACCTTGTTGCGCTATCTGTTGCGACTGCTGGGCGACCACCGTGGTGAGGTCGGCGACAACTGGCAGTGGGACTTCAGCGGGATCCATGGCCGGATCTACTGTCACGATTCGACACAACACGCTGCGAGCGCTCCGGGGAGGAGCGGGGACCCGGAGCGCTCGGCGTAACAGTCATTTAAACCCCTAGGGGTCAGGGTCCTCCAACCGGTGAATCCATTGTGCCTCTTTTTGCAAGAGGTGACACGATCCATATCTTTATAACAGCAGGAAGCACAGACTTATTGGTAGTCACTTTTGGGTAAAATTTTGAAGGCAAACTATATAATGTTTACCATGAGCACTTTACCACTACATATCAAGAAATTACTATTCCTATTTAGCTCCGTAATTTCAAACAATTCCCAATTCATAACCTAAATAGGCAGATTTCAATTGAAATTTTGCATCTTCAGACTTGACACTGATTCAATCTTGTTCAGTAAATGCAACATTATACTTCCTTTTACATTTATTACGAATGACATAAAGTTGGGAAGTCACTTTTGGTTCATATATTTGTGCCTAGGGCACATCACTGCATTTGAGGTTTCTATGTCTCATAATATGCTAGATAACCTGTGAGCTGGGAGGCTGATGTTATCCACCAGTGATATACATATTGCAAGTAATGTAATATCTAAATCTGCCAAAGCATTCTGAATTAATTACATAAAGGTACATATTCTTCAAAACAAAGAAATAATATATTGAGATATTGGGACTTACGGTAATTTCAACACCCACAATAGCAATTTTGTTTTTAGATTAAAAAAAAGAAACATAAAGCATTTGTGACTATGCAGAATTGTTCCGTAAAGCTCAGTTCTACCTCCTAATTTTTTGTCTCACTGGTTAGTCAGCTGGTTGTAGCATATAATCATTCTGTCCTAGCAAGATTAAAGTTTGGTTCTGCTTACAGTGCCTTCCTACTGCGCAGGGCTTCTGCTTCTGCACAGAAAAAAAGCTCAATAACCAGAGCTTCAGCTAAAGGCATGGTGAAAAAACACAATTGCTGGAGCCTGTGATAAGACAGATGGTAAGGCTCCCTAAAGAATGCAACAAAGCTAAAAAGCTTCCCTAGAGCAGACAATGAAGAACCAAATTAGTGAGTAAGCATTGCCTAAAGGTACTGACATACCATTTTAGTTGTAAAATACCACCTACACATACACTTTAGTTTCCTATAAACATAAATTCTGAATCAGATACTGCAATTAATGAATCACATGGATCAATGCAAACATAAGGTCCATATGAAAGCATGTCTGAATATATCCAATCTTCAATTTTTTACCCTGTCTTTTGGGCACAGTAAATCTTAAAAAGTTAGTTTACAATTATTAGAGAATAATTCATTAGAACTTTATAACTTTTAAGGGGGTTATGCATTCTCAGGTAAATGAAGCTTAAAGAAGATGTCCAGCTGTAATAATCGTATCCCCTATCCTGCGGATAGGGGATAAGTGTCTGATCGTGTGGGGTTTGACCACTGGGACCCCCCTTATTTTCCGGTACAGGGCCCTGGCTCAGCTCAGCTTCTCAGCTCAGGCCCTGTCTTCGCCTCTCCCATTGAGATGAATGGAGGGGGCGTGTTTTGACCAGCTGACGTGCTGGATACGAAACCCACTCTAAGGGTGGGGTCCCAAGTAACAGATCTGCAGCGTATTTTAAGCTGCGGATCCACCGATGACCCAACAGTTTGCCTCCTGCTGTGCCTGTCTGCTTATAGCGGCAATCCTCGAGACCCACGCGCATGCGCAGTGTACTCACAGTCATCGCTGCCACTCTCGGCCCAGTTCAGGGATCAGGGGGAGTAAAATACGCTGCGGATCCGTGACGTGTGGCCCTACCATAGCAGAGCAGAGCTGGAGCCGAGCTGGGGCCCCGTATGGGAGATTGCGGGGGTCCCAGCGGTTGGACACCCTGTGATCAGACAGTTATCCTCTATCCTGTGAATATGGAATAGGTTAATTACCGCTGTACATCTTCTTTAATGGTGTTTTTTTGGCAGCTATAAAGTTGTTAAACAATATAATACATTAACTTTATGTTTGCAGAAATGTTTCTTTCCTGATGTCTTACAGTCAGGCAAAGTTTCGGTCCTGTGGTGGTCTCAAAGCACAGCACTTATTAGCGAAGACAATTGCAGGGGTTTTGCTTAATCTTCATCCAACAATGACCTCAATTTTATATTATTTTAACACTAAGAACTAAAGTAATTTGACTGATACGATCATACAATTTGTTCTTCTATTAATCATATTATTTGCTGGGCTCATGGAGAGTTCGTCCTTGCTTACTTTTAACAGAACGTACTTGGAGGACACAGATGTAAAAGAACTTGGTTAAAGATTTTCTAAGGCCTTCATTACAAATAAAATCATGTATCATGCACAGATGCCTATGAACAAAAAATACAGTCTTTTAATCAATCTCAGGATTGTATGAGGGCTATAATGTCTCATTTGGTGCACTCAGCGAATGCTGACTAATGTATAATTATATAATATGTATTTTTAATAAAAATAACAAGCGCAAAAGACAATGTCAAAATTGTATTGCCAAAATGAGTGATATTTTACAAGCTGAAAAAGTTATTTGTTGCCTTTCACCCTTTGTATGTTACTCTCCATATGAATTTCCCATGCAACCTTGTCTCAAAAATGAAAAGTATGAAATATTGCTTAACGCTACTTGTCAAAGCCTACAGTATGCATTTGGGAACCAGGAAGTCTTACTATATGAACCATTACAAGAGCAGTTCTCTGAAAATGTATTCTTTTGGATTAGTTAAAAAATGTTTGAAGCAAAAGATAAAGGACTGAATATCCATACGGTGTAAACAGGTTCAGTATCTATATGTGCCTTCCCCCTACAAGAAGATATTTGAATTGTATTTTCTGTGGATATACAGTCAGTGTGTAGCAAAGTATCATAGTTATTGATAGTATATCCTCAGGATAGATCATTAATATCTGATTGGTGGGTGACAATACCGAGCACCATTGCCGATCATCTGTTTAGCAGAGCCCTGACTAGTGATGAGCGGCATTGGCCATATTTGATTTCGCAATATTTCACGAATATATAGACGAATATTCGTCCTATATTCGCGAATTTTGCGTATTCTTTATATTCGCATATGCGAATATTTGCATATGTGAATATTTGCATATTCGCATATTCGAGAAAGAAAGCAGTGAGGGGGTGGGCAACTTTACTATTGGTTGCTAGGGATGTTGTTGATAACCTCTGACAAGTGTATTTGCATCATTCTAATTGGCCCACAAGTGAAAAGAAGGCATATGCGAATATTCACATATGAGAATATACGCATATCCGAATATGCGCAAATGCAAATATGCGCATATGCGAAGATGCGCATATGCGGAAAACAAATATTAGCAATTTCGAATATATAGCGAATATATTCGCAATATTCATGAATTTGCGATATTCGCGATAAAAATTTGAAAGGCGAATATTCGCGCCCAACACTAGCCATGACACCGGGATGTACATTCACTTTAATAGCAGCTGAGCTGCAGCAATCCAGCATAGCCATGACACAATGTATGAAGCCAGGGCCTCCAGGTCTGTTCAATGTGTACATCTAGGTGTCATCGCTCTAGCAAACAGTTGATCAGTGAGGGAATCAGATGTTACTTGCCCACCAATCAGATACTGATGGCCTATCATGAATGTAGGCCATGAATCATTAAAGGGGTACTCAGTTCCCTTGCTTTCGGAGCTCCGCTGCCCAGCGTCCGGAAGTTATTGTTCCGAACGATGTGTGTGTGTGGGCTTCCGTGTTCAGGGCCGCCCCTCGTCATGTCACGAACGCCCCCTCAACGAAAGTCTATGGGAAGGGGGCGGGCGTGATGTCACAAGGGGCGGCCCTGAACACGGAAGCTTGCACACACATCGTTCGGAGCAATAAATTCCAAACGCTGGGGAGCGGAGCTCCTAAAGCAAGGGAACGGAGTACCTCTTTAAGTCCTGGAAACCCCCTTTAGAAGACAAGCTGTGTGGGAATATGAAAAAAACCTCAGATATGTAGCACAACAATGCTTAATAAAAGGGCACTCAATGTTTTTCAGAGTTACAAACTACATTTATCTATAGATCACAATTCAGCTGTTTTCATTTTGGTAACAACTGGTATATGTAAGAGGCTGGATATAATACATCTGCAATCAAAAGTATCCACCATCCTCTATTGCAAATAATATTTATTTGCAGAGGTTCAAACTAGAGCATTGCATTGGGATGGTGACCAGCCCCAAAACATGCAGGCGCGAGCGGTCAGGAGGCTGCTGCGGGCAGGAGCGGACAATTAGGCGCTATGCCTGCAGGTCCCGCAAATCCTGCAAAATCCCGCACTGCCGCAGCCGGGGTGCCGGCAAAAAGGGAAAGATGCCTGCCGCCGACAAAATAATAATTATTATTTTTATTTCCCAGCCTGAATGCCTGTGACTCACCGCGCCGCAAGGGGGAAGGGAAGTCTGTGTATGCATTGAGTGTGCGTGCGCACACAGCCTCCCCCTCCCCTTGCGGCGCCGTGAGTGAGGTGCAGGCCTGGAAGGGGATCCACGCTCGCACATGGATGCAGGGGATGCTGCTCCGGAACCACAGCTCAGCTTCAGGTACCCCACTCTTGTTGTCACCCCTGTTCCCCCACTCCCCTCTTAGCCCTCTGTCACTCCTGTCTTCACCCCTGTTCCCCCCCATTCAGCCATCTGTCACCCCTGTTCCCCCCCTTCAGCCCTCCAAACCCCTGCTTTACACATGGGGGTATGTGCAGAGCATTGCACCCTAGTTTCTGTACTACAGCCACTAGAGTGCAAAGCTCTGCGCATATCCCCATGTGTATAGTAATGTACAATGTTAGCAGGAGCGGGCGGGATTGGACAAAGATATTGTAGGAGCAGGCGGGAGTGTAGAAAACACCCTGCGGGAGCAAGCAGAAATGGACAGAAATTCACTGGGAGTAGGATAAAAAAAAAACAGTCCCGCGCAGGGCTCTAGTACAAATGCTCCACTGTTTGCAAAAAAAAAAAAATACAATGTAAATAGATAAACACAACTAATATAACAAGTGGCTTCTCGAAATTTAGAGCAAAATGGCACTACAAAATAACTATCCTTTTTTTTTACAAAGGGCAAATAATGCATTATACAGACAGATTTGTTTAGTACTTATTAGAGCACCCTTTTGCTGTTATGTGATTGTGATGCATAGCCAGGCACTATCATTGTTTTTGAGAAATCTTAGCCCATTCCTCATGAGAATGGCCTCCAATGTATTAATTGTATTGGGTCTGCATGCTATAACTGCCTTCTTCAAGTCCAACCTAAGATTTTTTTATGGGGTTCAAGTCAGATGACTACAATGGTCACTACAGAATCTTCCAGGACTTCTATTGAAACCCAACTTTGGTGGACTTTGAGTTATACTTGGGTTCATTGTTCTGTTGGAAGGTCCAATGATGCCTAAGCTTTAGCTTCCTCACAGAAGACATGACATTATCCATATGTAGGACATTTTCCTGCATGCTTTACTGTAGGCAGGGTGTTCTTTTAGGTGTATACATTCTTTCTCCTGCAGACATACTGCTGATCCATAGGCCCCATAAGTTCCAGTTTTTACTATTTCATTATTGGCTTATGAATTAGATTTTTGGCTTCTTTGACTTATTTTATTTTATTTTTTTAATAACTTTTCTTGTGCTTTTGGGTCAGTAGAGGTGTACTTTTGAAGTTGGGCATGAAGACCCTTAGTGAATATACTGTACAAATGGAAACATTAGTGCTGGCTGCTGCCAAATATTGCTGCATGTCTTTTGCAGTTACTCAAGGGTTTTTGACCAATAACCTCCATGGGAATCTGGTGGAGGCCAGTGATGTGTCCTCTTTCTGCCACATCCAGGTATAGTAGCCAATGTTCATATAACTGTGAACTAAGCTTCCAACTATATCTCTAGGAACATTTAGTAACATTTGCTATGTTTTTGTATGCCTTTTCCTCTTTGTTAAAAGCAATAATCTCTTCCCTTTCTCTTTACTTATTTCTACCACGCCATAAAAAGTCACAGTCAACAAAGCCAGTCCAGGTATTTGAAGTAAATAAAGCCCTTGAAGCTGGAGACAACGCCCAATTTAGGCTAAGTTTCCACTTGGTTTTTTTTTGTTGGCAGTTTTTGGAAAACTGCCACTGCAGTTTTTGAGCCAAAGTCAGAAGTGGATCCATTTGGGAGAAGTGTAAGTCCTTCCATTATATGTCCTATTCCTTTTGAATACACTTCTGGCTTTGGCTCAAAAACAGCAGTGGTCAAAAACTGCCAGAAGAAAACCAAGTGGAATTTAGCCTTACCATTGAATAGCTCTGACACTGCAATAGTCGGTAAAAGTGCTATTTTGTGCTGAATTTGGTGAAACCATTTTGTTGCACTATTTACAGTGTTGATGTTCAATAATAGTTTTTTTTTTGTTTGTTTTTTGTTTGTAAACAGATGTTTGTACATGTTTGTACATGTTTTAAATTAATCTACTATGAGTGTTGAAAAACTGTTTGTGTGAGAGACTTCCTCGTGCTTGAGTTGCTGAGTTGCCCATAGTAACCAATCAGATCGCTTCTTTCATTTTTGAAAAGACCTGTGAACCGATTGGTTGCTATGGGAAACTCAGCAACTTGGGACAGGTTTGAGAAATCTCCCCCTGGAAGTGTTGGGATACATGTGGTTGGTCATATGCTGTCAGTTAAGTAGAAAGTTACAGTTTGGGTTTAACTGATATAAATGCTAAAAGAATTAAAGCATGAAACATGTAGAATATAAAAAATCTATTTGTACCAGTTTAATAATATATTTAACATTATCTATCTCTGCTGACAATATGCGGTAACTGATCAACACGTTGTGTTAGCGAAAGTAACACAGTCAACATCAAGCCAAAGAGTCAGCAGAACCACTGACAAATAAAACGAGTAAAACAAAAAAGAAGCCTGGTTGGCATAAAGGTGATGTCACCACAATTCTTTTTCTCCTGGTAACATAGTTGAAACCACACCGACTGGTTGCCAGGGAGCTGGAGCAAACTGTTCCTGAGCACTACAGAAATGAAAGGAAGGCTACGGAGATCTGCTTCGAGCACCAGAAGCACAATGAAGAGCTGGGCCTCTTCAAAACAGGATCTTCTACAAAATGAACTTACTACGAATTTTATCTTCTAATATAGGAAAAATGTATGTTCCATCGAAAAGTTTTTTTCTTTTCAAATAATAAAAATAACAAAATATCCAAATTCTATAGATGTGTGTTTTTTAGATATTCTCTCACAAATAGCATTTATAATAGCTACATTTCTATGACAATAATTTGGGCTATGGTGGAATCTTCCACAAATCTTGTAAATTGATATGCCAAATTAACAAAGAGTTTCCTGCATGTGCCCTGTAATTTTTCATTAAAGGGAATCTGTCATCAGCATCACCCGCACTAACCTATTGGTATAGGCTTGTAGTGTGGGTGACACTGATGGCAAATGTACTTAACATTTTCTGATGCGTGCCCCAATGTCACCGATATTCCTAATATTCCTTGTAGGGTAGTCCAAGGAACTAAACTTTTTAAACACTTATCCCCTATCCACAGGATATCTTATGTACAGGGCCCTAGTTACTTACATGTCCTCAAGGCAGAGTGGTCCTACCTTCTTGGGCAAGCCCAAGTGATGGCCCGCTCAGCCAATCACTGGCTGCAGCAATGGACGCCTCTGCCAGTGATTGGCTGAGTTGGCAAAAACCTACATTTGTTTATAAAGATGCAGGGCTGTAGTGGGTGAGTAGCCGGGGGCCCTATACAGAAGACTGCAGAGGGTTTCTGTGGTTTAACAGACTACAGGATCAGACTACATAGGGTTAAGTTGCAGTCCGTTTCTGTGGAGACACAGTTTTGAATAGGAGCTGTAGAAAAAAAGAGCAACATAATTTATTAGTTGTTAATGAGAAAACTTTTCTGAACCCACTGGCAGTGCTAAATAGGCCTCAACACTGATTATATTCTATTTATATACTCTTTTATGGGAAGGGGAAATTGTACCCCTGGGTGAACCCCCCTCAGTACCCTCAGTTTCACAATGAATTTTACATCAAATATGAATACTATATAAATGTAGGAAATGACCCAATACATTTATAAGTAGTTGGAAATGCAACAGATTGACCCATTCTAAGGATTCCGTATGAATTTCTAAGTACCATTTGAAGATAGAATAACCTTATTGTAATATAATGTTTCTGTTTTGGAAAGCTGTAGGAAATGTAGTAACTGATAACCTTACAATGGTTTTGATAAGGAATTAAAATAGTTATGCCAGTATTAGTAGTGTTACAGTACGTAGCAAACAGGAGAATCATCTCTATTTTAATTTGTAATATTTTTGGAATTCAGTGCCTAATATGTGATGTCTTATTAGTCGATATATTTAAACTTAAAATTTAATATAGACTATGTAGCATTGGTGCCTTCACCATTTTCGCATGTGCAATTATTTGTTATAGTAAATTCTGGTTTGCATGTTTTGAGGAAGAAACTAAACATACCTTCATTTCACATTGAGCACAGATAAAGCGTACACTGCAGAAACTTGGTAAGCGCTATTTTGAAACACAGCCATTTCCACTGCGGTTTTCTTAGAGGTGAAAAAGTGCTTATTACATAGAGCATCCTGTAAAACACTTTGTCTGCTTACCAAGACTTATAACCAGTATCACTTACAGATTCAATAATGACAAATAAAGTATAGACATAGAGCTAAAGTATTGTAAATGCTGATTTCACCTAATATATTTATAATGTGGTTAATCCGTGTAGCAAAGTCAACCGCAGGATATTTGTAACAAATTTACTACCTTCATACCATCCTTTAGAAAATATATATGCCGAATACTTTTAATGCACGTCATCATTATTATGATTATATATATATATATATATATATATATATATATATATAGTCATTTAGTATGTGAAATGATGAACAGAAGATACACACAAAAGTCTGATGACAGCTCAGAGGTGTTAATGCCTAATAAAACAGATGTTTGACATGTAGCTACCTCTCCGAAACTACTGGACGGAGTCAGAAACCTTATAAATCACAGTGAAAATGCCCCTAATCCCAAGGATGGTCTGCTGGATACTGGATTGTTACTGGAGTTCTGATCACTTTCTGCTGAAATAAATGAATCTTACAGAATCCACTAAATGAGCCAGATATCATGGGGGAGATTTATTAAGACTAGCATGCTGCCCCAATGTACTCCAGTTGAGATGTGCCAAGTAGCATGTCCCATAACTTCTAACAAAAATGCATTCCATCACCATTCTAAACAGAGAGACTGAAGAAACCTTTCAAAAGTCAGTATGACTTTTTATAGATACAAATAGTGTTATTTGTGTCAGTATGAATGTGTGTAGTGATTGCATTTAAAAATGCCCCCCCCCCCCCCCCCCTATCTACAAGACAGGTCTTGCTTCATGTTGTTACAATGACTTTGGCCAAATAACTTTGTCTAACATGAAAAAAATTGTTAAATGATTCGCATACATAGAAGACCGATAAATCTTACACCTGTTATCACAATAACACACAATCTAATAAGGTAAATAATAATAATAACACACATGATCAACATATTCACTTCAGAAATGTAATAATCTCTCTATATATACTGTATATGGCTACTTTCATCACAAACTAATTGTGATCATAAATCGACTCTATATAAAATGTGTAATTTCTATTAAATCATCAAAATGTTACAAAACTATATCATGTGCTTTACACCATACTAAAACAGAAAGAACAGAATGCGAATCGGCACTGGTATAGCTGACTGCCCTTGCTTGTCGGGTAGGGATTAGTCGAACATGCTGATTTATGAACCGGGATCTCGGGAGGTGCTCAAAGTGACTCCAGTGAATATCGAAACATAAAGATAAGTAACGGAGCACTCACCTGGTCAATCGTCCAAATGCTGGCAGACTGTCACCGACGTGTAGTCATATCTTGGTAGGGAGGCCGACGTCTGAGCTCCCCCATACCATCCACCGCCTCCCAGCCAAGATATGACTGCACGTCGGTGACAGTCTGCCAGCTTTGGGACGATTGACCTGGTGAGTGCTTCGTTACTTATCTTTATGTTTCGATATATCATGTGCTTATTTACAGAGCTATCACATGGTGTATGTAAAACTTGTCACAGGAGACAGCTTACATAAAAATATTGACTTTATTTATTTACATCTGTCACATGAGGTACAATACTTTAGCTTGTGCCCTTTATGAAATGTATTCCTAAAGTCAGAACTAGAACTAAAGCTATGAGTTCTTCGAAAACTTTACTTTTCATTCAATAGGAGACAGGATCCCCCCCAGCATGAGGACAGCATCCCAAAAAAGTCTTTTTTCAGATGTATTGGTATGAAATTTCTGAATGATCATGAGAAATTCCTCCAGCCAAGCTACTTTTAAAGCAACTAAACACATGTACAGTAACTGGGACAATAGAAGGTTTACAAGAGATAGTACACAGTCGTCATAACGATCTTATTAAGTAGACATTATATTAAATACAATGATATTAAAATTGTAATGAATAAATAAAAAAACTAATACAAGAGTTACCATGCTGATAAGTATATTCATTATTTTATTCCCACAAGAGATATTATGTCGCACCGTATTAGGCATTAAAAAGGGTTAAAGGATCAGCTTGAAATAAGAGGACATCTGCACGCCAGACGAGCAGCTTTATTAATACAGTATATTCAGTAATATTCGGACTTGTAATTGTTTGGATGAGGACTGTTTCATTATGGGAATAGGCATGCACATGACGGCGGGAGGCCAGACTTACACTAATTCCAGTAGACAGTACTGTGTGGATGAAGTATACATGCATGATTTCATCATCGGCCATTGTCAAACTACTGACTTCAATTAGTGCTGGAGCGGGGAAAGCACTCAGCACTTATCACAGATAAGCCTTGAAACGTGACACAACAGAGAAAACCTCAAAGTGCAAATGTAGCAGAACTGAATTTGTTATTTATCTCTCTGGTTCTGCATTGTTTCTGCACTGTAATAACACTCTTCTTGTAGCAGGCTTGCCTATAGTCTACATGAGGAGTTGTGCCAAATATCAAACTAAGCATAACTACATACAGTTATTAGGCTCTTTAAAGATCCTAGATTTGCCCGTACAGTAAACACATAATAAATAAGAAGTAGCACTTTACCTTGCTGGAGAGGTCTCCAATACACGATGCAGAGCATGCTCTACTCTCAGCAGTGTTACCACTGACTGATGCTCTCCATCCCAGCTTTGTGTCCACATACAAAAGACACTGCCATGCAGGTGGGATGTAGTCAAAGAGGTCTCCAGATCCCACCAGAGAATTGCATACACATACAGTACAAGTCACCGCTGCTTTCTACTGAGCTTTTGCAGCTGCTGAGCAAAGATGCTTGAAAGTAACTCCACCCAGCTGACATCCCTCTGAGCATGTCCTGTATGTAGGAGCTAGGGCAGGCACACCTTCCTTAATGTGCTGGCCTTCCCACTTCTATTTCCATGGATTTTAGAGTACGAGAAATCAAATATTTAAAGAACTTCTATAGCTGTATATACGAATGCCTGGAAAAAAACTAAAAGATATGTATTGTTCTAACTTTGCAACCTGAGCTGAGCACTTTATGCAGGAGTCACAGAGGCAATATATATATATATATATATATATATATATATATATATATAGAGTAATCCAAAGAGAAACGGCACTCCCGAAGCTCAATATATATGAGTGCACGCAGAACCAGACCTTGGTCAGGGGTCCACAATTCACAGAAAGTCCATATAAATCCGCAGCACACAGGTCCAATATGGTGAAAAAAGAAAAAAAACTTTATTCCATCATGTGAATGTCATACAGCGACGTCTCTGCTGGCTCTTGAGGAGCTTGAGAAAGGCTGGGAGAGCCAGCAGAAACGTCGCTGTATGACATTCACATGATGGAATAAAGTTTTTTTTCTTTTTTCACCATATTGGACCTGTGATTTATATAGATCTATATATATATATATATATATAGAATAAAATACATTTTACTATAGTCATGGGGGGATTTATCAGTTGCTTTTTTTTCTCTCTTTTTTTGTGTATATTTTTAAAGTAGTTGTTAAGCACATATTTTTTTAGCAACATTTATAAAAACACACAATTCTTCATCAATTTTGTTAAAAAAAAATGTATATACTGCAACTGGTCGAAGTAGAGGTGCACCTAAATTTGTGACTTTTAAGAAAATGCACTAATGAAATTTTTCAGTAAAATACATGCTAACTACAAAACCACACCTCCATGTGGTGAAAAATGTAACCCATGTGCTTGCGAAAAAATCATAATGAATTCTGTACAAACAAAATTCACCACGTTTACCACTCTTTACAACCAATATAAGCAAAAGCAGCTTTATTACAAAGCAGGACCAGACTGGGACAAAAATTCAGCGATGGCTTTTGTTAGCTTTTGTGTGCTTGTGGGTTATGGCTGACGGGGTAGATCAGGACTGCAGGTTTGACAGCTGTTCTTACTGCAGAGCAAGAAAAGAGGTTCAAGCAGTCACCTCACTTCTGTCTCAACTACTACTCTCAGCCTGTGTCCTGTGATAGAAAAGCTCAGATGAACTGCATCACCTCTCTAAGCAAGTCAGCCAACTGAGGAAATCATCCTTTAGAACAGCATAGGACCAGGGGGTAAAACTGGACTCTACACAACTCTGTTACACACTGCATGGATTAAAGGGGTACTCTTGTGGAATCAAATGTTTTCAAATCAACTGGTGCCAGAAAGTTAAAGGATTAGTGCAGTGAAAAAGAACTTATTTCCTAGCCAAAGGTTAGGGGATAAGTTATAGATCGCGGGGGTCCGACTGCTGGGACCCCCCGTGATCTCCTGAACAGGGCCCTGGCAGTCTGCCGGAAGCGGCCATTCAAACCCCTGCAGGAAGTTGCGGCCGATACATAGAGGGGGCGTGTCAGCTGCCGGGGCCATGTTTAGGAGATCGTGAGGGGTCCCAGTAATCGGACCCCCGGAGATCTATATCCTTTCGATAGGGGATAAGTTATCTTTTCCTACACTACTCTTTTAAAAAGATTTGTAAATTACTTCTATTTGAAAATCTTTAGCCTTCTAGTACTTACATAACAAATTTCTCCTGATCTGGACAGTTCCTGACATGGACAAAGAAGTCAGGAGAGAGCATTGTGGTCAGACTGGAAAGAGCTACACAACTTCTTCTGGAGCATACAGCAGCTGATAAGTAGTGGATGGATTAAGATTTTTAAATAGAAGTAATTTACAAATCTGTATAACTTTCAGGCACCAAGTGATTATAAAAAAAATTCCACTGGAGTACCCCTTTAACTCTGTTTTGCAATGCAACTCCTTGAGTCCCAATATCTTGGCATCTATCTGCAACATTATAACATCAAGGACACCCTCCAAAATGCCATTGGTCAGGATACAGTTTCCAGGGTGTGCTCTTGGGGAAATCTCTCTATATAAACCCTGAGTGGACCCCCTCAACACCGCACCGGACCTAAGAGGAGAGTGAGACTTGCTCTGTTTCCACCTACCCTCTGTTACCATGACAGGGCTATGGTGCATCACAAGGCCCAGACATCCACAGCTCCCAAGCTTGTTCCACCAGCACTCACTTCTCTCTCTTCAGTCGCTGCACCATGACCACTGACACTATATACTAAATAAAACTTCTAAATTCAATATTACCCGCATATAGTGGTAAATATCAGTTTTGCACAGGCTCTGCATACCATATAAGTTATTACATTGCAGTTATATCCAGTGACTCGGAGTTGATGATTTTTCAGATTAAAGTCCTTCGCTTCCCCTTACATCTCGATCTAAGGTATGTGTAAGATGAAGGGGTTAGAATTAGGGAAGTCAGTTTTTTATTTAAAACACTTGTCTTTATAATAAATTAAAGGTGTTGTTGGCGATTTTTAACAAACCCACTGGTTGGCTGAAAATACACTTAGTAGCAGACACTGGGCACAACTCAAATGGCGGCAGCAGGGGATTGCAACAGGTTGCCTATGCTTTTTGCTTTAAAACAAAGAAGCTCTGTACTGACAAGGTTATACAGGCATTTTTTTTTTATTATTGAACCTAACAGTTACATTTCTGGAGCCATCACAGTCAATTATAGAAGCACAAGTCAATTCTTGCAAGAAGACTCCTGTACTATATTGAATTTACATTTACGTTTATCCACAACATTGCTGTCGCCCAAAATGTCCAAATTATTATATCCTCTTCAGTTTGGACCCCTTTTTCATTAGGTATTTTTTATTAGATGAAATTAGGAGTAGATCCTATACAAAGGATAAGCATAAGGCAAAGACCTATAATTCTCCACTTTGAAACTCAAGGGGCTTTAACCTCTTAAGGACGCAGGGCGTATGGATACGCCCTGCATTCCGAGTCCTTAAGGACGCAGGGCGTATCCATACAACCGTGGGAATTCCGGTCCCCACCGCTAGCCGTTGGGGACCGGAGCCGGATGCCTGCTGAAATCATTCAGCAGGCATCCCGGCATATCGCCCAGGGGGGTCATTATGCCCCTCCATGTCGGCGATGGCAGATCGCTGGACAATTCAGTCCAGCGATCTGCGGCGATTCTGGGTCAATCGGGTCTCCAGTGACGGCCCCGAACAGCCAGAGCCAGCAGGGGTGAGGTGGCACCGGATTACCGGCCAACCAATCAGGACGCCTGCTGCGGGTGTCACTCCCGCACCCGCTCCGCCCCTCTTCCGGAGGACGTGAGCAGGTGCGGGCAGAAGACCCCGGGTGCTGGGGACCCCGATCCCCGGCCTCCCTGTGGGGATCGGGGCCCCAGGAGCGAGGGCCGCGGCGAGGGACTGTCCTGCGACGGAGCAGCAGCAGGAGGTGAGTGACAGCCTCCTGCTGTTGCTTAGCAACAGCTCCCAGCATGCAAAAAGGGCATGCTGGGAGCTGTAGTTATGCAGCAGCAGGAGGCAGACCACCACAACTCCCAGCATTCCCTTATGGGCATGCTGGGACTTATGGTTTTGCAACAGCTGGAGGCACATTTTTTCTATGGAAAAGTGTACCTTCAGCTGTTGTATAACTACAACTCCCAGCTTGCACAAACAGCTAAAGTGCATGCTGGGAGTTGTAGTGGTGCATCTGCTGGTTGCATAACTACAACTCCCAGAATGCCCATTGGCTGTCGTGACTGCTGAGGGTTGTAGTTTTGCAACAGCTGAAGGCACACTGGTTGTGAAACTCAGTTTTTTTTTTACCTAACTCAGTGTTTCACGACCGGTGTGCCTCCAGCTGTTGCAAACTACAACTCCCAGCAGTCACCTTACACCATGCACCGTACATGCTGGGAGTTGTAGTTTTGCAACAGCTGGAGGCACACTGGTTTTGAAACACTGAGTAAGGTCACAAACTCCGTGATACATAACCAGTGTGCCTACAGCTGTTGCAAAACTAAAACTCTCAGCATGTACAGTCTGTCAGCGCATGCTGGGAGTTGTAGTTTTGCAACAGCTGGATGTCCCCCCCATCTGAATGTACAGGGTACACTCACATGGGCGGAGGTTTACAGTAAGTATCGGGCTGCAAGTTTGAGCTGCGGCAAATTTTCTGCCGCAGCTCAAACTGCCAGCGAGAAACTACTGTGAACCCCCGCCCGTGCGACTGTACCCTAAAAACACTACACTACACTAACACAAAATAAAATAAAAAGTAAAAAAACACTACATATACACATACCCCTACACAGCCCCCCTACACAGCCCCCTCCCCTCCCCAATAAAAATGAAAAACGTCTGGTACGCCACGGTTTCCAAAACGGAGCCTCCAGCCAACTACTCCCAGTATTACCAGACAGCCACTGACTGTCCAGGCATGCTGGGAGTTTTACAACAGCTGGAGGCACCCTGTTTGGGAATCACTGGCGTAGAATACCCCTATGTCCACCCCTATGCAATCCCTAATTTAGGCCTCAAATGCGCATGGCGCTCTCACTTTGGAGCCCTGTCGTATTTCAAGGCAACAGTTTAGGGTCACATATGGGGTATCGCCGGACTCGGGAGAAATTGCCTAACAAATTTTGGGGGGTATTTTCTGCTTTTACCCTTTTTAGAAATGTAAAATTTTTGGGAAAAGAAGCATTTTAGGTAAAAAAAAAAAATATTTTTTTTACATATGCAAAAGTCGTGAAACGCCTGTGGGGTATTAAGGTTCACTTAACCCCTTGTTACGTTCCCCGAGGGGTCTAGTTTCCAAAATAGTATGCCATGTGTTTGTTTTTTTTTTTGCTGTTCTGGCACCATAGGGGCTTCCTAAATGCGGCATGCCCCCATAGCAAAATTTGCTTTCAAAAAGCCAAATGTGACTGCTTCTCTTCTGAGACCTGTAGTGCGCCAGCAGAGCACTTTTCACCCCCATATGGGGTGTTTTCTGAATCGGGAGAAATTGGGCTTCAAATTTTGGGGGGTATTTTCTGCTTTAACCCTTTGTAAAAATGTAAATTTTTTGGGAAACCAAGCATTTGTGGTAACATTTTTAATTCTTTTTTACATATGCTAAAGTTGTTACGTTCCCTGAGGGGTCTAGTTTCCAAAATGGTATGCCATGTGGGGTTTTTTTTTGCTGTCCTGGCACCATAGGGGCTTCCTAAATGCGGCATGCCCCCAGAGCAAAATTTCCTTCAAAAAAGCCAAATGTGACTCCTTCTCTTCTGTAGTGTGCCAGCAGAGCACTTTTCACCCCCATATGGGGTGTTTTCTGAATCAGGAGAAATTGGGCTTCAAATTTTGGGGGGTATTTTCTGCTATTACCCTTTTTAAAAATGTAAAACTTTTGGGAAACCAAGCATTTTAGGTAAAAATTTTCTTTTTTTTTTTACATATGCAAAAGTCGTGAATCACCTGTGGGGTATTAAGGTTTACTTTACCCCTTGTTATGTTCCCCGAGGGGTCTAGTTTCCAAAATGGTATGCCATGTGGGGATTTTTGCTGTTCTGGCACCATAGGGGCTTCCTAAAGGTGACATGCCCCCCAAAAACCATTTGTCGCTCCTTCCCTTCTGAGCCCTCTACTGCGCCCGCCGAACAATTAACATAGACATATGAGGTATGTGCTTACTCGAGAGAAATTGGGTTTCAAATACAAGTAAAAATTTTCTCCTTTTTACCCCTTGCAAAAATTCTAAAATTGGGTCTACAAGAACATGCGAGTGTAAAAAATTAAGATTGTGAATTTTCTCCTTTACTTTGCTGCTATTCCTGTGAAACCCTAAAGGGTTAAAACGCTGACTGAATGTCATTTTGAATACTTTGGAGGGTGCAGTTTTTATAATGGGCTAATTTATGTGGTATTTCTAATATGAAGACCCTTCAAATCCACTTCAAACCTGAACTGGTCCCTGAAAAAAAGCGAGTTTCAAAATTTTGTGAAAAATTGGAAAATTGCTGCTGAACTTTGAAGCCCTCTGGTGTCTTCCAAAAGTAAAAACACGTCAATTTTATGATGCAAACATAAAGTAGACATATTGCATATGTGAATAAAAAAAATTATTTGGAATATCCATTTTCCTTACAAGCAGAGAGCTTCAAAGTTAGAAAAATGCAAAATTTTTAAATTTTTCAGCAAATTTTGGGATTTTTCACCAAGAAAGGATGCAAGTTACCATAACATTTTACCACTATGTTAAAGTAGAATATGTCACGAAAAAACAGTCTCGGAATCAGAATGATAACTAAAAGCATTCCAGAGTTATTAATGTTTAAAGTGACAGTGGTCAGATGTGCAAAAAATGGCCAAGTCCTTAAGGTGAAAAAGGGCTCAGTCCTTAAGGGGTTAAAAAGAGTTTTACAATGCACTGTTGCCCATGACTAAGAGAACAAAAATCACTTTATTATACTCTTGTCTGGATTTCTGACACTTATGGCACCAGAGCCATTTGACTTAGAAATATACTTTTCACCTTAAATATTCAAAAGTGAATTGCAAGGTAGAAAAGGTTGGGAAACTCTGCCAGTTGCATCGCTACACCGCCTAAAAACAAAAATGGAACTTACACCTACCAATTTTTTTATCCAAAATGGA
This sequence comes from Hyla sarda, assembly GCF_029499605.1. NCBI lineage: Eukaryota > Metazoa > Chordata > Amphibia > Anura > Hylidae > Hyla > Hyla sarda. The sequence continues at coordinate 315,958,322 of NC_079189.1, read as the reverse complement.
AAATGAAAGCAGCAATGGATTTACTGCAATGATAACTTTTTACTATTATTTATTTCTCATTGCTTATATAGTACCAACATATTGTACAGGGCTATGCTGTACTATATCCAATGGCACTTACAATCCAATTTCCTTACTGACAATCTATAGGCAATTTGCTACATATATGCCTTGTCCGGTTCCAGCAGTGCCTTTGTCTTCTGTTCAACACGCCCAGCAGCTTCTCCTGTCATCCTAACAACAACCCTGCACATTGCAGGGTCATCCCTCATGAGTGACATGGCCTACCAGCCAATCAGGGCGTGGGAGCACTTGGCCAATCTGGCAATCACATTTCCCAGAGCTGGGCTATTTTAATGTCCATGCGCTGCTGCCCCACCTATGAGAAGAGGCACTTGCCATTTCACCAGGGTTTTCCTGTATCTTGTGTCATTTCTGACCTCTTGAGGCATGACTCTATGACTGCAACTAGGCCATTCTTATGTCCTGCTGATTTTATACTATGCAGCTGTATAGGTTTGACCTATTGCTTGTTTCCTGACATTGCCTTTGTCATTTGATTCTATATCTTATTGCTTGTTGCTGACCTGGAATGTTTTACTATTCTAACTACTCTGACGCTAATGCCCGTAGTCCAGTGTAGAGACCGTTGATTGGTTGGGAGCTGCGGGGATAGGGGTTTGGGCAAGTGGCAGTCTGCACTCCTCCCTACCCTGGATGTGGCACAATTTTATAGAAATCTAATCACCCAATCAATATATTTTTGTTGAAGATAAAACCCAGAGAAACACAATGTTTTTGAATGTTTCACAATGTTATTTATTCATTGTCTCTATGTAAATGTGATTCTCACTGCAATGAATAGAGAAAGTGCATAACCACCTTAGGGACACCTGTCCTTTCACAATTGGAGCGTCTCTGAGTGCAGCATAAAATCAAGAGGGCAAGGTTTCTGTGGATCAGTTTCCATGTAAATCCATATTAAAATGGGAACATTTTATGATCTAAGTGACTTATGACAAGGACTGTTCATCATTGCTAAACTAGCCGGGGCAAGGATTTAAAAAATGGTGTGTGAAATGTTATCTTGGCACACCCTGAGTCCACTGATACCTTTAGATGTAAGTTTGTACAGTAGGGCTTATCGAAAAATTGTGAAAAAACAAACTTAACCCTTCATAATGGCAGCTTTTAGCAGGAAAATGCACAATGCCACATAGGTTGTGTAGTCATGTTTCCGGAATATAACAATAGGTTTCTCCCTTTCCAGTCCCTAAATCTTAATTCTATAGAGCATCTCTGGCATAAGGTAGAACAGGTTGTTTAGAGGTTGTCATGTCTAATGTGTGGCAACTGCAAGAAGCTATTCTTCCTGCATGGGCCAATACTCCTGCAGAATTATATGAAAAGCTATTGGAAGCTATGCCATGATAAAGTGCCACCGTTATGGTACCCAAAGAAGGTCTAATGTACCACTACATTGGTAGAAGCATGCTGAGGAAGGGGTTAAAATAGAACATGAAACGCTTTCAGCCTTTCAGGAAGTACTTTTCTGGCAATTTATGCCCATAAAATACAGCAGGACTTACCGTATTTTTCGCCCTATAAGACGCACCACCGGCACCGGCATATAAGACGCATCCTATTTTAGAGGTGCAAAATCTAGAAAAAAAAGATACTGCACCAAACAGTGATCTTCAACCTGCGGACCTCCAGATGTTGCAAAATTACAACTCCCAGCATGCCCGGACAGCCGTTGGCTGTCCTGGCATGCTGGGAGTTGTAGTTTTGCAACACCTGGAGGTCCGCAGGTTGAAGACCACTGGATAGGAGGTAGTACTCACCTGTCCCCGCTGCTCCAGACCCGTCACCGCTGCCCTGGTTGTCGCTTCATCGCTGTCGCCGCGTCACCGTGGTGTCCCCGACGCTCCAGACGTCTTCTTCCCCGGGATCCACGCTCTCCGTCGCTACGCACGCCGCTCCTATTGGATGACGGGACGGCGTGCGCGACGACATGATGACATCGAAGGAGAGCACCGTCCTGGAATGGTGCAGACACCGAGGAGGCAGGTAAGGTTCCTCCCGGTGTCCTGTAAGCTGTTCGGGACGCCACGATTTCACCGCGGCGGTCCCGAACAGCCCGACTGAACAGCCGGGTTAATGTTATTTTCTCTTCAGATGCGGCGGTCAGCTCTGAAGGGTTAATACAGGGCATCACCGCGATCGGTGGTGTCCTGTATTAGCCGTGGGTACCGGCCGTTGATGGCCGCAGGTATTCGCCGTATGAGATGCACCAACTTTTCCCCCGCAGTTTTGGGGAAAAATAAGTGCGTCTTATACGGCAAAAAATACGGTATCTTTGTCCAAGTGGAATTCATAGAAATGCAAAAATATTATTCAGCTACCACAGATTCTTCAACCTTTAGTAGGAGAACAGGAAGCTCCAGGATGAACTTAAAAACCCAATAGTACAAGAAGAAAGCATAGAAATCCGCTTCTAGTACCCAACTGGATTTTCTGCTAGTGTTGTATGGAAGCTATCTTGTGCTGAATATAGCAGACTAGCGGTGCTCAGCCATATATGAATAGAATTGATAATCTTGCTTGTAGTAATACAGAAATGACGGCACTCACCACTTCTTGCTTTTCTTTCTTCTTTATTAGAAGTTCTTCATAATTCCAGGGAGGAGACACACATACTGGATGGGGGTACAACACAAAAGGCTGCAACGATGTTTCACACTTGATTGTGCTTTGTTGGGCCTTGAGTAAGTTAAAGCATTGGACTGATGTTCCTGGAAAATTGTTCCTACCCGAAGGTAGGAGATCACAGGGGGTCCCAGCGGTCGGACCCTCCGCGATCTATAACTTATCCCCTATCCTTCAAATAGAGGATAAGTTATATTGCACTACAGTTCTCCTTTTATAAAAATTTTCTCAAAATTAAATAAAAAAAAAAATCTAATTTTTACAATTACAGTCATGGCGGTAAATGTTGGCACCCCTGACATTTTTAAAGAAAATGAAGTATTTCTCTCATTGCAGTAACACCTAGGATTTCAGTAACACCTATTTTTCTATACACATGTTTATTCCATTTGTGTGTATTAGAATTAAAACTAAAAAGTGAGGAAAAAAAGCTAATTGGACATAATGTCACACCAAACTCCAAAAATGGGCTGGACAAAATTATTGCCACTCTTTCAAAATTGTGGAAAAATAAGATTGTTTCAAGCATGGGGCAAGTAACAGGTGTGGGAAATAAAAAAAATCACACCTGAAAGCAGATAAAAAGGAGAGAAGTTGCCTTATTCTTTGCATTGTGTGTCTGTGTGTGCCACACTAAGCATGGACAGCAGAAAGAGAAGAGAGCTGTCTGAGGACTTGAGAACCTAAATTATGGGAAAATATCAACAATCTCAAGGTAACAAGTCCATCTCCTGAGATCTAGATTTGCCTTTGTCCACAGTGCGCAACATTATCAAGAAGTTTGCAACCCATGGCACTGTAGCTAATCTCACTGTGTGTGGACGGAAGAGAAGAATTGATGAAAGGTGTCAACGCAGGATAGTCCGGAGGGTGGATAAGCAGCCCCAAACAAGTTCCAAAGATATTCAAGCTGTCCTGCAGGCTCAGGGATCATCAGTGTCAGCGCGAACTATCCGTCGACATTTAAATGAAATGAAACGCTATGGCAGGAGACCAAGGAGGACCCCACTGCTGACACAGAGACATAAAGAAGCAAGACTACATTTTGCCAAAATGAACTTGAGTAAGCCAAAATCCTTCTGGGAAAACGTCTTGTGGACAGATGAGACCAAGATAGAGCTTTTTGGTCAGCACATCATTCTACTTTTTACCAAAAATGGAATGAGGCCTACAAAGAAAAGAACACAGTACCTACAGTGAAATATGGTGGAAGTTCAATGATGTTTTGGGGTTGTTTTGCTACCTCTGGTACTGGTGCCTTGAATGTGTGCAAGGCATCATGAAATCTGTGGATTACCAACGGATTTTGGGTCGGACTGTACAGCCCAGTGTCAGAAAGCTGGGTTTGCGTCCGAGATCTTGGGTTTTCCAGCAGGACAATGACCCCAAACATATGTAAAAAAGCACCCAGAAATGGATGGCAACAAAGCCATGACATCACGAGCCTCCGGCGCTCCAGCACTGCACCCGACTCTCTAAACGAACGCTGAGTGCAGCAGGGAGCTCGCGGTGGTTCCCAGCGGGCAAGCTGAAAAACGCCAAGTGGAAATTGCATTTTGAGCTTTTCTATTCATTTACAGCTAACATCTGGCCGCTGCATATTTTCACTGAAAAAAACGCTGTGCGGCAGATTTGGTGTTTTTCTTGACGAAAAACGACCCCGCTCATGACTAGAAGGCATGTGAGTGGTTGTTTATCATTAGGAGCCTAGCCTACAGTCATGCCCGTAAATGTTGGCACCCCTAAAAAAAATTCAAGAAAATGAAGTATTTCTCCCAGAAAAGGATTGCAGTAACACATGTTTTGCTATACACATGTTTATTCCCTTTGTGTGTATTGGAAGTAAACCAAAAAAAAAGAGGATAAAAAGCAAATTAGACATAATGTCACACCGAACTCCAAAAATGGGCTGGCCCAAATTATTGGCACCCTTCACATAAAGGAAAACTGTCAGCTTGCTCCCCCTGCACTAACCAGCGGTACTGGCTGGTAGTGTGAGGGACGCTGATCAGTTTGATGCATACCATGCCCAGATCCTCCGCGCCGTTCCCCCATTATCTTCTTTCTTCTTGATATGCAAATTAGCTGCTAACTGGCACGGCGGGGTTACTGCCTTCGTCTGGCACTGTGACGTAACCACCACCTGGCCCGCAGCACCGCCCAGCTTATGAATATTCATGTTCTCCCTCATCATCTCCCTCTCCTCCCCGCTGATTTCAGGACTCCACTGCGCATGTGCTGGCTTCCTGTCTACACCCGGAAACCGCTTCAGCGCTACGGAGTCCTGAAATCAGTGGGGAGGAGAGGGACATGATGAGGGAGAACATGAATATTCATAAACCGGGGGCGGTGCTGTGGGACGGGCGGCGGTTACGTCACAGTGCCAGATGAAGGCAGTTTAAAAGGAAAAGAAATCCCGGCACTCACTGGAATCTTCTGCCAAATTTAATGTGTTTATTTACACAATGCAATTCACAAAAGGACACGTGTCGGCCAAAGCATTACTCAGACTGACCCAGATGAAGGCAGTAACCCCGCCCATGCCAGATAGCAGCTAATTTGCATATCAAGAAGATAGAGGATAATGGGTGAACGGCGCGGCGGACCCGGGCATTGGAAGCACCAAACTTATCAGCGTCCCCCACACTACCAGCCAGTACCACTGGTTAGTGCAGAGGGAGCAAGCTGACAGTTTTCCTTTAATATTTGGTTGCACACCCTTTGGGAAAAAAACGAAATCAGTCGCTTCCTATAACCATCAATAAGCTTCTTAAACCTCTCTGTCAGAATGTTGGACCACTCTTCATTTGCAAACTGCTCCAGGCCTCTCTTATTGGAAGGCACCTTTTCCCAACAGCAATTTTAAGATCTCTCCACAGGTGTTCAATGGGATTTAGATCTGGCCACTTTAGAACTCTCCAGTGCTTTGTTGCCATCCATTTCTGAGTGCTTTTTGACGTATGTTTGGGGTCATTGTCCTGCTGGAAGACCCAAGATCTCGGAGGCAAACCCAGCTTTCTGGCACTGGGCTGTACAGTGCAACCCAAAATCCATTGGTAATCCTCAGATTTCAGGATGCCTTGCACACATTCAAGGCACCCAGTGCCAGAGGCAGCAAAACAACCCCAAAACATCATTGAACCTCCACTATATTTTACTGTAGGTACTGTGTTCTTTTCTTTGTAGGCCTCATTCCGTTTTCTGTAAACAGTAGAATGATGTGCTTTACCAAAAAAGCTCTATCTTGGTCTCATTTTTCCACAAGATGTTTTCCCAGAAGGATTTTGGCTTATTTAAGTTCATTTTGGCAAAATGTAGTTTTTCTTTTTTATGTCTCTGTGTCAGCAGTGGGGTCCTCCTGGGTCTCCTGACATAGCGTTTAATTTCATTCAAATGTCGATGGATAGTTTGTGCTGACACTGATGCTCCCTGAGCCTTCAGGACAGCTTGAATATCTTTGGAACTTGTTTGGGGCTGCTTATCCACCATCCGGACTATCCTGCATTGACACCTTTCATAAATTTTTCTCTTCCAACCACGCCCAGGGAGATTAGCTTCAGTGCCATGGGTTGCTTCTTGATAATGTTGCGCACTGTGGACAAAGGCAAATCTAGATCTTTGGAGATGGACTTGCAACCTTGAGATTGTTGACATTTTTCTACAATTTTGGTTCTCAAGTCCTCCGACAGTTCTCTACTCCTCTTTCTATTGTCCATGCTTAGTGTGGCCCACACAGAAACACAATGCAAAGAATAAGTGAACTTCTCTCCTTTTTACCTGCTTTCAGGTGTGATTTTTATATTACCCACACCTGTTACTTGTCCCAGGTGAGTTTAAAGGAGCATCTTATGCTTAAAACAATCTTATTTTTCCACAATTTTGAAAGGGTGCCAATAATTTTGTCCAGTCTGTTTTTGGAGTTTGGTGTGATATAATGTCCAATTTGCTTTTTTCCTCCCTTTTTTGGTTTAGTTCAATACACACAAAGGGAATAAATATGTGTATAATAAAACATGTGATACTGTAATCCATTTCTGTGAGAAATACTTCATTTTCTAGAAAAATTTCAGGGGTGCCATGACTGTATGTTTATGTTTATTTTTGGTTAATTCATACTTATTAACTTATTAAGTTCCCATAGGGGACTATTACATGAAATCCTTGGATTGCATACACAGTTCCTGACATGGACAGGACAGAGCACTGTGGTCAGACTGAAAATAATTACAGAAAGAGATACAACTTCCTGTGGAGAATACAGCAGCTGATAAGTACTTTAAGGATTAAGATTTTTAAATAGAAGTAATTTACAAATCTGTTTAACTTTCTGGCACCAGTTGATTTAAAAAAAAGTTGTTGTCTACCAGAGTACCCCTTTAAGACATTGGGGGAGATTTATCAAAACCTGTCCAGAGGAAATGTAAAACTGATTGATAAAGTACATTACTAAGCTTAACATGAATCCAATATTCTCCTCCCACTCTCTTAAGAAATATGGATTTCGCAGCGTCAGGTCAGGAAAGACTGTGTTGTAAGAGACTTAAATCAGTACTGCAAGTTTCATCAAACTTTTATGAGCACAGTACCTGAACAGAGGCCAGCATACATGCTAAACATACTGCATCTACATGCAGACAGACTAGACAAGTCATTGTCTCCCTTGCACTGACTCTATACACTGCAAAAATAATACAAAAATTTAATTTATTGAGTAAATGATGGCAATAAATATCTTGGTAAACTAAAGCCACAAACCCAGCAGGCATTTAAATATACAGAGTAAATTGAACAGTGTTACGCCGAGCGCTCCGGGTCCCTGCTCCTCCCCGGAGTGCTCGCGGCGTTCTCCTCTCTGCAGCGCCCCGGTCAGACCCGCTGACCGGGAGCGCTGCACTGACACTGCCGGCGGGGATGCGATTCGCATAGCGGGACACGCCTGCTCGCGAATCGCGTCCCAAGCTACTTACCGGTCCCCGGCTGTCACGTTCCGGCGCGCGCGACTCCGCTCTCTAGGGCACGCGCGCCAGCTCTCTATGATTTAAAGTGCCAGTGCACCACTGATTGGTGCCTGGCCCAATCACTGTAATTAGCTCCCACCTGCTCCACGCCTATATAACCTCACTTCCCCTTCCCAGTATTGCCGGATCTTGTTGCCTTGTGCCAGTGAAAGCATTTTGTGTATGTCCCAAGCCTTTGTTCCAGACCTTCTGCTGTTGCCCCTGACTACGACCCTTGCTGCCTGCCCTGACCTTCTGCTACGTCCGACCTTGCTCTTGCCTTGTCCTTCTGTACCGCGCCTGTCTCAGCAGTCAGAAAGGTTGAGCCGTTCCCGGTGGATACGACCTGGTTGCTACCGCCGCAGCAAGACCATCCCGCTTTGCGGTGGGCTCTGGTGAATACCAGTAGCAACTTAGAACCGGTCCACCGGTATGGTCCACGCCAATCCCTCTCTGACACAGAGGATCCACCTCCAGCCTGCCGAATCCTGACAGTAGATTCGGCCATGGATCCCGCTGAGGTGCCGCTGCCAAGTCTCGCTGACCTATCCACGGTGGTCGCCCAGCAATCCCAACAGATCGCCCAACAAGGACAGCAGCTGTCGCAGTTGACCGCCATGCTACAGCAACTTCTGCCACAGCTACAGCAGCAACCATCTCCTCCGCCAGCTCCTGCACCTCCTCCGCAGCGAGTGCCCGCTCCTAGCCTCCCCTTGTCCATGCCGGACAAATTTGATGGGGACTCTAGACTCTGCCGTGGTTTCCTGTCTCAATGTTCCCTACATTTGGAGATGTTGTCGGACCAATTTCCTACAGAACGGTCTAAGGCGGCTTTCGTAGTTATTCTTCTGTTTGGAAAGGCCTTGTCTTGGGCCACACCGCTCTGGGACCGCAATGATCCTGCCACAGCCACTGTCCAGTCCTTCTTCGCTGAAGTCCGTAGTGTCTTTGAGGAGCCAGCCCGGGCCTCCTCTGCCGAGACTGCTTTGCTGAACCTAGTCCAGGGAACTTCTTCCGTAGGCGAATACGCCATCCAGTTTCATACCCTCGCCTCAGAGCTAGCCTGGAACAATGAGGCCCTCTGCGCGACCTTCAAGAAAGGCTTATCCAGCAACATCAAAGATGTGCTGGCCGCACGAGAAATTCCAGCTAACCTGTCTGAACTTATCCTTTGGGCCACCCGCATCGACAAGCGTTTTTCTGAAAGACACCAGGAGCTCCGCCAGGAAAAGGACCTTGATCTCTGGGCACCTCTCTCCCAGTATCCTTTGCAATCTACCCCTGTGCCTCCCGCCGAGGAGGCTATGCAAATGGGTCGGTCTTGCCTGACCCATGAAGAGAGGTCTCGTCGCAGAGATAAAAACTTATGCCTGTACTGCGTTAGTACCGAACATTTCCTGGTGGACTGCCCTATTCGTCCTCCACGTCTGGGAAACGCACGCACGCACGCACCCTGTTCACATGGGAGTGGCATCCCTTGGTGTGACTTCGGCTTCTCCACGCCTCACTGTGCCTGTGCGGATTTCTCCTTCTGCCACCTCCTCCTTCTCAGCTGTGGCCTTCTTGGACTCTGGTTCTGCTGGAAATTTTATCTTGGCCTCTTTTGTTTATAGGTTCAGCATCCCAGTAACCTGTCTCGTCAAGCCGCTCTACATTTCTTCTGTCAACGGAGAAAAATTGGACTGCACTGTGTGTTACCGCACAGAACCCCTGCTTATGAGCATTGGACTGCATCACGAAAAAATTTAATTTTTTGTTCTGCCCAACTGCACCTCTGAAGTCCTCCTCGGTCTGCCATGGCTCCAACGTCATTCTCCCACCCTTGACTGGACCACCGGGGAGATCAAAAATTAGGGTTCCTCTTGCCACAAACGATGCCTCACATCTGCTCCCACTTGTCTAACTCCTGAGGTTCCACCCTTACCGGCCCCTCCCAAGGCTTACCAGGATATTTTCGGCAAAAAGCAAGCTGAGATTTTGCCTCCTCATAGCCCCCTTCCTGGTAACACTCTGCTCCGTGGCAAGCTTCACCCTCTGCCCCCCCTCCCCATTCCCACTTCTTCTGGATTGCCTGCCGCTGATGAAGCTACCCAGGACTTCTCTTTCTTCCGGAAGGAAACTCAAGAGTCGCTCCCAATGTTCTCGTCTCTTTTGAAGGGACAAGCAGACAAAAAGAGGGGGAGACCTAAGGGGGGGTACTGTTACGCCGAGCGCTCGGGGTCCCTGCTCCTCCCCGGAGCGCTCGCGGCGTTCTCCTCTCTGCAGCACCCCGGTCAAACCCGCTGACCGGGAGCGCTGCACTGACACTGCCAGCGGGGATGCGATTCGCATAGCGGGACACGCCCGCTCGCGAATCGCGTCCCAAGCTACTTACCGGTCCCCGGCTGTCACATTCTGGCGCGCGCGGCTCCGCTCTCTAGGGTGCGCGCGCGCCAGCTCTCTAAAATTTAAAGTGCCAGTGCACCACTGATTGGTGCCTGGCCCAATCACTGTAATTAGCTCCCACCTGCTCCACGCCTATATAACCTCACTTCCCCTTCCCAGTATTGCCGGATCTTGTTTCCTTGTGCCAGTGAAAGCATTTTGTGTATGTTCCAAGCCTGTGTTCCAGACCTTCTGCTGTTGCCCCTGACTACGACCCTTGCTGCCTGCCCTGACCTTCTGCTACGTCTGACCTTGCTCTTGCCTTGTCCTTCTGTACCGCGCCTGTCTCAGCAGTCAGAGAGGTTGAGCCGTTACCGGTGGATACGACCTGGTTGCTACCACCGCAGCAAGACCATCCCGCTTTGCGGCGGGCTCTGGTGAATACCAGTAGCAACTTAGAACCGGTCCACCGGTACGGTCCACGCCAATCCCTCTCTGACACAGAGGATCCACCTCCAGCCTGCCGAATCCTGACAAACAGAAAGGCATAGGTCTTCGTACTTTATAGTAATTGATCAGCTCACAATGTGCCTTTTGTTCTCTTGTGTAAACTGCTTGATCCCACCCAGATAAAGCCAAAAAAAGAAAGCTATGAAAAGTTCAACCAAAAATGCTGTCATTGTAATATTGTGATGCAGAAAACTCCCTAAAATATAATTATATGTTTTCTTTAATATATTGTACGTTTTTCTGTTACAGAGTTCCAAATCCCCTGCTTTTCATCACACAGCTATAGAGTTACATAATACAATTCTGGCAACTTCATGGCACCACTAGGGGGAGTGCTTTATATTCAAATGCATACATCTCATTGAGCTTAGTAGTAGCTGTTTAAATCTGCATGTAAGGAGCTCCACATGGTGGATATAGATTGAAGTCACAGCTGTATGCCACAAGAGGAACATTAATGTGAGCAATCAAAGTTCAATAAAAAAATAATTAAAAAAACATAGCTCATTATTTAAACCACATGGTGCATGGTGTGAAAAAAATGTTTTTCCTATTTTGTCACAAAAAAAGCTAGGGGATCTCAAAACAACAACAAAAAAGACACCAAAACAAGTCCATGGCATCAAAAAATCCCAAAAGCAATCGAGAAATTTCCTTTGTTCCATTTTTCCCAAATTATAATAAAAGTTATGCTCAATCCTGAAGGCCTTTAGTAGGTGGGTCCTTAAAGTGTCACTGTCATTTGTAACAACATGTTCCTTCAGATAGCCAGCACATCTATGAGATGCCACCATTTTTCAAGAGATGTTTGATGACAAGATTTGGTACATATGCCATACAGGGAGGGTGTGTCATGCCTACACACAGGGCAGCTACGATATTTGTGCCGTTATTGACGACCACACTTCCCAATCTCAGATTAAGACCATACAGCCAGTGTGAAACTTCCAGCTGCAGAAAGGGCAGCAAGTTCTCCACTGTCTGGCTTTTCTCACATAAGCTTAGCAGATGTAATACAGCATGGCAGCGAAAAAACGCTGCGGCCAGATGTTAGCTGTAAGTCTATAGGAAACTGCAGAAACCCTTATCCACTTGGCGTTTTTGAGTTTGGCGTTTTTTTAATCCTTTTGCCGTTTTTTAGTGATTTTGGTCAAAAATGCTGGATTTCAAAAACGTCTGCTTGCTGAGGGTCTGGCGTTTTTTTTTGGAAAAAAAATTCTGTTTTTTCCCCATAGAAGTCTATGGGAGTGAAAAAACGCAAAGAAAAACGCTATGTGGGTTTTAACTGTGGCGTTTCTGCAGGCGGTTTTTAATCTTTTTTGGACTTTAGCGATCCAAAAAAGTGAGGGAGATACCGTTTTTATTTAAATTTCATAGGGTAACATAAATTATTTTTTTTTAAATATACATTAGTGTTAGAAGAAATTGTATCTAACGAAATGTATATTTTTTTTGTAAAGAAATTTTATTTAATTTTTAAACAGTAAGCAATTTATGTGGGCGGGCAGGGCACTAAAATGTATCCGACAATTATAAAAATATAGTGTATGTGAGTGTCTTTAACTTTTTTATTCATTTTTAGGTAGCACTACTACTCCCAGCATGGACCACACTGTTCCATGATAGGAGTAGTAGTACTTTGACTCACTGTCAGATCGCTCCAGCTGTCACATTTGTCAGCCACGGCGATCCTCCAGTATACTGTATAGGCTGGCCGCTCTCCTCTGGTCCCCTGTACTACCGTATATTTACAAATATTCATATTTCCCGCTGAGATGTGATTGGCCAGAGGGTTCTAGCCAATCACAAATGTCTGGGAAATATGAATATTAGGACATATACGGCAGGGACCTTAGAAAAGCGGCCAGCCAGATCTATACTTTAAACAGGATGATCGCAGCTGATGTCTAGAGTGACAACAGCTGTGATCATTTCTACTACTACCCCCAACATGGAGCACACACTGCTCCATGATGGGAGCTGTAGTACCTGCATTAATAGATCGCAACAGGCGTCACCTCTGACACCTGTTGCGATCTGTAAAAGTACTACAGCTCCCATCATGGAGCACAGTGTGCTCCATGTTGGGAGTAGTAGTAGAAATGATCACAGCTGATGTCAGTCTAGACATCAGCTGCGATCATCCTGTATAAAGTATAGATGCAGCCGGCTGGCCGCTCTTCTAAGGTTCCTGCCGTATATGTCCTAATATTCATATTTCCCAGACATTTGTGATTGGCAAGAACCCTCTGGCCAATCACATCTCAGCGGGAAATATGAATATTAGTAAATATACGGCAGTACAGGGGACCAGAGAAGAGCGGACAGCCTATACAGTATACAGGAGAATCGCCGTGGCTGAGAAATGTGACAGCCGAGTGATCTGACAGTGAGTCAAAGTACTACTACTCCTATCATGGAACAGTGTGTTCCATGATGGGAGTAGTAGTACTACCTACAAAATGTTAAAAATAAAGGTTAAAAAGTAAAAAAAAAACACAAATACACTTTATTAAACACATTATTAAAAACATACTTTTTTTTTACATCCCTACAGCATCCTTTTTTTTTTTGGTACCCAACAAAGTGTACCAAAAAAAAACGCCAAAGTGCAAAAAAAAGCTATTTCCACATAAAGCCTCAAACGCAAGAAAAAAACTCAGTGGAGACCCAGCCTCACTAATATTTCCTAGCTTTGTTCTGCAAGATGTTGACCCAATGGGCCCTGGCCATAACTACTACTTCAGATATCTACCATGGCATGCACTATGCTGCACACCAACAATTGCATACAGTGGCCCATCCTTTCTGCCACATGATTGTGCAAAGCAGGCAGGGGTGGCTGCTATATACGTACCTGCAAACTGGAAATTTGTCCCTCCAAAGATTGGCTTCCATCTTTCCTGAATTGCGGCTCAATTTGAATATTCATTGTCATGGGTCATGTGAGCGCTCAGTTGGCGCAGCGCTTATGTGAGCCGCGACAGTAAATATTCAATTTGAACCGGCAGGCCCGCCTCCAGCGTCCAATTCACGGAAGATGTAAGCAGATCTTCGGAGGGATAGATCTCCAATTTGCAGGTACAAATAGCAGTCAGTGACCCCTCATCGGTCTCCTGTCCACTCACACTATAACCCAGTGTAATGGGTTTAGTGTGGGTGAACAGGATTACCGTTTTCCTTTAATGCATAAGTATGTTAAACCCAGGTAGAAATACTACACTGGAGATAAAAATTAGAGAGCTATTTATGAACACTTGATTTTTTTCAGAAATAATGTAATCTACATTGATCATCATTTGAAGGATTTTTTTGTAAGGGGTACACCATGCCAGTGTTTTACAAAATAACCAAAGTATATCAATATAAAACCTTTCTTTAAAAATAAAAAATAAAACATGATGATCATAATTAGAGAACAGCAATGACTGTTGCACAGAGGAAGATTGTAAGTAATTTTTCTGAAGGTTCCAACAGTCACCAATCAGTAGGAAGTGTACAGGCCTTTGCTTTGAATGACTTCAGCACATCTGCGCCCCCCACAGGACATCACTAGTCCCTCACACTGCTCTGGTAGGATTTCAGTCCACTCTTCCACAGTTCTGTAACTGTTGTGGGTTTCTTGGCCATAACATTGTCACCATGGATTTTCCAGAGGTCTTCTATTGGGTTTAGATCAGGACTCTGGGCTGGTCATTTCAATGTTTTCAGTGTTTTCAGGTACAAGGAACTGCTTTACCCATTTTGCTGTGTGACAGGGGGAATTGTCCTACATGAAAATTGCTGGCTGATTGAGTGATGAACGCAAGGAAGGAACCATGTGTTGTTGAAGAAGGTTCTGATACGGACTTGCATTCACTCTGTCATGTAGCTGTATGAGAGGTCCAACTCCTGCTGCAGAAAACATTCCCCAAACCATGACACTTCCTCCTCCAACTTTCACTGACTTCTTTACACACTTGGGTTCAGTCTTTCCCCCAGTGTGTTGACGAACATAATGTTTCCCATCAGACCCAAATAAATTAAACTTGCTTTCATCACTAAAATGAACTCTGGGCCATGTCTCCCCTGTCTACACAACATGCTCCTCATAAAAGGTGAGTCTAGCCTTTTGATTCTTTCTGAGAGGTTTGGTCACTGCAGAGTGGGCTTTCAGTCCAAATGCTCTTAAATGTCAAGACACTGTATGACGAGACAGATCCTTACCCTGTTCAGTGCTGAACTGGCGAGAAATTCCAGATGCAATGTTGAAACGATTAACCATGGAGCTCCTCCACATTATTCTGTCTTCTCTTGCATTTGTCTTTTGGGGGTGACCAGCCTTCTTGGGGGACTTGTATGAGTTTGTGATCTTGTAAAGATGCAATATTCTAGAAATCACAGACTTGGAATGATCAACTTCTCTTGCTATGGCTGATAGGGTCGCCCCTTTGGCCTTCATCTAGACAACCTGCTGCAGGAGAGTTTCAGTCACTTTGGAATGGCACACGGCGGCTAATACCAGACATCGCCGATCGGGCTGATGTCTGGTATTAACCCTTTAGGCTGCCAGTTAAAAATAGATGTGTCAGATCATTAACCCCTTAACAACCACGGTCGTATATTTACATCCATGGCCGGTTCCCGAACTGTGAAGAGCGCTCAGAAGCTGAGCGCGCTTTGTATCTGCGGGGTCCGGGTTGCTATCAGCAACCGGCGGCTAATACCAGACATCGCCGATCGGGCTGATGTCTGGTATTAACCCTTTAGACACAGCGATCAAAGTTGATCGTGGCATCTAAAAGGGGAGAATATGCTGCCAGTTAGCTCAGCGGAGCTGTTCGGGACCACCGCGGTGAAATTGCTGTGTCCTGAAAAGCTGAGAGGACAGTGGAAGGCTCCCTATCTGGCTCCCGATCTACGTTTCATTGCTCCAAGCATGAGATCCAGGCTTGAACTTTCAAACGCAGATAACAGTGATCAATGCAATGCTATGGTAATGCATTGAACAGTGTAATGCAAAAAAAAGTGTACAAAAAAAAGAGCTAATAAATGTGATTTAACCTCTTCCCTAAAAAAAAGTATCACCCCCCCCCCCCTTTTCCCATTTAAAAAAAAAAAACGTGTGTAAAAAATAAATAAAAATAAACATATGTGGTATAGCTACGTGCGTAAATGTCCAAACTATAAAAATATATCATTAATTAAACCGCACAGTCAATGGCATACGCACAAAAAAATTCTAAAGTCCAAAATACTGTATTTTTGGTCACTTTTTATACCATAATAAAATGAATAAAAAGCAATCAAAAAGTCTGATCAAAACAAAAATGGTACCAATAAGCATACAGCCCCATACGCAGAAAAATTAAAAAGTTATAGGGGTAAGAAGATGATAATTTTAAACGTATACATTTTAATGCATGTAGTTTTTTGCAGAAGTAATACCAAATCTACCCTTTATAAGTAGGGTATCATTTTAATCATATGGACCTACAGAATAAAGATAAAGTGTCATTTGTACCGAAAAATTTACTGTGTAGAAACGTAAGCCCCCAAAATTTACTAAATCGATTTTTTTCTTTTTGTCGCACAATGATTTTTTTTTCCGTTTCACCATAGATTTCTGGGCAAAATGACTGATGTAATTACAAAGTAGAATTGACGGTGCAAAAAAAAGCCATCATATGGATTTTTTGTTGCAAAATTGAAAAGGGTTATGATTTTTAAAAGGTAAGGAGGAAAAAACGAAAGGGAAATTAGCACCAGTTTCCCGATTAACACAAATAATTTGCAGGTATCTGAAAGTATTCTCTAATTTTGATCAGTGTTCTTTTTCAATGATCTCATTTACATTTTTATTCTGTGCTTTAGAACAAATACAATTTATAAAATAAGCTTAACATACTGCTATTTCACTCATGTCAGGATATATTCACATAGGACTACACTATGATCTTGATATTTAGAAAATTGTGTGTTGTTCTCTAATTCTGATCTCCTGTGTAAGTTTCATGAAAATATGCGTTACTCGGCCTAAAATGTGTATTCCACTTTTGATATAAACGCATGGGGTGGGCTCACACAGAGTGCATCATATTTCCCACTGCGGATGTGCCAATGTCAGTCACAAGAGCGAGCTCCCTACTGCAGCTGTATAGCTCTGTGTGTCCGCTCATAGCATCTGATTTCACATCTGCAGTGTGAAATACATGTAACTCACCCCTAAATTTGTATTTATGTTAAACACAGGTAGAAACACTACATGTCTGATTAAATCCAGAAAATACACGTAACTTTGCCTTAGATGTCTATGCTGCGTTCACTCTCAATGCATTTAATGCGTATTTATGTTAAAATACAGGTCAGCCACTGCTTTGCTCTACTTACTTTGTACTGTAATGTGATAGCTTTTATGGGCTCATTTTGCAATGTCACTGCTGGGATCTGTAGTACACCAACTGGACATCGTAATGCAAGTGACAGTAGGACAATGTCTGAGGTCAGCCCACAGATCAATGCTTTACTCAGCTTGCTTTCTATTGTATTTGTGAAGGCTTTCTAGAATCAGTAGTACCACAGTAAGTTCCTTTGTACTATCTGATCAGTTTTATTTTCTCTAAGATGGTGGCCAAAATGCAAGGCAAAGGGCTTTATCTGCCTCTTAAAGGGGTACTCCGGCGCTAAAACATCTTATTCCCTATCCCAAAGGATAGGGGATAAGATGCCTAATCGCGGGGGTCCCGCCGCTGGGGACCCCCATGATCTTCCACACCGCACCCCGTTAGAATCAGCCCCCGGAGCATGCTCGCTCCGGGTCTGATTACTGGCGATCACGGGGACGGAGCATAGTGATGTCACGGCTCCGCCCCCGTGTGACATCACGCTCTGCCCCCTCAATGCAAGCCTATGGAGGGGCGTGACTCCTCTCACGTCCCCTCCCATAGGCTTGCATTGAGGGGGCGGAGCGTGATGTCACACGGGGGCGGAGCCGTGACGTCACTATGCTCTGTCCCCGTGATTGCCAGTAATCAGACCCGGAGCGAGTACGCTCCGGGGGCTGATTCTAACGGGGTGCGTCGTGGAAGATCATGGGGGTCTCCAGCGGCGGGACCCCAGCGATCAGGCATCTTATCCCCTATCCAAAGGATAAGACATCCAAAGATGTCTTAGCGCCGGAGTACCCCTTTAATTCCACCCCTATGCTGTCTCCTGATTGGCCTGGGAACTGTATGTCACATAATGCAAGGAAAATTGCCTAACCTTGGGCCGTTGCTATTATCTGCAAGGGATGATGGTCTACCTTGATGTCATCTCAGTGTTTCTAGTACTTCCTCCATTCATTTAGGCACCAAAACAACCCTCATCCCTTCTGCTAATAAAAGCATCATTGCCAGGCGTGCGCGAGCCGAGCCTGGCAAAGTTCAAAAGTTCTGAGACCTAATTTTACCCTAAAGTTCTGAGCAAGACCAGGTTCACCGGGCTTAGCTCGCTCATCTCTAATCCTAGATTCACTTATGAATATAAAGGGAGATTTATCAAAACCTGCGGAGAGGAAAAGTTGACAAGTTGCCCATAGCAACCAATCAGATTGCTTAGTTAATTTTTAACAAGGCCTCTAAAAAATAAAAGAAGCGATCTGATTGGTTGCTATAGGCAACTGGTCAACTTTTCCTCTCCGCAGGTTTTGATAAATCTCCCCCTATCATTATTTCAAAGTGTTCTGGCCTGGGATATTTTGATGTTTTTATTCTTTTTCAGGAAGGCTCATAATAAAACTCTCCTACAATTTAATTTCTAGGGCATTGAATAAAACTAAGCACAGGTCAAACAAACCCTCTTCTTATACTAATATAAAATTACAGGGGCATTGCATAAGCATTATTTTTTCCATAAACAAGGATGAGCTTCAGCTGAGAAAACAAGTAGCAGGCAGCACAGTATTGTTCTCCTTTCAAGAAGAACCCTTCTGTCCACAAACATTTAACTCTTCAATCACTGCAGTTCTCTTTGAGGGAATTAGCAAGCATTTTTTTTTTATAAATGGCTATTAGGCTGACTCATATGTCAATAAGCATTGTGAAAAATTCTCCCGGCAAAAGTGTGCAAAAATGTTTTCAAATGCTATTATTTACATAAGCAATGAAACATGTCAAAGAAAGCAATTGTTGCTACAGAGGTGACCTAGGACTTTATGACCTGCTCACAAATATAGCCAATATTAACAAAAGAAATGCTAAATAATGTCTGCTAGATCGGCAATGTCCCAACACTGCACATCAGGAACAAAGATGGAAAACTACTGCTTTACCAAAGGGAAATAATATTAAGAGTCCACAACTTACATGTGCATTTAAACATGATCCTGCGCATGTCAGATTTTACCAAAGATAACACATGGCAACACGTTATATATGGTAAAAACTTCATCCTCACCATCCCTATGGGGACAGGCTCTTTGCAGGCTGTCCGCAGCAGATTTTCGGCAGCAGAATTTCCGCTATGGAAAATCTGCTGCAGACCCTTTTGATTTGTTGCGAAGATCCTTCCCCCACTCAAACTCGCAGCAAGAAACACACCATGGTTTTAAAACTCATCCGCCCATGTGAACGCACCCTAAAGGTACAGTATGTTCACAGGGTGGAATTTAAGTGCGGAATTCTGTGGAAGAATTCTGCCAGAAATTCTGCCATAATTTACTGCCTTATGATTATATAGGATGCCACAGTCCCATTCAGACAGCAGAAACTCTGCTTTTGGTATTCCGCAAAAATATAAGACCAGTCATAGTTTGCAAAATTCCGGGGAGGAATCCCATTGAAATCAATGGGGCTTGAATTTCTGCAGAATTCTGTTCTCAGAACACAAAATTTCTGCAGAAATTCTGCCGCAATTCCGCAATTCTGTTCAGAAAGCTTAACTGAACAGAATTTCTGAAGAATTGCGGAAATTCCCCCATGTGAACATACCCTTAGGATATGTTCACACAGCGGAATATCTGTGCAGAATTCTGTTGCAGCAGAGTCCCATTGTTTTCACTCAAAAATGCATTGCCGTCTATAAGACAGCGCTTTTCTGAGAGGTCCTAGCGCTCACCAGATTATTACAATGTGCGTAATGTTCTCACGTTTTCCCTGCAGACATTCTGTACATTTTACGCCCTCTAAATATGGCCAAAAAGTGACAATCTGCAGCAGATGTGGGTGGGGCACTGAAGCCACGGCTCTGATCAGGGAACTAGCAGGAGTGTCATGGGAGGGAAGTAGGGAAGGTGGAAGGATTGTGATGAAGAGCTGAAGAAAAGCAATGAGTTTTCGGTGGATTCAAAACTGGGGCAGACAGGTAAGCAATGCTACTGCGTTTTTTCTTTTTGTTTTTTTTTACCTGATTTCAGAATTCCCCTTTATTTTTGTTACTAATTTGCAGATTTGTTGCAGAATTTTCCCATTTTATTCAATGGGGAGTTAAAAAATTTTTTTTTACAGATTTTAAATTGATGTTTTGTTTTTTATTATCCTCATGAAGTCTGCATGACTTGGTATAGACTTGCTACAGCTAATTTCCATGCAGACTTCATTGGATTTTATTGAATATGCCACTGAAATGTTTTGCTCCTCTTTAGTCACAAAGCAATGGCATAATTTATAAGACTAAAGCATTAACATTCCTTCTGGCTCTGTTCTTAAATGACACTTTAACCCCTGATTTGCTACAGACTTCCATTTTGGGTGACATCTGCTGCTCATGAACTCCCTACATTTTTTCACTCAGCAATCTATTCTAAACACCTACATGAGCAGATTGAATTCGGGATTAAGTAAGGATTTACTAAAGACTCTACTGTATATGTAACAACACAATGTCATCATAGATGTTGTGCCAGAATTCTTTATGATTCCACTCCCCCAACTCTATAACCAGAGTGAGAAGATTTAGAGAAGCAGTAATCTAGCATGTTTGACGCTGCTTCATTCAATCATTATGACAGTGGCAAAAAAAAACACAATGAATCCAGTAAAGCTGTAAGCCTTGGTCTGTGCATTCTGAAGTAGCTGGACTGGCAGGGGCATAGCTATAGGAGGTGCACAGGTGGCAATCGCAATGGGGCCCTGGTGCCTAAGGGGGCCCCAAAGCACATCTGCCTTATAAGAGACTATGGGGCCCTGTTGCAGATTTTGCATCAGGGCCCAGAAGCTACAAATTATGCTTCTGTGCACTGGGTTACTACAGCTGAGCTCCCATTTATGGCCACTACATAATGTACAGCGCAACAGCTAGGGCAATCAAATATAATAATGGCCTATCCTGTGAATACGCAATCAATTCATCATCTCTTGAAAACCCATTCAAAGTTTCCTTATCATTCCCTGTTATTAAAAAAAAAAAAACTTTTGACACTCAGCCCACAACCAGTCAAAAAGTGTGGCAGGTCTCTGTGACATGTTAAACGTTTGTTTAAATGTCAGGGACACTTTAAAGGGAAACTGACAGCCTGTTCACCTGCACTAAACCCAATATAATGGGTTATAAAGAGAGTGAACAGCTTTAAAAACAGTCATCACATACTTTAATCGTGTAGTAGTTTCATAGTTATGACCTTTTTGTCTCCTATTCCTATAGCACTGCTGTGCCCAATGAAGGTGGGAAGCCAGCTCGCCGAGCTCGCCTGTCTCCTCAATATTCAATTCCGGGCCCGTCTACTGTTTCAAAACACCAGAAAGATAATATAATTGCATCCCCGTACACAGACAAGATCCACATAGAAGGTATCTGGACTGGCAGTTAAACCCCAGGGAACTAAACCCATAGCCCATCCATTCCCTCTCATCAACCTATTTCATTGTCTTAATATCATTCATTAGCTATATAGAGCAGTTTCCCCTCTTTGGTTACATGCAAGAGGTAATCCAGCCATCAACTCTGCCTCTGTCCGAATCCCTCTCTGAAAGCAGCCCCGACCCTCCTGAGAGACACAGACCATGTGGTTTCTGCCCTGCACTGATGAGTCATGCTCATGTTTACTGAAGGCAATTGCACTGGGAGGCAGGAAGCAATGTGGGTGGCTGGAAGCAGGGTGGGTCGGAGGCTGAAGGAAAAAGGTGTGTGAGTGGTTGACTGGAGGCAATAGTGGTGGGTGGGTGGCTGGGAGTCTGGTGGCTGTCTGGGAGTCTGGAGGCAATAGGGGAGTATGAAGGCAATTGTGGTGGGTGGGTGGCGATTGGTCTAAAGGCAATAGTGGTGGGTGTGTGGCGGGAGTCTGAAGTCAATAGCAATAGTGGTAGGTGGCTCTGAGTCTGGAGTCAATAGGGGAGGCTGGAGGAAATTGGGGTGCTTTGAAGGCTGGAGGCATTTTAAAGAGGTTGGAGGTATTTGTGTGTGGGAGAGGATGGAGGCAATGTGTGTGTGAGAGAGGAGCTGGGGGCATTTGGGGGGATGCTGGAGGTATTGCGTTCGTGTGGCTGTAGGTATTGTGTGTGTGTGTGGGAGAAGATGGAGGCGTGTGTGTGTGAGAGTGGTTGAAGGCATTTGGTGGGATGCTGGAGGCATTGTCTGGGTGTGGGAGAGGCTGGAGGCATTGTGTGTGTGTGTGTGAAAGAGGGTCTGGAGGCATTTGGGGAGAGGCTGGAGGTATTGTGTGTGTGTAAGAGAGGTTGGAGGCATTCGGGGACAGGCTGGAGGTACTATGTGTATGAAAGAGGTTGGAGGCATTTAGGGGCAGGCTGGAGGTATTGTGTGTGTGTGGGAGAGAGGTTGGAGGCATTGGGGGTCTGGAGGCATTTTCTGTGAGGCTGGAGGCATTGTCTGTGTGTTTGTGGGGGGGGGTCGAGGCTGGAACCGTTTGTGGGGAAAAAGTAAGGATGATGCTGGAACAGTGCAGAGTTGTGACTAGAAGAAACCATCATGACGGTCCGGGCCAGGTAGAGAAGACAAGGGAAAAGTGAACAACTCCGATCAGAGAAGACATCATCTGTGAGTCCTGCATATAGCAGTACTGTAATCTACATAGCTAACAGATATACAGGTGTTGTGTATGGATTCCTTTAAGCCTTTTTGTCGAGCGCCGAAAGTTATGGGTTAGGGTGCCCCGCAGAAAATGAGTTTTCTGAGGGGTGCCCCAAGCCGGAAAAGATTGGGAACCACTGGCCTACCATATATTATAAAAGCAATCATGTCTTAAAACTCTTCTGCTATCAGATAAATTCCATGGATCACTGTGGTCTAGTTAAAGAAATGAAATCACTCCCAAAATTAAACTGACATTGAGGTTTTGTGCAATGAGACATATGGTAGCGAACTGCTAAATTCTCCATGTTGCCCTTGGAGAGAGCAGAAAGCAGTAGTGACAGGCACAACGATTTAGACAGTGCATCTGTTATGTATGGAAATGCTGTAGTTTGGCCAAATGTACATTTTATTTCTCGCAGTGCACTGTGAGTCAGGAGTCCAGAGTAATGATGAACTGCCGCATGACAGACTCCATGGCAAAGTGTGAAATCCACTGTGAAGTTTGACATGTCTAAAGTCCACGGCAATATTTGGTATGGATGAGATTTGTTAAGACTGTTTAGCTGTATTCTGCTATGAATTTTCTGCCTGCATACCGGAAGTAAAATCAGTAATATTTCCACTATTTGTGGTTGTAGCCTAGTAGAGAAAAATCTGTCAAAACTGAATTCTGCTGAATTCAATGGGAAAAATAGCTCCTTGTTTTTTTGTTTTTTTCTCTTTATTGGCATTTTATGGCTGTAGTTGTTACAGCCAGGATATTAACTGGCTTGTAGTTCAAGACATCCAAAAATGTCTCCTTTCCAAAGAGCTTTTTTTTTTTTACTATGGGGGAGAGTTATTGGGTTCAGTTGCCAATAGCAACCAGATCGCTTCATTCATTTTTCACAGGCCTCTTTAAAAATGGAAGACGTGAGCTGATTGGTTGCTATGGGCAATTGTACCCTCTTCCTCTACACAGGTTTTAATAAATATCCCCCTATAGGTTTTGCTGTGACCCCAAAATATGACCAAAAACGTGTCAAAAGATTTTTAAAGGGCCAAGAAAGAGCTGAAAAAAAGAAAGCTGAAAAAAGTCGAAAGATGAAATAGCCTAAGACTGCAGCACATCTATATATATATATATATATATATATATATATATATATATATATAAAAACTCATTGGGCCTCATTTACTAAGCTGAAACCAACCAGTTTTTGTCGGGTTATTTTGGCGCAGAGTGTCTGAGACATGTCTGCACCAGTGTGCGCCAGGAAAATCTGACAAACCTGACATGCACTGTGAAAAGCCGGAAAATGGGCATGGTCTGTCTCAAAGGGGACGTGGCCGGACCGAAAAGGGGCATGGTTTCACAACCCGACCGATTTACTATTGAATTCATAGAAAATCATGTGGATAAATGGCTGGAAATATCCACCTAGAAAAAGCTGGTCAGAAAATGTTCCCGACTTTTCCCAATAGTAAATAGAGAGGAATCCTGCAAGTCTGAAACAACTTTTCCCACTAGTAAAAACCCGACACTCTTAGTAAATGAGGCCCAATGTGTGTGTGTGTGTGTGTGTGTATGTTCCAACATCACGTCCAAACAGCTAAAGATATTGAAACTTGG
The DNA here is from genome assembly GCF_029499605.1 of Hyla sarda. NCBI lineage: Eukaryota > Metazoa > Chordata > Amphibia > Anura > Hylidae > Hyla > Hyla sarda. The sequence goes on along the minus strand of NC_079189.1, from coordinate 315,934,145 downwards.
CACACATGTTACATATATGTCAACAACAAACATAGGATAGGTAATTTAACCCTTACTCACCCCCATTTGCCAGGGGCGGGGTTTTTGTTTAAAGTCCTATTCAAGTCTATGGGAAATATATGTTACTGCATAACTCCCAAACAGCTGGAGATACTTGGTCACATGTTACTTATATGTCCACTTAAAATATAGGATAGTTAATTTAACCCTTAACTACCCCCATTTGTGAGAGTCGGGGTTTTTGTTTAAAGTCCCATGTTAATCAATGGGAAATGTATGTTCTCACATAACTTCCGTACGGCTGGAGATATTTCAGTACCTGGTACACATATTACGTGTCGGGATATGAGGACGGGATGGGAGGTCGGGATAGGAGGTCTGGAAAGGAGGTCGGGATAGGAGGTCTAGATAGGAGGTCGGGATAGGAGGTCGAGATAGGAGGTCAAGATGAGGTCGAGATAGGGGGTCGAGACAGGAGGACAGGATAGGAGCTTGGGATAGGAGGTCGAGATAGAAGGTCAAGCTAGGAGGATGGGATAAGAGGATGGCATAGGAGGACGGGATAGGAAGTCGGGATAGGAGGTCAGATAGGAGGTCAGGATAGGAGGTCAAGATAGGAGGTCAAAATATGAGGACGGGAAAGGAAGACGGGTCGGGATAGGAGTTCGAGATAGGAGGATGGGATAGGAAGACGGGATATGAGGACGAGATATCAGAACAGGATAGGAGGGCGGGATAGGAGGTCGAGATAGGAGAACAGGATAGGAGGATGGAATAGGAGGTCGGGATAGGAGGTCGGGATATGGGGTTGGGATATGACAACAATATATAAGGACGGAATATGAAGTCAAAAGCTTCCTCTGTTGATTTTCCTCCACAACAAGGATTAGGAAGGAAAAACCGGGCAACGCTGCATACTCAGCTAGTTCATATATAATGGCCACACTTGATGTCAGTATGCTTGCCACTACTTCTTACTCTTCCACACCAGTTGACAACAATAGACTGGTCAATCTAGAATAGCCACAGAGAATATGATGGAAAACTCCCTTTTTAAATTATGATTTCTATGAAATGTCACAGAATGTCAGTGCAGCAATGTTCACAAGCAGTAAAATTAACAGTTTTTTCAGAAGTGAACAGCTAAAAATGCTTTTGGTAATTTTTTTGGGTTAAATTAGGCTCAATGTGTGAACATAGCCTAAATCATAATGATAATGTGGTTCAGGCAGCATGAATCTCCTTACAGGTTCCCTTTAAATTTTGGAGAAATGTGGGAGCATAAGCAGAGAGCATAATGGATTGATAAGCATGCTAATGAATGTCAGCATTTCTGCATCTGTGCGCTGTGCCGGAGAGCATGCATTATATAATATACATTTAGCAGTGTGCACTGACTATGCATTACATCAGTTTAAAAATTAATTATTTGTATTATTATACTAATAAATAAACAATCTATACCATTATTTGCTCTTTTGCCTTCTATGCTATTTTACTGTATTACTTCTTCCTACCTCTTTCCATTCTAACAAAGTGACACTTAGACACTTATTCTCTTACTGTTCAGTTTGGCTAAATTTAATATTTTCTACAAGGTTTATCTACTATAATGATGTGTCATTTTTTAAGAGAATTTCACTACGAATAATGGGAAGTATAAAATATTAAAGGGTGTGACAACTTATGGGTAAGTTAGCTGAAGGTTATGACATCTCCAGTTCATTTATCATTGTTTTCTTTGGAAAGTGTGTTTTGAAGTCATTTATTTTTGCTTCAGCTTTGCTTACGTTTGACATTTTTATCATACTATTATAAGGAGGTTGATAATTTTGGCGCATATAAGCAAGCGTTTTGTTCAACTTTTTAAAGGTGCTTTCAAAAGGGAGTTGTCACGTTGGGCAGGGATAGAGTGCAACCCTAATCTTGCCCCCTCCCTCTGATCCTGCCTACTTGCATACCCGTCCTAAATAACAGGTCCACAACAACGAAGACTGTCCCTTCCTAAATAAGTGAGGGACAGTCAAAAGTCAAAATAACAAAATGCAATACAGTAAGATGTCAGGGAAACAGCTGGAGGCACACGAAACAGAAATCAAACTAAACACACACAAACACAGAAAACAAAGTCAAATGGACTGAGTCAAAGCCAGGAGGGTACTGAGTACAATAACAGAGAGCAAAAGAGGAGCCAAAAGCCAAGCCAAAAGATCATACAAATAAGAGAATAATAGTACAGAGAATGCTAGTTTCAGTTGTAAGAACTTTCACAGACGAGGTATGAATGAAAGAGGCTTCCTTATATATTCCTGTGTTGCTCGCAGGAGGATCCTAATAGGTTCAGCAAACTGAACCACACCCGGAAGCACAGAAGCATAGTCCCAGCAACCAAATTAAACAACAGGACTAGAAAGCATTAACCCTACGGGTTCTGGCAGAACCAGTCATCTCAGCAGTTTTGTAAGCCAGGTGTGGACTGGTGTAGATTTGCTGTGAAGATTTGGTGTTTTGGAGGGGTTTGCGAGTTTTTGTGCCACATTCGCACCTGATAAATCCATTAACACTGCAAAGTAAAAATAAACTGAAATTGACTTTTGTAAGATCGTCTGTAGCTTTTTGCTTACAGTCTAAAGTCGCAAAAAGTGCTTTGGCGCAAATGTGACATTCCATGCGCCAAATATAAGAAAAAAAGGAGGATCTAAAGACAATGATAAATGTCCCCCCTGGAAATTTACATTTTATAGCAGCATAACTCCATGGTCCAGACTAACCAATTTGCAGGAAACCACATCTGTCGTTGTTGCCAATAGCAATCCATCACAGTTCACTTTCATTTCTTAAAAAGTTCTGGTAAAATAAAAGCTGAGTTGTGATTGGTTGCTGTTGTGAAATCACGCTACTTTTTTGTCTCTATCTGATAAATCGGGGCCCATGTGTAATTTTTGTTTTCACGCATCCTCTACCAGTTGTAACAACTTGTGGACATTTCCATCTTTGGGGTAAAATGGTTGGCACATGAAGAGATTCTTACTCCAAAACTATTAGGCTCACAACTGGCCACAACCAGCTTTATTCTTCTTCTTACAGGAGAAAACAATAAAAAATATACTGAAAACAGTTCAAAATAAATTATAAGCCACCTTATCTCTAAAGCTAAGGTCACACTGCATTTGTGTTTACACTTTGTTGGTGTCCATTAATCATTTTTGTAAAAAAAAAAAAAAAAAGAAAAAAAACATATTGCCAAATAATTCTGTTTTGATGGATATGTCTTCGCTGTGGATTCCATAAAAAAAAATGAATATGTGTCACGATGGTGTAAGGAGCAGTGCAGATCTCAGTTTGTCCCAAACCACTGTCCCTACCTACTTGGATGATGACTCCCCCCTCCCCCCCCCCCCCAGACAGGGGCCCCTACACTCGATAAAGTGTAGGGGGTGTAAGGAAACTCAGACAGGCCAGGTCAGCAACACATGGGCAAAACAGTACAAAATAAACAGACAAGGGGTTAATAAGGGATAGATCAGAGAGTCAAAACATATAGGGAAGCATAGTACAAAAACAGAGTCAGGACAAGCAAGAGTGAAACCTAGAGGGTGGCAAAGTACAAAGTCAGCAGGCAAAGGCAAGGTCAGGTCACATGCAGAGGTTGGGTCAGACACAGTCAAAGCACAGAGTACAGTAATGCAAGTGAAGGGAACCATCCATAATCAAATCCCAGGCATAGAACAAAACAGTTGACCAGTTTAAATCTCCCGAGGCCAGGAGGTGTGCGTGCCAGGCCGAAGTTCCAGGGGACCAGAGGTAGCACTAAAGAGGGGCTGGGTAAGTTTATTAAAATATTTTTAGGCATATTTTCCATCCAAAAATAAAAGTTAATTCTTTTATTCTTCTGTGAAAAAAGCATAATTGAATATTTATACATCCAGGAAGCTGTGTTGTCTCAGACCACTTATGACACCGGCATCTTAAGAAATTAAAGACCTATATGAGGATAATAAGTCCCACTTTTGACCTCGTACTTACTAAAACAAAAGATTTTTCCAGAGGAGAATATCAGCTGAAGAACAATTAATCACTTTGAGCTAAAACATTTATACTTATAGAAAAAGAGAGAGGTATAAAGAATTTACAGTTATCGAAAGATAGATACTTGAAAAAGGCTGCATGGGCAGCTAAAATGTTGCATCTATTTTTTGGAATAGAATAAAGCTACTTATTTTTTTTACCTCATGCAGTGGGCGGCGGGTTGTGACATCACGGCCCCTCAAAGAAATCTATGGGAGGGGGCATGGTGGCTGTAACACCCCCTCCCATACACTTGCATTGAGGGGGCATGGTGTGACGGCACGAGGGGGCGTGGTAATGACATCACGACCCCTCCGCCCGCACCCATTGTTCTAAACAAACACCGGGTGCTGCACAGAGATTGTGGGAGTCCCAGTGGAAAGACCCCAGCGATCAGACATCTTATCTCCTATCCTTTATCCTTGTCTAGGGGTGGAGTACCCCTTTTAAGTGCTTCAGCTAGACAGATAGATAGAGAGATAAAGTAAAATTAAAATATTGCATTGACATAAGTGTTCAGAACCTTTACTTACCGCTGGGCACCCCCACGGTCTCTGCTGCTGCATCCCAGTCATCCGGTGCTCCGTGACAGATGACTGGCAATCACAGCCACCACGCCCCCTCCATTCATGTCTATGGGAGGAGGTGTGATGGCTGTTTACTAGCCGTCACGCCCCCTCCCACAGACATGAATGGAGGGGACGTGGCGTGACATCACAATCACGGAAGCCCCAGGCTTCCATGACCATAATTCTGCAGTGCCAGCACGAAGATCGTGGGGGTCCCAGCAGCCGGGCCCCCTGCGATTAGACATGTTATCCCCTATCCTTTGGATAGGTGATGACATTTCTTGGAACAGAGTACCCCTTTAAGCCATATGGTTTGCACGCCTGGATTTTATGCCATTTTGTTCTGCAGATCCGATCAAGTTTTTTCAGGTTGGATAGAGACCCTTATTGGAAGCCATTTTTATGTCTCTCCACAGATGTTTCATTCAAGTCAGGGCTCTGGCTGGTCCACTAAAGGACATTTACAGAATTGTTCCTAACCCACTCCTTTGTTGTCTTGGCTGGGTTTTATGGTCATTGTCTTATTGGAAGGTGAATCTTTGCCCCAGTCTGAGGTCCAGAGCAATCTGGATCAGTTGTGGTTTCATCAGACCAGTTCTTTAGGTGCTTTTTTTTTTTGCAAACTCCAGGCAGGCTTTCATGTGTCTTTTACTGGGGGGAGGCTTTTTTCTGGCCATACAGCCTATATTAATGCTGCAGTGATAGTTGACCTTCTAGAAGTTTCTCCCGTCTGCATACTGGACCTTTGAAGCTCAGCTAGCGTGACCATTGGCTTTTGATCACCTTTCTCACCAAAGCCCTTCTCCCTCAATGACTTAGTTTGGTGGATTGGCCAGCTCTAGGAAGATTCCTCATTGATCAGAAATCTTCCATTTAAGAGTTATGGAGACCACTGTGCTCTTGGGAACTTGCAGCGCAGCAGAAATTTTTTTTGTACCCTTATTCAGATCTGTGCATCCACAAAATCCCATCTCTCTACAGGCAGTTCTTTCGCTCTCATGGCTTGGTTTATGCTCTGATACGCATTGTCAGCTATGAGACCTTATATACATGGGGGAGTGTCTTTTCAAATCATGTCCAATCACCTGATTTTACCACAGGTAGACTCCATTCTGGTCCCCAGAGCTAAATTTTAAGTGTTATAAAAAAGAGGCAGAAATTTTAGTTATTCCTTTTTAATAAATTTTCTACATTTTCTAAACTTCTGTTTTCACATTTTGATTATAGGGTATAGAGTGCAGGATTATGGGGGGAAAATGTCATTTTTATTTTTTTTTTCATGTTAGCACAATGCTGTAATATCATAAAATGTGAAAAAAAGTGAAGGGGTCTGAAGACTTTCTGAATGTATACAAAAAAGTGGGCTGCTCAAAGAGGTACAAAATCTATCATATTGCCATCTTGTGGGCAAAATGAAAATTGTGCTGTAATTTGGAAACTGACAAAATAATTATCTAAGAGTTCACACCACGTTTTTGCAATACAGTTCCCGTATCAGGTTTTTGATTTTTTTTTAAAACTGATTCCTCAAAACCTGACTAAACTGTATCAAAACGTGTGTACAAATTTTAATCCGTATACGGTTTGAAAAATTATGTCCGGTTGCATCCATTTTTTAAGAAAAAAAACGTATACATTTTAACTTTTCATTCCATTATGAATAAAGTTTCACTTGTTTGATTGAAATTCCAAGAAAAAAACTGTGCAAAGTAAAAAACCGTATGGTGAAAACCGTATGGAACCGTACGCACATACGGTTCTGTACAGTCCCCATTGACTCCCAAAAAATTTATACATTTCAATATGTTTTTCTCCCGGACCAAAAACTGTGGTAGGCTACTGAATGCAAAACAGACACAACCTGATGCATCTTTTGGCATACGGTTTTCAATGGAGAGTCAATGCGTACGGTTTTCAATGGAGAGTCAATGCATACGGTTTTCAATGGAGAGCCAATGCATACGGTTTTCAATATGGTTCCATGCGGTTTTCAAATTGAAAATGTATATGGGAACTGTAGTGCAAAAACGTGGTGTGAACCTAGCCTAATGCTAGAAAATATCATAGGCAGGGGCATAACCATTGCAGTTGCAGGGCATAACTACTGCAGGGGAAGGGGACCTGGCCAGGGATTTGGTGCACACATCCCAGATGCCCGAACAAGCACAGATTTTATCTATGTGTGCATCACATATGGTGGTAGTGTGGGGGTTCTAACTACTATATTGGGGCACAGAAGGGTTTCAATATCTGCCCTGCAGCCCACAGGACTCTACATCTGTCTCTGAACATAGGTTATGAACAAAGCCTAAGTTATAGACAAAGACTGCTTCAAAACTCCACTGATAGTGTTATGGCTACATCAGATGCCAACCAAGAAATTAAGAACAAAACATTCATACAAGTCTCGGGTTCTTGAATGTATTTTCCAATAGCATCAACTTTTAATAACATTTACCATCTTCCTTATTCAAGGCTGTATGCAGTAGTTGTAATACCACTTTTTTCACTATTCTTCAGGGCGTGTAAAAATTATATTGCCAGTTCATTCATATACAGATTTTTTTTTCAAAATACATGGTACAAGTAATAGGCACCATTTTTACTAGTATAGTCTAGTAGTAAAATCTCCTGATTCTTACAAAAGGAAAATCAATACATCTCATTCAGTTCTTTGAAAATATAATAGAGACAAGTCACCATCTCCAGTCAATCAGGCTGTCCAGTGATAAAGTACAGTAATGTCAGCCCTTGCAGATGTATTGCAGAAATATATTGCTGTCTCTGACTATCCAGCAGTTATTAAGACACATATGGAATGATTTTCTTGCTTAGTACATAAAAGAAATTGCTATGGGAATCAGAAAATATTGATTGATCTGACAGCAGGAAAGAAAGCACATAACAGATTGCAGTAAACTAGAACATCAAAGCAATTATACACCCGTCCTACACAGAAGGTTCTCAAGTTATCTCTTTATTTTCTACATTTGTTCTTTTTCCGGAAAGCATGTAAAAAACAACACTGGGCAAACTGTGATTTTTACGAATGTCTAAAATGCTTTTCATGCGGAACGCTTATAGTATGAATACCTTCAGTTGGCCATTTAGGGCATGTGATCTGTAAGAGTTCAACTTCAGAGACCTTTCCAAAGTCAGATTTATAGATTTGATGTATGCATTTCCAGTGTTTAGGCCAAACTAATCAATATTCTGTCATAAACTGTATGTATACTGTATGTGTACTTTTGGAATACATATGTGTCAACATACGTTTTAATCAACTTATTGGGAGGAGTGGTTGACTACACTTTTTAACTTAAGGGAATATGAAAAAATAAACCATGGTCTACATGTCTGTTAATATTTTAGAGATGTTTCCAGTATATATACCAGACAGATACACCAAATGCAGTGTGAGTTAGGTATGAAAAGATATTCCTGGTATATGATATATGTACAGAGCATATAAAAAGTCTGCAAACACTTTTAAATTCCAGGTTTTTGTGATGTTAAAGAATGAGACAAAGATAATTCATGTCAGGACTTTTTCCACCTTTAACTGGTTAAGGACGAAGGTGTACGGGTATGCCCTTGCCTCCTGGTGCTTAAGGACCAAGGGCATACCTGAACGCCCTGAATCTTTAAGTGGCTTTACAGCGAGCACAGGAGCTGCGCTCGCTTCAGAGCAGTGAGTGTCAGCTACTATCAGTAGCCTCACACTCACTGCTTATGCCAGGCAGCAGCTGCCCAGCATTTAACCCTTTAGACTCTGTGATCAATCCTGATCACGGCGTTTAAAGTGAAAGTTGAAGATGCCAACAGCTCAGTGGAGCACACGGAGCCCCCACTAAGCCAGGCTTAGTGGCAGTGGATCGCTGTTATTACTGTATAATGCTATGCTATGATATGCCAAATTATATAAAAACCCCTCTCCTAAAAAAAAATGAAATCCCCCTTATTTTAAGTCCCATCAAAACAAAAATGGTACCTATAAAAACTACAGATAACAGAGCAAAAAAATTAGCTCTCATATATCCCTGTCTAAGGAAAAAGTAAAAAAAAAAGTTATAGGGGGTCAGAAAATGACAAGTTTCTGCATACCAATTTTGTTAAAAAAAAAGTTTGCTTTTTTTTTTTTTTTAAATAGTACAATAATAGAAAAATGATCTAAATTGGGTATTTTTTTTAATTGCATTGACCTATAGAATAAAGATAATGTATCATTTTTACCATAAAGTATACTGCGTAAAAACCAAACCCCCCATAAGTTGCAAAATTGCAGTTTTCTTATGAATTTCTGCCTGCAAATAATATTTTTTGGTACATTTATTTTATACATTTTATGGTAAAATGAAAGATTTCATTACAAAGCACAAAAAACAAGGACTCATATGGGTCTGTAGGTGAAAAATAAAAGAGTTCTGGATTTTAAAAGGAGATGAGGAAAAAATAAAAATACAAAAATGAAAATTGGCCAGGTCCTTAAAGGGGTACTCCGCCCCTAGACATCTTATCTCCTATCCAAAGGATAGGGGATAAGATGTCAGATCTCGGGGTCCCGCTTCTGGGGACCCCCGGGATCTCGCCTGCAGCACCCACCTCAACGGCTTCCGGCAACGCTGGAGGCTTCGGATCCTGACCACGCGAGCGGAAGAGCGTGACGTCACGACTACGCCCCCGTGTGACATCACGCCCCGCCCCTCAATGCAAGTCTATAAGAGTATAAGTATAGGTCTATAGACTTGCATTGAGGGGTAGGGTGTGACGTCACACGGGGCGGAGTCGTGACGTCACGCTCTTCCGCTCGCATGGTCGGGATCCGAAGCCTCCAGCGTTGCCGGAAGCCTTTGAGGTGGGTGCTGCAGCCGAGATCCCGTGGGTCCCCAGAAGCGGGACCCCTGCGATCTGACATCTTATCCTCTATCCTTTGGATAGGGGATAAGATGTCTAGGGGCGGAGTACCCCTTTACGGTCAAAATGGGGGTTAAGGGGTTAATGTGACCTATAACAAGAACACTTCAATTGTAAAACAAACTGAAATCTTTGAGGGGAAAAGAAAAAAAATAGCAACCTGGTTGCATAATTGTGCACACCCCCTTATAACTAGGGATGTGGCTGTATTCAGAATTAACCATCATTTAAAGTGACTCTGAATATTCACAAATTAAGTTCAGCTGTTCTAGTAGGATTTTCCTGACATTTGCTTTAGTTGCACCTCAGAGCAAAAGCCATGGTTTGCAGAGAGCTTTGAAAGCATCAGAGAGATCTCATTGTAGAAAGATATCAGTCAGAAGAATTTTCCAACACAACAGGTATACCATGGAACACAGTGAAGACAGTCATCATCAAGTGGAGAAAATATGGCACAACAGATACAATATCAAAAACTGGGTGCCCCTCCAAAATTAATGCACAGACAAGAAAAAAATGGTCAAGGAGGCTTCCAAAAGGCATACAGTAACATTTAAGGAACTGAAAGTATTTCTGGCAAGTAGTGGCTGTGTGCTACAGGTGACAACAATCTCCCATATTCTTCGTATGAATCGGCTATGGGATAGGGTGGCAAGATGGAAGCCTTTTCTTACAAAGAAAAAATTCCAAGCTCAGCTAAAGTTTGAAAAAACAAACATCAAGTCTGCAAAAAGTACATGGGAAACTATGTTATGGTCTGATGAAACCAAGGTTGAACTTTTTGGCCATAATTCCAAAAGGCATGTTTGGCTTAAAAACAACACTGCACATCACCCAAAGAACACCACACTCACATTAAACCATGGTGGTGGCAGGATCATGCTTTGTTTTGTTTTTTTCCTTCAGTTGGAACCAGGACCTTAGTGTGGTGTCGGTTGAGGGTAATGTGCAATTAACCTTATCGTGACGCCAGGGGTGGTTACACCACCCGAGGTTGAGCCAGCTTCTCCTGGGCCAGACACGGGGCAATAAATACTCCAACGCAAGGTTATGGAAAAACTGACTTTACTAAGGCAGGATAGATGATAAAATCCATTACAGCTCAGATTGGTATAAAGAGAGGTGCAGGGTGAACCTTGGAAGCTTATCGGCTTGATGGGACTTATAGTTGATTGTGCTGTATATGACTGACTTGCTGTAGGACAACCCATGCTTGACTTTAGTGACTGTATGCCTAACTTGCCTGACTTGAATCCCCCAAACTTTAGTGCTTACTGCTAGTCTTGACAATCACCTGGGTACTGGGGTTATTCTTTAGCAGATGCAGGATTAGACTTGAGGCCTCATCAGAACACCTCACAGACTCACTTCAGACTTCTCCAAACTGTACCTCAGCTACATCTGCACTAGTCTGCAGAATTGAACTCTGAACCCCTACTACGCTATATAAGGGGCAGGTTTGGAGCATTCCCATTGGCTAGATAAGTCACATGGTTCACCTCTTGCACACTCCCCTAACAACAAGGTCTCTAAGAGCAGGGATTAAAGCAACAGGTGTACAATAAATTACAATACATTAACCATAGCATAACTGTAGTAGATATAGAGTCCTGAGTAGTGTGGGCCCAAGACAGACACTGAAGGCAACATATGCCACACAGGATGGGCAGGATGCTATATTCTGTACATATTCTGCAAGGGAATTATGAACAGTTCCAAATATAAGTCAATTTTGGCACAAAACCTTCAGGCGTCTGTTAGAAAGCTGCAGATAAAAAGGAAGTTCATCTTTCAGCACAACAACGACTCAAAGCACAAATCCACAAAAGCATGGCTTCACCAGAAGATTAAAGGGGTAGTCCAGTGGTGAAAAACGTATCCCCTATCCTAAGGATAGGGGATAAGTTTGAGATCGCGGGGGTTCCACCGCTGGGGCCCCCCGCGATCTCTCTGTACGGGGCCCCGGCTCTCCGCCGAGATAGCTGGTGTCGACCCCCGCACGAGGCGGCGGCCGACACGCCCCCTCAATACATCTCAATGGCAGAGCCGGAGATTGCCGAAGGCAGCGCTTCGGCTCTGCCATAGAGTTGTATTGAGGGGGCGTGTCTGCCACCGCTTCGTGCGGAGGTCGACACGCCCCCTTCCTGCAGGCTGTCGGGGCTCCGTACAGGAGATCGCGGGGGGCCCCAGGGGTCGGCCCCCCCCACGATCTGCAACTTATCCCCTATCCTTAAGATAGGGGATAAGTTGTAAACCACTGAGTCACCACTGGACTACTCCTTTAACGTTTCGGCCATAATACAATTGAACATCTGTGGAGTAATCTGAAGAGCGTTGTGCACACGAGATGTCCCCACAATATGAACGATTTGGAGTGCTTTTGCAAAGAAAAATAAGCAAATGTTGCCCCTTCAAGATGTGCCGTGCTAATAGACTCCAACCCAAAAATACTGATAGCTGATTTCTTTCCTCCTTGAAGATTTCAGTTTGTTTTGCAATTGAATTGTTCATGTTACAGGTCACATTAACTCCTTAAGGACTTAAGGCGTACCTGTTCGCCCTGAGTCCGCTCCCGTTCTGGCCCCACATCATAGCAGGTCGGGGCCAGGACCCGTGGATAATAGCGCGCGGCACTGATCATGGTGTTGCGCACTATTAACCCTTTAGACGCGGCGTTCAAAGTTGATTGCCGCGTCTACAGTGAAGCTAAAACATTACCGGTTAGCTCAGGGGGCTGTTTGGGATCGCCGCGGCATCACGAACAGCTGTAGGACAGCAGGAAGGTCCCCTTACCTGCCTCCTGGTGTCCGATCGCCGAATGACTGCTCAGTGCCTGAGATCCAGAAAAGTCCAAAAAAGTGAATAAAGATCATTTAACCCCTTCCCTAATAAAAGTTTGAATCCCCCCCCCTTTTCCTATAAAAAAAAAAAAACTGTGTACATAAAAATAAACATATGTGGTATCGCCGTGTGCAGAAATGTCCGAATTATAAAAATATATAATTAATTAAACCGTACGGTCAATGGCGTACGCGCAGAAAAATTCCAAAGTCCAAAATAACATATTTTTGGTCACTTTTTATATCATCAAAAAGTGATCCAAGTATCCGATTAATACAAAAATTGTACTGCTAAAAACTTCAGATCACGGCACAAAAAATTAGCCCTCATGCTGCCCTGTACACAGAAAAATAAAAAAAAGTTATAGGGTCAGAAGATGACAATTTTAAACATACAAATTTTCCTGCATGTAGTTATGATTTTTTCCAGAAGTACGACAAAATCAAACCTATATAAGTAGGGTATCATTTTAATTGTATGGACCTACAGAATAAAGATAAGGTGTCATTTTTACAGAAAAATGCACTGTGTAGAAACGGAAGCCCCAAAATTTACAAAATGGCATTTTTTTCTGCAATTTTGTTGCACAATCATTTTTTTTCCGTTTTGCCGTAGATTTTTGGGTAAAATGACTGATGTCATTACAAAGTAGAATTAGTGGTGCAAAAAATAAGCCATTATATGGATTTTTAGGTGCAAAATTGAAAGGGTTATGATTTTCAAAAGGTATGGAGTAAAGTGGCAAGTGCTCTCTATCACCCAAAGTGCAAGAAAAAGTGCAAACGTGTCACACTAAAAAACGTGCACAAAGGATGCGGTCTATCGCTAAGCCCTTCTCAAACAGGAGAGAGGACCCCAACAAACCTAGCCTTCACCTCGGGCCAAAAGGCACCTGCAAGGATCCAGGTTCGATGCCCCTTTCGCCGAAGGGGCCGAAAATGCTCCTGGCTTCAACCTAGGCATTAACCAAGGTATCAGCCAAGGAACCGTATACTGATGGCATCTTGACCGAAGCCAAGATGCCCAGGGGTTGCAGGGAGGTGAGGAACCTAATGGCCACTCACACCTCCCCTAGACCGCCAGGAGGGCTACCGCACCCAGAAGGGCTACCGCATCCTGCCAATCCTGTGTACAAAGAAAAACACAAAACGTGGCACAGTGACATACAAAAAAATAATAAATAAGTGAATGAAGTGTAGATATACTGTCCATTCATCCGGCCAGATCTATAAAAATTTCCCCGATCCTAGCCAGAAGGCCGGGATACCAAGGGTGAGTGCCAAAGGTGAAGAGTAATGGTGCAGTGCTTTCACTCAGTGAGTTATAACACCCAGTGAGTTTCGGCACCTCAGGGTCACCACTCCCCGAGGCAAAGAAGTACCTCGGCTCTACACCCCTCTACCTCATGGCGAGACCCGGAGGAAACTGGTCACATCAGGACAGCCGTCGAGCTGATTCCTCAGAACCAGCCCGGAACGCCCTGGTACACCTGCCCCCTCCATACATCCTAAGATCAATGGCCAAAGACTAAACCACTGATAAGAACAGATACTACACTTGATCTTAGCCAAAAGGCCGAGAAGCGATGTGCTAAGGGTGATGGGCAGTGTTGAGTTTCCGCCACACATAGCGCTAAGGCTAAAAAGTTAAATTTTCTTCTCATCCAACCTGCTGTGTTTCTCACATGGCTTGTGGCAAATTCCAAACAGAATTTCTCCTCACTTTCAATAATAGCCTTCTACTTTCCACTCTTCCATAAAGGCCAGATTTGTGACAACTAATAATGATGGATTTTATGGTGCTCTGTGAGATGTTTAACCCCTTAAGGACCAGGCCATTTTATACCTTAAGGACCGGAGCGTTTTTTGCAATTCTGACCACTGTCACTTTAAAAATTAATAACTCTGGAATGCTTTTAGTTATCATTCTGATTCCGAGATTGTTTTTTCGTGACATATTCTACTTTAACTTAGTGGTAAAATTTTATGGTAACTTGCATCCTTTCTTGGTGAAAAATCCCAAAATTTGATGAAAAAAATGAAAATCTTGCATTTTTCTAACTTTGAAGCTCTCTGCTTGTAAGGAAAATGGATATTCAAAATATATTTTTTTTGGGTTCACATATACAATATGTCTACTTTATGTTTGCATCATAAAATTTATGAGTTTTTACTTTTGGAAGACACCATAGGGCTTCAAAGTTCAGTAGCAATTTTGAAATTTTTCACAAAATTTTCAAACTCACTATTTTTCAGGGACCAGTTCAGTTTTGAAGTGGATTTGAAGGGTCTTCATATTAGAAATACCCCATAAAAGACCCCATTATAAAAACTACACCCCCTAAAGTATTCAAAAAAACATTCAGTAAGTGTATTAACCCTTTAGGTGTTTCACAGGAATAGCAGCAAAGTGAAGGAGAAAATTCAAAATCTTCATTTTTTACACTCGCATGTTCTTGTAGACCCAATTTTTGAATTTTTGCAAGGGATAAAAAGGAAAATTTTTTTACTTGTATTTGAAACCCAATTTCTCTCGAGTAAGCACATACCTCATATGTCTATGTTAATTGTTCGGCGGGCGCAGTAGAGGGCTCAGAAGGGAAGGAGCGACAAATGGTTTTTGGGGGGCATGCCGCATTTAGGAAGCCCCTTTGGTGCCAGGACAGCAAAAAAAAAACACATGGCATACCATTTTGGAAACTAGACCCCTCAGGGAACGTAACAAGGGGTAAAGTGAACCTTAATACCCTACAGGTGATTCACGACTTTTGCATATGTAAAAAAAATATATATTTTTTTTACCTAAAATGCTTGGTTTCCCAAAAATTTTACATTTTTAAAAAGGGTAATAGCAGAAAATACAACCCCAAAATTTGAAGCCCAATTTCTCCCGATACAGAAAACACCTCGCATGGGGGTGAAAAGTGCTCTGCTGGTGCACTACAGGTCTCAGAAGAGAAGGAGTCACATTTGGCTTTTTGAAAGCAAATTTTGCTCTGGGGGCATGCCGCATTTAGGAAGCCCCTATGGTGCCAGAACAGCAAAAAAAAACACATGGCATACCATTTTGGAAACTAGACCCCTCGGGGAACGTAACAAGGGGTAATGTGAACCTTAATACCCTACAGGTGTTTCACGACTTTTGCATATGTAAAAAAATATATTTTTTTTTACCTAAAATGCTTGGTTTCCCAAAATTTTTACAATTTTAAAAAGGGTAATAGCAGAAAATACC
This sequence comes from Hyla sarda, assembly GCF_029499605.1. Classification (NCBI taxonomy): domain Eukaryota; kingdom Metazoa; phylum Chordata; class Amphibia; order Anura; family Hylidae; genus Hyla; species Hyla sarda. The sequence continues at coordinate 315,918,519 of NC_079189.1, read as the reverse complement.
CCCCAAAATTTGAAGCCCAATTTCTCCCGATTCAGAAAACACCCCATATGGGTGTGAAAAGTGCTCTGCTGGCGCACTACAGGTCTCAGAAGAGAAGGAGTCACATTTGGCTTTTTGAAAGTGAATTTTGCTCTGGGGGCATGCCGCATTTAGGAAGCCCCTATGGTGCCAGGACAGCAAAAAAAAAACACATGGCATACCATTTTGGAAACTAGACCCCTCGGGGAACGTAACAAGGGGTAATGTGAACCTTAATACCCTACAGGTGTTTCACGACTTTTGCATATGTAAAAAAATATTTTTTTTTTTTACCTAAAATGCTTGGTTTCCCAAAATTTTTACAATTTTAAAAAGGGTAATAGCAGAAAATACCCCCCAAAATTTGAAGCCCAATTTCTCCCGATTCAGAAAACACCCCATATGGGTGTGAAAAGTGCTCTGCTGGCGCACTACAGGTCTCAGAAGAGAAGGAGTCACATTTGGCTTTTTGAAAGCGAATTTTGCTCTGGGGGCATGCCGCATTTAGGAAGCCCCTATGGTGCCAGGACAGCAAAAAAAAACACATGGCATACTATTTTGGAAACTAGACCCCTCGGGGAACGTAACAAGGGGTAATTTGAACCTTAATACCCTACAGGTGTTTCACGACTTTTGCATATGTAAAAAAATATATATTTTTTTTACCTAAAATGCTTGTTTTCCCAAAAATTTTACATTTTTTAAAAGGGTAATAGCAGAAAATACCCCCCAAAATTTGAAGCCCAATTTCTCCCGAGTACGGCGATACCCCATATGTGGCCCTAAACTGTTGCCTTGAAATACGACAGGGCTCCAAAGTGAGAGCGCCATGCGCATTTGAGGCCTAAATTAGGGACTTGCATAGGGGTGGACATAGGGGTATTCTACGCCAGTGATTCCCAAACAGGGTGCCTCCAGCTGTTGTAAAACTCCCAGCATGCCTGGACAGTCAACGGCTATCTGGCAATACTGGGAGTAGTTGTTTTGCAACAGCTGGAGGCTCTGTTTTGGAAACAGTGGCGTACCAGACGTTTTTCATTTTTATTGGGGAGGGGGGTTGTATAGGGGTATGTGTATATGTAGTGTTTTTTACTTTTTATTTTATTTTGGGTTAGTGTAGTGTAGTGTTTTTAGGGTACAGTCACACGGGCGGGGGTTCACAGTAGTTTCTCGCTGGCAGTTTGAGCTACGGCAGAAAATTTGACGCAGCTCAAACTTGCAGCCGGATACTTACTGTAATCCTCCGCCCATGTGAGTGTACCCTGTACGTTCACATTGGGGGGGGGGGAACATCCAGCTGTTGCAAAACTACAACTCCCAGCATGTACGGTCTATCAGTGCATGCTGGGAGTTGTAGTTTTGCAACCGCTGGAGGCTCCGTTCTGGAAACAGTGGCGTACCAGACGTTTTTCATTTTTATTGGGGAGGGGAGGGGGGCTGTGTAGGGGGTATGTGTATATGTAGTGTTTTTTACTTTTTATTTTATTGTGTGTTAGTGTAGTGTTTTTAGGGTACAGTCGCACGGGCGGGGGGTTCACAGTAGTTTCTCGCTGGCAGTTTGAGCTGCTGCAGAAATTTTGCCGTACCTCAAACTTGCAGCCGGATACTAACTGTAATCCTCCGTCCGTGTGAGTGTACCCTGTACGTTCACATTGGGGGGGGAACATCCAGCTGTTGCAAAACTACAACTCCCAGCATGTACGGTCTATAAGTGCATGCTGGGAGTTGTAGTTTTGCAACAGCTGGAGGCAAACTCAGTGCTTTGGTAACAAACTCAGTGTTTTGCAACCAGTGTGCCTTCAGCTGTTGCAAAAGCTACAACCCCCAGCATGTACGGACAGCGGAAGGGCATGCTGGGTGTTGTAGTTATGCAACAGCTGGAGGCATACTACTTTGGCTGGGGATGCTGGGGATTGTAGTTATGCAACAGCTGGAGACACACTGGTTTACTACTTAACTCAGTGTGCCTTCAGCTGTTGCAAAACTACAACTCTCAGCAGTCACGGACAGCCAACGGGCATGCTGGGAGTTGTAGTTATGCAACCACCAGATGCACCACTACAACTCCCAGCATGCACTTTAGCTGATTGTGCAAGCTGGGAGTTGTAGTTACACAACAGCTGAAGGTACACTTTTCCATAGAAAGAATGTGCCTCCAGCTGTTGCAAAACTACAAGTCCCAGCATGCCCATAAGGGCATGCTGGGAGTTGTGGTGGTCTGCCTCCTGCTGTTGCATAACTACAGCTCCCAGCATGCCCTTTTTGCATGCTGGGAGCTGTTGCTAAGCAACAGCAGGAGGCTGTCACTCACCTCCAACGATCCTCGCTGCACCAGGTCAGTCCCTCGCCGCCGCCGCTGCTCCTGGGGCCCCGATCCCAACAGGGACGCCGGGGATCGGGGTCCCCAGCACCGGGGGTCGTCTTCCCGCACCCGCTCACGTCCTCCGGAAGAGGGGCGGAGCGGGTTGCGGGAGTGACACCCGCAGCAGGCGCCCTGATTGGTCGGCCGGTAATCCGGCCGACGAATCAGGGCGATCGTGAGGTGGCACCAGTGCCACCTCACCCCTGCTGGCTCTGGCTGATCTGGGCCGTCTCTGACGGCCCCGATCAGCCAATAATTCCGGGTCACCGGGTCACTGGAGACCCGATTGACCCGGAATCCGCCGCAGATCGCTGGACTGAATTGTCCAGCGATCTGCGGCCATCGCCGTCATAATGACCCCCCTGGGCGATATGCCCCGATGCCTGCTGAACGATTTCAGCAGGCATCGGGGACCGGCTCCGCTCCAGATGGTTGCGGGGGGCCGGTAAAACACATGACGTTCTCATACGTCATGTGTCCTTAAGGACTCGGAAATGGAGACGTATGAGAACGTCATGTGTCCTTAAGGGGTTAAAGCTTTATCCCTGACCTGTTTGGTGAGCAATTTGGTCTTCATGCTGTTTGGCTAGGAATGCTCTTTAACCTGTTGAGGACGAAGGGCATACCTGTACGCCTTTGTCCCGCTCCCCTTCTATGACGTGCGCTCAGGAGATGAGTGCGGGTCTTAGCAGTGTGGTCTGCTGCCGGGACCCATGGCTAATGCCGGACATCCCCAATCATGGTGATGCTTGGCATTAACCCCTTAGATAACGCAATCAAAGTTTATTGCGGAGTCTAAAATGTTAGTAAACACTTCCTGGCTGCTCAGCGATGCTGATAGGGACCACCGCAGTGAAACTGCTGTGTCCCGATCAGCTGAGAGGACGGCAGGAGGGTCCTTACCTGCCTCCTCGCTGTCTGATTGGTAATCCAAAGCTCCAGCCAAGGCAAGCTGGAGCAATGGAGCACATATAACACTGATCAATGCTATGCAATGGCATAGCATTGAACAGTGTATGCAATCTGAAGATTGCATGTAATAATCCCCTATGGGGACTATAAAATTATGTAAAAAAGTTTAACCCCTTTCCTAGTAAAAGTTTTAATCACCCCTCATTTCCCGTTTAAGATAAATATGTAAACAAAAATAAACATAAAATATGTGGTATCGCAGCGTGCATAAATGTCCAAACTATAAAAATGTAATGTTACTTTAACTGCACGGTCAATGACGTATACGTCAAAAAATACCAAAGTCCAGAATTGTGTATTTTGGTCACTTTTTATACCCTAAAAAAACATGTGTAAAAAGTGATCAAACTGTTCCATCTAAACAAAAATGGTACCGATAAAAACTACAGATTACGGCACAGAAAAATGAGCCCTTATACATACCTGTATACAGAAAACTAAAAAAGTTATAGGGGTCAGAAAAGGAAATGTTTATACATGCTAAATTTCATACAAAAATGTATAATTTATAAAAAGAAGTAAAACAAAATAAAACCTATATAAGTTGGGTATCATTTCAATTGTATGGACCTACAGAATAAAGATAATGGGGATATTTATCAAAGCTGTCTATGTCCCGCATCAATATAGACCAAACTACAGAGGGTTAGTCTGGTCTATTGTGCGCCTAATTTATCAAAAGGCGCACAGCTCTTGATAAATTCTGTGCACAGACTGCATGATCTATGCTTTAGTCTATATTTAAACCTGCTCCAACATGGTCTGACATTTCGGCGTACTTTCAGCCTATGCGACTTGTCGCTGAAAAGTCGCTTTTGATAAATTCAGCACCAATGCATTTTTCAATGCATTTCAGTCTAACATAGACTTGCATGCATCATGTTCTAAAAATCCTCTAGAGCAAAAGTCGCAGAAAAGTCGCACATATTTAGACTGCGACTTTCTGTGCGACAAATTTAGACAAGAAAAACCAGTCTAAATCCTTTGATAAATCTCCCCCATTGTATCATTTTTACCGTAAAGTGCACTGCGTAAAAACCAAACCCCCCAAAAAGTTGCAAAATTACAGTTTTCTTATAAATATCTTATTTGTTCACGCAAAAAAACAAGCCCTGATATGGGTCTATAGGTAAAATAATTTTTAAAATTGATTTTTTAATGAGGAGGAAAAAAATTAAAATGTAAAAATGAAAATTGGCCCGGTCTTTAAATGGGCACTCTCATTAAAACTAATGTTTGCTATTGCACTCCTTGTGGTAAATAAAAAATATTTCTAATATACTTTGTTTAAAAAAATGACATTTTCTATGTTTTATTTGGTCTTAAGCTCAAGAGCACATTTTCCCCCATCTCATACACAGATATTGGACCGAAGCCAAAACACAGGAAGTGCAGCCTGGAGTGCTGAGGGGGTTGTGTCCAACCAACAGCATTTGGCAGTTAAGTGTGAGAGGAGCTATGATTGGATGAGGCTGGACACACCCCCTCAGCACTCCAGGCTGCATTTCCTGTGTTTTGACCTCGGTCCTAAGTCTGTGTATAAGATGAGGGAAAATGTGCTCTTGAGCTTTTTTTAAGTACAAATAAAACAAAGAAAACTTCATTTTACTTAAACAAAGTATATTAGAAATATTTTTTATTTACCATAAGGAGTGCAATAGCCAAAATGAGTTTTAATGAGAGTTTCCATTTAACCCCAAAATGGGCTTGGTCCTTAAGGGGTTAATAACAATCAAAGAAAATGAAAACTAAACAATAGAATAACGTAAAATATATCATTTTCCATTGTTTGCCTGTATTGATTTATTATGCACTTTAACCCCTTCACGACGAGCGACGTACATGTACGGCGCCGCGAAGTGTCACTTGGCGCGCGGCGACGTACATGTACGTCGCGGGGTTCCGGGAGCGCCGCGTCACCGGTAGCGGTGATCGGACCGGGATGACTGCTGTTATCTAACAGCAGGCATCCCGGCAAATCGCAGAGGGGGGTCCTGAGACCCCCCCATGACCGCGATGCGCGCAAATCGCAGGTCAATTCAGACCTGCGATCTGCGCGATTCCGGGTCATACGGGTCACTGGTGACCCGGAAAATAAGAGGGATCGGGGGTGTCCGAGACACCCTCGATCCCCCTAAAGGGATAGGAGTTTGGTGTCAGGGGTGCCACCCCTCCTATCCCTGCTATTGGTCGGCCGAGCGACCGACCGATAGCAGACCAGGGGAGGGGGGGTTAAAGTTCGGTTCCCCCGCTTTGCCCACCTATCGGTGTCCGGGCAAAACGGGGGAGCCGTCCAGGGAAGGTCGGCGCCAAAGGTCCCTACCTGGATCCCGGATCCCCGTCCGCGATCCTCCCCCACGTGCGGCGGCGGCGGCAGCAATACTTCCGGGTCCTGCTAGCAACATCCGGAGGGCCACAGTTTACAGTAGTCTCTAAACCGTGGCCCTCCAGATGTTGCAAAACTACAACTCCCAGCATGCCCAGACAGCTGTTTGCTGTGTGGGCATGCTGGGACTTGTAGTTTTGCAATATTTAGAGGGGTTCAGGTTGTAGATCACTAAGTGGTCTCAAACTGTAGCCCTCCAGATGTTGCAAAACTACAACTCTCAACATGCCCAGACAGCAGTTTGCTGTCTGGGCATGCTGAGAGTTGTAGTTTTGCAACATCTGGAGGGCCACAGTTTTGAGACCACTGGACAGTGATTTAAAACCTGAACCCCTCTAAATCTTGCAAAACTACAACTCCCAGCATTCAGGAACAGCATAAGGCTGTCTTGGCATGCTGGGAGTTGTACTTGCGTGCCTCCAGCCATTGCATAACTACATCTCCCAACATGCCCTTCCGCAATCAGTACATGCTGGGAGTTGTAGTTTTGCAACAGCTGGAGGCACACTGGTTGGAAAATACTGAGTTAGGTCATAGAACCTAACTCAAGGTTTTCCAGCCAGCGTGCCTCCAGCTGTTGCAAAACTACAACTCCCAGCATGCACTGACAGACCATGCATGCTGGGAGTTGTAGTTTTGACCCCCCTCCCATGTGAATGTACAGGCTACATTCACACTGGCGGCAGATTACAGTGAGTTCCCCGCTACAAATTTGAGCTGCGGCAAATTTTCCGCCGCAGCTCAAACTCCTAGCGGGAGACTCAGTGTAATCCGTGAATGTAACCTAAAAACACTACACTACACTAACATAAAATAAAGAGTAAAACACTACATATACACATGTACACTGCCCCCCCCCCCCACCACCACCCCCCTCCCCAATAAAAATTTAAAACGTATTGTACGGCAGTGTTTCTAAGATGGAGCCTCCAGCTGTTGCAAAACAAAAACTCCCAGCATTTCTGGACAGCAATTGACTGTCCAAGCATGCTGGGAGTTTAGCAACAGCTGGAGGCACCCTGTTTGGGAATCACTGGCATAGAATACCCCTATGTCCACCCCTATGCAAGTCCCTAATTCAGGCCTCAAATGCGCATGGCGCTCTCACTTTGGAGCCCTGTCGTATTTCAAGGCAACAGAATAGGGTCACATATGGGGTATCGCCGTACTCGGGAGAAATTGCCTAAAAAATTTTGGGGGGCTTTTACTCCTTTTACCCCTTATTGAAAGAAACAGTTGGGGTCTACACCAGCATGTTAGTGTAAAAAAATAAAAAAATTTACACTAACATGCTGGTGTTGCCCTATACTTTACATTTTCACAAGAGGTAAAAGGGAAAAACGCCCCCCAAAATTTGTAACGCAATTTCTCCCGAGTACGGAGATACCCCATATGTGGGCGCAAAGTGCTCTGGGGGCGCACAACAAGGCCCAGAAGGGAGAGTGCGCCATGTACATTTGAGGTGATTTGCACAGGAGTGGCTGTTTGTTACAGCGATTCTGACAAACGCAAAAAAAAAACACACCCACATGTGACCCCATTTTGGAAACTACACCCCTCACGGAATGTAATAAGGGGTGCAGAGAGAATTTACACCCCACAGGTGTCTGACGGATCTTTGGAACAGTGGTCCGTGAAAATGAAAAATTTTGCACAGCCCACTGTTCCGAAGATCTGTCAGACACCAGTGGGGGGTAAATGCTCACTGTACCCCTCATTACATTCTGTGAGGGGTCTAGTTTCCAAAATGGTATGCCATGTGGGGGTTATTTTGCTGTTCTGGCACCATAGGGGCTTCCTAAATGCGACATGCCCCCCGAGCAAAATTTGCTCTCAAAAAGCCAAAAATGACGCCTTCTCTTCTGAGCATTGTAGTTCGCCCGCAGTGCACTTCAGGTCCACTTATGGGGTACCTCCATACTCAGAAGAGTTGGGGTTACAAATTTTGGGGGGTATTTTCTGCTATTAACCCTTGCAAAAATGTGAAATTTGGGGGGAAACACACATTTTAGTGACATTTTTTTTTTTTTTTTTACATATGCAAAAGTCGTGAAACACCTGTGGGGTATTAAGGCTCACTTTATCCCTTTTTACGTTCCTCAAGGGGTCTAGTTTCCAAAATGGTATGCCATGTGTTGTTTTTTTTTTGCTGTTCTGGCACCATAGGGGCTTCCTAAATGCAACATGCCCCCCGAGCAAAATTTGTTCTAAAAAAGCCAAATATGACTCCTTCTCTTCTGAGCATTGTAGTTCGCCCGCAGTGCACTTCAGGTCCACTTATGGGGTACCTCCATACTCAGAAGAGTTGGGGTTACAAATTTTGGGGGGTATTTTCTGCTATTAACCCTTGCAAAAATGTGAAATTTGGGGGGAAACACACATTTTAGTGACATTTTTTTTTTTTTTTTTTACATATGCAAAAGTTGTGAAACACCTGTGGGGTATTAAGGCTCACTTTATTCCTTGTTATGTTTTTTCTGTTCTGGCACCATAGGGGCTTCCTAAATGCGACATGCCCCCCAAAAACCATTTCAGAAAAATGTACTCTCTAAAATCCCCTTGTGGCTCCTTCGCTTCTGAGCCCTCTACTGTGCCCGCCGAACACTTTACATAGACATATGAGGTATGTGCTTACTCGAGAGAAATTAGGCTACAAATATAAGTATACATTTTCTCCTTTTACCCCTTGTAAAAATAAAAAAATTGGGTCTACAAGAACATGCGAGTGTAAAAAATGAAGATTTTGAATTTTCTCCTTCACTTTGCTGCTTTTCCTGTGAAACACCTAAAGGGTTAAAACCTTTACTGAATGTCATTTTGAATACTTTGGGGGGTGCAGTTTTTATAATGGGGTCATTTGTGGGGTATTTCTAATATGAAGACCCTTCAAATCCACTTCAAACCTGAACTGGTCCCTGAAAAATTGCGAGTTTGAAAGTTTTGTGAAAAATTTCCAAATTGCTGCTGAACTTTGAAGCCCTCTGGTGTCTTCCAAAAGTAAAAACTCGTCAATTTTATGATGAAAATATAAAGTAGACATATTGTATATGTGAATCCCAAAAAAACATTATTTGGAATATCCATTTTCCTTACAAGCAGAGAGCTTCAAAGTTAGAAAAATGCAAAATTTTTAATTTTTTCATCAAATTTTGGCATTTTTCACCAAGAAAGGATGCAAGTTACCACAAAAATTTACCACTATGTTAAAGTAGAATATGTCACGAAAAAACTCTCAGAATCAGAATGATAGCTAAAAGCATTCCAGAGTTATTAATGTTTAAAGTGACAGTGGTCAGAATTGCAAAAAAAGGGCTTCGTCCTAGAAGTGAAAATGGACTGTGTCCTTAAGGGGTTAATGGTCTATTCACATGTACAGTATTCTGTACAGATTTGATGCGCAGGATTTTCTGCTCCAGATTTCATTGTAAGCTAAATGACTGATCACAGCTTCAAATCCTGCGCATCAAATCTGCGCAGAATACTGTACATGTGAATAGACCCTAAATATGGAAATTAATCAAACATAAAGTCACACTTATACTATTGCAGTTCAGTATCAGACCACTAAGGGGAAACAATGGTCCCAATAGAGAGTTGCCCAAAATTCGACCATTCCCCATCACTGACAAGGAGCAGGCTCTTTTGGAGTGCAGAATTTAGCCAAATCGTAATACAGTATTCAGGGTATGACCACTAGGGGGCAAAATGGTACCTTCCAGCGATAGGTAATAAGTCCTTACTGCATTGTTTTCTAACCAGGCTGCCTCCAGCTGTTGCAAAACTACAACTCCCAGCATGCCCGGACAGCCTTTGGCTGTCCGGGCATGCTGGGAGTTGTAGTTTTTCAACAGCTGGAGGCATGCTGATAGGGATGCACTGCGCTTACTGACTACTGTATACAGAAGTCACGCAACCTCCTATAGTGCGCGCTCACGCTGAATACTAAATACGCTCCTCCCATGACGCTCGGCTGCTTGTGACATCATCTCTTACCGCCCGTGGTAGTGTCCCTCGGCGGCTTCCGTATTACGCACAATCCCCGCGTCCTTCAGAGGCGGAGTCTTTTGCCGACCTCCAACATCTTAGTGTTCGTCACTCGTGGAGGAGCTGTCGAGGGTGTCATCATGTTCCGACTGGAAGGTCTTGGGCCAAAAGCTGATCCAGAAGAGATGCGAGCCAAGATGCGGCGAGATGTCATCAGCTCAGTGAGGAACTTCCTTATCTATGTGGCTGTACTGAGAATAAGTAAGTGACAGAGGGCGGCCGCTAATGCCCTGCATATATATATATATATATATATATATATATATATCTGGGATGATGGGACTTCATGTGTCTCACTGACCACAAGGTACCAGGCAGTGATTGTCATGATCTGCCTGGGAACCTGGAAAGAATATGACTTTAAAGGACAAGTATCATGTACCATGGATAGGGGATAAGTTTTAGATCGAGGGGGTCAAAGTGCTGGGGCCCCGCAATCTCCTGTTTAGAGCCCCGGCTTCCTTGTACGGCGGCGCATCACGACCCCCCTCTATATAGTTCTGTGGGAGAGCCCAAGATTGCCAAACGACCCCCCCACAATCTAAAACCTATCCCTATCCTTTGGTTGGGGGATACGTTTTTGTTTTGGTTTTTTTACATGATACTTGTCCTTTAAGGGGCACTCCCAGGGAAATCAAACTTACCTCCTATTTATTGTGATCGGACCCCTGCGATTTCCTGTACGGACCGCCGGCTACTCACCCGGGACAGGTGGATGGGCTTCAGTTGACTGCCCGCTCAGCAAATTACTGGCAGCGCCTGTGTACCCTTTACAGAGAACCTGTGGTCACCCACAAAAATGAGTTGGTACAGCTTTGGGGGACTGCATAGAGCTTTTTAGCCCCTCTGAAGATTGAGGTAATTCGCCAGAGGGGCAGGAACCATGATTACTAGGAATGAACCGAAATTTCGGCCGCTGAAAGTTATCGGCGGAAAATGCCCCTTTTGGCATTTTCAACTGATGCATTTTCGTGCCAAAAATTTTGGGGGCGTGGCCAAAATGACAGGGTGTACAGTTTCGCCCTGGGTTTCTCTACGCCCTAAGTCCTGCCGCGGCTATGATGCGAGTGCAGGAGCTGCGCTTGCATCATAGCCCCTGGGTCCCAGCTGCTTTCAGCAACCAGGGACCTGCTGGTAATGGCAGACATCAGTGCTGATGTCCACCATTAACCCCTCAGATGCTGTGATCATATCAGATCAGTTACAATGGCAGCCGGAGGTCCCCTCACCTGCTACCATCATGGGGTCATGTGATCGCACCATGCAGTCGCCTAATCCGGAGCGAAGCTTCATGTAGTGTTGGGTCGCTGGGCTGCAGCAGGGGCGTGGAGTCCTCGCAGTGTGTGTACTATAAACCGACCCGTGTCTCCTCAGTCAGGGCTGGCGGATGAGCAGCTTCACGTCCGAGTCCAGGGGCAGCTGGCAGCGGCCAGGATAACAGCTGGATGCAGGTTGCGGGGATCTCTGGCAGGGAATGGTTCCAAACCCGACTTGCGGTTCAGCAAAATCAGTTCGTGTGCTGTGATAACTTTTTATTCACTGTAGTATATAATCATACAACAAAAACATGAAAAAAGCACTACTGTGTGGGGTAGAACAGATCAATAAGTATTAGAAATATATAAGATTGCCAGAAATTGGGTATTCATGTGAAAAAAGATGATAAATATATATACACAAATCAATCCCTAGCCACGTGTGCAGAAAAGCCTCTTTGTTAGACTCCAAATAATAATAAACCCAAAGAAAAAAAGGAGCTACTCAGAAATTGTAAGTCAAAATATAAAATATAAACTTTATTTCATAATATTAAAAACATAGTGCAATTTATTAAAAAAGGAGGAATACGGCACAGACAGACGGCATACCTGGGACAATGTCAATAGATGTGCAAATACTGCTAGATCTCATTAAGTTTGTGTATACAATTACTGAGGCAAAGAAGTGCATTGAATGGGTACTTATGCTGGCAATTCAGGCTAAAGTGCAAGTGCAAACAAGATGAGGCCTAAGCATTGATCATGTAGCAACAAATAAATAACATATACATACCACAGTAATATGAAAGAAGTACTGCAAGTCCCAGGATGCCGCCACCCCTGTAGTATATATTATACATGGGTAATCGCCGTTACACAGATAGCTGGGTGCTCAGGACAATGCGTTTTGAGATTCCTCTCCATCACGTCCCCTCGCGAAGAGAGGAATCCCCTCTTGAAACGCATTGTCCTGAGCACCCAGCTTTAAAAAGTTATCACAGCATACCGCATACGTGAACTGATTTTGCATCTCCGGTGGAGCGCTGAAGTGCAAGTCGGGTTTGGGACCAAAACCCCGTGCCTGAGATCCACGCAACCTGCATCCAGCTGTTATCCTGGCCGCTGCCAGCTGTACCGACGATCGGCGGCTCCCGGACCTGGCCGCAACCTACCAAACGCTATTTTCAGTGTTGTGCCTGCATTTTGCACAACTGGCAAAGGTGAGCAGCTTTTTTGTTTCATTACACACACCCTACTGTTAAATGGGCACTGTCATGAAAACCAAAAATTGATATGTTGTAGTACTTAAGTACTACAACATATCTCTAATATAGTTTAATTAAAAAAGTGATTTTAAAACAGTTTAAAATCACTTAAATTTGGCCACTAGGGGTCGCCCTTCTAGTGGCCGAATGCATTCAGCAGTGACGTCACCACTGTATTTCGACTTGTTGAAGCCTGGCAACGAGTCGAAATTCAATCACTGCTGTGCTCGCTCCCGCCTGTCAGACAGGCGGGAGCGAGCGCTTTGGCTCGGGGTCGAGGTAAAGTATTATGTATACTGTTCACCTATACAGTATGCCTCCAGTTTCCCCACTACAACTCCCAGCAAGCCCTGGGAGTTGTAGTGGGAAAGCCTGGAGGGACACTGAATAGGTGAACTGAGGGGGAGTGGGTTGGGGGGGGGGGGGGGATTGCGGGCTGCGCAGCGGGGAGGGGGTACTCTGGGTGAACTAAGGGACAGGGGGAGTGAGTTGAGCGGCGTGACGGGGCCGGGGGGGGGGGGTTGCGGCTGCTCGGAGGGGAGCGGTATGTCAGCCAATAGATGTCAGGGCAAGCTGGGAGTTGCAGTGGGGAAACAGCTGGAGGCACCCTGTATAGGTGGGTGAACTACGGGCGGAAGTGTCGGCCCCAGCAGGCATCAGTGATGTGGTGCCTGCTGGGGAAGTCTGCCTGGTAGTGAGCACGCTACCAGGCAGACAAAAAGCATTTTTAATATGTAAAAAAAATAATAATTAAAAGGCAGGGAGGGGGTTAGGGATAGATGGGTAATAGGCAGGGACAGAAAAAAAAAGTGATGGTGGGAGCTACCCTTTTAAAGTTAAACAGCACTATCTGAGCGCCATCTCTGTCTGTTCTTTCTTTTTGCACACCCTCCTGTACCATCTCCTATCCTATGGATGAGAGAGAGGTCTTATTGGTGGGATAGCCACGTGAATGGGCAGATAGATAACTAATGGAGATAGTGGTCAATTACTTACCTAAGAAAAGAAAGTCTGTCTGCTAGAAACAGCGCCTCTCTTATTTGTGGACTATATCAGGTACTGCAGCAGTAAGACAGCCAATGGGTAAGTCCTTTGCTGTTTTTAAAAGGAAACAATCTTATGTTTTATTGCAGGTTCAGATGTATCTGCCTGAAACCAAAACTGCCTAATTTTGCCCATAACAACCAATCACAGCTCAGCTTTCACGTCTTAACAAGCTGTGATTGGGTATTATAGTAAAATCAGGCAGTTTTGAAGCAGATTGATAAATCTAGGCCAATGTCACCTTCGTGTTTCTGTGTTTTTGATTCAGTGAGTCTCCAAATCCATTATGTTGTGCAGTGTATATGATCAGCAAGCGGAATTTACCTATGCATTGCTGAGGATGCGTGACTGTGTACTTGCTGACATTCACCACGTGGTACATTATGTGGCCAAGAACAAGTTTACATCTTTTTATAATGACCCTTTCCCTAATATTGATTTCTCTTATTTTCATAGCTCCTTTTGTCTTGAAGAAACTTGACAGTATATGAAGAGATTACCATTCCTGGCAGCTGTTACCTCCACTTCACATGAGAACTGAGCCAGTTTCATCTTTTAAACTATGAACTGAGCAAGCTTAACAGAGCTGAGCTGTCATCACTGTGTTTCGAGAAATCGCTTTTCTGTCGTGCATGAAAATGTCACCGGTCTAGACATCACATCAGAATGAATGAGTGATTATTAGTTCTAGTCCCATTGCTCCATTTATTTTATATGTATATTTAGCAGACGGACACATGCAGAGGCCTTACTAGGACTTTTCTTCCCTCAAAATAAATGTTTTCTTTAATTGTTGTTATTATGGTTTATTTGGTTCATTCACAAGTATTGTACCTGGCTCTGAAAAAGAACCAGTCATTTCAATGTTGCCCATACACATTCGATTCTACCAAGACTCATAGAGAGAGGCTATCTGTTTGGGAGTAGACTCTGTTTTCCACAACTTTTTCTTTTCTTTATTATGCGTATCTGTTAGGACATCTTTTGTTGTATACTTTGAGTAGGGTTCTTGCTATTTCCAAAGACTGCTTGTTTTCAGTAAAAAAAAAAAAATGCATTTACAATCGGACACCAAATACCCATACAGTCAGTTTCCCTCCTATCTGAGGGATTGATGCAATTGGAGACTTAGTCATGGCTGTAAATGTTGGCACCCCTGAATTTTTTTCTAGAAAATGAAATATTTCTCACAGAAAAGGATTATAGTAACACATGTTTTTCTATACACATGTTTATTTTCTTTGTGTGTATTAGAATTAAACCAAAAAAAGGAGGAAAAAAAGCAAATTGGACATAATGTCACACCAAACTCCCAAAAATGGGCTGGACAAAATTATTGGCACCCTTAACTTAATATTTGGTTGCACACCCTTTGGAAAAAATAACTGAAATCAGTCGCTTCCTATAACCATCAATAAGCTTCTTACACCCCTCAGCCGGAATGTTGGACCACACTTCCTTTGCAAACTGCTCCACGTCTCTCTTATTGGAAGGGCGGGCACCTTTTCCCAACAGCAATTTTAAGATCTCTCCACAGGTGTTCAATGGGATTTAGATCTGGACACTTCAGAACTCTCCAGCGCTTTGTTGCCATCCATTTCTGGGTGCTTTTTGACTTATGTTTGGGGTCATTGTCTTGCTGGAAGATCTCGGACACAAACCCATCTTTCTGACACTGGGCTGTACAGTGCGACCCAAAATCCGTTGGTAATCCTCAGATTTCATGATGCCTTGCACACATTCAAGGCACCCAGTGCCAGAGGCAGCAAAACAACCACCAAAACCTCCACCATATTTCACTGTAGGTACTGTGTTCTTTCCATTCCATTTTCTGTAAACAGTAGAATGATGTGCTTTACCAAAAAAGCTCTATCTTGGTCTCACCTGTCCTCAAGATGTTTTTCCAGAAGGATTTTGGCTTACTCAAGTTCATTTTGGCAAAATGTGGTCTTGCTTTTTTATGTCTGTGTCAGCAGTGGGGTCCTCCTGGGTCTCCTGCCATAGAATTTCATTTAAATGTCGACGGATAGTTCGTGCTGACTGATGATCCCTGAGCCTGCAGGACAGCTTGAATATCTTTGGAACTTGTTTGGGGCTGCTTATCCACCATCCGGACTATCCTGCGTTGACACCTTTCATCAATTTTTCTCTTCCGTCCACGTCCAAGGAGATTAGCTACAGTGTCATGGGTTGCAAACTTCTTGATAATGTTGCGCACTGTGGACAAAGGCAAATCTAGATCTCTGGAGATGGACTTGTAACCTTAATAGGGCTGCAGCTAACGATTATTTTAATCGATTAGTTGTCGATAATTTTATCGATTAATCGGAAAAAATGTCAAAATGCCAAAAAAAAGGGGTTCAGCTGATTCTACTTGAAAAACTATGTACAATGGCCATATTAAAAGCTTCTAGCATGCGATGTGACCAAACAGCAGCAATTTTATAAATTATTTTTTTTTTTTCGTTTACACTGGTTGGTGTCATTATTAATGATCCTGTGCAAAAACCAGCGTTAATTTGATACTGCCGCATGGGTAACTGTCTGAACTATTTTAAAAAAAATGTTAATGATTCACTAATATTTTAATAGTTCAGACAGTTAGCCACGCGGTAGTATCAAATATGTAAAAGAAAAAAATATTTTACTTTTTTTGTACAGCAATAGGAAAAGGGTGAGCTAATTTTTATTGGGGGATCAGTAAATTTACATTTTTTTTTTTTTATAAATATAGCACTCCTATACACGTGCATGTGCAGACTGCAGACCATTGCTTTTGCAGACCTTTTTAGACAGCAGCCCCCACCCTTGTAGACAGCAGCCCCCACCCTTGTAGACCGCAGCCCCCACCCTTGTAGACAGCAGGGCCCCCCTTTAGCTCGCAGCCCCCACCCTTGTAGACAGCTCACCTGCATCTGTCCTCTGTCGGGGGCGGCCGCTCCGCTGCACAGTTCTCCCGTCCGCATCACGTTGTGCTATGGAGGAGCATGTGACACACGTCACTCTGCTTCCTCGGTAATGTTACACCTGGCGCAGGGGAGGAGGCGGAGTGATGTGTATGTCACATGGTCCTCCATAGGACAACGTGATGTGGACCGGAGAACGGGGTGGCAGCACCCAACAGAGGACAGCTGTAGGTGAGCTGTCTACAAGGGTGGGGGCTGCGGTCTAAAGGGGGGCCCTGCTGCCGCCGCCCGACATGTCCCCAATGCTGCCTAGCGCCTTCGGAAATCTCACCTCGAACTGGCGGTGCTCTGATTGCACTAGGAGCAGGGCAGCGGCGGAGACATGTCGGCATCATTCATTCCGTGCCGCCACTGACGGCAGACAACGAATAGGGCGATTATTCGATAACGGGATTCGTCGACAACGGATCCCGTTATCGATTTTAATTGATTGTTGCAGCCCTAAACCTTAAGATTGTTTTTTCCACAATTTTGGTTCTCAAGACAGTTCTCTTCTCCTTGCTGTTGTCCATGCTTAGTGTGGGACACAGAGACGTACAATGCAAAGACTAAGTGAACTTCTCTCCTTTTTTATCTGCTTTCAGTTGTGATTTTTATATTGCCCACACCTTTTACTTGCCCCCAGGTGAGTTTAAAGGAGCATCACAGGATTGAAACAATCTTATTTTTCCACAATTTTGAAAGGGTGCCAATAATTTTGTCCAGACCATTTTTGGAGTTTGGTGTGACATTGGCCCTCATTTACTTAGAAAATCGGGTTGTAAGTCTATCTTGCTTTCTTACCCAACTGCATTTTTCCCCTGGTATTTATTATTATGTCGCATCCTGTTTGTCGCACTGGGTTTTGTAGGTTTTGGTTTCCAACTCCTCTGAGTTGTCGGGAAAAAATCCACAACAATTCAACAAATTCGGGTTGGAAACCTTTATAAATACGTGGGAAAGCTCAGAAATGTCGGGTTACGCCCCTTTTTCGGGTTTGGGAGAATCCACATCGGGTCCGTCGGGAAAAAATGTTGCATCGTGTAGCAGACTGGCGCACGATGTCTGCGACATGGCGCAGACAAAGATGCGCCAAAAAAACCTGACAAAAGAAGTCGGGTTTAGAATAGTAAATGAGGGCCATTATGTCCAATTTGCTTTTTTTCCTCCCTTTTTTTGTTTAGTTCCAATACACACAAAGGGAATAAACATGTGTTTAGCAAAACATGTGTTACTGCAATCCTTTTCTGTGAGAAACACTTCATTTTCTTGAAAAATTTTAGGGGTGCCAACATTTACGCCCATGACTGTATATATGTTGTAGAGTCTGCAATATGGCTGTGTATAAAATCATACTGGGTTTACTGTGGGTGAACAAGCTGTCAGTCTACTTGGTTATAGTGCAGGTAAACAGCTTTAAAAGCAGGTGTTACTTTAATCACTGTAGTTGTTGCAGCGTTATGGCTGTTTGTTTATTCCTTCCTATTGCACTGCTCTGTGCAATGGAGGCCATATTTACTGCCGGCCCGCCCCCATGATGAATATGCAAATGTCTTCACTCTCCCTAGAATGTGAGAGCGTGCTGGTGCGAGTGGGCGCACTGCTCTCTGAGCAGAGCACAGGCACCTTGCCTTGCTACATCCTGGAAGCAGCAGCAGCAGCACGTGTGCTTAGAGAGCAGAGAGTTCACCTCCGGATGGCTAGTGAAGACATTTGAATATTGATCAATGGAGCAGGATGGGCAGTTAAAGAGGTATTCAAGTGAAACACAATTTTTTTTCATTTCAACTGGCTCTAGAAAGTTAAACAGATTTGTAATTGACTTCTATAAAAAAAATCCTTCCAGTTCTTATCAGCCGCTGAAGTTGAGTTCTTTTCTGTCTGACCACAGTGCTCTCTGCTGACACCTCTGTCTGTCTCAGGAACTGTCCAGAGCAGTATAGGCTTGCTATGGGGATTTTCTTCTGCTCTGGACAGTTCCTGAGACAGACAGAGGTGTCAGCCGAGAGCATTGTTGTCAGACAGAAAATAACTTAAGTTCAGCAGCTGATAAGTACTGTAAGGATTAAGATTTTTTTTAAAAGAAGTAATTTACAAATCTGTTTAATTTACTGGAGCCCGTACATATGAAAAAAAACATTTTCACTGGAATACCCCTTTTAGTATTGAGTAGGCAGGGAAGCTGGGTATGCCGGTGTGAGGTGCAGAACTGCATCCTATGTTTGCCCCTCCCCTCAGCTGTCCGAAGATTTCTGAACATACAGCGAGAGGAGAGGGAGGTAGAGCTGGGAAGGATGCAGCTCTGCACCTCCCTCAGCCCTGTTCACAGTTCCCTCCTCGCACCTCCCTCAGGAGGAGAGGAGGGACGTAGCTTTTCACAGCCCCGTTCCTGGACGTAGATTTTCACAGCCCCCTGGATGTAGATTTTCAGACCCGCTCGCACAGCCCTGCTTCTGGACATAGATTTTCACAGCCCCCTTGACGTCCAGGAGCGAGGGTTTGAAAATCTACGTTCCCTGACATCCTAACCAGTGGCATAGATGAGGTATTCCGCCCCCTGTTGACTGGTTAGGACCGGTGGAAATTTTATTGACAACCTCACAACTAATTTGAATTAGAGCCTCCACCCCCCTTACATATAGGGGGGAGGAACCCAGCCCCTTTGTGTGTTTTTTTCTGTCCTCCAGACAGAGGTTTAGACTGGTGGAGGGTCCTGTTTTTTTGTCTAGACCACTTTTATGCTTATGTTCTTATTGACTTCCTCTGGGGCTCTTATATGTGCCCCTCTATCTATTCTTCTCTTAGTTTCCCTCCTACTGAAGGCATCTGTGTACCTGTTTCTGCAGCATTCTGCTGCTGTGTGGGGAGCGTTCGCTGTTCTCCTGTGCATCTGCACTTTTAAATTTTAAATAAAATGCTGGTGTTACCCCATATTTTTCATTTTCACAAGGGGTAATAGGAGGAAAACAAATTGTAACCCCATTTCTTCTGAGTATGGAAATACCCCATATGTGGATGTAAAGTGCTCTGCGGGCGAACTACAATGCTCAGAAGAGAAGGAGCGCCATTGGGCTTTTGGAGAGGGACTTTGGTTCGAATAGAAGTCGGGGGGCCCTGTGCATTTACAAAGCCCGCCATGGTGCTAGAACAGTGGCCATTTACACCCCACTGGCGTTTGACAGATCTTTGGAACAGTGTGCTGTGCAAATGAAAAATTAAATTTTTCATTTTTACAGACAACTGTTCAAAGAATCTGTCAGACACCTGTGGGGTGTAAATGCTCACTGCACCCCTTATTACATTCTGTGAGGGGTGTAGTTTCCAAAATGGGGTCACGTGGGTATTTTTTTATTTTTTTTGCATTCATGTCAGCATTGCTGTAACTATCAGCCACCTCTGTGCGAATCACCAATTTAGGCCTCAAATGTACATGGCGCGCTCTCACTCCTGAGCCATGTAGTTCGTCCGCAGAGCATTTGATGTCCACATAGGAGGTATTTCCACACTCGTTAGAAATTTTGGGGGTATTTTTCTCCTTTTACCTCTTGAGAAAATGAAAAATATGGGGCAACACCAGCATGTTAGTGTAAAATGTTTTATTTTTTTACACTAACATGCTGGTGTAGCCCCCAACTTTACCTTTTCATAAGGGGTAAAAGGAGAAAAAGCTCCCCAAAATTTGTAACACAATTTCTCCCGAGTACGGAAATACCCCGTATGTGGCACTAAACTGTTGCCTTGAAATACGACAGGGCTCTGAAGGGAGAGAGTCCCAATGCGCATTTGAGGCCTAAATGAGGAATTTGCAATAGGGGCGGACCCGGATACAAGGATGGGGCTTGTCTCCACCAAAACCCTACAGCAGTATTTCCCAAACAGGGTACCTCCAGCTGTTGCAAGACTCCCAGCCTGTCAGGACAGTCTGTGGCTGTCCGTCAATACTAGGAGTTGTTGTTTTGCAACAGCTGGAGTCTCCGTTTAGGAAACACTACTGTATGAGACGTTTTTCATTTTTATTGGGGGGGGGGGGGAAGACGTGTAAGGGTGAGTATATAGTGTTTTACTTTTTATTATTTGTTAGTGTTGTGTAGTTTTTTTTCAGCGTACAATCACGCGGGCGGGGGTTCACATTGAGTTTTCTGCTGGAAGTTTGAGCTGCGGCGGAAAATTTCCCTCAGCTCAAACTTGTAGAAAGAAACCCACTGTAAACCCGCCCGTGTGAATGTACCCTGTCATTCACATGGCGGGGTGCCCCAAACCTTCAGCTGTGGCAAAACTTCAACTCCCAGAATGCCCTGACAGACCATACATGCTGGGAGTTGTAGTTTTGCAAAAGTTGTAGGCGCACTGGTGGGGAACCACTAAGTTAAGAAACCTACTCTAGCTCAGTGATTCCAACCCATGTACCTCCAGCTGTTGCAAAACTACCACTCTCACTCTCAGCATGTACGGTCTGTCAGTGCATTCAGGGAGTTGTAGTTTTGCGACAGCTGGAGGCACGCGGTTGGAATCACTGAGTTAGGAAATATACTCTAGCTCAGTGTTTCCCAACCAGTGTGCCTACAGCTGTTGCAAAACTACAATTCCCAGCATGCCCAGACAGTCAGGGATACTAGGCGTGTAGTTCTGCAATATCTGGCCCTTCAGATGTTGCAGAACTACAACTCCCAGCATGCCTGGACAGTCTGGGCATGCTAGGAGTTGTAGTTATGCAATAACTGGGGAAGAACAGTTTGGAGACTGCTAAGTAGTGGTCTCCAAACTGTAGCCCTCCAGATGTTGCAAAACTACAACTCCAAGCATGCCCACACTGTCTAGGCATGCTGGGAGTTGTAGTTCTGCAACATATGAAGGGCCAGATATTGCAGAACTACACGCCCAGAATCCCTGACTGTCTGGGCATGCTGGGAATTGTAGTTTTGCAACATCTGGAGGGCTAAAGTTTGGAGACCACCGTATAGGGGTCTCCAAACTGTGCCACTTCAGATGTTACAAAACTACAACACCCAGCATGCCCAGACAGTCAGTGCATGCTGTGAGTTGTAGTTTTGCAACATCTGGAGGACCACAGTTTAGAGACCACTGTCTGGGCATGCTGGGAGTTGTAGTTTTGCAACTTTTAGGAGGCCCAGTGAAGATCACTTACCGGCGATCTTCACTGCAGACTCCTCCACCGCCACGCTGTTCCATGTTGCCACCGCCTGTCCGGTAAGCCGACCATGCTCCCCCGTCACCGCACGTGTTCGCTCCCCCCCCCCCCCGCTCTGCCCAGACTTCGATCGGTGGGCAGAGCAGGGGAAATTAACTCTAACCCCCAACTGCCATTGGTGGTCGTACTGACCGACCAATGGCAGGGAATAGGAGGAGGTGGCAACACTGCCACCTCGCTCCTACCCTTTAGGATGGTCTGAGCTGTCTCTGTAAGCTGCGATCATTCTTATTTTCCGGGGGATCGGGTCACCAGTGACCCAAGTGGCCCGGAATCGCCGCAAATCGCCAGTCTGAATTGACCGACGACATGGGGGGTCTCAGGACCCCCCTAGGCATTGCCACAGGATGCCTGCTGATAGATATCAGCAGTCATTCCGGGCTGATCACCACCCGCCCTCCGTCCTTAAGTACCGGGACTCGAGGGTGTATCCATGCGCCCTCCATCCCCAACAGGTTAAAGGGATCCTGTAATCAGTTTTATACCCATTTCTTTAATCTTTCAGAGGCCTTTAAAAAAAAAAAAAAAGATTGGTTGCTATGGGCAACTCAGCAACTTTTCCTCTGGACAAATTTTGATAAATCTCCCTCAAGGAGCATAATATTGGTGCAGGCAGTGCGATACGACACACTATCATTTACTCTGAATCCTGGGTAACTGTTCATGAGGGCGGGTCCCAGCAGCTGATTCCTCCCCTACAAATGGTGAGTGATGCATCTCTCCATATCTGTGTAAACGGAGGGTCCTCACTCGTTGCCGGTAGAGTGGAGAGTAACCACCAGGACCTGTCCCAATGACAAGTTACCCAGATCCCATTGGCATCACTGTTTATTTGTTTGGGGGAATAAGCCTAGAAAAGCCCATTAGTCAAATTGGACTTTGAATTTGCAGGGGTTAATTCTTGCAGCAAATTCAATGCAAAATGGACCCTGATTCTGGGCAGTGTGGATCCACTGACTGAATTTAGCAAGGAAAATTGAAACTAGATAGTTTAAGGCTATGCTTACACACAGAATTCGTCCATCTTAGAGCATTATACCGGATGTTTTACAGCTCAGAATATAGCTGAAAAATAGTAGAACTAATAGTACTTGGTCCATATTTTTCAACTTTTATTTTTAAAGCTCAAATAAACAGCTAAGGCTGGGTTCACACCACGTTTTTTCAATACAGTTCCTGTATCAGGTTTTTGATAAGAAAAAACGGATTCCTCAAAAGCTGACTAAACTCTATCAAAACGTGTGTACACATTTTTATCTGTATACGGTTGAAAACTGTATACCATTTGAAAAATGATGTCTGGTTGCATCCGTTTTTTTAAGAAAAAAACGTATACATTTTTAACTTTTCACTCCATTATGAATAAAATTTTACTTGTTTGATTGAAATTCCAAGAAAAAAAACTGAGCAAAGCCAAAAAACGTATGGAACCGTACGCACATACAGTTCTGTACAGTTCCCATTGACTCCCATGTTTAAAAAACGCATACGGTTTAATACAGTTTTTCACCCAGATCAAAAACCATGGTAGGCCACGGTTTTCTGTCCGAAAAAAAAAGGAAAAAACCGTATGGTTTGAAAAATGGAGACAACCGTATGCATTATGGTGCATACGGTTTTGAATGGGAAATCTATGGGCACGGTTTTCTGTACGGTTGCATACGTTTTTTAAATGAAACCGTACGCCGAAACCGTATAGTAAAATCGTGGTGTGAACACACCCTAACTAAAAAGACCTTTCTATGATCATAACCTGCACCAAATACATCAAACAGTATGAGCCACTGTGGTAAATTTGTCACATCCTTAGCTTGTCTAGTTTGTTTGCACTGTCTTTCTGTTGAATAGCATTAAAGTAAAGTAAAATAACTAATCCCCCTTGGATAGGGGATAAGTTATAGATCGCGGGGGAGGGGGGTCCGTGTGCTGGGACCCCCTGCGATCTCCTGTACAGGGCCCAGGCATTCTGCAGGAAGGGAGAGTTTCGTCCTTGCATGACGCGGCGACTGAAACACTCCCTCCATGTATCTCTATGGGATACATGGGGGGGGGGATGTCGGCCGTCGCGTCATGATGGGGATGGACATGCCCCCTTCCAGCATGCCGGTGTGAGGTGAGATTTTCGAACCCATGAAAAAGTCGGACCGCTCCTCCCCTCAGCTCTCCACCGGGGCCCTGTACAGGAGATCACAGGGGGTCCCAGCACCCGGACCCCCGTGATCTATAACTTATCCCCATCCTTCGGATAGGGGATAAGTTATTTTACACTACAGATGTCTTTTAATACATCTGGGCCATTAAGCTGCAGCCAAACATTATATGCGCCTTAATGGTTAGATGTATGAAAATACAGGCAAATTTTTTTTTAAATGAATTCAGTGATAGTATAGGTCAAGCAAAGTACCAATGAGGTTAGGGACAGCATTATGGATGTCAAAAATGTGCTATTCATATGGAGTGGCGGCTCTTCTCTAGTACAGGAGCCAGCGTTGAAGGGATGTAATTTGATTTTACAGTCCTGGCTCCAGCGCTACAGACGGGAGTATTGGAAACATGTCTGCCTCCTGCTACATACATTTCAGCAGCTCACAGTATAGTCCATGCTGCTATGTAGAGACAATCTGTTTCACGTCTGCATTACAAGTGCTTCTCTATAGAATTGAAGGTAAACTGTAATCTTATCATGCTGGGAAAAAAACACTTTTTAAAAGATCTTTTACTTCTGTCTGTGAATGGAAATGTTTGCACCTAGAAACCAAAAAACCTGTATTGATCATCTTAAGGCATCAGTCAGATTGCCAAAATGTGGCCATATACTAAGTCTGTTTTACAGCTGTAAGTCCTGGTTAGACAGCAGATCTTATGACCCAAAATAACTGTTGCTACTAGTAAATACCCAGTGATTTGGCTGGGACTATATTATTGATGCTGAAATGTGGCCTCATTAAAGAGGTGTGAAGGAGGCCAAAAGGTGATCAAGACAGCTTCTAGATCTGTGGTCTTTAAAGGAGTACTCCAGAATAGGAAAATTGTACTCCATACTGCCAGCAGTAAAAAAAAAATAGAGGTACATACCTTCCTTCGCTCCCCCAGTGTCTCCGGTAACCCACTCCGGTCTCCGCCGCGATCCTCTTCCTGGTTGCCGGTGGTCGGCGAGTCATACTGCACTCAGCCAGTCACCGGCCGCAGTGAATCCCCGACTCGGCTGGAGATAGGCTGAGCGGCAGTGTCACATTTTCCTCCCTGGCACCTGCTGCCGGGGCCGAAAACGTCACACTGCTGCTCAGCCTATCGCCGGCCGAGTCGGGACTTTGCTGTGGCCGGTGATTGGCTAAGTGCGGTATGACTCACCGGCAACCAGGAAGAGGATCGCGGCGGAGACCGGAGTGGGTTACCGGAGGCACTGGGGGAGCGAAGGAAGGTATGTACCTCTATTTTTTTTGACTGTTGGCAGTATGGAGTACAATTTTCCTATTCTGGAGTACTCCTTTAAACTGTGGTTCTCCAAACTGTGATCTTGCAGCCAATGGGAGTTGTAGTTTTTCAACATCTGGAGGTCCAATGCCATTACTACGTTTTAGACCACTTGCTTACTTGTGTCAGTTGAACAGGATTACAGCCTCAAACACAGGTCCTGAAGTACGAAGTATATCAGAAATTGGCAAAACATTTTATTATATAATAATAAGCTTTATTGTCAAATTGAAACAAAATAAATAAATAAAAACCTTTAATAAAATGTCTTACAGTGAATAATATTCTTCTTCCCTTCAATATCCCCTCTTTAACATTATTTACTATAATAATTTTTATTTTTGTAGCTATGTTTGTCTTGCATGTATCATGAGAATATCCGACCAGCGTTCACTATTTTACATTGTTTCCTAATATATCCGTTCTGCACAGTCAATACAATGATTCTGGATGTACATTCCTTCTATTACCTTAAATGAAATGTCAATTTCCAAGTTGATTCTATAAGAAAAGGTCACTTCTAATATAAGTTCCAATCCTTTCATGTTCAATGTAACATATTGTAGCCCAACTGCATCTATTAAAGACTATCCTGTCTAGACAGGAAAAAAAATCATTATATGCCATTTCATGCAGACAGCGGTAATGTTTTTAGGAAGAGCAGGAATTGTCTTTTTTATTGTTTATCTTAGCTATTCATTTACTATTTGGACTAATGTGATTATAGAGATCTATGATAGCAACTACTCTATTGGAGTACATAGATATAGTTACTGTTTAAATTATTGTTATATTGTACTGTATAGTATATTTTATAATAGCAGCATATAGTAACATTTGTGCACAGTATAGATTATGTAAATTGAGCAGAATGTTTCACATAGATTTTATTTTGTAACTAGCTGAGTACCCGGCGTTGCCCGATTTTTCCTTCCAAATCCCTGTTGGGGAGGAAAATAAACAAAGGAGGAAGCTTTTGACTTCATATCCAGTCCTCATATATTCTTGTCATATCCCAACCCCATATCCCAACCTCCTATCCTGACCTCCTATCCCATCCTCCTATCTCGACCTCCTATCCCGACCTCCTGTTCTTACCTCCTATACCGTCCTCCTATCCCGTCCTCCTATCCCGACCTCCTATTCCGATCTCCTATCTTGACCTCCTATCCCGTCCTCCTATTCCGTCCTCCTATCTCAACCTCCTATCCTGATCTCCTATCCCGTCCTCCTTTCTCGACCTCCAATCCCGACCTCCTATCCTGTCATGCAATCTCGAGCTACTATCCTGACCTCCTATCCCGACCTCCTATCCTATCCTCCTTTCCCGTCCTCCTATCTCGACCTCCTATCCCGACCTCCTATCCCGTCCTCCAATCTCGAGCTCCTATCTCGACCTCCTATCCCGTCCTCCTATCCAGACCTCCTATGCCGACCTCCTTTCCTGCTCTCCTTTCCCGTCCTCATATTTCGACCTCCTATCTCGACCTCCTATCCCGCCCTCCTTTCCTGTCCTCCTTTCCCGTCCTCATATCTCAACCTCCTATCCCGACCTCCTATGTCATCCTCCTATCCCGACCTCCTTTCCTGTCCTCATATCTCAACCTCCTATCTCGACCTCCTATCTCGACCCCCTATCCTGACCTCCTATCCCATCCTCATATCCCGTCCTCCTATCCCGACCTCAAATCTCGTCCTCATATCCCGTCCTCCTATCCCGACCTCCCATTCCGTCCTCATATCCTGACCCGTAATATGTGTACCAGGTATTGAAATATCTCCAGCCGTACGGAAGTTATGTGGGAACATACATTTCCCATTGATTTGCATGGGACTTTAAACAAAAACCCCGACCCTCACAAATGGGGGTAGTTAAGGGTTAAATTAACTATCCTATATTTTAAGTGGATGTATAAGTAACGTGACCAAGTATTATCGAAATATCTCCAGCCGTTTGGAAGTTATGCAGTAACATATATTTCCATTGACTTGTATGGGACTTTAAACATAAGCCCCACCCCTGGCAAATGGGGGTGAGTAAGGGTTAAATTACCTATCCTATGTTTGTTGCTGACATATAAGTAACATGTGTGCCAAGTTTCATGTTAATATCTTTTGCCGTTTGGAAGTTTTTGTGGAACATACATATACACACACACACACACACACACGTTGAGTTTTATATATATATAGATTATACCATTTTTATTCTCTATTCTCTATTTATATAATTTTAGTGTAAGCACAACTTTTTGATGTTTTTTTCATTTTTTTTTAACCTCTTAAGGACGCAGGGCGTACCTATACGCCCTGCGCCCAGTATATAACGCGGGGTCACGCCATGACCCCACATCATACCGTGTCGGTCCTGGCGGCTAGTGGCAGGCGGGACCCTGGGCTAAAAGCATGCGGCATCGATCATTGTGCTGCGCGCTATTAACCCTTTAGAAGCTGCGTTCAAAGTTGATCGTCGCGTCTAAAATGAAAGTGAAAGCTTCCAGGCAACTCAGTCGGGCTGATTGGGACCATCGCGGTGAAATCGCGATGTCCCGATCAGCTAGAACACGAGCGGAGGTCCGCTTACCTGTCTCCGTCACGTCTGATCAGCGATTGATTGCTCCAAGCCTGAAATCCAATGCAATGTGAAATACAATGATCTGTGTATGAGATCGGTATGTGCAGTGTAATAGCCACTAGGGGGGCTGTAACACTGCAAAAAAACTGTGAAAAAAAGTTAATAATCATCATTTTTACTTTTAAAGTAAGAATTACCCCCCTTTTCTCATTTAAAAAAAACCTGTAAATAAAAATAAACATATGTGTAAACTATGAAAATATATATAGTTAATTAAACCACACGGTCAATGGCATATGCGCAAAAAAATTCCAAAGTCCACAATAGTGTATTTTTGGTCACTTTTTATATCATGAAAAAAATTTTAAAAAGCGATCAAAAAGTCTGATCAATATAAAAATGGTACCGATAAAAACTTCAGATCACGGCGCAAAAAATTTGCCCGCATACCAGCCAGTATGCAGAAAAGTAAAAAAGTTATAGGGGTCAGAAAATAACAATTTTAAATGTATACATTTTCCTGCATGTAGTTATGATTTTTTTTTAGAAGTAATACAAAATCAAACCTATATAAGTAGGGTATCATTTTAACCATATGGACTTACAGAATAAAGATCAGGTGTCATTTTTATCGGAAAATGCACTACGTAGAAACTGAAGCCCCCAAAAGTTACAAAATGGCGTTTTTTCTTCAATTTTGTCACACAAGGAATAATTTTTTTTCGCTTCAGCGTGGATATTTTGGTAAAATGACAAATGTCACAGCAAAGTAGAATTGGTGGCGCAAACAATAAGCCATAATATGGAATTTTAGGTGCAACATTGAAAGCGTTATGATTTTTAGAAGGTGATGAGGAAAAAAAAGAAAATGCAAAAATGGAAAAACTGTCCGTCCTTAATGTGTTAATTCCATTTTTCCCCATGTTTTTTTTTTTTTTAAACAAGGTACCCAACTATGCCTCTATGATAGATGTTATTGAGGAACATCTATCATAGAGGCATAATGGGGCTGTCACACTGTTATGGAGGGATCTGTACTGTTACACTATAATGTGGAATCTGGGCTGTTACACTTATATTGGTGATCTAGGCTGTCACACTGTTATGGAGGGGATCGGGGTTGTCACACTGTTATGAGGGATTTGGGATGTCACATTGTTATGGGGCATCTGAGATGTCACACTGTTATGAATTATCTGAGATGCCACACTTATGGGGAGGATCTGGGCTGTAACACTGTTATGAGAGATCTGGTTTGTCAAACTGTTATGGAGGGGATCTGTGTTGTCAAACTTTTATGGAGGATCTGGGACGTCACACTGTCTTGGATGTTAGAGACTGTCACACTGTTATGCGGGATATGAGCATATATATCACACTGTTTGGATGATCTATGGTGTCACACTTATGGGGGATCTAGGGTGTCACACTGTTTTGGGAGGGGGGGTGTTGAGCTGTCACACTGACATGGGGGTTGTGGACTGAGACACTTTTATGGGGGGGGATCTAGGATGTCACACTTATGGGGGGATCTGAGATGTCACAGTTGTGGTGAGGGTGTGAAAAGGGCAGATGGAATTACCCTAGGGGCAGATGGCATTAACCACCCGAAGGAGTACCGCTGGATCCTGGGCTAGGCACGGGGCAAATAATTAGTCCAATGCCAAGTTACGGAACAACAGTAGCTTTACTGAGTCAGACAGATGTAAAAGTCTATACTGATTGGCTTGTCCCACGGAGGTTACCAGTGACTTCAGAGACCTCAGTGCTTGCTGGGACTTATGGTGAACTGGGACAATTTGCTGCTGAGCCACGCTGACTGAAGACAGATTGACTTGGACTGACTTGACTATGGCAGAATATGACTGACTTCACCCCTTCTGTAGCTTACCAGGCTTTCAGGCTGTGGGGTACTGGACTTTAGGATCCATGGCTGCGGGTAGACTTTAGGCCTCTTCTGGACTCCAGACACACTCTTACAGGACTTGACCTTACTGCAACTCAGCTAAGCAGGAAGAGAGAGCGCAGAGGCTGAACCCAGGGCTTATATGGGGGAGACTCTGAGGGCATCTCATAGATCACCCTGTAGGTCACATGTCACTAGTACCTTCCTGGGTTACAATCACATGACAACAGGTCTTTAAGGCATAAAACAGTTTATATGCAATACCACTATACAACACAGGCACTTAGGAATATATATAGGGTACCAGGTGCAGGGGGGCCCATGGGTCACTGTATGGAGGCTGTCTGACAGGGCAGCAAGGGTACAGGGGTGCAACTCCTGTACTGGGCCACCACAAACTCCCCCTCTTAAATACAGCCATCCTTAGTGCCCAGTCCTGGAGGGCGGATTACATTAAAGTGGCCACTGGAGCCTGGTGATACAAACAGTTCCTGGGGCATTCATACTGAATTTCCTTCACAGGTCTGAGAAATAAACAAGAAATAACTTTAGATGAGTCCATGTAGCATTGGTGAAAATGTCCTTACAGGCTCCTTTCTTAGCAAGGGTATGGATAACTGGGATGGTTAGACATATGAAGTTTTTGAATCTTGCAACTGCATACATAAACACATTTGATTTGGATCGGGCTGCCGGAGGCTTTCTACCCAAATGGCTTAGCTGCTGGGGCCTTTGGCTATAGCTACGCCGGCGTGTTCACCTAACACGCTCACTACCTGGACACCGTTCCGGGACCCCCTGCCACTGCAGGGACAGCTTATTGCTTTGTTCGCCGACACGTATTCGGTTCCCCGGGGTCTCTCCTACCTATCCAGCAGCCCGTCTGTTTTACCCAGAAGCATGGGGTTACTATATCAGATGGCTGGATAGATAAGATTTACTTGGGGATCATTTTTCTTGAGGGTGATTTAATTTGCCCATAGATGTATCCATATGCGACTATATACCTTGTTGATATGATGATGGGCCCCTCCTTCTAATCTCATTATTTCTTGGCTATTGCTCCAATATTTTTATGCTATATTCTATATCCCCTGATGAAGTGCGGGGAATAGCAATCTGTATCGGGTGCCCGCATGGAAACGCGTTGGGAATAAGGACTTAGTAGTACGTGTTTGTGATTAGCGAGCACTGTCTTTGAATAGTCAGTGGAGTATGGTGTACTCTATTAAATCAAAACTCCACTGTGATAATAAATAGGAGCATATTTTGTACCATCTGTGTGAACACACGGCTGTATTTACTGCTACATAACAGATAGTATATTTTGTATCTTTTTTGTTTTCCACCACTTTTGTGCACTATTATTTGTGTTTTTTTCATCTATTCTTAATCATTTCTAGTAAAAGTTATGTTTTAATAAGGCACCTCTGTCCAAGTTTGGACATTAGTTCTTTCCTATTATCTATTGCCGAGAGGTTTAGTGACTACTAGGCACATGTATGGCCTGAGACTCCTTACATACATTTAACTATATTCTATAGCTACTTCTCCCCAGAACATTATACACAAGGATACACATTTTTAGACAACTTAACAATATTACCTTTATACATGGGTGCTCTGTCATTATACATGTTTATCTAGCTCCCAGGAGAACTCTTTGGTTAGTAGAGCACCCTGTACATGATGGACAGGAAAGTGGTTAGACATTTTACATTATTGGCTATTATGGACTGGGATTATAGACTGATTATTTACAGTCTTACCTAGGCATGGCATTTGACTAGGTTATACACAAAACACTATGTACATGACATTAGCATTATCTATGCTAGACTGACTAGGTTATAATAAACCAAAAGAAGGGCTCAATTATTGAGAATATTAAAAATGTCCCTGGGGAGAAAGACAACATGCAGGGGAATGAGCTGACTGGCAATGGGACCGTTTCACATGATATACATGCTTCTTCTGGCCTTCTGGATGCCAGAAGAAGCATGTATATCATGTGAAACGGTCCCGTTGCCAGTCAGCTCATTCCCCTGCATGTTGTCTTTCTCCCCATGTATGTAAGTATACATAATAAAGAAGACTAATTGAACCAGCACCGGTGAGTGGCCGACTATTTCTTATCCTTCCTGTTTTACAATACATGAACTACTGTACAAAGTCAGAGCACCACCAAGGTTCAGTACAGCAGTCCACGCATCCCAACACGTTACAGTCCTAAGTCAGACTAAGCAGTGCCGATCTCACCTCTTTCTAATGACTATACAACTATATATGTCTGGGTATACACACAAACTATGAATGGCGCATGCACATTTTCCCCATCATTAAGAGGACCACAGGACAGAGAGAATAAGCACAGTTAGAAATGCTGATAAGTCAATCATAGAACAGGACTGATAGGAATCCTAGATATAACAGAATAAACAGTCTAGATCCAGCTAATCCTATACAAAAGATAGCCCTTGGGTACAGATAGACAAGCCCAGCATATCATGCATGCACCTTCCGGACATCTTACCCACTCGCGAGCGCCACCCCAACGTCGTTTCGCACAGAGCTTCCTTAGGGAATGTATCAGACTGACTGACTAGATATCAAGGTATTTTATACTGATAACTTTATACAAAGGTACTATTACTATTCTCTGTAACTGGCTGGTAGCTGCCTCTAACAGTGAGTACGCTTCTCCTGACATAGTCAGGGTACCTCCTATACAAATTGCCATGGGTATAAAAGACATTTTGTACAAACACGTTATATACATTTATTACAATGTGCCTGAAACAATACAACGACGACATTAATTGCATTACTTGTGCAAAAAGAAATAAACAAAATATATCACTCTGAATATATATATTTTTAGAGTACCACTCCACAGTTCTGGTACGTTTGAAGTTCCCAGTAAAGGATCATGGCTGGAAATGGTTACAGGAGTTCTTAGCGAGTCCACCAGGCATTTTTCTTAAACATTGCAGGAACCTGAGAACAACAATAGTACTTCACAAAACAAAGTTAGTGACTTAGTAGCAAAGTTATCACATGTAGACTCTTCAGCCTGGATATTTGCCTTACCTGTTGGACTGCTTCCGATGGGACATTTAACGGGGTCCACAGGACTGTGCCCCCTCCAATGGACTCACTGGGGTATTCCAGTTTGCCCACGATAAGGTAGACTCAGTAATGGTGGGGCTGATGGTAACCACCATTTGCACTGCAGCAGCTTGCGCCACTGGGGGAACAGTAGTTGGTGCCTGTTGGGACGGCCAAACCTCCTCTCCATTGTCCTCGGGCAGCGGGACTTGTTAGCAGGCCTCTCCGGCCCTGATCGAGATCCATTGTAGGCCAACTGGCAGCTGATGAAACATCTGCGCTGCGGCAACTTTCCGGGCCTCCGGCGTCATCTTGGGACTCTCCGACTTTGTGTTTGCCTGTTTTGCCATGTTACTCCACTCACAGACTTCCCGCAAACTTAAAGGATCTGGCGGCGCTGCTCCTTTTATGCAGGGCTTCGGGAAAATGGCCGCCGTCTCGAATTGCGTCAGCAGTGCACCGCTGACTTCCGCTCCCCCGGCAACAAGAGGTGGATCTTTATAGTTCCACTTCGGCATTGATACAGCAACATGGTTTCCCTGCCCAGCGGGACATTGACCAGCGCAGTACATTTTTGCAGTGCTTCTCCGGCACATCTTTAACCCTTGCTTGTTGGCAAACTTCTGCTCCGCCTGTGGTGCTGCGCAGCCCACTGGTCTGAAGGGAACATATGGGGAAGAGAGGCATGCAAGGCATCAAAAATTTCAGCAAAACAATTTTTCATAATGTTCATCCCCAATATAAACTCGGCAGACCCCTTATCTGTCACATTAGTTACAATCACTCCCTGCTCGGTAAGTACATGCTTTCCCAACTGAATGGTATGCCTGGGGAATGGTTGCCCATTACCCACAACTACTTGGAAGTTAAAGGACAACTGCAGTGGTAAACATTTATATATGCCCGGGCCTCAAAAATAAACAAAATAAACTTATACATACCTTCCTATGAGCCTCCGTTGGACCGGCACAGGCCTCACCGTTCGGCAGTGCTGACGTCATTCCACTTCCTGGGGACGGGGACGCCGCAGAGCCGTCGGCGTATCACCGGCCGTAGCGATGTCCTGCCCTGGTCGGTGATAGGCTGAGCCCACTGTCATGTAAGAAGCCGGCCAGAGCTCCTTACATGACAGTGGGCTCAGCCTATCACAGGCTGGGGGGGACATCGCCAAGGCCGGTGATACGCCGTCGGCTCTGCGGCGTCCCCGTCCCCAGGAAGTGGAATGACGTCAGCACTGCCGGACCGTGAGGCCTGTGCCGGACCAACGGGGGCTCGTAGGAAGGTATGTATAAGTTTATTTTGTTTATTTTTGAGGCCCGGGCACGGGCATATATAAATGTTTACCACTGCAGTTGTCCTTTAACATCATCAGGCTCACACAATAAACTAGCATCCCAATGCTGATAGAAAACACTTTTAGGTATAGTAGACACTTGTGACCCTGTATCTATCAATGCCTCCAATGGTACACCTTCTACAAACATTTTTACATAGGGGGAGGAGACGACTTAGGTTGTTCGGGGATTAGACCTGATGACTGTTTTCCTGAGGGCTAGTCCTCAACCTCATGGGAAATCCGTTTAAATCCCAGCACTGCATTTTCTAATGTCCTGACTTATTACAGTAAGTGTAAAAGGGTCTTTGGGTCCCTGAGTGTCTATTGGCAGAGGATTGCGGTAATTGAAATTGCGGGGAGCAGGGGCAGGTTTTCTAGGCAAGGGCGATTCACGGTCAGGTGGAGCAGCCCTGGTGGCCAGCTCCTTCATAGCCTTAGTCAGTTCTTCAATGTCCTGCCTAACACTCTGTAAAATAGAGGACACTGGGGGGGGGGGGGGCTGGTGACGGTATTGGTATAGGTCTGGCTACCACCCCTAGTGGCTCTTGAACGGGTGTAAGGGGTGTACAAACTTCCTCTAACTCAGTCCCGGACTCAATCACTTGGATAGCCATTCTTTTGAAAGCAGGTAATGACATGTTGGGGTTTAGGACCGCTTACATTCTCAGCTGGGCTTTGTCCCACTTATTATGAGCCCCATCAATAAATCTGTCCATTAACAACTTGTTGCCCTGCTCGGGAGTTATACCATCTAATTTTTGGACAGTCTCAAGGGCATTCTGTAGGGCTACGGCATATGCTCTCAAGGTCTCACCTGGCTTTTGTTGCCTTTCATACAGTTGGAGACGTACCTCTGATGGAGAATGTGACTCAAATACCTGGTACAGTCCTTCAATGATCTGCTCTACAGTTGCCTTTTTGGAGGCTGGCCACATGCGGACTTTCTCTAACGCTGGTCCCTGTAGTTGTCCTGTGAGCAATTGCACCTGTTGGTTAGGAGGGAAAGAGTAAATGACAAACAAACTCTGGATCCTCTCTTTAAAATCCCTCAAGGTGAAGGGGTCTCCATTGTAGGTAGGGAGGACAGGATTCCCCATGAATACCGGTACAGACGCTGGAACACCAGGACTGTTGACTGCAGGCAGGGCGGGCAAGGTCCCGACTGTTGGGGCAGGCGATTACCTCGCTGCTGGAGATGAAGGGGCGCTGATTGATCTGGAGGACTGGGTTCTGACATCCTGTTGATTTTTGAGTGCGCTGTCGCTTTAAGAGAAATAAGGTGCGTTCCCCTGAAGCGCTGCAGTGGCTTTGACTTGACTAATGAAGGTAATGTAATGGACGCTCCCCCTCTATTTTGCAGGCACCCGTTTGTGAAAAGTCTTGCAACCAGACTTGTGGGCACTAACGGGTTAATACTGACAGCTGCTGGCACCGGAGACTTAATACTGACAGTCGTTGGTGTCTGCAGAGTCTGCGCTGCAGCGGGTGCTTGACAGATAACAGCAGAGATGAGCGCAGCAGCTGGAGCTTTCAATATGGCTGCGCTTAGGGAACTTCCGGTTTTGGCAAAATCTTCCCCTGTGCAATAAAGGGTTACTCTTTGGTTCCTCCTCGCTGTACTGAAGAGGCGTCACCGCTGGGGACTAACGGGGCGGCGCTGCGACCGCTCGCGAATGCGGGAAACACCGGACCAAGTTAACCCTTTCAAGTACCGACTCTGCAGTTCACAATGACAAATAACAGTCCTTTCTTCACCTCCTTCTCTATCACATTTCCCTCCTATGTCACATTCCCCCCCCCATATCACATCTCCCATATCACATTTCCCCCCCCCCTTTCACATTCCCCACATTTTCCCTCATATCATATTCTCCCCCACATGACATATTATCCCCCCATCACATTCCAACCCCCCCCTTCACATTC
Organism: Hyla sarda; assembly: GCF_029499605.1. Classification (NCBI taxonomy): domain Eukaryota; kingdom Metazoa; phylum Chordata; class Amphibia; order Anura; family Hylidae; genus Hyla; species Hyla sarda. Next base: position 315,882,690 of record NC_079189.1, on the reverse strand, counting down.
CCCCTCTGTCACATTATCTCCACCCCCTGTCACATTCTAGCCCCCCCCCCCCCACCTGTCACATTCTCCCCCGGTAGGTAGCTTTTTGTACTGCAGCAATATACTAGGTTTCCCGGACGGTTTTCTAATCTCCCACCGGATCCGGGAAACCCAGTGTGTTTGCAGCCGGAAAAGACCTTTCCCCATCAGCCAATCACTGGCTTGACACATGACACAGATGCGGCCAGTAATTGGCTGAAAAGGGAAAGGTCCTACTACTTGTATAGTAAAGAGGAGACACCGGACCGCACAGAGACGAACAGTATCTGCAGGGAACGGGAGTTGTGAGCAGAATGTGTTTTTTATTTTTCTCCCTGTGCCCTTTAAAGGGGTACTCCCGTGGAAAACCTTTTTTTTTTTTTTTTTTTAAATCAACTGATGCTAGAAAGTTAAACAGATTTGTAAATCACTTCTATTAAAAAATCTTAATCCTTCCAGTACTTTTTAGGGGCTGTATACTAAAGAGAAATTCAAAAAATAAATGCATTTCCTCTGATGTCAAGACCACAATGCTCTCTGCTGACCTCTGCTGTCCATTTTAGGAACTGTCTAGAGCAGCATTTGTTTGCTATGGGGATTTTTTCCTGCTCTGAGCAGTTCATGAAATGGACAGCAGAGGTCAGCAGAGAGCATTGTGGTCAGGAAATGCATTTCTTTTTTGGATTTCTCTTTAGTATACAGCCCCTAAAAAGTACTGGAAGGATTAAGATTTTTTTAATAGAAGTCATTTACAAATCTGTTTAACTTTCTGGCACCAGTTGATTTAAAAAAAAAAAAGCTTTCCACGGGAGTACCCCTTTAACTTAGCTCAGTGTTTTTCTACCAGGGTGCCTCCAGCTGTTGTGAAACTACTACTACCAGCATGCCCATACAGCATGCTGGGAGTTGTAGTTTTGCAACAACTGGAGGCACCCTGGTTGGAAAACACTGACTTTTAGTATTTAAATTTGTTCTTACCTGCTCTGGCCAGCCCCCACCAGCAGCAGCACACGTGAGTCGTCCCGAGCCGATAATCGCAAGTTTTCCTGGGGGGGGGGGGCAGTATCACTATATAGCAAAAATCGTGATTCGATTGCTTTTGCGATATATCAGCCCTAACTTGAGCTGACTTGACTATGGCAGACTATGCCTGACTTCACCCCTTCTGTAGCTTACCAGGCTTTGACTTGACCTGTGGGGTACTGGACTTTAGGATCCATGGCTGCGGGTAGAATTTAGGCCTCTTCTGGACTACAGACACACTCTTACAGGACTTGACCTTACTGCAACTCAGCTAAGCAGGAAGAGAAAGTGCAGAGGCTCCACCCAGGGCTTATTTGGGGGAGACACTAAGGGGGTCCCATAGGTCACATGTCACTGGTACCTTCCTGGGTTACAATCACATGACAACAGGTCTTAACCTCTTAAGGACGCAGGGCGTATCTGTACGCCCTGCGGTCACGGTCATACCGGGTTGGTCCCGGTGGCTAATGACAGCCGGGACCCTGGGCTAATAGCGTGCGGCACCGATCGTGGTGCCGAGCGCTATTAACCCTTTAGGTGCGGCATCCAAAGTTGATCGCCGCATCTAAAATGAAAGCTTCCCGGCAGCTCAGTCGGGCTGATCGGGACCATCGAGGTGAAGTCGCGATGTCCCGATCAGACAGAACGTGAGTGGAGGTCCCCTTACCTGCCTCCGTTGCGTTCGATCGGCGATTGATTGCTGGTGGGGAGTTTGACTGGGGCGGTACACCTGTCAAACTGTAACGCAGGGTCCTAAGGCGAGCTCAGGGATGACAGAAACCTCCCGTGGAGCAGAAGGGCAACTCCCCACCTGCAATAGACTGCCGACATCACTGATCTTTGCCGTGTCAATGCATGCCAATGATCTGTGTATGAGATCGGTATGTGCAGTGTAATAGCCACTAGAGGGTGTGAAGAAAAAAAAAAAAAAAAGTTAATAAAGATCATTTAACCCCTTCCCTAATAAAAGTAAGAATCACCCTTTTCCCATTTAAAAAAACAAGAAAAAACTGTGTAAATAAAAATAAACATATGTGGTATCGTCACGTGCGTAAATGTCTGAACTATAAAAATATATAATTAATTAAACCACACGGTCAATGGCATACGCGAAAAAAAAATCAAAAGTCCAAAATAGTGTATTTTTGGGCACTTTTTATTTCATGAAAAAATGAATAAAAAGCGATCAAAAAGTCAGATCAATATAAAAATGGTACCGATAAAAACTTCAGATCACGGCGCAAAAAATGAGCCCTCATACCGGCCCGTACGCGGAAAAAAGTTATAGGGGTTAGAAGATGACAATTTTAAATATATACATTTACCTGCATGTAGTTAGGATTTTTTTTTTGAAGTAATACAAAATCAAACCTATATAAGTAGGGTATCATTTTAATCATATGGACTTACAGAATAAAGATAAGGTGTCAATTTTACCGAAAAATGCACTACGTAGAAACGGAAGCCCCCCAAATTTACAAAATGGCGTTTTTTCTTCAATTTTGTCGCACAATTTTTTTTTCCGCTTTGCCGTCGATATTTTGGTAAAATGACTGATGTCATTACAACAAAAAATAGGTGGCGCAAAAAATAAGCCATAATATGGAATTTTAGGTGCAAAATTGAAAGCGTGATGATTTTTAGAAGGTGATGAGGAAAAAATGAAAATGCAAAAACGGAAAAACCCTGCGTCCTTAAGGGGTTAAAGGCATAACACATTTTATATGCAATACACTATACAACACAGGCACCTAGGAATATTCATAGGTACAGGTGCAGGGGGCCCCAGGGGTCACTGTATGGAGTCTGCCTGACAGGGCAGCAAAGGTACAGGGGTGCAACTCCTGTACTGGGCCAACAGTGTTATGGGGAAATCTGGGATGTCACACTGTTATGGGGGAGAGGGTGAGCTGTCACACTGTTATGGGGGGATCTGGGATGTCACACTGTTATGGGGGAGAGGGTGAGCTGTCACACTGTTATGGGGGGGATCTTGGATGTCACAATGTTATGGGGGAAGAGGGTGAGCTGTCACACTGTTATGGGGGGATCTGGCATGTCACACTGTTATGGGGGAGAGGGTGAGCTGTCACACTGTTATGGGGATCTGGAATGTGACACTGTTATGGGGGAGAGGCTGAGCTGTCACACTGTAATGGGGGGTCTGGGATGTGACACTGTTATGGGGGAGAGGGGGAGCTGTCACACTGTCATGGGGTATCTGGGATGTCACACTGTTATTGGGGAGAGGGTGAGCTGTCACACTGTTATGGGGATCTGGGATGTCACACTGTTATGGGGGAGAGGGTGAGCTGTCACACTGTTATGGGGGGGATCTTGGATGTCACAATGTTATGGGGGAAGAGGGTGAGCTGTCACACTGTTATGGAGGGATCTGGCATGTCACACTGTTATGGGAGAGAGGGTGAGCTGTCACATTGTTATGGGGATCTGGAATGTCACACTGTTATGGGGGAGAGGGTGAGCTGTCACACTGTAATGGGGCGGGGGGTCTGGGATGTCACACTGTTATGGGGGAGAGGGTGAACTGTCACACTGTTATGGGGGGATCTGGGATGTCACACTGTTATGGGGGAGAGGGTGGGCTGTCACACTGTTATGGGGGGATCTGGGATGTCACACTGTTATGGGGGAGAGGGTGAGCTGTCACACTGTTATGGGGGGATCTGGGATGTCCCACTGTTATGGGGGAGAGGGGGAGCTGTCACATTGTTATGGGGGGATCTGGGATGTCACACTGTTATGGGGGAGAGGGGGAGCTGTCACACTGTTATGGGGGATCTGGGATGTCACACTATTATGGGGGAGAGGGTGAGCTGTCACACTGTTATGGGGGGGATCTGGGATGTCACACTGTTATGGGGGAGAGGGTGAGCTGTCACACTGTTATGGTGGGATCTGGGATGTCACACTGTTATGGGGGAGAGGGTGAGCTGTCACACTGTTATGGGGGGATCTGGGATGTCCCACTGTTATGGGGGAGAGGGGGAGCTGTCACATTGTTATGGGGGGATCTGGGATGTCACACTGTTATGGGGGAGAGGGGGAGCTGTCACACTGTTATGGGGGATCTTGGATGTCACACTGTAATGGGGGAGAGGGTGAGCTGTCACACTGTTATGGGGGAATCTGGGATGTCACACTATTATGGGGGAGAGGGTGAGCTGTCACACTATTATGGGGGGATCTGGGATGTCACACTGTTATGGGGGAGAGGATGAGCTGTCACACTGTTATGGGGGGATCTGGGATGTCACACTGTTATGGGGGAGAGGGTGAGCTGTCACACTGTTATGGGGGGATCTGGGATGTCACACTGTTATGGGGGAGAGGGTGAGCTGTCACACTGTTATGGGGGGATCTGGGATGTCACACTGTTATGGGGGAGAGGGTGAGCTGTCACACTGTTATGGGGGAATCTGGGATGTCACACTACTATGGGGGAGAGGGTGAGCTGTCACACTGTTATGGGGGATCTGGGATGTCACACTGTTATGGGGGAGAGGGTGAGCTTTCACACTGTTATGGGGGCATCTGGGTTGTCACACTGTTATGGGGGAATCTGAGATGTCACACTGTAATGGGGGAGAGGGGGAGCTGTCACGCTGTAATGGGGGGATCTGGGATGTAACACTGTTATGGGGAGAGGGTGAGCTGTCACACTGTAATGGGGGGATCTGGGATGTCACACTGTTATGGGGGAGAGGGTGAGCTGTCACACTGTTATGGGGGAATCTGAGATGTCACACTGTAATGGGGAGAGGGTGAGCTGTCACACTGTTATGGGGGGATCTGGGATGTCACACTGTTATGGGGGAGAGGGTGAGCTGTCACACTGTTATGGGGGGATCTGGGATGTCACAATGTTATGGGGGAGAGGGTGAGCTGTCACACTGTTATGGGGGCATCTGGGTTGTCACACTGTTATGGGGGAGAGGGTGAGCTGTCAAACTGTTATGGGGGCATCTGGGATGTCACACTGTTATGGGGGAGAAGGTGAGCTGTCACACTGTTATGGGGGAATCTGGGATGTCACACTATTATGGGGGAGAGGGTGAGCTGTCACACTGTTATGGGGGGATCTGGGATGTCACACTGTTATGGGGGAGAGGGTGAGCTGTCACACTGTTATGGGGGGATCTGGGATGTCACACTGTTATGGGGGAGAGGGTGAGCTGTCACACTGTAATGGGGGGATCTGGGATGTCACACTGTTATGGGGGAGAGGGTGAGCTGTCACACTGTTATGGGGGGATCTGGGATGTCCCACTGTTATGGGGGAGAGGGTAAGCTGTCACACTGTAATGGGGGGTGGGATGCAGCACTGTTATGGGGGATTTGAGCTGCCACAGTTTTAGGTCAGAATTCCCATCCCTATGGTGGAGCCCGCCCTGTACATTGCTCAGAGATCCCCGGCAGCAGACGCTGGTGAATTCCGTGTGACTACCACATGATGGAGTTACATGAACAGCGCAGCGCTCCCTCCTTTTATCTTCACGACTCTTTCCTTCGCTCTCTCAAGTCTCTATGGTGTTCATTGGAAACAACAGGAGGGGCTCCTCTAGTGAGAGCTTCTCCAGCCCTACTCTATGGTTCTAGCGGCTCCTGCAGGATCCGGGCGGCTGGAGGCGGCAGGCTCAGGTAGGCTCGCCGGCTGGGCGGAACTTTCCCGGCGTTGGCTCTGTGGCAGGGTCCGCTCCAGCTGTGCTGCAGGCGGGAGACGTCCTCTGGCTACAGGAAACCGCTGTGTGTGTACATGGTGCGGGGATGCTGGGGCGCAGGTACCACGGGAGCATTTCCTGTTTGTATGTATATGCGGTAGTTATTGTGTGGTAGGGTACAGAATGCACAGGACCTCCATAATGATCTGGCTTCATATGGTGGATGTGACTGATAACCCAGATAGGATAAAGCAGGATCTGCTATCTACAAATATATACGTGCTGATGTGCCTTTAAATTAACCTGTATTGTGCTGTTTCCATGGAGCGGCAGAAATGATGGTTACACCTCCACCGCTGACACATGGACCAGGACCCGGTCACCTATTTTATTACATTCTTTTAAGGCTGGGTTCACATACGCGTTTATTTTTTTAACATTACTCAGTTCTGTTACAGAAATTGAGAAACGGAAATGAAAATGAAGGTAACAGATCCCATTCATTCATATGGGCTTTTATAATCTCCATGGTACTCGGTTATCACTTATGCCTCATTTCAGTTATTTATAATGGAGAAAAATACCCGAGATGCAGTATGTTTTTTTCTGTCATAAATTACACATATTCTAAGGTATGTTAGTAATTTAACGTTGAAGTCTATTGGTGACGGATTTAAAGGGGTATTCCAGGAATTTTTTTTATTTGACTATGCTACAGGGGCTGTAAAGTTAGTGTAGTTCATAATATAGTGTCTGTGCCTGTGTGTGACGGTTTTCTCACAATTCTTATGTGATTTTCACCCCAATATTTATTTTTACCAGCATACAAAATGACTGCTGTCTTAGATTTTTCCCAGGTAGCAATGCGGCCGAGACCTGACTCACTAGTCAGCTGATGACAGGGAGCCTGTCTGCTTCACTGGGTGGAGCCTACGCTTGGTGGGAGAGAGATCAACTGCAACTAATGCAACAGCTGTAGGCACCCTCAAAATGGAATTATGGGATTTGTAGGCAAAAAAGATAAACTCAGGCAGGAAATGGCAGTTCACAAAAATCTAGCCACAGTGTTATGGTAATCTCACAACATAGCCATTTATCCCCAAGACAAGCGCAGATCCTTCCTAAGCATGTCCATTACTGTCTGCCAGGTACGTACTAAAGTCACCTTATGGTGGATAACCCCTTTAACCTCTGTTAACCTCTGTTTTTTATATCCGTTACTGCTACTGAGTACACTCTGAAAAAAAAAAATAATGGAGATAAACGGATGTTAGGAGTCCTTTATTTTACATGAAAGTTTTACAAAATCTTTTACCATTTTACTTTTGTTACAGCGCAATTGTCACCTCGGTACAGGTACAGAGGTGCAGTTACCATTGCATAGAGCAAATTGTGAAGTAAAATCGGGTGCTATTACTCACATTCGCCGCGGTCTTCTGCATGAAGCTGATCCTGTATGATTGACGTACAGTGCTCCATGCTAGAAGAGGACGGGAGGCGGGGAGGGTTATGCCGCTGCGGGAGTCGGCCGGCCCATCAGACTGTGGCCCGGCATCAGATTAAAGTAAGAATTTTCCTTTTTTGCAGACCGCGGCGGATGTGAGTAAAATCACCCCCCATTTACGTCACATTCTGCTCTATACAATGGTAACTGCACCTCCGTACCTGTACTGAGATGACAGTTTCACTTTAACATCAGTTTTATATCCATTATAAGTGATCTCCTTTATGTGTCAATAACAGACATATCATTACGGATTTGAACAACACTGATGTGAACATAGACTAATTCTGGTAGGTGCTGGAGTATTATACATTCTGGATCATCATACAGCAATAGCACATTAGACAAAACTACAGGTAGAGGATCTCGAGGAGAAAGCCTAGGATAGCACATTAAAGGGGTGTCCTGACTCCCGACCCTTAAAGGAAATCTGTCATCAGTTTTACCTGCACTTACCTGTTGGTACAGATACTACCTGGACCTATTCCCTGCTCTGGTTCTTCCGACGTATCTTCTGTTCCGGGGCCAACTCGGAGCATGGGCATCAGAGAACAGCAGCGGTGACGTCACAAAGCTCTGCCCATGATCCTAGTCGGCAATGGAACAGAAGAAAGGGCGGAAGAAGTAGAGCACAAAACTGGACCAGGTAAGTATGGTTGTCATCCGTGTCACCTGCACTACTTGTCTGTACCAACAGGTTAGTGCAGGTAAAACTGATAACAGATTTCCTTTAACCCCTTAAGGACCCGGGCTTTTTCGGTTTTTTCATTTTCAATTTTTCCTCCTTAATTTAAAAAAATCATAACTCTTAAAAATTTTCGCCTAAAATTCTCTATGATTTATTTTTTGCGTCACTAATTCTACTTTTTAATGACATTAGTCATTTTACCCAAAAATCTACGGTGAAACGGGAAAAAAATCAATGTGCGACAAAATTGATGAAAAAACACTATTTTGTAAGTTTTGGGGGCTTCCATTTTTAGGCAGTACATTTTTCGGCAAAAATGATACCTTCTCTTTATTCTCTAGGTCCATACTGTTAAAATGATACCCTACTTATATAGGTTTGATTTTGTATTACTTCAGAAAAAAATCATAACTACATGCAGGAAAATGTATACGTTTCAATTGGTCATCTTCTGACCCCTGGAACTTTTTTATTTTTCTGTGTTCAAGGCTCTATGAGGGCTAATTTTTTGCGCTGTCATCTGAAGTTTTTAGCGGTACCATGTTTGTTCTGATCAGACTTTTTGATAACTTTTTTGTGGTATAAAAAGTGATCAAAAATGCGCTATTTTGGACTTTGGATTTTTTTGGCGCGTACGCCATTGAATGAGCGGTTTAAAAAGCGGTGTATTTTTATAATTCGGACATTTCCGCACGCGGCGATACCACATATGTTTATTTTTATTATTATTTACACTGTGTTTTTTTTATTCTTGGAAATGCCGGGTGATTCAAACTTTTATTAGGGGAAGGGATAATTGAAAGGGTTAATGATTTTTTTACACTTTTTTAATGCAATATTATAGCTCCTATAGGGGGCTATAACATTGCATTAACTGATCTTTTACACTGATAGATCCATTCCTATGGAGATGCATCAATCAGTGTTTTCGGCGAGTGATTGTGATTGTGGGACAGCACAGGAGAAGGTAAGAAGACCTCCTCCTGTGCTACAGCTGTTCGGGATGCCGCGGAATAATTCCGCGGCGATCTTGAACAGCTCCCTGAGCTAACTGGCAACTTTCACTTTCGTTTTTAGCCGCGCAGCTCAGCTTTGAGCGCGCGGCTAAAGGGTTAATATTAGAGGCGGGTCCCGGCTTCACTATGACGCCGGGCCCGCCGCGATATGATGCGGGGTCACCGTGTGACCCCATGTTATATTGCAGGACCGGGACCCAGGACGTACTCATACGTCCTGGGTCCTTAAGAGGTTAAGGACCAGGCCCATTTTATTTTTGCATTTTTGTTTTTTCCTCCTCACCTTCTAAAAATCATAACTCTCTTATATTTCCATCCACAGACCCATATGAGGGCTTGTTTTTTGCGTCACCAATTTTACTTTGTAATTACATCACTTATTTTACCATAAAATGTACGGTGCAACCAAACAAATATTATTTGTGGGAAAATTGAAAAGAAAACCGTAAAATAGCACATTTTGGGAGGTTTTGTTTTCACGCTGTACACTTTCCAGTAAGAATTACATGTTTTCTTTATACTCTGGGCCAATACGATTAAAATGATACCCATGTTATTACTATTTTAACAAATTGCCTACTTTGACCACCTATAACTTTCAAATTTTTCCATATACAGGGCAGTATGAGGGCAAATTTTTTGCGCTGTGATCTGTACTTCTTATCAGTCCCATGTTTTCTTAGGTTTTACTTTTTAAATTTAAAAATTAAATAAAATGTGACAAAAAAGCTGCAATTTTGGATTTTTTTTATTTTTTTACGTTATACATTTTGATATTCAGACTTTTTTTATGTATATAAATTATTTTTTTTATGCTTTTTTGGCGGTAAAAGGGGAAAAATGGATGATTTACATTTTTTATTGGGGGAGAGGATTTTTGCAATTTAGAACTTTTTTAATATATTTTTTTAACATTTATTAACTTTTTTTTTTTTACACGTTAATAGTCCCCATAGGATTTGCATAGAGCATAGCACTGATCAGTGTAATCGGTGATCTTCTGCTCGATCTCCGACCAGAGCAGAAGACCCCTGGATACGGACAGAGGCAGGTGAGGGGACATCTGTCCACCATTATGGATGATCAGATCCCCGCGGCAGCGCTGCGGGAGATACATATCATCCATTTAAAGTACTGCACTGCCGAATATGCTGTGATCTGTATTGATCACAGCATCTGAAGGGTTAATGGCAGACTCTGCGCGATCGCGGATGTCCGCCATTACCGGCGGTTCCCTGGCTGCTGATAGCAGCCAGGACCTGCCACCCATGACACAAGCATCGGTCCGATGCTCGCAGTCATGGTGGAGCGTAAATGTATGTCATGGTGCGTGAAGTACCACGGCACCGTGACGTACATTTACGTCAATTGTCGTTAAAGGGTTAAAGGGCACGTGTCATCAGAAAATGATGTAAATGTTTAAAGTGACATTTACATTTTAGAAATTTAGATTACTTTTTTATTTTTTTTTTTCTTTTGTAATTTTTGTGGAGGAGATTTATCAAAACCTGTCTAGAGGAAAAGTTGCAAATAGTAACCAATCAGATCACTTCTTTCATTTCAAAAAGGTCTCTGAAAATTGAAAGAAGTGATCTGATTGGTTGCTATAGGCAACTCAGCAACTTTTCCTTTGGACAGGTTTTGATAAGTCTCCCCATGTATGTTATTATAATCCTAAAATCTTGCAGTTTTCATTTCCTCTACAAAGCCTGAGGCGTCCTGCGGACACCAGAATCAGAATTTCCTTAGCAGAAACATATGCTGCGGAAAATTCTGCTGAACAGACATCAAACAGGATGGAGCACAACGCTGATGGGAACTTTTGCTTGTGAAGTATTCCATTTTTAACATTATCATTAAAATAATATTGATTGGCCCACATTTATCATTGCAGGTGTAAGTGAAGCATTTTCTACACCTTTTTGTGTGCTGGTAATGTGTAGGAGAACCAGATTTATTAAATGGTCACAGAGAATTTGATAAATTTTGTGCAGGTCACATTTTCTGAAATTTCTCTCTTCACATACACCAAAAAGCTAAGCTAAGTCTGGGCTGGTGGAGTTTTAGAGACTTTTCAGTGGCTTTGTACCTTTTTTTTGCTCCTTTTTACAAAAAGGTGCAATGACAAAAACCCTTCCATATCGTGTGTATTGCCAAAATCAGTGGATTGCAACTCAAAATCAGCAGAAATGTGTAAACAAAAAGGGGCAAAAAAAGGCACAAAAAACCCTGCTTGCTCCTTTTTTGCCCCTTTTTTAGACACAAAAAACTGTCTAAAGATAATGATAAATGTGGGCCTGTGTCTTTAAATAGGCCTTTGGTGTCATGGATTTGGCAAAGCCCAGTGCATGGACCCTGTCAGGAGATCTACAGAGTCTGTACAGTGGCTAAGGGTAGGGGTGGGCGGTATACCGGTTCATACCGGATACTGCCCCTCCACCCCCGAATTAATTACTTGTGACAGAGCCGCAGGATGTGCGGGAGCCGCTGAGCTCACGTGCGGTGCACATCCCCGCTCCCCCTGCAGCTGCCGCTTGTTCTCAGTGATCAGAGCCAGGGGAAAGCGCAGAAACTTCATCCCCTGGCTCTGATGTTTCCCTCAGCCCCGAGCCTGCTCCCAGTTCAGCCCCCCTCTCCCCTTCCCACAGGCTATTTGTTTATCATACCAGTCCCCAGGCGTGGACTGTGCAGGACCTCCTTCCCCCTGCAAGCACTAAATGTGACAGGCAGGCACAGGACATCTTATCTTCATCCCCGCTCTGTACTCTGATCCCCGAGCAGGGACGGGGATCAGAAGCTCTGCCGCGCCCGTATATTCATCGCTTGCAGGAGAAGAAGGCTCTGCTGATTCTCACATTCCCATCCCTGCTCGGGGATCAGAGAACAGAGCGGGGATGAAGATAAGGCTAGGTTCACACTACGATTTGTAACTACGGTTCCCGTATACGGCTGGAAGGAGGGGGGCGGGGCTTAATCGAGGCGTCCGCACTCAGCCGTATAGGGGAACCGTATTTAATGCATATCTATGAGCCGACCAGAGTGAACCGCAGCCTCCGGTGGGCTGCTTTTTCAGCTGTGTGCGGTTTCCCGACCGCAGGCAAAAACGTGGTCCTCCCAGCCATATACGGGAACCGTAGTTACAAATCGTAGTGTGAACCCAGCCTAAGATGTCCTGTGCCTGCCTGTCACAGGGGGAGAAGGCTCTGCAGCGGCTGGAGACGGGGATCATAAACTGCAGCGGCGGACAATGTATGTAAATAGCTGATAGTGCGCCCGTGGGGGGAATCACGATAGCGCTGCGACTGACAGTTAACCCCTTCCCCGCTATAGGGGCCGTGCGCACGGTCCCCATGGCGGGGAAGGGGTTAACTGTGAGCCGCTGCACTTCTACACTGTTTCCCACATGGTACCACGGTAATACCGTCATACCGCCATAACACGAAAAAATACCGTGATATAAGTTTTAGGTCATACCGCCCAGCACTAGCTAAGGGTAGTCTGCAGATATTCCGATTGCAGCACACATTGCCGAAATCCATTGTCAATATTTAATTTTCCACCACAGAAATTCTGCAGTCTGCAGAAATTCCGCTAAAAAAAGGAAGGTTCTTAGCTCTTAATTTCCATAGTGTGAACATGGCAGATTCCAACAGAATTAACATGTGGAAATTCTGCTTAGAATCCTGTTGGTGCCATTGATGTTGTAACCCGCCTGTGTGAAGTGTGAACGTGTCTGTAGTAGATTTCAGCTTTTCCTCATCTTTTTTCCTCTTCATTTCTTCAGTGTGAACAGACTGTAATTCCACAGGAAATTCAGCATCTCATTTCTTCTCTGAATTTGTTCAGTGTGCATGGGCTTTTAGGCTTTGTTCATGTGGTATTTAAGCCCCACATTTGTTGATTTGAAAGAGTGGCCTAACAGTATACATTCAAAAATGGACTGGACATGGGGGAGATTTACCAAAACCAGTGCAGAGAAAAAGTATAGTAGTTAGCCATAGCAACCAATCAGATTTCTTCTTTGATTTTTCAGAGGCCTTTAAAAAAAAGAAGTGATCTGATTGGTTACTATGGGCAACTGGTCAACTTTTCTTCGGCGCAGGTTTTGATAAATCTCCCGCATAGTCACTAGTAGACTACATACAGTCCACTGAATTCAGCATGCCCTGCACGTGTACGCCACAGAATACGCCAGCATACTTTTGACGTATACTTGGAACGCAGTAGATTCTTTTATTGTGACTATAACCTAAGATGAGACGTGAACTTTGTTTACCTTGGGTGTCAGAGGGAAATATACCCTACATATAAGTACGAAGGATTAGATGTTATGAGTAAAGCAATGTCACACTGGATTGTTGAAATTAGGCACTGTTCACACTACATTGTGGTCTTCATTACAGCCCAAACTGCCTGGCACATGAGCTTCAGTGCGGTTAAATATAAAGTTATGCATCTTGGTACAAAAAAAAGCTGCACGCTCCATTTTGTATTAGGGAAGGTAAACCCTGGAAAGTCGCTTGCAGAGAAGAATCTGGGTTTTATGACATATGTTCTTAGGCGTAATTTACATCTTGTTTTTATGATGTATATATCAAAGGAGTGCAAGTGTACAAACTAAATATGCCCATAGTCCCCTAGCATATGCCAGAGGTAAGAGTGTCATTTTGGCACATACAGGGCTGGCATGCTTGTGACAAGATGTGAGCAGAGCTTTACCATTTCAATTGAGCCGTACAAATATTCCTTCATTATAAAATGAAAGGCATGGCAAGGGAATACAAGGCCCCAACTGGCACTGCACACCGAATGTAGAACTCATTTGTAAACAAGTCTCATTATCAAGTTTAACCAAAGACCGTTCCACACTGGTCTCCTGAGATCAGAGGTAATAGTCACATTAACACTTACAGAAGAGGCCGCAGCCTATGGCCTGGAACATTTTACTTCCTGAATCCTACAAACAAAATGTCAATATAAATAAATACAGAAAAAATGTAAGTTTAATAAAAATAAGTAAAAAGACAGAACTCTTTAAATTAGAGCTGTTAGAGACTAAGGCACACTATGGTCTACCATGTTTTTGAGTCCTGCATAGAAAAAGGATACATTAGGAAAGTGAAAGAAACACTGTCACTATTGGACAGTGTTCGGACCCTAAAGTCAATGGGCCGGCTGGCAGCATGCCAGGCTGTGTGTCAGTATTCCTTTTGACATGTTGCTGACATATAGGTATGTGGCCAAAAACACGATGTGACTGGGTCATTATTTTTGTAGTAATTATAAAAAAAATATTATTGTTTATTTGTACCTTGAATGCAAAATTAAGCAACTTTCAAGATAATCTTTATTCGAAATTTCCTACAATGTTGAAGCTTTGGTGTGTATGTAAGTAACTCATCTTGCTGCCATCTCACCTACTGCACTGGAAGCATTAGACATAGCAGCACCTCAAAGTGTGGACAGTAGAGATAGTATACATAGTGGGCAGCTCACACAGACTATAGATAGGAAGGAAAACACACAAAAGGCAGTTTAAATGGGATCTTCCCCTCCCTTTAATCTGCAGGCTTGTCTTCATCATTGTAATCAGAAGCAGTGTATTGGCTAGTGTAACCACCTCCTTGCTGTGTTGTTTTCTCTGCTTCTATAGCACTTTGTATACCCAGTGCATCAGTTACACCCTTCTCTTACATGCAATCTGTAGTAGTCATCCCCCAGTGCACTTATCAGCAATATGTTATGAGGAATATGTGCTGTGCTGCAATTGGCCAGATAAGTAGGGGGATGTACCTGCATGTGTCCCGCTGGCAAGCACTCCAGCTCTGGTCCATCCCTCTGAATTGAAGATAATGAAGAAAGCTTTGGAGCGGACATTCGGGCTCAATAACAGCAGTATGGGTACTAAAATCTCCACTATAAAGGGTTAATGCAGATTTTTGAATACATTCTTGGAAAAAAAGAGGAATAATCCCTCTCTACTCCAAAATGGTACAGATACAGATAAATAAGTTATAGGGGTCAGACTTGGGCAACTTTTTTTTTTTTTTTTTTCTTGTAAAAATGTTTTAGCAGTAGTAAAATAAAACAAAAGCTATATGAATTGAATGTTGCTGTTATCAAACTGACCATAGAATAAAAATTAACATTGATTTTACTGTAAAGTGCACTGTATAAGTGCCCCCAAAATTAGCAAAATTACATTTCTTTTCCAAATTTATCCCACAAATATTTTTTTTTCTTCAGTTTTGCATTATAGATTATAGCAAACTTAAAGGTGTCATTACAAAGTACCGTATATACTCGAGTATAAGTCGACCCGAATTTAAGCCGAGGCCCCTAATTTCACCCCAAAAACCTGGGAAAACTTATTGACTTGAGTACAGTGACCCCCCCCCCCCCCCCCCCCGAACTACGATAATTTCAACATTCTCATGTTGAAGGCAGCATCAACATACAATGCTTTTGTATGTCGGGGCCATCGCATAAACCGCTATCTGGCAACGCTGACTGCTTCAGCTGCCACCGGATAGCTGTTTACGGTGCCCCGTGTGCTCCGATGATGGTCTCCTACTTGTCCTCAGGGCTTCGGAGCGTCATCTTCATGATCCCCTCCATCGCTGGCGCTCTCCTTCATCGTCATCACGTCGCGCGCACGCCGTCCCGTCATCCAATAGGAGCGGTGTGCGTGCGTAGTGACGTGATGACGGAGAGTGAGGATCCCGGGAAAGCAGAGGCGTCGGGGACACGGCGGCAGTGATGGAGGGTGACATCCAGGGCAGCGGTGACGGGTCCGGAGCGGCGGGGACAGGTGAGTACAGCTTCCTATACTTTACATTGCACGGATCTCTCAACATACGATGGTTTCAACAAACGATGGTTCATTTGGAACGGATTACCATCGTATGTTGAGGGACCACTGTATAAGCCGAGGGGGGCGTTTTCAGCACTAAAAATCATACTGAAAAACTCTGCTTATACTCGCGTATATATAGTACAATTGGTCCTGCAAAAAACAAGTTTGGAAGGTGAGGAGGAAACAAACGAAAATGCAAAAATGAGAAAGGGCCCGGTTTTTAAAGGATTAAGTAGAACAAAAAAGGATAGTAGAGTGGGCATTACAAAGCCCTGACCTTAATCCCATAGAAAATGGGCAGAATTGAAAAAAATGTGTGTGAGCTAAGGGCTCGTCTACATTATGTATGGTGTTCGTCATCTTTTCCCTCCGTTGCTTACTGAAAAGCGGAGGGATGCTGATGCTAGAACTGAACCCTTTACTTTGAATGGGTCAGTTCACTTTTATCTAGCGTCTCAAGTTGGATGCTGGATAGATAAACATGAAGGATGGGGCAACGCATCTTGCTGCTTTCCCCCATCCGGCATGGACAAAGAATTATGGGGGAGATTTATTATTGCATTTAGAGCCTTTTTTTTGCTTACACTGCACACATGCACACTTTTTTTTGCGACTCTTGTGGGTATGCAGAATATACCATAAAGCCTTATCTAAGCAACTTGCAGTTTTCACTTGGCAGTGGTCACAAAGAAGAAGAGGAAACATACAAAATGGAAATTCTGCCATTCAATTTCTGCTTAAGAGTCTATTCACATGGGAGGAATTTCTGCACCAATTCCTCTTCTGCTTCCTTGGGTGGTTTCTGGCTTGTGCAGATTTTGTGTGGAATTTGTGCGGAAATTCCGCATGTGGAAATTCAGAAGTGTGGAATCCCATAGAAGTCTATTGGGCTTTCCGCCCATGTGAACAGACCCTAACTCCTAGTTCAGGTGGAATGGTAGTGGAATTGGAGGGTTATTCCGTGCATATTTTCAGCATTGAATTTAGAAGGTGTTATCAGGAAATGCTGGGTAGGAAGTTTAGCTTGTAAATTTATTGTCAGTTCCTCTGAAAACTAATTGTTAGGAAATTTAGAACCTATTGACTTCAATAAGCTTTTAGACTTGGTTTCTGCCAAAAGAATGAACATGTTCTTTCTTTTTTAAAGTGTAGAGAGTGGCAGAAAGACCATTGAAGTCAATGGCACTTCCATTCAAGGCATAATTGGCGTGGAATTTGTGCTCAGGATTCCACGTGTAAATTCATTAGTGTGAACAAACCTTTAAAATGCATTCTGTGGTGCCCATGGCCTTCAGGTTAGGTTTTTATGTTGAACGTGTTTACATTTTTTTTCCGAACAGTCCAGAAGCCTTACTAATTTTATATTGGTCACTGAGCCTCACAATAGAGTGACATTTACAGGATTACAATGAAAGGTGGAGGCAGATAACAAAGGGTTACATCATAAATCGTTGGAGATGGGCCTGTGTATGCATTCCCACAACACTCCCTCAATACTTTATCATTCAATAGAAGAAGGGTTTGTCTGGCACCGCACAGTCTATAATGCATCTAATAAGCTAGGAGAGACTGAGGCATAAACGGAGGATCATTCACAGAGTGCTATTCTGTTTTACAAAGTCTTTAAAGGGGCTATCCAGTCAACTGGCTCCAGAAAGTTAAACAGATTTGTAAATTACTTCTGTTAAAAAATCTTAATCCTTTCTGTACTTATGAGCTGCTGAAGTTGAGTTGTTCTTTTCTGTCTAAGTGCTCTCTGATGACCCCTGTCTTTGGGAACTTTCCAGAGTACAAGCAAATCCCCATAGCAAACCCCTTCTGCTCTGTGCAGTTCCCCAGACAAGCAGAGATGTCAGCAGAGAGCATTGTTGTCAGACAGAAAAGAACAACTCAACTTTAGCAGCTGATAATTATTGGAAGGATTAAGATTTTTTAATATAAGTCATTTACAAATCTTTTTAACTTTCTGGAGCCAGTTGATATAAAAAAAAAAAGTTTTTCCTTGGAATACCCCTTTAAAGCATACCTGTCAGATCACCCCAAACAGTTGGAGGACACCAGGGGGATCCCTACCTGCCTCCTGCACGGTCAATGGCGTACACGTACAAAAAAATTCAAAAGTCCAAAATTGCGTATTTTTGGTCACTTTTTATATAATGAAAAAAGGAATAAAAAGTGATCAAAAAGTGACATCAATACAAAAATGATACCACTAAAAACTTCAGATCACGGTGCAAAAAATGAGCCCTAATACCGGCCCGTACGCCGAAAAATTTATAGGGGTCAGAAAAAGTTATAGGGGTCAGAAAATGACAATTTTAAACGTATACATTTTTCATTCATGTAGTTATTATTACGACAAAATCAAACCTATATAAGTAGGGTATAATTTTAATCGTATGGACCTACACATTATAGGGAAGGTGTCATTTTTACCGAAAAACTGAAGCCTCAAAAATTTACAAAATGGTGTTTTTTCTTCAATTTTGTCGCACAATATTTTTTTTTTCCATTTTGCCGTAGATTTTGGGGGTAAAATGACTGATGTCCTTACAAAGTAGAATTGGTGGCGCAAATAATAAGCCATCATATGGATTTTTAGGTGCAAAATTTAAAGAATTATGATTTTTTTAAAGCTAAGGAGGAAAAAAATGAAAGTGGGAAAAACTCCTTAAGGGGTTAATGTTGTTGACCAGAAGCAGGGGGGCGGGTCCCTTTCTTCTCCTGAGGTGATAACCACTGCCCCTCCACCCATTCCCTCACTCTCCTCAGTCACTGGTCTCGGAGTGAGCATCTATAACCCTTTCCTTTCTGGTTTTATGCTATACACACACTGGGGGAGATTTATCAAAACCTGTGCAAAGGAAAAGTTTCCCAGTTGCCCATAGCAACCAATCAGATCGCTTCTTTCATTTTTAACAAGGCCTCTGCGAAATGAAAGAAGGGATCTGATTGGTTGCTATGGGCAACTGGGCAACTTTTTCTTTGCACAGGTTTTGATAAATCTCCCCCACTGTGCTTACAGCTCACACACTGTGCTTACAGCAAAACTACAGCTCCCCACATCCTTTGAGTTGTAGTTTTGCAACAGCTGGTGGCATATGATTGGTAAAACTCAGATTTACATCAGTGTTGCTGCAGATTTACATCAGTGTTGCTGTTCCTCCTACGATTGCAAAACTACAACTCTCAGCATGCCCACACATCATTTGGCTGTGCAGGCATGATGGGAGTTGTAGTTTTGCAACAGCTGGAGGCATATGATCGTAGTCCCCCTGTATTAGATACACACACACTGACATAATTTATTCATACACATGCACATTACCTAGACAAAACAGATTTACACACATACAAATATATCCACACACATATACACAAGCAGGGACCCTTACGTTTTAAACAAAAAATCCTCCATTTAGTCCCCATCTTCAGTCACCAGCGTCTTTCATCATCTGCTCACAGGCAGCAGTGTACTCCCGCCCCTCCCCCCTTCTTCTCACAGAGGAGACTGTGAAGTAAACACAGACAGTGAGGGAGCCGATCACAGCAGCTTTAGATCTGCAGACCTGTCAATCATGAAGTGGGTCCATGATGTAGGTGATGACGAGTGGACACAGCCAGGCTGGTATGTATCCCAGGAGGCAGGGGCAGGCAGTTGTTTGACTGGCTTTTTCAGTATGAAATACTGAATTTTTCTTTTTATTAAAGCAACTGCAAAACCTATTGGTTTTGAATGCTTTACAACATATCAAAAGTTTTTATATCTGACTGTGCCCATTTAAGCAATGGCAGTTCACAAAGGAGAAATGAAGAATGCACTCACCCGATTGAATAACTTGCTAGAAGAACTTTATTCTCAAAAGCAGTAAGCGTACAGCGGGGTAGGGTCAGGGAGCACCTCGCAGCAACAGACTGTTTCGTGGCTGTTTCTTTGGTACATGTGGCTGGTGTGAAACAAAAATTGGACCTGTTGTACTTTTTTCTTGTCCCAACTCCCGTCATCAGATTGGACCAAGTGAATGGAGCTGTCCTGAATGGAGCTCGACACTGAGAACTTAGCCTAATTCATCTTTGCCTTATGTTTGTGTGGTGGCTAAAATGCTTTTATCTTTCTTGACTAGAAAATTAAACTAAATGTAGAACTGAAGAAGCCAAAATGAAGATGAAGGATCGAAGTAAAGACAGAAAACTTTAAGAAAGGTAAAGTGACTCTCATCAAGTAAATTCTAGAAAACTACTAAAATATTTGATTAGAATCCAGAATGATTCGATTTTGGGGAATTGCAGAAGTGAGCCACATTTAATTTTGTGTAGTACATTTTGAGATATTCGCCCCGGAGGGCTCTGTATACTGAGGCCATCTCAGGCTCTTGTTTGTATAGTTTCCTGGCAACTATAACTGCTTTTACAATATAGCTGCCTTTCTTGTTACATGCTCCCTTTCACTGTAAATGATGATATTGAAATACATTTGCCTCATAGCATGTTTTTTCTATTTATACTATACAGGGTATTATGGAGATCGGTGGACTACCACTTGAACTCTGGCGTTTGATTTTAGCATATTTGCCTTTGCGGGATCTCGGACGATGTGGCTTGGTCTGCAGGTCTTGGTATGACCTTATAATTAGTCTGGACAATACTAGATGGCGACAACTATGCTTGGGGTGTGCAGAATGTAGGCATCCCAATTGGCCCATCCAGCCTGAAGTAGAGCCAAAGTCATGGAGGGAAGCTTTCAAGCAGCATTATGTAGCCTCCAGAACCTGGACAAAGAACACTCAGGACCTGGAATCCTCTAACTGTTTATATCTGTTTAAGAGAAAGAAGGATAGAAGGGTTCTCTATGTTGGCTATGGGTGTGAGTTTGAGAACCTCAGGACTGCCTTAGCATCAGCTAACGTTTATGATCGTATAATGCTCCAGCCAGGTGTCTATGAAGAGCAAAATGAGATTATTCTGAAAGTTCCTGTAGAGATCATGGGCCAAGGAAAACTTGGAGATGTCGCTTTACTTGTCTGCGTTGACCAGCAGTGCCCAACCTCTCGACTATGCAACTTGGTTTTTATGCCTGCTTGGTTTACACCAGTAATGTATAAGGTGAGAAGACTTTTCTTTGGTGAAGTATTGTTTTACTTATATTTAGACTAGTATCACAATGGCTGTGTGTGAATTGTTTGGATATGTTCATGATTTATACATGTGTTGGATGGGTGACTTATTGCAGCAGATGTATTTTGGAATTTTGTTGTGCATGTCTGCCAGTAATACAAAAAATATTGTTACTGCTTGTTAAGAAGGGAGGGGGCCCTGTTGTGACCAGCAGTGGCTTGAAGGCAGGGTCTGCTGTGACTTGCTTTGGAGGTAAGATGGCTGCTAAAACTACTAAAGAATGGTGGAGACACTGACAACTAATGAAGTAAATTTAAATGGGGTGGTAATGATGTGGCAAAGAGCTGTACCATGTGAAAACTGAATTTTTCAATGAAAGCTGAGCTGGGAATGGTTGCTATGGGCAACAAACAGAATCTTACTATACAGCTTAAAGGGGTGTTCCAGGCAAAAACATTTTATCCCCTGTCCAAAGGATAGGGGATAAGATGTCTGATCGCGGGGGGCCCGCTGCTGAGACCCCCCACGATCTCCTTGCAGCACCTGCATTATATGCGGGTGCTGAATCTCCAGTTTCGGAAACCTCCGGGTTTCCGGGACTGGGGACGTGACGTCATACGACGCCCCCTCCATTCAGACATGAATGGAGAGGGCGTGGCGTCACATCCCCAGTTCCGGAAACCCGGAGGTTCCGAAACTGGAGATTCTGCACCCGCATAGAATGTGGTGCTGCAGGGAGATTGCGGGGGGTCTCAGCAGCGGGCCCCCCGCGATCAGACATCTTATCGCCTATCCTTTGGACAGGGGATAAAACGTTTTTGTCCGAAATACCCCTTTAATAACTCTGGCCCAGAGTCTTAACACCCTAAGGACTCAGGGCGTAGATGTACGCCCTGCGCCCACTACCAAACCAAGCATGCTCAGGAACTGAGTGCACTTCATAGCCGGTTGCTATCAGTAGCCGGGACCTGTAGCTATTGCCGGACATCACAATCAGGATGATGTCCAGTATTGGCCCTTCAGAAGCCACAATCAAAGTTGATTGAGGCATTTAAAAGTGTAAGAATTTGGTTTCTAGTTAGCTGGTCGGGACCACCGGGGTGAAAACATAGTGTCCTGATTAGCTCAACATAGTGTCCTGATTAGCTCAACGGGAGGAGGACCCTTACCTGCCTCTGGCTTGTCCAGTTGGCGCTCCAATAATGCAAGAAGCCATGATCACTGCTATGTTATGGCAAAGCATTGTTCAGTGTTTGCAATTGTAATATTGCATGTAAGAGTCCCCTATGTAGACTGTAAAATAGTGTAAGAAAATGTCTTTAAAAAAAAATAAAAAAAAATGTGAATAAGTCCTTTAACCTAATAAAAGTTTGAATCAACCCCCTTTTCCCATTCAATAAATAAAATAATGTAAACAAAAATAAACATAAATGAAATTGCCAGGTGTGTAAATGTGAAAACTATTAAAATATAACATTAATTATTAAACATAAAAAACATGAGAAAAAAAATACCAAAGACCAGAACACAGCATATTTTTGGTCACTTCATATACCAGAAAAAGTTAATGAAAAGTGATTAAAAGTTGCATAAAAACAAAAATGGTATATAGAAAAAAAAAAATAAAAAAAACATGACGCAAATTCTGTATATGGAAAAATAAAAAAGTTAGAGGGGTTAGAAGAGGACAATTTTAAACTTACTTATTTTTGGACCAAAATAATTTTGGAAGAAGTAAAACAAAATAAAACCTATATACATTGGGTATCATTGTAATCTTATGGGAATACAAAGTAAAGGTACCGTAATTGCTTAGACTTATCAAACTGTGTGAGAGAAAAACTGGAGTGATTTTTCAACAGCAACCAATCACAGCTCAGCTTTCCTATCCTAACATGCTCTGGTAAAGTGGAAGCTGAGCTGTGATTGGTTGTTGTTGAAAAATTAATCCAGTTTTTTTTTTTCTCATGTAGTTTGATAAATCTGGGCTAATGTGTCATTTTTACCAAAAAGTGCACTGCGTAGAACCCAAACCCCTCAGAAGTTACAAATTTATGTTTTTGTTTTTTTTTGCCTCACAAGTAAAATATTTTTTGTTTCACCATAGAATTGGTGGATTGGTGGCACAAAAAACAAGCCCTCATATGGGTCGGTAAGTGCAAAATTGAAAGCGTTATGGCTATGAGGAGGCAAAAACAAAAGAACAAAATTGGAAAATCCCTGCATCCTTAACCCCTCAAGGACGAAGGGTGTACAGGTACGCCCCTGCGTCCTGGTACTTAAGGACTAGGGGCGTACCTGAACGCCCTCCGGTTTTCTGGTCTCCTCTGTGCACTGGGCGGTGATCGGAACGGGATGCCTGCTGAAATCGTTTAACAGGTATCCCATGCAGGGGGTTTGGAAAGCTTTTTTTTTTTTTTTAAACTACTTGTCCAAGGGATTAAAATGGAGCACAATCTACTTGTCCCTCATAACAATCCACTTGTCCTGGTACATAAAATCATTTAATCCGAAATAAGTAATAAGTAAGTCCACCCAATTAAGTAGGTAGTCCCCCCCCCCCTTGAGGAAGGTATGTCCTTTTATCAGGTAGGTACATCCCCTCATCAGGTAGGTAGGCAGGTAGGGCTCCCCTAGTAAGTAAATAATGCCCCAGATAGATATGCCCCCCACCCCAGTTGGTAGGACAGGTGGGCTCCCTCAGTATTGCAGACAGAGCCCCAGATAGATATCCCCCATTAGGTAGGGCTCCCCAGAAGGTAGCCAGGCCCCCAGATGAATATGACATAGCTCTATGACTCTTGAGCCCTGTTGTGTGTCCACACAGTACGTAACCCCATATGTGGATGTATTTCCATTCTCAGGAGAAAAAACCCTCCAAAATTTGTAATCCAATTTTTCCCCTTACCCCCTTGTGAAAATGAAAACTTTGGGGTAACACGAGCATTTTATTGTCAAATCCAATTTTTCATTTTTACAGCCCACTGTTCCAAACACCTGTGAGGTGTAAATACTCACTGTACCCCTTGTTACATTCCTTGAGGGGTGTAATTTTAAAATTGAGGTCACTTGCTGTTTTTAATTTTTTATTTTATGTCAGAACTGCTAGTGCTGTGCAAATCACCACCTTAGGGCTTTAAATGTGCTCAGTGCGCTCTCACTCCTGAGCTCTGTTGTGCACTCGCACAGCACGTTACATCTACATATGTGGTATTTCCTTATTTAGGAGAAATTGGGCTACAAATTTTGGGGGGCATTTTCTCCTATTATCCCTCGTGAAAATGAAAAATTTGGGTTAACACCAGCATTTGAGTGAAAAAAAAAAATCTAATTTTTCATTTTTACGGCCCACCATTCCAAACACCTGTGAGTTGTAAATACTCACTGTATCTCTTATTACATTCTATGAGGGGTGTAGTTTCCAAAAAGATGGCACATGTGGGGGGTCCACTGTTCTGGCACCATGGGAGCTCTGTAAACACACATGGCCCCCAACTTCAATTCCAGCCAAATTCTCTCTCCAAAAGCCCAAGCTCTTCTTAACCTTGTAGTGTACCCACAGGGCACTTTACATCCACATATGGGGTATTTCCATACTCCGAATAAATGGGGTTAGAAATTTTGGTGTGCATTTTCTCCTATTACCTTGGTCAAGCACCTGTGCGGTGTTAAAGGAGAAGTCCCATGCCAATAAGTACAGAAAAATGTAAGTTTTAGATCGTGGGGGTCCGAGCGCTGTGACCCCCCGCGATCTCCTGCAGGGAGCCCCGACTCTCCCACAGAGTGGAGCGTCACAACCCCCGCCGGAACTGAGGGCCACCACACCCCCTCCATATATCTCTATGGGAGAGCCGAAGATACCCGAACGGCTCTCCCATAGAGATAAAGCCCATTGTCGCTCCTTCTCTTCTGGACCCCCTAGTGCACTCACAAAGCACATTACATCCACATATGAGGTAATTTCTTAATTGAGAGTAATTGGGTTACAATTTTGGGGGAGCTTTTTCTCCTTTTACCCCTTGTAAAAAGGGAAAAAAAAAAAAAAAAGGGGGATACAAGAACATGTTGGTGTAAAAAAAATTGAGATAAGTTTTCTCCTCCACTTTGCTGCTATTCCTGTGAAACACCTAAAGGGTTAACAAACTTCCTGATTGTCATTTTGAATACTTTAAGGGGTGCAGTTTTCATAATAGGGTCCCTTTATGGGGTATTTCTAACATAGACCCTCAAATTCACTTCTAAACTGAACTGGTCCCTTAAAAATTATAGATTTTCTTGAAAAATTGGAAAATTAATGCAAAACTTTGAAGCCCTCTAACGTCTTCAAAAAGTAAAAACATGTCAACTTTATGATGCCAACATAAAGTAGACATATTGTATATGTGAATCAATATATAATTTATTTGGTATGTCTATTTTCATAATAGACATAATAAAAATGTAATACATAGTATCATAATATCATAATAAAAATAAACGTGGTATAAATGTCTGAACTATAAAAATATATTGTATATTAAACCGCACGGTCAATGGCGTATGCGCAAAAAATTCCAAAGTCCAAAATTGCGTATTTTTTGGTCACTTTTTATACCATAAAAAAGGAATTAAAAGCGATCAAAAAATCAAAACAAAAATGGTACTGATTTAAACTTCAGATCACGGCGCAAAAAAAAAAAAAAAAAAAAAAGGGCCCTCATACCACCCAGTACGTGGAACAATAAAAAAGTTATAGGGGTCAGAAGAGGAGAAATGTTTAAATGTATTAATTTTCGTGCATGTAGTCATGATTTTTTCCAAAAGTACGACAAAATCAAACCTATATAAGTAGGGTATCATTTTATTTTTTTTAAAAACTTTATTTAGGATTTTCAAGATAATACAGGCAAGCCACCAAAAGGAGGCCAACAAGAAACATAAACAAAACAAAGTAAATTAGTCCCTAAGGATGCTAATAAGTAGTACATGATAAGGGAACAACATTTAAAGACATCAGTCGTAAACCCTAATACACGACACCTCCAAACAGACGGAGTGGGAGTTAATTGGCAGCAGAAAGCGGAGACCCAGTCCCTATCTCTGATGGCAGGGAATCAATCGCCGCCAACCAGCGTTGTACTAGTTCCAGGCGATTCCTACCCCCATTTCTCTTAGCTATCATACATTCTAGGGTGAGATTATGATGGACCACTGCCAGCGTGGCAGGGAGACTTGGCACTCCAGTAGATTTCCAATTGCGGGCAATAGCTGTTCGGAACACTATCAGTACATGGAATAATATAAATATCGAGCCCATAGGCAGCTGGTCAAGAATAGCAACGCCACCTCTGGACCCCAAGGGAATGGGCAATCAGGCAATCCATCTAATAACTTTTTGAGGTCGGTCCAGAGGGGACAAATTTTGTCACAGGTCCACCAAATATGTAGGAGGGTGCCGGGTTCCCTTAGGCACCTCCAGCACACCGGAGAAGCCGAGGGATATATTCTAGATAGGCGCACAGGGGTGTAGTACCACCTGTAAAGTAGTTTTCTGGAAACCTCAAGATGATTAGCACACCTCGAGTGTCGCCTAGGCAAGTCGAACACAAAGTTCCACTGCTCGTCAGTGAAGGTAAGTGCCAAGTCTCCCTCCCAGCGATCCTGAAATAGATAACGCCTCTGAGCGGGGAGGCCCAACAGCGCAGAGTAGGATATAGAAATACCTCTAGTTGTATTCCCTTCAGATGAAAAGTAAGTTTCAT
The DNA here is from genome assembly GCF_029499605.1 of Hyla sarda. Taxonomy (NCBI): domain Eukaryota; kingdom Metazoa; phylum Chordata; class Amphibia; order Anura; family Hylidae; genus Hyla; species Hyla sarda. Next base: position 315,856,047 of record NC_079189.1, on the reverse strand, counting down.
AAGGGGTGCGGGGTACGGCAACAGGCCATGAAAGAGAGTGTAGGAAGTAGGGATCGACCGATATTGTTTTTTTAGGGCCGATACCGATAATCGGTGCAGGTTAGGGCCGATAGCCGATAACTTATACCGATATTCCGGTATAAGTTATCGGCTATTTAACCCCCTGCGACACCGCTGCAGATCATTGATTTAAAGCGGGCGCTTTAAATCAATGATCTGCAGTGGCTTTTGCGGGGCCATAGACCGTCACCACGCGCGTCTTTCCCCCTACCTGCCAGGGTGCTCCGGGCCATCCATCCATCATTCATGTAGTGTCCGGGGGCGTTCCGGGTGGAGGGTGGTCCGGTCCGGGCTGTCCTTCTTCTCCGGCGGTCATCTTCTGCATTCCGGGCAGGCTCCGGCCTAGTACGCTGCATAGACGCCGCTGCGCAGTGACGCCCGTGCGCAGCGGCGCACCTGACGTCACGGCGTAGCGGCGTCTATGCAGCGTACTAGGCCGGAGCCTGCCCGTAGTGGAGAAGAAGACCATGGGAGAAGAAGGACAGCCCGGACCGGACCACCCTCCACCCGGAACTCCCCCGGACACTACATGAAGGAAGGATGGCCTGGACCACCCCCATTACGGGTAAGTTTAATTTTTTTATTGACTCGGAGGGTGGGGGAGGGGCCTGACCGGTATAGCGGTATGGGAAAAAAATCCATACCGGTATACCGCCTAGCATCACGGTGGGGGGGGTGCGACGCGGTGCGGTGGGTCGGGTCGAGGGGGTCGCGGTGCGGTGGGGGCGGGGCATTATCGGCTTATCGGCAAGATAATTGCCGATACCGATAATGCCCAAAATCGTGATTATCGGCCGATAATATCGGCCATACCGATAATCGGTCGATCCCTAGTAGGAAGTGCCTGAGGCGCAAGTACTTATAGAAGTCCTTGTTAGAAATGTGGAAGGAGGACACAATGTCTCCAAAGGGTCTAAGACCCTCCACGCCCCATATGTCCCCCACCCTTAATATACCAGCCGAAATCCAAGGTCGGAAATCAATGTCCATCAAATGTTCGCTAACAGCCCCCATCGGGATATCAGTCAATCTGTTAGGGCAGAGTTGTCTGATTGCCTCCGTCCTACCCCACAGTCACACAGCCGCCGCAATAGAAGAGTAGACAGAACAGGGTGCAGAGGAAGGGGAAAAGCGTATAGACCACAGGAAGTATTGTAGGGAAGGAACACCTAGCAGGGTTGCTTCAATGTTCACCCAGTGAGGAGAGTCCCTCTGCCACCACCACCTTTTCAGTTGGTCTAAAAGGACTGCTAAGTAATAGACTTTTAAATCCGGTACTCCCATGCCTCCCTCCCGTACTGGTCTATAAAGCAAATGGGCACTAACCCTATGACTCCCACCCGCCCAGATAAAGCGCAGGAGGAGTTGTTGTAATTGAGCTACGTACCTGGCCGGGATTAAGAGTGGAATATTCCTAAAGAAATACAATATTTTGGGGAGAAGTAACATCTTGGCTGCCGCAACCCGACCCACCCACGAGACCGGGAGCAGGGAATAGTGGTCAGTTTCTGAGAGTAAATGGGCCCGCAATGTAGCAAAATTAACGGCCACCATCTTTGCAGGCAGTGCCGTTAGGGAGACACCAAGGTACGAGATATGTTCTGTCGCCCACACAAAGGGAAACCTGGCCTGCAAGATCCATTGCAAGTCGGGTGGAATGTTGAGAGGAAGGACGTTAGACTTGGTTGGGTTGATCTTATAGTAGCTCACCGAGCTAAAGTCATGTATGATCCGCATCACCGAGGCCAAGGAAACCTGTGGATCGGAGAGGCAGAGCAACACGTCGTCGGCGAATAGGCCGATACGATGTTCAACTGACCCTATCTGGATGCCCTTAATGTGGTGCGATTCTCTAATGTGTTGAGCAAAGGCCTCCATAATCAGGGTAAAAATCAAGGGGGACAGGGGGCACCCTTGTCTAGTGCCATTGCTAAGAGTAAACCTATCTGAGAGACTGCCACCAGTATATACAGTAGGGTATCATTTTAATCGTATGGACCTACAGAATAAAGATAAGGTGTTATTTTTAACGAAAAATGTACTGTATAGAAACGGAAGCCCCCAAAATTTACAAAATGGTGTTTTTTCTTCAATTTTGTAGCACAATTATTTTTTCTCCCATTTCGCCATAGATTTTTGGGTAAAATGACTGATGTCACTGCAAAGTAGAATTGGTGGTGCAAAAAATAAGCTCTCATATGGATTTTTAGGTGCGAAATTGAAAGGGTTATGATTTTTAAAAGGTAAGGAGGAAAAAATGTAAATGCAAAAACAGAAAAACGCTTGGTCCTTAAGGGGTTAAGGTCAATATGGGATCCGTCCATAAGGAGTTAATCCTGTGTTTGATTCTGAAAGATAAACTCATTTTCATGTACAAAAACTTAATTAATATTAGACCATGTTTTGGCTTATTCGCTTTCAGATGCCTTTATTAATCAACCCCACCCGTTGAAGGTTTTTATTTTTAATATGCCTTAAAAATGCATTCTGTAGAAAACACTGACAGCAGCTCTCTGGGCCCCAATGCAAAATATGTAAAGGGACCCCATGACTATAATGTGCCAATTATAATAATGATGTTTTCTTATGGGCCAGATGTGCCTTCAGGCCCATTTAGACATCAGGGCCTTGGTGTGACTGCTACCTCTGCACCTCCTATAGTTATGCCCCTGGCACAGTCTAACATGTAAAGGTTCCCTACAATATTCTATACATTTGTGTCTGTATATAAATCAGTTTTCTAGAAGATATTTTTAAGTTCTGCTTCAGGACATATGGATGTAATAGAGAAGGTTCCCCTGCTTTCAAGGGGAAAAGAAGTTTAACTGGCTTCTTTTCCTACCATTAAGAACTGATCAGTATTGGCGTCTACTGGTGTTTTTATATAGATGCAGGAGTCTTGTGTAATAAAGTATTTCCAAAATCAGTCCCTTTCCCCTAATACTGTAATCCGTTGCAACTTTTGATAAAGTGGAAGAGAAGATTGCTGTCTCAGACTAGTGTGATCAACCCCTTAAAGGTGTATTCCCATCTGGACTTTTATTGCATATCTACAGTCTCAATAATGTGGGCGCCACCTCAAAAAGGGGACCACTGTTTTGAGAATGGGGCCTTCTCCGATCCTGTCTGGCCTGCTTGCAGAGGTGGCCAGGATGGTGAACAGGCTGTTTTACTCACTTTACGTAACTTCAGTAGACACATTATAGCTTTCTGTGCTATGCTGTTTCTGGAACACCCTTTAGCCCAACCTACACCACCTCTGTCTGCTTCAAGCAACCAGACAGGGTCGGGGCAGGGGGTGGAGGACCTGGACTCATCAGACCTTTATAAATGTCCAGGTGGGTAATACCTTTTTAACCCCTTAATAACCAGGCCATTTTACACCTTAGGACCAGAGCGTTTTTTGAACATCTGACCACTGTCACTTTAAGCATTAATAACTCTGGAATGTTTTTAGTTATCATTCTGATTCAGAGATTGTTTTTTTTCGTGACATATTCTATTTTATTTTGGTGGTAAATTTTCGGCGTTACTTGCATCCTTTTTTGGTGAAAAATCCCCAAATTTCATGCAAACTTTGAAGCTCTCTTCTTGTAAGGAAAATGGATATTCCCAATAAATTATATTTTTATTCACAAATATAATATGTCCACTTTATGTTGGCATCATAAAATGGACATATTTTTGCTTTTTGAAAAAATTAGAGGTTTCAAAGTAAAGCAGCAATTTTCAAAAAATTCATGAAAATTGCTAAATCTGAAGGGACAGATGTTACAGAACTACAACTCCCAGCATGCCTGGGCAGTCCATGCATGCTTAGAGTTGTAGTTTGGCAACATCTGGAGGGCTACCGTTTGGGCACCACTGTAACAGTGGTCTCCAAACTGTGACCCTCCAGATGTTGCAAAACTACAACTCCCAGCATGCCCAGACAGCCTCTGGCTGTCTGGGCATGCTGGGAGTTGCAGTTTGGCCTTCCTAGTGGTTGCCACAGTAAAGATCACTTTACTTTCACTTTCAATTCCCCCCCTCCCCCACAGTAGTTTCCCTACCTGACCCAGGATCCAGCAGTCTCCAGCAACGATCGGGGTCTCCAGGCATCCTCTCCTGCAGGTACCAACCTCCATCTTCTTCCCACGATCCCCTCGACATCCAGGGGTGGCCAGAACGGGGGGTTGCCATGGCAACCCACTGTCCTGCTCTGCCATTGGTCAGAATCAATTCTGACCAATGGCAGGGGATAGGAGGAAATCGCAGCATTGCGACTTCACTCCTACCCTTCAGGATTATCTGGGCTGCCACTGACAGGTCAGATCATCACAATTTTCCGGGTGATCGGGTCACCAGAGACCCGATCAGCCCGGAATAGGAGAAAATCGCATGTCTGAATTGACATGCAATTTTCTGCGATCGCTGACATGGGGGGGTCCCGGGACTCCCCCCCCTCGGCATTTCAGCAGGAATGCCGTTCCAATCTCTGCCCGGCATGTGGCAGAGACCAGAGAAACACCAGGATGTTCTTAAAGCCCAGGGTGCGGGGACGTTCCAGAACGTCCTTGGTCCTAAACTGGTTAATACAATTTTTGTTTATTGGCAATATATTAATAACTTTGAAGTGCTGTGTACACTTATTTACTGCATAATGTTTAACAAAGTAAAAAAAAAGATACATTATAAGGTAGAAAATCAAGATTTGTTACCTTTTTTCTTTTTATTTGCTAGACATCCATTGGTTACGTCCAGTTTGACAACTGCAACTTTGAGAATGGGCAGTTACAGATCCACGCGCCTGGGATGTGCCAGATAAAATTTTGCACTTTTAACCAGTCTAGCATACATTTCCACAATGTGGCCCTCAGTGTGCTGGAGAACTGTGAATTTGTTAACAGTGAAAATGCCTCGGTGACTGTGGAGGGCTCACCCACTTCTGACAAAAATTGGGCTTGTAAGCATCTCTCATCCTCTACTAAATCACGGACCTTGCTGTACACCGCTTCAGAGCCTTCTTTGTCTGGGAATACAGATTTATCAGCTACTGGGTTACCTAGTGCAAATATGAGGACATGTGAGATCTTAGTTAATGGAGATCAAAGCCATTCACATCCTCAATCCAAATCCCAGATAGCGGAGGATAACACTACTGACAAAGAGAATGAACTGAATGGAAACTTTTACATGGGTAAAGATGGGGAGGCCACGACTCTGGATACAGATTATAGTGACAGTGAACTGAGCACGGTCAGTGAGAACGAAGATGATGACCAGTCGGTGTACAAATTATCATATCATTCTCATGGACTGAGTCACATGCTAGCTAAATCTATACACTGCAGGCCACAGACTAATGGGCTCCTCGCTTTACAGAGTGACATGGCTTTGAAAAGTTTGCAACAAGAGTTACAAAGGGACAAGGAATTGCAATCTGTTGCCAACTCAATTCAAGGATGTCTTGTATGGAAGTGCCTTTTCAGAGATGGCAAGGGTGGCGTCTTCATTTGCTCACAAGGACAAGCAAGACTAGAAGGTTGTATATTCAGGGACTTGACCTATGCAGTAAGGTGCATTCAAAATAGCAAGGTAAGTTATCAGAAATAAACACCAGTGTAGACTTAACTAACATATTATATGAAAGGTGCTTTAGCATACTTTTAAAAAGTATTCAGCAACTAAAGCCAGTTACAGACATGAAGCTTATGGGGGAAATCCACTAAAAACAGGCATCCTATATGTCGGTCTCCAGGGAAAGTAATACAGAAAAGTATGTGGCAAAGAATCCACTGCCTTTTAATAAGTTTGTCACGTACTGGCTGTCATTATTCCAGTAGAAAATGTACACCTTGCATAGCTTTTGTGTATTTATATCAGGGCTCGCCACATTTTTTAAGAATCTAGGTGCCAGGATGCCACACGTCAAATAACATGACTATATATGATGAATAAGTGTTCCCCCTCATCCCTCCCTTTGTCACAGTGATTACTGTCTCCTTATCTCCCTCTGTGCAACAGCCAATAGTGTCCCCTAATTTTTCTCCTGTGTGTCACAGTCATTACTGTTCCCTCATCTCTCCCTATGTGTCCGTCATTAGTGTCTCCTCATGTCCCCCTGTGTTTGGTATTCATCTCCCCTTATCTCCTCCCTGTGTCAGCACTCAAGTGTACAGCAGCGGATGTGTTCAGTTGGCGTTCTGGTGTCACATGACGACTGCAGCCAATCAGCAGCCTCGCCATAACATTCCATACTCTGGTCACTAATTGGCTGTAATGGTCAGCTGACGTCTGCTGCTGCTGTAACACACTGACCGCAGGCAGAAAGGGGATAAGCGCAGGAACAGAGGTAGAGGTAGTAAAACAGTATTATTTTTTTTTGGGATGGACGGGACTGACAAAAACCTGGGCACCACCATGAAGTTTTTAGTTGCCGTGGTGACCTGGCATGCAGGATTTATTAAGCCAAGATTTTCATCAATTTTTGTGCAATTAGTGTAGTAAATCTGATTGGCTAGACTAGAACAGCTGGTACAGAGTCTGCAGTGTCCAGTGTCTTCCTGGTTTAGCTTTCCTCTGTACACTAAATGGGCTTTCATACTTATTTTTATTCTCCTTTATGTTTACAGCTTTACACCTTTTTAAGTTTTATTTAGGAATCACTTCTGTAAAGAAGGAATACACACCCGTTCACCCACACTAAACCCAATACACCGGGTTATAGTGGGGAGGAACAGGAGACTGATGTGTGCTCTCTGACTAATATACATACCTGCAGTCCGGCGCCCGAGAAGACAGAAGAGGATCTTCAGAGGACCCGGGCGCTGGACTGCAGGTATGTATATTAGTCAGAGAGCGGGGTAAATGGGTGACCGTTTTCCTTTAACAAAGCTATTCAACTTTTTATGTAGATTCATTATAGATATAAACTGTAATCCTTTGTCCAGAAAAGATGTTGTCGACTTTTTGAAGACTCATTTGCCAAGCATCATTATAATGAATAATGTAACATCTATAGTAGAATGGTTTATAGCTGCTCTTATTGTTCAGGCTAGGGCTACATGGTAGACAAAACTTAGTCGCTATGTTATTTCTAAGGGGGGGAAAAAATGTGAGTAGATTTTCAGGACCTTTACCGTGTAACCCTAGTTTTTGGTTTGATCAGCACTGCATGAACTTCCGGGTTTTCCCTTCCCAGATTGTTATGTTGAAGAATGACATACACCACTGTAAAGCATCAGGAGTTTTTCTGCGTCTAGCAGCTGGAGGGCTCATAGCGGACAACAACATCCATTCCAACACAGAAGCAGGAGTGGATATCCGCAAAGGAGCCAATCCTATTATACTGGTATGTGAAACTACATATATATAAATGCTTACAAAGCATATGTTGCTTTTAGCAGCACCAGTACAGCGTCCTAATGCTGTATTTGTGGCCTTAGGTATACTGTATATACCGTATTTAGTATTATTTGTCCTTCCACCAATTTTGTAGCCCATTCTATTTTAGAATTTGCATGGCAGGTCTAGCACTTCATATGTCCTGCAGCTTAGTCATTCTGAGGAATAGTGAGGGGGGGGGGGGGGGTCAGCCATAGAAGTTAGAACTCCACAATCACCTCTAATGGAAGTAAAACCTTTTTAATGGTTATTACTGAAAAAATTCTGGAAAACATTCTGTGTTGAAAATTTAAAAATGAATAGAGTGTGCATGTAGTATCAAAGCAGGTGCTTACTGACAGTAAAACACTCTTTTTGAGCTTGAATAAGTGGTCATGTTATTACCCCTCTCCTTTCAATGTCAACTGATCATTTTCTTGATGCATTGATGTTAGAGAATCTTTAAGGACAGGGTCACACGGCACATCTGCAGGGTATTTCACACTGCAGATTCGTCTTACGGCAGTCACAGAGGGACCGAAGAGCAAGCTCCCAGCTGTGGCCTGGTAGTTCTGTGTGTCCGCTTGTAGTGACAGATTTCTACAGCGGGAAATCCGCCTCTATGAGTGAACACACAGAGCTACTTGGCTCTGAAGTCCCTCTGTGACTGCCGTCGGCACATCCACAATGTGAAATACACTGCAGATGCTCCCCATGTGAACCTGTCCTAAAGAGGTATTCTGGAGTTTTTTTTTTCTATTGAACTGTGCTCAGGACGCACTTAAAGGGGTTATCAAGGAAAAAACTTTTTTTTATATATCAACTGGCTCCAGAAAGTTAAACAGATTTGTAAATTATATTACCTACAAGCCTAGCGGCTAATCAAAAACTCAATTGTATAACCTACAAAAAATTAGCCCAGAAAAAATATGTAACCAACATCACTTTATTAATCACAAATCAATATAGTTTTTTTTCTATTTAAAGGGGTTATCCAGGAAAAAACTTTTTTTTTATATATCAACTGGCTCCAGAAAGTTAAAAAGATTTGTAAATTACTTCTATTAAAAAATCTTAATCCTTTCAATACTTATGAGCTTCTGAAGTTAAGGTTGTTCTTTTCTGTCTAAGTCCTCTCTGATGACACCTGTCTCGGGAACCGCCCAGTTTAGAAGAGGTTTGCTATGGGGATTTGCTTCTAAACTGGGCGGTTCCCGAGACACGTGTCATCAGAGAGGACTTAGACAGAAAAGAACAACCTTAACTTCAGAAGCTCATAAGTACTGAAAGGATTAAGATTTTTTAATAGAAGTAATTTACAAATCTTTTTAACTTTCTGGAGTCAGTTGATATATAAAAAAAAGTTTTTTCCTGGAATACCCCTTTAAATAGAAAAAAAACCATACTTATCCCCCCCCCCCCATACTCCCCCCACTGCACCCTGAACACAATTAAATATAAAAACTTTTCTCCATGATAACACTTTAAAGGTACATGTAAACATTCAGGAAAAGGTAATATTTATTATATGAGTAAAACAAAACAAATCTAAGTGAGTATTGTTCTCACTTAAAATGTAATATAAAGGGGATTACTACAGTGACCAGAACCACACAATGCAGGGTAAATGTAATGCACCTCGAAAGACAGAAAGCCACAAGGAGAGCCACCAAGACCAAGTATCATATGTTCTCCTTGAAATGGATTATCTTGTGAACTGTACAGTGTATTCTCTAGCAGTAAAAGGTATTGAATTCTCAGCATCATGCGCTATTAATGTTTTGTGTTTTCTTTACCTTCCTTTCTCTGTGAACATAATGTTACTGGCAGTGTAACAGGATACACAGTGGCCTCCGCTCTGGCATTGTTGTCCTAGGCAACGGGAAAGGCAGCATCCGCAGCAATCAGATCTATGGAAATAAAGAAGCCGGCATTTATATATTGTACAATGGGAACCCTGTGGTGAGGTATGTTGTTAAGGTCTCATTATGGTCTTTCTGTGTCTTTGACTTTATTTCGAGGATGCTGAGATCATTATTTTCACAAACATGTCTGCAAAGCAGCACTGTGTAGAAACTGAGGAAGAAAGAGCTACTGTGCTTTAACATTTAACATTAGTGTCTCCTTAGTGGTTAATATCACTCCCCAGAGGCAATTTTATTCTGCTTGTTTGTTTTCTGTTGTATTGTATACATGTATGTGACAATTACAGATATTTATAGTGAATCTATACTGTATAAACAAAGCTGTCTTTTGTACTTTAGGCACATTTATGTAAAATGCACATATTAGTAAATAGCTATAATAATCACTTGGAATCTCCACCTCTTCCATAGAGCTGCTTAGATGGGGCATGGCGAACATCTCTTTGTGCAGTGGTTTACACATACCATTGAGAAGGAGAGCCAGGGTCCCATACAGGAGATCGCAGGGGGTCCCCCACTATCGGACACTTATCCTTAGGATACTGGATATGTTTTTTCAATCACAGAGTACTCCTTTAAAACAACCAGATCCTTAATTATTACGTTTGGGGAAAGAATATTAAATAAGTCACTGGTATTTGTTTGCTGTCTTAGCTATTTAACTGTGTTAGAGGGTGGGCAGGGCTTCGGAGTAAAGAGACAGACCCCAGGCCACCCCACATTGATACTTTTTGGCCATAATAAAGTAAATTTTTCTGCAGATTAAAACCTCACTATGCATAAATAAAGGCATGACTTAATGTAAGAACTAAACAGAGAGGAAGTCCAGCTCACTCCCAGACCCGTAGCGCCTGGACTGTCGTGGGCAGCGCCTAAGATACAGCAGTAGGAAGAAATGGAATGTCCAGCGCAGGTACAGGAACGGATTCTTTATTGTAAAACTTCAGCACATGGATGACAAAGACACAGAGTGACGCCTTTCGGCCCTAGCGTCGGGCCTTAGTCATTCACCTTAATGTGAGAACTGTAATACAGTGTTGGCCATTTAGTGGTCATTTTTAAGGAGACAGATTCAGTGAATTTCCCTGTTTCCTGGACTTTATTTACTATCTTGCGATCACCAATATACTCCCAGCCAGTGGTGCTCTGCCATATGCATCAGACATAATGCGCACATCCAGAGAACATTTAAGAAAAATGAAATCAGTATGCATGGCAATACATTCTTATTATGTGTATGCTTTATGATAAGGATAGATTGAAAAAAAACGATGTGATTGTGAATTTTAGTTTACAATTCTAATTGTTGTTTTCTGTACAGGCTATTTATAAATAATGTAGGAATACCAGTGAGATTTAGTTGCTGTAGTGTGTAGAAAGCTCATGAACCGTGTGAGGTGCTTTGGAAAACAGTACAAGCTTTGTTTTCCTCTAGAGAATTGCTGAAGATACTGCAGAATCGAGAGCTGTTATTATATGTGAAGGAATAACACGGATGTGTCTGAAATGCCTGTGCAGTCTTAGTTTTCATTTCATTTAGATATTGTGACCTTTATTTACTGTGCATGGATGATCTAAATTCCTATATTATCTACAGATATTTGTGTATGCTGAAAACGCTTGATCTTTCGTCTATGAGAGTCTATAGTCTTGACTTTATATGATGAGCATTGCTACTAACTGAAAATGTATTACTACTGCTGGTACATTAGGTGATGGGTCTTGTAAGAGAAGAAGCTTTCATATTTGTGAATTGTGAGTCATAGAACGTACGCATATTTCAGTGAGATAAACAGTCTTCCCAAAGATCACTACATGGTGTAAGATAAATCTTTGTCATAGATGTAGAAGCTAGTACACATAAGAGCAGATTTACTGACCAAACAGAAACCATTGATGTTACTGACCCTGTGTATACATTGATGTGAATTAAACTTGGCGCCTCTTGTTGATTATAAGGAGTACAATCATTTAATATAAATTCATCATGTCTTTTTGCCACACATGAAAACACATTATATTTAACGGCACGCTCGATTTTTCTGTTTGTAGCTACATTTATGAAACACTTGAGATACACTGAATGTTCTTTAGTATGTCGTGCCTACAGGGATTCTGATCATTAACAGGAACATCGGAGGTCCTGTGGGAAGCAATTGTAACTCAGTCCACTACACCAGCAACATTCCTGTTTTTTTTTTTTTTTACTTGTTTTGCCTTCTCAGTTGACTTTGTAGTCAATACTTGCAAAACACCATTTACTACAGCAGACGTGCCCACCAGATCAGTTAATAGTCTTTGAAACAAGTAGCATTGGTGTTAAACTCTGCCAAAACTATTGTAAGAGAAGATTCCCTTTAATTAAAACAGTTAAGCCGTTTAATTAAAACTTAATTCAAGGTACTGTACTGTGTAATAATAAAAAATAAGGCCATCTCTACACCACATATACTTCTAATGAAAGGCTACAACATATCCCCCTATATGGGCACACAGTAAGATACTGTATATTGCTTATACAGCCCCATCACCAACCATGATTAGTCCCTTGGGGAACAGTTATTATGTATACCCATCCGATGCTATAATAAGCCTTTCTTTATGTATTAAATATTCAACCAGACTCAGCAACTACAGTCATGAGACAGATCCCTGTACTGTGCAGATCTAAGGATCCCCTAGTCCAGGCATAGGAAACCTTTGGCACTGCAGATGTTTGGGACTACATCTCCCATGATGCTTTGGCAGTGCCGACGGTTTCCTATACCTGCTCCTAGTCTTTGACCTTCCATCAAGTGAAGGTCATTACTGTGAACCTGGAATATTGCAGTAAGTGTCCCTGTAGATGCAGCTAAGAATAAAGGTGCTATTATCAATTTTTGTGGTTTAAAACTCATTGCATGCAGTGGCTATGCTATGAAAGGCCAGAGATTACATAATGAAAACATCCCTCTTGTACACTTTCTGCATCACTCACAGATTAAAATAGACAAATCACCAGGCCTAAATTACATACATTTCCCTATATTCTAAGGGAATTAAGTAATGTTAGATATACACTTATTTCTAATATATATATATATATATATATATATAGAGAGAGAGAGTCGCTAGGAGTAGCCGTATTAGTCCAGTGATGCAAAAAGCTAAATCATCTGTAGTTGCAGTATCTTGTAATACCTTTTTTATTGGACTAACAAGATTTTATAGAGACAAGCTTTCGGGATTCCTCCTTTTATCAAGTCATAAGCATTTCTGAGCTCACAAGGAGAAAACACACGTTCTATCTCACAAAATATGCAGGGGTTAAAACAACGTATGTGGAGAATGGACATTAAGTTGGGCCATAAATTGTACAGCTATAGGACGATAGACTACAGATAAGGATGAGGGGGGATGGTGGTTACGCTGGACAGAGGAGAAAGGACAATTTTACTACAGACCCATAGACTGAAGATAAGACTTAGACAGGAGAGGGGAGCAGGGGTGTAATGGTGTCAGAGCAGGGAGAGGGAAGACAGTTTAGCAAAGGTTATAGGAAATTTTGATAATGGGATAAGAAGCTTAAATCCACATTAAGTCCTCTGTTCTTGGAGTCATAAAGAACTATCATTTTGGCTTCAAATGTGTTTCTTTCCTGGGTGTTCTTGAAGTTTCCTTTCAGGATCTTGATTTTGAGGTCCTGTAGGGAGTGACCTGTTTGGGTGAAATGGTGTCCAACTGGGGTGCAATAGTCCTTTTCTCTATGGTTGTTGATGGACAATCTGTGGTATTGAGTGGCTGACTGGTCTCACCAATGTAACATCCCAGGTCACATTTGGTGCATTGTATCATGTAGACTACATTCTCTGTGGTGCAGGAGTATTGTCCCTTGATGTTGTATGTCTTGTTGTTGTGGGAGGCCTCAGAATTTGTGCAGATGTGTTGACAGAGTTTACAGCGCGGGTTGATGCAGGTTTTGGACACCACTGTAACTATAAACAAGGACACAATACAGACATCTGTATACAGAAAACCCAGAGACCGATCCAGCTATCTACACAATTCAAGTTCCCATCCGTCGCACAAATGATAGTTCTTTATGACTCCAAGAACAGAGGACTTAATGTGGATTTAAGCTTCTTATCCCATTATCAAAATTTCCTATAAGCCTTTGCTAAACTGTCTTCCCTCTCCCTGCTCTGACACCATTACACCCCTGTTCCCCTCTCCTGTCTAAGTCTTATCTTCAGTCTATGGTTCTGTAGTAAAATTGTCCTTTCTCCTCTGTCCAGCGTAACCACCATTCACACCTTTGCTCTCCAGGCCCCCCCATCCTTATCTGTAGTCTATCGTCCTATAGCTATACAATTTATGGATCAACTTAATGTCCATTCTCCACATATATGTTGTTTTAACCCCTGCATATTTTGTGAGATAGAACGTGTGTTTTCTCCTTGTGAGCTCAGAAATGCTTATGACTTGATAAAGGGAGGAATCCCGAAAGCTTGTCTCTACAAAATCTTGTTACCGTATATGCTGGCGTATAAGACGACTGGGCGTATAAGACGACCCCCCAACTTTTACAGTTATAATATAGAGTTTGGGATATACTTTCCGTGTAAGACTACCCCTCCTACCGTGATGTACAGTACCTTGTAGTTCCTCCCCCCCCCCCCCATATTAAGTAGGCAGTATAGTTCCCCCACATTAGGTAGGCAGCATGTTCCCCCACAATAGTAGGCAGCTCTCCCACATTAGGTCAGCAGTACCCCCACATTAGGTCAGCAGCTCCCACACATTAGGTCAGCAGTTCCCCCACAATAGTAGGCAGCTCCCCCCCCCACAGTAGTAGGCAGCTCCCCCCCACAATAGTAGGTAGCTCCCCCCCACAATAGTAGGCAGCTCCCCCTCACAATTGTCGGCAGCTCCTCCCCACAATAGTCGGCAGCTCCCCCCCACAATAGTAGGCAGCTCCCCCCCACACAATAGTAGGCAGCTCCCCCCACAGACATACAACTTCCAGCCATATAGAGTGTATGGCTGGAGGCTGTATGTCTGTGTACTGCCCCCACAGTGTTCCGGTCACCGCTCCTCCGGCCCGGGGTCACAATCTACTGGTATGGCCTATGGACCATAGCAGCAGTCCCGGGACCGGAGGAGCGGTGATCGGAACACTGTAGATGACGCGCCGCCGGTCACTCACCAGGCCCCCGCCAGCTCTCATCCTCCTGCGCCTCTATGGTTGTACGCACGGGACGTCACTGACGTCACGTGCGTACAGCCATAGAGAGGTGGAGAAGTGCAGAAGGACTGGAGGAATACCGCAGGAGGACCGGAGGAGGACACGGTCGGTGAATGGTTAGTGACCCGCGGACATCCTTATGTTCCGAAAAGATTTTTCGGGACACAGGGATGTCCGGCATAGGAATACTTATGATTATCTTCCCGACTCCTGTGTGCGGCTGCAGGCGGGTGCCGGCCAGAGCATGTAAAAACGAATTCATGTATACTAAAAACCAGGGTGCCTCCAGCTGTTGTGAAACTACAACTACCAGCATGCCCGGACAGCCTTTGCCGGTTCGGGCATGCTGGGAGTTGTAGTTTCACAACAGCTGGAGGCACCCTGGTTTTTAAGTATACTGTACAGTTATTAGTTTGTATATTCTCTGGCCAGCCCCCGCCTGCAGCCACACACAGGAGCCGGGAAGATAATCATAAGTATTCCTATGCCGGACCCCAATTCCCGGCGTATAAGACGACCCCCGACTTTTCAGAAGAAAATTTGGGGTTAAAAAGTCGTCTTATACGCCGGGATATACGGTAGTCCAATAAAAAAGGTATTACAAGATACTGCAACTACAGATGATTTTGCTTTATATATATATATATATATATATATAAAATTTATTTTTATTTTTTATTTTTTTACTCTTTAAAAAAAAAAAAAAAAAAAAAAGACAGAATAAAGAGCTTCTCTACTAGTTTTTTATTTCTAGAATCCACTTTGGGCAATTCCCCCAGAATACATTTTGTTCACATTTAATGTTACCTCTTAACCTAATCTGTTAATTTCCAACCCAACTCCTTCTCATAATCCTTAGGCCATTTCCAAATCATATGAAAAAAATCTGACCCTTGCATATACCATTTTGAGCAGTTATCATCTTGCCTAATTTCCATCCTAAATGTCTATTCACACGTACAGTATGCTGTGCAGATTTGATGTGCAGGATTTGATGCGCAGGATTTTCTGCTGCAGATTTCAATGTAAACTAAACACAGCTTGAAGTTCTGTGCATCAAATGTGCGCAGAATACTTTGTAGTGAAAAAAAAATATTTGTTCCAGCATCAAAATTTGTTGTTCTTGATATCAAATAAACTCTTTAAAGTGCTCAACCCACATAACCCCATGCTTGTGTCAAAATGCTGTCCCTTAATTTATTATTAATAATAATAATAAAAATAAAATTCTTTGAAGTTTATATTATCCCACAGTGGAAAACAAGGAATACTACCGTTTAGTGAAAATATCAACCTACACCTACCCCAAGCCTTCTGAATTTTAGGGCTTATTGAAAGCTGATTACCGGCGACCACAGGGCCGACGGCGTGTGACGTCACGCCTCCGCCCCCGTGCGACGTCACGCTCCGCCCCTCAATGCAAGCCTATGGGAGGGGGCGTGATAGCTGTCACGCCCCCTCCCATAGGCTTACATTGAGGGGCGGAGCGTGACGTCACATGCCGTCGGCCCTGTGGTCGCCGGTAATCAGACCCGGAGCGAACACGCTCCAGGGACTGATTATAAACGGGGTGCCGCGTGCAAGATCACGGGGGTCCCCAGCGGCGGGACTCCCGCAATCAGGCATCTTATCCCCTATCCTTTGGCACCGGAGAACCCCTTTAAAAAAAATGTTTTCCACCGGAGTACCCCTTTAATTTCATAAATAGGCACTGTCAGAATCAAAAACTTTTTATATGTTGTACATCTTGGTAAAACATTAACCTTTCTACCATACAGTGGTCCCTCAACTTACGATATTAATTGGTTCCAGGAGGACCATTGTATGTTGAAACCATCATATGTTGAGTACATATGTCTATGGAAAACTGGTAATTGGTTCTGGAGCCCTGGAACCATTGTATCTTGAGTACATATCTCTATGAAAAACTCTTAATTGGTTCCGTGACAACCATTGTATGTTGAGTGTGTGTAGGTCCAAACGATTAAATTGATACCCAACTTATATAGGTTTTGATTTTGTTTTACTTACGTAAAAAAATTATAACTGTTTGCATGAAAATTAGACCAATTATAACTTTATTTTTATTTTTCCATATACAGGGATGTGTGATTTTATCGGTACCATTTTTGTTTTGATGGGACTTTTTGATTGCTTTTTATAAACTTTTTTTAATTGTATACAAAGTGACCAAAAATACGCAATTTGGACTTTGGTATTTTTTTATGTGTACGCCATTGACCGTGTGGTTTCATTGTTATATTTTTATAGTTTTTATTTTTATTATGTTTATATATTTTTTATATGGGAAAAGGGGGTGATTTAAACTTTTAATATGGAAGGGGTTAATGTGTTTTTTTTGTTTTTTTCTCTTTTTACACTTTATTGGTCCCTTTTGGGACTTTTAGGAGGAATCACCCTGCACCTCTATTCTATAGTTTTCTTGAACACCGCAGCACAGAGAGGCCGGGAGGGAACAGGGGCGCTAGATGTTGGGACCAAGGCTTGGCCCTTTACCCTCATGTTCCCCCTTACACAATGGTATATGTTGGGACTCAGGCTCAAATACACATATATAACTTATAAACAAGGGTGTATCAATAGGTCCGAGGCTGTATCCCTGCCCCCACCCATGCCTCTGTCATTTCTCTGTGCTGCAGTGTTCAAGAAAACTAAAGAAGAGAGAGGTTCAGGTGTGCTCATCACATGCACAAAGGGGAAGTGACAGAACCGCAACGGGATGTCACTTCCAATAAAATTTCCAATGTGTTTTAAGAAATCTTTAGAACAAGGGCAAGCTCAGTGCTTAGCTATGACACACCCCTGCCGAAACAGGGAATGTCAGAATGAGTAAGCAGAAGAACAGAGATTTGTGAGCAAAATACATAAGGTAGACACATACAAAATAATTTTATAGAATCTGCAAGACCTAGCCAGTAACATATTTAAGCATGGTTTTATTTTCTGTGATAAGACAGGTACACTTTAACGTATGTAACCACATTCAGTCCATTAATGAGTACAGCCCTTTATACATCAGCATATCTCTTTGCTGGTATCTCCAAACACAGCCTTAGATTACTTAGGTAATTAATTAGGTGGTGACTATGATGGTCATGGTAGAGACTAGCATATATGTTTTATAGTGCATACATATTTATTGTATGTGTGTGCACTTGATTGTTTTATACTCTTTATAATTTTACTAAGACACAAAGATTTTGAACTGTGTTCTTGAGGTTGGATGTAATATTTACGCCATCTTGAAACTGTTTGTTTGTTTCCAAAATTTGTAATTGAGATTTTCTGCTCCATTAGTCAAGCAGCATGCTGTCGGAGGGTCAGTAAATTGCTTTATGGCTTCCTATTAATAACTGAGAGACTGTAATCATTATTTTCATGAATCATAAGGGAATTATTTTACAGCTGAAAGGCAATGGTAATTTGTGTTGGACCTCAGCATTTTTGTTGACAAATACAGAATTGAGCATATTTTCCTATATCTGAAGATGAGTTGTCGACTATACCAGAAAGGTTTGACCACAAACTAGAAGCAAAGTTACATAGTTCATAAGGGTCCATCAAGTTCAACCTATATCCCTAATGAGTCCCTACTGAGTTGATCCAGAGGAAGGCAAAAAACCCTCATACTAGAGGTAAAAATTCCTTCCCAACTCCAAATATGGCATCAGAATAAATCTATGGATCAACATGCTGTCCCTATAAATCTAGTATACCTAACCGGCGATATTATTATTCTACAAAAATGCATCCAGACCCCTTAGGAACTCTATTACAGAGTTAACCATGACCACCTCCTCCGGGAGAGAATTCCACAGTCTCACTGCTCTTACAGTAAAGAACCCCTGTCTGTGCTGGTGTAGAAACCTTCTTTCCTCTAAACGTAGAGGATGCCCCCTTGTTATAGATACAGTCCTGGGTATAAATACCGTATTTATCGGCGTATAACACGCACTTTTTAGGCTAAAATTTTTAGCCTAAAGTCTGTGTGCATGTTATACGCCGATACACCCCCAGGAAAGGCAGGGGGAGAGAGGCCGTCGCTGCCTGCTTCTCTCCCCCTGCCTTCCCTGGGGTCTAGAGCGCTGCTGTCGGCCCTTCTCACCCCCTGGCTATCGGCGCCGGGGGAGAGAAGGGGCAGCGGCACCCATTGCCGGCTCCGCTGCCCCGTTGCCTCCCCCCATCCCCGGTGGCATAATTACCTGAGTCGGGTCCGCGCTGCTGCAGGCCTCCGGCGTGCGTCCCCGGCGTCGTTGCTATGCGCTGAATGGTGCCGCGCCGTGCATAGCAACGACGCAGGGGACGCACGCCGGAGGCCTGCAGCAGCGCGGACCCGACTCAGGTAATTATGCCACCGGGGATGGGGGGAGGCAACGGGGCAGCGGCGCCGGCAATGGGTGCCGCTGCCCCTTCTCTCCCCCTGGCTGTCGGCGCCGCTTCTCTCCCCCTGGCTATCGGCGCCGGCACCGATAGTCAGGGGGACAGAACGGGCAGCGGCGCCGATAGCCAGGGGGTGAGAAGGGCCGACAGCAGAACTCTAGACCCCAGGAAAGGCAGGGGGAGAGAAGCGCGCAGCGACGGCCTCTCTCCCCCTGCCTTTCCTGGGGGTATATCGGGGTATACACGCGCACACACGCACCCTCATTTTACCATGGATATTTGGGTAAAAAACTTTTTTTACCCAAATTTCCTTGGTAAAATGAGGGTGCGTGTTATAGGCCGGTGCGTGGTATACCCCGATAAATACGGTATATAATGGGAGAGATCTCTGTACGGTCCCCTGATATATTTATACATAGTTATTAGGTCTCCCCTAAGCCTTCTTTTTTCTAAACTAAATAACCCTAATTCTGATAATCTTTCTGGGTACTGTAGTCCTCCCATTCCCTGTATTACCCTGGTTGCCCGTCTTTGAACCCTCTCCAGCTCCACTATATCTTTCTTGTACACTATATCTTTCTTGTATCACGGGCAACCAGTACTGTACACAGTATTCCATGTGTGGTCTGACTAGTGGTTTGTACAGCGGTAGAATTATTTCCTTGTCGTGGGCATCTATACCCCTATTGATGAACCCCATTATTTTATTTGCCTTGGCAGCAGCTGCCCGACACTGGTCACTATAGCTAAATTTACTATAACTAAGACTCCTAAGTCTTTTTCCACATCAGTTGTCCTAAGTGTGCTCCCATTTAATACATAATCCCAGTCTGGATTTTTCCTTCCCATGTGCATTACCTTACATTTATCAGTGTTGAACCTCATCTGCCACTTACCAGCCCAAACCTCCAACATATCCAGATCCATTTGTAACAGTGCACTGTCCTCTATTGTGTTTACTGCTTTACAGAGTTTAGTATAATCTGCAAAGATTGCCACTTTACTATTCAACCCCTCTACAAGATCATTAATAAATATATTAAATAGAACAGGACCCAAGACTGACCCCTGTGGTACCCCACTAGTAACAGTCACCCAATCAGAATAAGTACCATTAATAACCACCCTCTGTTTCCTATCACCGAGCCAGTTACTTACCCACATGCACACATTTCCCCCAGTCCAATCCTTCTCATTTTATGCACCAATCTTTTATGTCTCACCGTATCAAATGCTTTGGAAAAATCCAGATATACGACATCCAGCGATTGCCCCTGGTCCAGTCTGGAGCTCACCTCCTCATAAAAGCTGATCAGGTTAGTTTGACAGGACTGATCCCTCATAAAGTCATGCTGATATGGAGTCATACATTTATTTTTATCAAGATACTCCAAAATAGCATCTCTTAGAAAACCCTCAAACCATTTACATACAACGGAGGTTAAACTAACAGGTCTATAATTCTTGGGGTCACCTTTGGACCCCTTTTTAAATATTGGCATCACATTTGCTACGCACCAGTCCTGGGGAACAGTCCCTGTTACTATAGAGTCCCTGAATATAAAAAATAGGGGTCTGTCTATTAAATTACTTAATTCCTTAAGAATAGGGGGGTTAATGCCATCTGGACCTGGTGATTTGTCTATTTTGATTTTTTTGTAGGCGGCACTGTACTGTACTGGGGAGTTTACCTTATCTCGATGTATTTCACCTGGCATTTCATTTTCCTCGGTGAATACAGTGGAGAAGAATTTGTTTAATATATTTGCTCTTTCCTGATCCCGTCTGTAATTTCTTCCTCGTCATTTTTTAAAGGGCCAATACTTGAATTTTTGACCTTTTTGCTATTTATATAGTTAACCCCTTCCTGCAAGTGGACGTTTATGAACGTCCATTTTTCCTGTGACTTAACGCAAATGGACGTTCATAAACGTCCAATACATTTTCTATCACCATGTCCGGTGGCATGGTGATAGAAACGTCATCGCAGCTGTTCTGGACAGCTGACCGATGACACTATGCAGCTGGGGACCATTCAAAATTGTCCCCTACTGCTGATCATTGTCATTAGTCAGTCAGTTAGTGACTGACTAATGACAAGGACTTGCGGGTTGTCTGTCAGAGACAGCTACTATCATCCTGAGGGATAGGAGCGAGGTGGCAGCTGCCACCTCGCTCCTATCCCCTGCCATTGGTGGTTAGGACAAACTGACCAATGGCAGGAGGGGGGCGGGAGGTTAAAGTTGAAATCCCTGCTCTGCCCGCCCCTGGATGTCGGGGCAGAGCGGGGATCGGGGGCAGGCAGCGGCGGGACTGGCGGAGGCAGCGGCGGAGGCAGCAGTAAAGATCAGCGGTAAGTGATCTTCACTGCTGCCTTCCAGGAGTTGCCAAACTACAACTCCCAGCAAGCCCAGACAGTCCAGGCATGCTGGGAGTTGTAGTTCTGTAACATCTGGCCCTTCAGATGTTGCAGAACTACAACTCCCAGCATGCCTGGACATGAAGGACATGTTGGGAGTTGTAGTTTTGCAACATCTGGAAGGGCTACAGTTTGGACACTACTGCACAGTGGTCTCCAAACTGTGGCCCTCCATATGTTGCAAAACTACAACTCCCAACATGTCCTTCAGCTTTCTGGGCATGCTGGGGGTTGTAGTTTTGCAACAGCTGGAGGCACACTGGTTGGTAAACACTGAGTTAAGTAACAAACTCTGTGTTTTGCAACCAATGTGCCTCCAGCTGTTGCATAACTACAACCCCCAGCATGCACAGCCAAAGGGCATTCTGGGAGTGTTAGTAGTATGCCTCCAGCTGTTGCATGACTACAAGTCAGTTGTCACTGCTTGCTGAGAGGGCATGCTGGTAGTGGTAGTTTTGCAACAGCTGGAGATTTGCCCCCCCCCCCCCCCATGTGAATGTACAGGGTACATTCACACGGTCGGGTCTACAGTGAGTTTCTTGCTTCAAGTTTGAGATGCAGCAAATTTTCCGCCGCAGCTCAAACTCCCAGCGGGAAACTCGCTGTAGACCCCTGCCGTGTAAGTGTACCCTAAAAACACTACACTAACACAAAATAAAGGGTAAAACACTACATATACACATACCCCTACACAGCCCCCCCCCCCCCCCCAAAAAAAAAAAGGCATGCTGGAAGTTTTCCAACAGCTGGAGGCACTCTGTTTGGGAAACACTGCCATAGGGTATTTTTGGTATCTGTGGTAAGTGTAATTCTTGCATCTGGGTCTGTCCCTATGCAAATCCCTTATTTAGGCCTCAAATGCACATGGCGCTCTCTCACTTTCGGAGCCCTGTCGTATTTCAAGGCAACAGTTTAGGGCCACATATGGGGTATTTCTGTACTCAGGAGAAATTGCCTAACAAATTTCGGGGGGCTTTTTCTCCTTTTACCCCTTATGAAAAGGTGAAGTTGGGGTCTACAGCATGTTATTCTAAATTTTTTTTTTTTTTTACACTAACATGCTGCTGTTGTTCCATACTTTTCATTTGAGGTAAAAGGAAGAAAAAAAAAAAAATTTTAATGCAATTTCTCCTGAGTACAGAAATACCCCATTTGTGGACGTAAAATGCTCTGCGGGCGCACAACAAGGCTCAGGAGTGAGAGCGCACCATGTACATTTGAGGGGATTTGCACAGGGGTGGCTGATTGTTACAGCGGTTCTGACATAAACACAAAAAAAACACCCATCTGACCCCATTTTGGAAACTACACCCCTCACGGAATGTAACAAGGGGTATAGTGAGCCTTAACACCCCACAGGTGTTTGACGAATTTTCGTTAAAGTTGGACGTGAAAATGATTTTTTTTTTTCACTAAAATGCTGGTTTTATCCAAAATTTTTCCTTTTCACGAGGGGTAATAGGAAAAAAGCCCCACAAAATTTGTAACCCCATTTCTTCTGAGTATATAAATACCCCATATCTGGATGTAAAGTGCTCTGCGGGCGAACTACAGGGCTCAGAAGAGAAGGAGTGCCTTTGGTCTTTTGGAGAGAGAATGTGTCTGGAATTGAAGGCCATGTGAGTTTACAAAGCCCCCATAGTGCCAGAACAATGGAACCCCCCCCCCACATGTGACCGCAATTTGGAAAATACACCCCTTACGGAACGTAACAAGGGGTGCAGTGAGCATTAATACCCCACAGGTGTCTGACAGATTTTTTGAACATTCATCCGTAAAAATGAAAAATTGAATTTTTCATTTGCACAGCCCACTGTTCCAAAGGCTAGTGGGGTGTAAATGCTCACTGCACCCCTTATTACATTCCGTGAGGGGTATAGTTTCTGAAATAGGGTCACATGTGGGGGCATAAATGCACAAGACCCCCAACCTCCATTCCAAACCAATTTTCTCCAAAAGCCATATGGCGCTCCTTCTCTTCTGAGCATTGTAGTTCGCCCGCAGAGCACTTTACATCCACATATGGGGTATTTCCATACTGCGAAGAAACGGAGTTACAAATTTTGGGGAGCTTTTACTCCTATTACCTCTTCTAAAAATGGTAAGTTGGGGGGGGGGGGGGGGACTGCATTTCAGTGGAAAAAAATGTTTTCATTTACACATCTGAAAAGTCGTCAAACACCTGTGGGGTGTTAAGGCTCACTGTACCCCTTGTTATGTTCCTTGAGGGGTGTAGTTTCCAAAATAGTATGCCATGTGAAGGGTTTTTTGCTGTTCTGGCACCATAGGGGCTTCCTAAATGCGACATGCCCCCCGAAAACCATTACAGCAAAAATGTATTTCCAAAAGCCAAATGTGACTCCTTCTCTTCTGAACATTGTAGTGTGCCCGCAGTGCATTTGACGCCCACACATGGGATGTTTCCATACTCCGAAGAGATGGGGTTACAAATTTTGGGGATCATTGTCTCCTATTACCCCTTGTAAAAATTTAAAATTTGCGGGAAAACTAGCATTTTAGTGGAAAAAAAAACAAAATAATTTTTTACACATCCAACTTTAACGAAAAGTCTTCAAACACCTGTGAGGTGTTAAGGCTCACTGTACCCCTTGTTACATTCCTTGAGGGGTGTAGTTTCCAAAATAGTATGCCACGTGTTTTTTTATTTTTTTTATTTGCTGTTCTGGCACCATAGGGGCTTCCTAAATGTGACATGCCCCCCAAAAACCACTTCAGAAACACTCACTCTCCAAAATCCTATTGCCGCTTCCCTTTTGAGCCCTCTACTGCGTCCGCCGAACACTTTCCATCCACATATCAGTTATTTCCTTACTCAAGAGAAATTGGGTTACAAATTTTGGGGGGGATTTCTCTCCTTTTACCCCTTGTAAAAATTCAAAAACTGGGTCTACAACAACATATGAGTGTAAAAAATGCAGATTTTGAATTTTCTCCTACACTTTGCTGCTATTCCTGTGAAACACCTAAAGGGTTAACACACTTACTGAATGTGATTTTTAATACCTTGAGGGGTGCAGTTTTTATAATGGGATCATTTATGGGGTATTTCTAATAAGAAAGCCCTTCAAATCCACTTCAAAACTGAACTGGTCCATGAAAAATTCAGATTTTGAAAATTTTGTAAAAATTTTTAAAATTGCTGCTGAACTTTTAAGCCATCTGATGTCTTCCAAAAGTAAAAACATGTCATCTTTATGATGCAAACATAAAGTAGACATATTGTATATGTGAATCAATATATAATTTATTTGGAATGTCTATTTTCCTTACAGGCAGAGAGTTTCAAAGTTCCAAAATTCAAAATTTTTCATGAAATGTTTGAATTTTTCACCAAGAAATGATGAAAGCATCGACGGAAATTTACCACTATGTTAAAGTAGAATATGTCACGAAAAAACTATCGTGGAATAAAATTCATAAGTAAAAGCAACTCAGAGTTATTAATGCTTAAAGTGACAGTGGTCAGATGTGCAAAAAACGCTCTGGTCCTTAAGGTGAAAATGGGCTTGGTCCTTAAGGGGTTACAGAACATTTTGGGGTTAGTTTTACTCTCTTTGGCAATGAGTATTTTTGTGGCTTTCTAAGACTTATTTTTCATGGAAAAATATTAAATGCAGCAAAATATTCCCTTGCTAAACTAACAGAAATGTACCTGGAAAGTTTTGTAGGATTATCCTTTGCTCCCTTGGTTTGGTTGGTTTTGCATACAGCATTTTTGTCAGAAGTGCATCCAGCAGCAAGAAGTATATATTGTTCCCCTATATTTATTTTTCCCCAAAAAAATTCTGTATATGATGACAACCTTAGTGGCAGATCCATAGCCTCTCTGTTCCCAGGTGCTCGGACACCCCAGTGTTGAGGTTGGCTGCTGTGTAGTATTAATTCAAGTCACTCCAGTCACAGTTTCCACATCGGAAGTTTCTCAGGAAGTCTTATTTTATTTAGTTTACCTTAATGTAGACAAAAACCCACTTCAGTTTTCTAGTGATAACAAATGTTATAGAGCAGGGGTGTCAAATTCATTAGGGACCGCATCAGCAGTTTGGTCACCCTCAAAGGGTCGGTTGTATCTGTAGGACCCCTCCCCCCCCCCCCCCCACATACCGTATATGCCGGCGTATAAGACGACTGGGTGTATTAGACGACCCCCAACTTTTACAGTTAAAATGTAGAGTTTTGGATATACTCGCCATATAAGACCCCTCCTACCGCAATGTACAGTACCTTGTAGTTCCCCCCACATTAGGTAGGCGGCATGTTCCCCCACATTAGTAGGCAGCATGTTCCCCCACATTAGGTTGGAAGTATAGTTCCCCCCACATTAGGTTGGCAGTATAGTTCCCCCCACATTAGGTTGGCAGTATAGTTCCCCCCACATTAGGTTGGCAGTATAGTTCCCCCCACATTAGGTTGGCAGTATAGTTCCCCCCACATTAGGTTGGCAGTATAGTTCCCCCCACATTAGATTGGCAGTATAGTTCCCCCCACATTAGGTTGGCTGTATAGTTCCCCCCCACATTAGGTAGGCAGCATGTTCCCCCACATTATTTGGCAGCATGTTCCCCCACATTAGTTGGCAGCACCCCCCCCCCCTCCCTCCCTCCCCACAGACATACAGCCTCCAGCCATATACAGTGTATAGGTGGAGGCTGTATATTTGTGTGCTGCCCCCACTGTGATCAGGTCACCGCTCCTCCGGCCCGGGGTCACAATCTACTTCTATGGCCTATGGACCATAGCAGTAGGTGCCAGGACCGGTCGAGCGGTGACCGGAACGCTGAAGAAGATAACGCGCCACCGGTCACTTACCAGGCCCCGGCCGGCACGCGTCCTGTGATGATTCTGCCGTCCTCCTGGTCCTCTCGCGTCTCTATGGTTGTACGCACAGGAGGACCGAAGGAGGATCGCTAGAGGGCAGACGTTCTCTGGCTTGTAGGCTGCCGCGCATGCGCTGAAGAGGCAGCTTTCTTGTGTCAAAAAAAAAAAAGAGAATAAAAGGTGAAGGCTGGTGGCCGGCAGCGGCTACGTGGGCCACATGACAAGGTCTGGCGGGCCCGATTCGGCCCGCGGGCCTTGTGTTTGACACCCGTGTTATAGAGCTTTGGT
Source organism: Hyla sarda (assembly GCF_029499605.1). Taxonomy (NCBI): domain Eukaryota; kingdom Metazoa; phylum Chordata; class Amphibia; order Anura; family Hylidae; genus Hyla; species Hyla sarda. The sequence goes on along the minus strand of NC_079189.1, from coordinate 315,829,526 downwards.
GAAGTGATTAGAAAAGCAATCTCTTTTGGTTTCGAAAGCAAAATACAATGAGCAAGTTGGGAAGAAGCAAGAAGGGGAGGTGGTCTTCAACAAGAACTTTTATTCATATGATTTGCTAAAAATTGTGTTTACAGTCTGGTGGCGTTTTGCTAATAGACATTTTAAGTTTTATGCTTTTTTCTCTGCAGTGGAAATCATATATTTCAAGGCCTGGCTGCTGGCATTGCAGTGAATGAAAACGGAAGAGGCCAGATCACAGGTATTGTACGTTAGCAACTATCTCCATTATACACGGTCAGCCTATTTACCAATTTCGATAAAAATTGCATTTGTTATATGTGTACACATAAAATACTACATTTTAATATGAAAAAATGGCTGCCTAATACTTTCTGTCAGGTCATTTAAAGCTTGTATACTTGTTGCCGTAGACAGCAAGGGTAATATTTAACAAAGGAGACCTATGTTTATTGTATTTTTATATGCTGAAGAATGTTTTTCTGTTTGCAGTTCCGACAGAATTCTTTTACAAACACAATGTGATACAGTTTGTTGCTAGTTATGATTCCATTACTCATGGCTGGACATCTCTGGGCTCTGACTAATGTGGCCAGTCATTTTCACAATATTAGTATTTTAATTTGATCCCGCTGCCCTTCTTTAGCTAGATCTTCTCTCAATTAACAACATTTCTAGGAAGTAACAATAAAAGCATATATATATTGTTTATATGTAATATATCCACAAACAATTAAAGTGGTTCCCTGAGATATATATAACAAATAACAGTCTGCTGGGGATGTAAAATAATAAAATGCTCTGTACTCACCAGTCCAGCAGCGGTGCTCTGATCCACCCCAATTCAATCTGTTTTTTTCCGCTGATGTCGTTCTGAAATCAGGTTCCATGATGGCATTCTAAAGACACTGCAGCTATATGTTTTTTTGGGGGGTATTTGGGTTGGGTTGTGTATTGGGTTGTAGTTTTTATTGACAATATTTTGGGGGGGGGGGGGGGGATACATGTTATCCCATAAATTATTAAAATGCTTTGGGATGAATAAGAAAGCCTTCATTTTGTATCTAAAATGCTTTGGGATGAATAAGAAAGCCTTCATTTTGTATCTAAAATGCTTTGGGATGAATAAGAAAGCCTTCATTTTGTATCTACTTGCTTGCCATGCTGGATAAAAAATTATGATTACAGGGATACTAAATTTATTTAGGAGCATAGCTGTGCACCCATAGTGTTCCAATAAGTACACTGACTGATCAGTGTCTATATTTGAGAAGAAAAGGATAAGTGTAGCTCACTGGGGTATACTATTCCGAGGTTAAGTGGTCTAAATCCCAAAAAGACCTAGTAAAGTGAATAGGTATATATATATATATATATATATATATATATATATATATATATATATATATATAGTAGATATAATAAATTATGTAAAACCAGTCCTCAAGGATAGTGAAATAAAGAGATAAAAAGAGATAAAAAAGGAGATAAAATGAACGAGAAAAAAGGTTATGTGGAACCAAATAAATGTAAAATCAATAAGTAAAATCGATACTGAATAAATGATGATAGTAAATGAAAGTAAATGGATAATATTAAAAGACCTGAATCAAGGATAATGCAGTAAAATAATATAATATAACATTTATTCACAAGACAATACCAGTGTCTATATTTGTTGCTATGTAGCATTAGACACCCACAACAGATATATCTATTGTATATCGTGAAAGGGATTACTAATTTACAGGTGTTGTATTGTAACTTTGGACAAAATAATAAAAGCCCACATAATTCTCTAAATTCTTACTACACTACTTGTCCAAAGTACTGTAAGTTTTGTGGGAAATTAACTCTGTAGAGCAGGCAAATAACAGCAGAGACAGTGACAAAAGTAAATTCAGGCACCAAATAAAAGCCTGCTTTTCCAAAGACTAACTCACATAAATCTTCTCTATCAATTCAGATGACTTACTACCAGTCCCCAACAAAAAAGTCATCAAATGTGTTACTCACACAAGTCAAATGTCCCCTTTTGGGGCTACAGACTTCCGGATACTAACTATAATCAGAGCATGATCTGAGGAAGACCCCAAGGTGGACTAGAAACTTGTTATATGTGCTTTTTACAATTAATTATATTATTATACTACAACCTCCTGTGTCAGAGATTTGAATGGGAGAAGCGCCATATTTTCAGATCCTGTGTTAAAACAACCCCGTCCCTTATCTTCTACCTGCTGCCAGGGCCCAATACATCACACAACTGCTCAGCCTATCGATGGCCAATGCAGGATAACATGCCAGCCAGTGATTAGTTGAGTAGCAGGCTAGTGTGTCTACCCCCTGGCAACATGGAAAAGGACTGCAGTGGAGGACAGCGCAGGATACCGAAGGAATCGAGGGGAACCTGCGAAAGGCAAGTCTGTTTAGTTTAAAAGAACAAAAAAATGTAACACTACATAACCTCTTTAATATTCTGCGGAGTATCCACACATACCAAAGTACAGAAATGAGAGAGAAGTCATTCCAATATACTATTTTATTTTCACTTTTGTCTTAGTTGAGATTGAATAACTTTCCCCAATATCTATATTCTTATTAACAGCTGCTTTGTGTTTGTGACAATGTACCAGTTCAGCAGCTAACTGGATTTCATGGGAAATTTGATCCTCCATCTTAGTATAATTGCTTTTCTAAATGAGATGCCAATTCCTGTACTCAGGGAAAAGCTCCCATTACATCTGTAAGAATTCTTCACGTCTGAGTAGCTGCAGCACAGGAATTTATCCTAAGCCATAGAATGACATGTGTGATGTCTAAGTCTCTTGTTAGCAAGGCTTTATTGTTGTAGACAGATTCATGCATGCACTTCTGATCTAGCAGCCTTGACTGAATTCTCTGAAAACAAGCCATACTTTAAATGTGGCAAATTACTAGGACGGTGAGGACAAATTCTCTGCAGAGAAGACAGCACTAGCAGCACAGGCACAACAAGCTATTCCTAACTAGAGTAGGTAGCCCTTGTGGCTTGATACCTGCTTTCCATTCTATAGCTTGCTGCAGATTACTTTAGCAGAAAGTAGGTCAGTGACATTCTGCTGGATACTTGTTCCCAAAGCCCTTAGGAACTTTCTTCTCTTCTGAATTTATTTTTAAAGAACAGATGGAAGATGAATACGGTCTTCACAAAGAAACTAATTTGCCTGCACATACTCCTTTCACAATTTTGTTCAGGTTAATGGCTGTTTAACCTCTTATGGACTGGACCAATTTTAATTTTACACTATATTGTTTTTTTTCTGAACTCCTTTCCAAAGTCATACATTTATTTTGTTTTTGTTTTTAAATCTACACACCCATATGAGGGCTTGTTTTTATGGGACCAAATGTACTTTGTAATGACTTCCTTAATTTTCCCATAACATATATATATACAGTCACGGCCGTAAATGTTGGCACCCCTGAAATTTAAAAAAAATATGAAGTATTTCACACATGTTTTGCTATACACATGTTTATTCCCTTTGGGGGAGATTTATCAAAATCTGTCTAGAGGAAAAGGTGCTGAGTTGAAAAATTAAAGAAGCGATATGATTGGTTACTATGGGCAACTTTTCCTCTGACCAGGTTTTGATAAATCTCCCCCTTTGTGTGTATTGGAACTAAACCAAAAAAGGTAGGAAAAAAAGCAAATTGGACATAATGTCACATCAAACAGAAAAAATGGGCGGGAAAAATTATTGGCAACCTTTCAAAATAGTGGAAAAATTAAGATTTTTTTCAAGCATATGATGCTCCTTTAAACTCACCTGGGGCAAGTAACAGGTGTGGGAAATATAAAAATCACACCTCAAAGCAGTTAAAAAGTTGCATTGTGTGCCACACTAAGCATGGACAACAGAAGGAGGAGAAGAAAACTGTCTGAGGACTTGAGAACAAAAATTGTGGAAAAATATCAACAATCTTAAGGTTACAAGTCAATCTCCAGAGATCTAGATTTGCCTTTATCCACAATGCGCAACGTTATCAAGAAGTTTGCAACCCATGGCACTGTAGCTAATCTCCCTGGGTGTAGACGGAAGGAAAGAATTGATGAAAGGTGTCAAGGCAGGATAGCCTGGATGGTTGATAAGCAGCCCCAAACAAGTTACAAAGATATTCAAGCCGTCCTGCAGGCTCAGGGAGCATCAGTGTCAGTGCAAACTATCTGTCAACATTTAAATAAAATGAGACCCAGGAGGACCCGATTGCTGACACAAAGACATTAAAAAAACAAGACTACATTTTGCCAAAATGAACTTGAGTAAGCCAAAATCCTTCTGGAAAACGTCTTGTGGACAGATGAGACCAAGATAGAGCTTTTTGATAAAGCACATCATTCTACAGTTTACCGAAAATGGAATGAGGCCTACAAAGAAAAGAACACAGTACCTACAGTGACATATGGTGCAGGTTCAATTTATGTTTTGGGGTTGCCTTGCTGTCTCTGGCACTGGGTGCCTTGAATGTGTGCAAGGCATCATAAAATCTGAGGATTACCAACGGATTTTGGGTCGCATTGTACAGCCCAGTGTCAGAAAGCTGGGTTTGTGTCCGAGATCTTGGGTCTTCCAGCAGGACAGTGACCCCAAACATACGTCAAAAAGCACCCAGAAATAGATGAAGTGGTCCAACATTCCTGCTGAGAGGTTTAAGAAGCTTATTGATGGTTCTAGGAAGCGACTGATTTCAGTTATTTTTCCAAAGGATGTGCAACCAAATATTAAGTTAAGGGTGCCAATAATTCTTTCCAGATGATTTTTGGAGTTTGGTGTGACATTATGTCCAATTTGCTTTTCTTCCTCCCTTTTTTGGTTCAGCCCCAATACACACAAAGGGAATAAACATGTATAGCAAAACATGTGTTACTGCAATCCTTTTCTGTGATTTACGGCCATGATTATATTTATATAACTATAAGTAGTGAAGGGGGGTGACAGGTGCCCTGCCCCCTTTTCTAGGAGATACTTTTTGTCAAACTGCCCACCCGAAATAAAGTGACAGGTGCCGTGCCCCTTTTCTAACAGAGCCTCACAAGACCACGCCCCTTTGGGACATCATGTCACGCCCCCTTTCCCTGCATAGCTTTCGCTCCCCTTTCTCCCACAGTCACAGACATAATCTCCTAAATGGCTGTGACTGTTTATAGTAATATGTAAACATGTCCCGACATGTCTGCGTAGCAGATGGCCTTCTAATAAAAACAGACAACTGTGTGTCAAAGAACTGTTTCTACATAAAACATATATCAAAATATTTTTTATAAAAGATAAGTGCATGGTTAATTGCATGTAGACATTGATACAGTCATTGAATAACATTCACTGTAGAGTAAAAGTACATTAATATCATATATTTATTTACAGGGATAACCATGCAGCTTGTAGTAAAGGCACAGTTCTCTTTTTAGGAATCAGGCTTCCTTGTGTTATACCAGCAAGAGAAGCCGGTATCGGAAGGATTCAGTGTCTAGGGGTTAACATTCCAGAGGTACCATTCAAATCCATTTTTAAACCATCCAGCGCCTCTCTAGTAGACGAATTACCAACCACAGTAGAGGGTATATTCAGTTCAGCCATGGTGTGCATAAATATATCCATTCCAGGTGGTATTTTGTTTTGTTTTTTAGCAGAATAAGACTTTGAGTTGTATTTCTCACCAAGTCCACCATGTTAGATCCAGTTACAACATTGCCCTTGTAAATAAATTCACCTCTGTCATTCCAGGCTGTAACGTCGTTGTTCTGTAACAGCCTACTTAGCAAAAGTTCTGCATTATTCTTAAAACGGGGATTGACATGACTTACAATTTCATTGACATCAGCACCTTTATCAGAGGGTACATTTGCTAACTGCTGATGAACTACTAGGAGCAAAAATATTTAAAGTTGCTAGCTTTCTCACTCTGTTTAGCAAGAACCAAATATCTTTATATCATTATATCAGTGTATCTCTTAATTTTCACATCATCTGACAAATCAACACGATGTAAAATACTGCTAAGCTTGCCATCCAGCCTCTGTATTACATTATGGTGTAGGTGTAACAGCCTGGCGTAGCTTATTGAGTTCATGTTTTGGCACCAAGTACATTTTCTCCGCATGATCCATTATTTGTTAAAAAGTAGACTTGTTATTAAAGGAATTGCAAATCCCAATAGCGGACCCATGAACCCTCCTGTTTGGTTCACTAGATGCTTCTTTTTCTTTATGGGCGTTATTTTAGAGGTATTCTCCTTTTCAAGTTATTCAGAGCGATCTCCCCTATGAGAGGGTTTCCTTTTGAATATACACAGCAGGTAAAGATGGGGGAAAGGAGCCTTATCTTAAACCATACTGCTCGGGGGTGTTTGTCCTTAAATCAACTAGTAAATGCCCATAAGGTTCTTTTGTAGCATCCTCAAAAGCTTCTAAGAAGAAATGGGTTTTCCCAGGTTACATTAGTCTTGCTAATGTTAGAATTTGCAATTTATCACGTGGATTATTGAAAAGAACGCATTTGGTATTTAAATTTATGGTTCTACTCTTTCCCCTGACAAAATATATTTTGCACTATATATAATATACTTAGATTCCTGTGATGAACATTCTTGGTAAATGCTTTTTTCTATTTCATTATTCTCACTAGCACTCTCCATGACATCATCAACAATTGTCAAATTTATAATATTGTGTCCCAATCAGTCATTACATTAATACCACACCTACTATTGTGCCCCATCAGTCATAACCTGAATACCACCGCCTAATATGTTTCAGCAGCCATAATATTAATACCTCCTTCTAAAGGCGTTCAATGTCCCATAAAATTAATAACACTGCCTAATATTGGGTCCCAGCAGCTATAATATAAATACCATGGTCTGATATTATGTCCCATCAACCATAATATTAATACCACTGCATAATATTGTGTCTCTAGGTTGAAGTCTTTTTTCAGCCTTACAAACTGTTACAATGTTTCCCTTTGGAGCATTGTAGGTTTTGTTTTCTTTCTTTGTAAACCAGAATACGCTCAAGGTTCACAACTTAAGAGTTACAATTACTTTACACTGCTCTATAAGAGCTTTACGTACTGTGTACATGACAAAGATTTAAGAAAATATTATCCCCAATAATATACAGCGCAACCAGTTATTGTTCCAAATGTAAGGAAAAGAAATATATCCAAATCAAGCGGTATAAACAGAGTTTTCTAGCAGATGCATATTTTTTTTCTGTACAGAAGCCACGGGGTATAGGCAGGTTTTTCTATTACACCCTTAAAGACTGTGCAAAAGCAGCGTACATAGCCTTATCCCAGAACAGCTGTATAAACAAAGCGTTTTCCTACAGTCAATCCACCTATTTCTCACATTTGACACCCCTAAAAGTAACATAGCTGTGTATGTAGGGGTTATATCAATGAATAGAGACGCCTCTATGTAAGGGATCTTGAATTATTTTAGTGGAGGATCTAAAAACGGATCATTTATAGCATCGTACATTGCATAACTTTAATACCACACATAATAGTGTTTCATCAGAGATAACATTAATACAGCCTTCTATCATAAAGATCCATGACCCATAACATTAATACCACCCTCTAATATTGTTTCCCATGAGGTAGAATATTAATACTATGGCCTGATATTATGTCCCATCAAACATAATATTTATACCACTGCTTAAAATTGGGTCTCTAGGTTCTTTCTTTGTAATCTATGATATTCTCAAAGTTCACAATTTACAGTTACAATTCTTTTACACTGCTCTATAAGTGCTTTAGGTTCTGTATACATGACAAAGATTCAGGAAAATATTATCCCCAATAATATACATTGCAAACAGGTATTGTTCCAAATAAAAGGAAAAAAAAATATATACAATCATACAAATACATTGGTCCCTCAACATACGATGGTAATTTGTTCCAAATGAGCCATCGTTTGTCGAATCCATCGTATGTTGAGGGATTCGTGCAATGTAAAGTATAGGAAGCTATACTCACCTGTCCCCGCTGCTCCGGACCACGTCCCGCCGCTCCCGATGGTGACCCCGGGCCTCCACTGGGCTCTCCTGGTCTTCTCCGGTCCTCTGCTGGGCTCTCCTGGTCTTCTCCGGTCCTCCGCTGTCTTCCGCAAGGCCTTACTGGGCCTGCGTAGCGACGCCATTACGCCGCTGTGTACGCCGTTCCTATTGGATGATGGGACAGCGTGCACAACCGCGTATTGACATCACCAGAGAGGGCCGAGAAGACACCGGAGTACCAGCGCTGGACCCGAAGGGCACCCCAGAGCATCGTGGAAGGGTAAGTAATACTCACCGCACCACACGGGGAACATTAAGCTGCTATCTGGCAGCAGCTTAAGCATTTTGCGCTGCCGGATAGGACTTAATGCGATGGCGCCGACATAAAAAAGCATCGTATGTCGATGCTGACATCGACATGCGATGGCCTCTGAGAGGCCATCATATGTCGATTTGATCATATGTCGGGGCCATCGTATGTCGGGGGGTCACTGTATTCCTAACATATAAACTAAAAGAAAATACTATATTGATGATGTTATATAATTATAATACATAAATTCATTTTTTTGTTATCAGTGACAGTAATAACAGGACATGTATGAACACATAGTAAATACTAGAGTAGATGTATTTTAGGCTTCTGAGTCAAAGTATTTACATGAACAGGTCCCATTCATTTAATATAAAGATTAATTTTATACAATAAAAGGGTTTCTAGAGAAGGCAAGTAAGTAACATAGACAAAATAAATCTGCGGCAAGGAATATAATATCTAACAATTATACATGCGGACATTTTATAATGAAATCACTACCAATGTAATTGCCTGGCAGTGCTGAAAATCATGGTATATCCTTAGGCTCCTGGTAACATGTAATGTTCTGATGAACTGTACGGTTACACATGTTCAATGTAGCTATCTATGTCAGGCGGGGCCAATTGAAACATACAAGGCCTGAGAGCAGATGTTTTAGTGGTAGACCAAATGAGCTACAGTGCTAGTGTTTGTCATTTTACTGCTGTAGTTTTAAACTCCAATAGTAGAGTTTAATTTAGAAAATAAAAAGCACACTAATTTGTGGTGGATTTACAAATGAGTCTATTATTCTGTTTTGTTTGCTTTATTTGTAAATTACAGGCAGGCTAATCCCGCTCCTAATTTTGGCTAAAATAATGACCAAAATTCAAAGAATATTCTTAGGTGCCATTTGAATTTTGTCCCTAACTAGCTGATAGGAAAACAATATGAGAAAAGGAATAAATGAATTGAAAAATGCACACAACATTCCATGGGATCTTTGAGGCATGTAGATATAATCTGATAATCCATCAATACAGATGAATAGTTTGTTTATACAATACGTGCATGGGTTTAACCATCACAGAGACAAAATGCTGCAACTCATTTCAAATTTGCGCTGTTTGGACGTACGCAAAGGAAGATACTTTCAAAGTGCACAATTTATAGTTACATTTATTATGCACCCACTCCAGTGTGTTTCAGGTACTATATAAATAATAAAGATTCATGAAAATATTGTGCTATCCAGGTAATATCCAGGGGCAAATGGGCTCTGTACCTATTGTAAGTAAAAGAAATGTGTCCAATCGTAGAAGATTTTGTAACATATAAACTTAAAGAAAATACTATAATAAAAATAATAATAATGATGTTATATATTTATAGCACATGATAAATAATGGCGTTAAGCATTGTCATTGACAGTAATATTAATAGGACATGTATGAACACATAGTAAATACTAGAGTAAAAGTATTTCATTCTCACATGAACGAACATCACAGGACCCGCCATGAATTGACTCTAAGCACGGCACAATTCTTTGGTATTCTCACAAAGGCTGGCCTTATACTTACTGCACTTTCTCTAATAAACAACAGTCTGCATTCTCTAGAGGTGATGAGACACGTGACTGTAAGCTAGTGGTTTCTCCCTACACATACGTAGTGGCCCTCACCTCTGTAGCAAAGGGTAGGTCCACACCATGAAGAAACTGCAGGCAGTGTAAAAGTTTACAATAGTGGCTCTATAGCATTCCATTCCTGAAATAACCAACACAAATCTGTTTCTTATAACATGAAACATTTATAACTTTCCCTTATTATTAATATTTAATATGTACTTTTTCAGCTTTTCTATTATTTGTTGTTGAATGATTTATAAACACAACCAACTATTCAGGGTTATATTAAAAACTTTTAAATAACAATCAATTTGTTGCTTTCAAAATAAGCAAAAATGTTCCTAGAGCTGTTTTATGTTACAAATGTCAGTGTGATTATGGTGCTTCCTGAATAGTGCCACTGTGTGGAAAGTGTTTATGGTACAATTTTGGGCTCCAATGAAACAAACACATTAAAAACTATGCATTGTCCTCATGACCTCTCCAAGAAGAAAAAACAGTATATATGTTTCGGAATTGCTCCTCTTAACAGTTTGTAAGGCTGAAAAAAGACTACAACCTAGAGACACAATATTAGGTAGTGGTATTAATATTATGGTTGATGGGGCATAATATTAATCAGACCATGGTATTAATATTATAGCTGCTGGGACCCAATATTAGGCAATGTTATTAATTTTATGGGTCATGGAACACTATATTAGAAGGCGGTATTAATATTATGGCTGCTGAAACATATTACAAACAAAAGAAAAAGGAAAAGCTATAATAATTGCACACCCAATACAGGGAAATATCTGCAAATAATGTTCTCTTTACTACAAATACACATGTACAAACAAATCAATCATGAAGAAACACAAGGACACTTAAAACCAATAAAAAAAGCTCAAAAGCGAACATGGCACAACATGGGCAGGGGCCATGAACCCCCCTAGCCTCATTCCTTACTGCAAAAAATTTATATATTCAATGACAAAGGCTTCTAAACCAAGGTGCACATGCAAACCACAGACAGAGAAGCAGCAGCAATATGAAGGTAATGTAGGGCGGAATCACCAGGAACCTCACACATTCCGTCACTCTCAGGTGACTTTCTCAGGGGTGTAGCAACCACACCCCTGAGGAAGTCACCTGAGAGTGACGGAACACGTGGGGTTCCTGGTGATCCCGCCCTACATTACCTTCATGCCATTTTCTGTTAACCTTTACTTTTTTCTGCACTTTAGATATCCAGTATACTTGAATGTTTATATACTATTATAATGTTCTTTTAATGCATATCAATACATTTTACATTTTATATCAAGTGACTCCAAGTAGTCTTGTGTTTAGGTTCAATTGAATATTTATATAGTACATGCATGTGCACCTGAGTGTCCTTGTGTTTCTTCATGATTAATTTGTTAGCACATGTGTATTTGTAGTAAAGAGAACATTATTTGCAGATATTTCCCTGTATTGGGTGTGCACTTATTACAGCTTTTACTTTTTCTTTTGTTTGTCATATTGCCATTTCTTGCTGATAATAGCACCCCAACCTTTAGTTAATAGGTGAGCCCCCGATTCTCTTGTGTATAATATGCTGAAACATTAGGCGGTGGTATTCATGTTACGACTGATGGGGCACAATATTAGGTGTGGTATTAATGTTATGACTGATTGGGGCACAATATTAGGTGTGGTATTCATGTTATGGGTGATGGGGCACAATATTTTTTTTATAACTATTTATAAGTTTTCAAAACATAGAAATATAACATATATAGAACAGTGAAGCAATCGTAAACATCATTTCAAAAGGACAAAATGTTGGTACATCTATGAGGAGTATCATCAATAGGTTGAGAATGTTACACTCACGAGGGTAGTTGTATAGTTGTATGTACGGTAACAATAATTTTCCAGCAAGTAGATTACAAGTCTAGGAAACGATAATTCCTCTTTTCTCAATTTTGATTATAAACAGAAACCTGTATAATGTACGTTATTATAAACATAACATAGTAATGTTCACTTGCCCTGTAGTATTCAGGAAAGAAAAAATAAAAAGTAGAAGAAAAAGGAAGAGTTAGTATTACTTTATTCCTGTAAATGTTATTCAACTTTACAAATGTACAGAAGAAAACAGCTTATTCTATGAAATGTGTTCAATATATATGTATCAAAAACTATATAAAAATCACATGGTAACAGCTTTTAAGGTTGAAAATGTAATATTATGGTTGATGGGACATAATATCAGGGCGTGGTATAAATATTTTAGCTGCTGGGACACAATATTAGGCAGTGTTATTAATTTTATGGGTCATGGAATGCTATATTAGAAGGCGGTATTAATATTATGGCTGCTGAAACATATTAGGCGGTGGTATTCCTGTTATGACTGTTGAGGCACTATATTAAGAGTAAGTATTACCTTATTCCTGTCAATGGTATTTAACTTTACAAAAGTACAAAAGAAAATCTCTTATTCTATGAAATGTGTTTGATATGTATATGTATCAAAAACTATTTAAAAACACATAAGTTTGTAAGGTTGAAAATTTAATATTATGGTTGATGGGACATAATATCGGGCCTTGGTATTAATATTATGGGTCATGGAACGCTATATTAGAAGGCAGTGTTAATAATATGGCTGCTGAAACATATTAGGCGGTGGTATTCATGTTATTAGGTGTGTTATTGATTTTATTGGTCATGGAACGCTATATTAGAAGGCGGTATCAATATAATGCAATGTACAATGCTATAAATGATATGTTAAAAATCCCACACTAAAATAATTCAAGATCCCTTACATACAGGCATCTCTATTCATTGATATAGCTACATATTTAATAGACAAACTATTCAGCTGTAATGATGGATCATCAGATTAAATCTACATGTGTGACTATACCATAAAAAGCATCTGTTTCTATATAATTTGCTAACATTATTTATGTAACATTCTGTGCAGCTGTTGAAAACCTGATATAAAATTGATATATATTCACACGTTTTATAAATTTATATAAGCTACTGAGCAAATGTTCCTATATAATGTGAAATGAATACCGTGGCGGATTGTAGTACTACGATTCCTGTGTAAATATTGATAGAAGCGAGAACAGCTGCCGTAGAAGCATTTAAATCAACTGTTGGAAATGTTCACATGTTCACAGGGGCCTCACACTATAAATATTCACATCAAATTAGGAGATTACATCAGTGACTGTGGGAGAAAGGGGGGTAAAGCTGTGCAGGGAAGGGGGCGTGACATGATGTCACAAAGGGGCTTGACCTATTGAGGCTCTGTTAGAAAAGGGGGCATGGTACCTGTCACTTTACTTGCGGTGGGCGGTTTGACGAAAAGTATCCCCTAGAAAAGGGGGCGTGGTACCTGTCAGTTCACTTCCGGTGGGCGGTTTGCTGAAAAGTATCCCCCCTTCACTAATTTATATATATTTATGAGGTAAAAAAAATGTGTGTTTACGCCGTTAACCGTGCAGTCAAACTAGTGAGTATCTTCCGCCCCCCTGCACTTCCATGTGGGGCGTAAAGGAGTTGTGTGTAGGGGGCGGGGTCATCTAACGCCCCTGCACCTACTGGCATGGATTGCGTGCCACTTTGCAGAAGTGAGGACATTCCACACGTTGAATTTCCCGCCATATTGTTCTACTGGTGGCTGTATTCGTGCATTTCACAGTTGCATTCGTTTGGATTTCATTTGCAGGAGGAGAATCGGGGTGCAGTACCTAAGAAGTTGTGGGAGAGCAAGTAGGTGGCAGCGCTAGACATGTAATGCTTTCCACAGGCATTGTGAATATTCCGGTTGGCAGTATACGACCTCTCTAGATGAGGAGAGGTTGTTGCTGTACCGGAGTGATCCACAGGGCAGCCCACTTTCTGGCTTCCGTGTGGTTGTGACTGGGGCTAAGAGGAGGCGGACCTCAGCATTTCACTGGTGAGTTCACTTCCATAAGCAGCTGCAGGCTTGTGCTACTTTGCTCCGGTGTGTATAGTCCAGCGGGTCCGGTAGTTTAAAGGAGCGGGGGAAGAGGTGTTGCTGCTGTGTAATGGTCAGTTTCAGTACATTTTCCCCATCTTCCTGGCATACTGTAACAAGCATCCCAGCTGCGGTGAGGCATCTTCTGTAGGGCTTGCTGCCCAGGCTGCAGCGTGTTATCACTCTTGGTAAACTGGTTCAAGTTGCATGGTAAATATTGTTTTTGTTTTATATACTGCTACTATGACTGTAGTTACGGTATTGTAACCCTTTCATTACCAATACTTCATTGCAGCATATAAAAAATAAAAATAAATCACTTTCTGACACACTGTAACGAGCCCCTGCTGTGGTCAGGGTATCTAATGTGAGGATTGGCTGCAGTTTTTATTGAAATTACATGCTGCAGTCTGGTGGAACTTCTCAGGATTCTTACATCACAACTCTTTAACCCTATTTCACCACCACAACACGTTTTTAATCACTTGCCGTACAGACATTACCATACTGTATTTACGTTTACCATATATCACATACCATGCATATAAAATGACGCCATCTGTATGTACAACTTATAGCATCAGTACGAACAGACTATACTCCACCCCCAAATATGTTTGATCACATGTTGTTCATATATTATCATACAGTATTCTTGTTTTTAATATTACATATGCCAGACATGCATAATTACGCCATCAGTACACTTACATTTGCCAGTACAGGCGGGTGCTCTGCGGTACATGGCTTCATGGTCACTTCCAGTTAGCATACTAATGTGGCGCATAGTAGTGTATCTGGCATATGTCAGTACTGGTATCATGGGCACGCCATTATAGCAGGTATACATCATCAGGTATATGAAGTATAACTTACACTAAGGGTATAACAAGCTGTATGTATTTGTAGTGTCATCATAATTCTCACAGAGAAAAAAAAACCCTACTCATAGAATTGACACTGTTGTACCATTTATACTGTACATACGCTAGTAGTGGTTATTCTGTACATAGGTTTGTACCATTTATACTGTACATACACTAGTAGTGCTCATACTGTACACACGCTTGTACCATTTATATTCTACATAACATTAGTAGGGGTTATACTGTACATATGCTTTTACCAGTTATACTGTACATATGTCAGTGGTGGTTATACTGTACATACGCTTGTACCAGTTATACTGTACATATGTCAGTGGTGGTTATACTGTACATATGCTTGTACCATTGATACTGTAACCACACTAGTAGGGGGTTATACTATACATACGATTGTACCATTTATACTGTACATAAGCTAGTAGTGATTATACTGTATATGAGCTTACTGTATACGATTGTACCAATTTATACTGTATATATACTAGTAGTTGGTATACTGTACCTATTGTTATACCATTATACTGCACATATGTTTGTGCCATTTATACTGTACATACCCTAGTACTTGTCATACTGTACATACGCTCGTACCATTTATACGGAATATACGCTCGTAGCATTTACTATGTCACAACAAACTCCAAAAATTGGCTGGACAAAATTATTGGCACAATTAACTTAATATTTGGTTGCACACCCTTTGGAAAAAATAACTTAAAAATTAGTCGCTTCCTATAACCATCAATAAGCTTCTTACACCTCTCAGCCAGAATGTTGGACCGCTCTTCCTTTGCACACTGCTCCAGGTCTCTTATATGAAGGGCCCCTTTTCCCAACAGCAATTTTAAGATCTCTCCACAGGTGTTCAATGGGATTTAGATGTGGACTCATTGCTGGTCACTTCAGAACTCTCCAGCGCTTTGTTGCCATCCATTTCTGGGTGCTTTTTGATGTATGTTTGGGGTCATTGTCCTGCTGGAAGACCCAAGACCTCGGACACAAACCCAGCTTTCTGACACTGGGCTGTACAGTGCGACCTAAAATCCGTTGGTAATCCTGAGATTTCATGATGCCTTGCACACATTCAAAGCACCCAGTGCCAGAGGCAGCAAAACAACCCAAAACATCATTGAACCTGCACCATATTTCACTGTAGGTACTGTGTTCTTTTCTTTGTAGGCCTCATGCCGTTTTGGGTAAACAGTAGAATGATGTGCTTTACCAAAAAGTTATATCTTGGTCTCATCTGTCCACAAGACATTTTCCCAGAAGAATTTTGGCTTACTCAAATTCATTTTGGCAAAATGTAGTCTTGCTTTTTTATGTCTCTGTGTTAGCAGTGGGGTCCTCCTTGCTCTCCTGCCATAGTGTTTAATTTCATTTAAATGTCAATGGATAGGACAGCTTGAATATCTTTGGAACTTGTTTGGGGCTGCTTATCCACCATCTGGACTATCCTGCGTTGACACCTTTCATCAATTTTTCTCTTCTGTCCACGCCCAGGGAGATTAGCTACAGTGCCATGGGTTGCAAACTTCTTGATAATATTGCGCACTGTGGACAAAGGCAAATCTAGATCTCTGGAGATGGCCTTGTAACCTTGAGATTGTTGATATTTTTCCACAATTCTGATGTATAAGTCCTCAGACAGTTCTCTTTTCTCCTCTTTCTGTTGTCCATGCTTAGTGTGGCACACGCAGACACACAATGCAAAGACTAAGTGAACTTCTCTCCTTTTTATCTGCTTTCAGGTGTGATATTTATATTGCCCACACCTGTCACTTGCCCCAGGTGAGTTTAAAGGAGCATCCCATGCTTGAAACAATCTTATTTTTCCACAATTTTTTAAGGGTGCCAAAAATTTTGTCCAGACCATTATTGGAGTTTGGTGCGACATTTATGTCCAATTTGCTTTTACTGTACATATGCTCGTAACTTCTTACTGTTCATATGCTTGTAGCTTTTACTGTGCATGCGCTAGTAGTTTACTGTTCGTATGCTCATAGCTTCATTCTGCACATACACTCGTAGTTTTTATACTGTATATACTATACATACGCTCGTAGCTTTATTGTACTTACACCTGTAGCGTTCATACTGTGCATGCGCTCATAGCTTATTATACTTACGTTCGTAGCTTTCATACTGTACAAGCTCGTAGCCTCATACTGTACATACGCTAATAGTTATACTGTACATACACTTGTACCATTTATACTGTATATACGTTCATAACATTTATACTGTACACGCTTGGGTCAGTTATTCTGGACGTACACTTGTAGCATTTCACAATACATACGCTTGTAATTTCTGTTATACATAGCATTTCCTATACGTAGCAATTTACGGTACATAGTTTGTACTTTACATATGCTCATAGCATTTATATTGTACATACGTAGCATTCTTACCCTTCATACTGCATATATGTTCATAGCACTTATACTGGATATGTACTAGTTCTTAGTATTGATATGATGCATACGGTGGTAGTTTATTTAATTCAGTTGTCATAGCTTTTACGTTGTGCATATGTGCGTAGCTTCACAGCAGGTTATGTTCATTGCGTTCATACTTACCTAGCATACGTTCATAGTGTTTCATGTGCACACGGCATTTGTGTTCATGTGCTCGTTGGTTTTGTGGTCATGCGCACATGGTGTTTGTGCTACCTCGGACACTCGTGACCTTTGTGCTGTGCGCGCATTTGTGGTGTGTGTGCTGTGTATACGCTCATAGTACTATACACAGGGATCGGCATCTATCCTGTGTATACACCCATATCATTTGTCATACAAACACTCAAAGCATTTACATGGCACATGCGATTATAGTCTTATACTGTGCATGCGCCTATAGGGGGACATTTACTAATCTAGTCTATTCTGGGTATGCTTACAGACCAGCGTATGTGGTAGTCTCCTGTCTATTGTGCTCCTAATTTATCAAAGGTCTCACAGCCCTTGATAAATTCTGTGCTCAGACTTCAGGGTCTACAGCTTAAACTGCATTTAGACCTGCTCCAACATGGTCTGACATTTCAGCGTATTTTGGGCAGATGCGACTTGTCGCACAAAAGTCGCACTTGATAAATTCAGCACCAATGCATTTTCCAATGCATTTCCGTCTAAAATAGACTTGCATGCATCATGTTCTAAAAATCCTCTACAGCAAAAGTCGCAGAAAAGTCGCACATATTTAGACTGCGACTTTCTGTGCGACAAATTTAGACAGGAAAAACCAGTCTAAATCCTTTGATAAATCTCTCACATAGTATTTATTTTGTACATGTCCATAGTATACGCGGTACTTTTGCTCTCATCGTTTATACGGTATATTCGCTTATCATTTATGGTACTTTCACGCTTTTATCGGTACATACACTCATAGTTTCGTATGGTACATATGCTCATAACATTTATATGGTTTGTAGGCTCATAGTTTTTATTAGTACATAACTGCGTAGTGTTTATTTTGGGCATACAGTCATAATATTTATACTACATACTGTGAGTATTGATAGCATTTTATGTTCGTTTACACTGTGCAGTCATACACACCTGTCATACGTCCATGACCATTCATTGTGTATAGATAGGTTTACATACAGACATTGATGCTAGAACTACATGCATACTTTTGTTAGGTCCATAACATTTATACGTTAGAGAGCACACTCACTCTACTATAGCCGCCACCCCACGCAGGTGTTAGATGTTTGAAATCACACACATGTTCCAGTCGGGTTACTATGTCTGTTAGTTTCAGCAGGAGTTCCGTCTGATTATTACTACAGCCGAGATTGCATTCGCATCACATACCTCACCAAGTCAGTCTCACTCAATTGGTAGCATTTGAATCAGCTTGGCATGTTACACTCAGCATCTACCTTACAACCTTTCCAAGGGTATGCACTACCCTAGTAGTTGTTGACATCATGGTTTTCAGGGGCACGATCTGTGTACTTACTGTTATTGACATGTTTTCTGAACAATAACATCATGAAACATAAGCAGTTGTATACCTGTCAAACCTGCCACATCTGATGGCTATCATGCCCCCTCCCATAGACATGAATGGAGGGGGCGTAGCGTGACATCACGTCCCCAGTCCCGGAAACCGGAGGTTTCCGAAACTGGAGATGCAGCTCCCGTATAGAATGCGGGTGCTGCAGCGAGATCGCGGGGGGTCCCAGCAGCGGGCCCCCCGCGATCAGACATCTTATATCCTATCCTTTGGATAGGGGATAAAATGTTTTTACCCGGAATACCCCTTTAAACCATAAAGTGCACTGCATAGAAATGAAACCTAAAAGTTGCAAAATGGTGTTTCGTCCCAGGAATATTTTCTTTTTTTTTGGACTTCACGGAAGATGTTGAGGTAAACTGAGTGTTGTCGTTACAAAGTACAATTGCTCCTGCATAAAACAAGCCCTGTAGGCTATTGGGTGGTCATTGGCAGGCAGCTTTCACACACTCTAGATATAGATTTAAGCAGATACACTTTTGGAGAGAATCCCATAGGAGATTTATTGTTCTTTTCAAATATATGGCTTTTATATGACAATTTTTTTATTTTATTTACTTTTGCTTACATGCGACCTATTTATCAAATAGTCGCACGACCTTGAAAAAGAAATCACACGTAAGCAAAACCTGTGAAACCCGCTTACAAAACCATTTTTTTAATGCTGAGCATTTTAAAAATGGCTCAGTACGTTACCAACCCCAAAATGTGCATGAAGCTGTAATACTATGGATGTTTCTTTTTTTTTTTTAAGGAAAAATTTTAGTGCCACATATGGGTTATTTACATAGTCTGTAAAAATTCTTACCAAATGATTTTGTGCCTTATTCTATTTTAACACAACATTCATTTTAAAATTTAGTGGGTACGCCAGCATGCACGTGTCCTAACATTAACACGGTGTGCAGTGTGTATTTTCAACCTTCAAATTAATAGTTATTAATGTTAATTATAGAAAAAAATAATTATATAACATTAATGTAGTAGCTTTGTTTCATGATGCAGAACAAGAACAGTTGTTATAGTGGGTGTTAATTTCCTTTTCTGGAGACGTCTGCACTTTCTGTAAGCCAGGTTGGACCTGGAATACATATGCGACTTTTAAATAGGGATGCAACTTTTTTTCTTCATAAATAGCGACTATCGCATTTGATAAATACCGTATTTTTTTGCCGTATAAGACGCACTTTTTGTTCCCCAAAACTGGGGGGGAAAAGTTGGTGCGTCTTACACGGCGAATACACCCCTATGGCGGCGGTCCCTGCGGCCATCAACGGCCGGTACCCACGGCTAATACAGGACATCACCGATCGCGGTGATGCCCTGTATTAACCCTTCAGACGCGGCGATCAAAGCTGACCGCCGTGTCTGAA
This sequence comes from Hyla sarda, assembly GCF_029499605.1. Lineage (NCBI taxonomy): Eukaryota > Metazoa > Chordata > Amphibia > Anura > Hylidae > Hyla > Hyla sarda. The sequence goes on along the minus strand of NC_079189.1, from coordinate 315,809,244 downwards.
GGGAAAGTGACACTAACCCGACTGAATAGCCGGGTTAGTGCTTACAGGACACCGGGAGGGACCTTACCTGCCTCCTCGGTGTCTTCTCCGTTCAGGGATCCCCTGTATGGCCGGCGCTCTCCTTCCTCGTCGTCACATCGTCGCATACGTGCATCGGCGTGCGTAACGACGTGACGGCGGCGACGGAGAGCGAAGATACCCGTCCGGCAGCAGAGACGTTCCGGAGTGACGGGGACACGGCCACAGCGATGGAGCGACATCCAAGGCAGCGGTGACTGGTCCGGAGCGGCGGGGACACGTGAGTATTACCTCCTATGCAGTGGTCTTCGATCTGCGGACCTCCAGATGTTGCAAAACTACAACTCCCAGCATGCCCAGACAGCCAACGGCTGTCCGGGCATGCTGGGAGTTGTAGTTTTGCAACATCTGGAGGTCCGCAGGTTGAAGACCACTATTAGGTTCAAAATCTTTATTTTTTTTACATTTTGCACCTATAAATTGGGTGCGTCTTATACGCCGGTGCGTCCTATAGGGCGAAAAATATGGTACATGACCACTGCAAAGTAAAAAAAAAAAAAAATACTATGTGAGCAGATTAAAAAAATATGCTTTGGAATAAGCAAAAATCAAAAAGTAGCAGCATGTATAGAAAAGTCACACGTTACGCAAAAAAAAGCTGCAGAGGTTGTAGAAGAAGAAATTAGCAATATTTTAAATAAAAACCTATTGAAAAAAAAATGTTGCACCATAATTAGTACAAAGCAAAAGTAAAATGATTTTTTAAGGTGTCCATAGTGTTTATTGGTATTTCAGGACTCCATTGTGTAGATCCAAACTGCAATGTGAAGTTTTTATTTTAACATTTTTATGCGGAGAAAAAATTATATAAAGGAGCATATAGATGTGACCGCTCCCCTCACTGGTGAAGCTCCCCTGACTAATGATCTGGCTTCTTTGACCTGAAACATTTGTTTTGATACAGCTGGCTTCTCACAGAGAGATTGAAATTATCTCAGGACACCTTGGCATTAAAGTGTGATGAATCACACAGATATATTCACAATAGCAGGAAAGGTCTCATTAAAAACAATGGTTAGAGCCTGCAGTGGTGTCCAAGACCCTTATAAATAAGCTATTGATAAATAGACTTTAAAGTATATATGCTATATCTTAAACAGATCTCGCAGACAACCTTGGTTTGTCTTCATATCAGGATGTCACAGGAAGGTTATATTACATAATCTGATGTTTTCTCCTTTTCTTTGTTTTTAATTTTATTTAGTAAAGAAATAACTTGTCATACAATGGAACATATAAGTGGCCTCTGTAAAGGCCAATGAGGCAAACTGACAGGCATTAGTATATGGGTTGTGGATAGCAGTATAGTGAAATCACCACTGCAGAATTATGCATGATAGTAATTTTTCTAAATTATAGCTCCAAAAATGAAGCTTTATTATTGGCTTTAAACACATAGGATACAAGATAAATACAACCAAAAACTCTGAACATTGGTTTTGAAACAGAATAACACAATAAGAGGGTTGCATTACATCTATGGAAAGCTGGCAAAGAGAAGGACAATAGGGCACTATTTCAAGAGGTCTCCAATACGATCAATAACAAGACATACAATGACGAACATTGGGGCAGTGTAAGGAGGACATCCAAGGACTCTACACCCTCTCAAATTGTCCTACAATATCCTCTAATAGCGTTAGGTTTTTCATGCAACATGATGGAGTTAATCCAGTTGAGGACAGAAGAACAAGAAAGTTTGGGCTTCTTCCACTGAGAAGCACATTGGATACAGGCTGCTAATAAAAAGATTGTTGCTCAAGTTTACCAAACGATACGCCATTTAGGAAGGTTTCAGTCCCAAAAGACAGACCAAAAAGGTCACGTGGAAATTTACATTGAGCAATTGTCTCAAACATGGAGACCAAACAAATAATTTTTCTAAATTATCTTTTTTTACCAATTCGGCTTCTAAATTCCTCAACCATGTGCCTTTCTCCCTGCTCCTGCCGCTGTCCGCCGCTTGTAGCTTAGTGAGGTCCTTTTTTCAGTGTGAGACCCAGTGCCATAGAATTGTTGGGGGAGTCTTAGGTCATTGGTTTGCTTTTTTTTTTTTTTTTTTTCTTCAAAATTACAGATTTGACTATTCTGTGCAAAGCATAACATATAGGGAGATATATCGAGTTCAGTATTTTAGAGTCCAGTATGAGAAAAAAAACTAATAAATTATACATGACATTATATGAAAAAAATATATAAAACATTCTAGTTTTAAGTTTTCAGAGGCCTCCTTTATAATGAAAAATGGAATCTAGTTGCTATGGGCCTCCACTGTCCCTCTACACAAGATGTTATAAATCTTCCCCATACAGTTTACCCTTTTATGGCAGTGGCTTTTATTTGGCAGTGGCTCCATGTGTCTTGTGGTATCAATTGTGGGTTACACAATCTTCATTTACAATAAGGCAGAGAGCACCCTATTATAAGGGCCAAATGCTTTTCATGTCAGAGATTCTTTATAAGCTGTAAGAAAAATCAATATAAATGCAAAAACAACTTGGTTCATAAATGTAAAAACAACCAGGTATAGTATGCTCTGAAATGACACACAAATCACACAAAATAAACACCTAATGACATTGTACTTGTAAATAAGCTGATTCACATAATCACAAATAATGCAGAGAAAAACGTAATTTTTTTTTACATGGGCACTAGAGATGAGCGAATTTACAGTAAATTCGATTTGTCACAAACTTCTCGGCTCGGCAGTTGATGGCTTATCCTGCATGAATGAGTTCAGCCTTCAGGTGCTCCGGTGGGCTGGAAAAGGTGGATACATTCCTAGGAAAGAGTCTCCTAGGACTGTATCCACCTTTTCCAGCCCACCGGAGCACCTGAAGGCTGAACTAATTTATGCAGGATAAGTCATCAACTGCCGAGCCGAGAAGTTCGTGACGAATCAAATTTACTGTAAATTCGCTCATCTCTAAGGGGCACAAAGATTATCTGAAAGTCTGTGTAAGTGGCTATGGAGAAAAGGTACCTTTATGCTCACGTTAGTTCTAAATTTATAAAGGTTTGCATTCCTGTTCTGCCCCATTTTACTATTGTTTAGTGGTTACCCAAGAAATTCTTGACAACTGAAACATAATTGCATCAGACAGAAACTTTAAGATCATTTAGAACTTTTGAAAAATTCCAGAAGAAGGTCAGCATCCATAAAATACATTAAAATCATTCAAATATAGCCATATCTAATAGAAAAAAGATGTGTCCCAATATGTCCCAATATTCTTGCATTGCATTTTGCACTCCCAGAGAAAGGATATATAGAAACTTGTATTATGATATTGTGCAAATGTTATGGAGGAGGACAAAGAACCATACTTCTGCTGTTTTTGAAACATTGAAAGAACTGTTTTTGTTTTTTTCCCTTGACAGAAAATGTTATTCGTGAAAACCAGTGGGGTGGAGTGGACATCCGAAGAGGTGGGGACCCAGTTCTCAGAAGTAACCTTATATGCTGTGGCTATTCTGACGGAGTGGTGGTGGGAGAGCGAGGCAAAGGACTTATTGAAGGAAACACCATATATGGTAAATAATAATGCGTTTCAGATTATGTAAAATGCATATAACATTGAGCACCATGTATCTAGTTTTGCATTCATCAAAAAATCCAGTTTGCAGTAGTTGCAGCTTTTCTGACAATTGGTATTTTAGCTGTAGGTTTATGAATATATTATGGGTTGGGGGGAGGCGATGGGTACGGATTTTCTTTGAAGAAATGCAGTTGTGCATGGAGACTTATTTTCTGGCAGTACTCCATAGGAAAAAATAATGCAATTTTTTGCCTCCTCAAATAGAAAAACAGACCTTATTTCTTCCAAAAACAGCGTCTGTCCCCAGGTTGGGTGTGGTATTACATCTTGGCTCCATTCACTTCAATGGAACTGAGCTGCAGAACCACACCCAACCTGAAGACAGACAGGAAGCTGTTCTTGAAAGAAATTGGCTCTGTTTTCTATTCCTGGATAACCTTTTTAAAAATGAAGAAAATGATAAATACATACGATTCATGATCTTATCGCCATCCCACATGTAGTTGGGTTCAGATCAGGCTGTTGTTTCAGTCAACCTAATAAAACAACCATACAGCAGCTCACTGTTTCCACACCAAATATTTTTTTTAAAGTTTGAAATATGTGCCGGATAATTGTTCTGCAGCATGAAGTTTGCACCATCCATTTAATAAGCGCAGGTGATGGTGCAACATTGTAAAACAAAGTGGGAAGCTTTCTGGTCTATTATTTGTTCCCTCTGTCTGCCAGCATCAAATCCGCTTCATACTTTTATGTTCTATCTTCCTCCCTTGACAGAAAATATCAAACATTCATTGTCATGTGTTGTCTTCATTTATTCAGACTGAGTCATTTTTTTATTGTTGAAAATGACACTGTTACTTATCATGTACTGCCACCAGCTCAGGAGCTTTTAGGTGTCTATTTCTCAAAGTGTAAACTCTGATGCACTTTGGCTCTTAAAGTGGTATTCTGGGGAGTACATTTTATGTGTATTTGTGGTAAAAAAGAAACAAAAGTCACATGTGCCATCATTGCTCAACTGCCAATGCAGCTGTTCTGCCAGAGTCCTGGTCACTCTGCGCAGCTCTTCCGGAGTTGGGGTCACCTCATGGAATTGGCTGGTCAGGCAATCGGTGGTTGAGATGGGACACCATGGTTTATTGGGCAGTTCTTTGTCACACCATCCCCGGAAGTGCTGTGCAGAGGGTCCAGTGCCATGCCAGAATGGCGGCATCGTATAAAAGCATTCTCATTATGGTGGGCTTACATTTTATTACTTGCAGCCCACTTTGAGACTGGAGTCCTGTTTATAAGTCCTCCCCACCCACCAGCCATAGATTGATAGATTTTTCCTTCCTACAGTAATAGGGAGAAAGCTGACAATTAGCCCCAATAGGTGGGGGAGGAAGGGGCAACAGTTCATAGTTATGGTGATCTCCGTGCTCCCAGTGCACACAATAATCCTATGCATTAAGCAATTAATAAAATATAAGTTTACAAAAATTAAGACATTTTTACATGTAAGTGTTACATAGTTGAGATAAGTGGTCCTGTCACTACTACATGTTGTTTTTTGTGGACAGCACCTTCACATGTTTTGGATGTTTTGCAATTTTATTGTGATCTTCGAACCCCAGGGCAAAACGCTAGGGCAAACTACCAGCCTGACCACCTCTTCTGGAGTGGCGTGTTGGTCTGTAACCTAGGCAGCAAGCGGTCAATAAGGGGAGGAAAGGAAGAGGAATATCAGGAGGAGGCACAAATGAAATTATTTTCAAAAATATTTATCTTGACATGCCCTACAGGTTTAAATACATTAGTTGAGAAGGGAATACACCTTGAGGGTGCGTTCACATGTGTGTATTTTCTGCTGCAGGTGTGCTTCAGCAGATTTTGGCTGCAAATATCTTTCCTGCTTGACACATTATACACTAATGTACAAATGTTTGGGATGTTTTGAAAAATTGATAGTTTTATCAAAAATCCAATTAAGGGTACATTCACACCAGCATATTTTTGCTGCAGATTCTGCTGCCCATTGACCAGAGTAGAAGCAAATCCACACAGCAAACCTCTCCTGCTCTGGACAGATCCTGACACAGACGTGTCAGCAGAGAGCATTGTTTTCAGACTGGAAAGAACTACACAACTTCCTCTGTATTATACAGCACCTGATAAGTACTGGAAGGATTAAGATTTTTAAATAGAAGTAATTTACAAATCTGTTTCACTTTATGGCACCAGTTGATTTAAAAACATTTGTTTCCCACCAGAGTACCACCATTATTGATGACAGATTTACTGGCATATAGTGGCCCAATTCATCCCTACTACCTTTTTTTGTAAATAGGCACAACATTTCCTAGTTTCCAATTTTCTGGGACTACTTCTTTTAGCGGTAATTAAATATGTTAACTGATTTTCTAGCTCACTGCTAAGCTCTTTTAATAGGAGTGTATCCCATCAGGCCCTTTTTTTACTTTAGACAGCTGATGTGAAGACACATGCATCATATAATTCATTAGTTTTCCTCCCTAAATGAGGTCATTTTCGGTCAAGTTTTTAAAAATGCAGTTGTGATATTTCATTCACTATTTTCATCGTACCCTGTCTATACTTTGAAGCACTACTCTTTAGCCGTCCTGCAGAGGAAATACAAATATTTACAAATTAAGAGAGCAAGTACTTAAAGAGGACCTGTGTTCAATCTGAAAAAAGAACGAGTGACTGTAAGTTTTGTATAGCTTGGGGGGGGGGGGGGGTGTATGACCACATACGTTTTTGTGGCATGTTGATCAGCACCCTTGTTTCTGAATTATTGGGCTCTGCAGCTCTATCGATTCAGATAATCTGCCAGAGGGGCGGTAACCATGATTATAAGGGCTGTGTTCGGTGCAGTGACTGTTACAGGATCTGGGGAACATCTCTCTGCACCAGAGAATAAAAGCATTTTTCTACGTAATGGAAGCACAGACAGATAAATGAAAAGTAACACTGTGTGTGGACAGCTCTCTCCCTCGTGTTTCCAGCACCAGTGCACGGGCTAGCCGGAAGCGTCCCTGGACCGGATCAACGACACAACATAGGAATGTCCAGCGCCAAATGCAATAAAACGACAGGTATTTTATTGTAGGATCAGCGGATACAAACTTGCATCAGGCAGGAGCCAACGCGTTTCGGACCCTTACAGGTCCTTAGTCATGGCATAACACACAGGATAAAATCCAAACTTTCTTAGGAACATCACATGTATCATGACATCACACTTAATAAAGACATGTGAAAAACATGGATGTGTATGTATACATGAATTCAGGCAGAAAAAACCTACACAAAATTTGAATGCAATTATATAATAAATGAAAAGTACCACGTCTCCTCGTCCTAACAGCTATCTAGCAGTGTCAGCAGTTTGACAGATTCCCTCTTTAAACATTCTTTTTTTTTCCCTAACAGAATATTGAAAAAATAGTTGTGTACAAGCTTCTCACTATCAGTTGTCCCCTGCTACAGCTGTAAAACGGACCATAAATATAACATAAATATGTGAACAATTATTAATAATGGTTAACGACATTATCTGTGGTACAAAAATGGCTCTGACCAATGAAAATGTCATTGCATGTTCCCATAATATTGCCTCACTACAGACATAATTTTCTCAATAATAGTATAGTAAATGTGTTTATTTTCCTATTTAGCCTTGGAGCTTATTCTCGGTTCAGCACCTCTTCTAGTAAAGGACATCCTAGCAGTTTATTTTTAGCAGATCAATAGATTTGTCTTAGAGGCTGTATTGTTTACTATGGATAGACTAAGCAGAGAGGGATTCCAAGAGGGAGACATCTGCCCATTATGTGCAGCAGTTCTCTGGTCTCCTATTGTTTATAATATGCCTGAGAATATAAACCTTGTAAATATTAACAGAATAATATTATGTGTCAACACAGTTGGCGCTAAAGAAAGCAAGAGTCAGCCCTTTAGGGCACATGGGCAAAAACCTGCCCAGCAGTCTTCTCTGAGCCACAGTCAGCATGCGGGTCCTGTCCTAAAGCTCCTATTGATTTCATGCAGAAGAGCTAGACAAAAAAGGGACTTTAGTTCTCTAAATGCACTGACAGGTTTTTTTTTTTGTTTTTTTTTAGGTAAAATCACATGTTTTTTGGCATGACAATTGGCACAGTTTCTGTGTTAAAAAAACAAAAACAACAAACCAAATAAAAGCAAAAAAAAAAAAAGCATTGTTAATGTCCATGTGAACGTACCCTTTGAATATTTTCAGGAAGAACTACCGTATATACTCGAGTATAAGCCGACCCGAGTATAAGCCGAGACCCCTAATTTCAACCCAAAATCCCAGGAAAAGTTATTGACTCGAGTATAAGCCTAGGGTGGGAAATACCTCATCCCCCCCTGTCATCATCCAGACCCGTCATTAACATCCTCATCATCATCCCCTTGTCATCATCCCACACATCCCCCCTTCATCATCCCCTTATCATCCCACACATCCCCCCTTCATCATCCCCTTATCATCCCACACATCCCCCCTTCATCATCCCCTTGTCATCATCCCACACATCCCCCCTTCATCATCCCCTTATCATCCCGCACATCCCCCCTTCATCATCCCCTTATCATCCCGCACATCCCCCCTTCATCATCCCCTTGTCATCATCCCACACATCCCCCTTCATCATCCCCTTGTAATCATCCCACACCCCCCTTCATCATCCCCACACCCCCCCTTCATCATCCTCTTCTCATCATTCGCCCTCAGTGGTCTTCAACCTGCGGACCTCCAGAGGTTTCAAAACTACAACTCCCAGCAAGCCCGGGCAGCCATCGGCTGTCCGGGCTTGCTGGGAGTTGTAGTTTTGAAACCTCCGGAGGTCCGCAGGTTGAAGACCACTGCGGCCTTCAACATCATCCAGCCCCCTCTCACCCCCCTTTAGTTCTGAGTACTCACCTCCGCTCGGCGCTGGTCCGGTCCTGCAGGGCTGTCCGGAGAGGAGGTGGTCCGGTGAGGAGGTGGTCCGGGCTGCTATCTTCACCGGGGGCGCCTCTTCTCAACGCTTCCGGCCCGGAATAGAGGCGTTGCCTTGACAACGACGCAGAAGTACGTTGGCAATGAACGCACCTCTGCGTCGTTGTCACGGCAACGTGACTATTCTGAGGCCGGGCCCGAAGCGCTTAGAAGAGGCGCCCCCGGTGAAGATAGCAGCCCGGAACCACTATCCCAGCCGATGGCTGCCCGGGCTTGCTGGGAGATGTAGTTTTGAAACCTCTGGAAGTCCGCAGGTTGAAGACCACTGCGGGTGGGGGAGTTCACTCGAGTATAAGCCGAGGGGGGTGTTTTCAGCACGAAAAATCGTGCTGAAAAACTCGGCTTATACTCGAGTATATACGGTACTTATTCTTTTTGTGACAAAGCACTGCAGCCAGATGTTTGCTGAAGGTCAATAGGGACCTATAATAGGCACTACAGTGCTTGTGGTTTTTTCTTCTTCAGTGGGGAGGTTTCGAAATGCAGCATTTTATTTCAGGAAAATAAATGCTTAACAAATGCAGTTTTTTTAATATAAATACACCACAAAAACTATATTTCAGCTGCAGTTTGTGACCAGCACTCCTACTGAGAAGCTGAGAATAATGAAGCTGGAGACGTTCTCCTCAGCCAGCTACGCTTTGTCTAGACAGTGATTGTATTATGTTGTCCTCTGTCACACTGAGCGAGCCTTATTGTAGCAGATGAACAAACATCACATGCTGCTGAATGATAGTCACAGTATATTTCCTGGATGATCAGAACACGGTTAAGCGTTTAGTGTGTACTAATACAGAATGTTCAGTTTCATGTACTGGAGTGGCAGTAGTTTAGGAAAACACAGATGCATTGTTCAGCCACTGTATTTCCAGACCTCCCATTACCAAAATACAAGTACCTTAAAGAGTATAATTTAGTAACAGTAAAGTAAAGCCAGAAAAGTATTATTTTAGTGGGTAAAACAATAGCTACAAATAGAGAAAAGGTGGTTATGAAAGTGGTAGTGAGCCTTAGGCTGGGTTCACGCTGCAGAATTTCTGGGCAGAATTTCTGCCGGAGATCGAGCCGGCGGTCCTAGGACCGAGCAGACTGCATTGCTGTCCCCATAGACTGCAATGCATTTCTGGGTGGATCTTTTGAGAGATCTGCTCAGAAATGCATTGCCATCTATAGGGATGGCAATATAGTCCACGTGGTCCTAGTGCCGCCGGCTCGATCTCCAGCAGAAATTCTGCCCAGAGATTCCGCAGTGTGAACCTAGCCTTAGAGTTGTCTTTTCAAACAGTATCAAGCTAAAAAAAAACTGCTATTTTGGCAGCCCTGTCAATCTAGTAGGATTACCATTGTAACATAACATTTTAATGTACTGGAACATCTGAGGCTGAGCGATAAAATGTATTGTACAACATTTATTATAAGTTTTGAAGTCTGATAATTTTATAAATATTCTGTATATACAGAATAACTTTTATTACTGCCCTCTCTGGAACCAAACTTGTATTTCACACATCTAGGGAGATTTCTTGTCACAGCCTAGATCGGAAGTAACGAAAGTTTAAATAGACATAAATACATGAACATGGATGTTACAAAGGGTTATAGTTGTGCGTTTGGATGAGAAAATGTTTCTAGTATCCACAACTGAATCCTGTTGTAACCATTGTGGCTTTATGATATACTTGTAAAATGTATCTTATGGGTCAGAACTAGAGATGAGCGAACTTACAGTAAATTCGATTCGACACGAACTTCTCGGCTCGGCAGTTGATGACTTTTCCTGCATAAATGAGTTCAGCTTTCAGGTGCTCCGATGGTCTGGAAAAGGTGGATAAAGTCCAAGGAGACTCTTTCCTAGGACTGTATCCACCTTTTCCAGCCCACCGGAGCACCTGAAGGCTGAACTAATTTACGCAGGATAAGTCATCAACTGCCGAGCCGAGAAGTTCGTGACGAATCGAATTTACTGTAAGTTCGCTCATCTCTAGTCAGAATATTTATGAAAAGGAGTTACATGTTTGGTACTTTAGCAAATTTCTTTTTGGGGTAATCTACAAAAAAAATAGGAAATTCATCTTCATGTGATCATGACAAACTGAGCCTCTTACCTCCCTATTGACCATGACTACTAAGGTGTTAAAAGACTGGTAATAGAGTTGTTCCCAATCTACAGCAGAAGTTCAGCTATGCGATCACCACATAACCATAACTGAGATCTGATGGTACTGCCCAGTGTACTTACGATATATCCATCACACAGCATTAAGCACTCGCCTGTGACTGACATGAAAGGTTAAAGAAGTAAAGCTTCAAGCAATTGTGTTCTGTTGTGCAGTTGATCACGTTAGTTGTGAACTATTAGGAAGCGTGGTTACACACTTGTGTTCATCTGTTTCTAGGTAATAAAGGCTGTGGAGTGTGGATCATGTCCTCAAGCCTTCCGCACATTACTAGCAACCAGATTGGTCACAATAGCATCTATGGAGTAGCTGTTTTCTGTCGGAAAGATGATGCCAGTGACTATGTTGCTAACCAGGCCGGTAACGAAAATTTTAATGACGAAGGAGAAGCAGCCAGTTGGGAGAATGATTTAGATAGTGAAGATGATCGCTTCTCATCACGGAGGCCGATAAATGTAGCACTTATTGAGTCCAACAGTATTAACCATAATGGAGGTAAGGTGGACCGAGGTAGAAAGTTCTTGTACCTCTTTTTCAGTTATTTTCTGCTGTACTGGAATTCGCTGCATGGAAATGAGGCAAGTTCTACATGCACAGATTTTTTATATTCTACATGACTATTAGCACTTGCTGATTCTACAGAAGTTTACATTAAAGTATAACTGTCATTTCAGACAACCTTACATAAATCACAGGAATATAAGACACTGTAATATATCCTATCAGAGAAATGCTGTATGTTCTTTCTGCATTTACAAGGCTTTATCATCCCCCCCCTTCATCATCACCGCCTGTCAATCCCTTCATCAGTGGTCTTCAACCTGCGGACCTCCAGATGTTACAAAACTACAACTCCCAGCATGCCCGGACAGCCATCGGCTGTCCGGGCATGCTGGGAGTTGTAGTTTTGAAACCTCTGGAGGTCCGCAGGTTGAAGACCACTGCGGCCTTCGTAATCATCCAGCCCCTCCTTTTGTTTTGTACTCACCTCCCTCGGCGGGAAGTTAGGGTGAGCTGATCCGGGCCCGCAATGACTAACCCTCCCCACCGGATGGTCCTTGCAGCATAGATGGCCCAGACCAGCTCACCCTTCCTTCCCGCCGAGGGGAGGTGAGTACAAAACAAAAGCGCGAAGGGGGGGGGGGGGGGAATGGATGATGACGAAGGCCGCAGTGGTCTTCAACCCTCGGACCGCCAGAGGTTTCAAAACTACAACACCCAGCACTACAACAATGAAAGTAATTAAATGGAATAGATTAACAGGACAGGCCCAAAAGCCTACACACTTTAAGGGGTTGTCCCGGGATTTTGCATTAAAAATTTTAAAGGGGTATTCCGCCCAAAGACATCTTATCTTAGGGGATAAGCTGTCTAATCGCAAGGATCCCGCCACTGGGACCCCTCACCCATGCCTAAGCTGGTTATTAAGCTCTAAACAGAGAGAGACAATGACAAATAAATAGAATTGAAATAAATAGTGTTTAAAAGTAACCTTTGACCTTCATATTGTCAGAAAGACAGCCCTCAGTACCTATATCCCAGCCGATGGTACAAACTTTTATCAGCTCTTTCATATGCAAATTAAATGTATCCAGTCATGGAGGGGGGATATGCAGATGCTCAGAATCATGATGGTGACATCTCGGAGAGATTTGGCAGGGTTTAGGATGACCTTCCCAGTACTTAAGGACATCACTCAAGCCTATCTGGATATATCTACCTGGATACATCTAATTTGCATACAACAAGAACGCCATTCTGGACTACATGAATAAAGCACTTGCCAAGAGTTGTAAAGAGTTCATCATTGGGTAATATGACTTGCCTGAATTTTAACTGTGTTTCCTTTTTTTGTTGCAGCTGCTGGGCTGTACATTAAGAGCAGTGAAGCACTCAATATTATAGCTAATGCCATACATGCCAACCATGACAGCGGAGTGGCTGTATTTCAGAGCACTCAGCTTGTACGCATTGGAAATAACAGCATCTCCTGTAACAGACTAAGCGGTGTCCACGTGGAAACAGGCTGCAGAGTGGAGTTACGGGGAAATGGCATCTATGACAACAGAAGTCACGGCATTATCTCCAAGGGAGATGGGACCATCGTAGAGAATGATATTATAGGAAACCGTGGTTGTGGGCTACAGCTGGTACAGACTGCTGACATGAAGGTATATTTCACTGAGACGCAGTTAAAGGGAACCGGTCAGTAGAGTCAATGGGGGAGATTTATCAAAACGTGTGCAGAGGAAAAGTTGCCCATAGCAACCAATCAGATTGCTTCTTTCAGTTTTAACAAGGCCTCTGCAAAATGAAAGAAGTGATCTGATTGGTTGTTATGGGCAACTGGGCATTTTTTCCTCTGCACAGGTTTTAATAAATCTCCCCAAATGTACCTAAACCACAGGCAGCATGAAATCCTAATAGTAAAACTCATCTGGCTGCTAGGCTTTAGAGAAAACATAGTTAAAAAAAAACTGGGAAGAGTTTCCACCCTTGTTTGACTAGTCTCTCGCTATAGGGGATGCAAGTTTTACCTGATGCTTCAGATGTAGACAGCAGCCACATTCAGTGTCTGGATGCTGCACAATTCACATGGCTGCAACGAGAAACGCTAGTAGAATAAAAAACTAAAACCTTTCTTTATATTCAGACATTAATGTGCAAATAACTCATCTAAGGTACAGACCATGTTTGAGCTCTAACTATGGTGTATATGTGGGGAATTCTTCTGATGTATCTATCTAATTCATTATTTTACCATATGTTTGAGTGGTAGGTGTGTCTACACTTTTCAGTACAACTGTATATGCTGACAAGTACCGAAATATTACCTGCATGTGTTTGTTTGTTTTTTGGGGTGGGGGTTCAAAGGAATACAATAGCAGCTGTATAGCTGAAACCTATTCATTGGGACTGTCTTAAATGCCCAATACAGTCTGTACCTTAGGACAGGTGCTTTGTCTGCCCCTCAGTTTCCTAAACTGGGACATATGTGGATGCTACGGGTATGGTGAACCATGATTTAGAAGCACTTTTGTGGACTTAAAGGGGTACTCCAGTGGAAAACTTTTTTTTTTTTTTTTTTTTTTTTTTTTAAATCCGCTGGTGCCAGAAACTTAAACAGATTTGTAAATTACTTCTATTAAAAAAAAAATCTTAATCGTTCCAGTACTTATTAGCTGCTGAATACTACAGAGGAAATTATTTTCTTTTTGGAACACAGAGCTATTCTGATATCATGAGCACAGTGCTCTCTGCTGACATCTCTGTCCATTTTAAGAACTGTCCAGAGTAGGAGAAAATCCCCATAGCAAACATATGCTGCTCTGGACAGTTCCTAAAATGGACAGAGATGTCAGCAGAGAGCACTGTGCTCGTGATGTCAGCAGAGAGCACTGTGTTCCAAAAAGAAAAGAATTTCCTCTGTAGTATTCAGCAGCTAATAAGTACTGGAATGATTAAGATTTTTTTTAAATAGAAGTAATTTACAAATCTGTTTAACTTTCTGGCACCAGTGGATTTATAAAAAAAAAAAAAAAAAAAAAAAAGTTTTCCAACGGAGTACCCTTTAATAAAAGAAACCCTTCTGTCTGGTCTTACAGCATACTATCCGGGATAGTATATTGAATCTGCTGCAGCCAGACTGGTAAGTCACATACATACCAAATGTAGGAGCAGATTATGCAGTTTTCATATATATTTTCTTGCAGTTTTTGAATATTAATGCAAAACACCTAAAAAATGCCAACAGTGTATTACAATTTTGACTCTATATTTAGGTGACCAGGAATAGGATTCAGTCTCTTCATGGCTACGGCATTGCTCTTCTAGATCAAACCAAAAGCCTTGTACAGGAAAACCTCATATTTCAAGGAAAATCAGGACAAAACATATTGCAACAGGTGTCTAACAATGAAGACTGCATCGTCCAGCATAACAAACTGCTCACCTACAAGAAAAAGTAGGTATTCACATGCCTGAAGCTGTAATGTTAGTCTATAATTTTTTGGTACATTGGGGGACATTTATTATTGGCTTTACACTACTTCAATATTCTAAATGTCCCTGAAATTTTTGCGCAATTGCATTTTTTTTTCTCAACAATTTTCGGTAGAACATCTTTCAAAGTTGTCTACTGTTTGGTGCACTGTACCTCACTTTATGCAGTGGAGCTGTATTTATTATTTGCGCAAATACATTTAGAAGTGTTTTTTTGTGCAAAGCCTACCTTTTTTGTGCAAATCTATACTATCTAAGAGGACACATACAAAAGTGTCAGATGTTAAAGCACAAAGCTTAAAGGGTTACTCCCCCAAGACATCTTATCCCCTATCCAAAGGAGGACCGCTAGGGATCCCCGCAATCTAGCATGCAGCACCCACCTGTAAGTACTGCCGGAAGAGCTGGCGGTTCGCAGTCTTTTGCCTCCCGACCACGGGGACGGATTATCGTGATGTCATGCCTCCTCCCATAGACTTATATTGAGGGGGCGGGGCATGACGGCACGAGGGGGCAGAGTCATGATGTCACGATAATCCGTCCCTGTGGTCGGGAGGCAAAAGACTGCGAACCTCCAGCGCTTCCGGCAGTACTTACAGGTGGGTGCTGCATGCTAGATTGCGAGGGTCCCCAGCGGCGGGACCCCCGCGATCAGACATCTTATCACATGTCTTGGGGCCGGAGCACCCCTTTAAACCTCTCTATGCAGACCACTGGTTTCTATAGTTGAGTAAAATTGATCAAGTCCTATGCTCTTTTTGAGCAACTGTGCAAACAATACACAAAGAAAACGGGTAAAATCGAATCTACCTTACACCAACATTGATAACTGTCCCCTATAGTGTATATTAACCAAAAGCTGCTGTGACCCCACTATTCTTTAGAGTGGAAGGGGCTGTATTACTAGTTTCACACTTTCCCCTGCACTGCAATACCTCCAGCCCAATCCTGAAAGGACTGAATCATGGGTGTTTTAGAGGTCACACTCTCCCTGATGATGTTATAGCATTATCCTTAAAGGGAGTAACTCCAGTACTAGTACACCTCTTGTATTCAGTATGGTTCAAGGCAAATGTACAGTTTGTGAATAATTGTGGTTCAATTACTAAGTACTTTCTTCTTGCAGGCCAGATGTTACATGGAAGTTAGAAAATCCACCTCCAAGGCCATATATTGAAGGATGTACAAGAGGCGTCTCCAGCACTCAGAGTAGTCAGAGGGTTGCTACTGTCACAACCAGGATTGCAGCAAGAGTAGAAGGGCGCTGTCACAATAATGGCAGCATCTTCTGTACTATCCTTTGACTAGAAGATACTAATGTTTCATTTCACTGACCACTGGAACTGCTTACATCATTATTATTACGTCAGTTACTTAACATCTGGACAATCTACTAGTTGGAAGAGATGAGGTCCTACCAAAGTACATCCTTATGTGTGTTAGATGCAGCACTCCTCCATTTCCATGCTAGTTACTGGCTGCATTATTTACCTGGAGGCTTTAATAATAAGTTCTATGATCTGCTCAACAGCAACAGATATGGCACTTTACCTGCTTCATAAGCCAAGATCAGCTAAATTTGAATCCAACATATTTATTATGGACCATTTGTAGAGTGAACATAAATAGCACATAACATTGTGGTGTCAGGTGTCCATTGGCTTTTGCTTTGCAGACATATAGCAGATGCACAGACATGTATTTCACTTTAGATGTGCTAACCTTGCTTTTTGTCAGATGTCAATCACTCACTATGTTAACCCTAAATATAACTAGTGTTATAGTTTACATGTATGCTAGATTACAGAGACCACTTATTTACAGGACGTTTAATCACGAACACTTGCTGAATATCTCAGTTGATAATTAATACTTGGGCAGAAAATATTATTAATCGCAGGGTCATACACGTGCCATACAGAGTTAGATTTTATTGTTTTTGTATTATACTTTTTGGGGTTAAAATATAAAGTCTTTTTACAGTTTCATTTTGTTGGTACTGTTATTTAAATAGCATGAAGATGCATGGAATGAGGCCTTTCACAGGAGTGTACCACTGATATATTTAAGGTATGACATTTCATTCAGTTAGGTACTATTCAATCTTCTATGCCTTACATATTGAGATCATGTTTGTCAACCAAGTCTGCAAATAAAATATACTAAGGGCAGACAATTATGTCTAGAAGTAATAGTAAATCATGATGCTACAGCACTTTAACAACCTTATTTCTCATAATCCATAAGAGAAGAAACTCCAGCGCAGTGTGATTTTACCACACAACTTGCTTCTTTATTTATTCACCATTAAAACTATCAACACATGGAACACACAGTGTATCTGACGCATTTCAAGATTAACAAAATGTAATGAATGTAAGGCTAGGGCTACACTTTCACAAAAAGTGTAGCCCTAGCTTTATATTCATAATATGACTAAAAATCATTTAGGTAAAAGATGGGCATCTCCTTAAAACCTGAATACTAGCTTGGTACGTACAATTTGTTTGTTTTATAGCAGTTTTATTGAATACAAAGCCAGGAACAGACCATATGACATGTATAAAGGAAAGACTGGGACTTCCCCTCTTCTTAAATCTACTCCTGGCTTTGTATTCAATTATTGCAATTAAAAACCTGAATGTGTGAACTGATCCTAAAATAGACAGCAGTATGAGCTGTATAAATTGTCTAATCAGGTAGCTGAGCTATCTGTTAGGTTGCCTAAACATGTATCAGTTCTGTCCCAGTTATTGCTGCACAACACAAACTGCATGTGGTTCCCGCCAATTGCTGCCTTTTTCTCTGAAGGAGAGTAAATAGGTATGTCCACTCTAGAGTTCCTACAGACTGATGCCTTTTATATTCCAGGTTTCCACCTGGTGTGATGGGATAAATACGGTCTTTTCATTAAAGGAGAACTCCAGCAAAAGTTAACTTATCCTCTTTCTCTGGGATGGGACCCCGGCTCTCCCAGTGTAGAGTGTGTGTGTCATCTACCGGTGGACGGCACGCGCTTCATTCATTTCTATGAGTGCCGATGATGCCCAAGAGCTGTACTCAATTATTTTCGACGCTCCTGCAGCACAAGGTCCTCAGTGAGCTCCGGGTCCGGTCCCAGTGGTCGGACCCACTTCGATCAGTTACTTTTCCCCTATCCTGTGGATAGGGGATAAGTTAATTCTTGACGAAATTCTATTTAACGCCGCTATGCATGTGCAGGACCTCCCTATTCTATGGACAATGCATGTTCCTTGTCATAATGCTGTGGTGAATGCGCAGTCCTCTTGCTGATCTTGTGGGACACCGGTCTTTGTGACGCAATAAATCTAAGCAAACTATTCAATACACAGTGCTCTTCAACATAACAGTCTGAATGTAGAGATGAGCTATTTCCCATTGTGGACAAAGGTGACCATACATACAATGCATTTGGAAAGTCTGCAACTCTCTCACTTCTCATTTTGTTATGTTGAGGCCTTGTGCTCAAATAATAAAAAAATGATAAAGTGAAAACAGAATGACATTTTTTCTGATTTATTAAAAAGGGAAAACTAAATTAAACTAAAAACTAAATTTTAATTGAACCCAATCGAACATCTCTGGAAAAACCTAAAATGTCTGTCCACTGACTATCCCCTCCCAACCTGACAGAGCTTGAGAAAATCTGCAGAAAAGAACAGAAAGTCCCCAAATCGAGGTGTACTGACCTTGTGACATCATACACAAGAAGACTGGAGGCTGTAATCGCTGACAAAGGTGCTTCAACTAAGTCCTGAGTAAAGGGTACATTTGCGAAATGTACCCTTTACTCAGTAATTTGCAAAAATTTCATTAGCTAAATCTTTATATAATGCAGAAAATATGTATATTCGTAATATACATTGGTTAAAAAAATTTATATTTTTGTCCCTGCAGCTATAGCCTGTGTGTCTCTATGAAGAGTCCAAATACAGGAAGTGTGGGTGGACAAGCAGGGCTCTGTGCACCGAGGACAAGCGGGGCTCTGTGCACTGAGGACAAGCGGGGCTCTGCACTGAGGACAAGCAGGGCACGCCCCAGCTCACACTGCAGGAGCCTGCACAGAGTCTTGCTTGTCCTGCCCTCACTTCCTGTATTTTGTTTCCTCATAAAGACAAACATGCAATAGCTGCAGGGACAGCATTTTGCCCTTGCCCTTGCCCCCCCCCCCCCCCCCCCCAAATACACATTTTTCAACCAATGTATATTACAAATATACATAATGATATTACCTACATTATATAAAAAGTTTTTGTCAACAACAGGTATACTTTAACATTTTGTTTGTTGGTGTGTTTAGTGCAGTTTAATGGGGAAGGACCTGCATTTTGGTGATTTTAGCACCAAGCCACAAATAACAAAATGTGGAAACGTGTCCTAAAGGAGTACTTTAGCTTAGGGCTTTTTTTGTGCCATCATCCCAGGGCTGCCAACATATAGAAAAATAAACTGGACTTACCTGCCGCCGCTCTCTCAGTGCGCTGGAATTGCCGCTTCAGTCCTCTGGTGCAGTCTTCTTCCTGGTTGCTGGTCGTCAATGTGACACACTGCTAATCAGCTTATAGCCAGCAGTGATGTCCCTTGTTGGCCAGCAATCAAATGAGGGGCAGTATGATGCATTGAACCCCAGCACTTCTTCCTGGTACCGGGACTCCATTCACACTGCTGCGCAGTGCATCACCAGCCAAGGCGAGTAATGTTAGATAAATTAGTTGCTTTTGCAGGACTGTCCACTGATTTTTAATATTTATTATTTTATTTTTTTTCCAATGGCAGATGTTAGGAGAAAGGATCAGCCAACTGGATTTCAGCATGCCCAATCCTTCCGTTTTCAAGAAAACCTGCCACTAGAGTTGCCAATTGGCTTATTCCCTCCTCCACAATGTAAACATGCATGGTTAGCAGAGAATACAGGTATAGGGTTTGTCAGCCAACAGCCACCTAAGGTGTATATATGTTGGGATAATCTTTCTAAACAACTGTGCCAAGCATTGCTCCTTTTAAGTTTATGTACCTGTCCCTTTATATAGCAGGCAGTTGCTAATATACACTTCTTTTCCACAGATGTGCAGCTGTGGTCTTATGAAGGCTAAAATGTAAAAGGCTAAATCTTTTCCTGGTTTATAGAACAACTTACATCAACCTTTTTAAAGAAGCACAAAAACATGAAAAAAAAACTGAAAAACTCAGCTATTCGTTCACGCCTTCTACTTCAACTAGTTTTGCGCCCAAAGTCTCCTTGTAACCCTTAGTGCCTTGTTCCTTGCACTTAGAGACGCTGTTCTTTTTTGTTGAAAAAGCAGATGTTACAGCAGATCAGTAGTATGTTTTTTTTTGTTTTAAATAAAAAATATAACTATTAAAACCAATAAAATTGTATCCTACTCACATGCAATTGTATTCTATTATGATGAGTGTATAAATATTGATTTTACATTGAATTTATAAACTAGCAGAGTATATTTCAAAGGAAAACAAAGTTACAGTCCTCATTTAGACCTTTTGGTCAGAGAGTCTCCAAATCTTAAAGGGGTACTCTGGTGAAAACATTTTTTCTTTTAAATCAACTGGGGGCAGAAAGTTAAACATATTTGTAAATTACTTCTATTAAAAAAATCTTAATCCTTCCTGTACTTATTAGCTGCTGAATACTACAGAGGATATTCTTATCTTTTTGGAATGCTCTCTGATGACATCATGAGCACAGTTCTCTCTGCTGACGTTATTATAATAATAATAATGCTTTATTTATTGTTGTCCTCAGTGGGATTTGAACCCAAGTCCCCAGCACTGCAAGGCAGCAGTGCTAACCACTGAGCCACCATGCTGCCCTTAGCATACATCTGCTATGCATGGTTGCTAAAATGGACAGAGATGTCAGCAGAGAGCACTGTGCTCGTGATGTCACCAGTGTTCCAAAAATAAAGTAATTTCCTCTGTAGCATTCAGCAGCTAATAAGTACTGGAAGGATTAAGATTTTTTATAGACGTAATTTACAAATATGTTTAACTTTCTGCCACCAGTTGATTTATTTTGTACCTCCATTGTTGTCTGTCCCTCTATCTTCACCATAACTAGTCAGATACTTTGCTACAGGATAAACTAGGAATGTTTTGAGCATTTAAACAAGCAACATCCATTTATTATGTTTACATACAGAAAACGTATGATGTGTGTGGATATCTCTGATATAAATTTGAGTAAGGAGCAAAACGATTGTAACCTGATTGTAATAGTTTACTGCATAGACATAGGTACCATACCCCACCCCTCAAGTGTTCAAAGGTATACCAAGAGGACAATTCATCAGATCCAGGAGTGTTTGCCAGTCTACCTGGCTACAGTTTACTACAGGAACAAACAAGAGGCACAAGAAGTTTTTAACTCAAGTGCATAATCTCCTGGGCAGAATGCAGTTTGAGGGTACGTTCACACAGCATATTCCCTGCTGTGAATTTAAAAGGGGCGGGCTATCCGCAGCAGATTTTCAACAGCAAATTCAGTGCAGTCGGCTTGGAGCATGGGCGGAGCTTCATGGCGGTGACATCACGCAGCTTCTCCCATGCTCCAAGTTGAGTAACACGATAACACCCAATGTTCCCAGGAATTCACCAGATAATCAACCAACACACAAACACTAGGAAAGACAGACAAGACGTACAAGGGGGAAAGGGAGGGGAAGGACTGAAGAACCCTTCATACAGTGGGAAGAACAAGTATTTGATACACTGCGGTTTTGCAGGTTTTCCTACTTACAAAACATGTAGAGGTCTGTAATTTCTATCATAGGTACTCTTCAACTGTAAGAGACAGAATCTAAAACAAAAATCCAGAAAATCACAGTTTGATTGTTAAAAATGTATTTGCATTTTATTGCATGACATAAGTATTTGATCACCTACCAACTTGTAAGTATTCCGTCTCTCACAGACCTGCTATTTTTTCTGTAAGAAGCCCTCCTGTTCTCCACTCATTACCTGTATTAACTGCACCTGTTTGAACTCGTTACCTGTATAAAAGACACCTGTCCACACACTCAATGAAACAGACTCCAAACTCTCCACAATGGCCAAGACCAAAGAGCAGTGTAAGGACATCAGGGATAAAATTGTAGACCTGCACCAAGCTAGGATGGGCTACAGGACAATAGGCAAGCAGCTTGGTGAGAAGGCAACAACCGTTGGCGCAATTATAAGAAAATGGAAGAAGTTCATGATGACAGTCAATCTCCCTCAGTCTGGGGCTCCATGGAAGATCTCACCTCATGGGGCATCCATGATCACAAGAAAGGTCAGGGATCAGTCTAGAACTACACGGCAGGACCTGGTCAATGACCTGAAGAGAGCAGGGACCACAGGGAGAGATTTATTAAAACCTGTGCAAAGGAAAAGTTGCCCATAGCAACCAATCAGATCGCTTCTTTCATTTTTAAAAGGGCCTGTACAAAATTAAAGAAGCAATCTGGTTGCTGTGGTCAACTTTTCCTCTGCACAGGTTTTGATAAATCTCCGCCAGTCTCCAAGAAAAGAAAAACATTAGTAACACACTACGCCATCAGTCCTGCAGTGCACGCAACATCCCCCTGTTCAAGTCAGCGCATGTGCAGGCCCATCTGAAGTTTGCCAATGACCATCTGGATGATCCAGAGGAGGAATGGGAGAAGGTCATGTGATCTGATGAGACATAAATTGAGCTTTTTGGTCAAAACTCCAATCGCAGTGTTTGGAGGAAGAAGAATGAGTACAATCCCAAGAACACCATCCCAACTGTGAAGCATGGAGGTGGAAACATCATTCTTTTAGGTTGTTTTTCTCAAAGGGGACAGGGCAACTGTACCGTATTGAGGGGAGGATGGATGGGGCCATGTACCGTGAGATCTTGGCCAAGAGCATTGAAGATGGGTCGTGGCAGGGTCTTCCAGCATGACAATGACCTGAAACTCACAGCCACGGCAACTAAGGAATGGCTCCATAAGAAAAGAAGCATCTTAAGGTCCTGGGGTGGCCTAGCCTGTCTCCAGACCTGAACCCAATAGAAAATATTTGGAGGGAGCTACAAATCCATATTGCCAAGCGCCAGCCCCGAAACCTGAAGGATCTGGAGTAGGCCTGTATGGAGGATTGGGCCAAAATCCCAACTCAATGGTCAAAAAAACAACAACTCAATGGTTTTAAATTGAACATATTTTCAGTCTTAGAAATTTCTACAACAAATCTGTCATGCGTAAATTCACCCCAAGGATTGTCAGTCTTTTTGTTCTGTACTTGTATTCAGGCTGTATTTACAGCTTGTGCTGCTCTAGGCACTAATACTCAATACACCCATTACAGCGAGCCAGATTTATCAGAATTTTCATGTAAATGTCATCTGCACAGCATAAAGTGCATGCACTGCATACGTAGTTTGTTGCACAGTGGAACTTACCCCCTACACACAGAAAGGGGTGAAATCAATCATGAATCCACAACATAAAGGGCCACTGAGGCTGTAAATATGCAGGTAAAATTCATAGTTCTCACCCATGTGGATTCAAAGGGGGAAGTTGATTGTTTGTCCAGGCTACTGCATGGCGGTAGCAGCCACAACAAAATTATATTTTTTTCAACTCATTTAAAGTGCTGTTCTCTGCAATGTTGCCCCAACACAGGCCCTCTGGTGTCAAGTGAAAAATACAGCCCTGCTTGTATTGATTAGTGTGCTTACCGCTTTCCCCTGCTTAGTCCGTTGCCGCTCCCCGCCTCAGTACTCTATGTATGCACATGGATAACCGATGAATTGAGACGGAAATCTCTGGGAGTGGTGAGTGCCATTGTTTCATTTCTACTTTTATTAATTTGGGTTGATGCTTTGCTTATATAGCCATGGTACATATGGTGTTTGGACATCTTACATATAGAGAGAGCATCTACTAGCAAAGAATGCATAGGGATCTATGTGTGCAGTGCTCCTTGGCTGTAGACATGCTCCAGATCAACCAGCAGTACATCTTGGGGATAATGGTTACAAGCTTTGTTCTTTTAGAGTACGTTCACAGATTTTCTGCTGCCGGTTTTCCTACCCCTGCTTCTGCAAAATATGCAAGGATGTACCCTAAAATGCCCCAAAAAAAAAAACAATAGCCGCACTGTTTTTTTTTTTTTGCATCAAAAACATCGGCTAGATGTTAGCAGGAAATAAATAAGGAAGTCTGCAATGCCAAACCTACTTTGCGTTTGGTATTTTTTCCATGCTCTTGTGTTTGGCAGTTTCCCACAATCACAGCATGTTGAGATTATGTCGCTGTATTTACCATTGGGAGGGGATTTTGTTTTGGTATATTTGCTGCCCAAAACACCAAGAGGCACTGAGTGGGCTCCCTGCATGTGACCCACGCAGTGAAAATATGCCACAAGGTAAAAAATAAATAAATAAAATTTGGCATTTCCACAAAAAAAAAAACCATTTTGTTTTTAATAAAACAAGACAACGATAAATGAAGAAAAATACAACGAAAGCATCTAATCTTAAATTGTTTTTTGATTGTCTAAACAGTTACCCCACTGATCAGACATTGATGGCCTATCCTGAGCAACAAGTTGAATAAGCACAATTCAGAACCAGTTAAAGGGTAGGGTGACACGTAAGGGATCCGCAGCGTATTTTACACCTGCGTGGTCTGCTTGTAGCATCAATCCACCACTATGAGCAGACACACAGGGACCTGCAAGTCGCGGCACATGCGCAGTTTACATAGACATCATGGCCGCTCTCGTCCTAGCTCAGGGACCAGGGTCCGTGAGTACATTGCTAAATGTGTCCAAAGTCTTCCATTGCTAGATGGAGGTAATTTTAGCAAGTAACAAAAAAAGGAAAACCAGAACTGTATATTAAACTAAGCTATGGAATCAAATATGGAAACTGATAAACTACCCTATAGGTGTTAGACCATATGGCAGGTTTAACGGATGCCTCAGGAAGTTCACATATGGACAGCGTTACTGCAGATTTTTCATGAAATTTTAGGCTTCACCAAACTTTGAGAGCATTTGTACCAAAGCAGAAGTAGACTGTCCACCTAATAACAAACCCATTGTGAATGATGTTACTATTTTAACACTTTGTTCCAATGTATTTACCCCTTAAGGACACACCCAATTTTTGTTTTTTCCTCCTTGCCTTCTAAAAACCATAACTTATATTTTCATCCATATGAGGGCTTGTTTTTTGCGCAACCAATTTTCCTTTGTAATGACAATCATTTTACCATACAATGTATGGCGCAACCAAAAAATTTGTGTGGGGGAAAAATTTTTTTTTTTCACACTGTACACTTTACAGTAAAAATGACATGTTTTCATTATTCTGTGGGTCAATACAATTAAAATGATACCCATGTTATACGGTTTTCTATTATTGTGCAGCTTTAAAAAAAATAAATAAATAAACCAGTTTGATAATTTGGACATTTACCAAATATAGTTAATTTTTATTTAAAAAGTTTTTACACTTTTTGGGATAAAATGGCAAAAAGGGGAAAGTTGCATTTTTATTGGGGTCGGGACTTTTAACTTTTTTTTTTTCTTCTCACACTTTTTATGTCCCCATAGAGGACTATTTATAGTCATGCCCTTAAATGTTGGCACCCCTGAAATGTTTCTAGAAAATTAAGTATTTCACACAGAAAAGGATTGCAGTAACACATGTTTTGCTATGCATATGTTTATTCCCTGTGTGTGTATTAGAACTAAACCAAAAAAAGGGAGGAAAAAAAGCTAATTGGACATAATGTCACACCAAACTCCAAAAATGGTCTGGACAAAATTATTGGCACCCTTTCAAAATTGTGGAAAAATAAGATTGTTTCAAGCATGTGATGCTCCTCACCTGGAGCAAGCAACAGGTGTGGGCAACATAAAAATCCCACCTGAAAGCAGATAAAAAGGAAAGTAGTTCACTTAGTCTTTGCATTGTGTGTATGTGTGCGCCAGACTAAGCATGGACAACAGAAAGAGGAGAACTGTCTGAGGACTTGAGAACCAAAATTGTGGAAAAATATCCACAATCTCAGAGTTACAAGTCCATCTCCAGAGATCTAGATTTGCCTTTCTCCACAGTGTGCAACATTATCAAGAAGTTTGCAACCCATGGCACTGTAGCTAATCTCCCTGGGCGTGGACGGAAGAGAAAAATTTATGAAAGGGTTCAACCCGGATAGTCTGGATGGTGGATAAGCAGCCCCAAACAAGTTCCAAAGATATTCAAGCTGTCCTGAAGGCTCAGGGAGCATCAGTATCAGCGCAAACTATCCGGCAACATTTAATTGAAATGAACCGCTATGGCAGGAGACCCAGGAGGACCCCACTGCAGACACAGACATAAAAGCAAGACTACATTTTGCCAAAATGAACTTGCGTAAGCCAACATCCTTCTGGGAAAACGTATTGTGGACAGATCAGACCAAAACAGAGCTTTTGGTAAACCACGTCATTCTACTGTTTACCGAAAACAGAATGAGGCCTACAAAGAAAAGAACACAGTTCCTACAGTGAAATATGGTGGAGGTTCAACTATGTTTTGGGGTTGTTTTGCTGCCTCTGGCACTGGGTGCCTTGAATGTGTGCAAGGCATCATGGAATCTGAGGATTACCAATGGATTTTGGGTCGCACTGTACAGCCCAGTGTCAGAAATCTGGGTTCGTGTCCGAGATCTTGGGTCTTCCGGCAGGACAATGACCCCAAACATATGTCAAAAAGCACCCAGAAATGGATGGCAACAAAGCACTGGCGAGTTCTGAAGTGGCCAGCAATGAGTCCAGGTCTAAATCCCATTGAACACCTGTGGAGAGATCTTAAAATTTCTGTTGGGAAAAGGCGCCCTTCCAATAAGAGCGACCTGGAGCAGTTTGCAAAGGAAGAGTGGTACAACATTCCGGCTGAGAGGTGTAAGAAGCTTATTGATGGTTATAGGAAGCGACCGATTTCAGTTATTTTTTTCCAAAGGGTGTGCAACCAAATATTAAGTTAAGGGTGCCAATAATTTTATCCAGACCATTTTTGGATTATTGGTGTGACATTATGTTCAAAATGCTTTTTTTCCTCCTTTTTTGGTTTAGTTCCAATATACACAAAGGGAATAAACGTGTGTATAGCAAAACATGTGTTCCTGCAATCCTCTTCTGAGAAATACTTAATTTTCTAGAAAAATTTCAGGGGAGCCAACATTTATGGCCCTGACTGTATAGCAATCATTAGATTGCATAATACTGAACAGTGCTATGTATAGGCATAGCACTGATCAGTATTATCGGTGATTTTCTTCTCAGGTCTGCTCGATCTCAGACTAGAGGAGAAAACCCTGGGATGACGGCCCGAGCAGGTAATGGGACTTCCAGCCGCCATGCTTGTCCACCCACACTTCCTGTATTTGGACTCCTCATAGAGACACACAGGCAGTAGCTGCAGGGACAAAAATATACATATTTTTTAACCAATGTACATTACAAATATACATATAATGGTATTATCTACATTATATAAAAAGTTTTTGTTGATGACAGGTACACTTTAATGGGGAAGAAAAAACAACAACTCAGTTTCAAGCTTAAAAAGGAATTTGACAGCTGGTTCACCCACATTAAACCCAATAGACTAGGTTATGGTGCGGTAAACCTGAGTAAAATGATAGATTACTTACAAAAAACAGTACAGCCGTTACAGGCTCTGTTGCTAGTATGCAAATATGTCCCTTAGCGCAATGGAGGTGGCAGACAACTTTTCCAAGCTTCCCTGCTTCTTTCCTCTCATACGCTGGCGCAGGCTCTCATGTCATGAGCACACGAGAGTGAAGATTTATACATATACAGAAGATGGCCGAGCAAGGAGGAAGCAGAGGCAGGTAAGTTTGGAAAGCTGGCTCTCACCTCCATTGCACAAAGGGACATATTTGCATACTCGCAACGGAGCCTATAACTCAGAAATGGCTGGACCGATGTTTGTAAGTAATAATCATTTCACTCAGGTTCACCATTACTATAACCCTGTGTATTGGGTTCAGTTCAGCTGAACTGTCAGTTTTCCTTTAACAACTTGAATTTTTTTTTATTTTCTCAAATGAAGTATCCGATTACACCCATGTTTTCCTTAAAGGGGTTATCCACCATAAGGTGATTTTAGTACGTACCTGGAAGGCAGTAATGGACATGCTTAGGAAGGATCTGCGCTTGTCTTGGGCTAAATGGTTATGTCATGAGATTACCTTAACACAATGGCTAGCTTTTTGTGAACTGGTATTTCCTGTTTCAGTTTTCTTCTTTTGCCTACAAATCCCATCATTCCATTTTCCTTCCTCCCACACATCAGCCACCCCACCCATTCAAACATAAATGAGCTGCATCCATTCAAAAGACCTGTGGTTTTCAATCAGGGTGCCTACAGCTGTTGCATTAGTTGCAGATTGATCTCTCTCCCACCAAGCGATCGCTCCACCCATTGAAGTCATTTTGTATGCTGGTAAAAATAAATATTGGGGTGAAAATCACATATGAATTGTGAGAGAACCGTCACACACAGGTACAGACACTATATCAGTGGTTCTTAACCTGGGTTTGATCAAACCCCAGGGGTTCGGTGAGTTAGTCCCGAGGGTTCGGTGGGGGAGGTCACAACAGGACAGGCAAACCAAGCAATTGCTTGGGGCCCCGAGCAGAGTCTGTGTTTGCCCGTTCTGTAGCGACGGGGCAATCCCCCCCCCCCCCCCCCCCCAACACTATTAACTCCCTGCGGCCCCGCGTTAAGTTTAAAAACGCAGGGCCGCTGGGACATAGCGCACGTCGGGACATCACTGACGTCCCGTGCGCGCGCCCATGAAAACGAAGGCGCCAAGGACCGAAGGATAGAGAAGGAGGAAGACGCGCGCTGGTCAGCTTGGTAAGTGACCAGCGGCACGTCATCTTCGGTGCTCCGACCACCGGTCCCGAGACCTACTGCTATAGCTGGAGCGGTGGTCGGAGCACTGAAGTGGGCAGTACACAGGCATACAGCCTCCAGCCATACACTTTATATGGCTGGAGGCTGTATGTCTGTGGTGGAACACTGCCTACATCAGTAGTCTTCAACCTGTTGACCTCCAGGTACTTGCCAAGGTAAAGCCGCGCATTTCTGAACTGGTCTCTGAAAGACAAGAGCAGAAGTCACACTGATTTGCAGTAAATATTCATTATGTTTTTGTGTGAAAATCATGTTTTCATGGTTTTGTTCTTTGTTCTTAATGGTTTTGTTCATTTTGTGCACCTATGTATAAATATATACTTAAATATATACCTCCTATATTTTGAATTTGAAAAAATCATATTTTATTTTCCCAATTAAGAGGGGTTCGGTGAATGCACATATGAAACTGGTGGGGTTCAGTACCTCCAACAAGGTTAAGAACCACTGCACTATATTATGAACTACACTAATTTTACAGCCCCTGTAGCATAGTAAAATAAAAAAATTCCTGGAATACCCCTTTAACCCCTTAAGGACGAAGCCCTTTTTCACCTTAAGGACTGAGCCCTTTTTCGCAATTCTGACCACCGTCGCTTTACGAATTAATAAACGCTTTTACCGAATATTCTGATTCTGAGTGTTTTTTTTTTCGTGACATTCTACTTTATTTTGGTGGTAAATTTTCAGCGTTAATTGCATCCTTTTTTGGTGAAAAATCCCAAAATGTCATGAAAATTTAGCATTTTTCTAAATTTGAAGCTCTCTACTTGTAAGGAAAATGGATATTCCAAATAAATTTTATTTTTATTCACAAATACAATATGTCCACTTTATGTTGGCATCATAAAATGGACATATTTTTGCTTTTGGAAAAAAAAATTAGAGAGCTTCAAAGTAGAGAAGCAATTTTAAAAAATGTCATGAAAATTGCAAAATCTGAAGGGACAGATGTTACAGAACTACAACTCCCAGCATGCCTGGGCAGTCTAGGCATGCTGAGAGTTGTAGTTTAGCAACATCTGGAGGGCTACCATTTGGGCACCACTGTAACAGTGGTCATCAAACTGTGACTCTCCAGATGTTGCAAAACTGCAACTCCCTTTGGCTGTCTGGGCATGCTGGGAGTTGCAGTTTGGCCTTCCTAGTGGTTGCCACAGTAAAGATCACTTTACTTTCACTTTTATCCCCCCCCCACCTATCCACCTGACCAATGGCAGGGGATAGGAGGAGATCGCAGCACTGCGACCTCGCTCCTACACCTCAGGATGATCGGGGCTGTCACTGACCGCTCCGATCATCCCTATTTTCCGGGTGATCGGGTCACCAGAGACCCGATCAGCCCGGAATAGCAGAAAATCGCATGTCTGAATTGACATGCGATTTTCTGCGATCGCCGACACGGGAGGGGGGTCTCAGGACGCCCCTGGGCGATGTGCCGGGATGCCTGCTGAATGATTTAAGCAGGCATCCCGGTTGGGTTCCAAACCGGCTAGCGGCGGGGACCGGAATTCCCACGGGCGTATGCATACGCCCCACGTCCTATAGGAAGATACTCCAACAATTTGGGGTGGCCAAAACAATTTTATTAGTGCCATCTGAGATGCCAGAAAAGTTCTTTGAGTATCAAGACACTACAAAGTTAAAGTAGTAGAGTAGAGTAGTTTGGTCTACTAAAGTAAATGATCCCACCATGGTTACAGTGAGGTAAAAGTCAGAATACATTTCTTTTATTATTCCAATGCAGTTTTCCAAGGGCCAACAAACCATCATCAGCACTTTGGCTATAGAATATAGCGATGTCAAAACTGGTGGATTATAACTTGGAAATAAAAAGCAATATGCAGTACCAAAGCGTATAAATGAGACGTGATCAGTTTTGTCTCCATTCCCATGTGACATCTGGCTTCTGTGTTTTCAAACAGTAAAAACGTAGGTGGTAGTTGTAAGAAAATCTGTATAGCTGTTTTCTCATAACTTTCTTGAAGATTTTCTCCCTCTCACCGGCTTGTACACCACCAAAGGTAGCTCCAACACACCCATTTTGTGCCCTTCTCCCAGAACCAAGTCAGAAAACATCAATCTCTTGCTTATTTTCAATCTCAAAGCTTTAGCGATTTCAATGATCCTATGAAAAACACATAAAAAGCACATGTGATAACAAGTCTGCGTGCTTCTAAAAAAAATTATATATCATAGTGAGGTCCTGTATGGCTTACATAGGACTCGGCACAGAAGGCAATTATATAAAAGTAAAACAGCATACAAAGTAGTCTGGCACTGCGGTGTAGGTGGAGATATGAATACTGGGATAAGGGCTATTACTGCAAGATAGACGTATGGCAGTGCTCAGGATTGAAGTGGCATAAAAATCGCAATATGATCAAGGAGAGAATGAAATCCGGCCACTCAAAATTTTGTGTCTTCAAACTTCTTTATTAGACGTAGAATTACTCACATACATGCAAGGGACTGGGACAGATCCAGGGGGTACAGATAGGCAACATGCTCCATAGGTATGTCCGGAGAAAGCACTTGTAAGTGCGAAACGGAGCTTGTTGCCTATCTGTACCCCCCTGGATCTGTCCCAGTCCCTTGCATGTATGTGAGTAATCATTCGTTTAATAAAGAAGTTTGAAGGCACAAAATGGTGAGTGGCCGGATTTCATTCTCTCCTTGATCATATCGCAATAATTCAAATGTACTAACAGGAGCATGGGCTATATAAGCCACTACTAACATATCTATCTGAAGATAGACTTCTGCCACGACAGCAATGTTGTATGATGGGGGGTGATTGATTTAATAAAACAAAAAAGACAGTCATATGACTGCTCATCTGTGCACATATGAGGCCTCCAACAAGAAAGGTCCCTCTACCTGTGGTCAATTCTAAAAATGCTAAGTAGCTGACTATTTCAGATTGAAGGGAATGGAGCGTGTACTACATGGATGCAAGTTATTCACCCCTCCGGCCCGATAAGCCCACCCATATCTCTCCATCTCATTATAATTGTGCACACCCATCTGAGGGATTCAGGAATCTTTCAGATGGAAATAAAACTCCAAAACTCTGTAAAGGCATGTGATCAGCCCCACCCCAGGAATCTAGACATACAACTATATAGCGGTTTTAGAAATAGGGTAAAAAAAAATGTATCCAACTTCCTGACACTTGGGACTCGCTCTATTTTTCTGGAGTCAAGTAACCTCTCTGGAGGAGTTATCCAGGACCACAATTAGGACTTCAGGGATCATTAGCCCTGTAGTATTACAAAACAAGGGGGCTAGCTTAGTGGCCTATCCTCAGAGTACATATACACTCATTGCTTTCATACATACCTGTCCTCTGTAAGCTGTAAATCCCTCTGTAATAACGTCAGATCCACTTGAAAATCAGAAATATGCAATGCCAGGGCTAGGACATACGACACAATTTTACATTTCATAGTTGCTGATATGGAATTAAGAATCCTAGAAAAGAAAGATAAAGTTATGCGTAAGCCTACAACTCAATGAATAATCCAGAACCTCTTCCTATGGTTAATATCATATGATTCCATACATGCAATTTTTGCATTGTGGATTTTTTATGAACGCTATTTACTGTGCAGGATAAATAAGGAAATAACGTATTTGTTCTGTCTTTTTATGTAAGTGGTGACACCATGTTTATTTTCTATTTAAGTATTGTAATCGAAACCTCCTCCAAGAGTAACTTCTTCCAAGAGCAATTTGATGAACGTTTTTTACAGCATGATGGGGCATCATGTCATAAGGCAAAAGTGATAACTTAGTAGCTCAGTGAACAAAACATTGAAATTTTGGGAACCAGGAAACCCCCAGATCTCAAGGCCATTGAGAATCCATGGTCAATCCTTAAAAAAGTGGATGAACAAACAAAAACAGAAATTGTGATAAACACTTTGATCAGTCAGGATTTGGCCCAGAAGCTGATATCCAGCATGCCAGGGCGAATTGCAGAAATCTCCGCCCATGTTCCCGCCATGGACAGAGGTGTCAACAGAGAGCACTTGGGTCAGACAGAAAAACAACTTAACTTCCTCTAGAACATACAGCAGCTGATAAGTACCGGAAGATTTTTTTTTTAATGGGCGTAATTTACAAATCTGTTTAACTTTCTGGAATCAGTTGATCTGAAAAAAAAAATTGTTTTCCACCCCTTTAACTTGCTGAAAGCACTCAGGCATTATTTTAGGATAACTGCAGGAACTATGAATTACAGAGAGACATACATCAGACACCCCAAGGTATCTCAGTCCATTGCAACTGAAGCATGTAAGTACCGTATTTATCGGGGTATACCACGCACCGGCCTATAACATGCACCCTCATTTTACCAAGGATATTTGGGTAAAAAAAAAGTTATTTACCCAAATATCCATGGTAAAATGAGGGTGCGTGTGTGCGCATGTATACCCCGATACACCCCCAGGAAAGGCAGGGGAAGAGAGGCCGTCGCTGCCCGCTTCTCTCCCCCTGCCTTTCCTGGGGTCTAGAGCCCTGCTGCCGCCGCTTCTCTCCCGCTGGCTATCTGTGCCGCTGCCTGTTCTCTCCCCCAGACTATCGGTGCCGCACCGTGCAGCGCATAGCAACGACGCAGGGGACGCACACCGGAGGCCTGAAGCAGCACAGACCTGACCCCGGCAACAGGTAATTATGCAACCGGGGATGGGGGGAGGCAACGGGGCAGTGGCGCCGGCAATGGGTGCCGCTGCCCCTTCTCTCCCCCTGGCTATCGGCGCCGGCAATGGGGCGCCGGCACCAATAGTCAGGGGGAGAGAACGGGCAGGGGCGCCGATAGCCAGGGGGAGAGAAGGGCCGGCAGCAGGGCTCTAGACCCCAGGGCAGGCAGGGGCAGAGAAGCCGGCAGCGCTGGCAGGTCTCTGCACCTGCAAAGCCGCTGCAGTTCATAGATTTAAAGCGCCCACTTTAAATCATTGAACAGCAGCGGCTTATCAGCGTATAACACGCACATAGACTTTAGGCTAAAAATTTTAGCCTAAAAAGTGCGTGTTATACGCCAATAAATACGGTAGTTGGGCAAAGTGAGGGGCTCCTTATGTCAACCCATCAGCACAACTGCAGGGAGCTAATGAGTTATCATGAAGGCAGGAGACTAAAACAGGCTCTCAGGTCTGAAAACTGTGCATGGATAGTTTCAAAATAAAAATAATATAGAATAGTCAAATATGTCATTTTTCCGATTATACAATCTTTAACAAAAAAAAAAAAAAAAAAGCTTTGTCAGCATATTTTATATATAAAAGAAAGCAGTGACTCACCTTTCATTCTTGAATGTTGGGACAGTGAAGTTCTTCAAAAGGCTTCCAGCTATAATACTTGGGCATCCCATAGCAATAAGATCTAAACCATACACAAAATAACGTAGTTTTAGCTCATCACCTACTGAAATAGTCGAATTGCACAGAGGATTTTTCCATACAAAATGCATGTAAGATAATTTCTTCAAATGGCCACTGTCACTTTAGCCTGTTAAGGACGAAGGGCGTATCTGTCCTCCCCGAGTCCTTAAATGGCTCCTGCACTCGCTTCAGAACAGTGGGTGTCAGCTACCATCATGAGCCAGACACTCACTGTTAAGGACAGGCAGCGGCAAAACTGATACAAACCCTTTAGGCGCTGTAATCAATGCCAATCACAGAGTCTAAAGGGTCTTAAAAAGTGAAAAAGTTTCTAAAATTATATAAAACTCCCTCCCCTAATAAAAAATAAATCCCCCTTATTTCTCAATTCTACAAAAAAAAAAAACGTTAACATATTTGGTATCGTTACGTGCGTAAATGTCCAAACTATAAAAATATAATATTTATGATCCCACACGGTAGACGACGTAAATAAAAAAAAAAATATCAAACACCAAAAATAACAAAAATGGTACCGATATAAACTACACTAAAAAAAAGGGGGGGGTCAGAAAAGGACAACTTTATACATATGAATTTAGTAATAAAAAAAAAATTGTATTTTTTAAAAGTAGTACAATAATAGAAAAACTATATAATGCGAGTATCATTTTAATCGCACTAGCCTATAGAAAGTGTTCTGAGTTAAAAACAACCCCCCCCCCCCCCCCCAAAGTTAGCAAAATTGCAGTTTCCTTATAAATTTCCGCCCGCAAATATTTTTTGGATTTCATGGTACATCTTATGCCCTTCGATTTTCAGTGACATGTTTCCCCCTATAAAAAGATGGGACAGACCAGTCACTTAACCCCTTAAGGGCCCATTTGGCCATAAAGGGGTACTCCTTTAAGGACCTGGACAATTTTCGTTTTTTCCTCCTCGGTACGCAGCGCACTTTTCAGTAAAAATGACACCATATGTTTATTCTGTAGGTCCATACAGTTACAAGGATACCTAATTTATGTTATTTTACTTCTGACCCCTATAAAACTTATTTTTCCGTAAATGGGGCTGTATGAGGGCTGATTGTGTGTGCCGTGGTCTATAGTTTTTATCGGTACCATTTTTGTTTTGATGGAACTTTTTGGATCCTTTTTATAAAAATATTTATGGTATATGAAGCGACCAAAAATGCACAATTTTGGACTTGTGTTTTTTAATTACTTTATTTTATTAATAAATGGGGGTGATTTAAACTTTCATTAGGGGAGAGGCTTATTCACATTAATTTTTTTTAAGTCCCCATAGGAGGCTATCTTTCAATTGCATACACTGTTTAATGCTGAGCATTGATCAGCGTTATTGGTGCTCTGCTGCTCCAGCCTGCCATGGCTGGCTGGGGACATCAGAGCACCAATCGGACGGCGAGGAGACAGGTAAGGGCCCTCTCACCGTCCTCTCAACTGATCGGGACATAGCGATTTCACCGCGATGGCCCCGATCAGCTCTGCTGAGCTGCTGGGATCATTTCTTTATCAACATTTCAGACGCCGCAATCAACTTTTTAAAGGGTTAATGCCAGGCATCGGCCCGAACGGCGATGTCCAGCATTAACCCTGGGTCGTCGCTGATGATAGCAACTGTGACCCACCAGGTATGAAGTACGCTTAGCTTGTGAGCACCCTTCAAACCCTGAAACGGGACCAGGGTGCACAGCTACGCCCTGCGTCTTTAAGTAAAAGGACGCAAGGGCGTTAAGGATGTTGGGCGGGGAGCAGCTGCAAGGTACAACCCTCTCCCTCTCTTAGCTGGGTCCAGTCAGCTATTTCACACTGATTTCTCTGAAAGGACTGAGCATTTTAGAGTAAATCATAGTATTACGCTCACTCCATCCATCACCCATCATGGTTTGGGGAGATAAAACAGGTTCTCTTAATGAACATTCCGTGTAAAATTAAGCCCTTGCAATTAAAAAGTCTGTTTCAAATCTGTTTCAACAAGAAATGGAAAAAAAAAACAAAAAAAAAAAAATAAAAAAAACTATGTTTTGGTGAGGAATAGAGGAAGAGTACTTTAAGAACAAATTAATAAGGAAATGACAAAGATATTTCCTTGTCAGTTTCTTAGAAAACGATAACCTTGTCTCACCTCATGTTGTACACGTAACACAAAGAAAACAAAGAAATGATGGTATACGTAAATAGTTCCGGATATATTTACAGTGACCAAGTTAGCCAACGTTTGGCGAGATTACACTGCGCATGTCACTGGCATCCCAAAAAACATTTTAGCTCATAGTTTAAGATACAGGAGATGGAGATAAAAGGGAATAGATGAGCAAATGCATTTACAATAAATATGTAAAATTGACGCTTACCCTTCCGTTTCACCATCTTTAGTTTGCTCATTTTTATCAGTGTGTCCGAATACCACAAGGCACGGGCATGTCTGTCAATGTCTTTTGCAAACTTAAGTTCTCCAAGTTCTTGCAGTACATAAGAGCCATGCCTAGAACAAAACAAAATGGCAAAAGGTGCTTTTATGTAACCATTAACTGCAGACTCTATATTTTGGCCAAGCGTGCATGATGTCAATTGGGTGAGGGGAGTAACCAATCTCCTTAGACAGCAGAATATCTCCATGGGAACCCAATAGACCTGATCCATTAACAGATGTCAGGGTATCTGAGAACTCCCAAACATGTCAGACAGTGAACCAATTTTGGCAAAAGCAATTTTTTTTTTTTACATAATTTTAGTGAGGAGGAGGAGGAGGATAACAATCAAAATAGTGCGCTTCATCTGTTGAGAAAACCCACCAGAAGCAGCAGCACTACATGCTTAATGGCAACCTGTCATCAGTTTAAAGGAAAACTGTCAGTTTGCTCCCCCCGCATTAACCAGAGGTACTGGCTGATAGTGCGGGGGACGCTGATCAGTTTGATGCCTACCGTGCCCGGATCCGTCCTGCCGTTCGTCCAAAATCTTCGATTTTCTGTATATAATGCTAACAGGCACAGGTGGGGTAACTGGCACTCTGACGTCATTGCCGCTCGTCCACAGCGCCACCCAGCTCATCAATATTCCTTCCCTCCCTCCACCTCTCCCTCTTTATTACAGAGTGGAAAGAAGAGGGAGAGGCGGAGGGAGGGGAGGAATATTGATGAGCTGGGTGGCGCTGTGGACGAGCGGCAATGACGTCAGAGTGCCAGTTACCCCGCCTGTGCCTGTTAGCACCATATACAGAAAATCGAAGATTTCGCCCAAAAGGTGAAACGAATCCAGGCACGGTAGGAATCAAACTGATCAGCGTCCCCCGCACTATCAGCCAGTATGGCTGGTTAGTGCGGGGGGAGCAAGCTGAAAGTTTTCCTTTAAAAATGCCACCGGGACCCAGTTAACTAGTCCTTGGGGCGGGTCATGGCGGCTGTTCTCCACTTGGCCAGCTTGAGAGACGTGTCTCTCCATATACACTGCTAAGGAGAGACACGTCACTAAAGCTGGCCAAACAGAGAGTAGCCACAGAGACCCACCATGAGGACTCGTTACCCAGGACCCAGCGGCATCTCAGAGCAATTTATAGTTTGGTGGGTTCGCAATGTCTGCTCCAGTATTATGCTGTCTGTGGTTTGGGCAGCATAAAGCTGATGGGTTCCCTTTAAGAATGCACATTGCAAACCCATTGTATAAGTTTTACACTCAGGTAGTCTTCTACAAAAGATGGACCATACAAATAGACCAGTTACGTCCCACACTTGCTGTTTACAGAAGTTTGGCTCACACATGGCCCACATTTATCATTGTAGGTGTAAGTGAAGCATTTATCATTGTAGGTGTAAGTGAAGCATTTTCTACACCTTTGTGTGCTGGTAATGTGTAGGAGCACCACATTTATTAAATGGTCACAGAGCATTTGATGAATTTTATGCAGGTCACATTTTCTGAAATTTCTCTCTTCACATACACCAAAAAGCTAAGCTTAGTCTGGGCTGGTGTAGTTTTAGAGACTTTTCAATGACTTTGCTCCTTTTCACAAATCCATTCCATATCACGTGTATTGCCAAAATCAGGGGATTGCAACTCAAAACCAGCAGAAATGTGTAAACAAAAAGGTGCAAAAAAAGCGCAAATAAACATTGCCTGTGCCTATTTTGCGCCTTTTCTAGACACAAAAAACTGTCTAAAGACAATGATAAATGTCATCTAAGGTTTCCAGAGAATAATTTTTTTATGGTGGAAATAAGTCAAATTAGCACAGGTCATATTTGCTCTAAAATCGGCAACTTTTCTCTCCTTTCTTTATAGGTGCATGCACACCACGTTTTTACTATACACTTCCCATATACGGTTTCAAGTTAAAAAACGTACGGAACCGTATGGAAAACCGTATGCATTGACTTAACATTGTAAACTGTATGTCAAACGCATCATCCGGTTTTGTCCGTTTTGCGTCTTATACGTTTTTTGGGTTTTTTTGTTTGTTTTTTTTACCCGTACCAAAACTGTAGTCTACCACGTTTTTTGGTCCAGGTGAAAAACCGTATTAAACCGTATACGTATTTTTTTTTCAACATGGGAGTCAATGGGAACCGTACAGAACCATATGTGCATACGGTTCCATCTGGTTTTCACCATACGGTTCTTAACTTTGCACAGTTTTTTTTCTTGGAATTTCAATCAAACAAGTGAAACTATTCAAAATGGAGTGAAAAGTTAAAAACATATTTTTTTTCCGCAAAAAAACTGATGCAACCTTACATCATTTTTCAAACCGTATATGGGTTGAAATTGGTACACACATTTTGATACAGTTTAGTCAGGTTTTGAGGAATCCGTTTTTCATCAAAAACCTGATACGGGAACAGTATTGCAAAAACGTGGTGTGCATGCACCCTAACAAGATCAGCAATGCAACTGGCCCAGGGTTAACTTGAGGGGCATAGCTAACAGAATTCCAGTTTTATTTTTGGGGACTTCTAATTGTAGCACAAATTTATGAGTCATTTTCTAGCTTTTGGAAAGTCTCATATGCACTAAAATTGTCATGTATCTGATGCAGTATGCATCGATAAAGCAATACTTCCTTGTAAACAAAGCACCATGCAATAAAAACATTAAAAAGAACACATTCCTCTAATTGTCTGTCTATTGTGGTCACTATTAGGTTCAAATGCCACAAAAACAAGTTACGCAAACCCCAAAATGTGTGTGTGAACTGGGCATGACCAAAAAGAATACAGAGAAAATAAACAGGGCTAGAAAATATAGTGATCACATTGTATAAGAATAAATCAGAGTGAAAGTGAAAATAACCCTATTACCCTGAGGGTCTTAGGAGTAGGGGTTCACACTTCACATTGACTCTGAATTATTCTTATATTACAGGTGGTGTCCACCATAACAGATGAATCGCTTATGTTGGCTTACTCATTCTTTTCTCTCTTCTCCTGGAGCTCCCCTGGTGTGAGATTTCTAAAAGCAGCAGCAACCTCTTCGAGAGATGCATATTCCGCAGGGGGGAGGACTTCTAGGTTAAGAAAAAGTACATACAGATAATATTGTCATACTGCTCACATGATCTCCATTTCCAGATCTACATTATGTATATTTATGAGCTACTTCTTCAAACAGCACACAGTGCTGGTCCGGGCCATCTATGCTGCAGGGACGTCCCTGTGCGTCGTCAAGGCAACGTCACTAGTCCGGAGCCGGGCCCGGAGCGGAGAAGAGGGCCTCCCCGTGAAAATGGACAGCCCAGAACGACTAACCCTCCCCACTGGACAGTCCCTGCAGCATAGATGGCCCGGACCAGCTCACCCTTTCTTCCCACCGAGGGGAGTACAAAACTAAATGGTGGGTCTGGATGATGACGAAGGCCGCAGTGGTCTTCAACCTGCGGACCTCCAGAGGTTTCAAAACTACAACTCCCAGCATGCCCAGACAGCCGACAGGCTGTCCGGGCATGCTGGGAGTTATAGTTTTGCAACGTCTGGAGGTCCGCAGGTTGAAGACCACTGAGAAGGGATTGACAGGCGGAGAGTTCACTCGTGTATAAGCCGAGGGGAGGTGTTTTCAGCACGAAAAATCGTGCTGAAAAACTCGGCTTATACTCGAGTATATACGGTAATCTCCCACAAACCTTATTCTAAAAAAACATTAGAGTATTGGAAGTTTATGCCAAAGAGACATTTCCAGTTTCTATGCCTCTAAACAAGCCCTGTGCTCACCATGGTCAATATAGAGATTTTATATGTTATTTCCTGCATGGTCCACATGACACCCAAGGTATTACAAGCATCAGTGGAAGAGGACACCCCCACATGACGCCTGCCTTAGTTTACACTATAGAAGGATACGATCATCAAATCTGTAAACATCCTCTTGTTTGGTTGCTTTAGCATTACATAAAGGCAAGAACAGTGAAAAGGACTCCTCTTCTTTCTTGACTGCAACTTCTTGCACCAATTCTGTAATGGAAGGTAGTGCATATTAATCAAAATATTCATATCAGTTACATGAGTTAATATATTATGTCTTGCAGTATTTGGAGCCGATTGTGTACCTGTCATTTGACAAAACTTCCGAAAACAACTGAAAAGCATTGAAAAGTGATTTTCTATGGGGGTGGCCTTCTCAATGAAAATGGTCACAATGCATAATGTATGATGGGCTTAAAATCAGTCCCACAAAATCCTGTTTGAATAAGGGGGAGTTCTTCTTAAATAGACTTGCATTGAGGTGGGCGGGGCTTCATGTCACACGGGGCAGAGTCATGACGTCACGATAATCCATCCCCGTGGTCGGGAAGCAAAAGACTGAGAACCTCCAGTGCTTCCAGAAGTACTTATAGGTGGGTACTGCATGCTAGATTGTGGGGTCCCCAGAGGCGGGACCCCGCAATCAGACATCTTATTCCCTATCCTTTGGATAAGGGATAAGATGTCACCTGGCGGAGTACCCCTTTAAATTTGTAGGTTTTGCTTTGGACTGCACAATGAAAGTTCCCTGATGATATCCCCATACACTTAGCATGGAGAGCTGCAGCCAATCAGTGGCCGCTATGACTGGCTACAGAGACATCGATGGGGCCCCACCAGTTGGGCAGCACAAAGTAGCAGCAGCAATGGTCCGGTGTGACCAGAAAGATTACTACTTTTTTTTTGTACTGCCATCGCTTGTCACATTTAATCACATGAGAAAGTTTACAACTTTCTAATCTAATTTATGTTTTAATTTCTTATATAATATATTTAATACTTACTAATTTGCTATGAAAATAAGATTAATCTACCTTTATACTTACAGGCTAAAAACCTTTATATACCATGCTCCAAATACCCTGTGAGCCAACTATTCAGGCTGGAGCACTATAGCTAACTATGAAAGCATACTAGAGACCCGCTTGTAACCCCTTCTCTCTTTGGCGATTTTTCATTTTTGCACTTTTGTTTTTTACTCCTCATCTTCTAAAAATCATAACACTAAATTTTCCACCTAAAAATCTATATGAGGGCTTTTTCTTTGCGCCAACAATTTTACTTTGTAATACTATTAATTTCACAACAAAATCTATGCCGAAACCAGAAAAAAATATATTTGTGGGGCAAAATTGAAAAAAAAAAAAAGAAAAAAAAAGAAGGAATTTTGTTCTTTTTAGCGGCTTCCGTTTCTACGCAGTGCAGTTTTTGGTATAAATTGCACCTTCTATTTATTCTGTAGGTCCATACGGTCGCAAGCATACACAATTTATATAGGTTTGATATAGGCTTGATAGGATTTTATTTTACTACTAAAAAGAATTATAACTACATGAACTAAAATTAATACATTGAAAAAGGTCCTATTCTGACCCGTATATGGGGCGGTATGAGGGCTAATTTTTTGCCCCAAGATCTGAAGTTTTTATCGGTACCATTTTAGCTTTGATCAGACTTTTTGATCACTTTTTATTCATTTTTTTATGTTATAAAAAGTGACCAAAAATACGCAATTTTGGACTTTGGATTTTTTTTTACATATACGCCATTGACCGGGCAATTTAATTAACAATATATTTTTATAGTTCGGACATTTACGCATGTGGCGATACCACATATGTTTATTTTTATTTACATTTTTTTTTATGGGAAAAGGGGGTTAAATCACATTTATTTAAACTTTTTTTTTATTCACTTTTTTTTTCTACATTATAGCCCGATAGGGGGCTATAACATTGCACACACTGATTTCCTACACTGACAGCATGGCATTGATCAGTGTTATCGCCGCTCGACTGCTCCTGCCTGGATCTCAGGCACAAAGCAGTCATTCGGCGATCAAACAGAGAGGAGGCAGATAGGTAGGGATCCTCCTTGCGTCCTGCAAGCTGTTCGGGATGCCACGATTTCACTGCGGCAGTCCCCAACAGCACCACTGAGCTAACCGGCAATGTTTACTTTCATTTTAGAAGCGGCGATCAAGTTTGATAGCCACATCTAAAGTGTTAATGCCTGACATCAGCCCGATCGGCGATGTCCGGCTTTAGGGTCCTGGTTTCCTATAGCAACCGGGACCCACCGGGTATGATGCGCGCTCACCTGCTGAGCATGCGTCATACCTCGGGAGCCGCAGATGGATGTTAATGAACGTCCATTGCGGCAAAGGGGTTAAGATTATGTCCGGTACTGGTTTACAGTATTTTATGCTCAGCCAAATATAAGTTTTCTATGTGGGATAGATTAATTAACTATTTTAGCTCATCTATAAAATGTTTACCTCCATGAAGCGTATACTAATTTCTGCCTATTGAAGTCTACAGCTATGCCATATTGTACATATGAATACATTTACATTTGTTTTCAATGTATGAGCAGTAAACCAGACTAGTGAAGTATATAAGGCCATGTTTACATGGCAAAGATTTGCTATAGGCAAGTCCTCGGTAGCATTTGTCTACACAATCCATAGCCAACACACTTATTTCCGCCTTACTGTGGCAAGCTGATTCTCAAGCGAGGTGATTCACTGGCGCTAATCCACATCTCTTTGCTGAATTCATGGCAATAATAACCATTGCTGTGGATCTTAAATCCAATGACATTCCACTGTCCTTCTCATAGCACTGCTGCTTCATTTACATGAGGCACTTTGGGACTGGCCTCAGACCCACAGTGATCACACATTTATCATCTATCTAGTAAATAGGGAATACATTACTT
This sequence comes from Hyla sarda, assembly GCF_029499605.1. Classification (NCBI taxonomy): domain Eukaryota; kingdom Metazoa; phylum Chordata; class Amphibia; order Anura; family Hylidae; genus Hyla; species Hyla sarda. Next base: position 315,765,846 of record NC_079189.1, on the reverse strand, counting down.
TAATAGAAAACCCCTTGCATACTGTCCAGATGTAGTACTTGCCTGTTGTTCCTCTGGACTCAATGATCACTTCAGCTGCTTTAGCCATTTCTTTACTTAAAATTTCACTGCCGACTTGGTTCAGCTTTCTTGAATTCAAAGCACGTTTCTGCTTGTTTGTTCCAAAGGCTTCAATCAAAGCATCAACCTATAAAAAGATTATTTTTTTTAAACATCATGAACATGTATATATTACAGCGCTAGGTGGTCCGAGCACAAGAAGTAAACATGCTGTTGACACCTTCACAGCAAACTGCTAGTCAGGCAATAACCAAACAATAACACCAAATTGGAATAACATCGCTCACTAGCAGAAAGCTGTTGTGTCCCTCTCTACATAAAGACACAATGGGTACTGTGTAAAGTTTTATTTCTCCTTTCAGCAGCTTAACCTACAGTGGTTAGCAGGGTGAATTCCATCTGAGAAGTTGTTGTCCAGTTGGACCCCTGTAAATCCCTTTAAATTCTTAGTACTGTATAGATTCCAGGGCTTTAACACATAAACGTAAACAATTCGGACATGCATAGGATCCAGCAGAAAGCCACCCAAGCACAGTTAGGTACATTCTATATTACGTCATCAGGTAATATGTAACAGTTATCATATCATTACCTTATCACGTAATCATAACATTAAAAGGGGTTAACCACCATAAGATGATTTTAGTACATACATGCCAGACAGTAATAAACATTCTTAGGAAGGATCTGGGCTTGTCTTGGGGCTAAATGGCTATGTTGTGAGATTACCATAATGCTGTGGCTATCTTTTTGTGAACTGGGCATCTCCTGTTGGAGTTCATTCTCTAAAACTACAAATACCATAGTTCCCTGTTTGTAGGTCACTTCCTCCCTCCCACACATCACTGACTGAAACACAAGCTGCATTCCATTCAAAAGACCAGTGTTTTCTAACCAGGGTGCCTCCAGCTGTTGCAAAACCACAATTAGTTGCAGAATGATTTCTCTCCCACCCAGCGGTCCCTCCCCCGCACTGCAATCTGGGAAAACCTAAGACCTGAGTAATTTTGTATGCTGTTAAAAATAAATATTGGGCCAAGAATCCCAGAAGAATTGCAAGACCACCGTCACACACAGGTACAGACACTATATTAAGAACTACACTAACTTTACAGCCCCTGTGGCATAGTCAAATAAAAAAAAATCCTGGCATACCCCTTTAATCTGTCCCTGTTATTTCCAAAAACATTTCACGTTACAGAGATGTAAAACAATTAGACCCTCATGACCATTAGAACAAGACAGGAGAAGCCAGAAAGCTTACTTTATGGCTTGCTGTGATCTATGCTTCACTACAGAAGATGGGCCCCATTGTAGGTCAGACATGTGGGATAGACTACTTAACAAAATTTTGTACTAATTAAACTTTTGCAAATAACAGGTTCACTTAAAGTCCCCATACTCTCAGGAAACAAGCAGCATTAGAAAAGCTCCTCTAGGGACAAGACCACGTAATGTGCATTGGGTCCCTGCATAGAGTCTAGAGCAAGGGGGTTAATTTCGCTGCACATCACTGCTCCTGCAGAGGTGGGACTCCACCAATGATTTATAGTCATCTTACATTTTCATTAACTCCTCTGTTACACAAGGCAGAAAATTGTTGAAACAAAAAAGTGTCACCCATTACAGTTACCCAATACTGTAGATGCTACGGTCATTGTTAGATACTTCAGTCTTCACAAATCACTAGAAAGAACTGGTCATCTAAGTTGTATGCGGCAAACTGCTTGTTATTACAAGATACAATACATAATACAACATCACAAGATACTAAGTGAAAGTTAACACACCTTTTCTCTGTAGCTTAGGTTTGACTGGTCTCTGGTTTCTTCAGTTTGTTGATCTTCTACTAAACAGAAAAAAAGACAACGCATAAGTATTAAGTATACCACATTCAGGCTATGTCCACGTGGAAAATCTCTGTGCGGACATTTCTCTGACTGCAGAGGGCCGGCAGAACATGCCATGCTAGGACCGCTCTGAAATGCGCCGTCTCATAGACAGCAATGCATTTTCATGCAGAGTGTGCAAAAAGAATACACATGTCTATTCTTTCTGCGGACACAAGAATTTAAATTTCCGCACCAGATGTTTCCAGTGTGGAAATTCTGCTATGTGAACAGTGCAGCAAATTCACATTGAAATTTAATGAGACTCTGCTGCTGCGGAATCTCCGTGCGAAATTCCGCACAGAAATTCCATCGTTGTCCTCACCTCCAAGCAACTCCTTCACTGACATAAAGAGCCCAGTATGTCAGTTAAAAATAAGCTGCTAGGTGAGGATGAGTAAGGAGGCATGCCATGGTGTGGCCACCACCGCTCGCCAGATTTATGGCAGTTTACGGTGCCAAACCAGCGCAAACTGCTGTTGAAATAAGCTAGCCTCTACATAAATCCAGCGTGCCTGTACACTGGTGGAGGCTTAATACCGACTTCTCCATAGTCTAAATTCATGTCTGCATTTCTCTTACCAGTACTGTTGTTCTCTAGTATTGGTTGCATGCCAAGATGCTCAGCATCATACACTTGCATCTTTCCAGTTTCTTTATTTAGTACCCCAACAAAATACCTGAAAAATAAAACAAAGATTTTTTATTTATTTTTTTACAACTATACAGATTTGCCATACTTTACTCACAAAAAATAACTAGTGTGTTAGCAGTGTACATAGAGAAAACCTGCATGCTGTAGCAAAATGGAAATACTGGATTTTTTTTGGGGGGGAGGGGCACACATCACTATGGGTATAGGAGTCTAACCCTAGGCAAGAAGAAAGTCTTGATTCCACCAATGCAGGCCATACCCTTTCACAGGCACCAGAATAATCAGCGTGAACAAACCTAAACCCAATTACACGAATGGACTTTTTTTTTTTAGAGTGCACATTTTAAGTGTCACTTATTCCAAAAATATTCCTTAGGAAGGAGTGTCTGACATGCAGGATGCAGACTAGCCCCACTGAATAGGGTTGAACGGCATACCTAACTACAGTTACAAAAAATCAAGTAGAAAGAAATCGTTGCACTCACCGCGTTTTTAAGTATTCAAGTGAAGGGTTTATTCAAGCGTGCTGTACATACAGGTAGAACGGGAGGGAGCGGACATCAGCTCCATAGAGCTGAACAGGAACGACGAATCGTTTCGCAGGAGATCTGCTTGTTCACGCTGCTGAATGAAGAGACGGCTCTGACTTATATATGCAGTGCCGATGACCCGGGGAAAGGTGCGTCAAGGTGTGTGCATGTGTGAAAGCGATTAGGTAGATGAGGGGAGGAGGATAGACGCTAGAGCACGTGACTCCGGTGAGCGTGGCTGAGGATACGGTACAATCAATGAAATCCAAAGCCCAGAGATTTTCTGTACATTCGTAACTACAGTTACAAACGCGGTGCAAAATGTTAAAACAAACAAGGGGTATGTAATGCTACCCTCAGAATTTCTGCCACATGTTGTATGGTGTCTTTTCACTAGGCCTGCACAATATATTGCAATTGAAATGCGATAATTGCAGATTGCGATATGAAGATTTGGCCTTTAGCAAAATCCAGCAATTTTCTGCTCCAGCGGCAGCAGCGGCTTGGTCCGCTTCCCATCTCCCTGCTGAACGGTTAAGTGAGGCGGCTCTGGCGTCCCAGGTGATTGGCACCAGTGGAGTGCGTCCGCTCACATGACTCCTCCCAGCAGTACCTAGGACTGGGAAGAAGCCACTTCCTCCAAGCACTCTATGGTGAAGCAGCGTGGGAGGGAGTAACAGCCAGAGTGTGCAGGCCAGGTACATGAAATGGGGGAGGAATTAAGTTTCTTTCTTCCCATTTCATATCCAAAAGTTAGAGGTACTCCAGTGAAAAGAACTTTTTTTTTTTAAATCAACTTGTGCCAGAAAGTTAAACAGATTTGTAAATTACTTCTATTTGAAAATCTTAATCCTTCCAGTACTTATCAGCTGCTGTATACTACAGAGGAAGTACTTTTCTTTTTGAATTTATTTTTCAGTCTGACCACAGTGCTCTCTGCTGAAACCTCTGTCCATGTCAGGAACTGTCCAGAGTAGGAGCAAATCCCCATAGCAAACCTCTCCTGCTCTGGACAGTTTCTGACATGGACAGAGGTGTCAGCAGAGAGCACTGTGGTCAGACAGAAAAGAAATTAAAAAAGAAAAGAACTTCCTCTGTAGTATACAGCCGCTGAAAAGTACTGGAAGGATTAAGATTGTTATATAGAAGTACATTACAAATCTGTTTAACTTTCTGGCACCAGTTGATAAAATTTTTTTTAAATAAAATAATGTTTTCCACCGGGGTACCCCTTTAACATGACACAGAGGGGATTGGGCCATGTGAAGGTCTATATGAGACGGAATTGGCTATATGAGAGGAAATGGCTGTATGACTTTTTTATGAAACCGTATAGCAAAATCATGGTGTTAACCCACCCCTAGTAAAATGATGGTGTGTAAAATAAAACTATCATGTGCTCCTACCTGCACAGTGAGCTGGACTTCAAAGCTTCAGGTGTAAAATTCTTTCCAACATAACTCAGTCTCTCTGTTTGTGCCGTCTGTAAAATAACAGAACATTAGAGACCACAATCCTAAACCTATACAGACATTTTTCCTTTGATTTGGAGAGGGTGAATGTTTGGGCTAAAATGCTGCAGGCAAAGAGACATTACAAGAACTTACAACAAGGGCTACACAATACACTAGGTTTTAAAAGTGCTATCCAAAGGTTATAATTTCTTCCCACCAATACACAAGAGAGGTGATAAGTATCTGATCAGTGGGAGTACCATCACTGAGACCTTATAAATCAAAGAAAACGACCGTTTTCCATCTGTGAGAATTGTGCTTTGAGCAGTTAAACCACTGGTTCCAGAAATATGGGCTCATCTACATTGCGAACATTCTGCTTGCAGCCGAGGCTTATTGTTTTCAATGGGATCCTGCTGCTCTGTGCACACTGCGGATTTGTCGCTGCAGAATTCTGAATAGATGCAGAACTTAATGGAATAAAAAGCGTAATAATTTTCACACACACTAGTGTGCTTGAGGCCTTAGGCTGGGTTCACACAATGTTTTGGCCAGTATATTTAACCTGTTAAGGACCAAGGGCGTACAGGTACGCCTTTGCTCCCTGGTACTTAAGGACCAAGGGTGTACCTGTACGCCTGTGGGAATTTTGGTCCAGGGACCGGACCGGGGTGACTACTGATATCGATCAGCAGGCACTCCACGCAAGTGCCCAGGGGGGTCATCAGAGCCCCCCCATGTCGGCGATCGGTGCAAATCGCAAGAGAATTCACACTTGCGATTTGCGCGATTCCGGGTCATTACATGTCTATGGTGACCCGGAAAATAAGGGGGATCGCGGGTGTCCATGACACTCACGATCCCCCTGAAGGGATAGAAGTGAGGTGGCAGGGTGCCACCCCTCCTATCCCTGCTATTGGGCGTCTAGAAGCAAGGTCCAATAGCAGATCGGGGGCAGGGGGGGGGGGGGGGGGTTAACTTACGTTTTCCCCGTCCTGCCCACCCACAATAGGCGGGGCAGAACGGGGAACCAAAGGGGGCGAGGCTGCGGCAACGGATCGGCGTGGGCGACATGTCGTGCGGCTGGCTCCCAGGATCCGACGGAAGCCGGTAAGTTGCTTAGCAATATCTAGAGGGCTACAGATAGAGACCACTATACAGTGGTCTCTACACTGTTGCACTCCAGATGTTGCAAAACTACAACTCCCAGCATGCCCAGATAGCTGTCATGCTGGGATTTGTAGTTTTGCAACAGCTGGAGGGTCACAGTTTAAAAATCACAGTGCAGTGAACTGTGGCCCTCTAGATCTTGCAAAACTACAACTCCCAGCATGCCCACATAGCAGTTTGCTGTCTGGGCATGCTGGGATTTGTAGTTTTGCAACATCTGAAGGTCCACAGTTTTGAAATCACTGTGCAGTGGTCTCTAAACTGTAGACCTCCAGATGTTGCAAAACTGCAAATCCCAGCATGCCCAAACAGCAAACAGCTGTCTCTGCATGCTGGGAATTGTCGTTGCGTACCTCCAGCTGTTGCATAACTACATCTCCCAGCATGCACTTCGGCAATCAGTACATGCTGGGAGTTGTAGTTTTGCAACAGCTGGAGGCACACTGGTTGGAAAATACTGAGTTAGGTAACAGAACCTAACTGAAGATTTTCCAACCAGTGTGCCTCCAGCTGTTGCAAAAGTAAAACTCCCAGCATGCACATTCTGTCAATGCATGCTGGGAGTTGTAGTTTTGAAACAGCTGGAGGTTTGCCCCCCATGTGAATGTACAGGGTACATTCACACAGGCGGGCTTACAGTAAGTTTCCTGCTTCAAGTATGAGCTGCGGCAAATTTTTCGCCACAGTGCAAACTCCTAGCGGTAAGCTCACTGTAACCCGCCAGTGCGAATGTACCCTAAAAACACTACACTAAACACATAAAGGGTAAAACACTACATACCGTATTTATCGGCGTATAACACGCCCTTTTTAGGCTAAAATTTTTAGCCTAAAGTCCATGTGCGTGTTATACGCCGATACACCCCCAGGAAAGGCAGGGGGAGAGAGGCCGTCGCTGCCCGCTTCTCTCCCCCTGCCTTTCCTGGGGTCTAGAGCGCTGCTGCCGGCCCTTCTCTCCCCCTGGCTATCGGCGCCGCTGCCCGTTCTGTCCCCCTGACTATCGGTGCCGACGCCCCATTGCCGGCGCCGATAGCCAGGGGGAGAGAAGCGGCGCCGACAGCCAGGGGGAGAGAAGGGGCAGCGGCACCCATTGCCGGCGCCGCTGCCCCGTTGCCTCCCCCCATCCCCGGTGGCATAATTACCTGGGACGGGTCTGCGCTGCTGCAGGCCTCCGGCGTGCGTCCCCGGCGTCGTTGCTATGCGCTGCACGGCGCGGCGCATGACGTCAGTGCGCCGCGCCGTGCATAGCAACGATGCAGGGGACGCGCGCCGGAGGCCTGCAGCAGCGCGGACACGACCGCGGACTGGCTGTCGGCGCCGCTTCTCTCCCCCTGGCTATCGGCGCCGGCACCGATAGTCAGGGGGACAGAACGGGCAGCGGCGCCGATAGCAAGGGGGAGAGAAGGGCCGGCAGCAGGGCTCTAGACCCCAGGAAAGGCAGGGGGAGAGAAGCGGGCAGCGACGGCCTCTCTCCCCCTGCCTTTCCTGGGGGTGTATCGGGGTATACACGCGCACACACGCACCCTCATTTTACCATGGATATTTGGGTAAAAAACTTTTTTTACCCAAATATCCTTGGTAAAATGAGGGTGCATGTTATAGGCCGGTGCGTGGTATACCCCGATAAATACGGTATACACCCCCTTACACTGTCCCCCCCCAATAAAAATGAAAAACCTATTGTATGGCAGTGTTTCCAAAACGGAGCCTCCAGCTGTTGCAAAACAACTCCCCCCAGCATTTCCGGGCAGCCACTGACTGTCCAGGCATGCTGGGAGTTTAGCAACAGCTGGAGGCACCCTGTTAGGGGTATTCTACGCCAGTGATTCCCAATGTCCACCCCTATGCAATCCCTAATTTAGTCCTCAAATGCGCATGGTGCTCTCTTACTTCAGAGCCCTGTTGTATTTCAAGGAAACAGTTTAGGGATTCATATGGGGTATTTCCGTACTCGGGAGAAATTGCACTACAAATTTTGGGTGGGCTTTTTCTCCTTTTACCCCTTATGAAAAGGAAAAGTTGGGGTCTACACCAGCCTGTTAGTGTAAAAAAAAAAATAAAAAAATTACACTAACATGCTGGTGTTGCCCTATACTTTTTATTTTCACAAGAGGTAAAAGAAAAAAAAAAAAAAAAGACCCCCAAAATTTGTAATGCAATTTCTCCTGAGTACGGAAAAACCCCATATGTGGGCGTAAAATGCCCTGCGGGCGCATAACAAGGCTCAGGGGTGAGAGCGCACCATGTACATTTGAGGCCTAAATTGGTGATTTGCACAGGGGTGGCTGATTTTACAGCGGTTCTGACATAAAAGCAAAAAAAGAAATACCCACATGTGACCCCATTTTGGAAACTACACCCCCCATGGAACGTAACAAGGGGTATAGTGAGCCTGAACACCCTACAGGTGTTTGACGAATTTTCATTAAAATTGGATGGGAAAATAAATAAAAAAAGGTCACAAAAAATGCTGGTGTTACCCTTAAAGGGGTACTCCAGTACTTAGACATCTTATCCCCTATCCAAAGGATAGGGGATAAGATGCCTGATCGCGGGAGTCCCGCCACTGGGGACCCCCGGGATCTTGCACGCGGCACCCCGTTTGTAATCAGTCCCCGGAGCGTGTTCACGCTCCGGGGACTGATTACAAACGGGGTTCCGCGTGCAAGATCCCGGGGGCCCCAGCAGCGGGACTCCCGCGATCAGGCATCTTATCCCCTATCCTTTGGATAGGGGATAAGATGTCTAAGCACCGGAGTACCCCTTTAATTTTTCATTTTCACAAGGGAAAATAGTTAAAGCCCCCCAAAATTTGTAACCCCAGTATATAAATACCCCATATGTGGATGTAAAAGTGCTCTGCTGGCGCACTACAATGCTCAGAAGAGAAGGAGCGCCACTGGGATTTTGAAGAGAAAATTTGTCCGGAATTGAAGGCCACGTGTGTTTACAAAGCCCCCATAGTGCCAGAACAATGGACCGCCTCACATGTGACCCCATTTCGGAAACGACACCCCTCATGTAATGTAATAAGGGATAAAGTGAGCATTTACGCCCCACAGGTGTCTGAACAGTGGTCCGTGAAAATGAAAAATGTAATTTTTATTTGCACAGCCCACTGTTCCAAAGATCTGTCAAACGCCAGTGGGGTGTAAATACTCACTGCACCCCTTATTAAATTCTGTGAGGGGTGTAGTTTCCAAAATGGGGTCACATGTGGGGGGGGTCCACTGTTCTGGCACCACGGGAGGCTTTGTAAACGCACAAGGCCCCTGACTTCCATTCCAAACAAATTCCCTTTCCAAAAGCTCAATGGCGCTCCTTCTCTTCTGAGCATTGTAGTGCACCAGCAGAGACCTTGACGTCCACACATGGGGTATTTCCATACTCAGAAGAAATGGGGTTACAAATTTTGGGGGTAATTTTCTTCTATTACCCCTTGTAAAAATGTAAAATTTGGGGGGAAAAATGCATTTTAGTGAAAAAAATTTTCTTCTTCATTTACACATCCATTGGGTTACAAATTTTGAAAGGATTTGTCTCCTTTTACCTCTTGTAAAAATTCAAAAACTGGGTTTACAAGAATATGCGAGTGTATAAAATGAAGATTTTGAATTTTCTCCTTTATTTTGCTGTTATTCCTGTGAAACACCTAAAGGGTTAACAAACTTACTGAATGTCATTTTGAATACTTTGAGGGGTTCAGTTTTTATAATGGGGTCATTTGTTGGGTATTTCTAATATGAAGACCCTTCAAATCCACTTCAAAACTGAACTGGTCCCTGAAAAATTCCGATTTTGACAATTTTGTGAAAAATTGGAAAATTACTGCTGAACTTTGAAGCCCTCTGATGTCTTCCAAAAATAAAAACATGTCAACATTATGATGGAAACATAAAGTAGACATATTGTATATGTGAATCAATATATAAAATTTATTTGGAATGTTTATTTTCCTTATAAGCAGAGAGCTTCAAAGTTAGGAAAAATGCAAAATTTGAAATTTTTTCATCAAATTTTGGAATTTTTCACCAAGAAATGATGCAAGTATCGACGAAAATTTACCACTATCCTAAAGTAGAATATGTCATGAAAAAACAATCTCGGAATTAGAATGAAAGGTAAAAGCATTCCAGAGTTATTAATGCTTAAAGTGACAGTGCTCAGATGTGCAAAAAACGCTCTGGTCCTACAGTGAAAATTGGCCTGGTCCTTAAGGGGTTAAAGGGGTACTCCGGTGGCCAATGTGTTTTTTCAGTTTCTACTTACCCTTGCAGGTGAGGTATTTTTTTTTTTTTTTATCTCTGGTCTCGTGCTTGCTCTTTGTTTGTCTTTCTTTCCCTTTCTTTGCACAAGTGTGTCCATGTAGTGTAGCATCTATATCCGTTTAGCCTTTGCTTCCGAAACTACAGCTCCCAGCATGCCTTGTAGCCTGTCTCCTTTTTCATTACCCTGCCCAACTTGTTATGCGTTGCCGCCCAGCCCTGTTTGTGGGCGTTTCTTTTTTCTTTCACCGCCCTGCTCATTAGTATAGTCTTCCCACCCTCCCTGTCAGCTTCTCACCCCACATCAGGGCATGAATGAATTTCCTGCCGCAGCGTGCTGTCCCCACAATGTGACACGCGGGCGCTGCTCTGCTTTCTGCCCCAACCCCCCAAGTGAACCCCGCAAGGGTTAACCGGGAATGAATGAATTGCCAGCCGCAGTGCTGTTGCTACATCAGGGAACTAGTCATTTGTGAACCGCAGGCGCTGCTATGCTGGCCGGCTCTTTACATGACAGTGCGCTCAGCCTATCACCGGCAGAGGCGGTGATTCGCTGACGGCTCTGTCACAGCATGAGGATCGCAGCAGAGGACAACGAAGCCGTTACCTGTAGCAACGGGGGAACGTAGGAAGGTAACTCAAAGTTTATTTTGTTTATTTTTGCAGCCCAGGGCACAGCAATGTGTCACATTCATTATTACAGACGTCCCTTAACTGTGACAGAGAACAGAAGCTGATCAGAAGCCCTGCGCCCGCTCTCACAATACATTAATTCTCCAATGTTGGGGAGAATGTACAGGGCTACTGCGGCTCACAGTTAACCCTTGCGGGAACATCGCTTTGGGGGGGGGGGGGGCGGGGTTTTATCAGGAAGCAGAGGAGCGCCCGCAGTTCCCTGATGTGGAGACAGTGCTGTGGCTGGCAATTCATTCCCTGATGTGGGAACTGCCACGGGGGGGGGGGGGGGGGGGGGGGGGGGGATTGGGGGAATCATGATAGCGCTGCGGCTGACATGTTACTAATTCCCCCGCCATGGGGACCATGCGCCTGTGGGGGAGTCATGATAGCCGATTCCCCCCGTGGGCACACGGTCCCCATGGTGGGGTAGGGGTTACATGTCAGCAGCAGTGCTAATACAGGGTATTCAAGCCGGGCGCAGGGCAGGCTGACAGCGGGAGGAGACACCCATCCTCCCTCAACAATTCAATGAATATTCATTACAGGGGTGTGGAAAAGGGGGAAAACCATTGCAGAAGAAAAAAAACAGCAACGCCTGCAGCTCTGACGTCTTGTCCACAACAGCGAACAAACATGGCCGCAGGTGTGGACAACAGTCAAACGCAACCAGAAAAACTACTGAACCTCCCTCACAGAAAAGAGGTCAGTAAAAGACATATATGCTGTGGACAGATGTATAACATGTGAATCACAAAAGTGCTAAACTCACTACAAGCACGCTAGATAACCATAAAACTGTGGTACCGGAGTACCCCTTTAAATACATTTTAGCCAGAAGGTGAAGTGAGAAAAAATATAGATAGATTAGCAGCTTTTTGAGTTTTAGCTTAAAGTTCTTAAACAGAGCTCAGGGATAGACAAATTCCACTTGCATCACTGTTCTAGACCTGGTCATTAAAGGGGTAACTCCAGGGAAGCAAATTAATCCATCCACAGTGTCTAATTGTGGGGACCCCCCCTGATTTCCAGGATGAATCCAAGAAACGTATTAGTCTTTAAAGAACTTTGGAGATGTGCCAGAGTGACAGCTCGCTTCACAGGCACCTACACAATAACTGCTGTCAGAATGTGAAGCTGCAGAGTTTTAATATATGTTAAAGGCTTTCTGTAATATAAACTCACATTACGTCTTAAAAACCTCTTGGCTAAAATAAAGAAGAAATATATCAAAGAACAAACTAAAAAAAACAGTACAGAAGTTCCCGACTTTATTACCCCTTAGGGACCCAGCCCATTTTCACCTTAAGGACCCGGCCATTTTTTGCACATCTGATCACTGTCCCTTTAAGCATTAATAACTCTGGGATGCTTTTACCTATTCTGATTCAGAGATAGTTTTTTCGTGACATATTCTACTTTAACATAGTGGTAAATTTTCGGCGTTACTTGCATCACTTCTTGGTGAAAAATCCCAAAATTTCATGAAAATGTTGCATTTTTCTAACTTTGAAACTCTCTGCTTATAAGGAAAATGGATATTCCAAATAAATTATATATTGATTCACATTTATAATTGCATCATAAAGTTGCCATTTTTATTTTTTTGAGGACATTAGAGCGCATCAAAGTATAGCAGCAATTTTCAAAATTTTCACAAAAAATTCTAAATCTGAATTTTTCAGGCACCAGTTGAAGTGGATTTGAGGGGCCTTTCTGTGAGAAATATTCAATAAATGACCCCATTATAGAAACTGCAAAGTGGAGGAGAAAAATCGAAATCTAAATTTTTAACACTAACATGCTCATGTAGCCCCATTTATTTTTACAAGGGTTATAAGGAGAAAAGGCCCCCCAAAACTTGTAACCCAATTTCTCTCGAGTATGTAAATACCTCATATGGTGACCTAAATTGCTCTGTGGGCTTGCAACATGGCTCAAGAGGGAAAGAGCAACTGTGGGATTTTGGAGGGCGAATATTGCTGTCATGGTTTTTGGGGGGCATATTGCATTTAGGAAGCCTCCATGGTGCCAGAACAGCAAAAAATAAATAAAAAAATAAACTCCACACGGCACACTATTTGTGAAACTACATCCCCTCAAGGAACATAAGGGGTATAGTGAACCCTAACACCTCAAAGGTGTTTGACAGGTTTGCGTTGAAGTTGGACGTGAAAATGAAAAATGCGATTTTTAAAACTAAAATGCTGGTGTTACTCCAAATTTTTCATTTTCACATGGGGTAATAGTAGAAAATGAACCCCAATTTCTCCCGAGTAAGGAAATACCCCATATGTGGATGTAAAGTGCTCTGCTGGCGCACTACAGGTCTCAGAACAGAAGGAGCGCCATTGGGCTTTTAGAGAGAATTTTGCTGAAATGTTTTTGGGGGGCATGTTGCATTTAGGAAGCCCCTATGGTTCCATAACAGTAAAAAACACATGGCATACTATTTGGGAAACTACACCCCTCAAGGAACGTAACAAGGGGTATAGTGAGCCTTAACACCCCACAGGTGTTTGACAATTTTTTGCTAAAGTTGGAAGTGAAAATGAAATTTTTTTTTTTTTTTTTTAACTAAAATGCTGGTATTACCCCAAATTTTTCATTTTCACAAGTAGTAATAGGAGAAAAAGCCCCCCATAATTTTTAACACCATTTCTTCTGAGTAAGGAAATACCCCATGTGTGGATGCAAAGTGCTCTGCGGGCAAACTACAAAGCTCAGAAGAGGAGGAGCGTCATTGGGCTTTTGGAGAGAGAATTTGGTGCCATGTGCGTTTTTTTCTTTTTATAGTGTACACTGTGCAGTAAAAGTGATGTTATATTTATTCTGTGAGTCAGTACGATTATGGTGATACTCATGTTATGTCGCTTTCTATGTTCTTTTTCCTTTTCTGAGCAAAATTCTTTTTCTGCCATTCATTTTAAAACAGCCGTAACTTTACTTTTCTTCTGACGCCATTGAGTGAGGGCTTATTTCTTGCAGGACGAGTTGTACTTTTCATTGGTATCATTTTTGCCATACGTGCTACCTTTTGATTTTTTGAATTCCGCTATTTGTATCAAAATTGGCGAGTTTTGCGGGTTTTTTTTAATACGACGTTCACCATGCGGGATAATTTACATTATAATTTTATAGTACACGTCATTACGGACGTGGCAATACCTATTATGTATAGGATTTGTGTTTTTGATCTTTTTTTGGTGATAATACAGGGCTTTTATTAGGAAAGTGGCATTTTATTTTTTTATTTTTTTACACTTCATACTTTTATAAGAACTTTTTATTTAATTTTTTATACTTTTTACAGGTTATACTATGCTGCAATACATTTGTACTGCAGCACAGTATGACCCGATCAGCTACACACACTACAGCCTGTCCGTACAGGCTTCCGTAGCAGGCAGACAGGAGGCCATGATCTGACCTCCTGCTGCCATAGCAACCAACGATCATATCGCGGCGCCACCGTTAGTGAACAGGTGGAGCGCACTTCCCCTCTCAACACCATAGTTGCGTGATCAGGATTGATCACGGCATCTATGCTGCCGGGACTGGCGCACCTTCGGCAGTGCAGGAAATCGCTAGGACGTATGCATACGTCCTATAGCGGGAAGGGGTTAACAACCACTAAAATACTGCTCCTTTATACAAGAATGTTACTACTATATTCTTGTACATAGGAGGCAGTATTATTGTAGTTATATTCTTGTATATAGGAGGCAGTATTATAGTAGTTATATACTTGTGTATATAGGAGCAGTATTACAGTAGTTATATTCTTGTATATAGGAGGCAGTATTACAGTAGTTATATTCTTGTATATAGGAGGCAGTACTACAGTAGTTATATTCTTGTATTTAGGGGCAGTATTATAGTAGTTATATTCTTGTATTTAGGGGGCAGTATTATAGTAGTTATATTCTTGTATTTAGGGGGCAGTATTATAGTAGTTATATTCTTGTATATAGGGGGCAGTATTGTAATACAAGAATATTACTACTATAATACTGCTCCTATATACAAGAATATAACTACTATAATACTGCCTCCTATACAAAAGAATATAACTGCTATAATACTGCCCTCTATATACAAGAATATAACTACTATAATACTACCTCCTATATACAAGAATATAACTACTATTATAGTAGTTATATTCTTGTATATAGAGGGCAGTATTATAGCAGTTATATTCTTGTATATAGGAGGCAGTATTATAGTAGTTATATTCTTGTATATAGGAGGTAGTATTATAGTAGTTATATTCTTGTATATAGGAGGCAGTATTATAGCAGTTATATTCTTGTATATAGGAGGTAGTATTATAGTAGTTATATTCTTGTATATAGAGGGCAGTATTATAGTAGTTATATTCTTGTATATAGGAGGCAGTATTATAGCAGGTAGTATTATAGTATTTATATTCTTGTATATAGAGGGCAGTATTATAGTAGTTATATTCTTGTATATAGGAGGCGGTATTATAGCAGTTATATTCTTTTGTATAGGAGGCAGTATTATAGTAGTTATATTCTTGTATATAGGAGCACTATTATAGTGGTAATATTCATGTATTACAATACTGCCCCCTATATACAAGAATATAACTACTATAATACTGCCTCCTATATACAAGAATATAACTACTGTAATACTGCCTCCTATATACAAGAATATAACTACTGTAATACTGCTCCTATATACACAAGTATATAACTACTATAATACTGCTCCTATATACACAAGTATATAACTACTATAATACTGCTCCTATATACAAGAATATATCTACTATAATACTGCCTCCTATATACAAGAATATAACTACTATAATACTGCTCCTATATACAAGAATATAACTACTATAATACTGCACATATATACAAGAATATAACTACTGTAATACTGCTCCTATATACAAGAATATATCTACTATAATACTGCTCCTATATACAAGAATATATCTACTATAATACTGCTCCTATATACAAGAATATAACTACTTTAATACTGCTCCTATATACAAGAATATAGTAGTATTATAGCGGTTGTTAAAGGGAACCTGTCAGCTGTATTTTCTGGCAAAAGCTGTAGACACAGTTAGATAGCTGTAAGGGTATAAATAAAAAGCCGTACCTTCCCTGGAGCTGATGAAATCTCCACAAAGATAGGACCAAGCTGCTTAGGGGCTACAGCCCAGCACACCTTGCCCTCACCTCCGAGCCCCTCCACGACTGACCTGCAGGACTGGAAGTTGAGGACTAATAAAGAGGCGTGCCAAACTGTGGCATTTGAGCTTTTTTAGAGGAGGGTCCTCGTGTGTTTCATGGGCACAATTATTATGTGTCCAGATTTCAGGGCCTTACAGTGTTTGGTAAGAGTCTCCTGTGATAGGATTCTCCATAGATCGATGAACCTAATAAGTCAGATACGTATCAGTCGGTGTGCTGTATGATGTGTCACATCCTGAGGAGTCACATGGCTGATAAGGGATACTGTACATTTCCCATAATTCTCTCATTCAACCACTGGATCCATATTTGCCTACATACGTCCATAATGTATAGTGGAGGTGTCATGCCCAAGATTTGGGGCTTGCACTTTGATGTGACTATCTTTTTTTAATTTATTTTTTATTTGGGAGTTGCAGTTAGTTACTAACTACAACTCCCAGCACGCTCTGATACAGCCTGTGGCTCAGCAGCTGCCCCAAAGGAAAACTATAACTCCCAGCATGTTGGACTATATAGTAGTATATAATATAGGTCAGTGTTTCCCAACCAGAGGTGCCTCCAGCTGTTGCAAAACTACAACTCCCAGCATGTTGGATTATATAGTAGTATATAGTATTGGTCAGTGTTTCCCAACCAGGGGTGCCTCCAGCTGTTGCAAAACTACAACTCCCAGCATGCCCGGACAGCCGTTGGCTGTCCGGGCATGCTGGGAGTATTAGTTTTGCAACAACTGAAGGCACCCCTGATTGGTGAACACTGACCTATACGTCTACTTACTGCAGGCAGATCTAAATTATACAGATTTTTTTGTTTGTTTATCTGATCTTATATTGGATTAAATGGGCGGAGATAGGAGTGGTTACTACCAATTGGGGGTGTGGCTAGACCATCCTGATTAGACTCCAGAAACCATATGGTCTGTGATATACATCCGTCTCCTTCTCCAGTGCTGGAAAATACACAAACTGCCCCCATTATGGACATGCAGATTTCTCAAAACCGTCTAATAGTGAACTCTTTGGTGTCCATTAGAGATGAGCGAACTTACAGTAAATTCGATTCGTCACGAACTTCTCGGCTCGGCAGTTGCTGTCTTTTCCTGCATAAATTCGTTCAGCTTTCAGGTGCTCCAGTGGGCTGGAAAAAGGTGGATACAGTCCTAGGAGACTCTTTCCTAGGACTGTATCCACCTTTTCCAGCCCACCGGAGCACCGGAAAGCTGAACTAATTTATGCAGGAAAAGTCAGCAACCGCCGAGCTGAAAAGTTTGTGAGGAATCGAATTTACTGTAAGTTCGCTCATCTCTAGTGCCCATAGAAACCAATCACAGCTGGAGGCACACTGGTGAGGAAACACTGAGTTAGGTAACAGACAAACTCAGTGCTTCGCCACCAGTGTTCCTCCAGCTGTTACAAAACTACAACTCCCAGCATGCACTTCTGCAATTGGTCGGTCATTTCTGACGAATCGCAGGGATAGGAGGGGTGGCACCCCTGCCACCTCACTCCTATCCTTTCAGGGGGATCGGGGCTGTGTCGGACAGCCTCGATCACCCTTATTTTCCGGGTCACCGGAAATTCGTGTAGCCCATAACTGCCGCAAATCGCTGGTCTGAATTGACCAGCGATTTGCAGCAATCGCCGATATAAGGGGGTCTCAGGACGCCCCGAGTCCACAAGAGGTTATGGGGGAAGGCTCCAGACATGTAACAGGTTTTCTCTTCTATGTTTATCATTGAAGAGACGTGCAACCAGCTTATGATGCTGTACCTGTCGTCAACAAAAACATTTGATATAATGTAGATACTACCATTATATGTAAATTTGTAATATACATTGGTTAAAAAATGTGTATAAGTGCAGAGCCCTGCTTGTCCACCAACATTAACTGTATTTGGACTCCTCACAGAGACACAGGTAATAGCTGCAGGGACAAAAATATACACATTTTTAACCAATATATATTAGAAATATACAGCCATGGCCTTAAATGTTGGCACCCCTGAAATTTTTCAAGAAAATGAAGTATTTCTCACAGAAAAGGATTGCAGTAACACATGTTTTGCTATACACATGTTTGTTCCCTTTGTGCGTATTGGAACTAAACCAAAAAAGGGAGGAAAAAAAGCAAATTGGACATAATGTCACACCAAACTCCAAAAATGGACTGGACAAAATTATTGGCATTCTTTCAAAATTGTGGAAAATTAAGATTGTTTCAATCCTGTTATGCTCCTTTAAACTCACCTGGGGAAAGTAACAGGTGTGGGCAATATAAATATCACACCTGAAAGCAGAAACAAGGAGAGAAGTTCACTTAGTCTTTGCATTGTGTGTCTGTGTGTGCCACACTAAGCATCGACAACAGAAAGAGGACAAGAACTGTCTGAGTACTTGAGAACCCAAAAAATATGGTAAAATATCAACAATCTCAAGATTACAAGTCCATCTCCAGAGATCTAGATTTGCCTTTGTCCACAGAGCCCAACATTATCAAGAAGTTTGCAACCCATGACACTGTAGCTAATCTCCCTTGGCGTGGACGGAAGAGAAAAATTGATGAAAGGTGTAAACACAGGATGGTCCAGATGGTGGATAAGCAGCCCCAAACAAGTTCCAAAGACATTCAAGCTGTCCTGCAGGCTCAGGGAGCATCAGTGTCAGCGCGAACTGTCAACATTTAAATGAAATGAAACGCTATGGCAGGAGATCCAGGAGGACCCCACTGCTGACACAGACATAAAAAAGAAAGACTACATTTTGCAAAAATTAAATTGAGTAAGCCAAAATCCTTCTGGGAAAACATCTTGTGGACAGATGAGACCAAGATAGAGCTTTTTGGTAAAGCACATCATTCTACTCTTTACCAAAAATGAAATGAGGCCTACAAAGAAAAGAACACAGTACCTACAGGGAAATCTGGTGGAGGCTCAATGATGTTTTGGGGTTGTTTTGCTGCCTCTGGCACTGGGTGCCTTGAATGTGTGCAAGGCATCATGGAATCTGAGGATTACCAATGGATTTTGGGTCACACTTTACAGCCCAGTGTCAGAAAGCTGGGTTTGCGTCCGAGATCTTGGGTCTTCCAGCAGGATAATGAACCCAAACATACGTCAAAAAGCACTCAGAAATGGATGGCAACAAAGCGCTGGAGAGTTCTGAAGTGGCAGCAATGAGTCCAGATCTAAATCCCATTGAACACCTGTGGAGAAATCTTAAAATTGCTGGTGGGAAATGGCGCCCTTCCAATAAGAGAGACCTGGAGCAGTGTGCAAAGGAAGAGTGGTCCAACATTCCGGCTGAGAGGTGTAAGAAGCTTATTGATGGTTATTGGTAGCGATTGATTTCAGTTATTTTTTCCAAAGGGATTGCAACCAAATATTAAGTTAAGGGTGCAAATAATTTTGTCCAGCCCATTTTTGGAGTTTGGTGTGATATGTCCAATTTGCTTTTTTTTCTCTCCTTTTGTGGTTTAGTTCCAATACAAACAAAGGGAATAAACATGTGTGTAGTGAAACGTGTGTTACTGCAATCCTTTTCTGTGAGAAATACTTCATTTTCTAGAAAAATATCAGGGGTGCCAACATTTACAGCCATGACTGTACATATAATGGTATTATCAACATTATACCAAAAGTGTTTTATTGACAACAGGTATACTTTAAAAGATACCAAGGATGAAGCCATAAAAGATACCAAGGATGAAGCCATAAAAGATACCAAGGATAGTTAGCAATGATCTGTCTTACCAAAATTCTCTGGCTTTTGATAGGGGATGTAGCACCTTTGTTGTTATATAATGTAAAAGAAACATTTTCTGGAGTCTGAATCGTTCCATTGGAAAATTGAACTGCAAAATAAATAGAAAATACCATACTGTTACTTTGTATGCAAAACGTTAAAAAAAAAAATCTATACAAGATGTGATCATAGTCTAACAAGCTGAGATAACGTGCTCAGCTGCCATCTGTAGTTCTTTCCAGGATCTTTGTTTTGCTCCTTTGTCCTTCCCTAAATTCATTTTATTTATCCCTATCTAAGGGTCTATCGGAGGAGGGATGGGCAGCAGTGATGGGCTTTTATACTACAAAAAGGTTCTGACACCTTAATGCTCCATACTCACATCTCTTGATCATATATATATATATATATATATATATATATATATATATATATACACACACACACACACACGGAGGCAGATCACTCGTGGCCCAGTATATGTATATATGGAGGCAGATCACTCGTGGTCCAGTATATGTATATATGGAGGCTGATCACTCCTGGTCCAGTATATGTATATATGGAGGCAGATCACTCCTGGTCCAGTATATGTATATATGGAGGCTGATCACTCCTGGTCCAGTATATGTATATATGGAGGCTGATCACTCGTGGTCCAGTATATGCATATATGGAGGCAGATCACTCCTGGTCCAGTATATGCATATATGGAGGCAGATCACTCGTGGTCCAGTATATGTATACATGGAGGCAGATCACTCGTGGTCCAGTATATGTATATATGGAGGCAGATCACTCGTGGTCCAGTATATGTATATATGGAGGCTGATCACTCGTGGTCCAGTATATGTATATATGGAGGCAGATCACTCCTGGTCCAGTATATGCATATATGGAGGCAGATCACTCGTGGTCCAGTATATGTATATATTGAGGCAGATCACTCGTGGTCCAGTATATGCATATATTGAGGCAGATCACTCGTGGTCCAGTATATGCATATATTGAGGCAGATCACTCGTGGTCCAGTATATGCATATATGGAGGCGCAGATCACTCGTGGTCCAGTATATGCATATATGGAGGCGCAGATCACTCGTGGTCCAGTATATGCATATATGGAGGCACAGATCACTCGCGGTCCAGTATATGCATATATTGAGGCAGATCACTCGCGGTCCAGTATATGCATATATGGAGGCGCAGATCACTCGCGGTCCAGTATATGCATATATGGAGGCGCAGATCACTCGCGGTCCAGTATATGCATATATGGAGGCGCAGATCACTCGCGGTCCAGTATATGCATATATGGAGGCAGATCACTCGCGGTCCAGTATATGTATATATGGAGGCAGATCACTCGTGGTCCAGTATATGTATATATGGAGGCAGATCACTCGTGGTCCAGTATATGTATATATGGAGGCAGATCACTCGTGGCCCAGTATATGTATATATGGAGGCAGATCACTCGTGGTCCAGTATATGTATATATGGAGGCAGATCACTCCTGGTCCAGTATATGTATATATGGAGGCAGATCACTCGTGGTCCAGTATATGTATATATGGAGGCAGATCACTCGTGGTCCAGTATATGTATATATGGAGGCTGATCACTCCTGGTCCAGTATATGTATATATGGAGGCAGATCACTCGTGGTCCAGTATATGTATATATGGAGGCAGATCACTCGTGGTCCAGTATATGTATATATGGAGGCAGATCACTCGTGGTCCAGTATATGTATATATGGAGGCAGATCACTCGTGGTCCAGTATATGTATATATGGAGGCAGATCACTCCTGGTCCAGTATATGTATATATGGAGGCAGATCACTCGTGGTCCAGTATATGTATATATGGAGGCAGATCACTCGTGGTCCAGTATATGTATATATGGAGGCTGATCACTCCTGGTCCAGTATATGTATATATGGAGGCAGATCACTCGTGGTCCAGTATATGTATATATGGAGGCAGATCACTCGTGGTCCAGTAAATGTATATATGGAGGCAGATCACTCGTGGTCCAGTATATGAATATATATGGAGGCAGATCACTCCTGGTCCAGTATATGTATATATGAAGTCAGATCACTCGCGGTCCAGTATATGCATATATTGAGGCAGATCACTCGTGGTCCAGTATATGCATATATTGAGGCAGATCACTCGTGGTCCAGTATATGCATATATTGAGGCAGATCACTCGTGGTCCAGTATATGCATATATTGAGGCAGATCACTCGTGGTCCAGTATATGCATATATGGAGGCGCAGATCACTCGTGGTCCAGTATATGCATATATGGAGGCGCAGATCACTCGTGGTCCAGTATATGCATATATGGAGGCACAGATCACTCGTGGTCCAGTATATGCATATATTGAGGCAGATCACTCGTGGTCCAGTATATGCATATATGGAGGCAGATCACTCGCGGTCCAGTATATGTATATATGGAGGCAGATCACTCGTGGCCCAGTATATGTATATATGAAGGCAGATCACTCGTGGTCCAGTATATGTATATATGGAGGCAGATCACTCGTGGTCCAGTATATGTATATATGGAGGCAGATCACTCGTGGTCCAGTATATGTATATATGGAGGCTGATCACTCGCGGTCCAGTATATGTATATATGGAGGCAGATCACTCGTGGCCCAGTATATGTATATATGAAGGCAGATCACTCGTGGTCCAGTATATGTATATATGGAGGCAGATCACTCGTGGTCCAGTATATGTATATATGGAGGCAGATCACTCGTGGTCCAGTATATGTATATATGGAGGCTGATCACTCCTGGTCCAGTATATGTATATATGGAGGCAGATCACTCCTGGTCCAGTATATGTATATATGGAGGCAGATCACTCGTGGTCCAGTATATGTATATATGGAGGCAGATCACTCGTGGTCCAGTATATGTATATATGGAGGCAGATCACTCGTGGTCCAGTATATGTATATATGGAGGCAGATCACTCGTGGTCCAGTATATGTATATATGGAGGCAGATCACTCGTGGTCCAGTATATGTATATATGGAGGCAGATCACTCGTGGTCCAGTAAATGTATATATGGAGGCAGATCACTCCTGGTCCAGTATATGAATATATATGTTGGCAGATCACTCCTGGTCCAGTATATGTATATATGAAGTCAGATCACTCCTGGTCCAGTATATGCATATATGAAGTCAGATCACTCGCGGTCCAGTATATGCATATATTGAGGCAGATCACTCGTGGTCCAGTATATGCATATATTGAGGCAGATCACTCGTGGTCCAGTATATGCATATATGGAGGTGCAGATCACTCGTGGTCCAGTATATGCATATATGGAGGCGCAGATCACTCGTGATCCAGTATATGCATATATGGAGGCACAGATCACTCGTGGTCCAGTATATGTATATATGGAGGCACAGATCACTCGTGGTCCAGTATATGTATATATGGAGGCTGATCACTCCTGGTCCAGTATATGTATATATGGAGGCTGATCACTCGTGGTCCAGTATATGCATATATGGAGGCACAGATCACTCGTGGTCCAGTATATGCATATATTGAGGCAGATCACTCGTGGTCCAGTATATGCATATATGGAGGCGCAGATCACTCGTGGTCCAGTATATGCATATATGGAGGCGCAGATCACTCGCGGTCCAGTATATGCATATATGGAGGCGCAGATCACTCGCGGTCCAGTATATGCATATATGGAGGCGCAGATCACTCGCGGTCCAGTATATGCATATATGGAGGCAGATCACTCGTGGTCCAGTATATGTATATAAGGCAGATCACTTGTGGTTCAGTGTGTGTGTGTGTGTGTATATATATATATATATATATATATATATATATATATATATGAAATTAACTCGTGGTCCAGTATATGTATATAAGAAGTCAGATCAGTCGTGGTTTTAAGACTGCTCTATGACAACAATTACTACTGCTCTGGCAGATTGTCCATGACACAACTATGTAGAGCCAGACAGAGCAGACAAGGAGGCTGTAGACTGTCACATGAGCTCAGGACCTACAGCAGCACTACCTGGTCACTTGTAGCATGCAAGGGAAAGGCAACGCTGTAAAGCCGCTTGTGCAACAAGACTCACCCAGCAGAGCCGGCCGCTCAGGGTCCCCCCGGTACTCCCAGGTGGCTTTCCCAGC
The DNA here is from genome assembly GCF_029499605.1 of Hyla sarda. NCBI lineage: Eukaryota > Metazoa > Chordata > Amphibia > Anura > Hylidae > Hyla > Hyla sarda. The sequence continues at coordinate 315,741,960 of NC_079189.1, read as the reverse complement.
CATGTCTCCACACACGTGGGCTCCGGAGGCTTCCTCCCAGCTTGTGGGCTGTAACCAACAAACTACAAACACAGCGATCAAGAGAGACTACTGGCCTCGGCTCTACACGTGAATACAGCGGACTGCGCCCTCTGCTGGCCCTCGCCTGCGATGACATTACTTCTAGTTATACATGTGTAGTAATACCCACAAGGGTTTTATTGTAGACCAGACCATGGCTGTCCTTATATGACACCTATATATGATTATTGGTGCCCAAAAGTGCAACAGCTGGGAGCTATAGAATTGGGAATACTGCTCTACATGATACTGTGTTCAATAGTTATATTTAAAGGGGTACTCCGGTGGAAAACTTTTTTTTTAATCAACTGGTGCCAGAAAGTTAAATAGATGTGTGAATTAATTCTAATAAAAAATCTTAATCCTTCCAGTACTTATTAGCTGCTGAATACTTCAGAAGAAATTATTTTCTTTTTGGAACATAGTGCTCTCTGCTGACATCACGAGCACAGTGCTTTCTGCTGACATCTCCATTTTATTCCCTTGGGGACGAAGGGTTTTTCCATTTTTACACTTTCGTTTTTTCCTCCTTACCTTCTAAAAATCATAACCCTTTAAATGTTGCACCTAAAATCCATATGATGGCTTATTTTTCGCACCACCAATTCTACTTTGTAATGACATCAGTAATTTTACACAAACATTTACGCGAAATGGAAAAAAAAATCATTGTGCGACAAAATTGAAGAAAAAATGCCATTTTGTAAACTTTGGGGGCTTCCGTTTCTACACCGTTCATTTTTCGGTAAAAATAACACCTTATCATTATTCTGTAGGTCCATGCGATTAAAATGATACCCTACTTATATAGGTTTGATTTTGTCGTACTTCTGGAAAAAATCATAAACTACATGCAGGAAAATGTATATGTTTAAAATTGTCGTCTTCTGACCCCCTATAACTTTTTATTTTTTGTGCCGTGATCTGAAGTTTTTAGCTGTACCATTTTTGTATTGATCAGACTTTTTGAAACGCTACTCTGCTCTGCTCTCTGCTGACATCTCTGTCCATTTTAAGAACTGTCCAGAGTAGGAGAAAATCCCCATAGCAAACATATGCTGCTCTGGACAGTTCCTAAAATGGACAGAGATGTCAGTAGAGAGCATTGTGCTCGTGATGTCAGCAGAGAGCTCTGTGTTCCATAAAGAAAATAATTTCCTCTGTAGTATTCAGCAGCTAATAAGTACTGGAAGGTATTTTTTAATAGAAGTCATTTACAAATCTGTTAACCTTTCTGGCATCAGTTGATTAAAAAAAAAAATTCCACCAGAGTACCCCTTTAATGTCTAAATTCTGCTGTTATATAATACCAGAATAAGCTCCATTTACACAGCGGAATTTCCGAGGAGAATCCAGCAGAAAAATTCTGCTTGGAAATTCAGTTGCAGCATAATCCCTTTCTTTTCAATGGGATTCTGCTGCACAAGGCAGAATTTTCATGGTGGAAACATCTGCTGCAAAAATTCAAATTCCAGACTCTGAAATAATGAACATCTCATTTGTTTCTAGCGTCGGCTTTTTCTGCTGATGCCTGCTGCCTGCAGAGCGTCCGCCCATAATTTTTTTGGACAGACATCTTGCCTGAATAGGGCCTAACACTGCGATACAATGCATAAGTAAGGCTCTATTCACATTTATTATCTGGCCTACCAATCTGTCAGCATACCAGCAGAACAGTACGCTAACATTTACTGCAGTGTACCCATGCTGCCTCCATTAAATTCAGTGTTATGTTCCAAAGTCTTAGGCTAGGTTCAGACTACGGAATTTCCGACAGAAATTCAGTCGTAAAATTTCCGTCAGAAATTCCGTTTGCTAAAATGTATAGTGTAGTGAATGGTTTTCCGTTCACAAATTCACACTTCGGAATTTGTGAAGCGGAAAATCCGCTTAGTAAATCCGCTTAGAAATTTCCGGCTGAAGAATGGTGTTGCTCTTTCTTCAGGTGGAATTCCTCGCAGAACACATTGTAGTCTATGGAAGACTGCAGTGTCCACGCGGTCCAAGCGCCGACTTATTCAGTCGGCGCAGGCGGAACTCAGAATCTCCGGGCGGAAATTTTCTGCCCGGAGATTCCGTAGTCTGAACCTAGCCTTAGGGTTAAAACGTGCATACTGTTGTATAAATGATGCCTTGGTCACCTGATGCTCCCTAGCCTGTGACTGTAAAGAGTCCCTAGCCCAGCCTCCTCTCCTAGTATCGGAGTGAACCCAAAGCAGTCTAAATCTGGCTCTTGCTGACATGTCTCCCAGCTCTGCTCTTACTAGGCAGTCCAGTCAGTTTATATATAAACCTATAAGTGCTACATGAAATAATTATAACTCCAGTAAAAATAAATGTTTATATAAATGTTTGAATCCCCCCTTTTCAAATAAAATAATGTAAACAAAAATAAACATATATTACTACTGACACCCGTTGCAATCGTTCTTTATAATCTGGAGAAGCAGGCGGCACTCCGCAGCTCTCCGCTCCGCTCCCCTGCCAGGCACTGTACTTGGCTGTGATGTTCTCTTGTCAAGAGTGACACCCACTGTGATCTGTCCCTTTCTGAAAGGTACTACTGCTCCCAACATGGAGCAAACTCTGCTCCATGCTGGGAGCTGTAGTAGTACCTGCACTAATAGACAGATCGCAGCGGGTGTCACTCCGGACACCCGTTGCGATCTTAAAACCCTGCCTTACAGGAACCATGTCTTGTGGTCTGATGAGATAAAGATTATTTGGTTCAGATGTTATCAAGCGTGTATCAGCAACCAGGTAAGGAGTAAAAAGACAAGTGTCTCTTGTCTACAGTGAAGCATGGTGATGGAAATGTTGATATGGTAATACACAACAGTGTCATGGTCTGGGCCTGCATGAGTGCTGCTGGCACTGTGGAGCTACAGTTCATTGAGGGAACCATGAATGCCCACATGTACAGTGACATACTGAAGCAGAGGATGACCCCCCCCCCCCTTCAGAGACCAGGCCGTAGGGCAGTATTCGGAGATGATAACAACCCTAAACACTCCTCCCAGACCACCTTGGACTGGCCAAGCATGTCTCCAGATCTTAACCCTATCGAGCACTTGTGGGGCATCCTCAACTGGAAGATGGGGGAGCGCAAGGTCTCCAACATCCACAAGCTCTGTGAAATCGTCATGCAGAAGTGGAAGAGGACCCCAGTGGCAACCTGCTCTGGTGCATTCCATGCCCAAGAGACTAAGGCTAGGTTTCCACACAGGTTTTATTTTTTTTTGGAAAACTGTCACAGTTTTTGACCAAAGTTAGAAGTGGATCCAGCAGCACAGAGTATAAGTACTTCCTTTATATTTCCTAGTCATTTTGAATACACTTCTGGCTTTGGCTCAAAAACTGCAGTGGGAGTTTTCCAAAAAAACACCAGAAAAAAAAAACTGTGTGGAAAAGGCAGGGCTGGAGATAATGGTGGCCACAATTTGGACATTTCCTCTTAGGGGTGCACTCACTTTTGTTTCTGGTAATTATTAGCGGAACACTGATTAACCCCTTAAGGACCCGAGGTTTTTCCATTTAGCATTTTCGTTTTTTCCTCCTTACCTTTAAAAAATCTTTAAAAACTCTTTCAATTTTGCGCTTATTTTTTGTGCCACCAATTCTACTTTGTAATGACATCAGTAATTTTACCCAAAAATCTACGGCGAAACGGAAAAAAAAATCATTGTGAGACAAAAAATTTTTTTTAAACGCCATTTTGTAACTTTTGGGGGCTTCCGTTTCTACACAGTACATTTTTCGGTAAAAATGACACCTAATCTTTATTCTGTAGGTCCATATGATTAAAATGATCCCCTACTTATGTAGGTTTGGTTTTGTCGTACTTCTGGAAAAAAATCATAACTACATGCAGGAAAACTTATATGTTTAAAATTGTCATCTTCTGACCCCTATAACTATTTTCTTTTTCCGCGTATGGGGCGGTATGAGGGCTCATTTTTTGCGCCGTGATCTGAGATTCCAGGTACCATTTTTGCATTGATAGGACTTATTGATCGCTTTTTATAAATTTTTTCATGATATGAAAAGTGACCAAAAATGCACTATTTTGGACTATGTAATTTTTTTGCGCATACACCATTGACCGTGAGGTTTAATTATTAATGATATATTTTTATAATTCTGACATTTCCGCACACGGCGATACCACATATGTTTATTTTTATTTTTATTTACACTGGGTTTTTTTTTTATGGGAAAAGGGGGGTGATTCAAACTTTTATTAGGGAAGGTGTTAAATGATCTTTATTCACTTTTTTTTTTTCACTTTTTTTTTTGCAGTGTTATAGCTCCCATAGGGGGCTATAACACTGCACACACTGATCTTTTACATTGATCAATGGTTTCTCATAAGAAACCACTGATCGATGATTCTGCCGCTTGACTGCTCATGCCTGGATCTCAGGCACTGAGCAGTCATTCGGTGATCGGACACCAGGAGGCAAGGTAGGAGACCCTCCTCGTGTCTTACAGCTGTTCGGGATGCCGCAATTTTGCCACAGCGATCCTGAACAGCTCCCTGAGCTAATCGGCATGGTTTTACTTTCACTTTGCACACGGCGTTCAACTTTCAACGCCGATTCTAAAGGGTTAATAGCGCGCGGCACCGCGATCAGTGCTGCGCGCTATTAGCCACGGGTCCCAGCTGTTGTTAGAAGCCGGGTACGACCCGCTATAGAATGGGAGCAGACTCATGACGTCCTTAACCTGTTCAGGACCCAGGGCGTAATTTTACGCCCCGGCGCCCTGGTACTTAAGGACCCACGGCGTAAACTTACGCCCTGGCGGTTTCCGGCCCCTGCCGTGCGCCGGGCAGAGATTGGAAGCGGATGCCTGCTGAAATACTTCAGCAGGCATCCAGGGCAAACGCCGAGGGGGGCCATGTAGGCCCCCCATGTCGGCAATCGCCGCAAATCGCAAGGGAAATCGCCCTTGCGATCTGCGGCGATACCGGGCTGATCGGGTCTCTGGGACCCGACTGCCCGGTAATTTTGCATGATCCCGGTTGTCACAGACATGCTAATGTATAGGAGCGAGGTGGCAAGCCTGCCACCTCCTCCTATACCCTGCGATCCGTCGGTTAGTTAACCGACCAATCGCAGGAGGGGGGGGGCGGTTACTTCCTCCCGTCCTGCCCGGCCCCTGAAAGTCCGGAGAGGACGGGAGGAAGACCAGAGGACGCGGCGGGGGACGGGGGAGTGCTGGGGACCGGCCCCGATACTTACCTCGTACCTGAAGACCCGGATCCCGGCGAGGAAGACGGCGGCGACAGGTGAGTAGATCTTCAGCCGCGGTCGGGCCCTTTACAGCAATGCACGTCGCCGTAAAGTGACATGCATTGCTGTAATGGGACCCTGTAAACTACAACTCCCAGCATGCCCAGACAGCCCTTGGCGTCTGGGCATGCTGGGAGTTGCAGTTTTGCAACATCTGGAGGTCCACAGTTTGGAGACCACTGTGCCCTTCCAGATGTTGCAAAACTACACATCCTCAGCATGCCCTTACTGTCCAGGCATGCTGGGAGTTGTAGTTCTGTAACATCTGGCCCTTCTGGCCCTTGACAGTTTTGGCATACTGGGAGTTGTAGTTTTGCAACATCTGGAAGGGCACAGATTGGGAACCACTGTATTAGTGGTCTGCAAACTGTAGTCCTCCAGATGTTGCAAAACTACAACTCCAAGCATGCTGGGAGTTGTAGTTCGGCAACATCTGGCTCTAAAGATGTTGCCGAACTACTACTTCCAGCATGCCTGAGAATGTTTGGAAGTTGTGGTTTTGCAACAACTGGAGGCACACTGGTTGGGAAACATTGTCTGTTTCCTAACTCAGTGTTTCCCAACCCGTGTGCCTCCAGCTGTTGCAAAACTATAACTACCAGCATGCACTGATAGACTGTGCATGCTGGGAGTTGTAGTTTTATAACAGCTGGAGGTTCCCCCCCCTGTGAATGTACAGGGTACATTCACATGGGCAGGGGCTTACAGTGATTATCAGGCTGCAAGTTTGCGATGCAGCAAATTTTGCGCTGCAGCTCAAACTTGCAGCGGGAAACTCGCTGTAATCCCCCGCCCGTGTGACTGTACCCTAAAAACACTACACTACACTACACTACCACAAAATAAAATAAAAAGTAAAAAAAACACTACATATACCCCTACACAGCCCCCCTCCCCAATAAAAATGAAAAACGTCTGGTACGCCACTGTTTCCAAAATGGAGCCTCCAGCTGTTGCAAAACAACAACTCCCAGTATTGCCGGACAGCCGTTGACTGTCCAAGCATGCTGGGAGTTTTGCAACAGCTGGAGGCACCCTGTTTGGGAATCACTGGCATAGAATACCCTATGTCCACCCCTATGTAAATCCATAATTCAGGCCTCAAATGCGCATGGCGCTCTCACTTTGGAGCCCTGTCGTATTTCAAGGCAACAGAATAGGGCCACATATGGGGTATCGCCGTACTCGGGAGAAATTGACTAACAAATTTTGGGGGGCTTTTTCTCCTTTCACCCCTTATGAAAAGGTGAAGTTGGGGTCTACACCAGCATGTTAGTGTAAAAAAATTAATTTTTTACACTAACATCCTGGTGTTGCCCTATACTTTTCATTTTGACAAGAGGTAAAAGGGAAAAAAGCCCCCCAAAATTTGTATTGCAGTTTCTCCCGACTACGGAGATACCCCATATGTGGGCGCAAAGTGCTCTGGGGGTGCACAACAAGGCCCAGAAGGGAGAGTGCGCCATGTACATTTGAGGTGATTTTCACAGGGGTGGCTGATTGTTACAGCGGTTTTGACAAACGCAAAAAAAAAAACACATGTGACCCCATTTCGGAAACTACACCCCTCACGGAATGTAATGAGGGGTGCAGTGAGAATTTACACCCCACTGGTGTCTGACAGAGCTTTGGAACAGTGGGCTGTGCAAATAAAACATTTTGTACAGACCACTGTTTCAAAGATCTGACAGACACCAGTGGGTTGTAAATGCTCACTGTACCCCTTGTTACATTCCTCAAGGGGTCTAGTTTCCAAAATGGTAAGCCATGTGGGGGTATTTTGCTGTCCTGGCACCATAGGGGCTTCCTAAATGCGACATGCCCCCGAGCAAAATTTGCTCTCAAAAAGCCAAATATGACTCCTTCTCTTCTGAGCATTGTAGTTCGCCCGTAGTGCACTTCAGGTCAACTTATGGGGTACCTCCATACTCAGAAGAGATGGGGTTACAAATTTTGGGGGGTATTTTCTGCTATTAACCCTTGAAAAAATGTGAAATTTGGGGGGAAATACACATTTTAGTGAAAAAAATTATATATTTTTTTACATATGCAAAAGTCGTGAAACACCTGTGGGGTATTAAGGCTCACTTTATTCCTTGTTACGTTCCTCAAGGGGTCTAGTTTCCAAAATGGTATGCCATGTGGGGGGGTTTTGCTGTTCTGGCACCATAGGGGCTTCCTAAATGCAACATGCCCCCCAAAAACCATTTCAGAAAAACATACTCTCCAAAATCCCCTTGTCGCTCTTTCGCTTCTGAGCCCTCTACTGTGCCCGCTGAACACTTTACATAGACATATGAGGTATGCGCTTACTCGAGAGAAATTGGGCTACAAAAATAACAATCCATTTTCTCCTTTTACCCCTTGTAAAAATTCAAAAATTTGGTCTACAAGAACATGCGAGTATAAAAAATGAAGATTGTGAATTTTCTCCTTCACTTTGCTTCTATTCCTGTGAAACACCTAAAGGGTTAAAATGCTGACTGAATGTAATTTTGAATACTTTGGGTGGTGCAGTTTTTATAATGCGGTCATTTATGGGGTATTTCTAATATGAAGACCCTTCAAATCCACTGCAAACCTGAACTGGTCCCTGAAAAATTGTGTTTTTCGAAATTTTGCGAAAAATTTGAAAATTGCTGCTGAACTTTGAAGCCCTCTGGTGTCTTCCAAAAGTAAAAACACGTCAATTTTATGATGGAAACATAAAGTAGACATATTGTATATGTGAATAAAAAAATTTTTTTTTGGGAATATCCATTTTCCTTACAAGCAGAGAGCTTCAAAGTTAGAAAAATGCTAAATTTTCACATTTTTCATCAAATTTTGGGATTTTTCACCAAGAAAGGATGCAAGTTACCATAAAATTTTACCACTATGTTAAAGTAGAATATGTCACGAAAAAACAATCTCGGAATCAGAATGATAACTAAAAGCATTCCAGAGTTATTAATGTTTAAAGTCACAGTGGTCAGATGTGCAAAAAATGGCCGGGTCCTAAGGTGTAAAATGGCTGGGTCCTTAAGGGGTTAAGGGGTTAAGAACATGCGCCGTAAATGTATGGCACTGCTCAGCATCACTTAGTGCACAGCACCATACATTTACAGCGAGGCTGTGACAGGAGCGCAGGAGCTCACTTCTGACAGCCGCCGGGACCCGCCGGTAATGGAGGACATCAGCGATCGTGCTGATGTCTGCCATTAACCCCTCAGGTACCGTGATCAATACAGATCACGGCATCTGCAGCAGTGCGGCACTTATAATGGCTGATCTGATCGTCCACAGCACTGCCGCGGGGATCAGATCAGGTAAGATGGCGGACAGAGGTTCCCTCACCTGCCTCCGTCAGTCTCCCGGGGTCTTCTGCACTGATCTGCCTTCCAGCACACAGGAGCAGAAGATCGCCGATAATACTGATCAGTGCTATGCCCTATGTATAGCACTGAACAGTATTAGTGATCCAATGATTGCTATAAATAGTCCCCTATGGGGACAAAAAAAGTGTAAAATAAATGTAAAAAAACGTTTTAAAAAAAGTTTTAAAAGAATGGGCTATGGATTTAGTTCCCCGGAGTACCCCTTTAAGGACCCGGACATTTTTTGCACATCTGACCACTGTCACTTTAAGCATTAATAACTCTGGGATGCTTTTAATTTTCATTCTGATTCCGAGATTGTTTTTTCGTGACATATTCTACTTTATGTTAGTGGTAAAATTTCGTCGATACTTGCATAATTTTTGGCTGAAAAATCAAAAAAATTTATGAAAATTTTGCCTTTTGCATTTGCATATTGATTCACATATACAATATGTTTTTTTCATCATAAAGTTGACATGTTTTTACTTTTGGAAGACACCAGAGGGCTTCAAAGTTCAGCAGCAATTTTCCAATTTTTCAAAAAATTTTCAAAATCGACATTTTTCAGGGACCAGTTCAGTTTTGAAGTGGATTTGAAGGGCCTTCATATTAGAAATACCCCATAAATGACCCCATTATAAAAACTGAACCCCTCAAAGTATTCAAAATGACATTCAAAAAGTTTGTTAACCCTTTAGGTGTTTCACAGGAATAGCAGCAAATTGAAGGAGAAAATTCTAAATCTCCATTTTTAACATTTGCATGTTCTTGTAGACCTTGTTTTTGAATTTTTACAAGGGGTAAAAGGAGAGAAATCTTCCTAAAATGTGTAACCCAATTTCTCTCGAGTAAAGAAATACCTCATGTGTGTATGTCAAGTGCTCTGTGGGTGCAATAGAGGGCCCAGAAGGGAAGGAGCAACAGTGGGATCTTGGAGAGTGTAGTGTGTTTCTGAAATGGTTTGTGGGGGACATGTCACATTTAAGAAGTCCCTATGGTGCCAGAACAGCCAAAAAAAAAAAAACACATGGCACACTATTTTGGAAATTACACCCCTCAAGGAACGTAACAAGGGGTACAGTGAGCATTAACATTCCACAGGTGTTTGACATCTTTTTGTTAAAGTAGATGTGTAAATGATTATTATTATTTTTTCTTTTCACTAAAATGCTAGTTTTCCCCCAAATTTTACATTTTTACAAATAAGAAAATGCCCCCCAAAATTTGTAACCCCAACTCCTCTGAGTATGTAAATACCACATGTGTGGACGTCAAGTGCTCTGCTGGCGCACTACAATGCTCAGAAGAGAAGGAGTCACATTTGGCTTTTGAAAAGCAAATTTTGCTGAAATCGTTTTTGGGGGGCATGTTGCATTTAGGAAGCCCCTATGGTGCCAGAACAGCAAAAAAAAAAAAAAACACATGGCACACTACTTTGGAAACTACACCCCTCACAGAATGTAACAAGGGGTAGAGTGAACTTAACACCCCACAGGTGTTTGACAAATTTCTGCTGAAGTTGGACGTGAAAATTAAAAATGTTAGTTTTTTCACTAAAATGCTGGTGTTACCCCAAATTTTTCATTTTCACAAGGGGTAATAGGAGAAAAAGCCACCAAAATTTGTAACCCCATTTCTTCTGATAATGGAAATACCCCATATGTGGATGTAAGGTGTCCTGCGGGCGAACTACAATGCTCAGAAGAGGAGGTGCACCATTGAGATTTTGGAGAGAGAATTTGATTGGAATAGAAGTCGGGGGCCATGTGCATTTACAAAGCTCCCCGTGGTGCCAGAACAGGGACCCCCCCCCCCCACATGTGACCCCATTTTGGAAACTGCACCCCTTACAGAATTTAATAAGGGGTACAGTTAGCATTTAAACCCCTCTGTTGTTTGACAGATCTTTGGAACAATAGGCTGTGCAAATGAAAAATTTTATTTTTCATTTTCACAGACCACTGTTCCAAAAATCTGTCAGACACCTGTGGGTGTAAATGCTCACTGTACCCCTTATTAAATTCTGTAAGGGGTTTAGTTTCCAAAATGGGGTCACATGTTGAGGGGTTCCACTGTTCTGGCACTATGGGGGTTTTGTAAACACACACGGCCTTCAATTTGGGACACATTCTCTCTCCAAAATCCCAATTGTGCTCCTTCTATTCTGAGCATTGTAGTGCACCCGCAGAGCACTTAACATCCACATATTGGGTATGCTGTTACTCATAAGAAATGGGGTTACACATTTTGGGGGGCTTTTTTCCTATTCTCACTTGTGAAAATTTAAAATGTAGGGTAACACCAGCATTTTAGTAAAAAATATATTTTTTTTCATTTTCACATCCAACTTTAACGAAAATTCGTCAAACACCTGTAGGGTGTAAAGGCTCACTATTTCCCCTTGTTACGATCCGTGAGGGGTGTAGTTTCCAAAATGGGGTCACATGTGGGTATTTATTGTTTTGCGAATTATGTCAGAACCACTGTAAAATCAGCCACCCCAGGCCTCAAATGTACACTACAGCGAATTTTGCTGAAATGGTTTTTGGGGGCATGTCGCATTTAGGAAGCCCCCATGATGCCAGAACAGTAAAAAAACTACACCCCTCAAGGAACGTAACAAGGGGTACAGTGAGTCTTAACACCCCACAGGTGATTGACAAACTTTCGTTGAATTGGGACGTAAAAAAAAAATTTCAATAAAATGCTGGTGTTACCCCAAACTTTTCATTTTCACAAGGGTAATAGGAGAAAAAGCCCCCAAAAATGTGTAACCCGATTTCTTCTGAGTATGGAAATACCCCATATGTGGATATAAAGTGCTCTTTGGGCGAACTACAATGCTCAGAAGAGAAGGAGCGCCATTGGGCTTTTGGAGAGAGAATTTGGTTGGAATGGAAGTCGGGGCCCATGTGCATTTACAAAGCCCCCCGTGGTGCCAGAACAGTGAACACCCCCCCCCCCACATGTGACCCCATTTTGGAAACTACATCCCTCACAGAATTTAATAAGGGGTGGAGTGAGCATTTACACCCCACTGGCATTTAACAGATCTTTGGAACAGTGGGCTATGCAAATGAAAAATTAAATTTTTCATTTTCACGGACAACTGTTCAAAGAATCTGTCAGACACCTGTGGGGTGAAAATGCTCACTGTACCTCTTATTAATTTCTGTAAGGATTGTAGTTTCCAAAATGGGGTCACATGTGGGGGGGTCCATTGTTCTGGCACCATGGGGGCTTTGTAAACACACATGGCCTTCAATTCCAGCCTGAGTCTCTCTCAAAAAGCCCAATGGCGCTTATTCTCTACTGAGCATTGTTGTTCGCCCGCAGAGCACTTTACATCCGCATATGGGGTATTTCCATACTCAGAAAAAATGGTGTTACAAATTTTGGGGGCTTTTTTCCTATTACCCCTTGTGAAAATGAAAGATTTGGGGAAACACTAGCATTTCAGGAAAAAAACAACACATTTTTTATTTTCATGTCCAACTTTAACAAAATTTGTCAAAGACCTGTGGGGTCTTGCGGCTCACTATACCCCTTGTTATGTTCCGTGGGGGTGTAGTTTCCAAACTGGGGTCACTTGTGGATATTTTTTTTTTGCGTTCATGTCAGCACCGCTGTAACTATCAGCCACCTCTGTGCAAATCACCAATTTAGGCCTCAAATGTACATGGCGCTCTCTCACTCCTGAGCCATGTAGTTCACACGCAGAGCATTTTTACGCCAACATATGGCGTACAGAAATTACGTTACACATTTTGGGGGTCTTTTTCTCCTTTTATCTCTTGAGAAAATGAAAAGTATGGGGCAACACCAGCATGTTAGTGTAAAATTTTTTTATTTTTTTTTACACTAACATGCTGGTGTGACCCCCAACTTTACCTTTTCATAACGGGTAAAAGGAGAAAAATCCCCCCAAAATTTGTAATGTAATTTCTCCTGAGTACAGAATTACTCGTAATATGGCCCTAAACTGTTGCCTTGAAATACGACAGGACTCTGAAGTGAGAGAGCGCCATGCGCATTTGAGGCCTGAATGAGGAATTTGCAATAGGGGAGGACCCAGATACAAGGATGGGGCTTGTCTCCACCGAAACCCTACAGCAGTGTTTCCCAAACAGGGTGCCTCCAGCTGTTGCAAGACTCCCAGCCTGCCAGGACAGTCAATGGCTGTCCGGCAATACTGGGAGTTGTTTTGCAAGAGCTGGAGGCTCCGTTTAAGAAACACTGCCATATGAGACGTTTTTAATTTTTATTGGGGCGGAAGGGGGGACAGCGTAAGGGGGTGTATATGTATATGTAGTGTTTTACTTTTTATTATGTGTTAGTGTAGTGTTTTTAGGGTACATTTACACAGGCGGGGGTTCACAGTGAGTTTTCCGCTGGGAGTTTGAGCTGCGGTGGAAAATTTGGGAGGAAACCCATTGTAAATCGCCCGTGTGAATGTACCCTGTACATTCACATGACAGACCATACATGCTGGGAGTTGTAGTTTTGCAACAGCTTTAGGCACACTGGTGGGGAACCCCTGAGTTGAGGAAACAGACTCTAGCTCAGTGTTTCCCAACCAGTGTGCCTACAGCTGTTGCAAAACTATAATTGTCAGCCATGTAGGATTTAGTTTTAATTGTTTATATTTGTTCCCCTTTGGTATATATTTAGCTGTATAGTTATTTAACCCCTTAAGGACCAGGCCATTTTACACCTTAGGACCAGAGCGTTTTTTGAACATCTGACCACTGTCACTTTAAACATTAATAACTCTGGGATGCTTTTACCTATCATTCTGATTCTGAGATAGTTTTTTCGTGACATATTCTACTTTATGATATTGGTAAAATTTTGTCGATACTGGCATCGTTTCTTAGTGAAAAATTCCAAAATTTGATGAAAAAATTGAAAATTTTGCATTTTTCTAACTTTGAAGCTCTCTGCTTGTAAGGAAAATGGATATTCCAAATAAAAAAATTTTTTATTCACATATACAATATGTCTACTTTATGTTTGCATCATAAAATTGATGTGATTTTACTTTTGGAAGACATCGGAGGGCTTCAAAGTTCAGCAGCAATTTTCCAATTTTTCACAAAATTTTCAAACTCACTATTTTTCAGGGACCAGTTCAGGTTTGAAGTGGATTTGAAGGGTCTTCATATAAGAAATACCCCACAAATGACCCCATTATAAAAACTGCACCCCCAAAGTATTCAAAATGACATTCAGTCAGCGTCTTAACCCTTTAGGTGTTTCACAGGAATAGCAGCAAAGGGAAGGAGAAAATTCACAATCTTCATTTTTTACACTCGCATGTTCTTGTAGACCCAATTTTTTTATTTTTACAAGGGGTAGAAGGAGAAAATTTATACTTATATTTGTAGCCCAATTTCTCTCGAGTAAGCACATACCTCATATGCCTATGTAAATTGTTTGGCGGGGGCAGTAGAGGGCTCAGAAGCGAAGGAGCGACAAGGGGATTTTGGAGAGTACGTTTTTCTGAAATGGTTTTTGGGGGGCATGTTGCATTTAGGAAGCCCCTATGGTACCAGAACAGCAAAAACTCCCCACATGGCATACTATTTTGGAAACTAGACCCCTTGTGGAATGTAATAAGGGGTAAAGTGAACCTTAATACCCCACAAGTGTTTCATGACTTTTGCATATGTAAAAAAAAAAATTTTTTTCCACTAAAATGTGTGTTTCCCCCCAAATTTCACATTTTTGCAAGGGTTAATAGCAGAAAAGATCCCCCAAAATTTGTAACCCCATCTCTTCTGAGTATGAAGGTACCCCATAAGTGGACCTGAAGTGCACTACGAGCGAACTACAATGCTCAGAAGAGAAGGAGTCATATTTGGCTTTCGGAGAGCAAATTTTGGTCGGGGGGCATGTCGCATTTAGGAAGCCCCTATGGTGCCAAGACAGCAAAATAACCCCCACATGGCATAACATTTTGGAAACTAGACCCATTGAGGAACGTAACAAGGGGTACAGTGAGCATTTACCCCCCACTGGTGTCTGTCAGATCTTTGGAACAGTGGGCTGTACAAAATTTTTAATTTGCACAGCCCACTGTTCCAAAGATCTGTCAGACACCAGTGGGGTGTAAATTATCACTGCACCCCTCATTACATTCCATGAAGGGTGTAGTTTCCAAAATGGGGTCACAGTTTTTTTTATTATTTTTTTTTGCGTTTGTCAAAACCGCTGTAACAATCACCTCAAATGTACATGGTGCACTCTCCCTTCTGGGCCTTGTTGTGCACCCCCAGAGCACTTTGCGCCCACATATGGGGTATCTTCATAGTCGGGAGAAATTGCATTAGAAATTTTGGGCGGCTTTTTTCCCTTTTACCTCTTGTCAAAATGAACAGTATAAGGCAACACCAGCGTGTTAGTGTAAAAAATTTATTTTTTTACACTAACATGCTGTTGTAAACCCCAACTTCACCTTTTCATAAGGGGTTAAAGGAGAAAAAGCCCCCCAAAATTTGTAACACAATTTCTCCCGAGTACGGCGATACCCCATAAGTGACCCTAAACTGTTGCCTTGAAATACGACAGGGCTCCAAAGTGAGAGCGCCATGTGCATTTGAGGCCTGAATTAGGGATTTGCATAGGGGTAGACATAGGGGTATTCTACGCCAGTGATTCCCAAACAGGGTGCCTCCAGCTGTTGCAAAACTCCCAGCATGCTTGGACAGTCAACGGCTGTCCGGCAATACTGGGAGTTGTTGTTTTGCAACAGCTGGAGGCTCCATTTTGGAAACAGTGGCGTACCAGACGTTTTTCATTTTTATTGGGGAGGGGAGGGGGGCTGTGTAGGGGTATGTGTATATGTAGTGTTTTTTACTTTTTATTTTATTTTGTGTTAGTGTAGTGTTGTGTTTTTAGGGTGCAGTCGGGGGATTACAACGAGTTTCCCGCTGCCAGTTTGAGCTGCGGCGCAAAATTTGCTGCATCGCAAACTTGCAGCCTGATACTCACTGTAAGCCCCTGCCCATGTGAATGTACCCTGTACATTCACAGGGGGGGGAACCTCCAACTGTTGCAAAACTACAACTCCCAGCATGCACAGTCTATCAGTGCATGCTGGTAGTTATAGTTTTGCAACAGCTGGAGGCACACGGGTTGGGAAACACTGAGTTAGGAAACAGACAATGTTTCCCAACCAGTGTGCCTTCAGTTGTTGCAAAACCACAACTCCCAAACATTCTCAGGCATGCTGGAAGTAGTAGTTCGGCAACATCTTTAGAGCCAGATGTTGCCGAACTACAACTCCCAGCATGCTTGGAGTTGTAGTTTTGCAACATCTGGAGGACTACAGTTTGCAGACCACTAATACAGTGGTTCCCAATCTGTGCCCTTCCAGATGTTGCAAAACTACAACTCCCAGTATGCCAAAATTGTCCAGGAATGCTGGGAGTTGTAGTTCTGCAACATCTGAAGGGCCAGATGTTACAGAACTACAACTCCCAGCATGCCTGGACAGTAAGGGCATGCTGAGGATGTGTAGTTTTGCAACATCTGGAAGGGCACAGTGGTCTCCAAACTGTGGACCTCCAGATGTTGCAAAACTGCAACTCCC
The DNA here is from genome assembly GCF_029499605.1 of Hyla sarda. Classification (NCBI taxonomy): domain Eukaryota; kingdom Metazoa; phylum Chordata; class Amphibia; order Anura; family Hylidae; genus Hyla; species Hyla sarda. The sequence goes on along the minus strand of NC_079189.1, from coordinate 315,725,653 downwards.
AGCATGCCCAGACACCAAGGGCTGGCTGGGCATGCTGGGAGTTGTAGTATACAGGGTCCCATTACAGCAATGCATGTCGCTTTACGGCGACGTACATTGCTGTAAAGGGCCCGACCGCGGCTGAAGAGGAACTCACCTGTCGCCGCCGCCGCCGTCTTCATCGCAGGGATCCGGGTCTTCAGGGACGAGGTAAGTACCGGGGCTGGGCCCCAGCACTCCCCCGTGCCCCGCCTCGTCCTCCGGTCTTCCTCCCGTCCTCTCCGGACTTTCAGGGAGCTGGCAGGGCGGGAGGAAGTAACCGACACCCCCCCCCCCCCCCCCCCCGCGATTGGTCGGTCAGCTAACCGACGGATCGCAGGGGATAGGAGGAGGTGGCAGGCGGAGGAGGTGCCACCTCGCTCCTAGCCTCCAGCATGGTCCAGGCTGTCTGTGACAACCGGGATCATGCAAAATTACCGGGCGATCGGGTCCCAGAGACCCGATCAGCCCGATATCGCCACAGATCGCAACGGCGATTTCCCTTCCCCCTACATGGCCCCTCTCAGCGTTTGCCCTGGATGCCTGCTGAAGCATTTCAGCAGGCATCCTCTTCCGATCTCTGCCCGGCGAGTGGCAGAGACCGGAAATACAACAGGACGTTCTCTAACGTCCTTGGGCATTAAAGCCCAGGTAGCGGGGACGTTAGAGAGCATCCTATGTCCTTAAGAGGTTAAGAGTTGATTTAAAGATGTCCCATTTACCTTCTGTATCAGTATTTGACAACACCTCCCCCCAGTCTATGTCCTGTAGTGCAGTTCTCAGCCCAGGGAAATTTGCCTTTTTAAAGTTATATGTTTTTGCCTTCCCCGCCTGTCTTTGTTTTCTACATTTTAAGTCAAAAGTAACTATATTGTGGTCGCTATTACCAAGGTTTTCCCTCACAGTTACTTTACCAACCAGCTCTGCGTTGTTGGAAATGATCAGATCCAACAAGGCATCACTTCTTGTTGGGTCCTCCACAAACTGGCCCATAAAATGATCCTGCAATAAATTTAGGAATTTTCTCCCCTTTGTAGTTTTAGCCAACCCTCCCCAATCTATATCTGGATAGTTAAAATCTCCCATTATTACCACTGTACCTGCCCGGGTGGCCCTCTCTATTTGTTTATGCAGCCGACCTTCTATCTCTTCAGTGATATTAGGGGGTCTGTAGATTACACCAAGTATTATTTTTTCAGTATTTCCCTCCTTTTGTAATTCTACCCACAGTGATTCCACATCCTCAGAATCATCACACACTATGGCATCGTTCACACTGACTTTCATACCACTTCTTACATACAGACAGACTCCACCACCTTTTCTGTTCATTCTATCCTTGCAAAACAATGTAAACCCCTGCAGATTGACAGCCCAGTCATGCGAGGAGTCCAGCCATGTCTCAGTGACCCCAACTATATCAATATGTTCCTCCAGTATCAAGGCCTCAAGCTCCCCCATTTTATTTGCTAGGCTTCTGGCATTTGTGAACATACACTTTACATTTCCATCCTTTATGTTATTGGGGTTAATGGGATTCAAGGGTGTAAGTTTTATTTTCCTATGAAGCCTATTCCTATTAACTCTTCTAACCCCTCCCTCCGCTCCACCCCCAGGTACATTTATAATTCCCACCTCTCTATCTACACTATCTTCCCCTCTTTGCTGTAGGTTCCCTCCCCCCAAGTCCCTAGTTTAAACACTCCTCCATCCTTCTAGCCATCTTCTCCCCAAGCACAGCTGCACCCTCCCCATTGAGGTGCAACCTCAAAAAGACAGAAAAAGGGTGTTTAAACTCTAACAGTTATCCCACTATGTGAAAGAGAGAAAGACTTACCCAAAATATGAATGTGGACTATAGGCGGTCACACCCACCCCACAGATTTACTCCGCACAACTAATATTCACTGTTTTTGAAACTCCTCTTTCACGCCCCCTCTTACACAGCAACACTCAGTAGAGTGTCTGTAAATATGGGGGGGGGGGGGGGGGGGGGGGGGACACACACGACAATGCTACCTAATGTGGGGAACCTGCTACTACCTAATGTGGGGAACCTGCTACTACCTAATGTGGGTAGCCTGCTACTACTTAATGTGGGGAACCTGCTACTACCTAATGTGGGGGAGCTGCTACTACCTAATGTGGAGGAGCTGCTACTACCTAATGTGGGGAGCCTGCTACTACGTGATGTGGGGAACCTGCTTCTACCTAGTGTGGGGAGCCTGCTACTACCTAATGTTCGGAACCTGCTACTACCTAATGTGGGGAACCTGCTACTACCTAATGTGGGGAACCTGCTGCTTCTACCTAATGTGGGGAACCTGCTACTACCTAATGTGGGGAGCCTGCTACTTCCTAATGTGGGGAACCTGCTACTACCTAATGTGGGGAACCTGCTACTACCTAATGTGGGGAACCTGCTACTACCTAATGTGGAGAACCTGCTTTTACCTAATGTGGGGAACCTGCTACTACCTAATGTGGGGAACCTGCTACTACCTAATGTGGGGAACCTGCTACTACCTAATGTGGGAAACCTGCTACTACCTAATGTGGGGAACCTGCTACAACCTAATGTGGGGAACCTGCTACTACCTAATGTGGAGAACCTGCTTTTACCTAATGTGGGGAACCTGCTACTACCTAATGTGGGGAACCTGCTACTACCTAATGTGGGGAACCTGCTGCTTCTACCTAATGTGGGGAACCTGCTACTACCTAATGTGGGGAGCCTGCTACTACCTAATGTGGGGAACCTGCTACTACCTAATGTGGGGAACCTGCTACTACCTAATGTGGGGAACCTGCTACTACCTAATGTGGGGAACCTGCTACTACCTAATGTGGAGAACCTGCTTCTACCTAATGTGGGGAACCTGCTTCTACCTAATGTGGGGAACCTGCTACTACTTAATGTGAGGAACCTGCTACTACCTATTGTGGGGAACCTGCTACTACCTAATGTGGGAACCTGCTACTACCTACTGTGGGGGAACCTGCTTCTACCTAATGTGGGGAACCTGCTTCTATCTAATGTGGGGAACATGCTTCTACCTAATGTGGGGAACCTGCTTCTACCTAATGTGGGGAACCTGCTTCTACCTAATGTGGGGAACCTGCTACTACGTACTGTGGGGGAACCTGCTTCTACCAAATGTGGAGAACCTGCTTCTACCTAATGTGGGGAACCTGCTACCTACCTAATGTGGGGAACCTGCTTCTACCTAATGTGGGGAACCTGCTACTACGTACTGTGGGGAACCTGCTTCTACCTAATGTGGGGAGCCTGCTACTACCTAATGTTCGGAACCTGCTACTACCTAATGTGGGGAACCTGCTACTACCTAATGTGGGGAACCTGCTGCTTCTACCTAATGTGTGGAACCTGCTACTACCTAATGTGGGGAGCCTGCTACTACCTAATGTGGGGAACCTGCTACTACCTAATGTGGGGAACCTGCTACTACCTAATGTGGGGAACCTGCTACTACCTAATGTGGGGAACCTGCTACTACCTAATGTGGAGAACCTGCTTCTACCTAATGTGGGGAACCTGCTTCTACCTAATGTGGGGAACCTGCTACTACTTAATGTGAGGAACCTGCTACTACCTATTGTGGGGAACCTGCTACTACCTAATGTGGGAACCTGCTACTACCTACTGTGGGGGAACCTGCTTCTACCTAATGTGGGGAACCTGCTTCTACCTAATGTGGGGAACCTGCTTCTACCTAATGTGGGGAACCTGCTTCTACCTAATGTGGGGAACCTGCTTCTACCTAATGTGGGGAACCTGCTACTACGTACTGTGGGGGAACCTGCTTCTACCAAATGTGGAGAACCTGCTTCTACCTAATGTGGGGAACCTGCTACCTACCTAATGTGGGGAACCTGCTTCTACCTAATGTGGGGAACCTGCTTCTACCTAATGTGGGGAACCTGCTACTACGTACTGTGGGGAACCTGCTTCTACCTAATGTGGGGAGCCTGCTACTACCTAATGTTCGGAACCTGCTACTACCTAATGTGGGGAACCTGCTTCTACCTAATGTGGGGAACCTGCTACTACCTAATGTGGAGAACCTGCTTCTACCTAATGTGGGGAACCTGCTACTACCTAATGTGGGGAACCTGCTACTACCTAATGTGGGGAACCTGCTACTACCTAATGTGGGGAACCTGCTACTACCTAATGTGGAGAACCTGCTTCTACCTAATGTGGGGAACCTGCTTCTACCTAATGTGGGGAACCTGCTACTACTTAATGTGAGGAACCTGCTACTACCTATTGTGGGGAACCTGCTTCTACCTAATGTGGGAACCTGCTACTACCTACTGTGGGGGAACCTGCTTCTACCTAATGTGGGGAACCTGCTTCTACCTAATGTGGGGAACCTGCTTCTACCTAATGTGGGGAACCTGCTACTACGTACTGTGGGGGAACCTGCTTCTACCAAATGTGGAGAACCTGCTTCTACCTAATGTGGGGAACCTGCTACCTACCTAATGTGGGGAACCTGCTTCTACCTAATGTGGGGAACCTGCTTCTACCTAATGTGTGGAACCTGCTACTACGTACTGTGGGGAACCTGCTTCTACCTAATGTGGGGAGCCTGCTACTACCTAATGTTCGGAACCTGCTACTACCTAATGTGGGGAACCTGCTACTACCTAATGTGGGTAACCTGCTACTACCTAATGTGGGGAACCTGCTTCTACCTAATGTGGGGAACCTGCTTCTACCTAATGTGGAGAACCTGCTTTTACCTAATGTGGGGAACCTGCTTCTACCTAATGTGGAGAACCTGCTTCTACCTAATGTGGGGAACCTGCTTCTACCTAATGTGGGGAACCTGCTACTACCTAATGTGAGGAACCTGCTACTACCTATTGTGGGGAACCTGCTACTATCTAATGTGGGAACCTGCTACTACCTACTGTATGGGAACCTGCTTCTACCTAATTTGGGGAACCTGCTTCTACCTAATGTGGGGAACCTGCTTTTACCTAATGTGGGGAACCTGCTTCTACCTAATGTGGGGAACCTGCTACTACATACTGTGGGGGAACCTGCTTCTACCAAATGTGGGGAACCTGCTTCTACCTAATGTGGGGAACCTGCTACTACCTAATGTGGGGAGCCTGCTACTACCTAATGTGGGGAACCTGCTACTACCTAATGTGGGGAACCTGCTACTACCTAATGTGGGGAACCTGCTACTACCTAATGTGGAGAACCTGCTTTTACCTAATGTGGGGAACCTGCTACTACCTAATGTGGGGAACCTGCTACTACCTAATGTGGGGAACCTGCTACTACCTAATGTGGGAAACCTGCTACTACCTAATGTGGGGAACCTGCTACAACCTAATGTGGGGAACCTGCTACTACCTAATGTGGAGAACATGCTTTTACCTAATGTGGGGAACCTGCTACTACCTAATGTGGGGAACCTGCTACTACCTAATGTGGGGAACCTGCTGCTTCTACCTAATGTGGGGAACCTGCTACTACCTAATGTGGGGAGCCTGCTACTACCTAATGTGGGGAACCTGCTACTACCTAATGTGGGGAACCTGCTACTACTTAATGTGGGGAACCTGCTACTACCTAATGTGGGGAACCTGCTACTACCTAATGTGGAGAACCTGCTTCTACCTAATGTGGGGAACCTGCTTCTACCTAATGTGGGGAACCTGCTACTACCTAATGTGGGAACCTGCTACTACCTACTGTGGGGGAACCTGCTTCTACCTAATGTGGGGAACCTGCTTCTACCTAATGTGGGGAACATGCTTCTACCTAATGTGGGGAACCTGCTTCTACCTTATGTGGGGAACCTGCTTCTACCTAATGTGGGGAACCTGCTACTACGTACTGTGGGGGAACCTGCTTCTACCAAATGTGGAGAACCTGCTTCTACCTAATGTGGGGAACCTGCTACCTACCTAATGTGGGGAACCTGCTTCTACCTAATGTGGGGAACATGCTTCTACCTAATGTGGGGAACCTGCTTCTACCTTATGTGGGGAACCTGCTTCTACCTAATGTGGGGAACCTGCTACTACGTACTGTGGGGAACCTGCTTCTACCTAATGTGGGGAGCCTGCTACTACCTAATGTTCGGAACCTGCTACTACCTAATGTGGGGAACCTGCTACTACCTAATGTGGGGAACCTGCTGCTTCTACCTAATGTGGGGAACCTGCTACTACCTAATGTGGGGAGCCTGCTACTACCTAATGTGGGGAACCTGCTACTACCTAATGTGGGGAACCTGCTACTACCTAATGTGGGGAACCTGCTACTACCTAATGTGGGGAACCTGCTACTACCTAATGTGGAGAACCTGCTTCTACCTAATGTGGGGAACCTGCTTCTACCTAATGTGGGGAACCTGCTACTACTTAATGTGAGGAACCTGCTACTACCTATTGTGGGGAACCTGCTACTACCTAATGTGGGAACCTGCTACTACCTACTGTGGGGGAACCTGCTTCTACCTAATGTGGGGAACCTGCTTCTACCTAATGTGGGGAACATGCTTCTACCTAATGTGGGGAACCTGCTTCTACCTAATGTGGGGAACCTGCTACTACGTACTGTGGGGGAACCTGCTTCTACCAAATGTGGAGAACCTGCTTCTACCTAATGTGGGGAACCTGCTACCTACCTAATGTGGGGAACCTGCTTCTACCTAATGTGGGGAACCTGCTTCTACCTAATGTGGGGAACCTGCTACTACGTACTGTGGGGAACCTGCTTCTACCTAATGTGGGGAGCCTGCTACTACCTAATGTTCGGAACCTGCTACTACCTAATGTGGGGAACCTGCTACTACCTAATGTGGGGAACCTGCTACTACCTAATGTGGAGAACCTGCTTCTACCTAATGTGGGGAACCTGCTACTACCTAATGTGGGGAACCTGCTACTACCTAATGTGGGGAACCTGCTACTACCTAATGTGGGGAACCTGCTACTACCTAATGTGGAGAACCTGCTTCTACCTAATGTGGGGAACCTGCTTCTACCTAATGTGGGGAACCTGCTACTACTTAATGTGAGGAACCTGCTACTACCTATTGTGGGGAACCTGCTACTACCTAATGTGGGAACCTGCTACTACCTACTGTGGGGGAACCTGCTTCTACCTAATGTGGGGAACCTGCTTCTACCTAATGTGGGGAACATGCTTCTACCTAATGTGGGGAACCTGCTTCTACCTAATGTGGGGAACCTGCTTCTACCTAATGTGGGGAACCTGCTACTACGTACTGTGGGGGAACCTGCTTCTACCAAATGTGGAGAACCTGCTTCTACCTAATGTGGGGAACCTGGTACCTACCTAATGTGGGGAACCTGCTTCTACCTAATGTGGGGAACCTGCTTCTACCTAATGTGGGGAACCTGCTACTACGTACTGTGGGGAACCTGCTTCTACCTAATGTGGGGAGCCTGCTACTACCTAATGTTCGGAACCTGCTACTACCTAATGTGGGGAACCTGCTACTACCTAATGTGGGGAACCTGCTACTACCTAATGTGGAGAACCTGCTTCTACCTAATGTGGGGAACTTGCTACTACCTAATGTGGGGAACCTGCTACTACCTAATGTGGGGAACCTGCTACTACCTAATGTGGGGAACCTGCTACTACCTAATGTGGAGAACCTGCTTCTACCTAATATGGGGAACCTGCTTCTACCTAATGTGGGGAACCTGCTACTACTTAATGTGAGGAACCTGCTACTACCTATTGTGGGGAACCTGCTACTACCTAATGTGGGAACCTGCTACTACCTACTGTGGGGGAACCTGCTTCTACCTAATGTGGGGAACCTGCTTCTACCTAATGTGGGGAACATGCTTCTACCTAATGTGGGGAACCTGCTTCTACCTAATGTGGGGAACCTGCTTCTACCTAATGTGGGGAACCTGCTACTACGTACTGTGGGGGAACCTGCTTCTACCAAATGTGGAGAACCTGCTTCTACCTAATGTGGGGAACCTGCTACCTACCTAATGTGGGGAACCTGCTTCTACCTAATGTGGGGAACCTGCTTCTACCTAATGTGGGGAACCTGCTACTACGTACTGTGGGGAACCTGCTTCTACCTAATGTGGGGAGCCTGCTACTACCTAATGTTCGGAACCTGCTACTACCTAATGTGGGGAACCTGCTACTACCTAATGTGGGGAACCTGCTACTACCTAATGTGGAGAACCTGCTTCTACCTAATGTGGGGAACCTGCTTCTACCTAATGTGGGGAACCTGCTACTACCTAATGTGAGGAACCTGCTACTACCTATTGTGGGGAACCTGCTACTATCTAATGTGGGAACCTGCTACTACCTACTGTGTGGGAACCTGCTTCTACCTAATGTGGGGAACCTGCTTCTACCTAATGTGGGGAACCTGCTTTTACCTAATGTGGGGAACCTGCTTCTACCTAATGTGGGGAACCTGCTACTACATACTGTGGGGGAACCTGCTTCTACCAAATGTGGGGAACCTGCTTCTACCTAATGTGGGGAACCTGCTACCTACCTAATGTGGGGAATCTGCTTCTACCTAATGTGGGGAACCTGCTTCTACCTAATGTGGGGAACCTGCTACTACGTAATGTGGGGGAACCTGCTACTACCTAATGTGGGGATCCTGGTCACGCCTGCTGGGGAAGTCTGCCTGGTAGTGAGCACACTACCAGGCATACAAATAAGCATTTTTAATATAGTAAAAAAAAATTAAGGCAGGGAGGGGTTAGGGATAGATGGTCAATAGGCAGGGACAGAAAAAAAAGGATGGTTAAAGCCATACAACTTAGTGTCAGACTGCCTTGCAGTACAGACACTGAATTATACCGTCTCTTACCAAAGCCAGGAGCTTTGGTGACACATAGCATCCATTGACCACCACAACTTTCACCTTTTCACACTATCTATCTATCTACATATACACAGTGGTCCCTCAAGGTCCAGAAATAGGAAAAAGTAACGATTAAACAAAATAAGTAGATAACTAATATAGATAAAGTCCATACATATAAAAGTAAGAAAGAGCTGCTGGGAGCTGTAAATCACTGTCTATGTAGAGGAGAGGATCTTCTTCAGGGTCCTGTACAGTACACACTATGTCCCAAAAAAGTAAGGCTGGGTCCACACTACGTTTTGTCCCATACGGGAGCGCATACGGCAGGGGGGAGCTAAAACCTCGCGCTCCCGTATGTGACCGTATGCGCTCCTGTATGTCATTCACTTCAATGAGCCGACCGGAGTGAAACGTTCGGTCGGCTCATTTTTACGCCGTATGCGCTTTTACAACCGGACCTAAAACTGTGGTCAACCACGGTTTTAGGTCCGGTTGTAAAAGCGCATACGGCGCAAAAATGAGCCGACCGGACCGAACGTTTCACTCCGGTCGGCTCATTGAAGTGAATGACATACGGGAGCGCATACGGTCACATACGGGAGCGCGAGCTTTTAGCTCCCCCCTGCCGTATGCGCTCCCGTATGGGACAAAACGTAGTGTGGACCCAGCCTAACATGGAGCCTCTCTTACTGGTGTCCGAAGGAGCAGCTAACTGTGGCACATGTGAAGAGTAGTACAGAACATGTAATACCTCCCTGTACTGTAGGGGGCGCTACCAGACAGGAATTCAGTGCATACACTTATGTAGTACAGATATTTTACCAGTGAATTCTTATTCTGATTGGTCAGTTCTTCCAATCATTGACAGGTATCACAGATGTAAACTGTCTGTAGTATTGTACGTTGAGTCAGGTTTCAAGATACAATGGTCCACTATGGACCATTGTATATTGAGGCCATTGTAAGTTAAGGGATCACTGCACATAACAGTTTATATAGCTGTAGACAGTGGAATGTGCCAGAAGGCTGGGTACCAGGGGGGGGATCACCTAGCCCATTTGTCTTGTTCAGGGGATTTAGCTCCAGTCCTAGGGCAGTGAAGGGGATTTCAGTGTAAGAACTGTGCAGTACATCCAGTCGTATTCTCTCAGTGTCTGCGGCAGACTGAAGACAAGGTGTCGTGTGGTATCCGCAGTGTGAGGATCAATACCCTGGGCCAGCCCCCGTGCTCCGCACCGACCTGCTCTGCAGCATAAAGAATGAGAGCTGATCCCACAGGGGGCGGGGCGAGGGCGGCAGCGAGTGGGCGTGGCCAGTCACAATGAGCCCATTGATGAAGAGAGGCGCGCTCAAGGGGCAGGAGGATGCTGTACCTGTTGCGAAGTCCTAGCGGGCGGTAAACTAAACATTGCCAAGTAGCGGTTTTATTTGATTTTTTTTAATACTCGAAACGACTGGTAACGACGACAGGTATAGCGCCTTCTGTTATTATACCCGTTATTTAGTGAAGTAGCGTGCAGAAAACAAGTGTAGTCTCGCGATAGGCGCCGGCTGAGGGGACCAATCAGGGCGCTGCATTGTCCCCGGCTGTCAGTGCACGGGAGGAGAAGGAGGTCGCGCTGTCTGGAGCGGTTGTGTCTGTACTCTCCGCCCGCCCCCCGCCGGCTCTCCTCCCCTCTGTCTGCTGGGCTCTCTCCCTCCCGCCCCGGGTCGCTCGTCACGTCCGGTAGCCGGAGGTTGTGGAGGAGGCCGCGGCTAGGAGCAGCTGAACCCGGGGGAGCCGTGTAACACAAAGAGGCCGCCGAGTGACCGAGGCCCTGGGCCTGAGACGCAGGTGAGACGTGACTGGGTGACAGTTCCTCCTGCCCCCCTGCCGGAGCGGTGTCCTCCCCCTTCCGTTGTGTGTTTACATCTCTCGTATGTGCACTGTGTGTAGATAGGATTGTCACATACGTATATACTGTACACTGCTGCGGAAGGATGCGCTAAGGCTGTGTTCACACTAGCGAGTGCTGTCAAGCATTGTCTACGGTTATATCCTCACCAGCAAAAATGTCAGGACATAGAAACAATGTCAGGACATAGAAACAATGTCAGGACATAGAAACAATGTCAGGACATAGAAACAATGTCAGGACATAGTAATAACGATGGATGGGAGAGGAAAAGGGGATCTGTCTCTGCTCTTCCTCTCCAGACATTAGTACAGTGTTTCCCAACCAGGGGGCCTCCAGGTGTTGCAAAACTACAACTCCCAGCATGCCCGGACAGCCTTTGGCTGTCCGGGCATGCTGGGAGTTGTAGTTTTGCAACACCTGGAGGCCCCCTGGTTGGGAACCACTGCAATAGTATGCCCTGTCATTTCTGAAGATGAGTGGATCATCTCTGCTCATGCTCCAGGATACAAGCAGTGATACATACCTGTAATGTGCTGCCAAGCTTGGGAATTTTACACTACAGTATATGATCACGATCCTTGTGATAGCATAGTAGTCACAATTCCTAATGGCAAGACTTGTAGATGTGTATGTGTATACTGTATATATACACTAGGGGTGTGAATTTGGCGATACGAATCGCGATACATGTATGACGATACGATATATCCCAATTCTGTTTACGAGACGATATATCGCGACATATCTCGATTCTGTCTCGAAAACACTATATATTGGGATTTTTACGCATGCAGTGATACCAAGTATGTTTATTTTTACTATGTTTACGTGTTTTTATATAGGAATAGGAAGTGATTTGAACTTTTAATATGGAAGGGGTCAATGTGTGTCTTTTACACTTTTATTAAAAAAACATTTTTATACACTTTATTAGACTTTTAGGGGGAATCATTAGATTCCTCAGACAGATGAATAGAGTTCTATTGAACTCCATTGATCTGTGATCCATTGATAGAGCCAGGATTTATCAATGACAGAGCCACGGGACAGCAGGAAGCAGAGGTAAGCTCTCCGGCTACCTCCACAGTGGATCACCCACCCGCGATCGTGCTACGGGGGGGGGGGGGGGGGGGGGCGGCTCGGCGATCCACCCCACTAGTCCACCAGGGAGCATTCACAGGTCCCTTTAGACGCCGCTGTCAGCTTTGACAGCAGCAATCTAAAGAGTTAATAGCCAGCCGCGGCGATCGCTGCATGCTGGCTATTAGTGGCGGCCCCCGGCTACTGAAAACTGCCGGGGGCTGCAGAGTACGGAGCGGGCACGAGTCCAGAGCCCGCTCCATACACCCAGAGCGCCGCCGCGCTTATCAGGTCCGGCCATGCTTGCACGAGCCGGAAAAATTCACATGCCCGGCGCCCGGAACTGCATGTCCCGGACGTCGGGAGATACGAATTCAACATACATAAAAGGATCGATTGAAAAATATTTTGAATCGATTCAGTGTCGCCAAATGAAAAATCTCGATAATCAAGTGAGTCGATTTTAATTTTTTAATTTTTTTATTACACCCCTAATATATATATATATACACACACACGACTATGTCTATCTTCATTCATGTTTCACTACACACTTTTTTTTTATTTTTTTTTATTTTTTTTTAAATGTCCAGTCTCAGGATAGGAGGTGCCACCAGTGTCTGGTTGGTGGGGGTCCGATCTCTGTGCTTACCGGTTGCTAGAAGCAGTGCTACTCCCATGACAACCCTGCTGTGGATTTTTGGTCTCCTGGTCAGCAGTGTTTTCCAATGTGTCTCTAGCTGTTGCAAAACTACAACTCCCAGCATGTAGAAAGATGGGCAGAGGTAACAGGAGACCAAGTAGCTAATGAAAGCATTAGGTTATGTTCACACCACATTTTTTTTTCTGTGTTTAATTACGTCTGTTTAATTTTGCTGTATGACAAAATGTGGTCAACCATGCGATCATGTAACCAAAAAAGGATACATTAGGGCCCTTTTTTATGATGTAAGTCAATGGGAAATGGCATATAGCATCATCTGGTAACATATATATATATATATATATATATATATATATATATATATATATATATATATATATATATAGACATCTTATCCCCTATCCAAAGCACCCCTGATCTTATCCCCTATCCAAAGCGCCCCCGATCGGTCTGTGGCTGATGATGGGCAATACAGGGGCCGGGGGATCATGACGTCATGACCCACCCCCTCAATGCAAGCCTATGGGAGGGGGCGTGATGGCCATCACACTCCCTCCCATAGGCTTGCATTGAGGGGGCGGGTCGTGACATCATGATTCCCCGGCCCCTGTATTGCCCATCATCAGCCATGGAGCAATCTTCACTCCTTGCAGCTCATGAACGGGGGTTCTGCAGGAGAGATTGCGGGGGTCCCTAGCGGCAGGACCCCCACGATCAGACATCTTATCCCCTATCCTTTAGATAGGGGAAAAGATGTCTGGGGGCGGTGTACCCCTTTAAGGACATGGCCCATTTTCATTTTTGCATATTTTTTTTTTCTTCCTCTCATTTTAAAATCCATAACTCTTTACACCAACAGACCTATATCAGGGCAGTTTTTTTGCGTGACCAATTGTACTTTGTAATGACATCTTTAATTTTACCATAAGATGTACGACGAAACCAAAAAATGTATATTTGCAAGCAGAAGAAAACTGCAATTTTGCAACTTTTGGGGGTTTGGTTTTTACTTTATCAATTTTGCACCTAAAACTCCATATTATGGCTTATGTTTTGTGCCACCAATTCTTCTTTGCAGTGACGTTAGTAATTCTACCCAAAAAATCCACTGCAAAACGAAAAAAAATAAAAAATTATCGTGCAACAAAATTGTAGAAAAAAAATGCCATTTTGTAACTTAAAATTAGAGATGAGCGAAGTTACAGTGATTCGATTCGTCACGACCTTCTCGGCTCGGCGGTTGATGACTTTTCCTGCAGAAATTAGTTCAGTTTTCAGGTGCTCCGGTGAGCTGGAAAAGGTGGATAAAGTCTTAGGAGATTTCCGCACGTGTCGATACCACATATGTTTATTTTTATTTACATTTTATTTTTTTATTTTTTAAATGGGGGTGTGATTCTTTTATTAGAGAAGGGGTTACATGATCTTAAGTTTATTTATTTTTTTCACACTTTTTTTTTGCAGTGTTCTAGCCCCCTCTAGTAGCTATAGCACGGCACACACTGATCTTCTACACAGATCACTGCCATGCATTAACATGGCAATGATCAGTGTTATCGGCGGTCAATTGCTCAAGCCTGGATTTCAGGCTTGGAGCATTCAATCGCCGATTGGACGTTCTGGAGGCAGGTAAGGCACCCTCTGCTCGCGTTCTAGCTAATCGGATCAGCCCGACTGAGCTGCTGTGAGTGTATTTTTGTTTCTTTAGATGCAGTGATCAACGTTGAACAACGCGTCTAATGGGTTAATAGAGCATGGCACAATGATCGCTGCCGCACGCTATTAGCCCAGGGTCCTGGCTTTCATTAGCCGCTGGGACCGACTCGCTACGCCCTGCGTCCTAAAGAGGTTAAAAATATGCTAACTTTTTTTAAACAAAAGTTTATATGCATAGAATTGTCCTTTCTGACCCCTATAACTTTTAATTTTGTATTTTTTTCATATACAAGGATGTGTGAGGGCGAATTTTTTGTGCCATGATCTGTAGTTTATGTTGGTACCATTTTAGCTTGATGGGACTTTTTGATGACCTTTTATAATTTATTTTCCTGTTATATGATGTGATTAACCCCTTAAGGACTTAGCCCTTTTTCACCTTAAGGACCCGGCCGTTTTTTGCAATTCTGAGAATGCTTTTAGTTATCATTCTGATTCCGAGATTGTTTTTTTGTGACATATTCTACTTTAACATAGTGGTAACTTGCATCCTTTCTTGGTGAAAAATCCCCAAATTTGATGAAGAAAATGAAAATTTTGCATTTTTCTAACTTTGAAGCTCTCTGCTTGTAAGGAAAATGGATATTCAAAAGAAATTTTTTTTGGGTTCACATATACAATATGTCTACTTTATATTTGCATCATAAAGTTGACATGTTTTTACTTTCGGAAGACATCAGAGGGCTTCAAAGTTCAGCAGCAATTTTCAAATTTTTCACAAAATTTTCAAACTCCCTATTTTTCAGGGACCAGCTCAGGTTTGAAGTGGATTTGAAGGGTCTTCATATTAGAAATACCCCACAAATGACCCCATTATAAAAACTGCACCCCCAAAAGTATTCAAAATGATATTCAGTAAGTTTGTTAACCCTTTTGGTGTTTCACAGGAATAGCAGCAAAGTGAAGGAGAAAATTCACAATCTTCATTTTTTACACTCGCATGTTCTTGTAGACCCAATTTTAGAATTTTTGCAAGGGGTAAAAGGAGAAAATTTTTACTTGTATTTGAAACCCAATTTCTCTCAAGTAAGGACATACCTCATATGTCTATGTAAAGTGTTTGGCGGGCACAGTAGAGGGCTCAGAAGGAAGGAGCGATAAATGGTTTTTGGGGGGCATGTCACCTTTAGGAAGCCCCTATGGTGCCAGGACAGCAAAAAAAAAAAACACATGGCATACCATTTTGGAAACAAGACCCATCGGGGAACATAACAAGGGGTAAAGTGAACCTTAATACTCCACAGGTGATTCACGACTTTTGCATATGTAAAAAACATTTTTTTACCTAAAATGCTTGGTTTCCCAAAAATTTTACATTTTTAAAAAGGGTTAAAGCAGAAAATACCCCCCAAAATTTGTAACACAATTTCTCCTGAGTACGGCGATACCCCATATGTGGCCCTAAACTGTTGCCTTGAAATACGATAGGGCTCCAAAGTGAGAGCGCCATGCACATTTGAGGCCTAAATTAGGGATTGCATAGGGTGGACATAGGGGTATTCTACGCCAGTGATTCCTAAACAGGGTGCCTCCAGCTGTTGCTAAACTCCCAGCATGCCTGGACAGTCAGTGGCTGTCTGGCAATACTGGGAGTTGTTGTTTTGCAACAGCTGGAGGCTCCGTTTTGGAAACAGTGGCGTACCAGAAGTTTTTCATTTTTATTGGGGAGGGGAGGGGGGGCTGTATGGGGGTATGTGTATATGTAGTGTTTTTTACTTTTTATTTCATTTTTTTGTGGTAGTGTAGTGTTTTTAGGGTACAGTCGCACGGTATTTAGGATACAGTTCACAGTAGTTTCTCGCTGGCAGTTTGAGCTGCGGCAGAAAATTTTCTGCCGCAGCTCAAACTTGCAGCCGGATACTTACTCTAAACCTCCGCCCATGTGAGTGTACCCTGTACGTTCACATTGGGGTGGGGGGGGCATCCAGCTGTTGCAAAAACTACAACTTCCAGCATGTACGGTCTCAGTGCATGCTGGGAGTTGTCGTTTTGCAACAGCTGGAGGCATACTACTTTGGCTGGGGATGCTGGGGATTGTAGTTATGCAACAGCTGGAGGCACACTGGTTTGCTACTTAACTCAATGTTTCACAACCAGTGTGCCTTCAGCTGTTGCACAACTACAACTCTCAGCAGTCACCGACAGCCAACGGGCATGCTGGGAGTTGTAGTTATGCAACCAGCAGATGAACCACTAGCATGCACTTTAGCTGATTGTGCAAGCTGGGAGTTGTAGTTATACAACAGCTGAAGGTACACTTTTCAATAGAAAAAATGTGCCTCCAGCTGTTGCAAAACTATAAGTCCCAGCATGCCCATAAGGGAATGCTGGGAGTTGTGGTGGTCTGCCTCCTGCTGTTGCATGACTACAGCTCCCAGCATGCCCATTTTGCATGCTGGGAGCTGTTGTTAAGCAACAGCAGGAGGCTGTCACTCAGCTCCAACTGCTGCTCCGGCACACAGGTCAGTCCCTCGCCGCCGCTCCTGGGGCCCCGATCCCAACAGGGACGCCGGGGATCTGGGTCCCTAGCAGCTGGGGTCAACTTCCCGCACCCGCTCACGTCCTCGGGAAGAGGGGCGGAGCAGGTTGCGGGAGTGACACCCGCAGCAGGTGCCCTGATTGGTCGGCCGGAAAACTGGCCGATGAATCAGGGCGATCGTGAGGTAGCACCAGTGCCACCTCACCCCTTCTGGCTATGGCTGTTCGGGGCTGTCAGAGACGGCCCCGATCAGCCAGTAATTCCGGGTCACTGGAGACCCGATTGACCCGGAATCCGCCGCAGATCGCTGGGCTGAATTGTACAGCGATCTGCGGCCATCGCCGACATGGGGGGTCATCATGACCCCCCTGGGCGATATGCCGCGATGCCTGCTGAACGATTTCTACAGGCACCGGCTCCGCTCCAGCTGGCTGCGGGGGGGCCGGGAAAGCTCATGACGTTCTCATACGTCATGAGTCCTTAAGGACTCTGAAATGAAGACTTATGAGAACGTCATGAGTCCTTAAGGGGTTAAAAATCAGTATGTTTGGTGATTTTTTATTTTTTTTTGTTTTACACAGTTTACGGTTCGGGATCAGAGACATTATATTTTAATAATTTGGACTTTTACGCACATGGCGAAACCAAATTAGGTTATCTTTCTTTTTTTTTCTTTTTTTTTTTTTTTATTATTAGGGGAGCGGGTTTTATATAGGGTAATTTCATATTTTTTTTTTTTTTATTGGGGGAGGGAGTTTTATATTCTTTCAAAAACCTTTTTTTTTTTTACACTTTTTAAGTCCCCAAAGGGGTCTTTGATATGCAATCATTAGATTGTATTTACTGTATAATGCTATCCACTGATCTAGCCTGGCTAGCTAATCTGGCTACTGATATTAGTCGACACTCACTATTCTGAAGCGAGCGCAGCTCATGCGCTCGCTTCAAAGCCATTTAAAGGGGTACTCTGGTGGAAAACAATTCTTCCAGTATTTATTAACTGCTGTATGCTCCAGAAGAAGTTGTGTAGCTCTTTTCCATCTGACCACAGTGCTCTCTGCTGACACCTCTCTCTGTATCAGGAACTGTCCAGAGTAGGAGCAAATCCCCAAAGCAAACCTCCCCTGCTCCAGACAGTTCCTGACATGGACAGAGGAAATTCTTTTCTTTTTGGAATGCTCTGATGACATCACGAGCACAGTGCTCTCTGCTGACGTTATTATAATAAGTCTTTATTTATTTATTGTTGTCCTTTAGTGGGATTTGAACCCAAGGCGCCAGCACTGCAAGGCAGCAGTGCTAACCACTGAGCCACCATGCTGCCCTTAGCATACATCTGCTATGCACGGTTGCTAAAATGGACAGAGATAAATGGACAGTGCTCGTGATATCATCAGTGTTCCAAAAAGAAAGGAATTTCCTCTGTAGCATTCAGCAGCTAATAAGTACTGGAAGGATTAAGATTTTTTATAGAAATAATTTACAAATATGTTTAACTTTCTGGCACCAGTTGATTTAAAAGAAAAAAAAGGTTTTCACCGGAGTACCCCTTTAACAGGTAAAAAAATTCTAACTTTTTAAACAAAATTCATCTGCATAAAATTGTCCTTTTCTAACCCCTATAACTTTTTTTTGTTTTGTTTTTCCATATACAGGGATGTGAGTGTTTTATTTTTTTCTGCACCGTGATCTGTAGTTTTTATCGGTACCATTTTTGCTTTGATGGGAATTTTTGATCGCTCTTTTTTTTTTCCCCTCATATATAATGGGTTTAAAAATCAGTATTTTTGGTGTTGTTTCTTAAAAATTTTTTTTTTATTGTCTACCGTTTACCGTGCGGGATCATAAACAGTATTAGTTTGGACATTTACGCATGCGGCTATACCAAATATGTTAAAATTAACCTTAGGGTATGTTCACCTGTGTGTATTTTTCTTCAGATTTTCTGCAGCTGATTTTGCTACCTATTTATTTCAATGGGTTGCAAATTCTGCACATATGAACATGCCCTTAAACGGGGTACTTTTCTGTACATGTAGTGTACCATTTTTCAGTCTAAGGTTACACTGAAGTGCTATTGGTGTATATGTATCACAGAGTTGCTCCCTGCAGTAAGGGAAGGGTGGCACACATGGCTGGTGTACACCTGCTGTCCATTGCTTTTGGTTCAGTTTTTTTGTGTGCTAGGTACTAAGATGTAAGGTAATCCTCAAGGTCCATGAAGTCATTGCTTGAGTTGTTAGGTTTAGTCTGCAAAGTTGCAAAGCTTTTTTTTCATAATTCATTATTGGAGTATTTTAGGTGTTTCCCTTGTATATACAATCAGGTCCATAAATCTTGGGACATCAACGCAATTCTAACATTTTTGGCTCTATACACCAACACAGTGGATTTGAAATGAAACAAAAAAGATGTGCTTTAACTGCAGACTGTCAGCTTTAATTTGAGGGTATTAAAATCAAAATCAGGTGATCAGTGTAGAAATTACAACAGTTTGCATATGTGCCTCCCACTTGTTAAGGGACCAAAAGTAATGGGACAATTGCCTTCCCAGCTGTTCCATGGCCAGATGTGTGTTATTCCCTCATTATCCCAATTACCTTGAGCAGATAAAAGGTCGAGTTCATTTCAAGTGTGCTATTTGCATTTGGAATCTGTTGCTGTCAACTCTCAAGATGAGGTCCAAAGATCTGTCACTATCAGTAAAGCAAACCATTAATTGGCAGAAAACACACAACAAACCAATCAAAGAGAGAGCGCCAAAACTAGGGATGTACCGATACTAGTATCTGTATCGGGGCCGATACCCGGCATTTGCATGGTATCAGGGACTCGTTTAATGTCCCCGATACCAAGGCCGATACCTGCTGCAGTGCAGCCGTCAAATGCCCCGCTCTGCTGCCCCATTCTGCTGTCTGCATCCCCGTTCTTCCGTCCGCAT
Source organism: Hyla sarda (assembly GCF_029499605.1). Lineage (NCBI taxonomy): Eukaryota > Metazoa > Chordata > Amphibia > Anura > Hylidae > Hyla > Hyla sarda. Next base: position 315,705,981 of record NC_079189.1, on the reverse strand, counting down.
CATGGTCTCCTATAGAGGAGCATGTGACACACACGTCCCTCCACCTCCTCCACTGCGCCCAGTGTAACGCTATGGAGGAAGCAGAGTGACGTGTATGTCACATGATCCTCCATAGGGCGCCATGATGCGTACCGGAGAACGGGGTAGCGGAGCGGCAACCGCAGGTGAGCAACTACCGTGGGGCGCTGTCTAGAAGGGGTGCACTGTCTAAAGGGCCACCTGCTGTTTTACAAGGGGGCCCTGCAGTTTACAAGGGGGGGGGGGGGCTGCTGTTTACAAGGGGGCACTTTCTACAAGGGGGGCCTGCTGTTTTCCAGGTGGGCACTGTCTACAAGGGGGGGCTTGCTGTTTACAAGGGGGCACTGTCTAAAAGCGGGGGGGGGGGGGGGCAGCTGTTTACAGGGGTGCTGCTACTAATGTCTGCAACTATCTATACTACCTACAAGGGGATACTACCTACTATTAAAGACAATCTTACAGCAGAGTCACCTGCACTAACTTCAATTTATATGTAGATAGTGCAGCTGACCTGGTTTCTATCGCTGCTCATCATGTGAACATCAGCGCAATCGCTCACCGCCAATGCTAATTCCCTGCTCTGCCCAATGGAGAAGAGAGAAATCTTGGCTCATACAACAGCAGCCGCCTCCATTGTACACAACAAGGAACCCACATATCAGCACGATAAGCAGCGCCAGAAACCGCGTCAGCTTGGTGTCAGATTCCCCTTAAAATAAAAGTACTTGTAATTGGTATCGGTGAGTGCTAGAATTAAAGTATCGGTACTTGTACTCGGTCTTTAAAAAAAAAAAAATAATTTAAAAAAAAGATGGAATCGGGACATCCCTAGCTAAAACATTAGGCGTGGCCAAAACAACTGTTTGGAACATTCTTAAAAAAAGAACGAATGCACCAGGGAGCTCAGCAACACCAAAAGACCCGGAAGACCAAGGAAAACAACTGTGGAGGATGAACGAAGAATTCTTTCCCTGGTGAAGAAAACCCCCTTCACAACAGTTGGCCAGATCAAGAACACTCCCCAGGAGGTAGACGTATGTGTGTCAAAGTCAACAATCAAGAGGAGACTTCATCAGACTGAATACAGAGGGTTCCCCACAAGATGGAAACCATTGGTGAGCCTCAAAAACAGGAAGGCAAGGCAGTTCTGGAACAACATCCTATGGACAGATGAGACCAAGATCAACTTGTACCAGAGTGATGGGATGGAGTATGGAGAAGGAAAGGAACATGATCCTAAGCATCCCACCTCATCAGTGAAGCATGGTGGTGGTAGTGTCATGGCATAGTGGGCATGTATGGCTGCCAATGGAACTGGATCTCTTGTATTTATTGATGATGTGACTGCTGACAAAAGCAGCAGGATGAATTCTGAAGTGTTTTGGGCGATGATATCTGCTCATATTCAGCAAAATGCTTCAGAACTCATTGGATGGCACTTCGCATTGCAGATGGACAATGACCCAAAGCATGCTGCAAAAGCAACCAAAGAGTTTATTAATCCCTTAAGGACTCAGCGTTTTTCCGTTTTTGCATTTTCATCTTTTCCTCATCACCTTCTAAAAATCATAACGCTTTCAATTTTGCACATGAAAATCCATATGATAGCTTATTTTTTGCACCACCAATTCTAATTTGCAGTGACATTGGTCATTTTACCCAAAAATCCACAGTGAAACGGAAAAAAAATTCATTGTGCGACAAAATTGAAGAAAAAAATGCCGTTTTGTAACTTTTGGGGGCTTCCGTTTCTACACAGTGCATTTTTCTGTAAAAATAACACCTTCTCTTTCTGTAGGTCCATACGGTTAAAATTATACCCTACTTATATAGGTTTGATTTTGTCTTACTTCTGAAAAATCAAATACATGTAGGAAAATTTATAGGTAAAAAATTCTCATCTTCTGACCCCTATAACTTTTTTTATTTTTCCGCATACGGGCCGGTTTGAGTATTGATTGGACTTTTTGATCGCTTTTTATTAATTTTTTCATGATATAAAAAGTGACCAAAAATACGCTATTTTGGACTTGGGAATTTTTTTGCGCGTACACCATTGACCTTGCGGTTTTATTAACAACATATTTTTATCATTCTGACATATGTTTTTATGGGAAAAGGGGGGTGATTCAAACTTTTATTAGAGAAAGGATTAAATGACCTTAACTTTTTTTTTTTTTTTTTTTTGCAGTGCTATAGCTCCCATAGGGGGCTATAACACTGCACACACTGATCTTTTACACTGTTCACCGCAAAGCCATAGCTTAACATTGATTAGTGTTATAGGTGGTCCATTGCTCAAGCCTGAATCTCAGACTTGGAGCAATCAATCACCAATCGGACGCGACGGAGACAGGTGAGGGGACCTCTGCTCGCATGCTAGCTGATCGGGACATCGCGATTTTATTGTGATGGTCCCGATCAGCCCGACTGAGCTGCCGGGAAGCTTTTACTTTCATTTGAGACGCGGCGATCAACTTTGATTGCCACGTCTAAAGGGTTAATAGCGCTGCACGCTATTAGCCCAGGGTCTCGACTATCCTTAGCCGCCGGGACCGACCCGGTATGACGCGGGGTCACGGCGGGACCCTGCGTTCTATACCGGGCGCAAGGGCGTACAGGTACGCCCTGCGTCCTTAACCCCTTAAGGACCCGGGCTTTTTCCGTTTTTTCATTTTCAATTTTTCCTCCTTAACTTTAAAAAATCATAACTCTTTAAAATTTTCACCTAAAATTCTATATGATGGCGTATTTTTTGTAATGACACTAGTCATTTTACCCAAAAATCTACGGTGAAACGGGGAAAAAATCAATGTGCGACAAAATTGATGAAAAAACACTTTTGTAAGTTTTGGGGGCTTCCGTTTTTACGCAGTACATTTTTCGGCAAAAATGATACCTTATCTTTATTCTGTAGGTCCATACAGTTAAAATGATACCCTACTTGTATAGGTTTGATTTTGTATCACTTCAGAAAAAATCATGAATACATGTAGGAAAATTTATACGTTTAAAATGTCATCTTCTGACCCCTGGAACTTTTTTTATTTTTCTGTGTTCAGGGCGCTATGAGGGCTCATTTTTTGCGCCGTGATCTGAAGTTTTTAGCGGTACCATTTTTGTTCTGATCAAAAATGCGCTATTTTGGACTTTGGAATTTTTTTGCGCGTACGCCATTGAACGTGGGGTTTAAAAAGCGGTATATTTTTATAATTCGGACATTTCCGTATGCGGTGATACCACACGTTTATTTTTATTTACACTGTGTTTTTTTTATTCTTGGAAATGCCGGGTGATTCAAACTTTTATTAGGGGAAGGGATAATTGAAAGGGTTAATGATTTTTTTACACTTTTCTTATGCAATAGTATAGCTCCTATAGGGGGCTATAACATTGCATTCACTGATCTTTTACACTGATTGATTCATCTCCATAGGAATGGATCAATCAGTGTTTTCGGCGATTGATTGCTCAAGCCTGGATCTCAGGCATTCATTCGGCGATCGGACAGCGCAGGAGAAGTTAAGAAGACCTCCTCCTGTGCTACAGCTGTTCGGGATGCCGCGATTATTCCGCGGCGAACCCGAACAGCTCCATGAGCTAGCCGGGCACTTTTACTTTCGTTTTTAGCCTTTGAGCGCGCAGCTTTGAGCGCGCAGCTAAAGGGTTAATAGTGCGCGGCACCGCGATCAGTGCCACGCTCTATTAGAGGCGGGTCCCGGCTCGATATGATGTGGGGTCACCGTGTGACCCCGCGTTATATTGCAGGACCGGGACCCAGGACGTACCCATATGTCCTGGGTCCTTAAGAGGTTAAGGGAAATGATTGGAATGTTATGTAATGGCCAAGTCAATATCCTGACCTGAATCCGATTTGAACATGCATTTCACTTTCTGAAGACAAAACTGAAGGGAAAATGCCCCAAGAAGAAGCAGGAACTGAAGACAGTTGCAGTAGAGGCCTGGCTACTGGCTGGCAGAGAATCACCAGGGAGGAAACCCAGCGTCTAGTGATGTCTTTGTTCCAGACTTCAGGCTGTAATTGACTGCAAAGGATTTGCAACCAGGTATTAAAAAGTGAAAGTTTGATTTATGATCGTTATTTGGTTCCATTACTTTTGGTCCCTTAACAAGTGGGAGACACATATGCAAACTGTTGTAATTCCTACACCGTTCACCTGATTTGGATGTAAATACCCTCAAATTAAAGCTGAGTCTGGAGTTAAAGCACTTCTTGTTCATTTCATTTCAAATGCATTGTGGTCGTGTATAGAGCCAAGAATGTTAGAATTGTGTCGATGTCCCAATATTTATGGACCTGACTGTACTACAATACAGCAAAACCTTCTTTAGCATCTGCTCTGAAAGAAGTGTTCTTAGGATTGGGGGGGGGGGTATGTTATTGGCATAATTCATTGATGCTGTGCAGAAGATCACAGGGTACGTTCACACGAGCAGATCCACAGCGTACTTTACACTGCGGATCCGCCGCTGAAGGACCCTCTGTATTCTGCCTTCACATGTGCCTGTCCGTAGCGGCAATACGCCGCTACGTGCAGACAAACTGAAACGATGTACTCGCACACATCGCGACCGCTCCTCCTGCTCAATGAGCCAGGTCGAGAGCTGCCGCGAGTATAATGCACTTGCGCGTGGCGACTCGAACATCGCACTGTCTGCTCATAGTGGCGTATTGCCGCAGAATACAGAGGGTGAAGGCAGAATACTGAGGGTCCTTCAGCGGCGGATCCGCAGCGAAATCCGCTGTGAAAATCAGCTCGTGTGAACTAGGGATCGACCGATATGTTTTTTTTTTCTTTTGTTTTTTTAGGGCTGATACCGATAATCTGGGACCTTTCAGGCCCATAGCCGATAACTTATACCGAGATTCCGGTATAAGTTATCGGCTATTTAAACAGCGGCGGCGGTCTCTGGGGGGCGGGGGGGACGTTATCGGCCAAACCAATAAGCGGTCGATCCCTAGTGTGAACGTACCCTAAGGGTACATTCACATGGGCGGATTACTTGCGGAAGTTCCGTAGTGCATTTGCTGCGGAAAATCCGACTTATGACTTCAACGGGTCAGCAGAAAATCGTCAATAGAGGCATTGAAGTCAATGGCAGCAAAATCCACTGCAGATTTTATGCAGCAAATACGCTGCGAAAATTCCGCAGGTAATCCGCCAATGTGAATGTACCCTTAATGTGATTTAAACTTTACACAATGCAGGGACTAGAGAAGAGGCATCAGCTCAGTAAAAGAGTAGTGTCTGGTGCGAATAATCGCATTTCGAATATTTATCGTGAATATCGCAAATTCGCGAATATATTCGCTATATATTTGAAATTACGAATATTCACTTTTTTTGCATATGTGAATATTCCATATGCGTATATTCGCATATGTGAATATTTGCATATTCCTTTTCACTTGTGGGCCAATTAGAATGATGCAAATACACTTGTCAGAGGTTATCAACAACATCCCTAGCAACCAATAGTAAAGTTTCCCACCCCCCTCACTGTTTTCTTCCTCGAATACGCGAATATAACGAAAATAGGATGAATATTCGTCTATACAGTGCTCCCTCAACATACGATGGTAATCTGTTCCAAATGAACAATTGTTAGTTGAAACCATCGCATGTTGAGGGATCCGTGCAATGTAAAGCATAGGAGAGTGGTCTCCAACCTGCTGACCTCCATATTTTGGAAAACTACAACTCCCAGCATGCCCGGACAACCAACGGCTGTCCGGGCATGCTGGGAGTTGTAGTTTTGCAACATCTGGAGGTCCGCAGGTTGAAGACCACTGGTTTAGGAGGTTATTACTCACCTGTCCCCGCCGTTACTGCTGCCCTGGATGTTGCCCTCCTCGTCCCCGGACCGTCTCTGCTGTGTCTTTTCATCGCTGTCATCACGTCGCTGCGCACGCCGCTCCTATAGGATGACGGGGCGGTGTGCACGATGACGTGATGACGACAATGCAGAGGATCCCGAAGAGGACGGTCCGGAGACCCGGGACAGGTGAGTGACACCCACCGGACCACACGGGGCACCGTAAACGGCTATCCGGCAGCAGATGAAGCAGTCTGCACTGCCGGATAGCCGTTTTTGCGATGGCCCCGACATACAAAAGCATCGTATGTTGATGCTGCCTCTGAGAGGCCATCGTATGTTGAAATGATCGTATGTCGGGGCCATCGTAGGTCGGGGGGTCACTGTATATATTCGCGAAATATAGCAAATTCGAATATGGGCAATGCTGCTCATGACTACTAAAGAGCTGAGGAAAAGTTGTGTGAGAATAAAAAAAGAGAGACTGGAGGACAGTACCTTGTGTATTACCCTGGTGTTCACTGACCCTGCTTAGGGGTCCACACAGATAGAAGTCTCTATAAGATAGCCAAAATAAATGCGTCTATCCTTTTATTGTACTGCAAATAATCAAGTCCACTTTGGATTCGAACATTACTCCTGACTTACAATCCATTTTCTTTGGCATAAGCAGTGCCTGACATTAGGTTTTCTTTCTTCAGAGGAAAAGATGACCAGTGGCCCATAGTAACCAATCAGATTGCTTCTTTTATCTTTTCAGAAGCATTGGTAAAAAAAATAAAAAATAAAAGGGTTATTCCGATGCTCAGCGTTTGGAACAAACTGTTCCAAATGCTGGAGCCGGGAGCTCGTGATGTCATAGCCCCGCCCCCTCATGACATCACGCCCCTCCCCCTTAATGCAAGTCTATGGGAGGGGGCGTGACGGCTGTCACACTCCCTCCCATAGACTTGCGTTGAGGGGGCGGGCAGTGACGTCATGAGCTCCCGGCTCCAGCATTCGGAACAGTTTGTTCCAAACGCTGAGCATCGGAGTACCCCTTTTTAATTTTTATTTTTTTACCAATGCCTCTGAAAGAGAAAAGACACAATCTGATTGGTTACTATGGGCAACTGGTCATCTTTTCCTCGGAAGAAAGAAAACTTACTGGTCTCCTTCCCCTAAGTGTCAGAGCTGCCCCTGCTTCACAGATGGTTAAGTATATGCTAGATTGATACACATCATTAAAATGATGGTACGAGATTCTGTACATCTAATCTGTAACATACACATGATGATATCTCAGTTGCTACTCATATCTCGATTTCAAATTGACATGAACATTCTGAAAAACAGTCTTAGAGGAGGAAAAAAAATGGTGTTCTGAAGTGATTTATTGTTTTTTGCTTATGTGCACCAAATTTACCAACTCCCCTTGGTAGTATGATAAGCAAAACCAAAGCAAAAATGAAATGACTTCGCTTTCCAAAGGCAACAATGAATTATCTTTTGGCTGTGTTGGAGTCCTTCAGCTTTGGACCAAATTTTTAAAATGGTTCAAATACTTCTTACCTTTTTAATAGACACATCCGCCTGATACTGAAACCCAACTGCTACTATGCCATGCGCCCACTTCCCGGTGCAAGTTAATGGCTGGCTGAGGCCGTTCCTTTGTGTTGTGTCACCAGACAGGTGCCCCTATCCTCTTTATTCTATGCCCTATGCATTGGAACCCCTTGTGGAGTGGCTTTGTCAGAACCGAATACACAAGGACTACATAAAGGGGGTTTATATATTCAGGTGATAGGATTTTGTACCTTGTGGACCCCAGTCCTTCCATCCAAAATGTAAACATGATACCTTTAACCCCTTAAGGACTCAGGGTTTTTCCATTATTGCATTTTTGTTTTTTCTATATAAAGGCTTGTTTTATGTGCTACATTTACTTTGTAATGACATCAGTCATTTCAGCACAATATTTACAGAAAAACCCCCCAAAAAAATTATTTGTGGGAAAAAATGTTAAAACATGTTTGAAAATGTCCCCTAATGACCCTATAACTTTTTTTTTTTTTTTTTCTTATACGGGGATGTGTGAAGGCTGATTTCTTGTGCTGTGGTCTGTAGTTTTTAGCTGTTCCATTTTTTGTTTTGATAGCTTTTTATCCTTTTTATTTTATTTATTTTTTGGGGTGTATACAAAATGACCAGAAATACACAATTTTGGACTACAGTATTTTTCAACGTATACGCCATTGAAGGTGCGGTTCAATTAATGTTAAATTTTTTGGACATTTACGCACGGGGTGATACCACATACAGTCATGGCCGTAAATGTGGGCAACCCTGATTTGAAAAAAGGAAATTGGACACAATGTCACACCAAACTCCAAAAATGGTCTGGACAAAATTATTGGCACCCTTAACTTGAAGGGGTATTCTGCGACCCCCACGATCTCCCTGCATCACTCGCATTCTATGCGGGAGCTGCGTCTCCAGTTTTGGAAACCTCCAGGTTTCCGTCCGTCACGCCACACCCCCACCATTCATGTCTGTGGGAGAGGGCGTGACTGGAGACGCAGCCCCGCGGGTGCTGCAGGGAGAATGCCGGGAGGATCCCAGCAGCGGGCCCCCCGTGATCAGACATCTTATCCTCTATCCTTTTGGATAGGGGATAAGATGGTTTTTGCCCGGAATACCCCTTTAATATTTGGTTGCACACCCTTTGGAAAAAAATTACTGAAATCAGTTGCTTCCTATAACCATCAATAAGCTTCTTACACCTCCCAGCTGGAATGTTGGACCACTCTTCCTTTGCAAACTGCTCCAGGTCTCTCTTATTGGAAGGGCACCTTTTCCCAATAGCAAGTTTAAGATCTCTCCACAGGTGTTCAATGGGATTTAGATCTGGACTCATTGCTGGCCACTTCAGAATTTTCCAGTGCTTTGTTGCCATCCATTTCTGGGTGCTTTTTGACGTATATGTTTGGGGTCATTGTCCTGCTGGAAGACCCAAGATCTCAGATGCAAAATCAGCTCAGCTTTCTGACCCTGGGTGCGACCCAAAATCAGTTGGGAATCCTCAGATTTCATGATGCCTTGCACACATTCAAGGCACCCAGTGCCAAAGGCAGCAAAACAACCCCAAAACAACATTGAACCGCCACCATATTTCACTGTAGGTACTGTGTTCTTTTCTTTGTAGGCCTCATTCTGTTTTCATTAAACAGTAGAATGATGTGCTTTACCAAAAAATTCTATCTTGGTCTCACCTGTCCACAAGATGTTTTCCCAGAAGGATTTTGGCTTACTCAAGTTCATTTTGGCAAAATGTAGTCTTGCTTTTTTTATGTCTCTGTGTCATCACTGGGGTCCTCCTGGGTCTCCTGCCATAGCGTTTCATTTCATTTAAATGTCGACGGATAGTTTGCGCTGACACTGATGCTCCCTGAGCCTGCAGGACAGCTTGAATATCTTTGGAACTTATTTGGGGCTGCTTATCCACCATCTGGACTATCCTGTGTTGACACCTTTCATCAATTTTTCTTTTCCATCCATGCCCAGGGAGACTAGCTACAGTGCCATGGGTTGCAAACTTATTGATAATGTTGCGCACTGTGGACAAAGGCAAATCTAGATCTCTGGAGATGGACTTGTAATCTTGAGATATTTTTCCACAATTTTGGTTCTCAATTCCGAATTAATAACGCGAAAACGGTTTTACCGAATATTCTGATTCTGAGATTGTTTTTTCGTGACATATATTCTACTTTATTTTGGTGGTAAATTTTCGGCGTTACTTGCATCCTTTTTTGGTGAAAAATCCCCAAATTTCATGAAAATTTAGCATTTTTCTGACTTTGAAGCTCTCTACTTGTAAGGAAAATGGATATTCCCAATAAATTTTATTTTTCTTCACAAATACAATATGTCCACTTTATGTTGGCATCATAAAATGGACATATTTTTTATTTTTGAAAAAATTTGAAGGCTTCAAAGTAGAGCAGCAATTTTCAAAAAATGTAATGAAAATTGCAAAATCTGAAGGGACAGACGTTATAGAATCACAACTCCCAGCATGCCTGGGCAGTCTAGGCATGCTGAGAGTTGTAGTTTGGCAACATCTGGAGGGCTACCGTTTGGGCATCACTGTAACAGTGGTCTCCAAACTGTGACCCTCCAGATGTTGCAAAACTACAACTCCCAGCATGCCCAGACAGCCTTTGGCTGTCTGGGCATGCTGAGAGTTGCAGTTTGGCCTTCCTAGTGGTTGCCACAGTAAAGATCACTTTACTTTCACTTTCATTTTTGTCCAGCCCATTTTTGGAGTTTGGTGACATTATGTCCAATTTGCTTTTTTTCAATCCCTTTTTTGATTTAGTTCCAATACACACAAAGGGAATAAAGGTGTGTATAGCAAAACATGTGTTACTGCAATCCTTTTCTGTGAGAAATACTTCATTTTCAAATTTCAGGGGTGCCAACATGTACGGCCATGACTGTATGAATGTTTGTTTTTGTTTACATATTTAGAATTTTTTTTAAATGGGGAAAAGGGGGGGGGGGGTGATTCAAATTTTTATTAGGGAATGGGTTAACTATCATTTATCACCTTTTTTTTTTTTTAAATACTTTTATTACACCATTTTATAGTCCCCATCGGGGACTATTATATGCAATCGTTAGAATGCATACACTGTTCAATGCTATGCCATAGCATAGTATAGCATTGATCAGTGTTATCAGTGCTGGAATGCTCCAGGCTGCTGAGGTACTGCCTCCATGAGCACTGATCGGACAGTGAGGAGGCAGGTAAGGGCCCTCCCGCTGTCCTCTCAGCTGATCCGGGATGGCGCGGTTTTACCGCGGTGGTCCTAATCAGCTCCGCTGAGCTGCCGAGGATGGATTTTTTTTTTCATTTTAGATGCCGCACTCAACTTTAATCACGGCTTCTAAGGGGTTAGGCCGTCATAGCAGGGGAGCGGGCTCAGGGCGTACAGGTACACCCTGCATCCTTAAGGGGTTAAGTACCTCCAGCGTTCCCGCGGTGCCTCCAGTGTCTTGCTCTTCAGATCCCTTGCCACAGCGGTGTCCTGTCTTGGCCAGTTATTGGGGTAGTGTGACTCTCTGGGCACCAATTTTACTCTAGGCCCAAGCGTTACTGTTTCTGAGAGACAGGATCACAGCCAGGGACCGGAGCGGGACTTCGGGGGCACCGCTGGAACACTTGAGATAAGCAAAGATAGTTTTTATATTCTAACCCCCCCCCCCTTTCCGCTGGATAACCCCTATAATTGGTCCATATTCGTTATTATGCCACTTGAGTCTTTTTTTCCCTTAACAGCCGACCGATATACCCTACTGCACACGGAGCTTCAGCCTATCACCAGCCGAGGCGGGACATCGCTGCGGTTGGTGATAGGCTGAAGCTCCGTGTGACGTGCCGGGCTAACAGGAAGTAAGAAGAATACAGCCCGAGACCGAACACCTGTACCGGAGTGTACCGGAGCCCCGGGGGCTCGTTGGCAGATAAGAGAAAGTTTGTTTTCTTTTATTTTGCAGCCCGGACGGGATAAAATGAGAAAAGTGCGCGCCGGACTACTCCTTTAATAGCCAGCTGCGGCGATCGCCGCATGCTGGCTATTAGCGACGGCCCCCAGTTACTGAGAACAGCCAGGTGCTGCAGAGTATGGAGCGGGCAGGAGTCCAGAGCCCGCTCCATACACAATGCAGAGCACCGCATGCTGGATATTAGCGGCGGTGATGCATCAGCGGCCCCCGGCTACTGAAATCAGCTGGGGGTCGCAGAGTACGGAGCGGGCACGAGTCGGAGCCCGCTCCGTACACCCAGAGCGCCGCCGCGTCAGATCCGGCCTGCCCGGCTCCACAAATGTGGAACTTGTATCTCCTGATGCCCGGGACATGCTGTTCCGGGCGTCAGGAGATACAAATTCCACATCCCTAAAAGAATCGATTAAAAAATATTTTGAATCGATTCAGTATCGCCAAGTGAAAAAATCGCGATAATCGCGCAAATCGTTTTTTTTTTTTTTTTTTTCTTACATCCCTAGTCAGACCTATTTCCGGCTGTCATGCCTTGAATCTTCAGCCAACAGAGACTTTTGCCCTTCTGAAAACTTCACCATGGGCCCGATTACCACTATCAGTGGCTGGTTGGGTTAATCTTGCTGAAATTATACTGCTACTCAAAATTTTATGTATCACCCACCAAGCCCCCTTATTTTAACCACGGTATCTCTTTCAAGGGATAGAATCCATTATTGTGCCTTTTGTGCAGCAGAGAGGTATAGTTAAAATGGCTTGAAATAGCTTGAAATAGGATGGATGATAGTTCTGGACACCCAGCTCTTACATGTTCATCATTGGGAGGGCTTGAAAGGCAGTGGTTACTGACGACAGGCCCCTGCATATATCAGATTTTAGTTACAGTATATCAATCCTTAATTGTGTCTTCCCTATGGGGGAGATTTATCAAAACTTGTGCAGAGAAAAAGTGGACCAGTTGCCCATAGCAACCAAGTAGCTTCTTTTATTTGTAGAGGTCTGAAAAAGAAAAAAATAGACACTATATGGTTGCTATGGGCAACTGCATCGCTTTTCTTCTACCCAGGCTTTGATAAATCTCCCCTTATGCCCCATATATTCTAAGTACATTCTTCACCAAGCAAAGCAGGTGTGGGATATAATTCTGTAACACTATGGCAATCTTAATTTTATCCATACACTCCCTTAGGAAAGGAACACATGTTGCAGATACACTTCAGATTTTCTGCAGTAGAAAATGTACGAAAGACAGAAATGTACTGAGCTGGAAGGGGGACGTATAACACCTTCCTTTCGGCAGATTCTGCTGCCGAAAACTTGCCACGGAGAGCTTGCGTTGAGTTTGAAAGTAAATCCGTTCATGTGAACGAGTCCTAAAGGTATTAATGTACAGGTGCCCGAATTTCTTAGCATCCCAGATTGCACGCTTTGGCTGTCTGACTGTTTTCAGTACTAAGTACAATTAATATCTTTTGCTAGTTTGAAAACCCAGATGGTTATCTCTGTCTGTAAGGATTTTTTGTTTTCAGTTGTTTGTTTCATTCATATTTAAAAGCATCTGTAAGACAAATTGCATATGCTATATATACTGTACTTTTCACTTCATATGGTATTGTTCCTACTGTGTATCTTTTTTAAGTTTCAATAAAATTCTCTTGCATAAACTAAAAAAAAAAATCACAGTTGCTACACATCAGAAGCAAAGATCCTAAAATCACTAAGGCTAGGTTCACATTACGATTTAACCATCCGATTATCGGACCGTAAAATCGGACGAAATCGGATTGCAAAAAGTCGTATACAAAATTTCTTTGCTATCCGATTTTAAAATCGTATCCAAAAATCGTACAGATGAAAATTCCATCCAATTTTCAATAAAAATCTGATCCTGTTTTTAAAATTAATGTATGCCAATGACAAAGTTAAGTGTATGTGTTTTTGAAGTCTACTGCGCGTGCATGCTAAAAAATCGTGTGTGATTAATCAGATAGAATCGCACAGTCACACGATTCCATGTGATTTACATAGACATCAATAAAAAAAAAAAAATCTGACTCGATTTTGATCAGATTTAGAATCTGGACGAAAAATCGTGGTCAACCACGATTTTACCTCCGATCTTAAATCATGCAAAATCGGAGATGGATCAAAACTGATGCATTTGTTGTCTATCATTAATGAATGGAAGTCAATGGATACGACTTGGCATGCAGGTTTGTACGATTTCAAATTTAAAAATTGTGAGAAGTAGGATGGTAAAATCGTGATGTGAATGCACCCTAACATCTTATGAAGCAAGATAGGAAATGTACTCTGAGCATTACAATTGACAATACATGTCGTCTGATCTAGAGAAATTAGCTTGGGGGGACAGGAACCTATTTAAGGGTGCGTTCACACGCTATTACTAGCAGCGGGTTTCCTGAAAAGCCATTGGGTGTATGAACCAAAATGTTTCTTCAAAATGTGCATGTAGCCTATACCAATGTACTGACTTTGCATTTCTCTTTCTAGGACCATGGATTTTCCTGGACATTTTGAACAGACATTTCAGCAGCTTAACTACCAGCGGCTCCAGGGACAGCTTTGTGACTGTGTAATAGTCGTGGGCAGTAGACACTTTAAAGCTCACCGCTCAGTGTTGGCCGCATGCAGTACCCATTTCCGTGCTCTGTTCACTGTTGCAGAGGGTGACCAAAGTATGAACATGATCCAACTGGACAGTGAGGTGGTAACGTCTGAAGCCTTTGCCGCTCTGATCGATATGATGTATACGTCCACTCTTATGCTTGGAGAGAGCAATGTGATGGATGTTCTACTGGCAGCATCTCACCTCCATCTGAATTCAGTAGTAAAAGCATGCAAACATTATCTCACTACAAGAACATTGCCCATCTCTTCTCCAAATGAGAGGTCTCAGGAGCAGAGTGTGAGAATGCAGAGATCGTTCATGCTTCAACAACTGGGATTGAGCATAGTTAGTTCTGCCTTAAATTCCAACCAAAGCAATGAAGAGCAGTCACAGCAGCAACAGAACTCCATGAGCTCCTCCGTCCGTAGTGGTATGGTGGAGCAAAGGGCCACATTTCCGATAAGAAGGCTTCATAAAAGAAAGCAAACCTCTGAAGAAAGGGCAAGACAACGCATGAGGACCTCTATTGAAGAATGCCTCATAACAGATGTTACTAATGAAAGTGTCCAATCGATGGTAAATTCACGTGAAGAATATTTTTCTCCTGATTCTATCAAAATAACAGACAATATGAAATCTGATTCCGCCAATGACAACCAGGATGATGGCACTATCCTATTTGATCAGTCGTACAGTAACCAAGAAGACACACAAGTGCCCAGCCAGTCTGACAATGGTGGGGAAAATATTATTTCAATGGCATCCCAGACACAATCTGTTGAAACAGGCTATGGGCAAGAGTCCTCTTGTGATAAAGCAATGTATACTTCAGAGACTCGTGAAATTACATTGGACGAAAAAGACCATATGAGAGTTATTGTAAAATCTGAGCCTCTGAGCTCCCCAGAGCCACAAGATGAGGTAAGCGATGTCACATCCCAAGCAGAGGGAAGTGAGCCTGTTGAAGTAGAAGGTGTTGCAAGTGGTGAAAAGATAGAACTGAGCCCAGAAAGCAGTGATCGGAGTTTCTCTGACCCTCAGTCTAGTACTGATAGGGTGGGAGATATCCATATTTTAGATGTAACAGCTAGCTTAGAGCACAAATCCTCCTTCAGTATTTCTAACTTTCTAAATAAGAACAGAAATGGCAACCTCAGCTTAAGTCAGAACAGTGATGATAACCTTCCCAATACAACCAGTGATTGTAGAATGGATGGAGAGGTGTCCTACCTTGTGAGCCCCGAGTCTGGACCCAGTGGTCATTCTTCTGTTATGTCTCACATGGATAATCCTTTCGGTGATGGGCCAGATTCCCATTTTGCTCGTCCTATGCAGGATGTAATGTCTTTACCCTGTGTTCAGTCCTCTAACTACCGTGGAAATGACCCATTTGGAATGGACTTTCCAAGGTCTGGATTAGGACTTCACTCAATGTCAAGATCGATCATGGGAAACGTTAGGGGCCGCGCTTTCAATTTTCCAAATTATCGCCGTATTGCCCCCAAAATGCCTGTTGTTACATCAGTACGGAGTACTCAGCTACAGGATAACGCTTCCAACTCTCAACTGATGATGAATGGGTCAAATTCCTCATATGACAATGGGAATACATCTCAACAGGGTCCACCACAGTTGACAAGGGCTTCTGCAGATGTTCTTTCCAAGTGTAAGAAAGCTCTCTCTGAGCATAATGTGCTGGTGGTAGAGGGTGCCCGGAAATATGCCTGTAAAATATGTTGTAAAACCTTCCTGACTTTAACAGACTGTAAAAAGCACATCAGAGTACATACCGGTGAGAAACCGTATGCCTGCCTGAAATGTGGAAAACGGTTTAGTCAATCCAGTCATTTATATAAGCATTCCAAAACTACTTGCCTTAGGTGGCAGAACAGTAATCTTCCGACGACATTGCTTTAACATTAGCACCATTTCTCCAAAAACTCTCCAAGACCAATTGATATCATGTTGTGTGATGTAGCAGCATCTCCTTGTACCTAAAGTAGAAAGACTCAGCGTGTGTTGTGAATGAACAAGAAAATGACTTGGATAAAGTATCTGGTCTTGGAAGGGAATAACACCTTCAGATAGATATTTAACCTCTAAGTTTTGAGGTGCAAGTTCATTTGTTTATGGATGTTTTATGTAAAATAACTGAATACTAACACTGTTTTATCAGGTATTTCTGTACAATTGTGTAGACATAATGCAGCAAAATGCATTTTTATCCATTTTTTGGTAAGTATTGTTTCCTTTCTTCAAGTAAGTTATTGAAAACAAAGTTTTTCAATTGAGGACAATATTTAAATCTTGCCAATAAAGGATCTCCATTGCTAGTGTTCTTGTTCACCATAATGCTCTATGGCTTCTGTGTCGTCTTCTGCCTACACTTTCATACCTTTTATTTCCAATAGACCAAATGGAAAACAGACCATTGTTCAGTATAAATTCAGTAACGACAGATCATCATCATCACTTTTATGCTTCCTGAATCAGGAGTCATTAAATAGGCCCCTGGTGGCTTCTCCCCATCCCACCGCCTTAATTGATAGATTTTTCCTATACTAAACAGGAAGACCTCTATTAATCAAGGCTGGCAGGGTGGGAAGAAGCCACCAGGGACTGCCCCAATGACTTGTGGGTTGGGTAGCATGAAAGTTATGGCATGTTCCCTTGATGTGACACCTGATGCGATTACAACATGCCAAAGGTCATTTTAAACTTGTCACAAAGTTTCAACTTATATTACAAGTGGCAACACATAAGAGGTTAATATCATGTGTCCTACCATGCCTGGATGTCTGCAGGCACATCTGTAAATATGGAGAAAACAACTAATAAATTTCACACACATTGGGGGAGATTTATCAAAACCTGTGCAGAGGAAAAGTTGTCCAGTTGCCCATAGCAACCAATCAGATCGCTTCTTTCATTTTGTAGAGGTCTTGTTAAAAATGAAAGAAGCAATCTGGTTGCTATGGGCAACTGGGAAACTTTTCCTCTGCACAGGTTTTGATAAATCTCCCCCATTGTCCCTCATTTACTAAGAGTGTTGTGTAGGTTTCTTTGTGGGTTTTAATTCCCTACAATTTATTTTCCACGGTATTTACTAAGGTTTCCCTACATTTACCACTTTCCCTACACTTTGCTTTTTTTACACATGTTCTGATCTGTAGGGTTTTCCTCAGCTCAAATCCACCACATTTTATGTGGAAATCTTAGTAAATATGTTGGGCTTTTGTGAAAATGTCGGGAAGACGCCCTTTTCCCGGCGGCCACGCCCCTTTTTCGTGTTTTCTTGGAGAGTCAAAATGAAGAGTTAGTCAGGGTTTTTTCAATTCTGGTGCAAAATCTGCCGCAGACAGAATTAATTGCAATAGTAAATGAGGGCCGGTATGTAAATTAGGCCTAAAGGGGTACTCCGGTGAAAACCTTTTTTCTTTTAAATCAACTGGTGGCAGAAAGTTAAACATATTTGTAAATTACTTCTATTAAAAAATCTTAATCCTTCCAGTACTTACTAGCTGCTGAATGCTACAGAGGAAATTCCTTTTTTTTGGAACACTAATGACATCACGAACACAGTGCTCTCTGCTGACATCTCTGTCCATTTTAGCAACCATGCATAGCAGATGTATGCTAAGGGCAGCATGGTGGCTCAGTGGTTAGCACTGCTGCCTTGCAGTGCTGGGGCCTTGGGTTCAAATCCCACTAAGGACAACAATAAATAAAGCGTTATTATTATTATAATAATGTCAGCAGAGAGCATTCCAAAAAGAAAAGAATTTCCTCTGTAGTGTTCAGCAGCTAATAAGTACAGGAAGGATTAAGATTTTTTAATGGAAGTAATTTACAAATATGTTAAACTTTCTGCCACCAGTTGATTTTAAAGAAAAAAGGTTTTCACCGGAGTACCCCTTTAAGTAGTCGGGTGTGCTGCTGAAGTAGTCATGGATCTCAGGGCTATAATCACGCCTATTCAGGCTCAAATAATGCCTGCCTAGGTATGATTGAGCAGCTCAGTCAGGGCCTGATGTCATTGCTCACAGCTAGGCTGTCAATCATTTCTGGATAGGTGTGATTACAGCCCAGGTTGCCGTGGCTACTCCAGTAAGCCGTATGCATGTTACTTGTGCATGTCTGTTGACTACTTGAGCCTCATTTACATACAGCATGTGATATTTATAAAGGTTGTTTTCTCAACATTTACAGATGCGCCAGCAGAAATCCAGACATGGCGGGACACATGATATTAACCCCTATTACATGTTGCCATTCATTATTTAGGGTAAAACTTAGTGACAGGTTCCCTTTAAATGACAGTAACCCTTTATATTCTCAAGCCTAGCCACATATAGTATCAGAATTAGAATAAACTAATGGTTGTAGATGACAAGTAGGAAGACAATTTTAGGGAAAATAATGCCATACTAGATCTGGAGTCAGGGCAGGCACATTTAAAAAAAAATAAAATAAAAAAAAAAACATATCAACATTTTAAAGTGCTAACTAGAGATGAGCGAATTTTCTAAAAATTAAATTTTGAGTCATATTTGGTTTGATCTGAACTGAAAGTGCATAGATAACCCTATAAAAATGTGTGGCACTCCTGAGGTTTCCTTGGTTTGTTTTTCTTAATATTTATCCTGCGCAGGGTACAGTTTCCAGCCGCAGAAGTACAGATGCTTTCTTTAAAAAAAACAACTTGGTGTGAAACTGTCATCACGTGAATAGCTCCCCTTCATGTATCAATCTGACCTGCAAGAGATTTTAATTGACTGAATAAAGCATTACATTTTAACCTTCAAAAGTACCAGTGAGTGCGCTTTCAATTATTTTCTCCCTTACTCAGTATATGATTAATACAATATTTCATTGAAAGCTAGCACCACCACAATTTTGGTACTTATTTAGTCTCTGTTTTCACTGATATCAGGACAAAACAGTGGTTTTACCATCCTCCTTGTTTACAGTATAAAATCTAATGGACAACACAGATTTCTGTCTAGGGCTAGTAGTAGGGGCCACCAATTTAGGAGGTTTTAGATTTTCCAAATCAGAAAACTTTGAGAACTTTAAAACAAATTTTATCTGTGCTGAATTGTTTCATTAATTTTTGGCACTAACACAGTAGGTGCTCTAATTGTAACATTCAACCCCTTCCTCACCCTTGACTTGCCAGAACCTAACGGGAGCAGATTGCAATGTTTCTCCTTTTTATTTATTTATTTATTTATTTTTTTAAAGAAATCATGGCTTATTAAAGGGGAAAAAAAAAACCTTATACCATCCGAAACATAATCCTGTCCGGCTGCAGGATCAAGAACAAAGTCTAGGAAGTGAGGATGGGACTAGCACTTCTCAGATCTCACTTCTGTCCTGTCTATCAGACTCCTGTCTGAAAACGGAGGGGGGGGTTACAGAGCAGTACCGATCGGCGATGTCTGGTATTGGCTGCGTGTCCTGGTTGCTGATAGCAACTGGGACCCCGCAGATAAGAAGCGCGCTCAGCTTCTGAGTGCGCTTCACAGATCGGGAGCTGGCCACAATACGTAAATATACATCCGTGGTCGTTAAGAATGAAGTCTATTTTATAATAAATTTATTTTTATTTTTTTTGGGATGGACTGGAAACCTTGGCAGACCACAGTTTTCAGTCCAGCGACAAAATTGGATGAGTTTCGGCTCATTCAAATAAATGGGGGTTCTGCAGAGAAATGGCAGCGGACGGTTTTTAAAGTGTACCTGTCACCAAATAAAACTTTTAATATAGTGTTCCTTGTGTAATTAGCAGACACTTTTCCATTCACTTGCTTTTAAAATTTATTGACGTATAAAATGTTCAAAAATGTAACAGAAAAATAAGCCACTAGGTGGTGCTGTTCTGGTCCCTACTGCAATTAATACAGTGAGTTTGGTTTCCTCCCAGCCTGGCAGAAGACCAAACTCAGGAAGTGTTTCTTGCTGCACTGAGCTTGATTGACAGTTGCACAGAGCCCTCACAGAAAGCTGCACAGACCCTAAAGTCTTCTATTCATCACAGCACTGCAAAGATGTGAAGGGAGAAGTGGTCCCCCAGCAGGCTTCAGTGATGTCATGCCTGCTGGGAAACGCCCACTTTCTCCTGCTGGGAGATATTACTATGTGACCAAGAAGAACAGTAAGATACACAGCTTTTTAAAGTTCTGAATATTTATTTTTTTAACGCCGGGAGGAGTGTTAGGAGTAAAGGAACATGGCCTGAGTTAGTTTAGGAAAGTTTATTTATTTGGTTACAGGTACTCTTCTAATTCTACCGCTAGATCCAGCAGCCGTATTGCACAAACGTGGTATGAATGCACCCTTAAATAGTCAATGTATAGATTAGAGATCGACCGATTATCGGTATGGCCGATATTATCGGCCGATAATCACGATTTTGGGCATTATCTGTATCGGCAATTATCTTGCCGATAATGCTCCGCCCCGCGCACCGCGACCGCCACCCCCCCCCGACCCGCCGCACCCCCCACCGTGATGCTGGGTACACCGGTATGGATTTTTGCCCATACCGCTATACCGGTCAGGCCCCTCCGCCACCCTCCGAGCAAATAAAATTAAACTTACCCGTAATGGGGGTGGTCCAGGCCATCCATCCTTCCTTCCTGTAGTGTCTGGGGGCGTTCCGGGTGAAGAGTGAACCGGTCCGGGCTGTCCTTCTCCGGCGGTCATCTTCTCCACTCCGGGCAGGCTCCGGCCTAGTACACTGCATAGACGCCGTGACGTCATGTGTGTCGCTGCGCACGGGCGTCACTGTGCAGCGGCGTCTATGCAGCGTACTAGGCCGGAGCCTGCCCGGAGTGGAGAAGAGGACGCCCGGAGAAGGACAGCCCGGACCGGTTCACTCTTCACCCGGAACGCCCCCAGACACTACAGGAAGGAAGGATGGATGGCCCGGACCACCCTGACAGGTAGGGGGAGAGAAGCGGCGGCCTATGGCCCCGCAAAAGCCACTGCAGATCATTGATTTAAAGCGCCCGCTTTAAATCAATGATCTGCAGGGGGTTAAATAGCCGATAACTTATACCGGAATATCGGTATAAGTTATCGGCTATCGGTCCTAACCTGCACTGATTATCGGCCCTAAAAAAACTATATCGGTCGATCCCTAGTATAGATCAAATTCCACCTTTCTATTCCTGCAAAACCAGAAGCATCATGGAAAATTTAAAACAAGTCTAGGGTAGGTCGAAACTGGTGCTGTTTAGGTGCCCGTGGATAAGAAGATACAGAGTAGTGGAATAAATCTTGTACCACTCAAATCTTCATCCATTCTCAAATGGGACACTATAAAAAGAAAAACAGATATCAATATATGAACACTAGGATACCATCAGACAGTATCGTTATAATTGCTCTTAAAAGCATATATTTTAACGAATAATTATTTAAAACTATATTTTGCAACTAGCATCCGCCTGGTATGGGGTTCCTCAAAAGACAGCAAAAAAAAATATAAAAAATTGTAATTGCAAATTGGCCAGGCAAAGCATTTGTCAAAATATAGAACCGTTTACCGCGTCCCTGTACACCCCATGTTGTCTAAGGTTTAACAGTTGTTGACATAATGTGATTTTACATTGACAGTAATGAAACACATTAAAACAAAATCTGCCAATTTTTAACTGTAAACATGCAGTGTGTGTCAATGTGGCCTATACAATGAAGGCATGAGGGTAAAATGCTCTATAATGAGCCTTTATGGACTTTTACTATAGATAAGGACAGGAATTGATGGTTACTTACATGTGCAAAAAGGAAAATGAATGAAAAACTTTCCTTTTAAGACTTCACCACCTTAACAAGGTAATATTTCCAAAGGCTCTAGAGATCTTACAATTATTCTTTATATTGCCTAGCTAGCATCATGTCTACATTTGGGCTGGGTTCACCACAAGGCCTCCATACTTGAACCTGACTTGTCAGATCCCAAATAGAACCTGGATACGTCGCTATAGACTGTGCATGTTCAGTGAGTAGCAGTCCAGGTTTCTCATTCACAACACTACTGCAAACAAAGGCAGCTGTGGCTGGCTGTCAATGGGTACGTTCACACTACGTAATTTCCTGGCGGAATTCCGCGAATTTCAGCGGCGGACATTTCCGCACAAAGAAAAAACATGTTCATTCTTTGTACGGAATCCGCAAGCGGACCATAGCTGTCAATGGTGACTGCTCAGTGCCCCGCGGCCCTAGCGCCGAAGTATTCGGCCAGGCGGAATCTCCACTTGCTGTGTGAACGAGCCCAATGGCAGAACACATAATGGGCCTGTAATACCAAGTTTCCTTCTGCTCAGTGCCTGGAAATGGTTCTGGCAGAGACATAAGTGTGTATTAAGGTGAAACCTGTGTCTGGATGGTGGACAAGGAAAGTGTGGGAGTGGCTTATGTTTGCCTATGAATCCAATAATACTCTCTACTGTTGGTCTGTTTGGGCCTTCTGGACCCTGTTGGTCGTGCCCCCATGTAACAGCTGCTACTAATACCTCCTAACATCTGAGTCTAGTTGGCAGATATCACAGAAAACAGGCTCTACAGTTAATTGGAGACTTCTAGTAATACTCGTAAAATCATCACTGACGGGAAAAAAAAGTATTACTTTTAATAATATATACCTTTAAAGATAAACAACATTGACCCGCGGGGAGATGAAAAGACCCTCAGGTCAAAGAGACATGCTATTTCATGATAAGCAAGAAAAAAAAACGAAGAAAAACTTATGCCTATAGCGCCATAACACAGAATGTACATGTACCAACCAATTGAATGATCCAAGATAGAGGCTGAAACTGAATGGTTATTGGCACGGGTATAATCAATGTTATTGGAATAAATAACATTACAACCCGCGGGGGTCGGGTGCTTGGAGCCAGAAGTGAGAATCCCACTGGGCTCGCCCCCCGCCTCACCGGGTAAGTGAAAAAACGATGAGTAGTGGTATTTCACCAGCGGCATGTCATGAGAGGTGTAGGATAAGTGGGAGGTCCCAGCCGCCTCCTACTAGCAGGGCCAGCCTAAAGGGATGTCGCCGGTGAAATACCACTCCGAGGGGCTCCTGTTTCTGGTACCAAGGTATATATTATTAAAATGTAAGTTTTAACCCCTTAAAGAGGTATTCCAGGCAAAAACTTTTTTTTATATATCAACTGGCTCCGGAAAGTTAAGCAGATTTGTAAATTACTTCTGTTAAAAAATCCTAATCCTTCCAATAGTTATTAGCTTCTAAAGTTGATTGCTGTTTTCTAATAACTATTGGAAGGATTAAGATTTTTTAACCTCCCTGGCGGTATGATTCTGTCTGGAAATGTGTACCAAAAGCGGTACAATTTTTTTTTAACTCAATTTCACATCTCCCCCGTCACATTCCCCTCTCCCTTGTCACATCCCCCGTCACATTCTCCCCCCTCCTTGTCACATTCTTCCTCCCTTGTCACATTCCCCCCCTTGTCACATTCTCCCCCTTCATGTCACATTCCCCTCCCCCCCTGTCACATCCCCCCTTCATGTCACATTCCCCTCCCCCCCTGTCACATCCCCCCCTGTCACATCCCCCCCCCTTGTCACATTCCCCCCTTGTCACATTCCCCCCTTGTCACATTCCCCCCCAGTCACATTCCCCCCCAGTCACATTCCCCCCAGTCACATTCCCCCCCAGTCACATTCCCCCCCAGTCACATTCCCCCCCCAGTCACATTCCCCCCCCAGTCACATCCCCCCCCCTTCTCACCTTGTTCTGCAGCAGAATACACTAGGATTGCCGGCAGATTTCACACCTAGTGTATTTGCTGCAGAACAAGTCCTTTCCCCTTCAGCCAATCACAGGCTTTACACCACTGCGGCCTGTGATTGGCTGAAAAGTGAAAGGTCCTAGAAGATGAATAGTGAAGAGAGGACACCCCGGACCGCACGGAGGGGAACGGCATCTGCAGGGACCGGGACTAGGTGAGCAAAAGTTTTTTTATTTTACTACTTCTTCCCTTTACACTTAGCTCAGTGTTTTTCTACCAGGGGGCCTCCAGCTGTTGTGAAACTACTACTCCCAGCATGCCCGGACAGCCTTTGGCTGTTCGGGCATGCTGAGAGTTGTAGTTTTGGAACAGCTGGAGGCCCCCTGGTAGGGAAACACTGACTTTTAGTATTTTTCTTTACCTGCTCTGGCCGGCCCCCGCATCGGGAGCCGACCCGAGCAGATAATCGCATGTTTTCCCGGGGGCCGCATCGCTATATCGCATTGCTTTTGCGATATATCGTGCACCCCGGCCAGGAACTCTGCAATTCTACCCCGAGCGTGACTCGGGGTTACCGATCCTGGCTGGGAAAATTAACCCCGAGTCACGCTCGGGAATACCGCTCAGGAGGTTAATAGAAGTAATTTACAAATCTGTTTAACATTCCGCAGCCAGTTGATATATCAAAAAAAGTTTGGGCCTGGAATACTCCTTTAACCTCTTAAGGACCCAGCCATTTTACACCTTAGGACCACTGTCATTTTAAACATTAATAACTCTGGAATGCTTTTAGTTATCATTCCGATTCCGAGATTGTTTTTTCGTGACATATTCTACTTTAACATAATGGTAAAAATTTTTGGTAACTTTTCTTGGTGAAAAATCCCAAAATGTTATGAAAAATTTGAAAATTTTGCATTTTTCTAACTCTCTGCTTGTAAGGAAAATGGATATTCAAAATATTTTTTTTTATTCACATATACAATATGTCTACTTTATGTTTGCATCATAAAATTGACAAGTTTTAACTTTTGGAAGACACCAGAGGGCTTCAAATTTCAGCAGCAATTTTCCAATTTTTCACAAAATTTCCAAACTCACTATTTTTCAGGGACCAGTTCAGGTTTGAAGTGGATTTGAAGGGTCTTCATCTTAGAAATACCCCATAAATGACCCCATTATAAAAACTGCACCCCCCCCCCCCCCCCCCCCAAAGTATTCAAAATGACATTCAGTCAGCGTTTTAACCCTTTAGGTGTTTCACAGGAATAGCAGCAAAGTGAAGGAGAAAATTCACAATCTTCAGTTTTTTACACTCGCATATTCTTGTAGACCCAATTTTTGAATTTTTACAAGGGGTAAAAGGAGAAAATTTATACTTATATTTGTAGTCCAATTTCTCTCGAGTAAGCACATACCTCATATGTCTATGTAAAGTGTTCGGCGGGCGCAGTAGAGGGCTCAGAAGCGAAGGAGCGACAAGGGGATTTTGGAGAGTACGTTTTTCTGAAATGGTTTTTGGGGGGGCATGTTGCATTTAGGAAGCCCCTATGATGCCAGAACAGCAAAAAAAAAAAAAAAAAAAAAAACGCATGCCATACCATTTTGGAAACAAGACCCCTTGAGGAACGTAACAAGGAATTAAGTGAGCCTTAATACCCCACAGGTGTTTCACGACTTTTGCATATGTAAAAAAAATTCACTAACATGTGTTTCCCCCCAAATTTCACATTTTTGCAAGGGTTAATAGCAGAAAATACCCCCCAAAATTTGCAACCCCATCTCTTCTGAGTATGGAGGTACCCCATAAGTTGACCAGAAGTGCACTACGGGCGAACTACAATGCTCAGAAGAGAAGGACTCATATTTGGCTTTTTGAGAGCAAATTTTGCTCGGGGGGCATGTCGCATTTAGGAAGCCCCTATGGTGCCAGGACAGCAAAATAACCCCCACATGGCATACCATTTTGGAATCTAGACCCCTTGAGGAACGTAACAATGGGTATAGTGAGCATTTACCCCCACTGGTGTCTGATCTTTGGAACAGTGGGCTGTACGAAATTTTTAATTTGTACAGCCCACTGTTCCAAAGATCTGTCAGACACCAGTGGGGTGTAAATTCTCACTGCACCCCTCATTACATTCCGTGAGGGGTGTAGTTTCCGAAATGGGGTCACATGTGGGGTTTTGTTTTTTTTGCGTTTGTCAAAACCACTGTAACAATCAGCCACCCCTGTGCAAATCACCTCAAATGTACATGGTGCACTCTCCCTTCTGGGCCTTGTTGTGCGCCCCCAGAGCACTTTGCGCCCACATATGGGGTATCTCCGTAGTCGGGAGAAATTGCATTACAAATTTTTTGGGGCTTTTTTTCCCTTTTACCTCTTGTCAAAATGAAAAGTATAGGGCAACACCAGCATGTTAGTGTAAAAAAAAAAAATTGTTTACATTAACATGCTGGTGTAGACCCCAACTTCACCTTTTCATAAGGGGTGAAAGGAGAAAAAGCCCCCCAAAATTTGTTAGGCAATTTCTCCCGAGTACGGCGATACCCCATATGTGACCCTAAACTGTTGCCTTGAAATACGACAGGGCTCCAAAGTGAGAGCGCCATGTGCATTTGAGGCCTGAATTAGGGATTTGCATAGGGGTGGACATAGGGGTATTCTATGCCAGTGATTCCCAAACAGGGTGCCTCCAGCTGTTGCAAAACTCCTGCTGTCCAGCAATACTGGGAGTTCTCCAGCAATAGTGGGAGTTGTTGTTTTGCAACACCTGGAGGCTCCATTTTGGAAACCGTGGCGTACCAGACGTTTTTTTATTGGGGAGGGGGCTGTGTAGGGGTATATGTATATGTAGTGTTTTTTACTTTTTATTTTATTTTGGGGTAGTGTAGTGTTTTTAGGGTACAGTCACATGGGCGGGGGGTTACAGCGGGTTTCCCGCTGCGAGTTTGAGCTGCCGTGCAAAATTTGCTGCATCGCAAACTTGCAGCCTGATACTCACTGTAAGCCCCCTGCCCACGGGGGGCGACCTCCAGCTGTTGCAAAACTACAACTCCCAGCATGCACAGTCTATCAGTGCATGCTGGTAGGCACACTGGTTGGGAAACACTGAGTTAGGAAACAGACAATGTTTCCCAACCAGTGTGCCTCCAGTTGTTGCAAAACCACAACTCCCAAACATTCTCAGGCATGCTGGAAGTAGTAGTTCGGCAACATCTTTAGAGCCAGATGTTGCCGAACTACAACTCCCAGCATGCTTGGAGTTGTAGTTTTGCAACACCTGGAGGACTACAGTTTGCAGACCACTAATACAGTGGTTCCTAATCTGTGCCCTTCCAGATGTTGCAAAACTACAACCCCCAGTATGCCAAAACTGTCCAGGCATGCTGGGAGTTGTAGTTCTGCAACATCTGAAGGGCCAGATGTTACAGAACTACAACTCCCAGCATGCCTGGACAGTAAGGGCATGCTGAGGATATGTAGTTTTGCAACATCTGGAAGGGCACGGTGGTCTCCAAACTGTGGACCTCCAGATGTTGCAAAACTGCAACTCCCAGCATGCCCAGACGCCAAGGGCTGTCTGGGCATGCTGGGAGTTGTAGTATACAGGGTCCCATTACAGCAATGCATGTCGCTTTACGGCGACGTGTATTGCTGTAAAGGGCCCGACTGCGGCTGAAGAGGAACTCACCTGTCGCCGCCGCCGCCGTCTTAATCACCGGGATCCGGGTCTCCAGGGACGAGGTAAGTACCGGGGCCGGGCCCCAGCACTCCCCCGTCCCTCGCCGCGTCCTCCGGTCTTCCTCCCGTCCTCTCCGGACTTCCAGGGGCCGGGCAGGGCAGGAGGAAGTAACCGCCCCCCCCCCCCCGCGATTGGTCTGTTAGCTAACCGAAGAATCGCAGGGGATCGGAGGAGGTGGCAGGCTTGCCACCTCGCTCCTATACTTTAGCATGGTCCTGGCTGTCTGTGACAGCCGGGATCATGTGAAATTACTGGGCGGTCGGGTCCCAGAGACCTGATCAGCCCGGTATCGCCGCAGATCGCAAGGGCGATTTCCCTCGCGATTTGCGGCGATCATCGACATGGGGGGCCTACATGGCCCCCCTCGGCGTTTGCCCTGGATGCCTGCTGAAGGATTTCAGCAGGCATCCGGTTCCGATCTCTGCCCGGCGCACGGCAGGGACTGGAAAACGCCAGGGTGTATGGATACGTTAAGGTGAAAAAGGGCTGCATCCTTAACCTCTTAAGGACTGAGCCCTTTTTCGCAATTCTGACCACTGTCGCTTTACGAATTAATAACTCAAACGCTTTTACTGAATATTCTGATTCTGAGATAGTTTTTTTTCGTGACATATTCTACTTTATTTTGGCGGTAAATTTTCGGTGTTAATTGCATCCTTTTTTGGTGAAAAATCCCCAAATTTCATGAAAATTTGGAAAATTTAGCATTTTTCTAACTTTGAAGGTCTCTACTTGTAAGGAAAATGGATATTCCAAATAAATGTTATTTTTCTTCACAAATGCAATATGTTTGCATCATAAAATGGACATATTTTGCTTTTTGAAAAAATTAGGTCTTCAAAGTAGAGCAGCAATTTTCAAAAATGTCATGAAAATTGATAAATCTGAAGGGACAGATGTTATAGAATCACAACTCCCAGCATGCCTGGGCAGTCTAGGCATGCTGAGAGTTGTAGTTTGGCAACATCTGGAGGGCTACCGTTTGGGCACCACTGTAACAGTGGTCTGCAAACTGTGACCCTCCAGATGTTGCAAAACTACAACTCCCAGCATGCCCAGACAGCCTTTGGTATCCTGGTTCTCTCAGTCCAATGATGCACCCCCTCCCATAATCTGTCATCTAGGCAAAATGCCTTTTGTAGAGGCTTGTCCAGCAATCAACGATCTCAATGCAAAAGTAACCTCAGAGAGTGGTTTTTATAGGGTAGCAAAACCCAGTGTCTGAGCAGACCACATCTGTAATCATTTACATATCTGCCTGAGATATAACCGCATGGCAAGTTATGCAGCAACCTGACATTTTTACCTGCGTGTGTGTGTTTTTTTTTTTTTTTGTCAATGAGCATAATCAGGGAGATTTATCAAAACCTGTCCAGAGGAAAAGTTGCTGTTGCCCATAGCAACCAGATCGCGTCTTTCATTTTTAAAAAGGCTTCTGTAAAATGAAAGAACCGAGCTGATTGGTTGCTATGGGCAACTCGACTTTTCCTCTGGACAGATTTTCATAAATCTCCCCCATCAGTCATTTTACACAAACATTTACAGCGAAGAAAAAAACTGAAGACACCATTTTGTTAATTTTGGGGGCTTCCGTTTCTATGCAGTACATTTTTCGGTAAAAATTACACCTTCTCTTTATTCTGTAGGTCCATATGATTAAAATGATTTCCTACTTATATAGGTTTGATTTAGTCGCACTTCTGGAAAAAATCATAACTACATGCACGAAAATTTATACATTTAAAATTGTCATCTTCTGACCCCTATAACTTCTTTATTTTTCCACGTACAGGGTGGTTTGAGGGCTAATTTTTTTGCGATGTGATCTTAAGTTTTAATCGGTACCATCTTTATTTTGATCGGACTTCTTGATCGCTTTTTATTCCTTTTTTTATGGTATGAAAAGTGACCAAAAAGACGCTATTTTGGACTTTGGAATTTTTTTTCATGTACGCCATTGACCGTGCGGTTTAATTAATGATATATTATTATAGTTCGGACATTTACGCACGCAGAGATACCACATATGTTTATTTTTATTATGGTTACATATTTTTAATATGGAATTTGGAAAAAGGGGGGTGATTTAAACTTTTAATAAGGAAGGGGTTAATGTGTGTGTTTTTAAACTTTTTTTTTTTTGTTTTTTTACACTTTTAGTCTCCTTAGGGGACTTTTAGGAGGAATCATTAGATTCCTCATACAAATCATTGTGGTTTCATAAAACCACAATGATCTGTGTGCTCTGCGCTCGATTGAGAACGCCTCGGAGCCGCCGCAGCAGCAGAGTTAAGCCCTCAGGCTACTTGAGTAGTGGATTAACTCCTAAACCCCCCCCCCCCCCTGCGATCGCGCTGCGGGTGGGCGATCCACCCCACTGGACCACCAGGGATGGCATACAGGCACCTTTAGACGCCACTGTCAAAGTTTACAGCGGCGATCTAAAGGGTTAATAGCCGGTCGTGGCGATCGCTGCATGTCGGCTATTAACGCCGGCCCTCAGCTACAAGAATCAGCTGGGGACCGGCCGTTATGCCCGCGTCATACCCCGGTAACGGCCATTGGACGAGCATAGACGTCCATGGTCGTTATCGGGTTAAAGCAATGTCCTACCACATTGTACAAACATGTACAGTCATGGCAGTAAATGTTGGCACCCCTGAAATTTTTCAAGAAAATGAAGTATTTCAGCAGCGAGGGACCCATCGGTAATGGCGGACATCATGTCTGCCATTAACCCCTCAGATGCCGGCATCTGCTGCATTGTGGTTGTTTGAATGGATGATAGGATCGCCCGTGGTGCTGTCACAGGGATCCAGTCATCCAGCATGACGTCTGGAGGTCCCATTACCTGCTCCAGCCTTTATCCCAGGGTTTTCTCTTCTGGTCTGAGATCGAGCAGACCTGAGAAGAAAATCACAGATAGCACTGTTCAATAATATGCAATCTAATGATTGATATACAGTCATGGCCGTAAATGTTGGCACTCCTGACATTTTTCTAGAAAAGGAAGTATTTCTCACAGAAAAGGATTGCAGTAACACATGTTTTGTGATACACATGTTTATTCCCTTTGTGTGTATTGGAACTAAACCAAAAAAGGGAGGGAAAAAAAGCAAATTGGACATAATGTCACATCAAACTCCAAAAATGGGCTGGACAAAATTATTGGCACCCTTCCAAAATTGTGGAAAAATAAGATTGATTCAAGCATGTGATGCTCCTTTAACCCCTTAAGAACCAAAAGGACATACTGGTACTTCCTGAGTCCTCTCCCTTACTATAACGCAGGGGCAACGGCTGGGACCTGAGGCTAATAGCACACAGCACTGATATTAAGTTATTAAGCCTTTAAAGTTGATCGCCGCATCTAAAGTGAAACTAAACTGCTGCTGGTTAGCTCAGGGGGCTGTTCGGGATCACTGTGGCGAAATCGAGGCATCCCAAACAACTGTAGGACACAAGGAGGGTCCCCGTTACCTGCCTCCTGGTGTCCGATCGCCGAATGACTGCTCATTGCCCGAGATCCAGGCATGAGCAGTCAAGCGGCAGAATCATTGATCTATGTTATCCTATGGGATAATAAAGATCAATGTAAAAGATCAGTGTGTGCAGTATTATAGCCCCCTATGGGAGCTATAACACTGCAAAAAATAAAAAAAAAAGGAAAAAGTTAAAGATCATTTAACCCTTTCCCTAATAAAAGTTTGAATTACCCCCTTTTCCCATTTAAAAAAATAAAATAAACCTTGTGATATCACCACGTGCAGAAATATCAGAATTATAGAAAATATATAGTTAAACCGCACGGTCAACGGCGTACGCGCAAAAAAAATCCAAAGTCCAAAATTGTGTATTTTTGGTCATTTTTTATATCATGAAAAAGCGATCAAAAAGTCTGATCAATACAATACAATACAAATGGTACCGCTAAAAACTTCAGATCACGGTGCCAAAAAATTAGCCCTCATACTACCCCGTACGCGGAAAAATTAAGTTATAGGGGTCAGAAGATGACAATTTTAAACGTATATATTTTCCTGCATGTAGTTATGATTTTTCCCAGAATTACAACAAAAATCAAACCTACATAAGTAGGATATCATTTTAATCGTACGGACCTTATAAACATAAGGTGTAATTTTTACCGACAAATTTACTGCGTAGAAACAAAAGCCTCCAAAAGTTACCTAACGGCGTTTTTTTCTTCAATTTTGACGCACAATGATTTTTTTTGTTTGTTCTGCCGTAGATTTTTGGGTAAAATGACTGACGTCATTACAAAGGAATTGGTGGCGCAAAAAATAAGCCATCATATGGATTTTTAGGTGCAAAATTGGAAGGGTTATGACTTTTAAAAAGGAAGGGAGGAAAAAACAAAAGTGAAAAACAGAAAAGCGCTTGGTCATAACCCCTACAGGACCCATGACGTACCGGTACGTCATGAGTCCACTCCCATTCTATAAACGCGGGGCCACGTGGCTGGGACCCGTGGCTAACTGATTCCAGTGCCGCGCGCTATTAACCCTTTAGACGCGCGTTCAAAGTTGAAGGGAAAGTAAATCATTGCCGGTTAGCTCAGGGGGCTGTTCAGGATGATAAACCATTGATCAATGTAAAAGATCAGTGTGTGCAGTGTTATAGCCCCCCCTATGGGAGCTATAACATTGCAAAAAAAAAAAGGGAAGATCATTTAACCCCTTCCCTAATAAGTTTGAATCACCACCCCCCCTTTTCCCATTTAAAAAAAAAAAATTGTAAATAAAAATAAACATGTGGTATGCGGAAATTTTCCGAATTATAAAAATATATTTTTAAACCGCACTGTCAACGGCGTACGTGCAAAAAAATTCCAAAGTCATAAAAAGTGACCAAAAATACACTATTTTGATCACAAAAAAAATGAATAAAAAGCGATCAATAAGTCCTATGAATACAAAAATGGTACAGCTAAAAACTTCAGATCACGGTGCAAAAAAGATGACTATTTTAAACGTATAAATTTTCCTGCATGTAGTTATGATTTTTTCCAGAAGTATGATAAAATCAAACCTATATAAGTAGGGTATCATTTTAAATCGTATGGACCTACAGAATAAAGAGGTGTAATTTTTACCGAAAAATGGACTGTGTAGAAACGGAAGCCCCCAAAAGTTACAAAATGGCGATTTCTGATGACTGATGTCATTACAAAGTAGAATTGGTGGCGCAAAAAAGCCATCATATGGATTTTTAGGTGCAAAATTGAAAGTTATGATTTTTTTAAGGTAAGGAGGAAAAAACTAAAATGCAAAAACGGAAAAACACCAGGTCCTTAAGGGGTACTTTTTATTTATTTTTTTAAATCAACTGGTGCCAGAAAATTTAACACATTTGAAAATTACTTCTATAAAAAATTCTTAATCCTTCCAGTACTTATTAGCAGCTGTATACTACAGAGGAAATTCTTTTCTTTTTGGATTTCTTTTCTGTTATGACCACAGTGCTCTCTGCTGACACCTCTGTCCATTTTAGGAAATGTCCAGAGCAGCATATGTTTGCTATGGGGATTTTCTCTTATTCTGGACAGTTCCTAAAATGGACAGAGATGTCAGCAGAGAGCCCTGTGCTTGTGATTTCAGCCAAGTACCCCTTTAAACTCACTCGGGGCAAGTACCAGGTGTGGGCAATATAAAAATCACACTTGAAAGCAGATAAAAAGTTCATTTAGTCTTTGCATTGTGTGTCTGTGTGTGTCACACTAAGCATGGACAACAGAAAGAGGAGAAGAGAACTGTCTGAGGACTTGAGAACCAAAATTGTGGAAAAATATCAATCTCAAGGTTACAAGTCCATCTCCTGAGATCTAGATTTGGCTTTGTCCACAGAGCGCAACATTATCAAGAAGTTTGCAACCAATGGCACTGTAGCTAATCTCCCTGGGCATGGACAGAAGAGAAAAACTGATGAAAGGTGTCAACGCAGGATAGTCCGGATGGTGGATAAGCAGCCGCAAACAAGTGCCAAAGATAGATATTCAAGCTGTCCTGCAGGCTCAGGGAGCATCAGTGTCGACATTTAAATGAAATTAAACGCTATGGCAGGAGACCCAGGAGGACCCCACTGCTGACACAGACACGTAAAAAAACAAAAAACAAGACTACATTTTGCCAAAATGAACTTGAGTAAGCCAAAATCCTTCTAGGAAAAAGTCTTGTGGACAGATGAGACCAAGATAGAGCTTTTTGGTAAAGCACATCATTCTACTGTTTACCGAAAATGGAATGAGGCCTACAAAGAAAAGAACACAGTACCTACAGTGAAATATGGTGGAGGTTCAATGATGTTTTGGGGTCGTTGGTCATTCCACTTCCTGGGGACGGGGACGCCGCAGAGCCTTCAGCATATCACCGGCCGTAGAAATGTCCTGCCCGGCCTGTGATAGGCTGAGCCCACTGTCATGTAAGGAGCTCTGGCCGGCTCCTTACATGACAGTGGGCTCAGCCTATCACTGACTGGGGCGGGACATCGCTACGGCCGGTGATACGCCGACGGCTCTGTGGCGTCCAGGTCCCCAGGAAGTGGAATGACGTCAGCACTGCCGGACCAACGGGGGCTCGTAGGAAGGTATGTATGAATTTATTTTTGAGGCATGGGCATATATAAATGTGTACCACTGCAGTTGTCCTTTAAGGGTGCCAATAGTTTTGTGACATTATGTCCAATTAGCTTTTTTTTTCCTCCTTTTTTGGTTTAGTTCCAATACAAACAAAAGGGAATAAACGTGTGTAGCAAAACATGTGTTACTGCAAATCTTTTCTGTGAGAAATACTTAATTTTCTTGAAAAATTTCAGGGGTGCCAACATTTGCGGCCAAGACTGTACATGGTATACAGAGTACAGAACACACAACAGTACGGACAACTGATCAGCTGTTTGAAGAAGCTGTGGTTCACTGCCATGTTTAAGCTATTCCAGACTTTAGTGACCGCTAAAATAAACTAGAAGTCTGATTAATCTCTGTCCTTTACAATCTTATCCTATTACTAACCCCTTTATTAAACTGTAAGCTTTACATTCCCAGAAGTTTTGTCTTTATAAACCTGTACACATTTTGTACAAAGATATAAAGGATATTTAAATGATTGTTACAATAATGGTACAATAAAGCAACTAAATGTTCAAAATAAGTATAACCAATTTAGGTTGTATTGATAAAGATCACTCCTAGCGACATTACTATTATATGCTGGCAGGTGACACATCTCTGGGCCATAATTATGCTGCCTAACATGGTCACAAGACTTCTCCCCATAGGTTGCTCTAGAGCAGTGATTCCCAACCGCAGTGCCGCGGCACACATGTGTGCCGTTCGCCACTGGCCGTGGTGCCGCGGGATTTTGCTGTAATTTCTTAAATATCCCGCCCCGGCCTGCACACTTATGACTGGCGGCGCAGGGGGGAAGGGAAGCCTGCGTGCGCACTGCGAACACAGCGTCCCCCTTCCCCTTCTACCTTGCGATGCATTGAGCCGAAAATGGGTCCCTGGGGCGGAACGATCTTCACCTGCGCCGGACTCCCATGGACCTGCAAGCTGAGCGGACTGGCTTGCTTAAGGTACTGTACCCTTTCCACCCCTCTGTTACCCCTTCTCAACCCTGTCCAACCCCCCCCCCCCCCCCCCCATCACCCGGGTCCACAATATCCCCCCCCCCCCCCTGTCACTCATGTCCCCCCCCGTAACCCATGTCCACCCTCCTGTCACCCATGTTCACACCCCTGTCCACCCTCCTGTCATCCCTTTCACTCCCGTCCACCCTTCTGTCACCCATGTTCACTACCCCCCGTCATCCATATCCACCCCCCCCCTGTCCACCCTCCTGTCACCCCTGTCCACATCCATGTTCACGCCTCCTGTCACCCATGTTCAACCCCTCCTGTCACCCATGTTCGCCCTCCTGTCATCCCTTTCACTCCCGTCCACCCTCCCCGTCACCCCTGTCCACCCTCCTCGTCACCCATGCTCACCCTCCTGTCATCCCTTTCACTCCCGTCCACCCCTCCTGTCACCCATGTTCACCCCTCCTGTCATCCCTCTCACTCCCGTTCACCCCCCGTCACCCATGTTCACCCCCCCCCCCCCGGTAACCCATGTCCACCCCCCCTCCTGTCACCCATGTCCGCCCTCCTGCCATCCCTTTCACTCCCGTCCACCCCTCCTGTCACCCATGTTCACCCCTCCTGTCATCCCTTTCACTCCCGTTCACCCCCCCCCCACTAACCCATGTCCACCCCCCCTGTCATCCCTGTAACCCCCGTCCACCCTCCTGTCATCCCTCTATCACCCATGTTCACCCTCCTGTAGACCCATGTACACTCCTCTACATCCCTCTGTCCACTCCTCTACACCCCTCTGTCACCCATGTCCACTCCTCTACACCCGTCCACCCTCCTGTCATCCCTTTCACTCCCGTTCACCCCCCTGTCACCCATGTTCACCCCCTGTTACCCATGTCCACTCCTCTACACCCCTGTATGCTCCTCTATACTCCTCTGTCCACTCCTCTACACCCCTGTCACCCATGTATGCTCCTCTACACCCCTCTGTCCACTCCTCTACACCCGTCACCCATGTATGCTCCTCTATACCCCTCTGTCCACTCCTCTACACCCGTCACCCATGTACGCTCCTCTACACCCCTCTGTACACTCCTACACCCGTCACCCATGTACGCTCCTCTACACCCGTCACCTATGTACGCTCCTCTACACCCCTCTGTCCGCTCCTCTACACCCGTCACCCATGTCCACTCCTCTACACCCGTCACCCACGTACGCTCCTCTACACCCCTCTGTACGCTCCTCTACACCCGTCACCCATGTACGCTCCTCTACACTCCTCTGTACGCTCCTCTACACCCCTGTCACCCATGTACACTCCTCTACACCCAACTGTACACTCCTCTAAACCCCTTTGTCACCCATGCCCACCCCTCTACATCCCTCTGTCACCCATGTCCACTCTTCTAAACCCCTCTGTCACACATGTAAAAAAAAGTTCGGTGCCTAATAGATTTGTTTTGCAGGTTTAACGGTGAAGAATTGTGTGTGGAAGAAATCGTGATGATGGCCCGGACCAGATGGAGAAGAGAAGGCAACATTGCAAATTAGAGAAGACTTCATTGGTGAGTTGCTGTATAAAGCAGCACTTTAAACTACATACCCACTGATAAATATAGTGCATTGCGTTTTTTACCATTTTCCCTTTTTTTTTTTTTTTTTTGCTCGTCAACCTTGGTAGCGGTGCCCCGCGGAAATTTTTTTTTTTCGAGGTGTGCCCCGACCCGACATCTTGGCAAAACATTAACCTTTCTAATATACTTCATAAAAAAATGTTGTTATCTCCTTTTTTATAGAAGTGATGGCTAATAAAGACCACTAGGGGTCCCCATACCATCCAGAACACAATCCTGTCTGTTTGTCTGCAGCAGCAGCATCTTTGTCCAAGCCGAAACACTGTCTGGGATAAAGTCCAGAAAGTGAGGGCGGGACTAGCACTCCTCTGTGCTCACTCCTTGCCTGTCTATCAGATTCCTTTCAGAAAACAGAGAGGAGGGTGTTACAGAGCAGCCTGCGGTGATTGGGTTGAAGAGACTTAGCACAGCAGACTCAGGGTAGAACTGAATGCATGGTAAGTGAGGGCGGGCTCAGTGCTTGCCTTGCCCTTTTCTGAGCAGTCCATGTCTGAAAGAGTGAGCAGCAGTACAGAGGGATTTGTTAGCTGAATACAGAAGCTAGACAAAAAAAATCCATGTTTAGAATCTGCATGACCTAGTGATAAACATATACGCGTTATTTTTTTTCTCTGTGATATGACAGATACGTTTCAATAATGGTTTACTGTTTGATATTCTTCTACATCAACATAATCAACCAGCCAAATAATAAAGACTAACAGATTAGTTATTGAACATGTTTAATAAAGATACAGATAGTAACTAAATAAACATGGTGCATCCAGTTGGTCGCTGTCTCTTTACAATGTAGTTGTCTGTAGTTTATTCAAGTCGTATGTTCAGATCTTAAGTTCACTTGGCATCTCCTCCCCCACCAAGCCTTTTAGTAGATTATTTACTGCAAGTATACCCATCGTGTTCCGTGTACTGTAGGTGGCGCTTCCAATATGGGGTAAAATAACTAAGCAGAAAAATAAATCTTTAAAGACTTTTGGATCATTTCAGATGTCACAGTCTTGAGGTATTTTCACTGATGTGGATCAGTTGCAGAAAATCTTTGTGTCTGCACTGAAGGAGAAAAAATAATCTATGGATTTAAAATCTGTTGCAGAAGATCTGCACCGGATTCACATCATGTGAACATACCCTTTCACTTTAGTGCTGTTCTTAACAACATATTCTTTTTGCTTCATCTTCACAACCTGATCTTTGCGCAATGACACAAAACGTGTCCCAATAGCGAATAGGACATTGCATCTACCTATCACAATCTAGAAATAAAATGTTAATACCTTCTATATTACTTACTATAAACTGGTCTAAGTATAAGCAATACAACAAACAAAACTATTATTTAATGCAACATATTTAACCCCTTAACCACTTAGGGACGCAGGGAGTACAGGTATGCCTCTGTTTCCGAGTCCTTAAGGACGTTACCAGCATTTAAAGTGTTCTCACAAGTGGAGAACGCTTTCAACTCGGTGGGTCCCGATTGCAATCAACAGCCAGGACCCAAAGTTAATGCCGGGCATCACCATTAGGGCTGAAGCCCGGCATTAACCCTTTAGACGCCTTGATCAAAGTTGATTGCGGCATCTAAAATGAAACTGTAAGCATCCCGTCAGCTCAGCGGAGCTGATCGGGACTATCGCGACAATCGCAATGTCCCAATCAGCTAAGGGGACGGCAAGAGGGCCCTTACCTGCCTCCTCGCCGTCCGATTGGTGTTCTATTGCTCCAAGCCTGCCATGCAGGCTGGAGCAGCAGAGCACTGATAACACTGATCTATGCTATAGCATTGAGCAATGTATGCAATCAAAAGATTGCATATTATAGCCCCCTGTGGGGACAAAAAAAAGTTAAGTTTAAAAAAATTAAATAATAAATTAAATGTGAATAAGCCCCTCCCCTAATAAAAGTTTGAATCACCCCCATTTCCCATTTTTTAAATAAAATAACATAATAAAAATAATCATATGTGGTACCGCCGCGTACGTAAATGTCCGTACTATTAAAATATAAAAGTTTGCTAAACCGCACGGTCGATGGTGTACACGTAAAAAAAATAAATAAATACTAAAGTCCAAAATTGTCAATTTTTGCTCACTTCATATACCATAAATAAAAAGCGATCAAAAAGTCCAATCAAAACAAAAAATGAAACAATAAAAACTACAGATCACAGCGCAAAAAATGTTTTGTGTGTCAATTATTGTACTTTGTAATGACATCATTTATTTTATAACAATCTGCAGCTAAACAAAAACGCATTTGTGGGGTGAAAAAAAAAAGCCATTTTGCTACTTTTTAGGCCTTCCGTTTCTATGCAGTGCATTTTTCAGAAAAAAAGACACTATCTTTATTCTGTAGGTCCATACAGTTACAAGGATACCCAATTTATGTAGTTTTTTTTTTTACTACTTCACTAAATGCACGAAAATTATGTTTAAAATTGTCATCTTCTGACCCCTTTAAGTTTTTGTTTTACCGCATACGGGGCTGTATGAGGGCAAGTTTTTGGTGCCGTGATGTGTACTTTTTATCGGTAACATTTTTATTTTGATGGGAATTTTTTATTGCTTTTTTTATGGTATATGATGTGACCAAAAATTCGCAATTTTGGACTTTGGTATTTTTTACGTATACGCCAGCAACCGTCCAGTTTAACTAACCTTATATTTTAGTAGTTCAGACATTTACGCACACGGGAGTACCACATTATATTTTTTATTACATTATTTTATTTAGAAAATGGTGGTGGGGGGGGGGGGATTCAAACTTTTATTAGGAAGGGGTTAATGCACTTAATTTTTTTCCCCCCATAACATGCAACTTTTCGATTGCATACACTGTTCAATACTATGCCATAGCATAGCACTGATCAGTGTTAACAGTGCTCTGCTGCTCCAGCCTGCTAAAGCTTCCTGGAACATCAGAGGACCAACCGGACGGCAAGGAGGCAGATAAGCCGTCCACACCATCGATTTTACTGCAATAGTCTCAATCAGCTCTGCTGAGCTGCTGGGATCGCTACCCCCCCTCCAATTTAAGATGCCCAGATCAACTTTGATTGCCGTGTCTAAAGGGTTAATGCCCAGCATTAACTGTGGGTCCTGGCTGCACATAGCAGTCAGGACCCACCAGTTTTGAAGTGTTCTCAGCACATGAGCACACTTTAAACACCGGTAACGGGACCAGGGCATACAGGTATGCCCTCAGTCATTAGGCACCGAAGACCAAGGGTGTACCGGTACACCCTTGGTCCTTAAGGTGTCAAAAAGATGTAAGAAAATTACCACAGTTCTTGAGGCTGAGGAGAGGGTGGTTTGTTGGCAATGGTTCAGGAGTTGTCACATCTAAACCCGCAGCTCCAATTTGCCCATTGATCAGAGCCTGGTACAAGTCTTCTTGGTTTACAGCAGAACCTCTAAAAAAATAAATATATAAATAAATAAAAAATAAAAAACACTGGTTTGGTAAGATTATAAAATGCACATGGAGTTACATTCCCAGAATTAGGCAAACATAAAGGGAATCCATCACTAGATTTACACTGCCCTTTCTGAGGGCTGCA
This sequence comes from Hyla sarda, assembly GCF_029499605.1. NCBI lineage: Eukaryota > Metazoa > Chordata > Amphibia > Anura > Hylidae > Hyla > Hyla sarda. The sequence goes on along the minus strand of NC_079189.1, from coordinate 315,665,647 downwards.
GAAGCCAACTGCAATGATATATATATATATATATATATATATATATATATATATATATATATATATATCATTGCAGTTGTATATTTATTTTCTGGCAGTTTTTGGAATACTGCCACTGCAGTTTTTGAGCCAAAGCCAGAAGTGTATTCAAAAGGAATAGGAAATATAAAAGGAGGGACTTATACTTCTCCTCCCTTATGGATCCATTTCTGACTTTGGCTCAAAAACTGCAGTGGTAGATATCCCAAAAAACGCCAGAAAAAAAACCAAGTGGAAACTTAGCCATAGGCAGTCACTGGCTGAGGGGAGCAGAGAGTGACAACTATCCTGCCCTCGGTGTCTTCAATATCTACAAATATGTCAGAGGAACAGCTGCATTACATCTGCTTCTCTGTCACTAGTTTGTGCTGTTCCCAAATAAGGCAGCATAAACCTTGTGACAGTCTCTAAAGAATAACCAGCATTTTAATTTTGTTTCCCCATAAATCCAGAAACTTTGTTATATACATTAGGATGCCTATTTCTCCGACAACTCTCCTACTCTCCCACCTCCTGCACTGATCAAATCATTTTCCGTTCTGTGCAAAGAAGCCGAGATGAGACAGATTATCAGCCTCACTCAGGGCCATATTTTCCACTAGGCACTGGAGGACCAAAGCCTAGGGTGGGGCCTTATCCAGGTGACACCAGCTGCAAAAATGAATATACTTTTTTAAACTCCTCCCCTCTAGCCAGACTTAGGATATGTTCCCAATGAGAATGTCCACCTTGACAAATTCTTGAACAGATTCTCAGTGCAGAAGGCGCGTCTGTCGCTAGAAACATGCAGACCTTTCCGGTCATCATTGACTGGTGAAGTAGCAGCAATCTGTAGGGGCTTATGACCAATAAGAAGGCTGGTCAATGACACTGAACTGCTCACCTGCGCAATTTTCAGACCAGGAGATCAGTTCGTAAGTAATACAGTACTACTCTGATGGTAACAGTGCATATATTTGCAGTTGGTTTATCTAAATTCAAATTTAATTTATACTGCCCCTCACTATAACAAACCCTTTACTCAGTGCCTTCTGGACCCATGTAATTGGTGCTGCTGCACTGATAATTATGTGCATGTAGTATGGACAACCTATGTGGTATACTTCAACAACAATTTACTGTTTTATCTATACTGCTAGCTTTAGAGATTACATGATTTAAATGGAGTGGTGGCTTAGAATGTGCACTGCATTCACACAATTTACATCTGTTCTCGTGACCCCTAGGGTCACAGCAGTTGGAACCTACTCATTGGCTAGTTATCCTGTGTTTTGCATATGGGATAACTTAATATACGGGACATCAGGATATCAGATGATCACTACATGCAAATGTATCTTGAAGTTATGCATTAAAACTTCGAGGTATTACAGTTCTCCTTTAATGAACAAACTGGTTCAGACAAAAAGTGCAGTTATAACCAGTTTTTCCTTGCTGAAATCTTGTTTGCTACATACAATACCTTAAATTTTTGTCTGCAACACTTTGAACAAATATGTTAACCCCTTGTTTAACACTGTAAGGAGTAGGATGGCATTAACAACTCTTTGATATGACATAGAGACATGTCAAAAGCATTAATCAGACCCCCACCAATAGCTAAGATGAAGAGATCGAAGCATGTAACTGAGCGCTGCTTCTTCCTTCTCATTTGTGGATGGTCTTGTAGACTTTCTATAGAAGTCTATCTAGGTTGTGCAGACAGAGCTGGGAAAGAACAGGATTGCTCACTTCTCCTGGCTATATCTAGCAACTGATGAAGGTCTCAACACTAAGACCATGACCAATTAAAAGTCTTTTGAAGTTAAAGTGCACATTTAAGGTACCTCCTTTCAACCCCCTAAGCAAAGAGTAGACTATTGAAGAAAGGAACACAGAATGCTGTTACTATAAGTGTTCCCAATGAACCAATTTTTTTTTAGTATTTCAATATAGGCTGAACAGTTTATTATACTAACTTACCGACTAATGTTAATAAAAACTGATGTTTTCTTCATCCTGCTAAAGAAATCCTTGTTACACATCCCCTCCGTCTCAGGAGTTAAAGAGCAAGAAACAACCACAAAATCTGAATCCTCCGTAAGCTTTTCCCGAGACACTAAAAATATGCAAAAAAAAAAAAAAAAAAGGACATTGCTATTTTTCAAGCATACGTATAGCAAAGATGAAAAACAACAAGTGTCTGACAGAGAGAAGAAAGTCTTCTCATGAAAATTACCATATTCAGCATTTACTTCGGCAGCATACTCAGGTCGAGGTTGACGTCCTGTGTACAAGAACTTTTTCACTCCAAAGGGTTTCAGTCGTTGGGCAATAGCCATTCCTGCGGAGGTTGAAAACCAGAAAGACTTCTACATCTGACGTGTAAGGCTGAATTGTGTGTATATCAGGAAGAAACGGCCCTCAATGCAATAAGGCATCTATGAATAGTACAATAACGTACCCTAAACTTGCAACAAAAACATATACGTACATACATTTATATTCAGCTAAGATGCAGAGTATAAAAACACTAGTAGTCTTTTTGTAACACACATCTAAAGGATTTACCTATTCGGCCTAAACCAATGATGCCGACTGTGCTGTTAGATAGTCCATAGCCACACATCCACATTGGTGACCATGATTTCCATCCTCCACTTTAAAGAAGAAGCAAAACTATAATTAAAAGGCATATTACAGGTTTATCAAATAAAGGTTAAATGTTTCCTATATACTTAATACTGTATTAATACCTTGGTATTTTCAAGATTCATTGATAACTGCCAAAGGATAAAAATTTGCCCTGGCCATATGATAATGGCACAGCTGCATTACTATACATGTTTTATCAATGGTGCACACAAGAGTATACATTGCTATTGCTATGTTATCTGGATGCTGGTGCCTAAGGCTATGTTCACACAGTGTATTTTAAATGTAATTTCAGGCTCAGAACTACTAAGCTTGTTTTACAGACAAAATAAGCCTTAGGGTACGTTCATATAGCCAGGTTTACAGCGAGTTTCCTGCTGCAAGTTTGAGCCAAAGCAAATGTTCCTCAGCAAAATCTCTGCAGCTTTTCCACTGCAAATATTCCTCCACTTGCAGCGGAAAACTCCCTGTAAACCCAAACTTTTTTATTTTGCTGTTTGCGGCCATGCTCAGAAAACTGGCTGTTTTTGGAGCCGTAAACGGCTGACAAAACAGGTGTTTTTTTGCTTTTGACCTATTGGAAACTGCTAATTTTACTGTGAGTGTAAACATGACCAAACAGTTTAGGAAAACGAGCTGAATAATAAGGGATACTAGTGAATACAGGTCTGATAAATGCAAAACAGGCTCTTTTTTTGGCATCCACTGGGCACATAGGGGGATATTTATAAAAATCTGTCCAGAGGAAAAATTGCTGAGTTGCCCATAGCAACCAGTTTGAGTCTTTCATTTTTCACAGGCCTCTTTAAAAATGAAAGAAGGTATCTGATTGGTTGCTATGGGCAACTCAGCAACTTTTCCACTGGACAGGTGTTGATAAGTCTCCTGCATAGGTTCTATGGAACACATTTAGTGTATGTACTGGGAATGTGACGTTACCCACAGAATGAAGTATGGATATAGCCTATTGGAATAGACTGGTAAATAGTAAAACACAAACAGTTCTGTAAACTAGTCACAACTTCAAAAAGCCATGTTTGTCACATGTTATAAATGGCTTACCTTTTAACTTCTTGTATAGCTTCTGGCAGGCGCCGGCAAGTGGCTAGCAGTAAAGCTACGCTCAGTTCTGCAGTGGCCTCAGTTAGAACATCTGGAGTATAACCCACTCTGATTCCTCTGTAACAGACACAAATCCTATTAATCTCAGCATAATCACACACAAAAAAAGACAATCCATTACCAAGGGGTATTAATGAAACACATAGTGTACATGTAATGTGAAGACATCTGCACTAAGGTACATACCGCTTTTTAATTTCCTCTATTGCTAGGTGGTCAAAACCAACAGACAATGTACTGATAACCTTAAGGTTTGGTCCTATAAATTGAAACAGAATAGAATTAGGATATAAAAAATATTTAGCATGTTTTTGAATTTTTTTTAAATTTGGAAAAATTGTCTGTACACTAAATATTAATACTTAAAGCATTGCTGTTATTAAAAACAACTTATGAAATGTTGATCGGACACTACAAAAGTTGTTGATCGCACTGGGTCTCACTCCTGAGACCCTCTGTGATCGTGAGTTCTTAGCTATGAAAGCAGGCAACATAGCACTGCAGCTCCATTTCACTCGGGGGAGAATTTACATCTGTTTTCATGACCGCTACCGTCACAGCAGATGGAACCCACCCATCAGTTAGTTAACCTGTTTTGTGCATACGGGATAACTTTTAATCTATGGGACAACCCCGTTAAAGATATATAGATGTCAAAGTTCAGGGTCAACCATGGTGAAATATGCACAGCCAATTATATTAGAATAGATGGTGTGTAGTATGAATAGCTTGACCCACACTGAACTAAGAGGTGATGCTTATAGGTTTTGATGTCCCATATTCGGTCTTTTTTTTATCCTAGTTTTAGTAAATTTCCCAAATGATTGAAAGATACATTGCTACAAATCATACAATGTCTATAGCATTGCAAGGTAAACTGTGCATATCCCTGATATTAAGCTAAATGAGGAAGGGAAAATAAACGAGGGAAAATAAATGAGGGAGGGAAAATAGCTCTACCATAGACATTCTTTGATAAATCTGGGCCATAGTCTCTTGATGCCACTCTGCACCCCTTGGCTTTTGGTATGGTTTGATGTTATTTAATAAGACTATGAACCATGCTTTCATGAAGTGTGAAATGAGGTAATGAAGAGTAAAACCTATTGGGACTTTCAGGTGCCCTCCTTACAAACATCTAGGTTTGATGTAAACTATATTATGCCATTATTTATGGGAGACATAGCAGACATGGTTATGCTGTGCACTGTACTTTTTGTATTGTGTAAATATGTTACTGTAATTTGTAGTGGTACTGGTGCGGTATAGTAAGATGGCAGCCTGGTAGGTTTACTCCTGGATGCCCTGTGGCCATGAGTAGTTAACAGGGTCTAGCATGGGGACTGTGGTTGTGTGCATGATGCTATGTGACCATTCCTTAGATGGGTTGGCGAGTTCCCATGCTTGCATAAAATAGATGGGTTTCCTGCTATGGTGGGAAAGTGTAAGCTTTGACTTGCTAAAAGAGATTTTTCCAAACAGGTGGCCTGCACCACAAACAAGTCGAAACATTGCAGAACTTTTGTGCTATGTTGGAATATACATAACATGTTGGAATGAATGCTGGACTTTCTTTTGCTCACAGAGATGTCAGTGTTCTTGGTCTGTGGGTGATGAGCCAACACTGGCAGAGTGGTGTGAAATAAGCCTGGTTTGAAAGTGGCAAGCAAAATGGTGTGAGACTGGCAAGTATTTCATGGCCAGTCACAGATGAAGTGTCTGAAGCTGTGGCTGCAGAGACCTATAGGCCAACATTCATCATTGTCTTCAGACTGTTTTTTGTGTCTAGAAAAGGAGCAAAAAAGGCTCAAGCAGGGTTTATTTGCACTTTTTTTGCCCCTTTTTGTTTACACATTTCTGCTGATTTTGAGTTGCAATCCACTGATTTTGGCAATACACATGATATGGAAGGGTTTTTTGAACTGCGCCTTTTTGTGAAAAGTCTCTAAAACTACACCAGCCCAGACTTAGCTTTTTGGTTTATGTGAAGAGTGAAATTTCAGAAAATGTGACCTGCATAAAAGTTATCAGACGCTCTGTGACCATTTAATAAATCTGGTTCTCCTACACATTACCAGCACACACAAAAAAGGTGTAGAAAAATGCTTCACTTACAATGATAAATGCCGGCCATATTGTTTAGGCTGTGGAAAAATGTGTTGCACAATTCCCATAAGCGACAGAGAGGTCTGATTTACAGCGAGCACAGGGAGTGCAGATAAAGAGAGAACTAAGGCCAGGAGACTTCTGGAGCAGTAGTGTTACATCTGAGTAAGTGAGAGCGCAGTGTTTGCATGTGAAGCAGGGTCCTCTTTTTGAGCAGAAACTGCGTCATAGAGACTTTGCCACAAAGAATGCTAGTTTCAGTTATTCAATTGCATGCCTCTCAGTGAGAACTGCAGAGCATTGTGAACCTGTATAGATGTTTTTATTAACTGCCAAGCTTTAAAAAAAAAAAAAAAAAAAAAAAAAACATTTTTTAAAGTTAAACAGACTTGTAAACTTGTAAATTACTTCTATTAAACAAATGTTAATCCTTCCAGTATTTTCCAGCTGCTGTATGCTCCAGAGGAAGCTGTGTAGTTCTTTTCAGTCTGACCACAGTGCTCTCTGCTGACAACTCTGTTCATGTCAGGAACTGTCCAGAGCAGGAGAGGTTTGCAATGGGGATTTGCTCCTACTCTGGACAGTTCCTGACATGGAAAGAGGTGTCAGCAGAGAGCACTGTGGTCAGAGAGAAAAGAACTACACAACTTCCTCTGTAGCACACAGCAGCTGATAAGTACTGGAAGAATTAAGATTTTTTTTAATATAAGTAATTTACAAATCTGTTTAACTTTCTGGAGCCAGTTGATATAATTTTTTTTCCCCCACCGAAATATTCCTTTAAAGGAGTAGTCCAGTGGTGATTCAGTGGTGAGCAACTTATACCCTATCCTAAGGATAGGGGATAAGTTGCAGATCGCGGGGGGTCCGACCGCTAGGGCCCCCTGCGATCTCCTGTACGGAGCCCCGACAGCCCGCGGGAAGGGGGCGTGTCGACCTCCGCACGAGGCGGCGGCCGACACGCCCCCTCAATACAACTCTATGGCAGAGCCGAAGCGCTGCCTTCGGCAATCTCCGGCTCTGCCATAGAGATGTATTGAGGGGGCGTGTCGGCCGCCGCCTCGTGCGGGGGTCGACACCCGCTATCTCGGCGGAGAGCCGGGGCCCCGTACAGAGAGATCGCAGGGGGCCCCAGCGGTCGGACCCCCCGCGATCTCAAACTTATCCCCTATCCTTAGGATAGGGGATAAGTTTTTCACCACTGGACTACCCCTTTAAGTACTTCATCTGAGTAAAGTGTTCCATCAAACTGAATCACATTATTGCTGTGTCATCAACATAACAGGGTAGTCACTGTCAGGCCCCTTGCAACACTACCAACAGCCTGTTAACAGTATCATCCTTTAAAATGTATCCTTCATTTCGGCAAATGACAATCAAACTTACCCGCAGTGTCCAAGACTTCTTTATCGATCTTATCTGACAAGAGGCAAAGAAGGGCATGTGCCCCAGCAACTCCTTTCAAGAGTTCGGCCCTTGGCACAGGATCATCTGAATCCCACTGCTGGACAGTACAGCTAGAAGATAAATAGGTTTCAGGTCTCCAGGTGAAACATTGAATTAGTTTAGGTAACACAGAAATCTAATACCTATGCAGAAAGTCCCTTGATGACTTGAATTGGTAGAAGTATTAAGCAAACCGCATCCAACCTATTTGTCCAATCCCATGGTGTACCCTATAGATAAGCAGACTCCAAGGTGTATAACATCTGCTGATCTTCAATTCAACATATTATTTGCCAATAAAAACTGAACAACGGTCCGCTGAAAAGTAATTTCATGTCCTTGGCCACCTAACAATCTTATAAATGGGCACTGTCAGATTCAAAACTTTTTATATGTTGTACATCTTGGCAAAACATTAACCTTTCTAATATACTTCATAGGAACATTTTATTTCCTTTATATGGAAATCATGGCTTATAAAATGATGGCTTTGTCCAAGCTGAAGAACAGGCATGGAAAAGCCCAGTAAGTGAGGGTGGGCTAGCACTCCTCTGTGCTCTCGCCTGTCTGACAGGACTCCTCTGTGCTCTCGCCTGTCTGACAGGACTCCTCTGTGCTCTCGCCTGTCTGACAGGACTCCTCTGTGCTCTCGCCTGTCTGACAGGACTCCTCTGTGCTCTCGCCTGTCTGACAGGACTCCTCTGTGCTCTCGCCTGTCTGACAGGACTCCTCTGTGCTCTCGCCTGTCTGACAGGACTCCTCTGTGCTCTCGCCTGTCTGACAGGACTCCTCTGTGCTCTCGCCTGTCTGACAGGACTCCTCTGTGCTCTCGCCTGTCTGACAGGACTCCTCTGTGCTCTCGCCTGTCTGACAGGACTCCTCTGTGCTCTCGCCTGTCTGACAGGACTCCTCTGTGCTCTCGCCTGTCTGACAGGACTCCTCTGTGCTCTCGCCTGTCTGAAAGGACTCCTCTGTGCTCTCGCCTGTCTGACAGGACTCCTCTGTGCTCTCGCCTGTCTGACAGGACTCCTCTGTGCTCTCGCCTGTCTGACAGGACTCCTCTGTGCTCTCGCCTGTCTGACAGGACTCCTCTGTGCTCTCGCCTGTCTGACAGGACTCCTCTGTGCTCTCGCCTGTCTGACAGGACTCCTCTGTGCTCTCGCCTGTCTGACAGGACTCCTCTGTGCTCTCGCCTGTCTGACAGGACTCCTCTGTGCTCTCGCCTGTCTGACAGGACTCCTCTGTGCTCTCGCCTGTCTGACAGGACTCCTCTGTGCTCTCGCCTGTCTGACAGGACTCCTCTGTGCTCTCGCCTGTCTGACAGGACTCCTCTGTGCTCTCGCCTGTCTGACAGGACTCCTCTGTGCTCTCGCCTGTCTGACAGGACTCCTCTGTGCTCTCGCCTGTCCTATCAGACAGAATAGTGCTAGCCCACCCTCACTTACTGGACTTTGTCCATGACTGTGCTTCAGCTTGGACAAAGCCATGATTTTATAAGCCACGATTTCTATAAAAAGGAAATAAAATTTTCTTATGAAGTATATTAGAAAGGTTAATGTTTTGCCAAGATGTACAACATATAAAATGTTGACAGTGTATATTTGGCAGTGCCCATATAAGGGGTTGTTCAGACTCATAAAAATGTTGCTTCTTTTATGCAAAAACACCACCACTCTTGACCACATGTTCAGCTCAGTCCTATTCACTTCAATGGAGCTAAGCTGCAATACCAAACACAACCTGTGGACAGGGGTGGTGCTGTTTTTACAGAAAGCAGCTGTTTTCTAATCCTAGACAACTCTTTTAAAAGGGCCATCACGCCCCCTCCCGTAGGCTTGCATTGAGGGGCGGAGCGTGACGTCACATGCCGCCGGCCCGGTGGTCGCCCGTAATCAGACCCGGAGCGAACACGCTCCGGGGACTGATTACAAACGGGGTGCCGCGTGCATGATCACGGGCGTCCCCAGCGGGGGGACTCCCGCGATCATGCATCTTATCCCCTATCCTTTGGATAGGGGATAAGATGTGTGGGCACCGGAGAACCCCTTTAAGGCTGTGTTCACATCTTTTAGGCTGGTTGTACAGTGTTTTTTGCCTCAGGTTTTAAAATCATGGAAATGTGTGAAAAACAATAACTGCAGTGTGTGAACAAAGGCATATGGTAGGCCTGAATAAATCCTCTACAGGTGTCAGAGTCATATGCTCTCAAAAAAGGCTGGGTTCCCATAACATAGTTACATTGCATTTGCTGCTTTGGTTTACTATGTGGGGTGTTTTAGTGGATGTTTTTTTGAAAATGTCGGAAACACGCCCCCAATTCCTGCCAGCCTCGCCCCTTTTGGGAGAGTTGCCCTTTTTTTTGGCACAAATTCTGTCACAGACAATTTGTGGCCCAATGTGACACATTTTGGCTCACAACCCGACAAAACAGGTTGGGTTTACAATGGTATATCAGGGCCACTGAGGCCATATTTTTAGCATCCTTGTGGGGAAGTTGTGATGCATAGCATCACTACTTCCCTCCGCAGCCATACAACTTCCAGTGCAGAAGCTGTCCCTGCAGAGATCGGGACTCAAATACAGCCTCAAGCACAGCTGATGCTGAGCAGTAAGATGTAAGTCATATCTCTCACTGGTTCGATTAACCCCTTGCTGTGCACTATGTGCCAGCCCAGCAAGCAAAGAGTTAAATCACACTGCTAAGCAGCGTTGGTCAATACTTTGGGCGGTATCCAGTATAAACAGCCATCCATAGCTTGATATACTGTATAACTCCAAAGGGTTAACCAGCACTGCTCTGCAGTACTAGTTAACACTTTCCTCACTGAGCCAGCAAGTGCTTATAGTAGAAGCAGCGATCTCAACAGATCACTGCTTTTACTGTATTTTGTTGCTGGGCAGGAGGGATACAATGTATATCTCCTATCCAGTATGAGCAGGGAGTCCAATCAGTATAGAGATGGTATTCCTAGCTCATGTATAGTATACATGGGTGCAGTAGTGATTTTATGCATCACTCCTTAAACCCCGTGGCCGGGGCATTCTGCATCCGGCCCATGAGCGATACCATGTAAGCAGTGAAGAACTGTATTTCCAAATGCCACAAAACACACCAAAACACAGAAAAAAGCTGTGGCAGTTTTTCTGGCATACTTACTGGTGAAAAAAAAAAAACTGAAGGGAAACTTTGGGTCTATTCACACATATAGCGCAGAATTTGAAGTTGCAGATTTTATGTTATAGATTTCAATGTAAACTAAATGACTGAACAGAGAATCAAATCTGCAGCATCAAATATGCACAGGATACTATTCGTGTGAACAGACCCTTAATGTCGATGGAAACACACTGCATTACTGCTGAGGTGTGCAAGCTCTTTAGCATGTCTTAGTTTGCTCCCTCCATTTCTAGCTCCTAGACCTGGATAAGATATTTCTAAGCCTTAATGTTAAACTAATTAAATAGTATTGCAATAAACAGGGTCAAAGACTATTCAGTATTATATTTCCTCGAAGTCTTATTTAGGCATCCATTTGTATAATTAGATGTTTTTCTGCTGACAGGTCCACTTTAACATCAGACGTTATCAGATATAGATTAGATATCGGTATATTTATTAATACTGGTGTACCAGCAAGTGATCCACCACAATGTAACCTTAGTGTATCAAGCGCTGTATTCACCAACATGATACAGTGGGGCAAAAACTTATTTAGTCAGCCACCAATTGTGCAAGTTCTCCCACTTAAAAAGATGAGAGAGGCCTGTAATTTTCATCATAGGTATACCTCAACTATAAGAGACAGAATGAGAAAAAAAAATCCATAAAATCTCATTGTCTGATTTTTAAAGAACTTATTTGCAAATTATGGTGGAAAATAAGTATTTTGTCAATAACAAAACTTCATCTCAATACTTTGTTATATACCCTTTCTTGGCAATGACAGAGGTCAAACGTTTTCTGTAAGTCTTCACAAGGTTTTCACACACTGTTTCTGGTATTTTGGCCCATTCCTCCATGCAGATCTCCTCTAGAGCAGTGATGTTTTGGGGCTGTCGCTGGGCAACACAGACTTTCAACTCCCTCCAAAGGTTTTCTATGGGGTTGAGATCTGGAGACTGGCTAGGCCACTCCAGGACCTTGAAATGCTTCTTACGAAGCCACTCCTTCGTTGCCCAGGCAGTGTGTTTGGGATCATTGTCATGCTGAAAGACCCAGCCACATTTCATCTTCAATGCCCTTGCTGATGGAATGAGGTTTTCACTCAAAAATCGCACAATACATGGCCTCATTCATTCTTTCTTTTCCACGGATCAGTCGTCCTGGTCCCTAAGCAGAAAAACAGACCCAAAGCATGATGTTTCCACCCCCCATGCTTCACAGTAGGTATGGTGTTCTTACGATGCAACTCCGCATTCTTTCTCCTCCAAACACGACAAGTTGAGTTTTTACCAAAAAGTTCTACTTTGGTTTCATCTGAACATATGACATTCTTCCAATACTCTTCTGGATCATCCAAATGCTCTCTAGCAAACTAAAGATGGGCCCAGACATGTACTGGTGTAAGCAGGGGGACACATCTAGCACTGCATGATTTGAGTCCCTGGTGGCGCAGTGATGGTAGCCTTTGTTACTTAGGTCCCAGCTCTCTGCAGGTCATTCCCTAGGTCCCCCCGTGTGGTTCTGGGATTTTTTCTCACCTTTCTTGTGATCATTTTGACACCACGGGGTGAGATCTTGCGTGGAGCCCCAGATGGAGGAAGATTATCAGTGGACTTGTATGTCTTCCATTTTCTAATAATTGCTCCCACAGTTGATTTCTTCACACCAAGCTGCCTGCCTATTCCCAAGCTGGTACAGGTCTACAATTTTGTTTCTCATGTCCTTTGACAGCTCTTTGGTCTTGGACATAGTGGAGTTTGGAGTGTGACTGTTTCAGGTTGTGGACAGGTGTCTTTTATACTGATAAGTTCAAACAGGTGCCATTAATACAGGTAACAAGTGGAGGACAGAGGAGACTCTTAAAGAAGTTACAGGTCTGTGAGAGCCATAGATCTTGCTTGTTTGTAGGTGACCAAATACTTATTTTCCACCATGATTTGCAAATAAATTCTTTAAAAAAAATAAGACAATGTGATTTTATGGATTTTCTTTCTCATTATGTCTCTCACTATTGACGTATACCTATGATGAAAATTACAGGCCTCTCATCTTTTTAAGTGGGAGAACTTGCACAATTGGTGGCTAATTACTTTTTTGCCCCACTGTATATGTAGTTTGATAAATACGGTGCAGTAAGTCACCACTGTTAGTAAATACTCTTTTGGGGGGGGGGGGGGGGGGGAATTATCAAAACATGTGCAGAAGAAAAGTTGCTGAGTTACCTATAGCAACCAATCAGATCGCTTCTTTCATTTTTTAGAGGCCTTTTCAAAAATAAAAGAAGCGATCTGATTGGTTGCTATGGGCAACTCAGCAACTTTTTTCCTCCGGACAGGTTTTGATAAATCTCCCCTTTGTTACCACAATGTGCTACTACAAGTCATTCCCAGACAACTCACAAGAATCAGAAAAAAAGTGGTGGGGACCTGATAATTATGGCATTCAGATAGGCACAAATGCATTTATCAGTATATTCCAATGCTATGTAACATGATGTCCTGGAAGTCTGCTGCATGTTCTATTTCCAATATCACACCCCTCTGGCCGTGCTGCATATTTTAGAGATAAGTGCAAGTCCTAAAAATATTTATGGCATATACTGTGAATATGCCATAAATATTTGATATGGGAATACCCCTGTAACCTGCAGAGTTATGGACATGTGTTGTTATAATACTGGTATCTGAAAGTAGGGATCGACCGATTATCGGTTTGGCAGATATTATCGTCCGATCACGATTTTGGACATTATCGGTATTGGCAATTACCATGCCGATAATGCCCCGCCCAGAGATGACCGTCACCGCCACCGCTGCCCCATTGCCTCCCCACAACCTCTGGCCACATCGCCTCCCCCATCCCTGGTGTTATAATTACCTGTTCCCGGGGTGCGCGATACTTCTGGCTCCTGCGCTGCGTAATGACAAATGATGTCCCCAACGCGTCGTCACAGTCAGTGCGCACAGTGACAGCGCAGGACGCCGACAGAGCCAGAAGTATCGCGAACCCCAGGAACAGGTAATTATAACACCGGGGATGGGGGGCAGGCGATCTGGCGGCGGTATGTGGGCAGAGGATGGGGGGGGGGGAAGCCTATGGGGCAACTGTGGTGGTTAGACTCAGGACCCCAGCACAGGCAGGGGGAGAGAAGCGGGTGGCGGCGGCGGTCTCTGGCCCGGCAGAAGCCTCTGAAGTTCATTGATTTAAAGCGCCTGCTTTAAATCATTGATCTGCAACGGCTTCTGCCCCGCCGGGGGGTTGTTGAAATAGCCGATAACTTATACCGGAATATCGGTATAAGTTATCGGCTATCGGCCTGAAAGGTGACCGATTATCGGTATCGGTCGATTCTGCTGTTTTTGGAAGAAATAAGCTCTGTTTTTCTATTCCTGAATAACCCTTTTAAATTTTATTTTATTTATTTATTTTTTTTAAACCTGGTGCTGCCATTCTGTCCTTGCCTGGTTCTGCGGCTCAGCACTTTCTGGTTCTCTGGTCACAGTGATGTCCTGCTTCACCCATTGAAGTGGTGCTGAGCAGTGGGACTGGGCACCATCGGAATGGCAAACTTGTGGAAGTGGGGGAAGGGGAGTATAATTTTTTCCCCCAGTTTGAGCATATTTAGATAAAAAAAAAAAGAGTTTTCCCCCAAAGCTACTGTAAATGCCAGAATGTAGTAAGGCTATGTATACACTGTGTTTCTCCTACTGTATAGCCATACTCCGGTCACAATGCAAAAACAAAATGTATATGGCAGAGTATATATTTTTTCAGTAGCCCAATGTATAGGAAAGTGGTGCAATCTGCCAACACACAACCACCCCATACCAGCATAGTACCATACCAGGCCAATAGGACATTGGTATGGGTCACATTGGTAGGTTTGCCACATCCAAGTGTACATGATGTTCAGTAGTAGTCACAAGACCCATCACTTTTCTGTGTACAACCAAAGTTCCAGAGTAGCCCTAGTCTGTTATTACATATGCTGCACCAATACCCTCTGATGCCAAGCAAACACTGGGAGGTATCATTTTAAAGCAAACACGCCCCCTCCATTCATCTCTATGGGAGAGGCGGAGACTAAGATACATCATTTTTTTTTTTTCTATCTACTAACCTGTATGAGGGCTTGTTTTTAGTAGAAATCATGAGATTGCCATGTACTGTTTAGCACTATGTAATATAGTAATGTAAAAATCCACAATCGTACCACCAAGGAGGATTGTGGAGAGCTGCCCAGGACTTCTTGAATAGTATTTATTTAAAAGGATTATAAAAACGTACAAGGCGTTTCGAAGCCGGAACAGCTTGAGAAAGAAGCCGGACCGGCTTCAAAACGCCTTGTACGTTTTTATAATCCTTTTTAAATAAATACTATTATTCAAGAAGTCGTGGGCAGCTCTCCATAATTCTTCTTGGTGGTACAATTGTGGATTTGGATTTTTAAAGGGGCACTCCGGTGGAAAGCTTTTTTTTAAATCAACTGGTGCCAGAAAGTTAAACAGATTTGTAAATTACTTTTATTACTTCCAGTACTTATCAGCTGCTGAATACTACATAGGAAAATTATTTTCTTTTTGGAGCAGTGCTCTCTGCTGACATCACGAGCACAGTGCTCTCTGCTGACATCTCTGTCCATTTTAGGAACTGTCCAGAGCAGCATATGTTTGCTATAGGGATTTTCTCCTACTCTGGACAGTTCTTACAATGGACAGAGATGTCAGCAGAGAGCACTGTGGTTGTGATGTCAGCAGAGAGCTCTGTTCCAAAAAGAAAAGAATGTCCTCTGTAGTATTCAGCAGCTAATGAGTACTGGAAGGATTAAGATTTTTTAATAGAAGTAATTTACAAATCTGTTTAACTTTCTGGCACCAGTTGATTTAAAAAATAAAAAATAAAGTTTTCCACCAGAGTACCCCTTTAAGGAAAACGCAGCCTAGCGTGTCGGAGGAGGTAGCTGCAGCCTTGTATTCATGCCTTTGTACATGTTGTGCCAGCATTAGCACAGCCACCCCAGGTAAGTCAGTTTTTGGCTCACCTATTCAATTTGCTATTAGCTTTTGGAGGATATCACACAAGGAAGCGCCTCTTGTTCTTTTATTGCATATCATGTACTGATCAATGCTATCGGCGATCTTCTTGTACAGCCTAGCTCTCCAGACTGCACAAGAAGCTCGGCCATTCAGAATGCCAGAGAAGGGTGAGGAGACCTCCAGCGCCCATTACAGCTTATCAGACCCCAGCGATTGCACGGGGGAGTGCGATAAGCCTATTGAAACCTTTTGATTACTATAGATGCAATGATCGGCATTAATCATGGCACCTATAGGGTTAATGGCAGACATTAGCAGGATCACCGATGTCTGCCATTATTGGTGAATCACCGGCCGCTGATAGTAGCCAGAGCTCACCTGCTATGTAACAAGTGAAGCTCCTGGACTTACTTTATAGCCGCGCTTTCCAAATAAGAAAATGTAAACAAACATATGTGGTTTGGCCAAATGCAGAAATGTTCACGCTAATATAACGTTTTGGCAATTCATATACGAGATAGGAAAAGGGATTAAAAAGTTCCATCAAAACAAAAAAATGGTACAGATAAAAACTACAGATCTTGGCACACAAAATAAGCCTTCATACAGTCCTGTATATGGAAAAATTAAACTGTTATAGGGGTCAGAAGAGGACAATTTTAAGCATACAAAAAAAATAAAAATTCTACAAAAAGTTATAATTTTTTTTTAAAGTAGTAAAATAAAACAAAAGCTATATTAATTTGGTACCGTTGTAATCATATGGACTAGAGATGAGCGAACTTACAGTAAATTCGATTCGTCACAAACTTCTCGGCTCGGCAGTTGATGTCTTATCCTGCATAAATGAGTTGCTGGAAAAGGTGGATTCAGTCTTAGGAGAGAGAGTCTCCAGCCCACGGGAGCACCTGAAAGCTGAACTCATTTACGCAGGATAAGTCATCAACTGCCGAGCCGAGAAGTTCGTGACGAATCGAATTTTCGAATTTACTGTAAGTTCGCTCATCTCTAATATGGACCTACAGAATACATAAAACAACAGTAAAGCACACTGCAGGAAAACATAAAGCCCCAAAATTTGTAACATCACATTTTTTTTTTTTTTGATTATGTGGTGCATTTAGATACATTTTTTTTAATGTTGTACATTGATTGATGTCAGTACAATTGGTGGCGCAGAAAACATATGGATCTGTAGGTGAAACCTTGAAAGAGTGATGGTTAATAAAGTGCAAGAAGGAAAATAACAAAAAATTGCTGTGTTCTCTAAGGGTTAATGTATACTGTAGTTATAATAACGTTGTCAAGTGAATGGTGCCGTGCAGGCATATTAGAGTCATATGCTTGTGCCCCCAGGCTGGCACACGCCTCATGCCCAATCTATGCCACAACTACTCCACACTACACAGGTACATTATAGTGACACGAACGGGGGAGGGGACTTGTCCGTAACATTACGAATAGTGTCACTTACTTCTCAGCCTGGGCTAGGAGCTTCTGCCCTTCTGGGGGCAGCCTTCTACTTACAAACACCTTCATGACCTGCTGAGCTGCTCTCATTGCCAGTGTGACCAGGAAGAAGCGCCAGGAGGAGGAGCTGGAGGTCAACGGTGCTGCTGCTTATCCATACAACGAGCTTAGAATGAGGCGACAGCGCCACCTAGTGTATATTGAACACAATGCCAGACGGGGAGATGGACGACCAAGTGACTACAGAAATTAGACTACTATTTCTTCTTATAATACCTGGTTAAATCATTCTAACAAATCACTAACACAACTTGTATTCAGCATATATTTATTTACACACTGAAGGTTTTATATATGTATGTAAATAAATATTTTATATATATATATATATATATATATATATATATATATAAAAATATATATATATATACACAGTGGTCCCTCAACATACGATGGTAATCCGTTCCAAATGAACCATCGTTTGTTGAAACCATCGTATTTTGAGGGATCCGTGCAATGTAAAGTATAGGACAGTGGTCTACAACCTGCGGACCTCCAGATGTTTCAAAACTACAACTCAAAGCATGCCGGGACAGCCAACGGCTGTCCGGGCATGCTTGGAGTTGTAGTTTTGCAACATCTGGAGGTCCGCAGGTTGAAGACCACTGGTATTGGAGGTTATACTCACACGTCCCCGCCGCTTCAGACCATCACCGCTGCCCTGGATGTCGCCTTCCATCGCTGTCGCACGTCCCTAGGGTGTCCCCTAGGGCTCCGGCAAGGACTCTGCTTCCCCGGCATCCTCGCTCTCCGTCACCGCCATCACGTTGCTACGCACGCCGCTCCTATTGGATGACGGGCCGACGTGCGCAGCAACGTGATGATGACGATGGAGAGCGCCGACGATGCAGGGAATCCCGAAGAGGACGCGCCGGAGCCCCGAGGACAGGTAAGTGATCGTCAGCGGACCACACGGGGCACCATAAACATCTATCCCGTGGCAGCTGAAGCAGTCTGTGCTGCCGGATAGCCGTTCATGCGATGGCCCCGACATACAAAAGCATCGTATGCTGATGCTGCCTTCAACATGCGATGGCCTCTGAGAGACCATCGTATGTTGAAATGATCGTATGTCGGGGCCATCGTAGGTCGGGGGGTCACTGTACATATATATATATATATATATATATATATATATATATATATATATATATAGACACTTGGTGTTAACGCTAGTGTCTTTTTCTTTATGTCCTCTTCGTTCACTTGTTTTCATTACTAGTCATTTTACCTGTTGGTTCTCAAACTACAGCGCTGTAGAGTATGTTGGCGCTATGGGGGAGATTTATCAAAACCTGTGCAGAGGTAAAGTTGCTGAGTTGCCCATAGCAACCAATCAGATGGCTTCTTTCATTTTTCACAGGTCTCTTTAAAAATGAAAGAAGCGAGGTGATTGGTTGCTATGTGCAACTCAGCAACTTTTCCTCTGAACAGGTTTTGATAAATCTCCCCCATTGTGTATAATACAGTGTGCATGTAGAAAGGCAAATACAGTAATTCAACATAAAAATAATCCAAATAAAGCCAATTTCTTCATTTAATTTTATTGTACAAAGAGGATTCATTAAAAGGTAAGAACTATAATTCTTCCAATAGTAACTGAATAATTATGATTATAATTATTGTTGTTGTTACGCTATTTTGAGCTGTAGAAATCCCAAGATCAATCTTATACTATACAACTTTACAACTACCACCACATGTCTATGTCTTGTCCAATGGGATGTATGCACACAATATAAAGAGACATTTCTATGCACAGGGAAATGGCACACGGTAGTGTAATATAGGTTTAGCCCATGTTTACACCACAAATAAAAAGAAAAAAATAACAAATGTAAAAGCAAAAAACAGGTTTATAGATTTTGCAGTGTGTAAAATGAGCTTGTAATATCATTAAGTCCCCATCTTATAATACTACTGCAGTATTTTCCTTTGTTATATGCCTGTCCTTTACGCTTTAAATGTCATAGCCTATATACAACGTCAGTGTCACTTAGATGTTGTGGATGCAAGTAGATAAAAAAAACAGATTTTTTTCTGCAGCGCTGAACCAAGTGAATTAAAAGAGACCTAGCTCTTAAGGATTTTATCTGGTAGCGTTTATTCAAAGCACATCAACGCGTTTCTGGCCCGGAGTAGGCCCTTCATCAGAATGTAAGGACAAGGTGCTATTAGTAACACATTGAACAAGTGAAATCACTGCAGGTAGTGTATGCCACTTGCTGCTCATCTCAGATCTAATCTTACCACTAATGTGTTGCCAATAAAACAGTCACACTTTTTATAGGGAATGCATAATTGGGTCATATTGACACTGTGATGTAATACTTTTTCCCTGCAGTGGTCCGCTGTATGCCAATAGTAGGTGTGTCGATAATACATTAGAGAGGTGCAAACAATTGGCACCCCCACTGATCAGCTGTTTGCCAGAGCAGAGGCAGCTGATCAGCACCATACTTTCTCTATACTGTGTAGAGAAAGACTGTTGCAGTTGCCCATAGCAACCATTCAGATTGCTTTGTTCATTTTTAAACAAATGTCTGAAAAATTTAAGAATTAGTCTGATAGGTTGCTATAGGCAACTGCACCACTCTTCCTCTACACAGGTTTTGATAAATCTCCCTCAAAAGCTATAAGACAGTGGACTTGTTTGGCTCTAAGTACTGTTGTGTATTTCTATCTTTGACTTTTATGGCATATCCATAGGTTGTCTGCTAGGGAGCCCACCCCGGTTAAAACTGGAAACACATTCAATCTCACAATGAAACCTGCCCATGTGAACGGACCCTTAGCGTCTATTCACACGGCAGAATTTCCGTTAGTGGAATTCCGCCTCAAATTAAAACCCATAGGATTTCGCACTCCTATTCACACTTCTGAATTTCCGCTTGCGGAATTCTGCTAGTGAAATTCCGCAAGTGGAAATTCAGAAGTGTGAATGGGAGTGCGAAATCCCATAGAAGGCTATGGGCTTTAATTTGAGGCGGAATTTCACTAACGGAAATTCAGAAGTGTGAATAGACCCTAAGGATACATTCAGACTAGCGGATCCACAGTTTATTTTACGTAGAGGATCCGCCGCTGAAGGGCCGCTACAGGGTGCCTTTAGATGTGCCTGCTTGGAGCGGCAATACGCCGCTACGAGCAGACACACTGCGATGTGCGATTTGCCACGTGCATGCACAGTATACTCGCACGTCGCTGCTGCTCTCAGCCTAGCTCAGGGAGCGGCTGCGATGTGTGCGAGTACACCGCGCATGCGCGGCGACTCGCACATCGCAGCAGTGTAGCGGCGTAGTGCCACTCCAAGCAGGCACATCTAAAGGCACCCTGTAGTGGTCCTTCAGCAGCGCATCCGCAGCATAAAATGCGCTGTGGATCGGCTCGTCTAAACTGCAGGTTTTAAAATCAGCAGTTGTGTGTTTTTCAATTCAATCAAAGATACATAAGAATTGTAAAATCCTCACTTGTGTACCCACAACTTCAGATTTTACAGCTTCAAATCTTCAACAGATCCGGTCTGTGTGAATGCACACTAACTTTGCTTTAAGTAATCTATAATCTAACAAGTATTTAGGGTTAAAAAATAAAATCATTGCTCTTTTTAGAACAAACCAGAACAGAGAATATTTGCAGATAGAAACCTTCACACTAGTATATGGGTGCATTCACACACACAGGATCCGCTGTGGATTTGAAGTTGTAGAATCCACAAATGGCGCATCTGCAATTGTAAGTGTTACAAGGCAATTTTTATGCTCTGTAAACTCTGCAACTGCGGATTTTACAACTGCAGATCCACAGATGTAGATTTGCAATTGTGGATTCGGTGTGTGAATAGACCCTATGTAATGCTTTTTCTCAAGTTTTGTTTTTTCTCGCCTTACATGAAAATTAGGCATTATTTTAATGTTAAATGTTTACATAGTTTCTAGCTAGCTATAACGATCACTCAATCTCATTACTGCAAATATAGTCACATGCATAGTTGCTGAGAAGTGCATGGCATTATTTCAGTGGTACTTCTTTGGGCATGGTTTCACCTTTCAGCCCTGCTATCAAGTTATTTGCTGCAAGGGCCGCCATAGCATTTCGTGTTTCCACAGTGGCACTGGCAATATGAGGAAGAATGACTGAAAAAGAAAGAGACACTGAGTCAGAAGTGCAGAACAGCAGAATTCCGATGGCTATATGTTGACACATAGGCATACATTGATACAGTCTATACTACAGACCAGAGGTAACTGCATTCTGTTGTGGAGTTGGAGTGTAATGTGGGCATTTCTGTCCAGGATGGGGAAATCAGTCATAGGATGGCTTATAAGTGAGGGTATACCTGGGGGTTCCCCATATAACATTAATGGCATATTGACTAGAAGTTTCATAAAACAACCAAGGAGGGCCACTTGGATGCTTTGTTTTATGCATCAGTAGGGATCCCAATACTAACATATTTCATTGCTATTCCATCAAGATGATTATGAGACAACTCCTACAATGACCATGACATCTCATTGTCAGTGTGAAACCACATGATGCGGTTGCATTACAGTTGCATTGTGTTGTGCATGGCTGCATGCAGTAACTGCTACTGAAATAAGGGTGTTAAGATTCATTTACATGGAACATTTATTTTGCTGTTTCTTTGCTTGAATATTGTCTCAACTACACAAAGCTCAGCAGAAACAAGATCTGCATGTAGATGCGCACAAAAAAGCATGACAGATGGTGAAAGGCACCATTACTACAGCCATGAAGGTTTTCATTACTTACAATGGTTGATGTAGTTACAATACAACTGCAGCACAACCCAATTGTGTGATTTTACCCAAACAAAACATGCATTCATGACAAGTATCTACATCTGACCACTGTCACTTTAAGCATTAAAGGGGTACTCCGGTAGGGGGGAAAGATTTATGAACTGGTGCCAGAAAGTTAAACAGATTTGTAAATTACTTCTATAAAAAAATATTTACCCTTCCTGTACTTTTTAGCAGCTGTATGCTAAAGAGGAAATTCTGTTCTTTTTTAATTTATTTTTTGTCTTGTCCACAGCGCTCTCTGCTGACACCTGATGTCCATATCAGGAACTGTCCAAAGCAGGAGAAAATCCCCATTGCAAACCTATGCTGCTCTGGACAGTTCCTGACACGGACAGAGGTGTCAGCAGAGAGCACTGTGGAAAAGACAAAAAATTAAAATTAAAAAAAGAACAGAATTTTCTCTGTAGCATACAGCTGCTAAAAAGTACTGGAAGCATAAATATTTTTTAATAGAAGTAATTTACAAATCTGTTTAACTTTCTGGCACCAGTTGATTTATGAAGACCTAAAAAAAATTTTTTTTCCACCGGAGTATCTCTGGGATGCTTTCACTTATGAATTTGATTCCGAGATAGTTTTTTCGTAACATATTCTACTTTAACATAGTGGAAAATGTTCATCGATACTTGCATAATTTCTTGGTGAAAAATGTCAAAATTTCATGATTTTTTTTTTTTTTTCACTTTGAAGCTCTCTGCTTGTAAGGAAAATGGACATTCCAAATCTACAATATGTCTACTTTAGGTTTGCATCATAAAGTTGACATGTTTTTACTTTTGGAAGACATCAGACGGCTTCAAAGTTCAGCAGCAATTTTCCAATTTTTCACAAAACTTTCAAAATCGGAATTTTGTAACCCCATTGCTTCTGAGTATGGAAATACCCCATATGTGGACGTTACATGCTGTGCGGGCGCACTACAGGGCTCAAGAGTCATAGAGCTATGTTTGCATTTGAGGCTATGGCATATCAGTAGCTGACAGTTGCATACATTCAGCGAAACTAAAAAAAAAGGAACACCCACATGTGACCCCATTCCACACAGTACACCCCCTGGGGAAGGTGTATGGGGGAACTGGACATTTGGAACGGACGGGTGTTCCCTAAATTTATTTTCCAGGAATGAATGAAGTGTACTATGATGATGCTCTGAATCATCATTCTGGGAATGTGATGTGTGTGGCCGTCCATAACCTGTTGCCTCAAATGCGCACACCACTCAGGTTTTTCGGGCAATTTATTTAAATTTTGAATGTATTCTGGACTTGGTACATTGGGGGTTAAATTATGGGAAATTAAAATAAATAGGGAAAATGTAGTACTCCATGGAAGTGTGATACTCCCTGAAGCAATCCTTGATGCAGAGTCCCGGATGATCGAGGCAAGTGTCACACTGAGTAGTGGTATCCTTCCGTATCCCCCTCCTGTTACACACTGCATTTTTTTCTGGGATCGTCCCTTCTTTCCAGTGTGGGTGACCTCACCTGGAAAGTGCTGGCCTGGCTTCTATATTTCCAGTTACATAGGAACTCCCGCCTGCTCTTTTCCGGTCTCCAAAGATCAGGGCCCTTAGGACTTCTTCTTGGAACTGGAGGTATGTCCCTGTGTTGCCAGTGTACTGGGACAGTACAATAGAGTTGTACATGGCAACCTGTACCATGTAGACAGCAACTTTTTCTTACCATACCCATGGAAAAGAGAGAACAACTCCCCCCATATACGGATTGTAGTCCAGAATACAATCAGGCTTGAGGTACGTTGTTGTGGTACCTCGCAGAGGTAAAGGTGAGCTGCCATTACCATGAATTGTGGACTGCATAAGGACATCCCTCTTATCCTTATACCTGACCAGCAACAGGTTTTCATGAGTAAGGGCACGGAACTCACCCTTGGGCATAGGTGTCTGAACAAAATTTAGAGGGAGGCCTCTCTGGTTCTTCCGCATGGTCCCACAACTGGACGTGGATCTGGTGGCGAGGGATGTGAACAGGGGCATGCTGGAATAAAAGTTGTACACGTGGTAACCCTTATACAGCAATGGATGCACAAGGTCCCAAACGAGTTTCCTGCTAACACCCAGAGTAGGGGGACATTCTGGGGGTGCAATATGGGAATCCCATCCCTCATATACTCTAAACTTGTAAGTGTACCTGGAGGTACTCTCGCAAAGTTTGTAGAGTTTCACGCCATACTGCTTCGAGGGAATATGCTGGCGGAAAATGAGTCTCCCCTTAAAACTGATGAGACTCATCTACGGAGAGAGCTCCCTTAGGGGTATGTAGGCATCTCAAAACTTGGCCCCAAAGTGATCTATGACTGGCCTCACTTTGTAAAGCCGGTCATAGGCAGGATCACTTTGGGGGGGGGGGGGGGGGACGTGCCCCATTATCAGCGTAATGTAGGCATTTCCGAATAGCCTCGAACCATCTCTGTGCCATGGTAGAGTGGGGTCTGGTAGAGGACCTCCCCACTCCAGTACTGCCTGACCAATCGCAGTGGTCCCTGGTCGGCGTTCGCTGCTATTGGTCCGTCAGTACAGACGGACCAATAGCAGGGATCTGGTGAGGGTCTCCTCCTTCCCTCTCTCCTCCGTTGCTTCACAGAGTGAAGCTATCGGTGGTGAGGGGAACCCTGTCAGGGGAGGCCACCGGCAGCACTCAAGATCAGAGCTATGCTCCAATCCTAAGTTAACCTTGTAGATGCTGGGGTCACTGTGACCGCAGCTTCTATTAGGGTAACAGAGGGAGGGAGCTCCCTCTGTCACCGATCGGTGCTCTGCAAAGTGAAAGCAGAGCGCTGATGGTTGCCATGGCAACAGGAGGACTGACAGTGGCCTTCGTTGTCATGGCAACAGATCAGTCTTTACCTAAGGTAGTGACTGATCTATCCTATGTATATGTATGTCTACAGACATAGGTATAATTCAATGAAGTACAGATGTGTACTCCACTGAATTATGTGTATAATATTTGGATTTAAAAAAAAAAAGTTAAAATGTAGCTGTTGTCAACAAAAACTTTTTATATAAAGTAGATAATACCATTGTAGGTATATTTGTAATATACATTGGTT
Source organism: Hyla sarda (assembly GCF_029499605.1). Taxonomy (NCBI): domain Eukaryota; kingdom Metazoa; phylum Chordata; class Amphibia; order Anura; family Hylidae; genus Hyla; species Hyla sarda. Next base: position 315,640,670 of record NC_079189.1, on the reverse strand, counting down.
AAAAAATGTGTATATTTTTGTCCCTACAGCTATTGTTTGTGTGTCTCTATGAGGAGTCCGAATACAGGAAGTGAGGGTGGACAAGCAGGGCTCTGTGCACTTAGGACAAGCAGGGCTCTGTGCACTTAGAAAAAGCAGGACAGTGTGCAGTGAGGCTCTATAACATGCTCCTGGCTCATACATCAGGATGATTGACAACCCAGGAGTCTGCACAGATCCCTGCTTGTCCTGCCATCACTGTATTTGGACTCCTCATAGACACACAGACAATAGCTGCAAGGACAGCATTTTCTCACCCAAAAATATACACAATTTTTTACCAATATATATTACAAATATACATATAATGGTATTATCTACATTATATAAAAAGTTTTTTTTACGACAGGTACACTTTAAATGTAAAAAAGTGGAAAAAAAACAAATAAAACAAACTTCAACTCACCTTCTTACGTTCCCTGGTTGCTCCAATATCGGCATCCCGTTCCTAAAGTTTGTTTTATATGTTTTTGCAGCCCGGGCACAGGGGGACATAAAAGTTTAATGCTGTATATCTCCTTTAATAACTTTTTATTTTATTAATACATTTTCTATTTTATGTCTACATCTTCTGTGTAATCCATGGAAGAAAATGTAGTTGTGAACTTGGCTGTTTAAAGGGGTTATCCCAAGTTTAAATATTTTCACTGATTCACAGAATATATGATACATAGTGGATTAGTAGAGGTCCAACAGCTGGGGCCTCCACCAATCACATAAAGAAAGGTCCCTTGTTCCTTGAGTGATTGGAGCGGTTACATGCATGCTGGGCCACCACTACATTTACTATCTATGCGGCTTCCAAGATAGTCAAGTATAGCATTCTTAACCTTGTAATGACCCCTTCAACTGATGGTGGTATTAGGATGAACTAGAAAAAAACAAGAGTATTTCTATCCTTCTATACTTTATGCTTCGAAGTATAACTAATAATTTACATAAATGGAAATATGGATATGTAGCGTTTTCAGGTTGTGGTTGGAAAATAAATGAAAATGAAGTACAACTTTGGCTTATGAAATGGTCGGAGGAAACGTACCACAGTTTTTCAGTTTGAAGAGAGGATGATCTGTAGGAAGCGGCTCAGGGACTGTAACATCCAGACCTGCAGCTGCAATCTGTTTAGTCACCAAGGCCTGATATAGATCCTCTTGGTTTACTACAGCTCCCCTGTGTGGTGAAAAGGTGTTATTGCTCAAATAATGTACTACACAATAGGAAGCAATAGTCAAGGGCAGTGTTTCCTAACCAGTGTGCATCAAGCTTTGGCAAAACTGCAACTCCCAGCTTGCCCGGACAGCCATTGGCTTTTTGTTTGTTTGGGCCTCACTCCTGGTTTTGGCTAAAAACTTACCATAATACTAACCAAATATTGAACAAAATGCTATTGAGGAGATTTATCAAAACTTGAGTAGAGGAAGAGTGGTGCAGCTGCAGATAGCAACCAATCGGATTGCTTTTTCAGAGGCCTTTTAAAAAAATGAAAGAAGCGATCTGATTGGTTGCTATGGGCAACTGCACCACTCTTCCTATACACCATTTTTGATAAATCTTTTCATAGTGTTATCCCAACCTAACACTTTTCTATATAGAATAATGAAAACCTTAAGTGTAGGTGGTTAACACATAGTTTTTTGTGGCGATTTTTAATTTGGTTTTTAAACCAAAGCCAGGAGTGGACCCAACAGGAAGGAGAAGTATATGTATTCATATTTCATTCCCTAATAATCCACTTCTGGCTTAAAAAAAACTGACTCAAAAAGCTGTGAGTTAACAAAACCAGCGATTTTCCATCCAGCTCTTCTATAGAATTCCTGACGAAAGAATCACATGATGAAAGAATCACATGACTAGTAATGCAAAAAACTTAGGGGAACGCCAATTAACAAAACGCCTGTACTAATACACACTACAAGGGGGTTGTCTCTGTTCACAGCTTTAGGCTATGCTCACATGGCAAAATATTTGGCTCAGAAATTCCGCTGCACTGTGTGGACGGCGACTTTTCTGCAGCAGATGTTTTTCCGATTCCGGTGTCCACAGAAAGATTAGACATGTCTATTCTTTCTTCGGATTGTGTTCGGAAATGCATTGCTGTGTATGAGAGGAGTCCTAGCACCCCACGGAACATTCAAATGTACGTAATGTCCGCCCATTTTTGGCCATGTGAACACAGCTTTAGGGTGCTTTCACACAAACGTATTATTTTTCAAACTTGCAGCGTGTTTCCCATTGTGAGTTTAAAAGGGACGAGCTCTCCGCAGGCTGTCTGCAACAGATTTTCAGCAAAAGATTTGCGCTGTTGAAAATCCACCACAGACCCTATTGACTTCAATGGGGTCTGTGGTGGATTTTCCGATGGAAATTTGCTGCAGACAGTCCATGCAGAGCTCGTCCCTTTTAAACTTGCAGCGGGAAACACACTGCGAGTTTGAAAAATAATACGTTTGTGTGAAAGTACCCTAAGGGTCTATTCACACACACAGTATTCTGCGCAGATTTGATTTAGAGTTGTGGTCATTGTGGTTTACATTGTGGTGATTTAGAGTTGTGGTCATTTAGTTTACGTTGAAATCTGCAGCAGAAAATCCTGTGCATCAAATCAGCGCAGAATACTATATGTGTGAATAGACCATTAGACTAAGTTTCCACTTGTTTTATTTTTCTGGTGTTTTTTGGAATACTGCCACTGCAGTTTTGAGCCAAAGCCAGAAGTGTATTCAAAAGGAATAGGACATATAAAGGAAGGACTTACACTTCTCCTCCATTATGGATCCACTTCTGACTTTGGGTCAAAAACTGCAGTGGTAGTATTCCAAAAAAAAAACAAAAAAAAACAAGTGGAAACTTAGCTTCAGGGTACGTTCACACGTGCTTATTTGAAAGGGGGCGGGCTCTTCTTGGCTGTCCACAGCAGATTTTCCGCGGCGAAATTTACACTGCAGAAAATCCGCCACAATCCCTACTGATTTCAATGGTGCTTGCAGCGGATTTTCCGCAGCGTAAATTCCGCCATGGAAAATCTGTTGCGGACAGCCGAGAAAACCCGCAAAAAAATCTGCCCGTGTGAACGTACCCTTAGGCTAGGACTCCACTGAGATTTTTGCCCTGCGATTTTTGTGGCATAAAAACGCCAGAAAAAACGCCAGAAAAACTGCCACCTTTTGCCGTTTTTGGCCCCTTTTGCTTTTTTTTTTTTACAAAATAGTTGGGTACCAAAAAGTAAAAAATAAAAAAGGACGCAGTAGGGATGTAAACATGTATTTAACAAATTTTTTTTTTTTTTATAACAAAATTTCAATAAATTAAGTGTGTGTGTGTTTAACTTTTTTTTTCTCTTTTTTTCACATTTTTATGTAGTAGTACTACTACTCCCAGCATGGAACAAGACTGTTCCATGCTGGGAGTAGTAGTACCTGTACTATAGACATATCGCCCCGGGTGTCAGTCTGACACCCGATGCGATCGTCCATTATATAGCAGAGAAGCGGAACGGCTCTATACAGCGCTCACATCTTTGCTCTGTACTCTGAGTGATGTTCTATTCATATTTTCCGCCCAGAGCTGTGATTGGCTGGATGGTTTCAGCCAATCACAGCTCTGAGGAAAAGATGAATGAATGAATGAGTGGCCGGCCCAGAGTACAGAGCAGAGCAGGGATGTATACAGCCGCTCTGCATCTCTGCTATAGAGAGGATGGTCACAGCGGGTGTCAGTAGTGGCACCCGCTGTGATGTGTCCTTTAGCAGGCACTACTACTCCCAACATGGAGCACACTCTGCTCCATGCTGGGAGCTGTAGTACCTGCATTAATAGACAGATCGTGGGGAGTGTAACTTCTGACACCCGCTGCGATCTGTCTATTAATGCAGGTACTACAGCTCCCAGCATGGAGCAGAGTGTACTCCATGTTGGGAGTAGTAGTACTTGTAGTTAAGGAAAGATCACTGCGGGTATCACTCCTGACACCCGCTGTTATGCTCCTGTATAATGTATGGATGCCGGTGCTCTCCTATGGTCCCCTGCACGCCGTATATATATACATTCTGATTTCTCACAGAGAGCTGTGATTGGCTGGAACCATCTGACCAATCACAGCTCTCTGCGGGAAATATGAATATGTGTATATATACGTCAGTGCAGGGGACCAGAGAAGAGCGGCCGCCGCATCTATACATTATACAGGAGGATCACAACAGGCGATCTGTCAATAAGTACAGGTAACTACTACTCCCATCATGGAACAGTGTGTTCCATGCTGGGAGTAGTAGTACTACCTAAAAATGTTAAAAAAAAAAAAAAAAGTGAAAAACACACACACACACACACTACATTTTTATTATTGTCGGCTACATTTTTAGCGCTTTACCCGCTCACATAAATTGATCCCTGTTTAAAAATTAATAAACATTTCGTAATAAAAAAGAAAAATTTCGTTAGATACAATTTTTTCCATCACTACTGTATCTTTTTTATTAATTTGTTTTTATGGAACCCTACGAAATTTTAATAAAAAAGGTATCTCCATAATTTTTTTGGATCGCTAAAGTCCAAAAAAGAATAAAAAACGCCTGCAAAAACGCAAAATTTAAAACCAACATGGTGTTTTTCTTGGCGTTTTTGCTCTCCCATAGACTTCTATGGGAGGAAAATGCCACGATTTCAGGGCAAAAAACGGCAAACTAGGTTTTGTCGGGCGTTTTGAAAATCAGGCCTCTGAGCCCGAAGTTGCTGAAAAACGCCAAAAGGATTAAAAAAAAAGCCAAACTGAAAAACGCCAAGTGAATCTGGCATTTTGCAGTTTACCATTGACTTGCAGCTAACATATGGACGCGGCATTTTTTCACTGAAAAAACGCAGTGTGGGAGAATTGGCTTTTTTGACAGCGTTTTTGCAACAAAAAAAAAAACCTCAGTGGAGTTCCAGCCTTAAGGTGTATTCACACACACAGCATCCTGTGTTATTTAGTTTACATTGAACTCTGCAGTATGAAATTTGCAGCTTCAAATCCTGTGCATCAAATATGCACAGGATACTGTACGTGTGAATACACCCTTAGGGTCTATTCACACAGTGGAATTTCCACCTCAAATTAAAGCCCATAGACTTCTATGGGATTACGCACTACCATTCACACTTCTGAATTTGCTGAATTCTGCAAACGGAAATTCAGAAGTGTGAATGGGTGCGGAATCCCATAGAAGTCTATGGGCTTTAATTTGAGGCAGAAATTCCACCGTGTGAATAGACCCTAAGGGTAGGGTCACACATAGTGTATATGCAGCGTATTTCATGCCGAGCAAAATGTGTTACCCTAACCTTAAAGGGGTACTCCAGTGAAAAACTATTTTTTTTTATAAACTACCTCTATTAAAAATCTTAATCCTTCCAGTACTTATCAGCTGCTGTATACTACAGAGTAAGTTCTTTTCTTTTTGAATTTCTTTTCTATCTGACCACAGTGCTCTCTGCTGACACCTCTGTCTGTCTCAGGAACTGTCCAGAGCACAAGATGTTTGCTATGGGGATTTGCTCCTGCTCTTGACAGTTCCTGACACAGACAGAGGTGTCAGCAGAGAGCACTGTGGTCAGACTGAAAAGAAATTTAAAAAGAAAAGAACTTCCTGTGGAACATACAGCAGCTGATAAGTACTGGAAGGGTTAAGATTTTTAAATAGAAGTAATTTAAAAATCTGTTTAACGTTTTGGCACCAGTTGATTTAGGGGAAAAAAAATGTAAAGTGATTTTCAGCAATAAAAAGCTTAGGTGCAGCCCTAGCATATTGCAAGGTATGATGTACTAGGTATAACAATGTATGAGCATAAATCTGGAACACTCTATTAGCTCTTTTTCTTAGAATCACCTGCTAGTATTTATGAAGATAGCGTTGCTTTTCATGTTGGAGAACAGCTGTTTATTGCAGATCCCTTGTGTTTCAGGTGTTAATGCACAACACACAAGAAGAAAATCAGACTGCTTGGCCAGTTCAAGCAAGGAAACTGTAAATGGAACACACAGTCAATTCAGTGCTGTGAAAAGTATAGTCCACTGTATATTTTTCCTTTCTTTTCATGTTTGTTAGGCTCTAGTTATCTCTCGTTGTGGCCGACACTTGCTGAATATGCCAGGAAATGTTTCCAGTATATACCTTACCTAATATACTGTAGACCATAGGCTGGCATGCATTAGGACACATGCAAAAGGACACAATAAAAACTACACTATTTGGTATATGCTTTGCAATAGGAGCCTATGGATAATGAATAGGCTATAAACATCATGTGAACATAGCCTTCCAATAGATGGTCTCCCAATATTTCCTAAATGCAAACATACTTAGATATAAGGTGCTATTGAGGGCTTTTCTATTTAGAGCTGTATCTGATAACAGAATGATAGAAACCACACACAATACTACCCAATCTAAACTAAAACCTATGCCCAATATAGAATTATAAACAATGATTTGTTTATTTATTTTAGATTTATTGTAGGAATATTTATAAGTAATGTTAAATGTATAGCAATAAAATCTAACAGTCCCCTTACACTTTAGTTAAAATTTTGCTTAACCCCTTAAGGACCAGGCCATTTTACACCTTAAGGACCAGAGCGTTTTTTGCAATTCTGACCACTGTCACTTTAAACATTAATAACTCTGGAATGCTTTTACTTATCATTCTGATTCCGAGATTTTTTTTTCGTGACATATTCTACTTTAACTTAGTGGTAAAATTTTATGGTAACTTGCATCCTTTCTTGGTGAAAAATCCCCAAATTTGATGAAAAAAATGAAAATTTTGCATTTTTCTAACTTTGAAGCTCTCTGCTTGTAAGGAAAATGGATATTCAAAATAAAACATTTTTGGGTTCACATATACAATATGTCTACTTTATGTTTGCATCATAACATTTATGAGTTTTTACTTTTGGAAGACACCAGAGGGCTTCAAAGTTCAGCAGCAATTTGGAAATTTTTCACAAAATTTTCAAACTCGCTATTTTTCATGGACCAGTTCAGGTTTGAAGTGGATTTGAAGGGTCTTCATATTAGAAATACCCCATAAATGACCCCATTATAAAAACTGCACCCCCCAAAGTATTCAAAATGACATTCAATAAGTGTTTTAACCCTTTAGGTGTTTCACAGGAATAGCAGAAAAGTGAAGGAGAAAATTCACAATCTTCATTTTTTACACTCGCATGTTCTTGTAGACCCAATTTTTGAATTTTTGCAAGGGGTAAAAAGGAGAAAATTTTTACTTGTATTTGAAACCCAATTTCTCTCGAGTAAGCACATACCTCATATGTCTATGTTAATTGTTCAGTGGGTGCAGTAGAGGGCTCAGAAGGGAACGAGCGTCAAATAGTTTTTGGGGGGCATGTCACCTTTAGGAAGCCCATATGGTGCCAGAACAGCAAAAAAAAAACACATGGCATACCATTTTGGAAACTAGACCCCTCAGGGAACGTAACAAGGGGTAAAGTGAACCTTAATACCCCACAGGTGATTCATGACTTTTGCATATGTAAAAAAAAAAAAAATGTTTTACCTAAAATGCTTGGTTTCCCAAAAATGTTAAATTTTTAAAAAGGATAATAGCAGAAAATACCCCCCAAAATTTGAAGCCCAATTTCTCCCGATTCAGAAAACACCCCATATGGGGGTGAAAAGTGCTCTGCTGGCGCACTACAGGTCTCAGAAGAGAAGGAGTCACATTTGGCTTTTTGAAAGCAAATTTTGCTCTGGGGGCATGCCGCATTTAGGAAGCCCCTATGGTGCCAGAACCGCAAAAAAAAACACATGGCATACCATTTTGGAAACCAGACCCCTCGGGGAACTTAAAAAGGGGTAAAGTGAACCTTAATACCCTACAGGTGTTTCACGACTTTTGCATATGTTAAAAAAAAAATGTTTTTTTACCTAAAATGCTTGGTTTCCCAAAATTTTTACATTTTTAAAAAGGGTAATAGCAGAAAACACCCCCCAAAATTTGAAGCCCAATTTCTCCCGATTCAGAAAACACCCCATATGGGGGTGAAAAGTGCTCTGCTGGCGCACTACAGGTCTCAGAAGAGAAGGAGTCACATTTGGCTTTTTGAAAGCAAATTTTGCTCTGGGGGCATGCCGCATTTAGGAAGCCCCTATGGTGCCAGGACAGCAAAAAAAAAAACACATGGCATACCATTTTGGAAACTAGACCCCTCGGGGAACGTAACAAGGGGTAATGTGAACCTTAATACGCCACAGGTGATTCACAACTTTTGCATATGTAAAAAAAAAAAAAAAATTTTTACCTAAAATGTTAGTTTCCCAAAAATTTTAGATTTTTAAAAAGGGTAATAGCAGAAAATACCCCCCATAATTTGTAACACAATTTCTCCAGAGTACGGCGATACCCCATATGTGACCCTAAACTGTTGCCTTGAAATACGACAGGGCTCCAAAGTGAGAGCGCCATGCGCATTTGAGGCCTGAATTAGGGACTTGCATAGGGGTGGACATAGGGGTATTCTACGCCAGTGATTCCCAAATAGGGTGCCTCCAGCTGTTTTAAAAGTCCCAGCATGCCTGGACAGTCAGTGGCTGTCTGGTAATACTGGGAGTAGTTGTTTTGCAACAGCTGGAGGCTCCGTTTTGGAAACAGTGGCGTACCAGACGTTTTTCATTTTTATTGGGGAGGGGGGCTGTGTAGGGGTATGTGTATACGTAGTGTTTTTTACTTTTTATTTTATTTTGTGTTAGTGTAGTGTAGTGTTTTTAGGGTACAGTCGCACGGGCGGGGGTTCACAGTAGTTTCTCGCTGGCAGTTTGAGCAGCGGCAGAAAATTTGCCTCAGCTCAAACTTGCAGCCGGATATTTACTGTAATCCTCCGCCCATGTGAGTGTACCCTGTACGTTCACATTGGGGGGGGGGGGGGGAACATCCAGCTGTTGCAAAACTACAACTCCCAGCATGTAGGGTCTATAAGTGCATGCTGGGAGTTGTAGTTTTGCAACAGCTGGAGGCTCCGTTTTGGAAACGGTGGCGTACCAGACGTTTTTCATTTTCATTGTAGGGGTATGTGTATATGTAGTGTTTTTTTACTTTTTATTTTATTGTGTGTTAGTGTAGTGTAGTGTTTTTAGGGAGTTGTAGTTTTGCAACAGCTGGAGACACACAGGTTGTGAAACACCGAGTTTGGCAACAAACTCAGTGTTTTGCAACCAGTGTGCCTTCAGCTGTTGCAAAAGCTACAACCCCCAGCATGTACGGACAGCGGAAGGGCATGCTGGGTGTTGTAGTTATGCAACAGCGGGAGGCATACTACTTTGGCTGGGGATGCTGGGGATTGTAGTTATGCAACAGCTGGAGACACACTGGTTTGCTACTTAACTCAGTGTGCCTTCAGCTGTTGCAAAACTACAACTCTCAGCAGTCACCGACAGCCAACGGGCATGCTGGGAGTTGTAGTTATGCAACCAGCAGATGCACCACTACAACTCCCAGCATGCACTTAAGCTGTTTGTGCAAGCTGGGAGTTGTAGTTACACAACAGCTGAAGGTACACTTTTCCATAGAAAGAATGTGCCTCCAGCTGTTGCAAAACCATAAGTCCCAGCATGCCCATAAGTGCATGCTGGGAGTTGTGGTAGTCTGCCTCCTCCTGTTGCATAACTACAGCTCCCAGCATGCCCTTTTTGCATGCTGGGAGCTGTTGCTAAGCAACAGCAGGAGGCTGTCACTCACTTCCTGCTGCTGCTTGATCGCCGCATGAGGTCAGTCCCGCCGCCGCCGCCGTTGTCGCTCCTGGGGCCCCGATCCCAACATTAACGCCGGGGATAGGGGTCCCCAGCACCAGGGGTGCACGTCCCGCACCCGCTCACGTCCTCCGGAAGAGGGGCGGAGCGGGTGCGGGAGTGACACCCGCAGCAGGCGCCCTGATTGGTCGTCCGGGAATCCGGCCGCCGAATCAGGGCGATCGTGAGGTGGCACCAGTGCCACCTCACCCCTGCAGGCTCTGGCTGTTCGGGGCCGTCTCTGACGGCCCCGATCAGCCAGTAATTCCGGGTCATCGGGTCACTGGAGACCCGATTGACCCGGAATCGCCGCAGATCGCTGGACTGAATTGTCCAGCGATCTGCGGCCATCGGCGACATGGGGGGGCATAATGACCCCCCTGGGCGATATGCCGCGATGCCTGCTGAACGATTTCAGCAGGCATCGGGCACCGGCTCCCCTCCGGCTAGCGGCAGGGGGCCAGGAAAGGACAGGACGTACTCCTACGTCCTCGGTCCTTAAGGACTCGGAAACGGGGGCGTAGGAGTACGTCCATTGTCCTTAAGGGGTTAAAGGGGTTATCCAGGAAAAAACTTTTTTTATATATCAACTGGCTCCAGAAAGTTAAACAGATTTGTAAATTACTTCTATTAAAAATCCTTAATCCTTTCAGTACTTATGAGCTTCTGAAGTTAAGGTTGTTCTTTTCTGTCTAAGATCTCTCTGATGACACGTGTCTCAGGAAACGCCCAGTTTAGAAGCAAATCCCCATAGCAAACCTCTTCTAAACTGGGCCTTTCCCGAGACACGTGTCATCAGAGAGCACTTAGACAGAAAATAACAACCTTAACTTCAGAAGCTCATAAGTACTGAAAGGATTAAGATTTTTTAATAGAAGTAATTTACAAATCTGTTTAACTTTCGTGAGCCAGTTGATATATATATATATATATATAAAAAAAAAATTTTTCCTGGATAACCCCTTTATCCCCTTAAGGACCAGGCCATTTTACACCTTAAGGACCAGAGCGTTTTTTGCAAATCTGACCACTGTCACTTTAAACATTAATAACTCTGGAATGCTTTTAGTTATCATTCTGATTCCAAGTGTTTTTTCGTGACATATTCTACTTTAACATAGTGGTAAATTTTTATGGTAACTTGCATCCTTTCTTGGGGAAAAATCCCAAAATTTGATGAAAAAAATGAAAATTTAGCATTTTTCTAACTTTGAAGCTCTCTACTTGTAAGGAAAATGGATATTCAAAATAAAAAATGTTTTGGATCACATATACAATATGTCTACTTTATGTTTGCATCATAAAATTGATGAGTTTTTACTTTTGGAAGACACCAGAGGGCTTCAAAGTTCAGCAGCAATTTTGAAATTTTTCACAAAACTTTCAAACTCACTATTTTTCAGGGACCAGTTTAGTTTTGAAGTGAATTTGAAGGGTCTTCATCTTAGAAATACCCCACAAATGACCCCATTATAAAAAATGCACCCCCCAAAGTATTCAAAATGACATTCAGTAAGTGTTTTAACCCTTTAGGTTTTTCACAGGAATAGCAGCAAAGTGAAGGAGAAAATTCAAAATCTTAATTTTTTACACTCGCATGTTCTTGTAGACCCAATTTTTGAATTTTTGCAAGGGGTAAAAAGGAGAACATTTTTACTTATATTTGAAACCCAATTTCTCTCGAGTAAGGACATACCTCATATGTCTGTTAATTGTTCAGCGGGCGCAGTAGAGGGCTCAGAAGGGAAGGAGCGACAAATGGTTTTTGGGGGGCATGTCACCTTTAGGTAACCCCTATGGTGCCAGAACAGCAAAAAAAAAACACATGGCATACCATTTTGGAAACTAGACCCCTCGGGGAACGTAACAAGGAGTAAAGTCAACCTTAATACCCCACAGGTGATTCACGACTTTTGCATATGTAAAAAAAAAAAACATTTTTTTACCTAAAATGCTTGGTTTCCCAAAAATTTAACATTTTTAAAAAGGGTAATAGCAGAAAATACCCTCCAAAATTTGAAGCCAAATTTCTTCCGATTCAGAAAACACCCCATATGGGGGTGAAAATTGCTCTGCTGGCGCACTACAGGTCTCAGAAGAGAAATTTGGCTTTTTGAAAGCTATTTTTGCTCTGGGGGCATGCCGCATTTAGGAAGCCCCTATGGTGCCAGAACAGAAAAAAAAACACATGGCATACCATTTTGGAAATTAGACCCCTCGGGGAACATAACAAGGGGTAATGTGAACCTTAATACCCTACAGGTATTTCACGACTTTTGCATATGTAAAAAAAATTTTTTATTTTTTTACCTAAAATGCTTGGTTTCCCAAAATGTTTACATTTTTAAAAAGGGTAATAGCAGAAAATACCCCCCAAAATTTGAAGCCCAATTTCTCCCGATTCAGAAAACACCCAATATGGGGGTGAAAAGTGCTCTGCTGGCGCACTACAGGTCTCAGAAGAGAAGGAGTCACATTTGGCTTTTTGAAAGCAAATTTTGCTCTGGGGGCATGCCGCATTTAGGAAGCCCCTATGGTGCCAGAACCGCAAAAAAAAAACACATGGCATACCATTTTGGAAACTAGACCCCTTGGGGAACGTAACAAGGGGTTAAGTGAACCTTTATACCCCACAGGTGTTTCACAACTTTGTTTTTTTTTACCTAAAATGCTTGTTTTCCCAAAAATTTTACATTTTTAAAAAGGGTAATAGCAGAAAATACCCCCCAAAATTTGTAACACAATTTCTCCATTGGGGGGGGAGAAACATCCAGCTGTTGCAAAACTACAACTCCCAGCATGTACGGTCTATCAGTGCATGCTGGGAGTTGTAGTTTTGCAACAGCTGGAGGCACACTGGTTGTGAAACACCACTTTTCCAGTCCCAGCATGCCCATAAGGGAATGCTGGGAGTTGTGGTGGTCTGCCTCCTGCTGTTGCATAACTATAGCTCCCAGCATGCCCTTTTTGCATGCTGTGAGCTGTTGCTAAGCAACAGCAGGAGGCTGTCACTCACCTCCTACTGCTGCTCCGGGACACAGGTCAGTCCCTCGCCGCCGCCGCTGCTCCTGGGGCCCCGATCCCAACATTGACGCCGGGGATCGGGGTCCCAAGCTCCCGGGGTCTTCTTCCCGCACCCGCTCACGTCCTCCAGAAGAGGGGCGGAGCGGGTTGCGGGAGTGACACCCGCAGCAGGTGCTCTGATTGGTCGGCCGGTAAACCGGCCGACGAATCAGGGCGATCGTGAGGTGGCACCAGTGCCACCTCACCCCTGCTGGCTATGGCTGTTCGGGGCCGTCAGAGACGGCCCCTATCAGCCAGTAATTCCGGGTCACCGGGTCACTGGAGACCCAATTGACCCGGAATCGCCGCAGATTGCTGGGCTGAATTGTCCAGCGATCTGCGGCCATCGCCGACATGGGGGGTCATCATGACCCCCCTGGGCGATACGCCGCGATGCCTGCTGAATGATTTCAGCAGGCATCGGGCACCGGCTCCCCTCCGGCTAGCGGCGGGGGGCCAGGAATGGGCAGGACGTACTCCTATGTCCTCGGTCCTTAAGGACTCGGAAACGGGGGCGTAGGAGTACGTCCATTGTCCTTAAGGGGTTAAAGGGGTACTCCGGTGTAAAACTTTTTTTATTTTATTTTTTTTAATCAACTGGTGCCAGAAAGTTAAACAGATTTGTAAATTACTTCTATTAAAAAATCTTAAGAACTTATTAGCTGCTGAATAATACAGAGGAAATTATTTTCTTTTTGGAACACAGTGCTCTCTTCTGACATCATGAGCACAGTGCTCCCTGCTGACATCTCTGTCCATTTTAGGAACTGTCCAGAGCAGCATATGTTTCCTATGGGGATTTTCTCCTACTCTGGACAGTTCTTAAAATGGACATAGATGTCAGCAGAGAGCACTGTGCTCGAGATGTCCAAAAAGAAAAGAATTTCCTCTATAGTATTCAGCAGCTAATAAGTACTGGAAGGATTATGTTTTTTTATTAGAAGTAATTTACAAATCTGTTTAACTTTCTGGCACCAGTTGATTTAAAAAATAATAATAATTCCACCGGAGTACCCCTTTAATCTCCAAACTTTAGCAGGACCTGTTGACTGTCTAAAGTGTATAAAAGCCTACTGAAGGGCCCCAACCATTTGTTAGCAAGAGTTGGACATGTTAGATTCCATCTGCCAGACACTTTTGTTCTCAGAGAGATAAGCCACCGCCAGAGCAGTCTGACAGCAGCTTACTCCTCCTCTCCATTGAGAACACATAAACATTTGGGCTTTAAGACAATGGGTTGTAGGATGGTCATTTAATAACAGATCTCAACCTATTTGCATATACAAAAAGATCTGTCTATCATAGCTGGTGGACCTGACAGCGGAATTATTCATTTTATTAACAAAGTATATAGTACATAAACCACTATACACAAAAACAATTCAGTACTAATGCTCAGTCTAAGCCCACTGCTGTGAAAAAGACATCCGACTTGTAAAAGCATAGTATTATTACACTAGAAGCCTCTCTTACCATATTCCGCTGAGATCTTTTGTGCTAATTCATGTCTAGGTGCAATGTCATTGTATATGAATTTACTGACACCGAATGGTTTCAGACGGCTCACAATAGATTCACCTTTAAGAAATACACAGTAAAGCAAAACAATGTTACTATCTCATATAACAGCTAAAGCAAGTCAGAAAATCTAAAAATGATAGAATGATTTATACTACCCTAAACTCTTCAGTTAGGAATGGATGTAGTGGTTTCCAAAGATAGGAAACATTTTTCAGGGGTTCCCTAATCACTGCTATTATACATGAAATAGCTTTAAAATATATCTGAATAGACCATAAAGTCCATAAAGTTTTATGTTAATTCCAATAAGCTTGGAATCAGTGTCTGTCATCAGTGTCACCTGTACTAACCTGTGAGAAACATATAGGTAGTGCAGGTGACACTGATGACAACCATACATATCTGATCCCATTTTGTGCTGTAGTTCTCTCGCTATCTTTATCTTCCATTCAGGGCCGACTCGGAGCATGGGTAAAGCTTGCTGACGTCACTGCTGTTGCTGCTTCTCTGCTGGGTCCTGCTGCTAGCAAACAGCAGCAATCACATCAGGAAGCTCCATCCATGCTCCAAGTTGGCTCCGGAACGAGAGATACTGAGGAAGATAATGGGAGAACGGGAGCACAAAACGGGATCAGGTAAGTATGGTTGTTATCAGTGTCACCTGCACTATCTGTCCGGACAGACAGATCAATACAGGTGACATTGATGACAGATTTCCTGAATAAAGTCCATGCTAACTGCTACACTGGCAAGTGCCACATATTATGCTGCTATATCATGAGGTAGGTATACACAGGTTGCCCACATTATATAATATATCTCCCGGAAGAAGAACTTGTGTCCGAAGCGGTGGTTGGATGCGCTATTTTACATTGTATGTGTGGGTATCTCAGCTGTTTGCACCTTGTTACTTTATGCACTTTCTAATAGGTTATTTATTACCTAATTTCTACTTGCATTTTTGTATAGTATTGTTTAGATCCATATGCACTGGTGCATATATACTATATAATGTGTGCAACCTGTGTATACCTACCTCATGATATAGCAGCATAATATGTGGCACTTGCCAGTGTAGCAGTTAGCATGCACTTTATTCAGGAGAGGACCTTTGTTTCAGCTGCCATTCCTCTTTGTTTACATGTGTTTTTCATCATGTCTCCTTATTTTAACAAATAAAGTTGTCATTAATTGTCACAGTAGTCTGCTACAGTTTTTTTCCTTTCATATTGGTATTTCAATTAATGAGGTAGCAGGGAGGGGAAGTGTGTTTAAAAGAAAGTCAGACAGTGTGGTCTGTGCTCTCCCCAGAAGACAGCAAAGTGGCTGTAGGGGGGAGGCAAAGGTCCTGGTGAGGAACACACAGCCCGAGCTGTGAGTGGCCCCAAGTGTGGACGAGACACACAGCAAGAGATTGCAAACGCTGTGTGTAAACAGTGAGTAGAAGGTTGCAGGAGGCATAAGTTTAACTGGCCGGGAAAAGCCCACCAGTTGATAGTCAGGGCACACTGGATTGTTTAGTTAGTGACTAGAGGGTCTAGGGTTTTGTTTGTTCCTGTCTTATGTTCCTTTTTATTTATCCTGCAACCTGTCTGATAAAGCTGGCGAGGGGCCGGACTGTTGTTTGCCTGCTGATTGAAGTGGAAACGTGTCTTGTGACGGTGTCAAGGAAGATCACAGAGCTATCCCTAAGGAGAAATCCTTACAGTTGTTTAAAGATTGTCAGCAAACTATTTACTTTGCATATTACTCACCGATTCGTCCTAACCCAAGGATTCCAACAGTACTTTTGGAGAGTCCACTCCCACACATCCAAAGTGGTTTCCATGTTCCCCATCCACCACTAAGTAAAATTACAAATGGGATTTAGTGAGACAGTAAAACCACTTTAAACTTTGAATTATTTACTTTCCTTTTACATTCAGTGCAGTTTCCATGCCAATTCTGATAACACTGTGCTGTTGTTTTATCTGGGGCTACATGACCACAGCAGCAATTCTAGCAAAAATTTGTTTTGCCTTGGTTACTTGGTCCTATACAAAACACATCTTTGCATTGGGAATTCAACAGAAACTGGTGGGATATACATGATGCCTTGTTTCTTATACTTTTACATATAACATGTGTTAAGCCTTTTGATTACAGAGGCCCAGAGAGAATGACCTGGATACACTATTTCTATGCAGCCAGGCTATTTGCTGGCCAGGTGGAGATTATTATTTTACCTACCTATATGGTATAGGGGTGGGAGGAGCTGTAAAATAGCCTGATAAGCGAAGAAAGATGCATTTTTCTCTGATGAGCTATATCAAGTTTTTAACAGCCACTTGTACTATTGATTTTGGCAAACGTTGTTGAAAGTGTAGTGCCCATTTGTTAACCTGAAACATCTGGTATAAAGGTGATAGAATTTTGTAATTAAATATATATTTCTTTAATATGTAATGTCATGAGACCAGCCATAGAAATTGGAGGTTTCATTGTACATTGTTGTTAAAACAAGACATCTGCCAATGTCCTGCAGTGTTTAAATGGGCAGTGTCAAATCCAAAAACGTTTTATATGTTGTTACTTATGAAAATTAAAGACCTTTTGTAATATGGTTGTTTACAAATTTTTGAATATTTGATAAAGAAAAAGCAGCATCAGGCTTTTCCATGAGTCATGGACAAGAGATGACTCATGGACAAGGCTGCATGAGCAGACCAATCACCTCCCACCACCACAAAGGAGGGAAAAGTCCCCTTTCCCTGAGAGGATTTCTAACACTGTGAGCTAATGAAAATATTTTTTATATAATCAATATAGGTGATAGAGGCATACAAATGACATGTACATGGTCAGGATTAGGTACTGAGTAACCAATACATTTTTTTTGTGGAAACTGACAGGAACACTTTAACGAATAAGGTTTGCTCTGCTTTTGACATAATGGACAATATATATTTTATGTAAAGTATGTAAAATTTTAAATAATGTCATCGTGAGCTATGCTCATTGTGTAGCCCTAGCTTAAAAATAAGAACTATACAAGTTAACAATGGGGTAATGCAGAGGAAAAAACATTTCCAAATCAACTGGTGCCAGAAAACTATACAGTATTCTAAATTATGTTCATTTAAAAATGTTAATCCTTCAGCTGCTGTATGCTTCAGAGGAAGTTGTGTAGTTCTTTCCAGCCTGACCACAGTACAGAACTGTCCAGAGCAAGAGAAGTTTGCAAAGGGAATTTGCTTTTGCTCTGGACAGTTCCTGATTCAGACAGAGGTGGCAGGAGAGAGCACTGTCATCAGACTAGAAATAACTGCACAATATCCTTTGGAGCATACAGCAGCTGATAAGTACTAAAAGGCTTAAGATTTTTAAATAAACGTAATTTAGAATACTATTATAGTTTTGTGGCACCAGTTGATTTGGAAACATTTTATCATCTGAATTAACCCTTTCTAGGGACTCCTTGATCAGGAGATCCAGTTCGGAGAGGTGTGCAATAGCGCACTTCAATTCATGGCTCTTAAGTGATAGAACTTATTGCCCTTTAAGTGATAGAACTATTGTATAATATGTTTTTGGGATTTGATATAACCCTGCTAAGAACATAATTGAGGCATCTCACTAGTAAATATTATTAGTTATGATAAAATATATTCATATATAATGTTTATCACCTTTTTTGCACAGTAGTGCACCTAAAACTGGATGGAAATAGACTTTATAAACAAGTTTAAAATATGCTTGGTATATATCACTTTGCAAGATTATGTAATCTATTAACTAGGGGAGTCATAGTGTCATGAATGGAGTTGGAGACAACACTATGACCACTTTTGGTGCCCTCTATATAAGCCGGTTTATATGACCTTCTTGCTTCATCCACAGCCTCTATTAGTCTTCGAGATGTTGCTAGCAGGAGAGCCACTGTAAGCTCAGCCACAGCTTCTGTTAAAACATCAGGGGTAAATCCAACTCGAATGTTTCTAGAAAGCAAAATATTTTACATTAAAAACAATAGAAAAGCCACAGACAACTATCTTGGAGTAAAATTTTCCAATAGGGTAAAAAAATGCCTTCAGTGGCAACAAAAGCAGTACATTCTATTTTATGCTAGTATGTTGCATTGGAGAATTGCAGATAGATTGAGTAAAATCTGAAATTTGTGGGAGGATTCAAAAAACACATTCAGGGCATATTTTCTGCAGGGGATTGTTCTACCCAGTGACATCAATGGATAGGAAAATACGCAACAAATAAATACGCAGCAAAATATGCAACAATATACAGCATGTGTGACCCTACCCTAAATATTTTTGTAAACCATTAGCTGCATAACTACATAGGTAAGGAATTCAGGAAGGCAGTGAACATGACTTTTCTGACATAGAAACATATGTTAGGCTGGGTTCCCATTACGTTTTCCCCCATACAGGAGCCCATACGGCAGGGGAGAGCTAAAACCTCGCGCTCCCGTATGCCTTTCTATGCGCTTCCGTATGTAATTCATTTCAATGAGCCGACCGCAGTGAAAAGTTTGGTCCGGTCAGCTCATTTTTGCCCCGACCACGGTTTTAGGTGCGGGGAAAAAGCACATACGGGGCAAAAATGAGCCAACCGGACCGAACATTTCACTGCGGTCGGCTCATTGAAATGAATTACATACGGGAGCGCATAGAAAGGCATACGGGAGCGCATACGGCAGGGGAGAGCTAAAAACTTGCGCTCCCGTATTCCTTTCTATGCGCTCCCGTATGTAATTCATTTCAATGAGCCGGCCGGAGTGAAACGTTCGGTCCGGTCGGCTCATTTTGTATGGGGGAAAACGTAATGGGAACCCAGCCTAAATTGGTTAAAATATTTCTGTGTTTCCTCATAGAAAAATAACTGAAACAATTTTACATATGTGTTAGCTAAACCTCTGCTCTTATTAGATGTTTTTCTTACATACAGTTTTCTATAACCGAGAATAGAAATAAATCCAAAGCCTACATATCAAAAAAGAAAAAAATGCACTAACATTTTTTAAACTATGGCCCTGATTTACTAAAGCTAGGATTCCACTGAGGTTTTTGCACTACGTTTTTTTAGGCTTAAAAACGCCAGAAAAAACGCCACTGTTTTATTTTTTTCAAAATTTGTTGGGTACCAAAAAAAAAAAAAAAGATGCAGTAGGGATGGAATAAAATGTATTTAATTCATTTTTTCTTTTTTATAACGAAACTGTAATACATTTTTAATAAAGTGTGTGTTTCATTTCCCCCCCCCCTTTTTTTTCCCCATTTCCCCCCCCCCCCCTTTTTTTTTTTTTTTTTTACATTTTTTAGGTAGTACCACTACTCCCAGCATGGACCAGACAGTTCCATGAAGGGATTAGTAGTAGCTGTACTAATAGACAGATCGCCCCGGGTGTTACTCCTCACACCTGATGCGATTGTCCATAATATAGCAGAGATGCGGAGCGGCTCTATACAGCGTTCACGTCTCTGCACTGTACTCTGGCCAGTGATGTGAATAGAACATCACTCATTCATATTTTCCTCCCAAAGTGTGGATTGGTCAGATGGTTGCAGCCAATCACAGCTCTCAGTGGGAAATATGAATGAGCGATGTTTTATTCATATCACTGGCCGGAGTATAGTGCAAAAATGCGGAGAGCAGGAGAAAGCTGCTCCACATCTCTGCAATAGATAGGGCGATCGCATCGGGAGTCAGGAGTGACATCCGCTGTGATCTGTCCTTAACTACAGGTACTACTACTCCCAACATGGAGCTCACTCTGCTCCATGCTGGGAGTTGTAGTACCTGCATTAATAGACAGATCACTCCTGACACCCGCTGTTATCTTCCTGTTAAATGACAAAACAGGGGCCACTGTGTTTTTAAACAGACAGAACATACTGCTGTTGCTGAGGGCAGCACAATATAGACAGGCATGCAATTTCCAGCGGTCTGTCGTTTCTGCAAGTATGTACAGTAGTTTAGTCAAATTTACATACAGCACTGGGAGTCCAGCATATTTATTAGGCACCACTCCCCTGCCCATCTGCTGATGACTGACAGGCTTCACTCTATGTACAGTGAATGGAAGAATCCGGCTGAATATGTCAGATTCATCACTTGCCGCACTTGGCGCATACTGCAGATTTCAACATGTACTATGTATCTGCTTATGACAGACCGGTGGAGACAGCATGTCCGCATGGTAGCATGGTACGGTTGTGGACATGCTGTTTCCACCGGTCTTTCATATGCAGATACATAGTACATGTTGAAGTCCGCAGTATGCGCCCAGTGCGGCAAGTGATGAATCTGACGTATTCATCCGGATTCTCCCATTCACTGTACATAGAGTGAAGCCTGTCAGTCATCAGCAGATGGGCAGGGGAGCGGTGCCTAATAAATATGCTGGACTCCCAGTGCCATATTTAAGTTTGATTATACTACTGTACATACTTGCAGAAGCGACAGACCACTGGAAACGGCATGCTTGTCTATATTGTGCTGCCCTCAGCAACTGCAGCATGTTCTGTCTGTAAGGTTCCCTTTAAAAACACAGCGGCCCCCGTTTTGTCAGTCACATATGTATGTTTTTATGCACCAATTGATGCTCTTCTATGGACCCCTGCACTGATATATATACACCTATTCATTTTTCCCACAGAGAGTTGTGATTGGCTGGACCATCTGGCCAATCACAGCTCTCTGTGGGAAATATGAATAGGTTTATATATACGGCAGTGCAGGGGACCATAGAAGAGCAGCGGCTGCATCTATAAATTACACAGAAGGATCGCAACAGACCCGGGGCGATCTGTAAAGTAGTACAGGTACTACTACTCCCATCATGGAACAGTGTGTTCCATGCTGTGAGTAGTAGTACTACCTAAAACATTTTTTTTTTAAAGTGAAACACGCACACACTACATTTTTATTATTGTTGGCTATATTTTGAATGCCCTTCCCGCAAATATAAATTGATCCCTGTATAAAATTTTCGTTATAAAAAAGATAAATTTTGTGAAATACAATTTTTTCCATCACTACTGTATCTTTTTTATTATAATTTTATAATGATACCCTACGAAATTTTATTAAAAAAGGTATCTCCATCACTTTTTTTGATCGCTAAAGTCCAAAAAAGAATAAAAACTGCCGGCAAAACGCCAAAGTTAAAACCAACATGGCGTTTTTCTTGGCATTTTTGCTCTCCCATAGACTTCTATGGGAGGAAAACACCACGATTTCTGTGCAAAAAACGCCAAACTAGGATTTGTAGGGCATTATTGAAAACCAGCCTCTGAGCCCAATATAGCTGAAAAACGCCCAAAGGATAAAAAAAAAAAAAAACGGCAAACTGAAAAACGCCAAATGGATCTAGCATTTTGCAGTTTACTATTGACTTGCAGCTAACATCTGGACACGTGCGGCAAAATGGGCGTTTTTTACAGCGTTTTTACTTGAAAATCCTCAGTAGAATGCCAGTCTAACAGTAGAGATGGACTGCAATGTCAAAATGTGTGATCAGGAGCGGACTCGTTGACTTCTATATGTATATACTGTCACGATGCCGGCTGGCAGGTAGTGGATCCTCTGTGCCAGAGAGGGATTGGCGTGGACCGTGCTAGTGGACCGGTTCTAAGCCACTACTGGTTTTCACCAGAGCCCGCCGCAAAGCGGGATGGTCTTGCTGCGGCGGTAGTGACCAGGTCGTATCCACTAGCAACGGCTCACCTCTCTGGCTGCTGAAGATAGGCGCGGTACAAGGGAGTAGGCAAAAGCAAGGTCGGACGTAGCAGAAGGTCGGGGCAGGCAGCAAGGATCGTAGTCAGGGGCAACGGCAGAAGGTCTGGAAACACAGGCAAGGAACACACAAGGAACGCTTTCACTGGCACTAAGGCAACAAGATCCGGCAAGGGAGTGCAGGGGAAGTGAGGTGATATAGGGAAGTGCACAGGTGAACACACTAATTGGAACCACTGCGCCAATCAGCGGCGCAGTGGCCCTTTAAATCGCAGAGACCCGGCGCGCGCGCGCCCTAGGGAGCGGGGCCGCGCGCGCCGGGACAGAACAGACGGAGAGCGAGTCAGGTAGGGGAGCCGGGGTGCGCATCGCGAGCGGGCGCTACCCGCATCGCGAATCGCATCCCGGCTGGCAGCGGAATCGCAGCGCCCCGGGTCAGAGGACGTGACCGGAGCGCTGCCGCGGGGAGAGTGAAGCGAGCGCTCCGGGGAGGAGCGGGGACCCGGAGCGCTCGGCGTAACAGTACCCCCCCCCTTGGGTCTCCCCCTCTTCTTAGAGCCTGAGAACCTGAGGAGCAGACTTTTGTCTAGGATGTTGTCCTCAGGTTCCCAGGATCTCTCTTCAGGACCACAACCCTCCCAGTCCACTAAAAAAAAATTTTTCCCTCTGACCTTTTTGGCAGCTAAAATTTCTTTGACCGAGAAGATGTCCGAGGAGCCGGAAACAGGAGTGGGAGGAACAGATTTGGGAGAAAAACGGTTGAGGATGAGTGGTTTGAGAAGAGAGACGTGAAAGGCATTAGGGATACGAAGAGAGGGAGGAAGAAGAAGTTTATAAGAGACAGGATTAATTTGACACAAAATTTTGAAAGGACCAAGATAGCGTGGTCCCAACTTGTAGCTAGGGACACGGAAGCGGACATATTTAGCGGAGAGCCATACCTTGTCTCCAGGGGAAAAAACGGGGGGAGCTCTTCTTTTCTTATCCGCGAACTTCTTCATGCGTGATGAAGCCTGTAAGAGAGAATTTTGGGTCTCTCTCCATATGATGGAAAGGTCACGAGAAATTTCATCCACAGCGGGCAGACCAGAGGGCAAGGGAGTAGGGAGGGGGGGAAGAGGGTGACGGCCGTACACCACGAAAAATGGGGATTTGGAGGAAGACTCAGAGACCCTGAAGTTATACGAGAATTCGGCCCATGGGAGGAGATCTGCCCAGTCATCCTGGCGGGAGGAAACAAAATGTCGCAAATAATCACCCAAGATCTGGTTAATCCTTTCTACTTGTCCATTGGACTGGGGATGATATGCAGAAGAAAAATTTAATTTAATCTTGAGTTGTTTACAGAGAGCCCTCCAGAATTTAGACACGAATTGGACGCCTCTATCCGAGACAATCTGCGTAGGCAACCCGTGAAGACGAAAAATGTGTACAAAAAATTGTTTAGCCAACTGAGGCGCAGAAGGAAGACCAGGAAGAGGGATGAAATGTGCCATTTTGGAGAATCGATCAACGACCACCCAAATAACAGTGTTGCCACGGGAAGGGGGTAAATCAGTAATAAAATCCATACCAATCAGAGACCAAGGCTGTTCGGGGACAGGCAGAGGATGAAGAAAACCAGCGGGCTTCTGGCGAGGAGTCTTATCCCGGGCACAGATAGTGCAGGCTCGCACAAAGTCCACAACATCCGTCTCCAGAGTCGGCCACCAATAGAAGCGGGAGATGAGTTGCACAGATTTCTTGATACCCGCATGACCTGCGAGATGGGAGGAGTGACCCCATTTGAGGATTCCGAGGCGTTGGCGAGGAGAAACAAAGGTCTTTCCTGGAGGAGTCTGCCTGATGGAGGCAGGAGAAGTGGAGATCAGGCAGTCAGGTGGAATGATGTGTTGCGGAGAGAGTTCAACTTCTGAGGCATCCGAGGAACGAGAGAGAGCATCGGCCCTAATGTTCTTATCGGCAGGACGAAAGTGAATCTCAAAATTAAATCGGGCAAAGAACAGAGACCACCGGGCCTGGCGAGGATTCAGCCGTTGGGCAGACTGGAGGTAGGAGAGGTTCTTGTGGTCGGTGTAGATAATAACAGGAGAACTTGATCCCTCCAGCAGATGCCTCCATTCCTCAAGTGCTAATTTAATGGCTAGAAGCTCTCGATCCCCGATGGAGTAGTTCCTCTCCGCTGGAGAGAAGGTCCTAGAGAAAAAACCACAAGTGACAGCATGCCCGGAAGAATTTTTTTGTAGAAGAACAGCTCCAGCTCCCACTGAGGAGGCATCAACCTCCAATAGGAAGGGTTTGGAAGGGTCAGGTCTGGAGAGGACGGGAGCCGAAGAAAAGGCAGACTTGAGTCGTTTAAAGGCGTCTTCTGCTTGAGGAGGCCAGGACTTGGGATCAGCATTTTTTTTGGTTAAAGCCACGATAGGAGCCACAATGGTAGAAAAATGTGGAATAAATTGCCTGTAATAATTGGCGAACCCCAAAAAGCGTTGGATAGCACGGAGTCCGGAGGGGCGTGGCCAATCTAAGACGGCAGAGAGTTTGTCTGGATCCATCTGTAGTCCCTGGCCAGAGACCAAATATCCTAGAAAAGGAAGAGATTGGCATTCAAACAGACATTTCTCAATTTTGGCATAGAGTTGGTTGTCACGAAGTCTCTGAAGAACCATACGGACATGCTGGCGGTGTTCTTCTAGATTGGCAGAAAAAATTAGGATATCGTCCAGATATACAACAACACAGGAGTATAACAGATCACGAAAAATTTCATTGACAAAGTCTTGAAAGACGGCAGGGGCGTTGCACAGTCCAAAGGGCATGACCAGATACTCAAAGTGTCCATCTCTGGTGTTAAATGCCGTTTTCCACTCGTCCCCCTCTCTGATGCGGATGAGGTTATAGGCGCCTCTTAAGTCCAATTTAGTGAAGATGTGGGCACCTTGGAGGCGATCAAAGAGTTCAGAGATGAGGGGTAAGGGGTAGCGGTTCTTAACCGTGATTTTATTAAGACCGCGGTAGTCAATGCAAGGACGTAGGGAGCCATCTTTTTTGGACACAAAGAAAAATCCGGCTCCGGCAGGAGAGGAGGATTTACGGATAAAGCCCTTTTTTAGATTCTCCTGGACGTATTCGGACATGGCAA
Source organism: Hyla sarda (assembly GCF_029499605.1). NCBI lineage: Eukaryota > Metazoa > Chordata > Amphibia > Anura > Hylidae > Hyla > Hyla sarda. The sequence continues at coordinate 315,615,389 of NC_079189.1, read as the reverse complement.
GAGTCTCTGGGGCAGAGAGAGGATAAATTCTGCCCCGGGGTGGAGTAGTGCCCGGGAGAAGGTCGATAGGGCAATCATAAGGCCTGTGAGGAGGTAGAGTCTCAGCTTGTTTTTTGCAGAAAACATCCGCGAAGTCCATATAGGCCTTAGGGAGACCGGTTACTGGAGGAACCACAGAGTTACGGCAAGGGTTACTGGGAACCAGTTTTAGACAGTTCTTGGAACAAGAGGACCCCCAACTCTTGATCTCCCCAGTGGACCAATCCAGGGTAGGGGAATGAAGTTGAAGCCAGGGAAGTCCAAGGAGAATTTCCGAGGTGCAATTGGGGAGGACCAAAAGTTCAATCCTCTCATGATGAGATCCGATGCTCATAAGAAGGGGCTCTGTGCGGAAACGTATGGTACAGTCCAATCTTTCATTATTTACACAATTGATGTAGAGGGGTCTGGCGAGACTGGTCACCGGGATGTTGAACCTGTTGACGAGAGAGGCCAAAATAAAATTTCCTGCAGATCCAGAGTCCAAGAAGGCCACTGTAGAGAAGGAGAAGGCAGAGGCAGACATCCGCACAGGCACAGTAAGACGTGGAGAAGCAGAGTAGACATCAAGGACTGTCTCACTTTTGTGCGGAGTCAGCGTACGTCTTTCCAGGCGGGGTGGACGGATAGGACAATCTCTCAGGAAGTGTTCGGTACTAGCACAGTACAGGCAGAGGTTCTCCATACGGCGTCGTGTCCTCTCTTGAGGTGTCAGGCGAGACCGGTCGACCTGCATAGCCTCCACGGCGGGAGGCACAGGAACAGATTGCAGGGGACCAGAGGAGAGAGGAGCCGAGGAGAAGAAACGCCTCGTGCGAACAGAGTCCATATCTTGGCGGAGTTCCTGACGCCTTTCGGAAAAACGCATGTCAATGCGAGTGGCTAGGTGAATAAGTTCATGTAGATTAGCAGGAATTTCTCGTGCGGCCAGAACATCTTTAATGTTGCTGGATAGGCCTTTTTTGAAGGTCGCGCAGAGGGCCTCATTATTCCAGGACAATTCTGAAGCAAGAGTACGGAATTGTACGGCATACTCGCCAACGGAAGAATTACCCTGGACCAGGTTCAACAGGGCAGTCTCAGCAGAAGAGGCTCGGGCAGGTTCCTCAAAGACACTTCGGATTTCCGAGAAGAAGGAGTGTACAGAGGCAGTGACGGGGTCATTGCGGTCCCAGAGCGGTGTGGCCCATGACAGGGCTTTTCCGGACAGAAGGCTGACTACGAAAGCCACCTTAGACCTTTCAGTGGGAAATAGGTCCGACATCATCTCCAGATGCAGGGAACATTGGGAAAGAAAGCCACGGCAAAACTTAGAGTCCCCATCAAATTTATCCGGCAAGGATAAGCGTATGCCAGGAGCGGCCACTCGCTGCGGAGGAGGTGCAGGAGCTGGCGGAGGAGATGACTGCTGAAGCTGTGGTAGTAACTGTTGTAGCATAACGGTCAGTTGAGACAGCTGTTGGCCTTGTTGCGCTATCTGTTGTGACTGCTGGGCGACCACCGTGGTGAGGTCAGCGACAACTGGCAGAGGAACTTCAGCGGGATCCATGGCCGGATCTACTGTCACGATGCCGGCTGGCAGGTAGTGGATCCTCTGTGCCAGAGAGGGATTGGCGTGGACCGTGCTAGTGGACCGGTTCTAAGCCACTACTGGTTTTCACCAGAGCCCGCCGCAAAGCGGGATGGTCTTGCTGCGGCGGTAGTGACCAGGTCGTATCCACTAGCAACGGCTCACCTCTCTGGCTGCTGAAGATAGGCGCGGTACAAGGGAGTAGGCAAAAGCAAGGTCGGACGTAGCAGAAGGTCGGGGCAGGCAGCAAGGATCGTAGTCAGGGGCAACGGCAGAAGGTCTGGAAACACAGGCAAGGAACACACAAGGAACGCTTTCACTGGCACTAAGGCAACAAGATCCGGCAAGGGAGTGCAGGGGAAGTGAGGTGATATAGGGAAGTGCACAGGTGAACACACTAATTGGAACCACTGCGCCAATCAGCGGCGCAGTGGCCCTTTAAATCGCAGAGACCCGGCGCGCGCGCGCCCTAGGGAGCGGGGCCGCGCGCGCCGGGACAGAACAGACGGAGAGCGAGTCAGGTAGGGGAGCCGGGGTGCGCATCGCGAGCGGGCGCTACCCGCATCGCGAATCGCATCCCGGCTGGCAGCGGAATCGCAGCGCCCCGGGTCAGAGGACGTGACCGGAGCGCTGCCGCGGGGAGAGTGAAGCGAGCGCTCCGGGGAGGAGCGGGGACCCGGAGCGCTCGGCGTAACATATACACGCAGACTTTTTGTTGCAGTCCTGCCCTTGATGATATTGGGAAGACTTCTGAAAAATTATCTCTATAGAACAGGAAGTGTCAGAATATTATTAGGCTAAGTGGCCAGAGTTAACACTGCAATATGTCAGCATTTATTTAGTGACATGGAAAATAAAAAATCACCAAAAATCTTACGTGAATAAATTGATTCATACAATAGGTCTTGTTTGATGACAAGAGGGATGAGGGACGTAAGGATCAGCTGAGAAATGTACACATCTAAAAACAGGACCAACGTGTACATATCGAGGATACAGTTTTCAGTTTGATGTCCAAGCAGTATGTAAAAACATACATATGGTGACATTTTAAATGTGACACTTTTGCCATTTGAAACAGGTGTCCAATGAAGACAAACCCTGTTTATATGAATTGCTGCAATTTTTTAGGTGTCAAAGAGAAACCATATACAAATATATATTCAGTATTAATCTCATTGCTGTGGTCAGTTACATTAGATCTAATATGTAACAACAACTTCTTAGTATAGTGCAGTTACACAAAACCCATTGTGCTATGACAGCTTTTTAGAATCTGAAATCTTACCGTTTTTTCACTTCTTCTAATGACAAATGGTCAAAACCCACAGACATGGTGCTGACAACTTTCAAGCTTGGACCTGTAGAATTATGCAATTGAACTGTTAGCTTTAAGGGATTATTCTGATCACAATCTATACTTCTTGTATCTATGGTTATGGTTATTTAGATTTTTACTGAGTTAGACAAACTATATCAAAGAGCAAGGGAGCAGCTACATTGTGAAAGGGCCAACAGCAAACTTTTTAAAAACTTAAATTTTTTTTTTAAATAGATGAATGTTTTAAATAGAAAATATTCAGCATCATAGGTCTTTATTACATTGCTTTCTCAAGTAATTGACAGACATTGGAAAATGTTCATAAGTGCGTGTTGTACCACTAACTCATAGGGATCAGATACAGATAATTCCACCAATCGTGTCTCCTATTCTAATTGTACTCAGTGGTACACTTACCCGTATAGAGTGGATACAGAATATACAACTAACCAGTAAGGGATACAGCTGCCTGTACCAGTGATTTTCAAGGGAACCATCTACATTCAACATCACTCACCCCCACTTTTCTGCTTGCTTCTTTTATAAATAAGTCACAAGGCATTTTTTGGCCTCTTTTTTCAAAAGCATTCATGAAAAGTGTAAGGTGCAGAAAACATAGCGGTTGACTTAATAAACAGGACATTCAGATTAAACACCATTTTTTATTTATTTAATTATAACAAACTGGCATAACTACATTAATAAAAGTGTCCTAGTGAAGCAATCACTCTTTCTTGATAGACAAAACAACTGAAACTATTACTGTATGGTTAAAAACAGACATATATCTGTAAAGTGCCGAGGGAAAGATGTGGTTATAAAAGGAAAGACAAGGGGTAAATCTTAAAATTTCTTAATCTTAGTATCAGTAGGTACTCCATTAATGGGATACTCTGGGGAACTAAACCCATAGCTTATCCTTTCCCTCTCACCAACCTATGTAATTGTCAAAATGTCATTCATTAGCTATGTAGAGCAGTTCACTCTTTTTCAGTTGTCATTTTCATGCAGAGAGTGAGAAAAATACGTCATCCAGCCATCCACTCTGTCTCTGTTCAAGTCCCTCTCTGTAAGCAGCCCCACCCTTCTAAGAGACACAGACCACGTGGTTTCTGCTCTGCACTGATGAGTCATGCTTCCTTTAGCTGGGAGATTTGTGCAGCTTTAGCCAATCAGACAATGAATCTCTCTGCTCACAGAACAGGAGGGTGGTGACTGCTCTCAGTGAGGGAGCTGTGAGGAGCTGGACAACATTGAGAGCAGAGCTGCAATGGCTGCCGGGAAATGTAGTATTCATGCTGAAGAGTAGGGAAGGATGGCAAAGAATATCAAGCAGTCAGAGAAGACAACAGGGGCCACAGGAAGCAAGCATCTCAAGCAGGTTCATTTACGGGAAACATATCCAGGTAGTATAGTGGCTTTGGAGCTTTTTTGTATATGTACTTCCCTGGAGCACTCCTTTAATATTTAAAAAAGCATTTTTTACATTCACACTACTGTATATGTTAAATTTTATAAGATCCTCTAAAGGCCCTATTACATGAGGTAGTTATCATCCTACAAATGCTTGTAAACACTTGTTCATCAGATGATCTCGGGGTTTTGACAAGTTGAATAATCGTTGTTTGTTTGCTGCACATTGTCCTATGTAATAGGGCATGTGTAGTCAACAAGTAACAGAATAAAGGGCTGAATGAACCACCCAGTGATCGTTCGGGCTGCTCTGCCCACCCAATATCAAGCCATGTAATAGGCTGAGTTAATGAGCACATATCTAATATAGGGCAGAAGTCAGCCCTAGCTTACTGCTCACCCTGAGGAATTTAATGTTTTAAAATTTGTCTTCACTGTTCTATATAATACAGATATTCTTATCTACTATAATAACCACCCCATCTACTTTTCCAACCACCAATTTCATCTGGCCCTTAAAAATATTGAAACATACATAACATCAATCTTCACCCTCTCCCATGGAAAAAGCAATAATGGAAAATCCTACCTGCAGCATCTAATAACTCCTTGTCAATCTTCTCGGTCAAAAGACAGTACAATCCCTGAATTCCAACAACCTTCTTGAGAAGTTCCGAACGTGGCACTGGATCATCAGAGTCCCACTGCTCAATATCACAGCTGGCAGTATAAATAACATATCACTCAAAATAGACATTAGAAAGAATATGCAGGCATGGGAAAGAATGGCAAATGAATGTCTAGCTAAATATGCAGTAATACCTCAAATAAAACAACCAGTTATTGTAATGATCATTATGTCTACAAGCTTGTCCAGACTAAAATTGGAGCAGCTTGTATGGTTGGGGTAACCTTCATTCACCCCTTATTGTACTTGGAGTTCTCCTCTCTATATTTGCTTTGTCCTTTCTTGGATGAAGATAGAGGACCTGACCCAGTGTAAGGAATGCAATAATATAGTAGGCCCATAGGATGCTAAGTTCATATCCAGATTCTCTAGTGTGTCCTATGAGATGCAGCTTCACTCTGCTCTTCCCTGCCTCCTACTTGTAATACATGACAGCGAGAAACCTGGGACAAGCTCCAGACAGGAGAAAGTAGTGTGAAACTTTGTCACATAGGAATACTCAAAATGTGTTACAGATGTGTCCTTGTATAATTTATCTCTAAAATCAGTATAATCTAAGATGTATGGCATGAGATTGACAGCCTGACACTCTGTCACTAGTGTACTGACGGCATGTTGTGATATTGTGTTAAAAGGATTTAATGAGAATCCTCAACTTAACTAAAGGAAAGTTAAAGGGGTATTCTAGCTTTATACATCTTATCCCCTAAACGCATAGACATGAATGGAGGGGGCGTGGCATGACATCACTAGGGGGCGTGGCAGTGACATCATGTCCCCCGTCTCAGAGGCAGTGCCTGGAACAGAATGCCGGGGCTACATCGAGATCATGGGGGTCCCCAGCGGCAGGACCCCTGTGATCATACATCTTATCCCGTTATGTTATGCACTCCGGCTGCACACGCTGCTGCCGACGGGGCTGGGACTCGCATTGCAGGACTCGCTCGCATTCGAGCCCCAGTCCTTCACTCACCTGGTGCTTCTCCTGCCCCAGCCTCTGCCTCTCCCTAGGGCGCGTGTGTGCTGGAGCTTTAAGATTTCAAGGGCCAGTGCGCTCATTAGTGTAATTCACCTGTGGCTCATTGATATATTCCTCCACCCTCCTCACTTCCCTGCCGAATCTATGTTGCCTTGAGCCTGAGAGAAAGCATTCCTGATATTGCCTTGCCGTGTATTTGATCCTTTTGCTCTGTGACCTGACCTTGCTCCTCTGCCGCCTGCCTACTGACCTCCTGCTAAGTCCTGACTACACTACTTTGCCGACTGCCCTGACCTTCTGCTATCCTGACTACGAGCTGCCTTATCCCTCCTGTGCCTCGCATCTCCTCAGCCACCTGTGTGGTCGAGCCGTTCCAGGGATAGCGACCTGGGTGCCGCCTGCCGCAGCCAGTCCATCCCGCTTTGCGGCGGGCTCTGGTGAAAACCAGCGGCACCTTAGTGTGCTCCCTGGTACGGTCCATGTCATCTGCCACACAGGTCCAGCGGATCCACATCCACCGGAGTTCCTGTCTTCTGAAATGTGAGTGTTACATCCCCTATCCTTTGGACAGGGGATAAGATGTATATAGCCGGAATACCCCTTTAAGTGTGGACACATCTGTGTTTTCTGTCTTTAGATTGGACACAGAGCAGGAGTGCAACACCTCTGCAATGCAAGTGGAAGTGCAAGTGGAATATTTAGACTGCATTAGGGAAACCATGTCAGAGGGAAACGAGAAATCAAGAAGGAAGACAACCCATTAGTAGGACATGGACAAAAATAGGTATACACAAGGCATACACAAGAGAACCTATATTATTCTTGAATAATATTCTTTGCTATAGTATATAGGCACAAAAAGTGCCTTTTTAAGTTGGCTTCAGAAGAACCATGGTGGTTCTGGTTGTGGAAACTGTGACAACAAAGCTCAAATGAAAATCATCAAAAGTCTCAGAAAGCCTCACAGTGAACTATTGTTAGTTTTGATGTTTAAACAGAAAATTATATTAGCTTCTTAGGTCACGAAAAATGACATTTGTTTCCAATGTGTAAGATGAGTTATACTACTTCAAATCAACAAAGACATTTATGGGAACATATTGTTAAAATAATGTAAATTCTGAAGTCATTGTTCATGCACATGGCAGTATTATAGCTCTGTATATGAGTCATATGGTTAGTGCCTTACATGTTCACATGTCAGGATTTCTGTGTGGAATTCCAATCTGGAAGCCTCGGAGTCCTATTGATTTCAATGAGATTCTGCTGCACTGTGCACAGGGTGGAATTTCCACGCCAGATGTTTCTGCCGTGGAAATTCTGATTCCAGTATCCGCAGGAAGAATGGACATGTCCATTCTTTCTGCAGACTCCGCACGGAATAAATTGCCGTCTATGAGACCGCACATTCCTGTGTGGTCCTTCAGAATATCCGCACAGAGATTTTCCGTGCGGACATTCTGCAGTGTGGACATAGCCATAGGGTTTGGCAAAGGTTCCCCTGACCTCACAAGATGGCACAGAGAAATAACACAGCTGGTTGCACAGTAAGTATTACACAAAGGGTAAACTCATATAATCATTAATTATGTCTTCACTTAATAATACAGTCCTGTAAATATGCCTGCCCTACTCTCAGCAACATATTAACTTTTTGCCTAAACTGTAGATTTTACATATTACTGATGTTCACCTCAAAGTGCAATGCAGGTGTCAGTGCAGAATACCTAACAGTTCTTTATGTGTGGGGTAGAAATTCTATTTGTATATAGTGTGGTTTTTATAGTGTTTCTTGGCTAAAATGGCATTTTAGGCTATTTATGATCTAATCACGTTGCAGTTACGTTTAGGCACTCTTATTAATTGTAGCCACATATTATGTCTCAATAAAGATTTGTCAATTTTTTGATGTACATACATTTTATATATTTTTAATGTACATACATTTCTTGGGTATACTTTTATCAATAGTGTCATAAGAAGGACAAAGAGTCCCCCCCCCCCTAAAATGGAACACACTGCTGTTATATAGACCACTGTATAAAACTCAAACAGTGCTTAAAGTGTAACTGTCATGAAATCTTGTGCAATAACCGGCACACAGCCTTTGTACTGTATGCAGGTGGTGTGTATAGCAATGTTTTTATCTAATATTTGCAGGCTTTCATGACGCCAAAAAATGCTTTTAATCAAAGCCACTGACAGTCGGATAAGCGTGGCGTGAGGTACCGCTGCCGCCACCCCCACGCCTACCTAGTCTGTCAGCGCTGGGACCGCTGTGTGATTGAGACACAGGTCCCAGCGCATGCGCCCTTCAGCTAATCAAATGTGCGTGCCGCTCTGTGTCATCCAGCAAGCGCTCGCTCCCCCAGCAAGTGCTCACTCCTGCACGCAATCAGGTTAGTTCTTGATACTAGGTGCAGAGAGGAAGCGCGCTCTCTGCACCTAGCACTGCGCAGGCGCACTGAGGAGGAAGACGGCGACGGGAGCGAGCGCTTGCTGGATGACACACAGCGGCACGCAGGTTAGATTAGCTGAAGGGCGTATGCGCTGGGAACTGTGTGTCAATCACACAGCGGTCCCAGCGCTGACATACTGGGTAGGCGGGAGGGTGGGCGTGGTGGCGGTGGGGCATTGCGTACCTCGCACCACGCCTATTCGTCAGTGGCTTTGATTAAAAGCATTTTTTGGCATCATGAAAGCCTGCAAATATCAGGTAAAAACATTGCTATACACACCACCTGCACACAGTACAAAGGCTGTGTGCAGGTTATTGCACCAAGATTTCATGACAGTTGCGCTTTAAAATAGCATAAGTCTAAATAAAACAAGTTTAGCACAAACAACACTTGTTTAACCCTTTGACGCTTCTTTTTGTGAATAAGTTTATGTTTCCTTATGTTTGCAAAATCATAGCACCTTGTATTCAAAATAGTACACTAAATAAGATCTGTGGCATTGTGCAGAATGGTCTTAAAGTATATGCCTACTTTTCAACACAATTTTATGGTTAATAAATAGAATGAGTCTATATAAATTTTTGTATTTCAAGTATTTGCTGGTTGCTCTTGTTGGCATTAGGAGTTTGGGGTAAAAATGTAAAATACGTATATGTAAAATACGTATGTAAACACATTCACTGGCCCAGATATACTATTGTACATGCCAGAATTCTGGTGCATTTTACACACACAAAAAAAATTGTGACTTGCACCATTTTCAATTTCAACACTTTCTAGAAAGGGATTTCAGTAAAAAAAAAAGACATAGCCTTCATGCTCCAAATATTTGGTGAACAATTGTGATTTGTTCACAAACAAATAGTTGTGCCAGATTACCAATCAGCCCGATACATTGCAATAATTTTCTATTAGGGTACACCTGATTATATTTTATGATATGGTTAAAAGTTGCATTAAACAAATTCAATACCTTCTTTTTCCAACTTGGAATTCCAATAAAAAAATCCAGATAGTGTAAAGGACCTTCCTGGCTATATTTTCAATAACTGAATAGATACTACATTTTTCTTACCATCCTGATTGGCGCAGAATCTTTATACCATCTGGTGGAATCCTTCTGGTTACATAAACCTTGGGTAAGTGTTTTCCTGAAGCCTTCATTGCTTGGGACCTGCAGCAGATGTGAAGATCCGCAGCTATTGTCCTGAATGGAACTTTCAAATGACTGTAAATCCACATAACTGTATTAATACAAATTCTGGAGGACTTTGGATCTCACTTGTGCCAGATGACCAGGTTTGGGGACTTGAGTAAACAGTGGGAGGAAAGCAGATTTTGTAGCCAATGAATATTTGCCATTTACACTCCTGACCTCTTTTCAATACTGGTAGATTATTAATCAACTGTACACAAGTCTGTTTCAGTGCTACTTCTCTCCTGTAATGTGCAAGGTCTATCTTGTCAGATGTGATATATATATATATATACATACACTGGGGCCAGGGTAATGTTTAACATATATTCTTTTTTATCAACTTCGTTTTTATTCAAGTTTTAAATTGCAGGATACAAAGGTAATAAACAGGAATGTAGTACAATAAAAAATTTAGGGACTGCAAAACAAAAAGTACAGTCAAAATCTATTTTCAAACTAAGGGTGTAGATTGACACCTATAGGAAGGGGGGTGGATGAAGGGGGGTGGATGGAGGAGGGGGTAGATGGAGGGGGGGGGGTGGATGAAGGGGGGTGGATGGAGGGGGAGGGTGATTTTGGGAAACAAGGTTTACAGAGGAGGTGCACAAAGTACTAAACAGTGTCTAACATATATTCTAAGCTTCTTTTACAAGATTAAATACTGTACAAAAAAAAAATATTTTGCGAGTTAATTGGAAAAGCGCATCTAGCAAGGTTGGGACCTTCCCAGAGCTTGAGCAAGTGGAACTAGTTTAATAAAACCTGTTAACTTTGCCTATATCGTCATACAACTGGTCCTTCATATGATAGAGGTAGGTAAAGGGGTACTCCAAAGGATAGAGGATGAGATTTCTGATTGCTGGGGTCTGGCCGCTGGGAACCCCCATCTCTGGCACGGCACCCCAGTCATCCAGTACACGGAGCGAACTCCATTCCCTGGCGGATGATGGGTGACCACAGCCGTCACATCCCCTGCATTCATGTCTATGAGAAGAGGTGTGAGGGCTATGTCCTTGCCGTCACACCCCCTTCCATAGACATGAATGGAGAGGGCGTGGAATGACATCACGAACACAGAAGCTCCAAGCTTCCATGTTCAGAACATCCGTGGTGCTGGCCTGGAGATCCCCAGGGGAACCAGAAGTTGGACCCCCTGTAATCAAACATCTTATCCCCAATCCAAAGGTGTCTAGGGGCGGAGTACCCCTTTAACCTCAAAGATCATCCTTTACAGAGGAAGCCACTAATATCGCAAGTGTTTAGCGATCACAGCCTTACTTGGTGTTAAAAAATACCTTGCACTTCCCGCCCTATTTTCTGGCACCACTGCGGAGAAGCGCGAGGTGTCTGCAGATGGCGGGTGCCATTTCAGGATCATGGGGCATTATAAAAAGGTACGGATTAGTGTCCCTGGCACCATACCCTGTGACCAAGCGAACGCGAAGAGCGCGTTAGAAGGGTGATCGGCCACACGTAATTCATGTGGGTCCTGGTGGGCTATTTAGCTTAAGGGAGGTTTTTTGCATGGGCCTTATATTTTTAAGGTCCACAGATTTGTGCTGTATATGTATCTACATTTAGATAGGGATCAGGAGGACACTTTTCCCTATGTGTAATATTTATTGTAGCCACTCCTTTCTTACTCCATCCCATTGAAGTATTAATTTAAATTTTTGAATGCATTATACTAGCACTTAACTAATATAATTTGGACACATATTGGCCCTGATTTACTAAGAGTGGAGTGTTGTTTTCTTTTTTGGGTTTTCATTCCCTACAATTTTTTCCATGGTATTTACTAAGGTTTCCCTACATTTTGCTTTTTTTTACACATGCTTTGATCTGCCACTAAATTTTTGTGGAAACCTTAGTAAATGTGTTGTTTTTTTGTGAAAATGTCAGGGCATGCCCCTTTTGGTGGCCATACCCACTTTTCTGCCAGGCACACCGCTTTTTGGTTTTTCTCAGTAAAATTAAGAGTTAGTTGTTTTTTTTTTCAATTCTGGCACAGACAGAATTATTGGTGCTCAACCCGACAAGACAAAAATTAGGACCATTGTGTTTAATTTCCCTCCTATACATTGATTTATTTATTTATAGGAGTTCAAAACTTTTTTAGCTGTACTAGGATTTTAACATGAATTGCCTTGTGTGATTTTTCTTGCTGTGCTCTGTGCATTCCTATTTTTAATGCAGTTTTTTATTATATGTAATTGTCTTATATGCAATAAATAAAGATTTAATGTAATTTTCTGGTATCCTAGTCTTTTGGTAAACCAAGTCTGGGTTTTTTTTTTGTAGGATTTCTTTCTCTTTTGGCTAACAAGTATAGGAAATTGTAAATGTGAATAGGACATTATATGTGGGAATATAGAGGATAAAAACATTTACCGCTGTATCCACCAATAAGAAATATAAAATTAAAAGTTAGTTTAACTGTAACACTTCTTTGGTAGTTTACCTTTCACCCTCTATAGTTGTCGTAGTCAATATGTTGGGTGCTCAAGCAATTCACTTAAACTAGTGGCACCTTAGACTCTGTTTCCTGGTACGGTCCAAGTCATCTGCCACACAGGTCCAGCGGATCCACATCCACCGGTGTTCCTTTTTTTCTGAAACGTGAGTGTTACACATTTTACTCAAAAATCCACGGCGAAACGGAGAAGAAAAATCATTGTGCGACAAAATTGAAGAAAAAACGCCATTTTGTAACTTTTGGGGGCTTCCGTTTCTATGTAGTGCATTTTTCGGTAAAAATGACACCTTATCATTATTCTGTAGGTCCATACGGTTAAAATGATACCCAACTAATATAGGTTTGATTTTGTCGGACTTCTGGAAAAAAGTACATGCAGGAAAATGTATACATTTAAAAACGTCCTCTTCTGACCCCTACACCTTTTTATTTTTCCACATATGGGGATGTATGAGGGCTCATTTTTTGCACAATGATCTAAAGTTTTTATTGGTATCACTTTTTGATCGGACTTTTTGATCGCTTTTTATTCATTTTTTAATTGAATAAAAAGTGACCAAAAATACACTATTTTGAACTTTGGAATTTTTTTTACGTGTACGCCATTGACCGTGTGGTTTAATTAATGATATATTTTTATAGTTTGGACATTTACACACACGGCGATATCACATATGTTTATATTTATTTTTATTTACAGTTTTTTTTTTATGGGAAAAGGGGGGAGATTCTGACTTTATTAGGGAAGGGGTTAAATCACATTTATTAACACTTTTTTTTTTGCAATGTATTGTATGTAATATAATGTTTTTGCAAAGGGGGTTATAACGCTGCATACACTGATCTCTTACACTAGTCACTGCCATGCAATAGCATGGCATTGGTCAGTGTTATCGGCTCTTGACTGCTCCTGCCTGGATCTCAGGCACGGAGCAATCATTCGGCGATCGGACATGCAGGAGGCAGGGAGGGATCCTCCTGGTGTCCTGCAAGCTGTTCGGGACGCCGCAGTGATACAGCGGCAGTCCCGAACAGCCCGAATGAGCTGCCAGGATGCTTTCAGTTTCACTTCAGACGCGGCGGTCAACTTTGATTGCTGCGTCTGAAGGGTTAATATAGGGCATCACTGCGATCGGTGCCAGAAAGTTAAACAGATTTGTAAATTACTTCTATTTAAAAATCTTAATCCTTCCAGTACTTATCAGCTGCTGTATACTACAGAGGAAATTATTTTCTTTTTTAGTTTATTTTCTGTCTGTACACAGTGCTCTTTGCTGACACCTCTGTTCATGTCAGTAACTGTCCAGAGCTTGAGAGGTTTGCTATGGGGAATTGTTCCTGCTCTGGACAGTTCCTGATATGGACAGAGATGTCAGCAGAGAGCACTGTGGACAGACAGAAAAGAAATTCAAAAAGAAAAGAACTTCATCTGTATATACAGCAGCTGATAAGTACTGGAAGGATTAAGATTTTTAAATAGAAGTAATTTACAAATCTGTTTAACTTTCTGGCACCAGTTGATTTAAAAAAAAAAAAATGTTTTCCACCGGAGTTCCCCTTTAAGAAACACGATAGAGGAGAAGATCTGAGGAGATGACTTCTTAACCGGAAAACATATTGGATATTTGTATTGAACAATCAGCAGCTTCATGATCTCAATTTGAGACAGGACTTAATTATGACATAGTGATATTCTAGAACCTTTTTAACATTGGCATAGATACTTATCAAGGCTTTATCACCAAGATAGAACTGGTTCTGTGTTTACATTTTAATTGTATGGTTTCTGGTAGCATTCATTTTTTCTTGTATACATTTATTTACATTATTTCCATAATTATCATTTTGTCCTTGGTTTTGTTTCCCTCAATCTGTTATGTCGTACGATTGGCCGTATAACTGTAGTATAATAATATAGTCCACACTGGGTTTTCAATTGTCTTTTTAATTTTTTTTTTATAACTTATTTAAAGATTTTTCCATTATAAACAAAATACAAAGGAAAAAAATAGACAAAACAAATATGAAATTTGTGAAAATGAAACGTGAAAATGAAGTACAGCACAAAATTATATTCCAGGTCGAAATTATATTCCATACAAAAAGGCTAAAATTAAAAAGAATTAAAGAGGTTATCCAGGAAAAAACTTTTTTTTTTTTAATATATATCAACTGGCTCCAGAAAGTTTAACAGATTTGTAAATTACTTCTATTAAAAAATCTTAATCCTTTCAGTACTTATGAGCTGCTGAAGTTCAGTTGTTCTTTTCTGTCTAAGTGCTCTCTGATGACACCTCTCTCGGGAACTGTCCAGAGTAGAAGCAAATCCCCATAGCAAACCTCTTCTACTCTGTGTAGTTCCCAAGACAAGCAGAGATGTCACCAGAGAGCACTGTTGTCAGACAAAAAAGAAAAACTAAACTTCAGCAGCTGATAATTATTGGAAGGAGTAAGATTTTTTAGTAAAAGTAATTTACAACTCACCAGGACATACATTTACGTCCTAAGCTTAACCGCGAGCATTGGAGCGATGCCCGGATCATGTGCGGCAGTTCCCGGCTGCTAATCGCAGCCAGGGACCCGCCCGTAATGGAGGACATCCGTGATCCCGCGGATGTCCGCCATTAACCCCTCAGATGCCGTGAGCAATACAGATCACGGCATCTGCAGCATCGCAGTCACTAATATGGATGATTGGATCACCCGCAGCGCTGCCGCGGCGATCCGATCATCCAGCATGGCAGACGGAGGTCCCCTCACCTGCCTTCCACCAGACCAGAGCAGAAGATGACCGATAATGCTGATCAGTGCTATGTCCTATACATAGCACTGAACAGTATTAGTAATCAAATGATTGCCATAAATAGTCCCCTATGGGGACTATTAAAGTGTAAAAATAAAAGTAAAAAAAATAAAGTAAAAAAAATTAGAAAAACCCCCTCCCCCAATAAAAATGTAAATTGTCCCATTTTCCCTATTTCACCCCCAAAAAGTGTAAAAAATGAGCCCTCATACCGCCGCTTATACGGAAAAATGAAAAAGTTATGGTCTTCAAAATAGGGGGATTTTAAACGTACTAATTTGGTTAAAAAGTTTGCAATTTATTTTATGCGCAACAGTAATAGAAAAGTACCGTATATGCCGACGTATAAGACGACTTGGCGTATAAGACGACCCTCAACTTTTACAGTTATACTCGCCATATAAGACTACCACTTCTACCGCGATGTATGGTACCTTGTAGTTCCCCCCACATTAGGTAGGCAGTATAGTTCCCCCCACATTAGGTAGGCAGTATAGTTCCCCCCACATTAGGTAGACAGTATAGTTCCCCCCACATTAACCCCTTAAGGACCGGGGGGTTTTCCGTTTTTGCATTTTCGTTTTTTGCTCCTTGCCTTTAAAAAATCATAACTCTTTCAATTTGGCACCTAAAAATCCATATGATGGCTTATTTTTTGCGCCACCAATTCTACTTTGTAATGACATCAGTCATTTTTCCCAAAAATTTACAGTGAAACCAGAAAAAAAATCATTGTGCAACAAAATTGGAAAAAAAAACGCAGTTTTGTAACTTTTGGGGGCTTCCGTTTCTGTGTAGTACATTTTTCGGTAAAAATGACACCTGATTTTGTCGGACTTCTGGAAAAAATCAAACTACATGCAGGAAAATGAATACGTTTAAAATTGTCATCTTCTGACCCCTATAACTTTTTTATTTTTCCGTATATGGGGCGGTATGAGGGCTAATTTTTTGCGCCGTGATCTGAAGTTTTTAACGGTACCATTTTATACTATACTATTTTGGACTTTGGAATTTTTTTGCGCGTACGCCATTGAGCGAGCGGTTTAATTAATGATATATTTTTGTATAATTCGGACATTTCCGCACGCGGTGATACCATATATGTTTATTTTTATTTACACTGTGGTTTTTTTTTATTGGAAAAGGGGGGGTGATTCAAACTTTTAATAGGGGAGGAGTTAAATGATCTTTATTCACTTTTTTTTTTTCACTTTTTTTTTGCAGTGTTATAGGTCCCGTATTGACCTATAACACTGCACACACTGATCTTCATCATTGATCACTGGTTTCTCATAGGAAACCAGTGATCGACGATTCTGCCCCATGACTGCTCATGCCTGGATCTCAGGCACTGAGCAGTCATTCGGCGATCGGACAGCGAGGAGGCAGGTAGGGGCCCTCCCGCTGTCCTGTAAGCTGTTCGGGATGCCGCGATTTCGCCGCGGCTATCCTGAACAGCCCACTGAGCTAGCCGGCAACTTTCGCTTTCGCTTTTAGCTGCGCGGCTCAGCTCTGAGCGCGCGGCTAAAGGGTTAATAGCGCGCGGTGCCACGATCGGCACTGCGCGCTATTAGAGGCGGGTCCCGGCTTCACTATGACGCCGGGCCCGCCGTGATATGATGCGGGGTTACTGTGTAACCCTGCGTTATATCAGGAGAGCAGGACCAAGGACGTACCGGTAGGTCCTTGGTCCTTAAGGGGTTAAGTTGGCAGTTCCCCCACATTAAGTTGCCAGTTCCCCCACATTAGATTGCCAGCTCCCCCACATTAGGTCGGAAGTTCCCCCACATTAGGTCGGCAGTTCCCCCACAATAGTAGGCAGCTCCCCCACAATAGGTCGGGAGTTACCCCACATTAGGTCAGCAGTTACCCCACATTAGTAGGCAGTTCCCCCACAATAGTAGGCAGCTCCCGCACATTTGTAGGCAGCTCCCCCCACATTTGTAGGCAGCTCCCCCCACATAGGTCAGCAGTTCCCCCACAATAGTAGGCAGCTCCCCCCACATTTGTAGGCAATTCCCCCACATTAGGTCAGCATTTCCCCCACAATAGTAGTCAGTTCCCCCACAATAGTAGGCAGCTCCCCCCTCATTTGTAGGCAGCTCCCCCCACATTTGTAGGCAGCTCCCCCCACATTAGGTCAGCAGTTCCCCCACAATAGTAGGCAGCTCCCCCCACATTAGATTGGCAGCTCCTCCCAACAGACATACAGCTTCCAGCCATATACAGTGTATGGCTGCAGGCTGTACGTCTGTACTGGTCTGCCCCCACAGTTTTCCGATCACCGCTCCTCCGGCCCGGGTCACCATCTACTGCTATGGCCTATGGACCATAGCAGTAGGTGCTGGGACCGGGGAGCGGTGACCGGATCACTTAAGATAGCACGGCCGGTCACTCACCACGTCCTCCTGCGGTCCTCCTGGTCCTGCGCTCCTCTGCCTCTATGGTTGTAGGCACGGGACGTCACTGACATCCCGTGTGTACAACCATAGAGACGGAGGACCGGACCGCAGGAGGACCGAAGGAGGATCGCAGGAGGACACGCGCCGCCGGGGAATGGTAAGTCACCGGCGGACATCCTTATGTCCCAAAAAGATTTTTCGGGACACAGGGATGTCCGGCATAGGAATACCTATGATTATCTGCCCGGGCCGGCTCCCGTGTGTGGCTGCAGGCGGGGGCCGGCCAGAGCAAGTAAAAACTAATACTGTATACTAAAAACCAGGGGGCCTCCAGCTGTTGTAAAACTACAACTCCCAGCATGCCTGGACAGCCTTTGCCGTGCTGGGAGTTGTAGTTTCACAACAGCTGGAGGCCCCCTGGTTTTTAGTACACAGTATTAGTTTTTACTTGCTCTGGCCAGCCCCCGCCTGCAGCCACACACGGGAGCCGGCCTGGGCAGATAATCAGAAGTTTTCCTATCCCGGACCTCAATACCCGGCATATAAGACGACCCCTGACTTTTCACAAGAAAATTCGGGGTTAAAAAGTCATCTTATACGCCGGGATATACGGTATGTTATCATGGGTATCATTTTAATCGTATTGACCCAAAGAATAAAGAACACATGTCATTTTTACCGTAAATTGTACAGTGTGAAAACGAAACCTTCCAAAATAAGCAAAGTTGCGGTTTTCTTTTTAATTTCCCCACACAAATAACATTTTTTTGGTTGCGCCATACACTTTATGGTAAAGTGAGTGATGGCATTACAACGGACAACCGGTCACGCAAAAAAACAAGCCCTCATACTAGTCTGTGGATGAAAATATAAAAGAGTTATAATTTTTTGAAGGCGAGAAGGAAAAAACAAAAAAGTAAAAATAAAATTGTCTGCGTCCTTAAGGCCCAAATGGGCTGCGTCCTTAAGGGGTTAAAATTGCTCTAACCAGAGCAACCTCCTACAAAAACATGAGGGGAGGATATAACCACCCTCAAGACGGTACAAGTATATAAATGGCTACCCAGTCCGTCTAGAGCCCCAACCTCATGTGTAAACTATATATGCGGCAGTATTATCTGCCTACCATTAATGTACATGTGCCCTCTTGTGGTTATATCCTCCCCTCACGTTTTTGTAGGAGGATGCCCTGGTTACAGCAATTAGAATTTTTTTTATTACACTGTCTTTTTTGTAAAATAGACTGCTCACCTATAGGGTCCTGTACACGACCGATCAAATCAAAACCTCTAAGCCAAGTATTAAGTAAATAATGACACCAGCTGACCTACACCAGTGATATAGAGGTGGCTTAAAACATAACTTTTAATTATTACTCAATAAAAGATATACATAGTACAAATTGTGCCGTTCTGTGCATGTACTCAATAGTCTTTGAACCAAGATATTACTGCTAAAAAGGAAGTCAATATTCCTCCATCAATTATATCCAAGTAAGGAGTGCTATAATGTTATACAAGCACATCCATCCACATGAGTAGCCAACCTGATGTGACTAATGATCTGGTAGCCACTTAACACACAATTACTCCCTCAGTCATCCATTGGTGGCGACTGAATCATCCAACGCGTTTCTATCCCCTATTGCAGCGATGTTATCAGGGGAGGTATCAACACAGGAGTCAGTCAAAGACCGTCAGGGTTTGTGTCACCTGAGCAGACTATCCCAAGGGGCCACAGCATGCCTATACACATATCATGCGGTGGCCTCTTGCTTGCAATACTTAGATACCGTATATATAAAATATAAAAATACATTTTATTTTGTAAACCCATATGGATGTATCCCTTGAAGTCCAGTACCAATGGAGGCCTGTCCTGTAAAGAAAAGAGAGAAGAACATACATATAGACTAGTAGCCATATACAGTGGTCCCTCAAGTTACAATATTAATTGGTTCCAGGACTACCATTGCATGTTGAAACCATTGTATGTTGAGACCATAACTCTATGGAAACCTGGTAATTGGTTCTGAAGCCACCAAAATGTCATCCAAAATCGGAAAAAGTGAGGATTAAAGAAAAATAAGTAGATAACTAATATAGATTACGCAAATCCTTAAATATAAAAGAAAGAAAGAGCTTCTGGGAACTGTAAATCACTGTCTATGTAGGGGACAGGAGCTTCTTCAGGATACTGTACAGTACCTGCAGTGTCCTAAAAAACGTAAAATGGAGCAGCCCTTACCTGGTGTCCATAGGAGCAGCAAACCGTGGCACAGGTAGAGTAGTACAAAACATGTATGCACTTCAGTAATACAGGTGTTTTACCAGTGAATGTCCATTCAAATTGGTCATTTCTTCCAGCCATTGACACCTTTCGCAGTTCTGGACTGTCCATAGCATTGTATGTTGAGTCTGGTTTCAAGTTACAATGGTCCAAAAAAAAACATTGTATGTTGAAACTATTGTATGTTGAGGCCATTGTAAGTTGAGGGATCACTGTATAGTTGGTCTTGTTTAACAAATCGGCCAGCATAACGCTGTTCACTCACTTAACCACCTCCGATTGGTTGCCCTGTAAAAAAGAGAAACATAGCCCTATTCAATATTCAGATGTCGATTCCATCTGTAGGGAGGGAATGCTACATATGGAGGGTACTCACTGTTACGTGACTTCAACAGAATATACCGGTGGCGCACACTCTCACAGTGGCGTAGAGGCCCTAGAGCCCTAGATCCTTCGCGACCATTACGTCACGTCCGATGCGCCCGCCCCGCTTCCCTGGGTGACGCGTCCTTGGGCGGTGCTAGGTTACCAGCACACGCCGGACGTGTTAACTGTTTGTGGTCCTTGCAGAGCGTTAGTGCATTTTGTAAAAAGATCAGTAAACTCATTTCGCTGGTATTTCTCATACATAACAATGCAGTTACCTTGGCTGTCACTGAGGTATCCTAATACATAGGCGGGCGTATAAAAATAGAATTAGAAAGATTGGTACCACACATTTTACAGCAACCAGAGAAGGTTAACTTTGACTGTATAATACCCGAACAGGGGTCACTTGTACTTTCCAATGAAGAAGGGGCAACATGGTTGAGGTATTGAGTGAGGCAATCTTAAACATATTTATAGTTTATCCGATTGGGTGGAGTAGTTATACAATGTACCTTAATGTATGAGCGTGGGTGGGGAGAAAGCTGGGCTCTAGGTGTAATCATAACCCTATTGGCCCTATTGTCATGGCCCTATACCTAGGCGGCTTCACCCCTAATGGATGGCCCCACTGAGGAACCTCCTATATACCCTACCACTCCTAGGTTCCTATTGGAGGTCTACCTGTAAGATCCACTAGGGTCTCCCCTATCTAACTAGATCCTCCAAATAGTTCATACTCCAAAACATGAAAAGTTAAGCTGTTCATTTAAGCCATGGGGATGTAAGTTTTTAACTTGTGGATCTATTTGCACTCCTTCTGGAGTAGCAGACGGTCCAAATCCCCTCCTCTAGGAGAGCTGTGTACGTGTTCAATGCCTCTAAACCTAACACTATATATGTCATTGCCATGATGTTCCCACATGTGTTTGGCCAAGGGCGTATCTCTGTTATTACGGATATCTCCGATGTGTTCAAGGACACGTTTACGTAGCTCTCGTAGTGTCTTCCCTATATAATGATTAGGGCATGGACACTGGGCCAAATAAATCACAGCTCTCAAACTACAATTTATGAATTGCTTAATCTTTAGATTGCCACCAAGAAAGTCACTCATAACCTCCTTGGTTTTCAACATGTATGCACAAGCCTTACAATGGCCACATTTATAGCAGCCTGAGGGCTGTGCATACCCGTCCAGCCACGTATTAGCCCCTCTCCTCACTGGAGCAAAGGGACTCCTGACCACTGTGTCCCCTATACTACACCCTTTACAGTAGGTGATCATAGATCTCCCACCTACAACCTCTCCCAGGTCCTTGTCCAATTTTAGAACATCCCAGTGTTTAGTCAGGGATTCCCGAACCACAGTTGCCGCATTATCAAAGGTGCCTATTATCCGTAACTGATTTTCCGTGACTTCTTTAGTATAGGGTCTCAAAAGTGTCTCCCATGGGGTCATTAATGCATGTTTATAAGCTCTTCGGAGCACATAATCGGGATATCCCCTATTTCTAAATCTTTTACGTCATTCAACCACCTCCTGTTTGAAGATCTGCAGACTGGAGCAATTCCTCCTTAATCGGAGGTATTGGCCTTTTGTAATACCCCTTTTGAGGCTCCCTGGGTGGCAACTGTTCCATCCTAGCAAGCTGTTAGTTGCTGTCTGCTTGAAAAAGATTTTGGTCTGCAGGTCCCCCTTCTCATCCTTATAGATTTTGATGTCCAGGAAGGCAAATTCCCGATCATGTGCTTCGAAGGTGAAATGTAATCCCAAATTGTTGTTGTTCAGATATCCCATTAAATGTTGGAACTCTTTCACAGTACCCTGCCATACGATGAACATATCATCGATAAATCTTGACCAAAGCAATGCCTGCTCGCTGAACCTTTCCCTCTGATCGATGAACACGTGGCTGGCCTCCCACCAGCCCAGCAGGTTGGCATAAGTTGGGGCGCATGGGCTCCCCATCGCCGTACCCCTGAGCTGGTGGTATACTCGTCCATCGAAGAGAAAGTAATTTTTAGTTAGTACAAAGTTCAGCAGGTCAAGAATGAACCTATTGTGCTCCTCCAAATAAGCCCCCCTGAAGGACAGATAATAAGAGACTGCTTGCATCCCCACATCATGTGGGATGGAGGAATACAAGGCCTCTACATCGATACTTGCTAAAATTGTATCTTCATCCAAACTCAGTCCTTCGATTTTGTTAAGGAGGTCCATTGTGTCCCTCAAATAAGAGGGCAATGCCAACACAAACTGCCTTAAGACCTGATCCACGTAAATCCCCACGTTTTGTCCCAAGGTCCCAATACCTGCCACTATAGGGCGCCCTTTAAGGGGGGTTGTACCTTTGTGTACCTTTGGGAGAGTATAGAACGTGGGGATTACAGGAGTCTTAGGTGCAAGAAAGGTAAGTTCATTGTTGTCCAACAGTTTTTTATCATGGGCGGCTTTAAGGATTCTCCCCACCTAAGCTCATACATTAGGGTACATTGTATAACTACTCCACCCAGTCGGATAAACTATAAATATGTTCAAGATTGCCTCACTCAATACCTCAACCATGTTGCCCCTCCTTCATTGGAAAGTACAAGTGACCCCTGTTTGGGTATTATACAGTCAAAGTTAACCTTCTCTGGTTGCTGTAAAATGTGTGGTACCAATCTTTCTAATTCTAATTCTATTTTTATATGCCCGCCTATGTATTAGGATACCTCAGTGACAGCCGAGGTAACTGCATTGTTATGTATGAGAAATACCAGCGAAATGAGTTTACTGATCTTTTTACAAAATGCACTAACGCTCTGCAAGGACCACAAACAGTTAACACGTCCGGAGTGTGCTGGTAACCTAGCACCGCCCAAGGATGCTTCGCCCAGGGAAGCGGGGCGGGCGCACCGGACGTGACGTAATGGTCACGCAGGATATAATGTCAGATGCTGGCTTCCCGGGCAGCGCGCTGGGATGGATGTCAGCCGGCCTATTCGCCACTGCGAGAGTGCGCGTGTCACGATTCGGCTTACAGGTTGTGGATCCACTGTGTCAGCGAGGGATTGGCGTGGACCGTGCCGGTGGACCGGTTCTAAGTGGCTACTGGTGTTCACCAGAGCCCGCCGCAAAGCGGGATGGTCTTGCTGCGGCGGTAGCAACCAGGTCGTATCCACTAGCAACGGCTCAACCTCGCTGACTGCTGAAAAGGCGTGGGACAGAAGGACTAGGCAGAGGCAAGGTCAGACGTAGCAGAAGGTCGGGGCAGGCGGCAAGGTTCGTGGTCAATATGGATAGCAGGAGATCAGGTAACACAGGCTTGGACAACACTAAACGCTTTCACTGGCACAAGGCAACAAGATCCGGCAAGGGAGTGCAGGGGAAGTGATGTGATATAGCCAGGGAGCAGGTGGAAGCTAATCAGGCTAATTGGGCCAGGCACCAATCATTGGTGCACTGGCCCTTTAAGTCTCAGAGAGCTGGCGCGCGCGCGCCCTAGAGGGCGGAGCCGCGCGCGCCAGCACATGACAACGCCGTGAGCGCTCCGGGGAGGAGCGGGGACGAGGAGCGCTCGGCGTAGCAGTACCCTCCCCCTTAGGTCTCCCCCTTTCTTTGTCCGGCAACTGCTTCACACGGGACGAGGACACCGGGAGTGACTGTAGGGTTTCCTCAAAGGCAGGCAGTACAGCAGGAGTGGGAATGGGGAGGGAGGGCAGAGGGTGAAGCTTGGCACGGGGCAGGGTGTCACCAGGACGGGGACCATGAGGAGGCAAGGCACAGTCCTGATAAGCCTTGGGGGGACCAGGTGTAGGAGGAGGCACTGAGGCTTGCCTGACGGGACTGGGAGGGGGGGAGAGGCATTTCTTGTGGCAAGCAGAGTCCCAGTTCTTGATCTCCACGGTGGTCCAGTCAAGGGTGGGAGAATGAAGCTGGAGCCATGGCAGACCGAGGAGGACCTCAGAGGTGCAGTTGGGAAGGACGAAAAATTCAATCATTTCGTGATGGGGTCCAATGCACATTAGGAGGGGTTTTGTGCGGTAACACACGGTGCAATCCAATCTAACTCCGTTGACCGCGGAAATGTAGAGCGGCTTGACGAGACGGGTCACCGGGATGCAGAACTTATTCACCAAAGAATCCAGAATAAAATTCCCAGAGGCACCAGAGTCCAAGCAGGCCACAGCTGAGAGGGAGGAGTTGGCAGAAGGAGAAATCCGCACGGGCACCGTGAGACGTGGAGAAGCAGACTTCGAACCAAGAGACGCCATACCCACGTGAGCTGGGTGTGTGCGTGCGTTTCCTAGACGTGGAGGACGAATAGGGCAATCCACCAAGAAATGTTCGGTACTGGCACAGTACAGACAAAGATTTTCTTCCTTACGGCGATTCCTCTCTGCATGGGTCAGGCGAGACCGATCCACTTGCATGGCCTCCTCGGCGGGAGGCCCAGGCGTAGATTGCAAAGGATACTGTGGGAGAGGTGCCCAGAGATCTAAGTCTTTTTCCTGGCGGAGCTCCTGGTGTCTCTCAGAAAAACGCATGTCAATGCGGGTGGCCAAATGGATAAGTTCTTGCAGGTTGGCAGGAATCTCTCGTGCGGCCAGCACATCCTTGATGTTACTGGATAGGCCTTTTTTAAAGGTCGCGCAGAGAGCCTTGTTATTCCAAGATAATTCGGAAGCGAGAGTACGAAATTGGATGGCGTACTCGCCTACTGAAGAATTACCCTGGACCAGGTTCAGCAGGGCAGTCTCGGCAGAAGAAGCTCGGGCTGGTTCCTCGAAGACACTACGGACTTCAGCGAAGGACTGGACTGTGGCTGTGGCAGGATCATTGCGGTCCCAGAGCGGTGTGGCCCAAGACAAGGCCTTTCCTGAAAGAAGGCTCACTACGAACGCCACCTTAGACCGTTCTGTAGGAAAAAGGTCCGACAACATCTCCATATGCAGGGAACATTGAGACAAAAATCCACGGCAGAGTCTAGAGTCCCCATCAAATTTGTCCGGCAGGGACAAGCGGAGGCTAGGAGCGGCTACTCGCTGCGGAGGAGGTGCAGGAGCTGGCGGAGGAGATGGTTGCTGCTGTAGCAGAGGCAGAAGTTGCTGTAACGTGGCGGTCAACTGCGACAGCTGCTGTCCTTGTTGGGCAATCTGCTGCGATTGCTGAGCGACCACCGTGGTAAGGTCAGCGAGACTTGGCAGCGGCACCTCAGCGGGATCCATGGCCGGATCTACTGTCACGATTCGGCTTACAGGTTGTGGATCCACTGTGTCAGCGAGGAATTGGCGTGGACCGTGCCGGTGGACCGGTTCTAAGTGGCTACTGGTGTTCACCAGAGCCCGCCGCAAAGCGGGATGGTCTTGCTGCGGCGGTAGCAACCAGGTCGTATCCACTAGCAACGGCTCAACTTCACTGACTGCTGAGAAGGCGTGGGACAGAAGGACTCGGCAGAGGCAAGGTCAGACGTAGCAGAAGGTCGGGGCAGGCGGCAAGGTTCGTAGTCAATATGGATAGCAGGAGATCAGGTAACACAGGCTTGGACAACACTAAACGCTTTCACTGGCACAAGGCAACAAGATCCGGCAAGGGAGTGCAGGGGAAGTGATGTGATATAGCCAGGGAGCAGGTGGAAGCTAATAAGGCTAATTGGGCCAGGCACCAATCATTGGTGCACTGGCCCTTTAAGTCTCAGAGAGCTGGCGCGCGCGCGCGCCAGCACATGACAGCTGGGGACCGGGACGGGTAAGTGACTTGGGATGCGATTCGCGAGTGGGCGCGTCCCGCTATGTGAATCGCATCCCCGCCGGCAATGTCAGTGCAGCGCTCCCGGTCAGCGGGTCTGACCGGGGCGCTGCAGGGAGAGAAACGCCTTGAGCGCTCCGGGGAGGAGCGGGGACCCGGAGCGCTCGGCGTAACAGCGCGCCATCGGTATATTCTGTTGAAGTCACGTAACAGTGAGCACCCTCCATATGGAGCATTCCCTCCCTACACGTGGAATCGACATCTGAATATTGAATAGGGCTATGTTTCTCTTTTTTTACAGGGCAACCAATCGGAGGTGGTTAAGTGAGTGAACTGCGTTATGCTGGCCAATTTGTTAAACAAGACCAACTATATATGGCTACTAGTCTATATGTATGTTCTTCTCTCTCTTTTCTTTACAGGACAGGCCTCCATTGGTACTGGACTTCAAGGGATACATCCATATGGCTTTACTAAATCAAATTTATTTTGATACTTTATATATATATCTAAGTATTGCAAGCAAGAGGCCACCGCATGATATGTGTATAGGCATGCTGTGGCCCCTTGGGATAGTCTGCTCAGGTGACACAAACCCTGACGGTCTTTGATTGACTCCTGTGTTGATACCTCCGCTGATGACATCGCTGCAATAGGCGATAGAAACGTGTTGGATGATTCAGTCGCCACCAATAGATGACTGAGGGAGTAATTGTGTGTTGAGTGGCTACCAGATCATTAGTCACATCAGGTTGGCTACTCATGTGGATGGATGTGCTTGTATAACATTATAGCACTCCTTACTTGGATATAATTGATGGAGGAATATTGACTTCCTTTTTAGCAGTAATATCTTGATTCAAGGACTATTGAGTACATGCACAGAAAGGCACAATTTGTACTATGTATATCTTTTATTGAGTAATAATTAAAAGTTATGTTTTAAGCCCCCTCTATATCACTGGTGTAGGTCAGCTGGTGTCATTATTTACTGTCTTACGTGTATCCATGTATTTTTGTAGATTTTTTGGTAATAAAGATTCATATTTTATACAGAATATTGTTGTTACTGATAGGTGTGCACTGTATTTTAGTATATCTGCTTTTTTCTCCTTTGTTTTGTACATGGCGTTGCTCAGGGAAAGAAGGTAGGGGAGGGAGGAAGCAGCCATCATCTTTGACTTAATATAGGAATAATTTTATAATACTGGGCAGAATATAGCATTCAATATACCATCATCTGTATTTGACAGACAGCAGACAATTCATTGGAAATCTGAATTTAGGAAATAAAAATAATTAAGATAATATTGGTATATTACTAAGTATTATTTTTGGTAAATACAAATAGCTAACATTGATGTAATTACAAACATCTATGGGGGGCATTTACTAAGGGGTTTAGTCATTTTTTTCTGACTATTTTTGGCGCAAAATTGTCGCAATTGCGCCTACCCTATAAATTGTGCGACTTTCCCTAGCAAGAGCTAGAAAGTCAAATTTTTTTTTCCCGCTTAATTTACGCAAGTTTTCAGTTTTTACTTGCAGTGGTCAGGAATTTATTAACTGAGACAGTCGCAGTTGCGCAATAAACTGTCGCAACGGCCGTAAAAATTGACTAAATTTACTCCAGCTCCAACATGGAGCAGGAAAAGCTCCTGCCGCCCGGGCTCCGACATACTTTCTCCCCGCTACCCTCACTGCCCTACCGGGGCACTACAGTCACTACAGTGATTTACATCCCACCCCTCTCACCTGCCAGCGCCACACAACTCCCATCTGTCTGCTGTTGCAAGACTACAAGTCCCAGCATGGCCTTACAGTGAGGACACGCTGGGAGTTGTAGTCTTGGAGCAGCGGGAGCTGAGCGGCGCGGGCGGGAGACAAGGGGGGGGGGGGTAGCGGGGAGGCCGTGTGAGGAGCCCGGACGGGAGACAAGGGGGGTAGCGGGGAGACCGTATGAGGAGCCCGGGCGGCTGCACTGTAATGTCAGCCCGGGCTCCTGCCCTGAGAGCCATAGGCTTTGGCTGTCAGGGCATGCTGGGTGTTGTAGTTTTGCAACAGCTGGAGGGCCACAGTTTGCAGACCACTGGTGTGTGGTCTGTAAACTGTAGTCCTCCAGCTGTTGCAAAACTAAACAGCTGAAGGGGACCGGCGAAGAAGTTCACTTACCCTTCCGAGGCTCCAGCGACGATCGCTGACGGAGATCGTCGCGCGGCACTGTCGCGCGGCAGTGTCGTGCAGCGCTGGATCCTACGGAAGCCGGTAAGTTGCGCAAGCTTCCCAACCAGGGTGCCTCCAAATGTTGCAAGACTACAACTCCCAGCATGCCTGGACACCCTTTGGCTGTCCGGGCATGCTGGGAGTTGTAGTTTTGCAACAGCTGGAGGCACCCTTGCTGGGAAACACTGGCCTAAAACAGTGTTTCCCAACCAGGGTGCCTCCAGATGTTGCAAGACTACAACTCCCAGCATGCCTGGACAGCCATTGGCTGTCCGGGCATGCTGGGAGTTGAAGTTTTGCAACAGCTGGAGGCACCCTTGTTGGGAAACACTGGCCTAAAACAGTGTTTCCCAACCAGGGTGCCTCCAGATGTTGCAAGACTACAACTCCCAGCATGCCTGGACAGCCATTGGCTGTCCAGGCATGCTGGGAGTTGTAGTTTTGCAACAGCTGGAGGGCCACAGTTTGCAGACCCCTGGTTTGTGGTCTGTAAACTGTAGTCCTCCAGCTGTTGCAAAACTAAACAGCTGAAGGGGACCGGCGAAGAGGTTCACTTACCCTTCCGAGGCTCCAGCGACGATCGCTGTCGGAGATCGTCGCGCGGCACTGTCGCGCGGCAGTGTCGCGCGGCAGTGTCGTGCAGCGCTGGATCCTACGGAAGCCGGTAAGTTGCGCAGGCTTCCCAACCAGGGTGCCTCCAGTTGTTGCAAGACTACAACTCCCAGCATGCCTGGACAGCCTTTGACTGTCCAGGCATGCTGAGGCTTGTAGTTTTGCAACATCTGGAGGCACCCTGGTTGGGAAACACTGTTTTAGGCCAGTGTTTCCCAGCCAGGTTGCCTCCAGATGTTGCAAAACTACAACTCCCAGCATGCCTAGACAGCCTTTGACTGTCCAGGCATGCTGGGACTTGTAGTTTTGCAACATCTGGAGGCACCCTGGTTGGGAAACACTGTTTTAGGCCAGTGTTTCCCAGCCAGGTTGCCTCCAGATGTTGCAAAACTACAACTCCCAGCATGCCTAGACAGCCTTTGACTGTCCAGGCATGCTGGGACTTGTAGTTTTGCAACATCTGGAGGCACCTTGGTTGGGAAACACTGTTTTATTCCAGTGTTTCCCAGCCAGGTTGCCTCCAGATGTTGCAAAACTACAACTCCCAGCATGCCTAGACAGCCTTTGACTGTCCAGGCATGCTGGGACTTGTAGTTTTGCAACATCTGGAGGCACCCTGGTTGGGAAACACTGTTTTAGGCCAGTGTTTCCCAGCCAGGTTGCCTCCAGATGTTGCAAAACTACAACTCCCAGGTTGGGAAACACTGTGCCCGGCCTCCGCCCCACCTTACTGTAAGGGCATGCTGGGAGTTGTAGTCCTGCAGCTGGGGGCAGGGGACAAGCTTGTCACATTTATTATCACCTGCTCACATATCTCCTGCACCACACAACTACAACTCCCAGCATGTCCTTACTGTAAGGGCATGCTGGCAGTTGTAGTCGTGCGGGGCGGGAGATGTGTGAGCAGGTGATAATAAATGTACTAACCCATTTTTTTTGTTTTCTTCTCATTTCAGATCCGTTTATCCTGTGGACTCCTTCGGATTCGGTGGACTACTTCGATGACCAGCGTTTTTCTTTGTTTGATTTTAATAAAATGGTTAACGAGGGCTTGTGGGGGAGTGTTTTTTGTAATAAAATTTTTTTAAAACCTGTTGTGTTTTTTTCTTACTTTACTAGACAGGCTTAGTAGTGGAAGCTGTCTTATAGACAGAGTCCATTACTAACCTGGGCTTAGCGCTAGCCACAAAAACAGCTAGCGCTAACCCCCTATTATTACCCCGGTACCCAACGCCACAGGGGTGCCGGGAAGAGCCGGTACCAACAGGCCTGGAGCGTCAAAAATGGCGCTCCTGGGCCTAGGCGGTAACAGGCTGGCGTTATTTAGGCTGGGGAGGGCCAGTAACAATGGTCCTCGCCCACCCTGGGAACGTCAGGCTGTTACTGTTTGGTTGGTATTTGGCTGAGAATGAAAATAGGGGGGACCCTATGCGTTTTTTTTTTTTAAATAAATAATTAAATATATTAAAAAAACGAATAGGGTCCCCCTATTTTTATTCTCAACCAAATACCAACCAAACAGTAAGAGCCTGACGTTACCAGGGTGGGCGAGGACCATTGTTACTGGCCCTCCCCAACCTAAATAACGCCAGCCTGTTACCGCCTAGGCCCAGGAGCGCCATTTTTGACGCTCCGGGCCTGTTGGTACCGGCTCTTCCCGGCACCCCTGTGGTGTTGGGTACCGGGGTAATAATTGGGGGTTAGCGCTAGCTGTTTTTGTGGCTAACGCTAAGCCCGGTTTAGTAATGGACTCAGTCTATAAGACAGCTTCCACTACTAAGCCTGTCTAGTAAAGTAAAATAAAAATAAAACACAACAGGTTTTAAAAAAAATTTATTACAAAAAACACTCCCCCACAAGCCCTCGTTAACCATTTTATTAACATCAAGCAAAGAAAAACGCTGGTCATCGAAGTAGTCCACCGAATCCGAAGGAGTCCACAGGATACACAGATCTGTAGAAGAAGTAACCAAAAAAAAAAAAAGTGTAAGTACATTTAGGGAGAAAAAAACTGTGTTAAAAAAATGTAATAAACACACACACACACACACACACTAAACGCCGTTTACCACTTCTGAGCCATGACTACAATTTACAGTGATCCCTCAACTTACAATGGCCTCAACATACAATAGTTTCAACATACAATGGTCTTTTCTGGACCATCGTAAGTTGAAACCAGACTCAACATACAATGCTACAGACAGTCCAGATCTGTAAAACGTGTCAATGGCTGGAAGAACCAACCAATCAAAATGGGCATTCACTGGTAAAACCCCTGTATTACTGAAGTGTATGCACTGACTGGTATTACATGTTCTGTACACTTTACCTGTATCAGGGTTAGCTGCTCTTTTGGACACCAGGTGAGGGCAACTCCATTACTTGTTTTGGACATTGCCTGTACTGTACAGGACCCCTGAAGAAGCTCCTGTCCTCTACATAGACCAGTGTTTGCCAAGCAGGGTGGCCCCATTTTTTGCAAAACTACAACTCCCAGCATGCCCGGACAGCCTTTGGCTGTCCAGGCATGCTGGGAGTTATAGTTTTGCAACAGCTGGAGGCTCCCTGCTTGGGAAACACTGACATAGACAGTGATTTACAGCTCCCAGCAGATCTTTCTTACTTTTATATGTAAGGATTTGCTTTATCTATATCAGTTATCTACTTATTTTTCTTTGTCACTTTTTCCTATTTTTGGATGACATTTTGGTGCCTTTAGAACCAATTACCCTGTTTCCATAGAGTTATGGTCTCAACATACAATGGTTTCAACTTACAATGGTTTTCCTGGAACCAATTAATATTGTAACTTGAGGGACCACTGTAGTTATTGAATTATTTAGATGTGGTGAAAAAGCTAAAAAAAACTCAAAAACAAAAGATCCAGAAGGAAACCAGCAGCCAAACCTATTCAGACAGCAGGAAAAAGGAACAGACTATTTTTTCTACTACATGAAGTAAATTTCCCACTTTTGCCTATGTGTGCCAAATTTATTAATGCCGTGCAGCAATTTAGTAAATTTGTCGCACATAGTCAAAAATGAAGTAGAAAAAAACAGGGTAAAAACCAGACTACATAGTAAAAGATTAGTAAATGCCCCCCTATATTGTTACAATAGTGCATTGCATTACCCACAATTTTAACTGCAGAGGGCACAATAAATACTGCAAGTATTAGTATGCCAGGGGCAGCCTCCCCACAGTAATTATAGGCCAGGCATGTACTTCCAAAGATTACATTTTGTACAATGCCGTTTTGTGATGAATACTATGGCAAGCATCCATGTAGCTACAAAACAATCACAATGGATATGAACGTTGTTATTGGATTTTCTTACAAAACAACAATTACAATTTTACACTTGTAAAACATAAATATCCTGCATGTTCCCTTGCGGAACTATGGAGCTTCATGTTGTTTGTCAGAGTTTTCCACTTTACATGACACAAATAATAACATTGAAGTGATTTATTCCTCTTTTCCACTGGGCCTCGCAGTAATTACAGATACGCTAAATTAGGACAATATTCAACATTTTAGGAATATTTAGTTATTTGACACAATTAAAAATGTTCCAAAATGAAAGTTTCCTTCCATATATTGTTTACAAATAATAATGGGTTTTATTGTTCTGCTTGCATTTGAAAACCAATAAAAAAATGTATCATCAGAACAAGGTACTGAAACATGATTTTCTTTTTCTAAATGGTTTAAATTTTTAATTAAAATTTTCATTTTTATTGTATTTTGTACATTATTATGGGGTAACCATGTTGACTAAGCTTCTGCTCTGCTTACATTTTGTAGAGGTATGTTTTACATCAGCTACATGGACACAGGAAATAATGGATTGGAGGAAACTCATTGACTTCTATGGCAGATTGTTGTAGACATGCCCAGTTACCTGTGTAAAGGTCAGTGTGCATGAAAGGGGAGGACCATTAGCTGTGACCATTAACATTTTGTGAAGATCTGAAGTTTTGTAAGGCACTTTAGGTCTCAATAAGTTCAGTTACGAAACTTCACCCCCTTTCTCTGCAAAGCCACAGCAATAATAAAACATGAACGCAACATCAGCGAACCCTTTTAGCGGGGAAATGGGAATCTAGATGGCTTAAAGGAGTATTCCAGGATTTTTTTTTTATTTGACTATGCTACAGGGGCTGTAAAGGTAGTGTAGTTCATAATATAGTGTCTGTACCTGTGTGACGGTTTTCTCACAATTCTTATGTGATTTTCACCCCAATATTTATTTTTACCAGTATACAAAATGACTGTTGTCTCGGATTTTTCCCAGGTCAATGTGGCTGAGACCTGACTCACTAGTCAGCTGTTGACATGGAGTCTGTCTGCTTCAATGGGTGGAGGGATCGCTTGGTGGGAGAGAGATCAATCTGCAACTAATGCAACAGCTGTAGGCACCCTGATTGAAAACCACAGGTCTTTTGAATGGATGCAGCTCATTTATGTTTCAATGGGTGGGGTGGGTGATGTGTGGGAGGGAGGAAAATGGAATTGTGGGATTTGTAGTAAAAATAAAAAAGAAAAGTCAAACAGGAAATACCAGTTTACAAAAAGCTAGCCACAGTGTTATGGTAATCTCACAACACAGCCATTTAGCCCCAAGACAAGCGCAGATCCTTCCTAAGCATGTCCATTACTGTCTGCCAGGTTACGTATTAAAATCACCTTATGGTGGATAACCCCTTTAAAACCTATGCCTGCTGCATCAGGTTAAACAGGTAAGCACAAGGTATACGCAAGAACCTCAGCATTATTCTTTATTAGCAGCCTATGCAGCAGTATATAATCAAATAATATACTTCTTTGAGGAATTTTGCTCCTCCAGCATAACCTCCCTTACCTTGAAAGGACATGTATGCTCCGGAGTAGTTTTTGAGGGAGATTCCTGGGGCAGATTTCTGTTAAGTGGAAAAAAGTGGCAAAACATTCTAAAGCTATGTCAACCTTTTTAACCATTTTTATATTGCTTCAATACATCTAAACTGAAAAATTAAGGAACTTGTAAAAAGTCTTTGTTTAAAAATGTCCTACTATTTTGGGTCTATAGCTGCTATAGAGATATGTGCATCTCTATGGTTATCTGATCATGCAGTCATACTTTCTTTCATCAACCCCCTACTTGCTAATGTACCAAATGTAGGCCAGGGAGATGTGGGGGCCAGATGAAAGGGACTATGAATACAGGGGTTGTTTGTCCTCTGCTACTGTGGAGGTGCGAAGATCTGCATGCAAGGGGTAGACAAAAAACCTTAATGAAGACTATTTACAAATTTGCTTTATTCTTTATTTTAGATGTATTTGAGAGAAAAAATTGGAAGCTAACATGAATAGCTTCTATGTCCACATTTGATGAGAGGTGTCCTTGTCTGTAGCAGCCATTTACAAATTATTTGCCAACCTGCAAGGAAAAAAATGAAAGTCGGACCTTGCTCCGTTGTCATAGATTACAATAAAAATAAATACAGACATCTAAAGTCACAATCTGAACTTGGTTTTATTGTTCCGTGAACAAACATATGAAGTGTGCAATACTAAGATGTAATAGTCAGCAGCAAAGACTGCAAGAGCAACGATTATAAGTAGAAACTAAAAAAAGTACTTTTTTTTTAAGTTAAAGAGTACCTGTCATATCCCACACAAATTATATATATCTTGCTCACTTAGATTGTCATTCTATGCTTTTTTTTTTTGGGGGGGGGGGCTGTCCTCACTCTGCACGACTTATCTTCCACATTAAGTGCTGTCTCTATCTATCCAATCACTGCAGGCTGCTCTGTAACCCTTTCCTCTTTGTTATCATGCTGCAGTCTAATAGGACAGGAGTGAGCACAGAGGAGTGCTAGTCCCACCCTCACTTACTGGACTTTGTCACTGCTTGGGCTGGGAAAACATTTTTTATTTTTTTTTAATCAACCAGTGCCAGAAAGTTATACAGATTTGTAAGTTACTTCTATTCAAAAATCTTAATCCTTCCAGTACTTATCAGATGCTGTATGCTCCGAGGAAGTTATTTATATCATTTTTTTACATTTCTTCTCTGTCTGACCACAGTGCTCTCTGCGGACACCTCTGTTCATGTCAGGAACTGTCGAGAGCTGGAGAAAATCCCCATAGCACTCCTTTCCTGCTCTGAACAGTTCTTAACACGGACAGAGGTGTCAGCAGAGAGCACTGTGGTCAGACAGAAAAGAAGTTAAAAAAGAAAAGAACCTCCTCTGTAGTATACAGCAGCTCATAAGAACTAGAAGGATTAAGATAGAAGTAATTTACAAATCTGTATAACTTTCTGGCACCAGCTGATTTTAAAAAATAGTTTTCCACTGGATTACTCCTTTAAGCTTGGACAAAGATGATGCTGCAGCCAGACAGGATTATGTTCTGTATGTGGGGGCCCCTATTGGTATTTTTATAATCCATGACTTCTATAAAAAAGGAAATATGTGAGGATGGTTAATGTTTTGCCAAGATCTAAAACATATAAAAAAATTTTGAATCTGACAGTGCCCATTTAAAAGAAAAAAAAATCAGGAATACATTTGCTATAAAAATCTGCCACCACCCTCTGTGCTACAAAAAAAGCTACAGCAGAATCAAGTGGCATATTTTTATTTCAGCAGAAGTGTGTGGGGATGTAACACTAGTTCTCACAGTTAAAGGGGTACTCAGCCCCTGGCATCAAGATGTTAGATCGCCGCGGTCCCGCTGCTGGGACCCCGGGGATCGCCACTGTGGCACCCCCCCCCCCCATCATTACTGCACAGAGCGAGTCCGCTCTGTGCGTAATGACGGGCGATACAGGGGCCGGAGCAGCGTAACGTCATGGCTCCGCCCCTCGCCACGCCCCCTCCCAACTGCCACGCCCCTACCATAGACTTGTATTGACGGGGGCAGGCCGTGACGTCACGAGGGGCGGATCCGTGATGTAACGAGGCTCCGGCCCCAGTATTGCCCGTCATTACGTGCAGAGCGATCTCGCTCTGCGCAGTAATGATAACGGGGTGCTGCAGCAGCGATCCCCGGGGTCCCCAGCAGCGGGACCCCGGTGATCTGACATCTTATCCCCTATCCTTTGGATAGGGGATAAGATGTCTAGGGGCAGAGTACCCCTTTAAGGATCATGCACAATACGGAAATTCTACTCAATTATTCCCAGCAGAATTTCTGCTTGTAGCAGAATCTCATGCATCTCAATGGGATTGTGCACACTAACTGGGTAAGTTCCGTAGTGGAACTTTAAAGGCAGATCCAGATTTCACAGAAAGAATCAACACGCAAGCAGAATTCTGCTCTGAATAATTCTGAATAGAATTTCTGTAGTGTGCACAGGCCCTTACAGATGTCGATGAGACGTCTCTTGGTACAAAATTGGCTGGATTCACACTAGGGTAAAACGACTGCTGAGTGGGCCATCACTGAAGCCCGTCTCAGAGTACGGGTGAGTAGCCGGCCCACTTACAGGATATCACGGGGGGCCCCAACTTTCTGCTCCCCCACGATCAGAAACTTATCCCCTATCCTGTGGATAGGGGATAGCTTTTATTTCCTTGGAGTCCTGTGTCTCTTCCTCACTCTTCTCATTAACTTATGGACGACATTCCTTTTTATATTCAAAGTGTTCCTATCCTTAGGACTGTCTCATGTGGTACACTCATGGTGGGGTTCAAACAGTGGCCCAGATTTATCAATCTGTGTAATAGGAAAAACTGTCTAGTTTTTTGGACAACCAGAGTTTTCTCAGCTTTCCCAGAGCTCGATGTGATTGGCTGTTCTGGACAAACCACTCCAGTTTATCCTCCCACAGAGATTGATAAATCAGGGCCAGTGTCTTTTTTTCAGTTTATTTTTATTGTCAGGGGAGATAAAATCATGTGTTTTGACCATTACGATATGTTTACACATGCATATTTTCTGCTGCAGATTTGCTGTAGCAGATTTTGTTAGGCTGGTTTCACATCACCATTTGAGTGTCCGCTGCACAGATACGATTTCAGAAGCTCAAATTGCCTGAAATCGTATCTGTGCCGGGCCAGGTACTGACAGATACGGAACCATTAAAGGGGTATTCCAGGAAAAAACTTTTTTTTTTTTTTTTTATAACAACTGGCTCCAGAAAGTTAAACAGATTTGTAAATTACTTCTATTAAAAAATCTTAATCCTTTCAATAATTATCAGCTGCTGAAGTTGAGTTGTTGTTTTCTGTCTGGCAACAGTGCTCTCTGCTGACATCTCTGTGCTGTTCCCGAGACAAGCAGAGTAGAAGAGGTTTGCTATGGGGATTTGCTTCTAAACTGGGCGTTTCTCGAGACAGGTGTTATCAGAGAGCACTTAGACAGAAAAGAACAACTCAACTTCGTCAGCTCATAAGTACTGAAAGGATTAAGATTTTTTTTTTTTATAGAAGTAATTTACAAATCTGTTTAACTTTCTGGAGCCAGTTGAAATATAAAAAAGTTTTTTCCTGGAATACCCCTTTAACTATTATGGGGCTGCGGACCCAATCGTAGTCTGTTAGTGACTACGATCTGGTCATTTTCTCAGCATGTCAGATTTTTGGCAGACCACGATTTTCAGTCTGTGTCAAAAAATCTGACATGCTGAGAAAAGGACCAGATCATAGGGGGACATGTATCAATGTTGGTGTATAATAGACTGAAATTTAGATGTTTTCAGGTGGTGCAAATTTTGCGCAATTGCGCCAAATTTACCATTTTAGCGCAAGCCCCTTGATAAATTGGACTGAAAAGTCACAATTGATCCAAGGTGGATAAGAGTGGAAGTTGCCTGGAAAAACGTTCTATCCTGCATCAAGGTATGTTGGTCTATTCAATGTTACATGTCTGTTGTTCCAAAGGCACCTAAAAAATGTTTTTTGCTCTCTATTTGTTTTGCAATTTAATTCATAGTAAGGCTGTTATTTGTGCATTTTGCTTTTACATTTAGATAATGTCCCAGTCCGTTCTGTTAATTTTGTCAGCATGTGAGATGTTTTACACAGACTTTAAATTGTGCCAGACCATGATTTTCTGTCCGTATGAAAAATCAGACGATTTTAAAATTCGCATATTGTAGGCCCTAGCAAACTACAATCAGGTCGGCAGTCCAGTAATAGTTAATGGGTACGTGCATGTTCCTGCATAGATTCCATTTCAGCTGCTTAGAGATTATGAAATCGCTTCTGTTGAGCGGACACTCAAATCGTGTTCTGAAGACGACCAACATATTCACATATCTTTATGTTTTTTGGAGAAAATATTCAAAATCCTAAAATTACATGTTGATAAATGTAAAAAAAAAAAAAGGATGGTGACTACATTGTGACCTAACAATGTATTTAATTTATAATATGTTTGTATTTTTTTGATGTTCAAAAAAAAAAAAAAAAAAAGCTTTTTATTGAAAACGAAAATAACGGAAAGCACTGGCCAATTACATCACATATTCTATAAACACTTGCAACAATAAATAAATGAAACCACTATTTCAATACCCATGCTTGCTTGGCTTAAAACAGTGTGGCATCAGACGCTTTCTATGTGTCCTTGCTACCACTCGTAGATTTCTAGTCAATTTTTGCAAAAAAAAGCGCAATTGCGCAAAAAAAACCATCTAAATTTAATTTGCGCAAATGATACATACCAGTCCACTGGATTAAGTTGTCTAAGGTACACCAAACTGGTGACAACTTTAAAAAATCATCCACCAAAAAAAACGCAGCACAAATGCAAAAATAGCGCAATTGCACAAAATTTGTAGACATGAAAAGTAGTCTAAAGGCAATGATAGATGTCCCCCGTAGTCACAAGCAGACTACGATCGGGTCCGCAGCCCCATAATAGTTAATGGCTCCGTATCTGTCTGTACCTGTCCCTGCACAGATACGATTTCAGACGATTTGAGCTTCCATAATCGTATCTATGCATCGGAAGGTCAAATCGTGGTGTGAAGCCAGCCTAACCCATTGGATTGCAAAATCTCCGTGTGAACTTACCCTAAGGGTAGGGTCCCATGAAACCGATCCGCAGCGTATTTTACGCTGCAGATCCACCTGTGACCAGACTCATAGTGTGCCTTTAGCTGTTGATACCCCCCACCCCACCCCCTGGCCTTCTTGCAGCGGCAGTCAGGCGTGATGTCTGAGTACACTGCACATGCATGTGGTAACTCGCAGGCCCCTATGTGGCTGCTTGAAGCGGCCGATTGCTGCTGCGAGCTGGCCAGGGGGCGAGCCGGGGCAACAGCTGGAGGCACACTATGGGTCGGGTCACTGGCAGATCCGCAGCATAAAAAATGCTACGGATCCGTTACCTGTGACCATACCCTAAAATGGATTATACAGGAATCGAAATACAGAGAGATTTCTACAACAAAAAAAAACGGCACCACCTCTATCCTTAGGTTGTGTGTGGTATTGCAGTTTAGTTCCAATGAAGTTCATGGAGCCAAGTTGTAATACCGCACACAACCCAGGGACAGAAGTGGCACTGGAGGAAATTAAAGGGGTACTCCGGTGGAAAACATTTTTTTTTCATATCAACAAGTGCCAGAAAGTTAAGCAGATTTGTAAATTACTTCTAATTAAAAATCTTAAGCCTTCCAGTACTTATCAGCTGCTGTATGCTCCACAGGAAGTTCTTTTCTTTTTGAATTTCTTTTCTATCTGACCACAGTGCTCTCTGCTGACACCATTTCAGAAATTGTCCTGAGAAAATGCTCTGCTCTGGACAGTTGCTGACATGGACAGAGGTCTCAGCAGAGAGCACTGTGGTCAGACAGAAAAGTAATTCAAAAATAAAAGAACTTCCTGTGGAGCATATAGCAGCTGATAAGTACTGGAAGGCTTAAGATTTTTAAATAGAAGTAATTTACAAATCTGATTAACTTTCTGGCACCAGTTGATTAAAAAAAATAATAATAATTCCATCGGAGTTACCCTTTAACTCTGTTTTTCCTAGCATGAATAACCCTTTTAACCCCTACCGCTGTATAAAATGCACTTCAGTTGCTATCAGCATCCAGGACCTATGACTAATGCTGGACATCGCCAATGGGGCTGATGTCTGGCATTAACAATTTAGGCACTGCATTTATTTTAAGAGCTGAGGTATGTGCTCTCAATTGACCCAAGTGCAAGTAGAAAGTGCAAGTGTTCCCACAACAAAAAAAAAAAAAAATGTGCAAGCCCTTCTCCGAAAGGAGAGCCCCCCCCCAATAAACCAAACCCTTTGCCTCCGGGTCAAAAGGCACTTGCAAGGTTCCAGGTACAATGTCCCCTTTTGCCGAAGCTACTCAGGGACCAAAAGTGCTACTGGCGAACAACCAAAGTTGTCAAAGAGGAGCCAGTAAAGCCGACTTGGCATCCCTGCTGAAGCAAGGAGTTGAGGAAGCTGATGGCCACACACCTCCCTTAGACCAGCAGGAGGGACGCTCAGAAGGGTTACTGCACCCTCATGAATCCTACTGATGAAAAGAACACAAAACTTGGACACAGCGACACACTAAATAAATAAATAAGTGGATGTGCACAGTGTGATACTGCCTGGACATACAGCCGAATCTATAAAAACTCCCAGATCCTAGCCAGAAGGGATACTAAAGGGTGAGTGCCCAGAAGAGTGAGAGAAAAAGTGCATGCTATGTGCCATGTTTCAAGTGGGGCGACAAACTCCCAAGTGAATTCCGGCACCCTGGGTTCACCACTTCCAGAGCACTTTTGCACCTCGGCTCTTACTCTAACCGGACCTTAGGGCCATATCCAGCAGGAATAGGTCTCATAAGGGATAGCTGCTGCTCTCCACATCCATCTCTGGTACACCTGTCCCGCTGTGTGGTTCCCCATCATGCCTTGGTGGTCTTCCACACCACCAACTAACAGTAAAAGAACTACACTTTATAGTACCTAACCAAAAGACCCTTTAGACACTGCAATAAAAGTTGAATGTGGTGTCTAAAAGGGGAAAAAAACA
Source organism: Hyla sarda (assembly GCF_029499605.1). Taxonomy (NCBI): domain Eukaryota; kingdom Metazoa; phylum Chordata; class Amphibia; order Anura; family Hylidae; genus Hyla; species Hyla sarda. The sequence goes on along the minus strand of NC_079189.1, from coordinate 315,574,822 downwards.
TTGCCAGTAAGCTCAGTTGAGAGGACTGGCAGAGGGTCCCTACCTGCATGAAGTAATGGAGTGCAGATAAAACTGATCAATTCTGTTCTATCGGACCTATGGGGACTAAAAAAATAGTAAATAAAATGTAAAAAAAAAAAGTTAATATAAAATGAGTATTGTCTCTGGGTTTTCCCCAGGTTGCAGTGGGGCCCAAGACATTACATCACTAGTCAGGTGTTGAAAAGGAGCATGACAGCGATTTAATGGGTAGAATGACTGCTGGGTTGGAGGAAGATCATTCTCCACAGGCTATAGGGAATAGTACAGCATGCAGAGAAGGGAGCCTAGCTGTGCTACACGGGTGGGGTTACTGATTTGTGTGAGAAAGAAAATTGACTTCACACTTACAAACAAGGGAACCTGGGACTTGTAGTTGGAGGGAGGCAACTCCAATAGGAAATATTTCACAAAAAGAAAACAGTGTTATAGTGGACTCACAACACCGCCATTTAGCCACAAGACATGCATGGATCCTTCCTAGGCACGCCCATTTCTGTCACCTTATGTTGGATAATCCCTTCAAAATATAATGTTAATGAAACAGCATAATTAATGGCGTAAACATTAAAACTAAGCCAAGAATTGCTTATCTTTGGTGACTTCATGTACCAGATTTTTTTTTTAAGTAATCAAAACAAAATATATTGGGGTGAGACGAGGACAATTTTAAGCATACTAATTTTATTACAAACATTTTTTTAAAGTAGTAAAACAAAACCTATATAAATTTGGTATCTTGGACATACAGAATAAAGATAATGACCCCCATTTACTAAGAGAGGAGTGTCCTTTTCTTTGTGGGGTTTCTTTCTTGACTGGTATTTTTCCACGGTATTTTTAAATTTTCCCTTAGTTTTGCATTTTTCTGCTCTGAGCTGTGGGGTTTTTCAGAGCTCAAATCCACCACATTTTATGTGGGAACATCAGTAAATGTCAGGATTTTTAAAACTGTCGGGGACACTCCCTTTTTTGCAGCAGCCACGACCCCTTTTTCTGATTACCCCGCCCCCATTTCATGTTTTCTGAGTAAACTGGAGAGTTAGTTGGGTTTTTTGTATTTTTTTTTGTAGGAAATTCTGGTGCAAAACACAAGCGACACAAAAAAAAAAACCCTACAAAATCTACTCGGAAAAGCCTTAGTTAATGAGGCCCAATGTGTCATTTTACTGATAAGTCCACTGCGTAAAAATGTAATTCCCCCTAAAATTGAAAAATTGCTTTTTTACCCCAATTTCTTCACAAAATAATTTTTTTTGTTACACCATAGATTTTTTGGTAAAATTATGAATGCCATAACAAAGTACAATTGAAACACAGGCCTCATATGGGTCCGTAGATGGAAAATGTAAAGTATTATGATTATTAGAAAGCGAGGAGGAAAAAACTAAACAAGATCATTGTATGTTTTTTTTTTTTTTTGCTTTACAAACTATGTTATCCTCAAAATACAAAACATTTCAACCCAGTCTTAGAAAACCCAACCAGTGAGAAATTTTTATTTTCATCTGAAATAAACATTGTATTATACAGTATATCCACTGGGCACACAATAATAAAATAAAACAACTGGTTATAAATCATTGCAGTTGGAGACCAAGCATTGGGTTGTCTTGTACCTTTAATAAAGTTTATTATGAGCACACAACCACTTGAGTCTAGAATCAGCTTTAAACATTGCAGATATAAATAAAAATATATACAATACAATTATAATTGTTCCTTTTTTATAACTCATTTACATTTTAAGCCAGAGCCACAAACCATTAAATATCATCATTTCCATTGGTAGCGCAACATTCTGTTGCTTTTACTAACCCATTTGAAACTGAAAAAGGTGACCATAAAATAACTTCAAACAAGCAACAAAATAAATAAAATAAAAATAATCAGCCTTTCCTTAGTTATTTTTATTTCTGTGGGTGTTAACCAACATGGCACCCTTAAGCCGGGTTCACACAGTGGAATTTGTGCAAAATGTCCGCCCGGACATTCTGCTGCAGCAGAGTCCCATTGATTTCAATGGGATTCTGCTGCACTGTTCACACAGCAGAATTTCTGGGCCATTTGTTCCTGCCCTGTAAATTCTAATTTCGGTGTCCGCAGAAAGAATAAACATGCTATTCTTTGTGTGGACTCTGCAAGGAAATGCGTTGTCTATGAGACGGCACATTTCCGAGCAGCCCTAGCGCCTGCCGGATCAGGCAAATGTGCGGAATGTCCGCCTGTGTGAATTTACCCTAACAGTTCCCACAAATATTGTCAACTTCACCTTACAGACATGCTTTGCAACTCTTTTATGGATGCTGGTACTGGTCTGACCGCAGGTCTAGAAAGCCAAACTAAATCACAGTGACATATGATACTGGAGACAACATGTTATACAGCAGGAAGAGCCAAGATTGATACTTATATAGTTTTGGGGAAAAACAAGATTTAGTACAACTCTCCTTTTGCTCATTTTGGGCTAAGTCGAGTTAGTTTGACAGTCTTCCATGTATTAGTGTGCATACAGAGATGGCTGTCAGTCACTGATAAGATCTGCCCACTGGATATAGAGTGTTGGATATAGTTTTGATTTATTATTCGTTTTAGTTGTAGTCTGTTCATTAGAACAACAATATTAGTCGACAACTTGTCATAGGATTTTAGTTGACTAATTCTACTTAGTTTGAATAAAATACTTAAATAAAGCAAACTGAATATATATATATATATATATATATATATATATATATATATATATATATATACACTCCTGAAGTAATTTGATATTAACCTGTTATTACTTATGATGATATTATGGTTTTAACATTGAATACAGACAAAAAGTTAAGTTCAGATGGGATCTCCTCCCAATTATTCTCTACCTAACAGTTTTACCTCTAGGTTTATTTAACGGACTAAAATGTCGATAGATTTTAGTCAGTTGACTAAAACTAAATATTTATTTAGTTTTAGTCACTGAAAAAAAGTTGACTAAAACTATGTCAAAAAATGATTAGTCGGTGAAATTAAAAGGGTACTCTGCCGCTAGACACATTATCCCCTCTCCAAAGGATAGGGGATAACATGTATGAGCGCGTGGGTCCGGCCGCTGGTGACACCTGCGATCTCTGCAGCAGCACCCCAGTCATCCGGTGCATGGAGCGAACTCCTCTCTGTGCCAGATGACTGGCAATCACAGCCGCCATGCCATCTCCATTCATGTCTGGAGTTCGCCCTATGCTTCTGAGACGTAAACGCTGCAGCGCCGGCCTGGAGATCGCTGAAAGACCCAGCATTTGGACCCCCTGCAATCAGACATATTATTTCCTATACTTTGGATAAGGGTAACCATGCCTAGGGGTGGAGTACCCCTTTAACACTGTTGACAAGGAAGCTACCTCCTCCAATAGGTAGCTCCAGAGACCAAGTTCTTTTACTTTACTTTTGCAGGAGAGCTGCTTTGCAAACATAAGCCAAATCTAAGGCTAAGTTTCCACTTGTTCTTTTTTGGGAAAAACGCCATGAAAAATGCCAATTCTGCCACATGGCTTTTTTTTGGCCAAAAAACCCTGCGGCCAGATGTTAGCTGTAAATCAATGAGAAATTGCTAAATTCTTTTTTTCCACTTGGCATTTTTCAGTTTGGCGTTTCTTAAATCCTTTTGCCATTTTTCAATCTTTTTTAGCTCCTTGGCGGTTTTGCAAAGTCACAGCATGTTGAGCCAATGGTGTTTTTTCCCCCTGAAATTGTGGAGTTTTTCTCTTATTGAAGTCTATGGGAGTGAAAAAAAACGCCAAGAAAAAATGACGAAAAAAAAAAAATGTGGGTTTTAACTTGGTGTTTTTGCAGGCGGTTTTTATTCTTTTTGATGGAGTAACCTTTTTTAATAAAATTTCGTAGGGTACCATTAAAACATAAAAAAGATACAGTAGTGTAGGAAAAAATTGTATCTAACGAAATTTATCTTTTTTATAACAAAATTTTTATTAATTTTTAAAACGGATCAATTTGTGTGCCCAGACAGGGCACTAAAATGTAGCCGACAATTATAAAAATGTAGTGTGTGTGTTTTTCACTTTTTTTAGATAGTACTACTACTCCCAGCATGGAACACATTGTTCCATGATGGGAGTAGTAGTACCTATACTAATTGACAGATCACCCAGGTCTGTTGTGATCCTCCTGTATAATGTATAGCTGCGGGCGGCCGCTCTTCTATGGTCCACTGCAGGTACTACTGCTCCCAACATGGAGCACACTCTGCTCAATGCTGGGAGCTGTAGTACCTGCATTAATAGACAGATCGCAACAGGTGTCAGAAGTTACACTCGCTGCGATCTGTCTATTAATGCAGGTACTACAGCTCCAAGCATGGAGCAGAGTGTGCTCCATGTTGGGAGTAGTAGTACCTGCAGTTAAGAACAGATCACAGCGGGTATCACTCCTGACACCTGATGTGATCGTCCTATCTATTGCAGAGATGTGGAGCGACTCTATAGAGCGCTCGCATCTCTGCACTATACTCCGGCCAGTGATATGAACCATCCGAACCATGAACCATATCAACCATCCGGCCAATCCCCACTCTGGGGGGAAAATATGAATGAGTGATGTTCTATTCACATCACTGGCCGGAGTACAGAGCAGAGATGCGAGCGCTGTATAGAGCCGCTCCACATCTCTGGTATATTATGGACGATTGCATCAGGTGTCACCAAAGAAAATGCCAAAGGGGCCAAAAATGCAATTTCCACTCAAATACAAAAAAATGTCAGAAAAACCGCAAGAAAAAAAAACCACAAAAAAACAAGTAGAAACTTAGCCTAATAGAACTGCTTTAAATTCTAACATTGTAAATCACATTTTGTCCCCAAGGAAATCAGGAGAGATAGAAACAAAAAATACAAATATATTAACAATTATACACTGTGAATGTAGATTGGTCTCACTGTGGTAGGCATATAGAGATGTTATAAAAGGTGATGTATTCATTGTACAACAAATGGATTGTACTTCAATTATGCAGATTAAAAGAGGACAAAGACCATCAGATAAAAAAAAAATATATATATATATATATATATATATATATATATATATATATTAACAAAATCCAGCTTCAAAGCCCATGTCCACCTTCACAACCATTTTCTCTATTTCTTCCATGAATCTTATCTGAAAACTGAAGCAACAGTCTTTTAAGTGTCCTTACTCTTTTATGGCTACATTAATTTCATATTCATTTTTTCTAAACCTTCAACTTTTTTTTTCTCCAGTCTGTCAGGCTTGTTTACATCATTCGGTTTCCTTTTCAATTTCAATAATGCCATTTAATTTCTTTAACAGTTACATTATTGCTTATATCAGAAATAGTCTCACCGCACAAAATGAGTTTAAGATGCCTTTATATTAAATATTCTATAAAATATTTTCTGCCCAATATGACAAAGTAGGTTGATGATGCAATATCTCTCAGCCAAGACGGAAAGCACGATTCTTATATTCAACATAATAGCAAAGTGTCATTATTGAAAGGGTATTCCCAGCTTGTAAGGTGTTCTACACAGCCCACTACGGCCTACTTGTAGCTGCTAGAAATTGATTGGGAAGTTAAAAACGGTAGCGCCAGCTTTTTTTTATCTAACATGTGTAACTCCCATTTAAGTTAATGGGAGTTGCATAAAATAGCTGGCTCTGCTATTTCCAGGTTCCCAACCACTGCAGTAGGCTGGAGAGCCCACTTAACAAGATGGTAATACCATTTTAAATGTAGACAAACACTATACACCATTTGTTTTTATTTAGCTGTTATTTTCCTTCAAGAAGTTTGACAGTTTGATCCATCACACAAAAAGTAAATGAATAAAAAGTATAAAATTCTGTATATACATAAGTCTTACTAAGGAGTGTTTTTCAACAAATACATATAGATACAGTAGAAGCAGAGTATCAAAGCACTTTTACACTTCGCAAAGAAAAAGGGTATTGTGTTTACACAGGATCTTCAGTTAAGTCAAGTGACTGAACCTTGAATTTCAGCCTCCTGAACTTCTGCTGGGTGATCTTCAGCCTCCTCTTCACATTGTGAAGGCTGTTTAAAGCTTCATCGAGCCTCTTTTTTAGAGCCTTGGGACTGTCTGTAATACAATAGTCATGTTCCACTGTCACACGTTTGTCAGCTGACTCTGGAGTAGGGATCTTCTCTGGAAGTGAAGGGGGTGGAATGGAAAACTTCTCCTCAACATGTGCAAACACTGGGGCACAGATGTGCGATTTTCGATCCTGCAAGCAATAAACACACACACATTATAATATTATATATATATATATATATATATATATATATATATATATATATATATATATATATATATATATATATATATAACCTGCACTTCAGAAATCATATCAATATAAGCATATGACAATGCCTAATGTGTCCCCGCCATACCTCACCAATCTTACAGGTGATGGCTGGGAGGAGATCCTCCCACATGCTAGTATCCCCGGCAGCCAATAACGAACCTTTCCATTGTGGGTTTCTCAGCAGTACACATGTACTTCTATAGTTGGTGTCATAATATTTGAAGAAATGAGTACACACCTTTCTTGTTTTTCCTGGGAAAGCAAACACAGTTGGCACAGCGTCTACTCTCAGTCTAATGGTTTGACCTGTCCTGTCGAAGCAGCATTCCTCAAAATGGTCAGAGCACAGAACTGCTTTAGAAGATGGTTTAAAGGTATCACGACGCATATTTGTTATCCATATCTTCAAAATTTCTGGTCGTCCATGTGGGAACCTTAAAAAATATATATTTATTTTAAATACAATAAAATAAAGTTCTTGTTCATTCACACTATAGAGAAATTCTAAAGCTTTAGGGAAAACTGTGAACAACAGCCTGGATGTGACTACTGCTCAAAAACTGAGCTTAAAGTGGTTTTCCATTGAAAACTATCTTATCTCTCTTATCCGAATGCTTGGGGGCCGGGGGTAAGGGGTGAAAGGTGTGTGTTTTCTTTAAGTTATTTAATTAAGAAAAAGTAGTAAAATATATACAAAAAAAAAATAATAATAATAATAATTATTAAAGGGAACCAATCATCAGATTTTACCCTATATAACGCTTGGCAAAGTGTTATATAGGATATAATCTTTATCCTCACCATCTCCGGGGGATGTTATATAGGGTAAAATCTGATGATTGGTTCCCTTTAAAGCATGTTATTTATACTCTACAATGATGAATTGCATATTACAAAACTATAAATAAAAACACGACAGAATTACAATTTTGTTTCTTACCTCCACAAACAAAATGTTCTATAAAAAGGCTTAAAGACCCCAAATAAAAACCTATAACAAACTACAGCTCATCCCCCGAAAAATAAACCCTCACGCCACTTTGTTGATCAAAAAAATAGGAGAGAATTTAGCAACAAAATAATGTATTTTTTTTGCAGGGTTCACAGTTTATTTATTGCATAGCCACATGATAGATGGTGCACAGTGCACAGAGCCCCGCTGGTCCTCACTGCACAGAGCCCCGCTGGTCCTCACTGCACAGAGCCCCGCTGGTCCTCACTGCACAGAGCCCCGCTGGTCCTCACTGCACAGAGCCCCGCTGGTCCTCACTGCACAGAGCCCCGCTGGTCCTCACTGCACAGAGCCCCGCTGGTCCTCACTGCACAGAGCCCCGCTGGTCCTCACTGCACAGAGCCCCGCTGGTCCTCACTGCACAGAGCCCCGCTGGTCCTCACTGCACAGAGCCCCGCTGGTCCTCACTGCACAGAGCCCCGCTGGTCCTCACTGCACAGAGCCCCGCTGGTCCTCACTGCACAGAGCCCCGCTTGTCCTCACTGCACAGAGCCCCGCTTGTCCTCACTGCACAGAGCCCCGCTTGTCCTCACTGCACAGAGCCCCGCTTGTCCTCACTGCACAGAGCCCCGCTTGTCCTCACTGCACAGAGCCCCGCTTGTCCTCACTGCACAGAGCCCCGCTTGTCCTCACTGCACAGAGCCCCGCTTGTCCTCACTGCACAGAGCCCCGCTTGTCCTCACTGCACAGAGCCCCGCTTGTCCTCACTGCACAGAGCCCCGCTTGTCCTCACTGCACAGAGCCCCGCTTGTCCTCACTGCACAGAGCCCCGCTTGTCCTCACTGCACAGAGCCCCGCTTGTCCTCACTGCACAGAGCCCCGCTTGTCCTCACTGCACAGAGCCCCGCTTGTCCTCGGTGCACAGAGCCCTGCTTGTCCACCCTCACTTCCTGTATTTGTCTCCTCATAGAGACACACATGCAATAGCTGCAGGTACAAAAATATACATTTTTAACCAATGTATATTACAAATATACATATAATGGTATTTTCTACATTATATAAAAATTTCTTGCTAATGACAGGTACACTTTACACCAAGATAAATTAATTGAGGGATGTATTTTCCTAAATGTAGTCAAGTACTTTGTAAACCCAATATGGTGCCTGAAAAGCATCCTAATAAGAAGGCAGCTCCAAAATCCATGCACACTTCATTTGAGTCAAGCAGCACACTAGGGCCTCATATGGGATATTACTGAATTGCAGAATTGGGGTAATAAATATTGTTTATTTGTTTCTGTTAATGCCTGCCATGTTACAGAAAAATTTATTAAAAGTGAGAATTGGTAAAAAATAAAAATAAAAATAATTTAATTTCACCTCCACTTTGCTTTAAATTCTGTGAATATTCATGTCTATTGGAGGAGCAGTTATGGCTGTGTACTAGCAGTCACGCCCCCTCCCATAAACATGAATAGAGGGGGTGAGGCATGACGTCACGATCATGGAAGCCCCAGGTTTCAGTGAACGTAATGCTGCGCCGCTGGCCTGGAGATCGTGGGGGATCCCAGCGGCCAGGATCCCCTGCGATCAGACATGTTATTCTCTATCCTTTGTATAGGGGATAACATGTTTAGGAGCTGAGTAGCCCTTTTAAAGACACAGCAGATTTAATTTTTGCATTTTTGTACAGACACTGCACCTGCACTCACATTTTACCCCTAGACATGTTTCATCCACACAGTTATCGCTTGTCTGGGCACTTGTAATCGCGCAATATTACACATAATTAACTTGATAATGCCTGAATCTTCCGGGATTTACAATTTGATGCCAACTCCGGTGGAAACAAGTGGAAAACAAATGTTTTCAAATCAACTGGTGCCAGAAAGTAAAACAGATTTGTAAATTACTTCTATTAAAAAATCTTAACCCTTCCAGTACTTATCAGCTGCTGTATACAACAGAGAAAATTGTGCAGTTCTTTCCAGTCTGACCACAGTGCTCTCTGCTGACACCTCTGTCTGTGTCAGAAACTGTCCAGAGTAGAAGCAAATCCCCATAGAAAACCTCTCCTGCGCTGGACAGTTCCTGACATGGACAGTGGTGTCAGCAGAGAGCGCTGTGGTCAGACTGGAAAAAAAAAATCACAAATTTCTCTGTAAATTATCTGTAGAATACAGCAGCTGATAAGTACTGGAAGGATTAATATTTTTAACCCCTTGCCGCAGAACGCCGGGTATACCCGGCGCTGTGGCACGGGAGGGTTATGAAGCGAGCTCAGGAGCTGAGCTGAGCTCGCATCATATCCGCACAGTCCCAGCTACTATCAGTCCAAACAGTGATCGATTGCTGCAAGCCTGAAATCCAGGCTTGAGCAATCAACCGCCGATAACACTGATCAATGCAAAGCTATGGCTTTGCAGTGATCTGTGTAACAGATCAGTGTGTGCAGTGTTATAGCCCCCTATGGGAGCTATAACACAGCAAAAAAAAAAAAAAAAAGTGAAAAAAAAAGTTAATAAAGGTCATTTAACCCCTTCCCTATTAAAAGTTTGAATCTCCCCACTTTTCCCATAAAAAAAAAAACTGTGTAAATAAAAATAAACATATGTGGTATTGCCGCGTGCGTAAATGTCCTAACTAAAAATATATAGTTAATTAAACTGCACGGTCAATGGCATACATGCAAAATTCCAAAGTCCAAAAAAGCGTAATTTAGGTCACTTTTTATAACATAAAATTAATAAAAAGTGATCAAAAAGTCTGATCAAAACAAAAATGGTACCGATAAAAACTTCAGATCACGGCGCAAAAAATGAGCCTCATACCGCCCTGTACATGGAAGAATAAAAAAGTTATAAGGGTCAGAAGAGGACAATGCATGTAGTTATGATTTTTTTTCCGAAGTAATAAAAAAATTAAACCTATATAAGTAGGGTATCATTTTAATCGTATGGACGTACAGAATAAAGATGAGGTGTCATTTTTAATAAAAAATGTACTACGTAGAAACAGAAGCCGCCAAAATTTACAAAATGGCGTTCTCTTCCATTTTGTCGCACAATGATTTTTTTCCCCATTTCGCCGTAGATTTTTGGGTAAAATGACTGATGTCATTACAAAGTAGAATTGGTGGCGCAAAAAATAAGCCATTATATGGATTTTTAGGTGCAAAATTAAAAGTGTTATGATTTTTAAAAGGTAAGGAGGAAAAAACGAAATCAGAAAAACCCTATGTCCTTAAGGTTAAATAGAAGTCATTTACAAATATGTTTGTTTAACTTTCTGGAGCCAGTTGATTTGAAAATTTATTTATTTTTAACACCAGAGTTCCCCTTTGACCCTGTAACGACAGGGTGGGGGGTGGGGGGATGACGGCGGCAGGGAAGACCGGAGGCAGCAGAATGCAGGCGGCGGTGGCAGAGACACAGGCAGCAGCAAAGATCTGGTAAGTGATCTTCACTGCTGCCTTGTAGTTTCACAAATACAATTCCCAGCATGCCCAGATAGCCAAAGGCTGTCTGGGCATGCTGGGAGTTCTAGTTTCGCAACATCTGGCCATTCAGTTGTTGCCGAACTACAACGCTCAGTATGCCTGGACAGTTTTGGCAACCTGGGAGTCGTAGTTTTGCAACATCTGGAGGGCTGCAGTTTGGAGACCACTGTATATTTGTCTCCAAACTGCACTTCCAGATGTTGCAAAACTTCGGCTCTCTGGGCATGCTAGGAGTTGTAGTTTTGCAACAACTGGAGGCACACTGGTTAGGAAACATTGTCTGTTTCCTAACTCAGTGTTTCCCAACCCGTGTGCCTCCAGCTGTTGCAGAACTACAACTCCCAGCATGCATTGACAGACCATGCATGCTGGGAGTTGTAGTTTTGCAACAGCTGGAGGCACACTGGTGCGGAAACACTGCAGTAGTCTGTTACCTAACTTAGTGTTTCCCAAGCAGTGTGCCTCCAGCTGTTGCATAACTACAACTCCCAGCATGCACACAGTCTGTCAGTACATGCTGGGAGTTGTAGTTTTGCAACAGTTGAAGATTTGCCCCCGCCCATGTGAACGTACAGGGTACAGTCACACGGGCGGGGGTTTACAAAGAGTTTCCCGCTTTAAGTTTGAGCTGCAGCAAATTTTCCGCCGCAGCTCAAACTCCCAGTGGGAAACTCACTGTGAACCCCCACATGTGTGACTGCACCCTAAAAACACTACAATAACACAAAATAAAGGGTAAAACACTACATATACACACCCTTACACTGGCCCCCAATAAAAAAATGTAAACGTCTCATACAGCAGTGTTTCCAAAACGGAACCTCCAGCTGTTGCAAAATAACTCCCAGTATTGCCGGACAGCCATTGACTGTCCAGGCATGCTGGGAGTTTTGCAACAGCTGAATGCACCCTGTTTGGGGACCACTGCCGTGTCCGTCCCTATGCAAATCCCTAATTTAGGCCTCAAATGGCCATGGCACTCTCTTACTTCGGAGCCCTGTTGTATTTCAAGTCAACAGTTTAGGGCCACAAATGGGGTATTTCCATACTCAGGAGAAATTGCCTACCAAATTTTGGGGTCTTTTTCTCCTTTTACCCCATATGAAAAGGTAAAGTTGGGGTCTACACCAGCATGTTAGTGTAAAAAAAATAAAAAAAATTTACACTAACATGCTGGTGTTGCCCCATACTTTTCCTTTTTACAAGAGGTAAAAGGAAAAAAAAAAAAAAAGACCCCCAAAATTTGTAACACAATTTTTCCTGAGCACGGAAATACCCCATATGAGGGTGTAAAGTGCTCTGCGGGTGCACAACATGGCTCAGGAGTGAGAGCGCACCATGTACATTTGAGGCCTAAATTGGTGATTTGCACAGGGGTGGCTGATACAATGGTTCTGACAAAAAACTCAAAGAAAAAAAATCACCCACATGTGACCCCATTTTGGAAACGTCACCCCTCACGGAACATAACAAGACGTATAGGAATCCTTAATACCCCACAAGTGTTTGACAAATTTCTGTTAAAGTTGGACCTGAAAATGAAAAATCTGATTTTTTTTCACTAAAATGCTGGTGTTACCCCAAAGTTTTTATTTTCACAAGGGGTAATAGGAGAAAATTTGTAAGGCTAAGTTCACACAGCCGTTGTCCCCCGTCAAGATTTTGTCCGTTATTGCCTCATAAACGGACCATTCTATTAACGGGTGCAAACTGATGCAAAGGTATCTATTTAGTGGCATCCGCTTGCATCAGTTTTTCATCCGTTAGTATCAGCTGGGACTACTACTACTCCCATCATGGAACAGACTTCTTTTCATGATTGGAGTAGTAATTCCCCGGCTGCGGGAGTCTGCAGGCGGCTGGGAGGCTACATTAGTGCTTGTACTACTACCCCCATCATGGAACAAAGTATGTTTCATGATGGGGGTTGTAGTACAGGGGCCGAGGGATTGATTGCAATGGGTCTCACTTCTGAGACCCGATGCGATCTGAAGTTATTAACCAGGGGAGCGGGCGGCATGGTCCGCAACCCTGCGATGTAGATCGTGTGCGTGTTATACTTTCATTTTTAAATATCCCGCTTGGAGCCCTGAATGGCCGAGGGGCCATTCAGTGCTCTCAACGGGGTTTTTACAGTAATTAGCGAGGATTGTAATGTTTCACTACACTGGCAGCTGAGGAAGCATTGCGCTGTGTTCCCCGGCTGCCCTTATGCGCTGCAGGAGGGCAAGATCTATAGGTAGCGCAGCAGTGGGCAATATACATAGCTAAGGCATTGAGGGGGGGTATAATGCCCCCTGCTGTGCTAGCTATGAATAATGCCCCCGGCTGCGCTAGCTATGTATAATGCCCCCGGCTGCGCTAGCTATGTATAATGCCCCCTGCTGCGCTTACATTTGTCCCCCCAGGGAGCGCATACATAAATCCCATGCAGCGCTATCTGCAATGTGTATAGAAGCGCTGCAGGGGGACAGATATATAGTGATATATAACTGTTCCCCTCCCATCGCTTCTATACACATATGTCCCTCACAGCGCTATCTGTGAATAGCATGCTATCAGCAGCACATCTGCTGGCCGGGATGCGGGCGGCATTGCGCTGCCTTTCCCGGCCAGCAGCATGATGTGCTGCTGATAGTATACTGTTCACAGATAGCGCTGCAAAGGGATTTATGTATGCGCTTGCTGGGGGGACATATGTAAGCGCAGCGGGGGGCATTATACATAGCTAGCGCAGCGGGGGGCATTATACATAGCTAGCGCAGCGAAAGGGGGGGCATCATACATATTGCAATATATGTCTGGCCCCCCACTGCGCTAGCTATGTATATTGCCCTCTGCTGCGCTACCTATGGATCTTGCCCTCCTGCAGTGCATCAGGGCAGCCGGGGAACGCAGAGCAGTGTAGTGCAACATTACAATCCTGTAATAATGACCTAAAAACCCAGCAGGAGCCCTGTGTGGCACACACGATCTACATCGCAGGGTTGCGGTGTGCGGACCATGCCGCCCACTCCCCTGGTTAATAACTTTTGATCGCATGGGGTCTCAGACATGAGACCCAGTGCGATCAATCCCTCAGCCCCTGTACTACTAACCCCAACATGGAACATACTTTGTTCCATGATGGGGGTAATAGTACAAGCACTAATCTAGCCTCCTCAGACTCCCGCAACCTGGAAACTACTACTCCTATCAAGGAAACAAGTCTGTTCCATGATGGGAATAGTAGTAGTCCCACACCACAGCAAAAGTTTGCTGATTTCACTCCTTCTGAGCATGTTCAGAAGTAATAACGGTTGAAAAATGGATATTAAAAACTGGGTGCAAACGGATGACATTATATGCTCATCCGTTTGCCATAGACTTTAATGTAAAATTTTTAATATCCGTTTCCATGCCATTATTTTTGACGGGAGAAAGAACACTGCATGCAACGTTTTTTCCCAGTCACAAAAAACGGAACAGGAAGATAACGGGTCCAAACGGGTGAAAAAGGATTGTAAAAAAATCCTATTGAGATCAATGGGATCCGTTTACAGCCCTTTACAGCCAGTTTGCAAAATTATCAAACGGGTTGCATAACAGGCATTTTTTTGACAGGAGCAGGTGGCTGTGTGAACGAGCCCTAACACCATTTGTTCTGAGTAAGAATATACCCCATATGTGGATGTAAAGTGCTCTGCGGGTGCACTACAATGCTCAGAAGAGAAGGAGCTCCATTGGGATTTAGGAGAGAGAATTTGGCTGGAATTGAAGGCCATGTGCGTTTACAAAGCCCCCGTGCTACCAGAACAGTGAACCCTCTCAAATGTGACCCCATTTTGGAAACTACACCCCTCCCAGAATTTATTAAGGGGTGCAGTGAGCATTTACACCCCACAGGTGTCTGACAGATTTTTTGAACAGTGGTCCGATTTTTCATTTGCTCAGCCCACTGTTCAAAAGATCTGTCAAACGCCAGTGGGGTGTAAATGCTCAGTACACCCCTTCCCTTAGTAAATTCTGTGAGGGGCGTAGTTTCTAAAATGTGGTCACATGTGAGGGGGGTCCACTGTTCTGGTAGCATGTGGGCTTTGTAAACGCACATGGCCCCTGACTTCTATTCCAACCAAATCCTCTCTCCAAAAGCCGAATGGCGCTTCTCCCCTTCTGAGCATTGTAGTTCGCCCGCAGAGCACTTTATATTCACATATGGGGTATTTCCATACTCAGAAGAAATTGTTTTACAAATTTTGGGGGGCTTTTTCTCCTATTACTCCTTGTAAAATGAAAAATTTGGGGTTGCACCAGCATTTTAGTGAAAAATTTTTTTTTTTTCATTTTCACGTCCAATTTAAAGGGGTTATCCAGGAAAAAACTTTCAACTGGCTCCAGAAATTTTGACAGATTTGTAAATTACTTCTATTAAAAAATCTTAATCCTTTCAGTACTTATGAGCTTCTGAAGTTAAGATTGTTCTTTTCTGTCTAAGTTCTCTCTGATGACACGTGTCTCGGGAACTGCCCAGTTTAGAAGAGGTTTGCTATGGGGATTCGCTTCTAAACTGGGTGGTTCCCGAGACACGTGGCATCAGAGAGCACTTAGACAGAAAAGAACAACCTTAACTTCAGAAGCTCATAAGTACTGTAAGAATTAAGATTTTTTAATGGAAGTAATTTACAAATCTGAAACTTTCTGGAGCCAGTTGATATATAAAAAAAAGTTTTTCCCTGGATAACCCCTTTAAGTGAAAATTTGTCAAACACCTGTGGGGTGTTAAGGCTCACTGTACCCCTTGTTACATTCCTTGAGGGGTGCAGTTTCCCAAATAGTGTGCCATGTGTTTTTTTTTTTCCTGCTCTGGCACCATGGGGGCTTCCTAAATGATCCAGATCCAAAGAAAGGTAGGGAGAGGGGAGGGGGGAGGAGGACGGGGAAGCTCCAGCTCCACTTGGAAATGAAAAAGTTCCTTTATTGACCATCCATAAAATAAGAAAAAGGTAAAAAAGTGCAAAACAAAATCAAACGTGCATGGAGAGTTAAAATCTCACATCCACCGACGCGTTTCGGGCTGTCAAAAGCCCTTAATCCTGGTGCATGATCTACATGCTTCGAGCTGCTTATATACACTGGCAACCTTATCAAAGGTCACATGATCAGAGGCCACATGACCCTACACATCTGATGCTTAATTCACCTTAAATCACTATAAACCACATATGACGGCTATAATGTAAACTTGTATATTGACCGTAAAAATAGATAGGCAACATGAGTATCAATAGATATATGCCAGATCATTTCTATAATTCATCCCTGCTGGAAATCTAGTTTCCAGCATGAGAATCCAATATGCCTCACGTTTAAGCAATAGGCGGGTCCAGTCTCCACCTCGTTGAGGAGGGGAAACCCTTTCAATGCCGCATACTTCAATGAAGTCTGAATTACCCTGGTGGACCTTGGCT
Organism: Hyla sarda; assembly: GCF_029499605.1. Lineage (NCBI taxonomy): Eukaryota > Metazoa > Chordata > Amphibia > Anura > Hylidae > Hyla > Hyla sarda. The sequence continues at coordinate 315,558,528 of NC_079189.1, read as the reverse complement.
ATATGCTTAGACAAACCGGACATTGAGAGGGAGTTAAAAACCGCAATGTGTGTTGCGGTTTTTAACTCACGCTCAATGTCCGGTTTGTCTAAGCATATGTTAACTAAGAATATGGCTTGGCTGTGTGCTCTCGTGCTCCCTGCCTGAACGCAGCTTCCATGTGAAAACTGCATAATTACCGGTGAGCTGGAGTTTCTCTTTTTTTGTCTTAGGACTTTGTGTTTAGCTTCCTAAATGAGTCATGCCCGCCAAAAACCATTTCACCAAAATTTGCTCTCCAAAATCCTATTGTCGCTACTTCTCTTCTGAGCCCTCTACTGCGCCCACAGAGCACTTTACATCCACATATGAGGTATTTCCTTACTCGAGAGAAATTGGGTTACAAATTTTGGGGGACATTTTTACCTATTACCCCTTTTAAAAATGAAAAAAAAAATGGGTCTACAAGAACATTTTAGTGTAAAAAATAAAGATTTTGAATTTTCTCCTCCACTTTGCTGCTATTCCTGTGAAACACCTAAAAGGATAAACTTTCTGAATGTAATTTTGAATACTTTGAGGGGTGCAGTTTTCATAATGGGGTCCACTATAGGGTATTTCTAACATAAAGACCCTCAAATTCACTTTGAAACTGAACTGGTCCCTGAAAAATTCCGATTTTGAAATTTTCATTAAAATTGGAAAATTGCTGCTAAGCTAAAAAGCCCTCTAACCCCTTAAGGACTGGGCGTTTTTCATTTTTTGCTCTTTCGTTTTTCCTCCTTACCTTTAAAAAATCATAACTCTTAAAATTTTGCACCTAAAAATCTGTACTATGGCTTATTTTTTGCGCCACTAATTCTACTTTGTAATGAGATCCGTCATTTTACCCAAAAATCTACGGCGAAACGGGAAAAAAAATCATTGTGCGACAAAATTGAAAAAAATACAGCCATTTTGTAACTTTTGGGGGCTTCCGTTTCTACGTAGTACATTTTTTCGGTAAAAATGACACCTTATTTTTATTCTCTAGGTCCATATGGTTAAAATGATACCCTACTTGTATAGGATTGATTTTGTATTGCTTCAGAAAAAAAAATCATAACTACATGCAGGAAAATGTATACGTTTAAAATTGTCATCTTCTGAGCCCTATAACTTTTTTATTTTTCCGTGTATGGGGTGGTATGAGGGCTCATTTTTTGGCGCCATGATCTGAAGTTTTTGTCTGTACCATTTTTGCATTGATCTGACTTTTTGATCGCTTTTTATTCATTTTTTCATGATATAAAAAGTGACCAAAAGTGACCATGGTGGGCTATAACATTACATTTACTGATCTTTAACTGTGTTCAACGCATCTCCATAGGGATGCATTGATCAGGGTTTTCGGCGATTGATTGCTCAAGGCTGGATCTCAGGCTTGAAGCATTCAATTGGCGATCGGACTGCAGGAATGAAGGTAAGAGACCTTCCTCCTGTAGTACAGCTGTTCGGGATGCCGCGATTTCACCGTGGCAATCCCGAACAGCTCCCTGAGCTAGCCGGGCACTTTTACTTTCACTTTTAGCCACGTGGCTCAGCTTTGAGCGCGTTGCTAAAGGGTTAATAGCGCATGGCACCGCGATCAGTGCCGCGTGCTATTAGAGGCGGGTCCCGGCTTCACTATGACGCCGGGCCCGCCGTGATATGATGCAGGGTTACCGTGGGACCCCGCGTTATATCACGGGAGCGGGACAAAGGAAGTACTCATCCGTCCTTGGTCCTTAAGGGGCTAATGTCTTCAAAAAGTTAAAACCTGTCAACTTTATCATGCAACCACAAACTAGACATATTGTATATGTGAATCAATATATAATTTATTTGGAATGTCCACTTTCCCTACAAGCAGAGAGCTTCAAAGTTCGAAAAATGCAAAATTTTCAAATTTTTCATGAAATTTGGGATTTTTTCACCAAGAAATGATGCAAGTATCAATGAAAATTTACCACTAACATAAAGTTGAATATATAGAAAATAGGAGAGACTCCTATCGTCTAGTTACCTTGATCCGAGCAACTCAAATGGCACCTATACCCCCAGTGTCGGAAAGTAAAAGTGATTAAAAGGAAAATTGAGGCTCTTGAATACTGGATAGACATTTATTAATTAATTGTTTCAAATATGCAATGTGTTCCGTGACGCACAGGGCCCTTGTGGGTCAGCGGGGACACAAAATACAATTTAATAAATTATAAAATTACATAGATAGCATAGAATACATTATAATATAAAAATATGTAATAAAATACAATCAATATAAAAGCCACACGTCTGTGGATATTCCAGCCTGTAAGAATAAAATAGTTGTGCACGTGTCTTTTGAACTGAAACGAATATGTAAAGTGCAGAATTGTAATGTTCAATACGTTGTTTGCAGAATGAGTGGTATTTATTGGCAACAATGTAACAATTATTGCATGGTAACAATGTAGCAATGTCTGGTATACTAGCAGTGATTATGAGCAAACAGTAGCAATGTTAAATGGGCACTGTCACCAATTTTATTTTTTGCTATGTTGTAGTACTTATGTACTACAACATATCTCTAATATACTTTTATTTTATTTTTTTCATTAAAAAGGTTTAATTTACATTTAAAAAACGGCCACTGAAAAAGGACTGATTTTGGAGTGGCAATCAGTCCTTTTTCAGTTAGGCTGCACTCGCTCCCTGCCAGACAGACGGGAGCGAGCGCATTGGCTCCCCGTCCATTGGCTGGGAGGCCTCCTGACGGCTCCAGCGATCTTCTCCTTTGGTCTGCCTTCTAGCAAACCAGAGAAGTAGAACGTAGATGTTAATGATTAGTGCTATAAAGATGCATAGCACTGAACAGTAACAGCAGTCTAGTGATTGCTATAAATACGGTAGTTCCCTATGGGATATAAAAAGTTTAAAAAAAAAAAAAAAAAAAGAGTATAATTTTTTTTATGTCAATAAGCCCCTCTCCAATAAAAATGTAAATCCTGCTTTTCCAATAAATAAAAAAAAAAAATTATATATATATATATATATATATATATATATAATGCAAGTTGTGGAGTCCGCTTCACACTGAACATCCAAATGGCTCACCTGTGCCATGGACCGGCTGGTTCCGCCCTCGGTCCACAATCCAAATGAGAAAAGAAGAAAGTCCGGCACTTCAGGTAAAGGATTAAAATCAGCTTTCCTTTATTCAAAACCTTGACAAAGTTCACATACAGAACAACATCTGTGAACTGTGTCAAGGTTTTGAATAAAGGAAAGCTGATTTTAATCCTTCACGTGAAGTGCCGGACCTTCTTCTTTTCTCTCTCTCTCTATGTATATCTATATCTATATCTATATATATATAAAAAATAATAAACATTTTTTGGTGAACGGCATAAATTGAAATTTTTTTTTTTTTTTAAGTCCAAAATTCGGCTTTTTGGTTACATCACATGCCAGAAAAATGAAATAAAAAATTATCAAAAAGTCACATATATATGCAAAAGCGTAACAATTAAAAACTCCAGATCATGGCACAAAAAACAAGCCCTCATACAGCTCTGTATATGAACAAAATGAGAAAGTTTAGTACAGTAATAGTATAGCATGTAAAATGGGTATCATTTTAATTGGATTGGCCTATAGAATAAAGATAACATGTCAGTTTTACTGTAAAGTGTATTGCATAAAAACGAAACCCTCCAAAATTAGCAAAATTGCGTTTCTCAATTTCCCCGCAAAATATTATTTTTTTGGTTGTGCCATAAATGTTAAGGTTAAATGAAAGGTGTCATTACAAAGTACAAGTGGTTGTGAAAAAAAACAAAACAACAAGCCCTCATATGGGTCTGTGGAGGAAAAAATAACAGAGTGTAAGGCTATGTTCACACATAAAAAATATCCGTGCGGACATTCCCCCGACTCTGGAGTGTCGGGAGAACATGCCGGTGCTAGGACTATGCATGTGAGACATGTCTATTCTTTCCGTGGACTCCGGAATCGGGATTTTCGCGGCAAAAACATCTGCCAAGAAAATTCTGCGGTGTCAGACTGGGTCCTTCAGGCCAAAATAGGCTTTGTCCTTAAAGGGTACCTCTCATCAAATAAACTTTTGATATATTTTAGATTAATGAATGTTGAATAACTTTCCAATAGCATGTTAATGAAAAATATGCTTCTTTCTATTGTATTTTTCCCGATCAGTCCTGTCAGCAAGCATTTCTGACTCATGCTGGAGTCCTAAACACTCAGAGCTGCCAGCCTGCTTTGTTCACAGCCAAACAGGCTGTGAACAAAGCAGGCTGGCAGCTCTGAGTGTTCTCCTTTGTGAACAAAGCAGACTGGCAGCTCGTAGTGTTTAGGACTCCAGCATGAGTCTGAAATGCTTGCTGCCAGGACTGGTAGGGAGACCCCTAGTGGTCATTTCTTCAAAGTGGAAAATTAAATAGAAAGAAGCATATTTTTTAATAACATGCAATTGTAAAGTTATTCTGCATACATTAATCTATAATATATCAAAAGTTTTTTTTTTTGATGAGAGGTACCCTTTAAGGGGTGAAAAAGACCTTGTGGTGTCCTACAATCTTTAGAAAAAGATTCACACAAAAGACAAACAAAAGGTTTCCTCAGTTATAACCTAGGAGGCAACAATGTTAGTTAAAACTATGGACAGGAATTTATGTCCGTGTGGATAATGATTTTGTATTGATACACATACCGGTGAAACGACTTTCCACATCCGCGCGTCTGTCGGCTTGTGCAATTGATGGCAGCACATGCAGGCATTGTTAGATGCCATAAAAATCAACCTACAGTGCAAATGAAAAAATTTACTCAACATTAAGCAACATTTTATTCTTTTTGTAATCGCAAGATTTGAGACTAAACAAATTTGTATCAAGAAAAAACAGTGCAAGAACGAAATCTGTACATACAGAAGAATAACACCAAGTACTACAGACCAAACAATCTCTAATGTGGGACTGTGCAGTCTGTGCCCTATTAAATATTCCAGAGGGGGTTAACTCCGATGCCATCATGCTTTCCATTCAAGGTAGAAGTTTATTGTGAAATCCTGTGACCTTTGCAGACACAGAATTACTAGCCTGGCAGCCATAATACAATGATACGTTTCCTGCTGATCCCGTTCCCATCCTCCGCTTGGAGGATGGGAACGGGTTCTTGTGGTCCTTCCTGGTTCTTGTGGTCGCTCCGTCACACTGCAGTTTATCTATGTCCTGTCTCCCGTGATTGGCTGAGTGGCAGTTGGTTCGGTAGTCTTCTTCCAGGTGCTGTGGCCCAATACGTCACATTGCCGCTCAGCCTATCACTGGCTGAGGGGAGACAATGACCACAAGAACTAGCAAGAACAGCTGGAGGCAAGTCCAGGGTTTTTTTTTTTTACGTCAGCGTTCTGGACAGGATATAAAATATTTAAAGGAAAACTGTCAGCCTGAACACCCACTCTAAACCCAAAACACCGGGTTATAGAATGGGTGACCAGGAGTCCACAGAGGGGTCAATTACTAAATTCCATCCACTGGTTGCCGAGATATAGGCTGCAGAACTTACGCTGCATTTCACTGAATTGCATACAGGAGGCGGGGCTCTGCCGTCTGGCCACCTCTGCCTCCGTCCGTCAGCTCATTATACTGACCCCACAATTAGCATATTCATTTTCTTCAACTCCATGTCCTAGTGACGTGGAGTCACGGGTAATGAGCTGTATGTATAACAAGCTGACGGACGGAAGCAGGCGTGGCCAGCTGGCAGAGCCCCGCCTCCTGTGCGTAATATAGTGATATGAGCAGCAGGACTTCTGTAGCCTGTATCTTGGCAACCAGTGGACAGAATTTAGTAAATGACCCCTCTGTAGACACCTGATCACCCACTCTATAACACAGTGTTTTGGGTTTGGGGGGGGGGTCGGTTATCAGGCTGACAGTTGTCCTTTAACTCTACTTTGGCGCCTTAATACCTTAAAGGAAATCTGTCACCAGTGTCACCTGCACTAACCTGTTGGTCACTGGGCGGAGCTTAGTGATGTCACCGCTGCTACTCCCTGCTCGGTCCCACTGCTAGAGAACAGCAGTGGTGACGTCATTAAGCTCCGCCCCATGCCGGGAGCCTGGAGCTAACGGATAGGATTACCGGAGATCCCCGCCACGGAACAGGACAAGGTGAGTACTGTTGTCACCAGTGTCACCTGGTAGATACCAACAGGTTAGTGCAGGTGACACTGGTGACAGATTCCCTTTAACTAGGCCCCTTTCTCCCTGCCGCTATCTGCAGCTCGTAGCTGTGCTAAATCACTATCCAGTGAGAGACCCAGTGTAATGTTGGTCTATGGCACTGGGTCTCATGCTGGATACAGATTTTGCACACGCCAGAATTTCTGCACAGAATTCTACATGAATTTATAGCCAATACACTTCAATGGGATTCCACTGTCCCATGAACACAGCAACATTTCTGCTGCAGGAATTCAATTGAAGTGAATGGGCAATTCATTTCTGTGGAAACTCACTGCAGAATTCCGTGCAGAAATTCTGTCGTGTAAACATAGCGTTACAGGCTGCACACAGCGACAGGAAGAACGGCGCCTGGTTGATGTATTTAGGCGCCAAATACCAAATGAAGATCATTTTGGAAAATGACGGTGTAGCACGTTAGTCATCTGAAAGTATATTACAGGTTATGGATACTAGATTTGAGCGAATAGAACGTTGATCCACAGATTTATTCCGATTGCCATATTGGAGTCAGGAAGGAATTTTTACAGGTTGAAATGGATGGACCAATATGTCCATCACTTCTATATTACTCAACACGTCATATTAATAAACAATCCTCCATAAATCAGTGGTCTCCAAACTGTGGTCCTCCAGATGTTGCAAAACTATGACTCCAGGCATGCTGGGAGTTATAGTTCTGCAACATCTGGAGGACCACAGTTTGGAAACCACTGCCATAAAGGATGCCATTATCCCACCCATAGTCAGATGCAGTACTGCCCCTACACAGCTACTGATCTACAGGTCACATATAAGGCCCATGAATATGACATCTCTTCATAGACATACACAAGAATACATTGCCATCACTGCCATCGATCTCAGCACATCACACACAGCCTGCTACACATTACATGCTTCCACACAAATCTGCCCAATGGCACTCACCCCCACCACGGCCGCCTCTTATAGATTCTAGATGTAGACCCCGAATTCCTCCTGTATTACGACAAGAGGTTACATTTTGGGGATCCTTGAAGAAGGGTCAGGGTGTACCAAAATGGCGCCTGAAAGCAACTAAAAAAAAAGACCCAAATGAGACGGCAATGGCGTTCTTGCGTCACTTCAAGGGAACAGCCAATCAGGTTTCTCACGCGTTGTGTGACGTTGCTGGGGGGGAAAAAAAGGTCTTTTTTTTCACCAAACTTTATTTACTAACACAATTTTGGAACAACTCCCATCTGATTACGTCAGCAAGTCTGGGGCGAGAACAAGGCTGCGATGGGCAGTGAGCAGAGGTGAGTGTATAACATGTAATATGTGTGTGCACTGACACTACGGGCTATGGGACCGGGCTGCCTCAACGTGTGGACCATGTGCGCGCGGCGGTGCCGCCGTTTATACGCGTGTGACCAATGATATAAGTGGAGATAAGCTAATACCATGTTTAGTCATGTATTTTAGACATAAATCGGGCAGTTCATTATTATATAAGCCCACAGAGGGTATTATGCTTTTTGTTGGATAACGACGAGACACTAGACAGCCAATCAGATTGCAGCTCTCTTTTTTTTTTTTTTTTTGGAGGCAGGTTGGAAAGTGAAAGTGTCGGCCTGATTGGTTGCTATAAGCAACGCCTTCAGGTGACATCAGTGCTGGTACACAAAGCTCATGGTGACATCATTATTGCTAATACATGAAGCTCATGGTGACATCATTATTGCTAATACATTAAGTTCATTGTGACATCATTATTGCTGATACATGAAGCTCATGGTGACATCATTATTGCTGATACATGAAGCTCATGGTGACATCATTATTGCTGATACATGAAGCTCATGGTGACATCATTATTGCTGATACATGAAGCTCATGGTGACGTCATTATTACTAATACATTAAGCTCATGGTGACATCATTATTGCTGATACATGAAGCTCATGGTGACATCATTATTGCTAGTAAATGAAGCTCATGGTGACATCATTATTGCTAATACATGAAGCTCATGGTGACATCATTATTGCTTATACATGAAGCTCATGGTGACCTCATTATTACTAATACATGAAGCTCATGGTGACATCATTATTGCTTATACATGAAGCTCATGGTGACATCATTATTACTAATACATGAAGCTCATGGTGACATCATTATTGCTGATACATGAAGCTCATGGTGACGTCATTATTACTAATACATGAAGCTCATGGTGACATCATTATTGCTGATACATGAAGCTCATGGTGACATCATTATTGCTAGTAAATGAAGCTCATGGTGACATCATTATTGCTAATACATGAAGCTCATGGTGACATCATTATTGCTAATACATGAAGCTCATGGTGACATCATTATTGCTTATACATGAAGCTCATGGTGACGTCATTATTGCTAGTAAATGAAGCTCATGGTGACATCATTATTGCTAATATAGGAAGCTCATGGTGACATCATTATTGCTGATACATGAAGCTCATGGTGACATCATTATTGCTAGTAAATGAAGCTCATGGTGACATCATTATTGCTAATACATGAAGCTCATGGTGACATCATTATTGCTAATACATGAAGCTCATGGTGACATCATTATTGCTAATATAGGAAGCTCATGGTGACATCATTATTGCTAATACATGAAGCTCATGGTGACATCATTATTGCTAATATATGAAGCTCATGGTGACATCATTCCTAGTGCTAGACTACCTGTCATCAAACCATATTTTCTAAACTAAGTCAGATTATATTCCCTAACTACTCCTAACACCCCTCCCGTCCTAAAAAAAAAAAATTCTGAGCCTTAAAAAGCTGTGTATTATACCTTTCCCCCTGCTCTGTTGTGTGAGCTCACGGCAGGAGAAAGTGGGCGTTCCCCAGCAAGTGTGACGTCACTGAAGCCTGTGAGAGCGGTGCCCTGCCATGCCCCGCACACACTTCCTGAGTTTGGTTTCCTGCCAGGGCGAAAAGAGACCAAACTAAGGCTAGGTTCAGACTACGGAATTTCTGCCGGAATTTTCGCTTTGAAATTTCCGGCAGAAATTCCGCTTACTATAATGCATAGTGTAGTGAATGGTTTTCCGTTCACAAATTCACACTTCAGAATTTGTGAAGTGGAAAATCCGGATGAAAAATCCGCTCGAAAATTTTCGCCTGAAGAAAGGGGTAGCTCTTTCTTCAGGCAGAAATCCTAGCGTAACACATAGCAGTCTATAGGAGACTGCAGTGTCCGCGCGGTCCTAGCGCTGACTAATTCAGTCAGCGCAGGCGGAACTCGGAATCTCCGGGCGAAAATTTTCTGCCCGGAGATTCCGTAGTCTTACATGGCGGAATTTCCGCTTGTGGAATTCTGCCTCAAATTAAAGCCCATAGACTTCTATGGGATTCTGCACTCCCATTCACACTTCTGAAATTCCGCGTGCAGAATTTCAGAAGTGTCAATGGGAGTGCAGAATCCCATAGAAGTCTATGAAGGAGATTTATCAGGCTTTGTAGTAGATTTTTTTTGGCGTAAAAAAGTTGCACGTACTTGCGCACGTGCGACTTTTCTATACATGCTGCAGCTTTTAGATTTTTGCTTATTCCAAAGCACATTTCTGAAATCTGCTCATGTACTAATTTATTTTTTTTTACTTTGGGGTGGTCATGTATTTATCACATCCAATATTCGCTATTTATGAAGAAAAAAAGTCGAATCTCCATTTAAAAGTCTCATAAGTCCATCCTGGCTTACAGAAAGTGCAGACGTCTGCAGAAAAGGACATTAACACCCACTATAACAACTGTTCTTGTTCTGCATCATGAAACAAAGCTACTACATTATTGTTAATTATAGAAAAAAATAATTATATAACTAATAACTCTATTCATTTTAACCCCGTTAAGGACCCAGCCCAAATATACCTTAAGGACCCGGCCATTTTTTGAACATCTGACCACTGTCACTTCAAGCCTTAAAGGACATCTATAGTGCAAAATAACTTATCCCCTATCTGAAGGATAGGGGATAAGTTATAGATCGCGGGGGGCCCGAGCGCTAGGGCACCCCACGATTTTCAGTACGGGGCCACGGCAATATACAGGAAAGGGGGCGTTCCGTCCCCTCATGACGCGGTGGCCGACACGCCCCCTCCATGAATCCCATAGAGATACATGGAGGGGGAGTGTCTGCCGCGGCTTTCTGCTTGGGACGAAACTTCACTTCCGGCAGACTGCTGCGGCCCCGTCCAGGAGATCCCGGGGGGCCCCAGCACTCAGACCCCCGCGATCTATAACTTATCCCCTATCCTTTGGATAGGGGATAAGTTATTTTGCGCTGGAGTACTCCTTTAACCCCTCAAGGACGCAGGCCTTTTTCACCTTAAGGACTGAGCCCTTTGCCCTTTTTCGCAATTCTGACCACCGTCGCTTTACTAATTAATAACTCGAAAACACTTTTACCGAATATTCTGATTCTGAGATAGTTTTTTCGTGACATATTCTACTTTATTTTGGTGGTTAATTTTCAGCGTTACTTGCATCCTTTTTTGGTGAAAATTTCATGAAAATGTTGAAAATTTAGCATTTTTCTAATTTTAAAGCTCTCTACTTGTAAGGAAAATGGATATTCACAATAAATGTTATTTTTATTCACAAATATAATATGTCCACTTTATGTTGGCATCATAAAATGGACATATTTTTGCTTTTTGAAAAAATTAGAGGGCTTCAAAGTAGAGCAGCAATTTTCAAAAAATTCATGAAAATTGCTAAATCTGAAGGGACAGATGTTACAGAACTACAACTCCCAGCATGCCTGGGCAGTCCAGGCATGCTGAGAGTTGTAGTTTGGCAACATCTGGAGGGCTACCGTTTGGGCACCACTGTAACAGTGGTCTCCAAACTGTGACCCTCCAGATGTTGCAACACTACAACTCCCAGCATGCCCAGACAGCCTTTGGCTGTATGGGCATGCTGGGAGTTGCAGTTTGGCCTTCCTAGTGGTTGCCACAGTAAAGATCGTTTTACTTTCACTTTCAATTCCCCCCCCCCCCACCGTCGCTTCCCTACCTGATCCAGTATCCAGCAGTCTCCAGCGAAGATCTTCTTCCCACGATCCCCCTCGACATCCAGGGGTGGGCAGAACGGGGGGGTTGCCATGGCAACCCACTGTCCTGCTCTGCCATTGGTCAGAATCAGTTCTGACCAATGGCAGGGGATAGGAGGAGATCACAGCTCTGGGACCTCACTCCTAGCCCTCAAGATGATCGGGGCTGTCCCTGACCGCTCCGATCATCGCTATTTTCCGGGTGATCGGGTCACCAGAGACCCGATCAGCCCGGAATAGCAGAAAATCGCATGTCTGAATTGACATGCGATTTTCTGCAATCGCCGACATGGGAGGGTCTCATGACCCCCCTGGGCGAGGTGCCGAGGTTCCTGCTGAATGATTTCAGCGGCTAGCGGCGGGGACCGGAATTCCCACGGGCGTATCCATACGCCCTCAGTCCTTAACCCCTTAAGGAACGGGCGTTTTTCGTTTTTTGTTCTTTCGTTTTTTCCTCCTTACCTTTAAAAAATCATAACTCTTAAAATTTTGCACCTAAAAATCTGTATTATGGCTTATTGTTTGTTCCACCAATTCTACTTTCTAATGATATCAGTCATTTTACCCAAAAATCTACGGCGAAACGGGAAAAAAAATCATTGTGCGACAAAATTGAAAAAATACAGCCATTTTGTAACTTTTGGGGGCTTCCGTTTCTATGTAGTACATTTTTCGGTAAAATTGACACCTTATCTTTATTCTTTAGGTCCATATGGTTAAAATGATACCCTACTTGTATATAGTTTTGATTTTGTATTACTTTAGAAAAAAATCATAACTACATGCAGGAAAATTTATACGTTTAAAATTGTCATCTTCTGACCTCTATAACTTTTTTATTTTTCCGTCTTCAGGACACTATGAGGGTTCATTTTTTGCGCCGTGATCTGAAGTTTTTGTCGGTACCATTTTTGCATTGATCTAACTTTTTGATCGCTTTTTATTAATCTTTTCATGATATAAAAAGTGACCAAAAATACGCTATTTTGGACTTTCGATTTTTTTTGCGCGTACGCCATTGACCGTGCGGTTTAATTAGCAGTATATTTTTTTAATTCGGACATTCCCGCACGCGTTGATACCACATATGTTTATTTTTGTTTTTATTTACACTGTTATTTTTTTATTATTGGAAATGCCGGGTGATTCAAACTTTTATTAGAGGAAGGGATAATTCAAAGGGTTAATGATTTTTTTACACTTTTCTTTTGCAATATTATAGCTCCCATAGGGGGCTATAACATTGCATTTACTGATCTTTAACAATGTTCAATGCATCTCCATAGGGATGCAATGATCAGTGTTTTCGGCGATTGATTGCTCAAGCTTGGATCTCAGGCTTGAAGCATTCAATCGGCGATCGGACTGCAGGAAGGAAGGTAAGAGACCTTCTTCCTGTAGTACAGCTGTTAGTGATGCCGCGATTTTACCGCGGCGATCCCGAACAGCTCCCTGAGCTAACCGGCACTTTTTACTTTCACTTTTAGCCGCGTGGCTCAGCTTTGAGCGCGCGGCTAAAGGGTTAATAGCGCGCAGCACCGTGACGATCAGTGCCGCGCGCTGTTAGCGGCGGGTCACGGCTTCACTATGACGCCGGGCACGCCGTGATATGATGCGGGGTAACCGTGGGACCCCGCGTTATATCACGGGAGCGGGACCAAGGACGTACTCATACGTCCTTGGTCCTTAAGGAGTTAAGGACTCGGGATGCAGGGCGTATGGATACGCCCGGCGTCCTGAACAGGTTAATAACTATATCTTTCATTCTGATTCCGAGATTGTTTTTTCGTGACATATTCTACTTGGTGTTAGTGGTAAAATTTTGTCGATACCTTTCCAAAATTTGATGAAAAAATTGAAAATTTTGCATTTTTTTTTAACTTTGAAGCTCTCTGTTTAAAAGGAACATGGATATTCCAAATAAATTATACATTGATTCACATACAAAATATGTCTACTTTATGTTTGTATCATAAAATTGACATGTTTTTACTTTTGGAAGACATCAGAGGGCTTCAAAGTTCAGCAGCAATTTTCAAATTTTTCACAAAATTTTCAAAATCTGAATTTTTCAGGGACCAGTTCAGTTTTGAAGTGGATTTGAAGGGCCTTCATATTAGAAATACCCCACAATTGACCCAATTATGCAAACTCCACCCCTCAAAGTATCCAAAATGACATCCAGTAAGTGTGTTAACCCTTTAGGTGTTTCACAGGAATAGCAGCAAAGTGAAGGAGAAAATTCAAAATCTAAATTTTTTACACTTGCATGTTCTTGTAGACCCAGTTTTTGAATTTTTACAAGTGGTAATAGGAGACAAAGCCCCCCAAAATTTGTAACCCAAATTCTCTCGAGTAAGGAAATACCTCATATGTGTATGTCAAGTGTTCGGCAGGCGCAGTAGAGGGCTCAGAAGGGGAGGAGCAACAATGGGATTTTGGAGAGTGAATTTTGCTGAAATGGTTTTTGGGGGCATGGGACATTTAGAAAGCCCCTATGGTGCCAGAACAGCAGAAAACCCCACATGGCATACCATTTTGGAAAGTACACCCCTCAAGGCACGTAACAAGGGGTCCAGTTAGCCTTAACACCCCACAGGTGTTTGACAACTTTTCGTTAAAATCGGATGTGTAAATGGAAAAAAAAATGTTTTCACTAAAGTGCAGTTTTTTCCCCAAATTTACTATTTTGACAAAGGGTAATGGGAGAAAATGGTCCCCAAAATTTGTAACCCCATCTCTTCTGAGTATGGAAATACCCCAGTGATTGCCAAACAGGGTGCCTCCAGCTCTTGCAAAACTCCCAGCATGCCTAGACAGTCAGTGGCTGTCCAGAAATGCTGGGAGATGGTGTTTTGCAACAGCTGGATGCTCCGTTTTGGAAACCCTGCCGTACAATATGTTTTTCTTTTTTATTGGGGGGGGGGGGACAGTGTAAGGGGGTGTTTATGTAGTGTTTCACCCTTTATTATGTGTTAGTGTAGTGTAGTGTTTTAGGGTACATTCGCACTGGCTGGTTACGGTGAGCTTCCCGCTAGGAGTTTGCGCTGCAGCAAAAAATTTACTGTAAACCTGTCCGTGTGAATGTACCCTGTACATTCACATGGGGGGGGGGGGGGGTCAAACCTCCAGCTGTTTCAAAACTACAACTCCCAGCATTACTGACAGACCGTGCATGCTGGGAGTTGCGCTTTTGCAACAGCTGAAGGCACACTGGTTGGAAAACCTTCAGTTAGGTTCTGTTACCTAACTCAGTATTTTCCAACCAGTGTGCCTCCAGCTGTTGCAAAACTACAACTCCCAGCATGTACTGATCACCGAAGGGCATGCTGGGAGATGTAGTTATGCAACAGCTGGAGGTACCCAACTACAACTCCCAGCATGCCAAGACAGCTATTTGCTGTCTGGGCATTCTGGGATTTGCAGTTTTGCAACATCTGGAGGGCTACAGTTTATAGACCACTGTACAGTGATCTCCAAACTGTGGACCTCCAGATGTTACAAAACTACAAATCCCAGCATGCCCAGACAGCAAATAGCTATGTGGGCATGCTAGGAGTTGTTATTATGCAAGATCTGGAGGGATATAGTTTATAGACCACTGTATAGTGGTCTCAAACTGTAGCCCTCCAGCTGTTGCAAAACTACATATTCCAGCATGCCCAAACTGCCTTTTGGGCATGCTGGGAGTTGTAGTTTTGCAACATCTGGAGGGCTAGAGTTTAGAGACCACTGTACAGTGGTCTCAGACTGTAGCCCTCCTGATCAACTTACCGGTTTCCGTAGGATCCCGGGAGTCGTCCTCTTCTGCCACACCACATCGCCACTGGCCGATCACCATCGCCGGCTACCTCCGAACGGGTAAGTGGATCTTCGGCGCCCGGTCCCCTTCGTTTCCCCGTTCTGCCCCGCCTATTGTGGGTGGGCAGGACGGGGAAAACGAAAGTTAACCCCCCGCCCCCGATCTGCTATTGGTCGTAGGTGTCTTAGACAACCGTGATCCCCCTTATGTTCCGGGTCACCGGGTCACCATAGACCTGTAATGACCCGGTATAGGCGCAAATCGCAAGTGTGAATTCATTCTGATGACCCCCCCCTGGGCATTTGCGCAGGGAGCCTGCTGATAGATATCAGCAGTCACCCCGATCCCCGCCGGGCACGCGGCAGGGACCTAAATTCCCACGGGCATATGGATACGCCCTGGGTCCTTGAGTACCAGGACGTCAAGGCGTATCCATATGCCCAAGGTCCTTAAGTGGTTAAGGTTGAAAATACACACTGCACACCTTGTTAATTTTAGGACACGTACATGCTGGCGTACCCACTAAATTTTAAAATTAATATTGTGTTAAAATAGAATAAAGCACAAAATAATTGTGTAAGAATTTTTACAGACTACGTAAATAACCCATATGTGGCACTAAAATGTTTCCTTAAAGGGGTACTCCGGTGCTTAGACATCTTACCCCCTATCCAATGTATAGCTGTCATGTCCCCTTCCATAGGCTTGCATTGAGGGGCGGAGCGTGACGTCACACGGGGGCGGAGGCGTGACGTCACACGCCTTCGGCCCTGTGGTTGACGGTAATCAGACCCGGAGCGAACACACTCCAGGGACTGATTTTAACTGGGATGCCGCGTGCAAGATCACGGGGGTCCCCATCTGGGGATAAAATGTCTAAGCACTGGAGTGCCCCTTAAAAAAAAAAACATCCATAGTAATACAGCTTCATGCACATTTTGGGGTGGGTAACGTACCGAGCCATTTTTTTTTTCTTTGTGGCTTCACTATTGTTTATGTGCCTGTTGGTGCTGGCACTGTCTTCCTTCCTGATGTAAACTCCGGCAACGCAAGACTCCGCCCAACAATGTCAAAAAATGCAGGCTCAAAATGAAACAAAAAAGCCTCCAGAGTACGGATATTCATGGTGCGGCATAGTATGTTTTTAATATTTTTTTTATTTCTGAGGAGGGTGGATGGGTTGTTGCGGGATAGTTGGAGTGCAGCTATTTAGTGCCAGGCAGGCCAGTCAGGGGGTCACCTGATGCAGTATGCCCCCCTCCCCGTCACTCTATAGCAACGCTACTGGTAATAAAGGGTAAATAAAGAACTTCGGCTATTAATATAAGGAAAACTTTTCTGCTTTAAAAAATGCTTTTGTAAGCGGGTTTCACAGGTTTTATTTACATGCGATTTATTTATCAAGGTCGTGCGACTATTTGATAAATAGGTCACATGTAAGCAAAAGTAAGTTAAAAAAAAATTGTCATATAAAAACCATACATTTGAAAAGAATGATAAATCTCCTTCTATGGGCTTTAATTTGAGGCAGAAATTCCTCCATGTGAATAGTCGACTAACTGACTTGCAGCAGGGAACAGAACGGAGCCACATAGTAACCATTTTTTCAATCACATTAAAAACATATATTGGTTGAGAATTTTAACAGCAAGTAAATAGCAAAGTGTCTTATAATTACATAAGGACCAATATATTAAAAGTTTCGTTTGGTGACAGGTACTCTTTAAAGCTCAAAATGATATCATCACTGCCTTCAACTATAATTTTTACATTTCCAATAGTTCTATAAAAGAAATAGCTAAATTTAAAATAAGTATATATACAGTATCTCAGATAAGTGGGAACACCACTCACATATTTGTAAAATATCTCTTCATGTGACAAATCAACAGGGTCTGTTCCATGTTGGGGCAGTAGTACAGGGGCTGAGCGATTGATCGCACTGGGTCTCACTTCTGAGACCCGATCCGATCAGAAGTTATTAAGCAGGGGAGCAGGCGGCATGTTCCTCCCCAGCCATGTATAGTGTACTTTTACTTTCATTTTTAAAATTCCCCTCCAGGAGCCCTGAATGGCCGGTACTGAGGAGCCATTCAGGGCTCCCGGCGGGGTTTTCAAATAGAAGCGCTGCGGTGGGGAAAGATATATAGAATCACTGGGGGGTATATGTCTGGCCCCCGCAGCACTTCTTTATATCTTGCCCCCCGCAACGCATTTATATAGGTATTCTCCCCCGCAGCGTATGTGTGTATATATTCCCCCCCCCCCCCCCCACAGTGCTATCATAAGCCCCCGGCAGCGCTATGAATGAAAAGTATTCTAACAGCAGCACATCTGGCCATGAAGCCGGCACGATGCGCTGCTGAAAGAATACTTGCCTTTCATAGCGATGTGGCGGTATATGTACATAGAAGCACTGTGGGGGGCAGAAAAAGCTATATGTCAGTCCACCACAGCGCTTCTATAATCATATGCCTCTGCAGCGCAATGAATGAAAAGTATTCTAACAAGCTCATCTGGCCGGCCCGATGCGCTGCTGATAGAATGCTTTTCATTCGTAGCGCTGCGGAGGCATATGATTATAGAAGTGCTATGGGGGCCAGACATATGGATATATGTCTGACCCCTGAAGCTCATCTATATAAAGATGCCTCCGCAGCACTATGAATGACAAGTATTCTTTCAGCAGCGCATCGGGCCAGCCAGATGTGCTGCTGTTAGAGTAGTTTTCATTCATTGTGCTGCCGGGGGCTTATGATAGCGCTGCGCGGGGGAAAATATATATACACATGCGCTGTGGGGGGACAATACCTACATAAATGCGCTGCGGGGAGCAAGACTTATATAGCGCAGCAGGGGGCAAGATATATAGAAGCGCTGCGGGGGCCAGACATATACCTAGCGATTCTATATATATCTTTCACCACCGCAGCACTTCCATTTGAAAACCCCACCGGGAGCCCTGAATGACTCATCATTACCGGCCATTCATGGCTCCCGGCGGGGAATTTAAAAATGGAAGTAAAAGTACACTGTACATGGCTGGGGAGCGGAGCATACCGCTCGCTCCCCTGCTTAATAACTTTTGATCAGATCGGGTCTCAGAAGTGAGACCCAGTGTGATCAATCCCTCAGCCCCTGTACTACTGCCTCCAACATGGAACAGACCCTGTTCCCTGATGGGGTAGGATTCACTCAGTTTTGAGCAATTTCCCGACAGCTCAGAGCTGTCGGGTTTTGGTGAAGCAAAATTCACACGTTTTCCGTTGAGTTTTTCATCATACATAGAATGTTTTTTCTTTTTTATCGGGAACACACCCCTTTTTCATCTAACCTCGCCCATTTTGACGGTTTAAAAAACACTCTGAGTGATAGTAATTTTTGTCGGGAAATTTTGTCGCACAAAGTGTTGCATGGGCTATGCGACACAAATTTGGTTGCACAACCCAAGAAAAAGAGTCGGGTTGACATTAGTAAATCAGGGCCAATGAGCGCTACTTGGATACACAGAGACCTCATAGTTTAAAGCGGTTATTTTGTGCTCAGGGTGGGAGGAAAGATAAAGACATGCCATTCCTCTACTAGTGCTGGTCCTGATGCTTAGAGCCTTCTTTTCACTGCCCCAGTACATGGGATAAAGCATTTGGGTGAAGAACAAAAAGCTCTGCACGTCGGGAAATGCATTAGTAGGGGAATTGAAGTTAATTACAATTTCTGTCTTTTTGTTTTTCTGCACACTTTTTGAGAAGTGACCACAGGTTCTTAGTGAGCTTGACATATAGAAAGTTTCCTGGTCATTGCCCCAAAATTTCAATATTTTGTTCACCAAACTACCTAGTTATCACTTTTGCCTTGTGACATGGTGCACCATCATGCTGGAAAAGCATTGCTCACCAAATTGCTCCTAGATTGTTGGGAGAGGTTTCTCTTGAGGTTGTTTAGATACCAGAAACCTCTGACTAAAAGATCTATAAACTCTGAAGACCAAAATCTATAAACTCTGAAGGGAAAGACTCTGATCAATTATTGCTTGCGCAACTGCTTCTTTTTTTTGACATCCAAATCTACATTGTTGAGTGCCTTGCACTTCCGCTTTTTCAGGGCAAATTCTTTTGTGTCCTCCATGGAAAGACGCTAAAAGGGGACATTTGGCTCTCTTCCCAATGTGAGGACCATACAGTATTGTGCAGCTATTATTGGATCTGTCTCAAAGAATACTATAAAATCTGAAACCTATGAAATATTCTAAAAAGGAAACAGTGTACTAAATTAATCAATATCTGATCATGTGTGTCTGACACTCTTGCTTCCGCTCACATCCGTTCTCATTCACTTTAATGGGAGCTAAACTGTAGTAACCCTTCATGCTCTGTTCCCTGTAGGTGTAGACTCCACAGCGATTACGAACAGCTGATCATTTGGGGTGCAATGACCTGGTCAGTTGGGGTGCAATTACTGTATCTACCTAAGGAGGTGATTATAAAAAAGAACCCATACTAATCTTCCTCACTCCTGCACTGCTGCTGGTATCCCAGAGCTCCAGTCCCTGCCATGTGGCGCTTCCCAGTTTGGGGATGTGATGTCATGCACCAGCACAACCAAACATTGGCTGAGGTGGGACATTGCTGCCACCACTGATTTACTGGCTGGCCATGTAACTTCATGTCTCCGAACTCATAAGCGGCGCACAGCAGAAATGGAAGCTCTGTAACACTGTCGGCAGTGCAGGAGGGAGGAAGGTAAGTATGTGTTTTTTTTTTTTTTTTTTTTTTTTTTTAAATCACTCCCTCTCTGGGAATATTTATAAATATACTCTGCCCGGACAACCACTTGAAAAAACAAAAACACTACTAGCTTGACTATTTTAGTAATCCTGACCACCTCTCTATTCAGTCTCTTCCTGGATGTGACTGTTTTCGTCAGTCTCACCAGAAGAAAGGGGGTTAGATTCTCATTCTGGGGTTCTGTCAGACATTTATGGCATATCCTTGTATTTTCCATAAATGTTTAAGGAGAAAGTAACCATTTAAAGTGCTCAACAAGAGCATTAAAGGGGTAATCTGGAGAACTAAACCCATAGCCCACCCTTTCTCTCTCACCAACCTATTTATTTGTCTAAATATAATTGATTTACCTATATAGAGCAGTTTCCCTCTTTCAGCTGTCACTTACATGCAGGGAGTGAGAGAAAGACATCATTCTCAAATCCTGCTTGTCTTTGTGTAAACCCCTCACTGAGAACTAGCCCCCACCCTCGTGCAAGACAAACACCACATGATTTCTGGCTTCACAGCCACAGCTCCCCTCCCTCTCATTGTGTGAGAATCTTGCAGGCAGAGAAGCCCAGTGAAGATTCTCAGTCACAACTTAGCACATAACGCTGCTCTTTTCCTGCTGGAGATCTAATCACTGACTTCTGCCATTCAGAGCATTGCATTATTTATTGCTGAGAGGATGGATAGTTTAAAAGAACAGACATGTACAGTTTGTGCTGTTGACAACAACACAGCATGCACACAGATAGTGAAAGCAATTGGCTGGCAGCCATTACACAGAGCTGAACTGACTGCTGGGAGTTGTTGTCTGGACTGCAAGCAAGGAAAAAGAATATTTAGGAGAGTACAGGAGCCATAGGAGCTGCCAAACACACATGGATAATTACAGGGGACACAGATATTGTGGTGGCTTTGGGGCATTTTTATTTTTCTTAACTTCCCCGGAGCACCTCTTAAAAGGAGTGTCACTTGTGAATGTGCTGGAGAACAACAGCAGTTGGATTTTCACAGATATGCAAGTTATCCCCTATCGTGTGGGTAGGGGATAATTTGCTGAAATGAGAAAACCCTATTAGGGTAGGGTCACACGGAACGGATCCACAGCGTATTTTACACTGCAGATTTGCCAATGACCCAACCCTATATTGTGCCTTCAGCTTCCCCCCCCCCCCCAGCAATGCGCCGCTCCGAGCAGCCACATGGGTCTGCGAATTGCCGCACAAACTCTCAGTGTACTCATAGACATTGCAGAGCGGCCATGATGTCTGGGTACACTGTGCATGTGCGCGGTGACTCACAAGTCCCTGTGTGGCTGCTGCTTTGAGCAGGACATGGGGGAAACAGTTACGTGTGACCCTACCCTTAAAGAGATTTCCTCCTTCTAATGTTTGGGCTATGGTGATCAGGAATATTAATCTCCTGTGACTAAAAAAGATGTGTGACAATTTTACCACACTTGTAATTCAAACTGCGTAAGGGTAGGGTCTTATTTTGTTGCATATTTCCCTACCAATTGAAGTCAATCCTTTCTTTCATTGACTTTAATTAATACATAACCAGTTAAAGAGTACCTGGTTACTTTTTATATGTTCTTCCTCTTTTGAAATAAATAATGTTATTTCTGTACTTTAAATATCCACCACTAGGGGTCTCCTGTCCATATTCAGCACACTCACACTTTGGTCTCCTGCCAAACTGGCAGGAGTCCAAAGTCCGGAAGTGCGGGTGGGGCGGGACATCGGCCGCTCTGCACAGCTCTCACCTGTCGATCAGGCAGGCGGGAGCGAAAGCTGTGCACAGCAGGATTGCTACGGTCTCCCTCCTTTCTGTATTCCATGTACTGTGCAAAACAGAGAGGAGGGGATTCAGAGGCACCCTGACATGATGGGCTCCCTGTTCTATGCGTGCGCCAGAGCCCGTGTGCAGAATAGAACAAGGAGGGCAGAAGTTCTCCCCAGCAGGGCGTCAGATGACGTTGTGCCTGCCAGGGATTGCCCCCCTCCAGCGGTCTGCAGCTCACAGGGAGTGAGCAGAACCCGGCACAGCAAGTGTAAAAAGTCACCCAGAGAGGAAAAAAAGGCAGTGGGTGACCTGTAATCAAGAGGGGTAAAATTTGAGGTGAGTTGATGACATGCACTCTTTAAGCAGTGCATTCCGGCTACTTCTGTACTTAAAGGAGTCTTGTGGAAGAAAATTTATCCCCTATCCGCCACGCCCCCTCGATATAGGTCTATGGGAGAGCTGTTCAGCTATCTTCGGCTCTCCCATAGAGCTATATAGAGGGGATGTGGTGGCCCCCGCTAGGACGGGGGTCGTGACACGCCGCTGTGGAGGAGAGCCGGGGCTCCATACAGGAGATCGTGGGGGCCCCAGCGGTCAGACCTCCCGCGATCTAAGAGTAATACGTTTTCTTCCACTAGACTTCTCCTTTAAATATGGCAGGAAGCTGGCTAAACTCCACCTACTAATTTCAGATTTTTTTTTTTTTTGTGTGTGTGTGTGTGAGGCCTCTAGAGGGCACAATAACTGTCTGTGTGTGTGAAGTCAGCATCCTTACCATGTGATTACTTAGATCAGTGGCCTTAAAAGAAAATGTTGTACAGTACCTAGGCACATGACTATACATACTAAATGGCAGTCTAGGTTGCTATTTTAAACAGAACAAAACCTAAAAATGTTAAGCCGAACAAAGGATTTACCACTTTTTTGAGCTTCTGTGTAAAGACAACACTGCTTTGTTTTGTAAGTATGAAATGATGTACAGCTGATTTCTTGCAGAAAGTTCTGCGACATAAAATAAGTTCCATTCCTCTAAATAAAGATAAAGGGTGAGGCCATCCTTTGTACCCTTTATATTAAGATATGAAACCACTTTTTGTCAGTGCACGTTGGCTATAGATTGGAGCACAGCCACCGACAGGGCTGTCTTCCTGCTGTACCACCAATTCATCAAGTTACCAGGCTGAAAGATACACTATATGAAGAAATTTATTGTGACACCTCCATATTACATCTACAGGAGCTTTTAGGACGTGCCATTATAAATCCGTAGGCAATAACATGGCCCCATTCATTCTTTCCTTCACACAAATCAGTCGTCCTGGTCCCTTAGCATAAAAACAGCCCCAAAGCATGATGTTTCCACCCCCATGCTTCACAGTAGGTATGGTGTAGTGTCCAGAGCATGGAGGCGCTACCAGGAGACAGGCCAGTACATCAGGAGATCTGGAAGAGGCTATAAGAGGGCAGCAACCCAGCAGCAGGAGGAAGGAGGAGCACTGCTAGAGCCCTGCAAAATGTCCTCCAGCAGGCCACAAATATGTATGTGTCCATTCATACGGTCAGAAACAGACTCCATGAGGGTGGTATGAGGGCCCGTCGTCTACAGGTGGGGGTTGTGCTTACAGCCCAACACCATGCAGGGCCTTTGGCATTTGCCAGAGAACACCAAGATTGGCAAATTCGCAACTGGCGCCCTTTGCTCTTCAGACATGAAAGCAGGTTCACACTGAGCACATGTGACAGATGTGACAGAGTCTGGAGATGCCGTGGAGAACGTTCTGCCACCTGCAACATTCTCCAGCATGACCGGTTTGGCGGTGGGTCATTAATGGTGTGGGGTGGCATTTCTTTGGGGGCTGCACTGCCCTTCATGTGCTTGCCTGGGGTAGCCTGACTGCCATTAGGTACCAAGATGAGATCCTCAGACCCATGGTGCGGTTTGCCCTGGGTTCCTCCTAATGCAAGACAATGCTAGACCTCATGTGGCTGGAGTGTGTCAGCAGTTCCTGCAAAAGGAAGGAATTAACGCTATGGACTGGCCCGTCTGTTCCCCAGACCTGAATCCGATTGAGCACATCTGGGACATCATGTCTCCATCCACCAATGCCACGTTGCACCACAGACTGTCCAGGAGTTGGCGGATGCTTTAGTGCAGGTCTGGGAGGACATCCCTCAGGAGACTATCCGCCACCTCATCAGGAGCATGCCCAGGCATTGTAGGGAGGTCATACGGGCACGTGGAGGCCACACACACTACTGAGCCTCATTTTTTACTTGTTTTATGGACATTACATCAAAGTTGGATCAGCCTGTAATGTGGTTTGATTGAGTGTGACTCCATATCCAGACCTCCAATTTGATTTCCGTTGATAATGTTTGTGGGATTTGGTTGTCAGCACATTCAACTATGTAAATACAAAGTATTTCATACGATTATTTAATTCATCCATTCAGATCTAGGATGTGTTATCTTAGTGTTCCCTTTATTTTTTTGAGCAGTGTATATACATTGAGCTATAACATAAAAAAAAATTTTGATGAAAGGTACTCCATTAACCCCTTAAGGACTCAGCCCATTTTGGCCTTAAGGACTCAGACAATTTAATTTTTACGTTTTCATTTTTTCCTCCTCACCTTCTAAAAATCATAACTCTTTTATATTTTCATCCACAGACTAGTATGAGGGCTTGTTTTTTGCGCGACCAGTTGTCCTTTGTAATGACATCACTCATTATATCATAAAATGTATGGCGCAACCAAAAAACACTATTTTTGTGGGGAAATTAAAACGAAAAACGCA
This sequence comes from Hyla sarda, assembly GCF_029499605.1. Taxonomy (NCBI): domain Eukaryota; kingdom Metazoa; phylum Chordata; class Amphibia; order Anura; family Hylidae; genus Hyla; species Hyla sarda. Next base: position 315,534,047 of record NC_079189.1, on the reverse strand, counting down.
ATTTTGCTAATTTTGGAAGGTTTTGTTTTCACGCCGTACAATTTATGGTAAAAATGACATGTGTTCTTTATTCTGAGGGTCAATACGATTAAAATGATACCCATTATTATATACTTTTATATTATTGTTGCGCTTAAAAAAAATCACAAACTTTTTAACCAAATTAGTACGTTTATAATCCCTTTATTTTGATGAACTCTAACTTTTTTATTTTTCCGTATAAGTGGCGGTATGGGGGCTCATTTTTTGCGCCATGATCAGTTTTTGATACCACATTTGCATATAAAAAACTTTTAATACATTTTTTATAATTTTTTTTTTTTAATAAAATGTATTAAAAAAGTAGGAATTTTGGCCTTTTTTTAAATTTTTTTCCGTTCACGCCGTTCACCGTACGGGATCATTAACATTTTATTTTAATAGTTTGGACATTTACGCACGCGGCGATACCAAATATGTCTATAAAAAATGTTTTTTACGCTTTTTGGGGGTAAAATAGGAAAAAACGGACGTTTTACTTTTTTATTGGGGGAGGGGATTTTTCACTTTTTTTTACTTTTACTTTTACATTTTTTTACATTTTTTTTTACACTTGAATAGTCCCCATAGGGGACTATTCATAGCAATACCATGATTGCTAATACTGATCTGTTCTATGTATAGGACATAGAACAGATCAGTATTATCGGCGATCTTCTGCTCTGGTCTGCTCGATCACAGACCAGAGCAGGAGACGCCGGGAGCCGCACGGAGGAAGGAGAGGGGACCTCCGTGCGGCGTTATGAATGATCGGATCCCCGCAGCAGCGGGCGATCCGATCGTTCATTTAAATGGCGAACTGCCGCAGATGCCGGGATCTGTATTGATCCCGGCACCTGAGGGGTTAATGGCGGACGCCCGCGAGATCGCGGGCGTCGGCCATTGCCGGCGGGTCCCTGGCTGCGATCAGCAGCCGGGATCAGCCGCGCATGACACGGGCATCGCTCCGATGCCCGCGGTTATGCTTAGGACGTAAATGTACGTCCTGGTGCGTTAAGTACCACCTCACCAGGACGTACATTTACGTCCTGCGTCCTTAAGGGGTTAAGTGGGGAGAACTTGCACAATTGGTGGCTGGCTAAATACTTTTTGCCCCACTGTAGCCGTCTGAGACAGCACACTTCTGTGCGATTTTATTGCCTGCGCCCACAGTCTCCAGAGATTTTCCATGTGGACATTCCAGATGCGTGAACATGGCCTTACAGCTGACTACAGGTTTTGTTTGTTTTTTTCCAAAGCAGTTTTTGTTTTTTTTACTCTAAATTTTACTAAAATTTTATATAACATTTAGACCTTCGTGCTCATCTGAAGACAAGTATATCCTGGAATGTAATTTAAATACAGAGAAAGCTATATTTAACCCCTTATATGGGTACTCCACTGGAAAATATTTTTTTTAAATCAACCAGTGCCAGAAAGTTAAAAGTAAATTACTTCTATTTAAAAATCTTAATCCTTCCAGTACTTATCAGCTGCTGTATGATTCACAGGAAGTTCTTTTCTTTTTGAATTTCCTTTCTGTCTGACCACAGTGCTCTCTGTTGACACCTCTGTCAATTTTAGGAACTGACCAGAGTGGGAGAAAATCCCCATAGCAAACCTCTCCGACTCTGCATGCTGCGGTGCCAGCTCACAAACAGCCGGGTGGCGACCACGGGGCCGGAGTATGGTGACATCACGACTCCGCCCCTGTGTGACATCACCCCCCCGCCATGCAAGTCTATGGGAGGGGGCGTGACAGTGGTCCGCTGATTGCATAGAAGTGAGACACCTAGTGGCCAAGACTTTAGAACTGTTCTTCTGGTGTTAAGAATATTTTTGATAATTGAAGTGATTTGCAAATATGTTAGGAGGGTTTTGCAAATACTTGCCTTTACTCACTATCCACAAAGAGTAATGATTCTCAGGTTATGACAGCAGTCATATCTTAAGTTCTCCTCTGTCCTCCCTATTTATGACCTATACTGTTCTGTATGTGTTTAAAGGACCCATTAAAGAATCCATGTTCAGTATAAATTGACCGATTTGACAGGTTAACCTTTTATTTTTGTATGTGTATTTTGGATATGATGTCAAAAATGACCACAATATTTTAGGAGTAAGCAAACAAAATTATAATTGCAAGCTTTGGCACAGAGAGAAAAGAACACATATTAAAGGGTTAGTCCGGTGAAAAACAATTTTTTTCATATCAACTGGCTCCAGAAAGTTAAACAGATTTGTAAATCTTTAAAAGATTTCAGATTTAAAAAATCTTAATCCTACCAGTACTTAGCTGCTAAAGTTGAATTGTCCTTTTCTGTCTGACAACAGTGCTCTCTGTTGACACCTCTGTCTCAGGAACTGTCCAGAGAGAAGTTTGCTATGGGGATTTGCTCCTACTCTGGACAGTTCCTGAGACAGACAGAGGTGTCAGCACTGTAGTTAGACAGAATAAAAACAACTCTACTTTTTTAATAGAAGTAATTTACAAATCTGTTTAAATAGTTTTTCACTGGAATATCCCTTTAACAACTGAGAAGTACCAAAACAGGAAATCTATTCAAACATAAGCAGATGAGTGAACCTGTCTGTTCATTAACAATGTAATAAAACCGTATTTCACATAAACCTTTGTTATAATAATGATTGTATAACAAAAATATCTAAATTGTGAATATTTGTTTTTTTTTTTATAGGAATGATGCTTCTATTATAACCAATTCATGTTCTTCTAACTAATCATTTTGAAATCGGCCAAAACAGGATGGATCCTATGTCTCCAGAAGCACATGGATGGTCTATTCTCCAGAAATTAAATGAACAGAAATCAATGGGCCTTTTTTGTGATGTTTCCTTGATGGTTGAGGGTAAAATATTTCTTGCCCATAAAAATGTTCTTTCTGCTTGTAGCGAGTATTTCTATGCAGCACTGAGCAGAAATGAGCAGCAGCAGTTCTTAGTTCTTGACAATGTTAGCTTGGAGGGTTTTAGTCATCTTCTAGATTTTATATACACATATAAAATTCCTACCTGTCATGTGCAAGACTTTATGCAGGCTGCTCGGCTGTTGCAAGTTAGTCTCCCACTCACAGTTCAAGTGATCAACGTATCCAACAGTCCACATAACAATAGTCCTAAGGAAGAAATCTTCATCGAAGATGTTGACGATTATGATGTGTCCAATCAGAATCAGGAGTTGAGAGAACTTGAGAGTCAACAAAGACTTGAAAGAAGCCGACAGGATAACCTTCAGAATATCAACAACAGTCTGTATAAGGGGGATATAAGACTGATTGACACCATGACTCAGATAAAAGACCAAGCAAAGATACAGAAAAGGCCGACTTTTTATAAAGAAACTTATGTTGTTCGAAAACCTGGATACTTTATGAGGAAGCAACTTTCAAATAGTGGAAGGTTGGGAAGAGAAAGTTCCGTGGATGACTGCACAGATAACTCCTTTATAACCACTGGTTATTCCAGACAGGTGCCTATAACAATTCACAATGATGACTCCTCAGAAGAAGCAGATGATGAAGCCGCAGCAACAGATATTTGCATCAATTTATGTGATGAGCCTGACACACCTGATAATTTAGAACCCATGATTGACTTGAGATTACATGAAGAGTCACTCAAACCTAAGATCTATTCTACTTTAGTTGGGTTGGAGAATGCTAATGTAATAGAAAGAGTAGGGGAGAGCGAAAACCTTGCTGAAGTAGTACACAAATGTGACAGATGTGAATTACTATTAACATATCCAGAGTTCCTAAATCACCAGGATGATCCAGGAGTAAATGTTCTCCAGTGCAGCTTTTGTGATAAACAGTTCAACTACAGGTGAGAGCCATGAATTATTGATAATGTTGTTGACCTGGCTATGGAATTGTTGTAGCGTCTTGTGCATTTAGGATGGTTTCACACCATGGCCCAGAATTATCAATCTGCAGTAAACAAAAACATAGCAACCAATCACAGTTCACCTTTTTTTTTTTTTACCAGTAACTTATGAAAGCTGAGCTGTTATTGGTTGCTTAGAGCAAAGACAGATTTGCCTTTGATTTCAGGTAGGGCTGGGCGGTATAGCGGTTCATACCGAATACCGAAATTTTTGTGCTGCGCGATATGAATTTTAACCCATACCGGAATACCGGTTTGGCCCCTCCCCCTCGGGAATGAATGAGTTATCAACCCAGCGCTGCGCTGTCCCCACATCGGGGAACTAATCATATGTGACCTGCAGGGCTGTTCTGCCCCCCAATTAATTATTAGCCCAGCGTTGCGCTGTCCCCATCGGGGACCTAATCATATGTGACCCACGAGCGCTGTTCTATCTCCCCCCCCCCCCCCCAATTAATTATTAGCCCAGCGCTGCGCTGTCCCCATCGGGGTACTACTCACATATGTCACCCGCAAGCGCTGCCCTCCTCGTCCTCCTGTTTGTTGCGGCCGCCGGCGCTGACACTCTATACCAGTGATCTTCAACCTCCAGATGTTGCGAAACTACAACGCCCAGCATGCCCGGACAGCCGTTGGCCGTCCGGCCATGCTGGGAGTTGTAGTTTTGCAACATCTGGAGGTCTGTAGGTTGAAGACCATTCTCTATACTGTATTCCTATGCCCGGGCTGCAAAAGATAAACAAAATAAACTTTAACTCACCTCCCGTTGGTCCGGTACCGGCTTCTTACATGACAGTGGGCTCAGCCTATCACCAGCCGATGCGGAACATCGCTGCGGCCGGTGATAGGCTGACGGCTGTCCGACGTTCACGTCCCCAGTGTAAGGCCAACGTAGGAACATGTGTTAGTTTATTTTGTTTACCATTTGCAGCCCGGGCATAGGGATACAGTATAGAGTGTCAGCGCCAGCGGCCGCAACAAACAGGATGAGGAGAGCAGCGCTTGCGGGTGACGTGAGTAGTACCCCGATGGGGACAGTGCAGCGCTGGGCTAATAATTAATTTTTTTTTGGGGGGGGGGAATACCGTTATATACCGTGGAATCCCCATAAGTTACAAAAATACCGCGATACACATATTTGGCCATACCGCCCAGCCCTAATTTCAGGCAATATTAATAAATCTGGGCCAGTGGCCTATTCCCATCTTGACAGTTTATGGTCAGCTTTTGTGGCACAATTTCAGCCAATTGTTACACTGTACAAGAAACCCAAACAATCCCATAAATTGTATTTTTAACCTGATAAAAAAGGGCATGTCCATGTTTTTTTTTCACAAAACAGAGTAATTATTGAAACCTTTTTTCCCACAAATCTAAAAGTGGTCAAAAAACCCAACAGACTAGTGTAGGAAAAATTATTATATTTGGTATTATAGTTTTTCATTATAATGTTTTTCTAGGTCCTTTTTTTAATTTCAAAAATACATTTATAACAACTCAGGACAAGTATACTTATCCTAGGGCTGCTATTCTAACTGTAGCACTGTGTTTCATTGGTGGTTTAAGGGATGAATTGTGTTTCCACATTTTTTTCCAAATTTTTTTTAACAGTCAAACCAAGAATCTTTTATTGAAAAGAGTAATGGTAGCGATACAGAAGGCAAAAGCAAAAAGGCAATGGTGCCCTGCCGGGCATAATATTACATAAGAACAAAGAAAACATATAAAACCTATAACTAGGAGGCAATATAGTCTCAGCACTCAATAAATATTGTACAGGAAATGCAGCGTACACAAATGAAGGATAGCACAAGTACATATCAATAGCTGGATCGGCCGTCGCCGAACAGGGAATCTCAGCACACAGAAAAGTAGGGAAACCATCCCCTCCCCCAGATTAATAAAGAGAAAGGCAAGTTTGCATAGAAGGACAATAAGTTATCCATTCCTCCCATAATTCCAATTTTTTTTTAAATATATATAGAAAAAAAATCCACTTCATGATGAAAAATAAATCCAAAATTCAAATAACCCTCCTTTTTGGATTTTTCAAATAAAAAAATGTTAGTATACCTGTCAACAAATGTAGATAATAACATTATATGTATATTTGTAATATACATTGGTTAAAAAATTTCTAGATTTTTGGATGAACAAATGCTGTCTCTGCAGCTATTGCATGTTTGTCTCTATGAGAAGTCCAAATACAGGAAGTGATGGCAGGACATACAGGGCTCTGTGCAGGCTCCTGGCTTGTCAATCATCCTCATGTGTGAGCCAGGGGCATGTCATAGAGCCTCACTGCACAGAACTCTGCTTGTCCACTCACAGTTCCTGTATTTGGACTCCTCATAGAGACACACAAACAATAGCTGTAGGGACAAAAATATACATATTTTTTAACCAATGTATATTACAAATATACATATAATGGTGTTAAGGATTAGTTAATGTGCGGCCTTAATCTGTGCGTGACTACCGCTGTACTAATTTCCGACCTAAGATAATTCACACCAGGCCAGGTTGGTATTGGTTCCCTCCTCGGTACCCCGGGGAGTTCTGTTTATTACAGGAAGTAAATTTACATTGTACAAAGGAGGGTGAATTATGACATCACAATTAGCATATTACATTCTGATTGGTCATTTGAGCATGGCGTAGCTTAAGTCATTATCTTGCAAGTCCTCTTAGCTTAAGATTTCAGCATCTTTCCACAAAGTCCAATGTTTAGACGTCTTGTATCCATAGTCTCCATCTCTAGTCTTAGCTACAGGCAAAGCGATAAGATGAAATGTTTGCATTTAGCATTCCGATGTATCTGGGTTAAAGGGTAAGGGAACAGATATTTTTTCAGCAGCAATGGCATTTTAATATTAATATATTGATCAGTCATTAGAAACATAAGGGTCATCCCTATCAATGGTATTATCTACATTTTATAAAAAGTTTTTGTTGATGACAGGTACACGTTAACAAAAAAAAACATATTTGGTATTGCCACGTGCAAAAATATCCAAACTATTAAAACATAATGACATAACATTTATGAAACCGCAAATTGCTTAATGGGAGAATAAAAAAAAAAAAAGGCCAGCATTGTGGTATTTTGGTCACAAAAAAATTGGATAAAAAAAAATCCTATCAATTTCTAAAATAGGTCCTGTAAGAAACTACAGATTATGGTGCAAAAAATGAGCTCAATGCTGGTTCGTAAAAGTAAAAAGTTATTGGGGGTCAGAAAATGTTGATTTAATTTTTTTAAGTGTTTTATTTTTTTAAGTAGTAAACCATGACAACAACTTTACAAATGGGGTATCTTTGTAATAGTACCAACCTGAGGAACACAGATTGCATGTCCATTTTTCTGGTTAGGGGATGGTACCACCCCCACCCCCTTCCCCAATTTGCTAAATTGCATTATTTATTTATAAATTCATTTTTCTCTTTTGCCGTATATTTTATGGTAACATGATGGATGTCATTGCAAAATACAATTAGTTCTCCAAAAACAGCCCTTAGGTGGAGAGAAAATAAAAAAAAGGTAGTTAGGGACTCTTGCATATATTAGTAAGTCTCTAAGGATTTTTGCGCAACTTCATTTCCATATGTAACTTGGTACTGCCTTAAAGGGGTACTCCGGTGGAAAAAGCATTTTGTGTCATGAAAAAAAAAGTACAGAAAAAAAAAACCACCAGGAAAAACATTAGAAAAAAACTGTCCCAGATTTACTATGTCGTAAAGTGGTGTATTACAATGTGATCAGGTTTAAACAAACAAAAGAGCAGATTTCATTTAAAGGGGTACTCCGGTGGAAAACATTTTTTTTTTTCCTAAATGAGCTGATGCCAGAAAGTTAAACAGATTTGTTAATGACTTCTATTAAAAAATCTTTACCCTTCCAGCTTCAGAGGAAATTCTTTTCTTTTTGAATTTCTTTTTTTTTCTTGTCCACAGTGCTCTCTACTGAGATCTCTGTCCGTGTCAGGAACTGTCCAGAAAATCCCCATAGCAAACCTATGCTGCTCTGGACAGTTCCTGATACGGGCATCAGGTGTCAGCAGAGAGCACTGTGGACAAGACAAAAATGAAATTCAAATACAAAAGAATTTCCTCTGTAGTATACAGCTGCTAAAAAGTACTGGAAGGGTAAAGATTTTTTAATAGAAGTAATTTACAAATCTGTTTAACTTTCTGGCACCAGTTGATTTAAAAAAAAAAAAAAAGTTTTTCACCGGAGTACTCCTTTAATTGAAATTTGCACTTTTGTTTGTTTAAACCAGATCACATTGTAATACACCACTTTACGACATAGTAAATCTGGACAGTTTTTTTTTTTTTTTGCATTTTTTTTCTCATGACACAAAATGCTGCAGCCATTTCTTACATGAAGTAAAATCTAAAGCATGCAACTGTATAAATTACATTTACAATTACATTTTGATAATTTTTGGGGGGTTTTGTTTTAAAAAGTGTTACTCATCCCCTCAATCAACTGGCTCCAGAAAGTTAAACAGATTTGTAAATCTCTTCTATTGAAAAAATATTAACCCTTTCAGTACGTATGAGCTGCATTAGTTGAGTTGTTCTTTTCTGTCTAAGTGCTCTCTGATGACACCTGTCTTGGGAACTGTCCAGAGTAGAAGCAAATCCCCATAAGCAAACCTCTTCTACTCTTTGCAGTTCCCGAGACAAGTAGAGATGTCAGTAGAGAGCACTGTTGTCAGACAGAAAAGAACAACTCAACTTCAGCAGCTGATAATTATTGGAAGGATTAAGATTTTTTAATATAAGTAATTTACAAATCTGTTCAACTTTCTGGAGCCAGTTGAGATTATATATAAATATAATTTTTTTCCTGGAATACCCCTTTAAATTCTTTGGGGATCCCGTGAACATCAGAACAGAAGCAGAAGGGTTCTGGGAGTAAAGTAATGTTTTTTATATTTTGTTTTTACTTATTCTGCCCATCCCAGACAGCAGGAGAGAGACAACTGATTTAGAGTTCAGGTTAAGACAGGTCAGTCACTCAGTAAACTACTAAACAAGAAATATGAAAAACACATATCAACATGTGGGTCAAAGTAGTACTTGGCATGAAGTTGTCATTGTGAGTTTACTTCCAGTCTTTGTAGTATTATTGTGCTTTCATTAACTAGTGCGTAACAAAGCGGTGTTTTAGGAATGAGAGGTTTTCTTCACAACATAACATATTGGATGGCGATGGTAAAATGAAACCATGCTACTCTAAATATATAACTAAATGTATGTCCATGACATAACATGTAACAGTGTGACATACTTCATTCACTTCTATAAAGTGTTACTTTTCTTGCTCCCTTAAGTTGCCAGCTATCTTTGCACCAGTCAAGCCACCATGACAAGAAATGTTACCAATGTGACCAATGTGGAAAGGAGCTGTCCACTCTAAAGAAGTTACATGACCACATTGCTTACCACTCTGATGCCAGGCCTCACAAATGCCATCTCTGTGACAAGGCGTATAAAGTAAAAAGTATGTATACAAAGAGAGTTGTACTTTGTCTTTTGTGGTTTGATCACTTGAATGTGAGAGAAATGTACAAAAAATAGTATGTACATAATTTTGGTTACATATTACTATATCCTGATGCAAGATCGCTCCATGTCTGATGACTCCTGATACAGGGGTCGGAGTATTGTGATGTCACGGCTCCATCTCCTCGTGATGTCACTCTCCGCCCCCTCAATGCAAGTCTGTGGGAGGGGGCATGGTTGCCGTCACGCTCCCTCCCATAGGCTTGCATTGCGGCTTGCATCATACACGGAGCGTTCTTGACTCTGTGAGGCTGATGACAAGTGGATGCTGCAGGAGAGATTCTTTGGATCGGGGATAAAATGTCTAGGGCCGGAGTACCCCTTTAAATAATCAGGAATTAAAGCTTATCAGCGCAATGTAAAGAAGCTGTAAGGTATATTCCTTGGTCCAAAAAAAGTGATGTAATGCTGCAGGTGTGGAAAAAAGAAAAGCTATAATTGCCTATACCCTGTCACTCACAGATCACATTCCCAACTCCTGTTGGTGCAGAGTAGGACCTGCCAATCACTGTCAGAGGTGGGACACTGCTGTGGTCAGTGATTGGGTGAGCGGGTAGGTCCTGGATAGCCCTTTTTGCATATTAATATATTACTATTATGCGGTTGAGTTCCCGCATTTAATTTATTTTATGCAGTTTTCGAAGCTAAAGCTGGGAATAAATAAATTTGGAAAGGATATATATTAAAAATAAGACTTCTCTTTTTACATCCATCCTTGGCTTTAAAGGGGTATTCCGGGCAAAAACATTTTAACCCCTATCCAAAGGATAGGGGGATAAGATGTCTGATTGCAGGGGGCCCGCCGCTGGGACCCCCCGCAATCTCCCTGCAGCACCCGCATTCTATGCAGGAGCTGCGTCTCCAGTTTCGGAAAAGTTGCCCAGTTGCCCATAGCAACCAATCAGATTGCTTCTTTCATTTTAAACAAGGCCTCTGCAAAATGAAAGAAGTGATCTGATCTGGTTGCTGTGGGCAACTGGGCAACTTTTCCTCTGTACAGGTTTTGATAAATCTCCTCCTTTGAGATTTATCTAAACTTGTTTAGAGGAACAGGAACAATCTGAGCACCACTCAGATCTCTTTTTTTTATAATTTATAATCCTATTGGTTGCTATAGGCGCCACTCTTCCTCTATACAAGTTTTGATAAATCTCCACCCATGGATCTTAGAATGCTGCAATTAAAACATAAAGTAAATTGTTTGGGCAAAAAGGCCCAAATTGGCTTGGTCACTACAGGGTTAAATAATGGAAGATAAAATAAGAGATTTCTTTTTCAGAGAATTTAAAGAAATACAAAACATATACATTATACAAAATCTGCTATGTCCTCCTGGAGCATAAAGCTGGTATATTATGCTGAAGGACTGTGAATCTTGGGAGATGTCTTAGAGTTTAAGGATTAGTTAAAATGGTTTTATAATTAAATTGCCATTCTCTAATGACTGCAGTTTAATTTAGTTCTGCTGCATCCCAATAGAACATCTGTGCAATGTTATGAGTAACTCTGTGGCAGTCAGTACAGTTCCTGTGGTTCCATAAAAGGGAATGTAACGAGGAGCGGCATGATAAGTCTTACTTCATTCATATAGTAAAACACTGGCTTACTGCTTTTCCAGAAACAGTGCCACTCTTGTTCAGGGGCAGTATTTGGTATTGCACTGGTATTTAACTTTTTAAAATATCTCCTATCTAGAATCTTTGGGTCTTTATAAAAATAAAATAATCCTAAAATTATTTTGGAAAGTAAGAATTTTTAAGGTTGCACCTTTTGAAATGATATAACCTATATAATATCAGTGACTCCAATAATTCTACCATGTCATTAAAACTGCATATCTTTCCTAACACAAATATTATATATGTATAGCAATGATATTAAAACATTTTTTTTTTTAAATCTGGGTAGTTGAATAATAGGATAAACTACAAGTCATAGCAGTATCAAGACCTGCAGGAGGTGACTGAAGAATGTAATTATGGGATTAAAGTATATATGCAAAGATTACATGCATGTAATACTAGGGTCGCGATACTACAAAAGCATTCTGACAAGTGTATTGGAGTCGGTTGTACCCAAGTGGTCTTAAATGCATGTCACCACCCAATAGATGTACCTCTAATAATAATTATAGATTAGAAATACCTGTAGATTTTAAAATGTTGCTAATTTTAAAATGGTACCTCAAAGGGTATTCCTGTCATAAAGTTATTTCCTTATCACAGGATAGGGGATAAAAAGCTGATTGGTGGTTGTCTGACTGCTGAGAGCACGGCCGATTATGGGGCCAAAATTGTGGAATAAATAGTGTGCCTGCAGACTGAAGGCAGGGGGAGGGCATGCGTTCGGCTAACTAATGCGGATGTGTCCTATGTGAGCTCTGTGCATCGGCTCCTTCTGCAAGAAACTTCCTCAACTTGCTGGCAGAGATGTCCAGGTATACTAAGAAGCAAATTATATATGACCAACACTGTGATACAGTGTGGAAGAACAGACCCTGTATCACTGTCCCATCCACTTGCCTACTGTACTGTAACGTATCAGGAGCACAAAAAGCTTTAAAATAAACAGGTCAGAGGCCTGGCAGAGCATAAATAGGCAGAAGATCACAGCAATAGGAAAAATACTTACCCTGCACGCACATGCCCCTAATGGAACCCTACGCGTTCCGTTGCCTCTCCTTGGCAAATACAGATTAGCTGTTTTATATATATTTATATACCTAGTAGGTGTGATCAACTGGTGCCAGAAAGTTAAACAGATTTGTAAATCACTTCTATTAAAAAATCTTAATCCTTCCAGTACTTATTGGCTGCTGAATACTACAAAGGAAATTCTTTTCTTTTTGGAACACAGAGCTCTCTGCTGACATCATGAGCACAGTGCTCTCTGCTGACATCTCTGTCCTTTTAAGAACTGTTAATAGTAGGAAAAAAAATCCCCATAGCAAACATATGCTGCTCTGGACAGTTCCTAAAATGGACAGAGATGTCAGCAGAGAGCACTGTGCTCGTGATGTCAGCAGAGAGCACTGTGTTCCAAAAAGAAAATAATTTCCTCTGTAGTATTCAGCATCTAATAAGTACTGGAAGGATTAAGATTTTTTAATAGAAGTAGTTTACAAATCTGTTTAACTTTCTGGCACCAGTTGATTTAGAAAAAAAAAAAAGTTTTCCACCAGAGTACCCCTTTAACTGCCATATTAGCCCATGGGCTGAGTGCTTTTCTCCTAGTATTGGTTGGGGTGGACCAGGGGGGGTTTATCCCTGGCCAAAAGGCCAAAGATAATATCAGAAAAAGCTTGGTTTTGATATTGTGAAAGCTTTTAATTATATGAACTGGCCTTATTTGTTTTCGGTATTGGAGCAGTTTGGAATCCAGGGCCCGTTTCTTTAGGCTCCCTGCTTCATCTATTTATCTCCATGTGCATATCTTAAAGGGGTACTCTAAACTACTTTTATTTAAAAATCTTAATCTTTCCAGTACTTATCAGCTGCTGTATACTACAGAGGAAGTTCTTTTCTTATTAAATTTATTTGTTACATTTCTTTTCTGTCTGACCACGGTGCTCTCTGCTAATACCTCTGTCCATTTTAGGAACTGTCCAGAGTAGGAGAAAATCCCCATAGCAAGCCTATCCTGCTCTGGACAGTTCCTGACATGGACAGAGGTGTCAGCAGAGAGCAGTGTGGTCAGACAGGAAAGACATTATAAAAGAAAAGAACTTCCTGTGGAGCATACAGCAGCTGATAAGTACTGGAGGGATAAAGATTTTTAAATAGAAGTAATTTACAAATCTGTTTAACGTTTTAGCACCAGTTGATTTAAAAAAAAATAGTTTTTCACTAGAGCCCTTGCCAATGAGCTCCTCACAATTCTCATCAGGAGCTATCCTGATATATCTGACATTACGATTTCGTGTTCGCAGTACTAGACTTACCTTTTCATAGACAAGTTATTACTGACTCTGACCAGGCCATTGGTCTCACTCTCAAATCTGTTCTCTTTACTGCAGGGTTTTTCCAGGTATTCCAAATGGCGGATTAATACGGCTAAATATAAGGTTATGTATTATTATGTTCCCAAATTAAGTCAGGACTCTATTAATTCTGCAATCACCATAGGGACATAGATAGTTGGCACTCACCACATCTTCTTAAAATCTTCTTTATTAATTCTCACATAAAACTTTCAAGATGGGAGGGACAACTAGGGGGAATACAGCTGACGGCAACAGCGCGGTTTCACACTAGTGCTTTTTCGGGCCTCTAGGAAGCACTAGATTGAAATAAAAGGTTTGGGGACTTCTCTGTCCCTCACCTATTGAATTATTACTTATAAGTGAGATTGGCCCAACTGCTGCTATGTTTAGCTTCTACTAGTCATTGGAGGTGGATAACTCCTGAGAATGATCTTCTTTCATCTGTCTCTTCTTATGTGGACTTTGTTGCTTGTTAAGATGTTATTGCCCTTCTCTGCATTATTTGCCCTTCACTCATTGGCTTTCTAGCCTTTAGTGAGATTCAAATGATCTCTGCAGTCCATTTTTTGTCCTTAGTCCTTTGTCCATTTTGACCCTTACTGCAGGATATTTATTTGGTGGCATGATACTGGCATGACATGAGTCCACAACTTTCTCTTTGGAAATAGTGTCCTGCCTCTAGCTCAATTTAAGAAAGGTTTTTCAATGCCTCCACAGTTCTTAAATATTCTTTTCATCCTGTTGTAATATCACTTGCACAGAGTGATGTCTTCCTTTTGTTGTCTGTACTTTGATTCTTTTTTGATCCCTATAATAAAGTTTGTCTGTGTAGAACTAAAGGTATACGGAGATTACATTTAGGATGCAAAATTATGGACACACAGAAATAGATACACTGGTTCTTAGACAAGGGTCAGCTGTCCATAACTTTCTGGCTAATTAGAGATGAGAGGAAAGCCTTGATTTACCTTGAGGTAAACATATTGCAAATACACAACTTAGGCTTTCTCCCCCTCTGCTGTTAATAGCACTAGTTCTGTCCCTATTTACTCTGTTCTTTCCTGGTCTCCCTGCTACAAGAGAAGGAATTACTATACAGAAAACAGACAACATATTGCAGGAAAGTGAGACACCTAGTGTCCAAGACTTTAAGAGCTTTTAATTTTTTATGGGGTAAAAGTTATTTACAAATATGTTAGGAATCATCTAGGCTATCAAATAGAGGGAATTTGTTTGAAACCACAGACAGTGACCATTTAATTAAGAAGCTTTAAAACAAGGCCTGGAGCTAAGACAAAGTTTTAGCTTAGGATCTGTGGGAAATTCTGAGTAAAATATCAAATTCTATGTAATCGTTAGAACTCACTGTACACCACCCCTGACACTTTCTTTTTTATTTACATCATACAACAGCATTTACTCCTTTTGCATAGCGTTTCATTTCAGCTGTCTCTCATATAAAGGGATTCTGTCACCTTATTTTCATGAAATGAGTGGCAGAGATCTTTGAATATATGTGTACTCAAGTAGGAAACAGACATGGTGCACATCTACAATCTTGCACAATGATCCAATTGCTTCTCAGCATAATATCAAAAACTAACAGGTTGTTAGTATATACGTTTTGGTCAAAAAGTACAAAGCCCACTCGCCACGTCAAGGCCACCTATTTAGAGTGGGTCCCTAACGTCCCTAGCATAAAATGGCGTAGCACTGGGCGGCGACCACCACCGCCGCGACACCAGTGCCCACAGGGGGAACGACCCACCGGCAGAGCAGCCCCAACGCCTCTCAAACCAGTCTATGGGCCGCACCTCTGCGCCACGGCAGCAACGGACGCCGCACAGCACCACACCAGTGTGAACAGGATGTTATAGCACACTTACCATGCACTCCCGGTCAAACTGGGAGGCTGCCAGGAAAGAAATGGCCCTTGTGTAAGGGAAAGAAAAGGCCCATTCTTTGAATATATGTATAGGCAAGCAAGGTAAACCTACCAGTAACGCAACAGATCGGTTTTTAATGAGTTATAAAATAATGTTTTACACCTAGGTTGAAGGCTCCCAGAGGTGGGGCTGAGCTACTGAAATGCTGCAGCATCGCTCACTTCCTTGGTCCCCATTACTCCCTGCATAATTGATGTTTAGAGCTCAGCTTTGCAACTCAATCCCTGTATGCAGCATTACACATCTTCTACCTTCCCATCCTTGTTGATTGACATACAAGTCTCTGTACATCAATCATGCAGGATAGGCAGGATAGGGGAGCAAGGAGGCAAGAAATGCTGCAGAACTTCAACAGCTTGGCCCTCCTTCCTGGTCCTGTTCATAAATATAGAGGGAAATGGTCCGCAGATATTTCAGTTGTAACAGTGTAAATATATCAAACAGATTATCTAGCACCCAGTAAAAGAATGCTAAAATGGCAGGCTTGTTCTTAGAAGACATTTTGGTTTAAAATGTACCTGTTTGTTTCAAGAGATGTTTATAAACATTTATGGTTTTGTGGGATTAGCCCTTTAAAGTGGTGACAAGATGACTTTAATGCTCACTGCTGTTATTGAGCTCCTGAGAGTCCCCTCCATGGTGCACAACTATTTTTAATTCTCTCGGGGTGGGGGCCAGAGCTGGGCTGTTTGCTAGTAGTATACAAACATGGACATACTTTCTCTTCTCTGTTCAATTAAAGCACATACTCCTGTCTTCTATGCCACAACATGCTTAAGAACAACATACCCTGGACTGAACAGGCTTGTATGGTGCTGGGCTGATCATTTACACAGTAGAGTGCTATTGCATGTGGAGGGAGAAAAGGATTCTGATGCACTAGTTTTCAAGGTGCCATATAGAAAAGAAACAGCAGAAGAAAAAAAGCAGAAAGAAAAGAAACAGCAGCAGCACAGCAAGGAAATAATTATATTAAAGGGTAGCTCCCACCATCCTATTTTTTTTCTGACCCTGCCTATAGCCAATCTATCCCTAACCCCCTCCCTGCTTTTAATTTTAATTTTTACTATATTAAAAATAACTTTTTGTCTGCCTGTCTTCTGCCCTTAGTTCATCTACACAGGGTGCCTCCAGCTGTTTCACCACTACAACTCCCAGCTTGCCCTGACATCTACTGGCTGTCAGGGCATGCTGGGAGTTGTAGTATTGAAACAGCTGGAGGCACCCTGTGTAGATAAACTATTAGTGAGTTACATACGGCGCTAGCCCGTTCCCTCCGTCCCCCCTCCCCCGCACCATACCCCATTCTCTCCATCACAAACACTAGCCCCCCCCCCCCCCCTGCATACCCCGTTCCCTCCATCACAAACCCCCCTCCCGCATACCCCCTTCCCTCATTACACTTACTGCAGAGTCCGGCAGCGGGCGTGCAGGGACAGCGGCGGCGATGTGCGGGAGGAGTGGCCTCCCAGCCAGTGGCCGGGGAGCCAATGCGCTCGCTCCCTGCCTGTCTGATTGACAGGCAGGGAGCGAGTGCAGCCTAACTGAAAAAGGACTGATTGCCAGGCCAAAATCAGTCCTTTTTCAGGCGTGACGTCACGCCAGGCTGCAGCCGACCACTAAGAGGGAGCCCCCTAGTGGCCGGTTTTCAAATTTAAATGAAACCATTTTAATAAAAAAAAAAAAATAATAAAAGTATATTAGAGATACGTTGTAGTACATAAGTACTACAACATATCAAAAAAAAAAAGTTGATGACAGTGCCCATTTAAGCACTGAACTGTTGCTTCTGATAAGATAATGGAAGGAGGAAGAGGGATGATTACACTGCAGCACTGTGAGCGTACAGCAGAAAATACATGATAGTTGCCCTAATCTTTATGGGTGGTAAGAGATGAGAAGGAAGTCTTGATTTACCTTTGAGGAACAGTGTGAATCTTCTTCAGCAGGCAGACTGGCTCAGCCTGCAGGTGCACAGCCCAGGCTTTATTAAGTGCTCTCTTTCTCCTGCACATAGCACACAGTAAGCCCTGTCCCCTACTTCCTGCGATTTGTCCTGATCTAGCTGTTACTAGAGACAGATTTTCCCAGACAACAGGAAATCAGATTGCAAGGAAAGGAAATGAATAGTGGCCAAGACTTCTGTACAGTTTTTCTGTGGTTGAGGAGTCCTTTTTATTAGTAAAGTTATTAACCAATATGTTAGGACTCACACTCGCTATCAAATTGAGGAAAGGTGTTTGAAACACCAGTGCCTATTTAAAGGGGTACTCCGCTGCTCAGCGTTTGGAACAAACTGTTCCGAACGCTGGAGCTGATGCGGGGAGCTTGTGACAGCCGCCACGCCCCCTCCCATAGACTTGCATTGAGGGGGGGGGGGCATAATGTCATGAGGAGGCGGGGCTATTATGTCTCAAGCTCCCGGTGCCTGCTCCAGTTTGCTCCAAATGTTGAGCAGCGGAGTACCCCTTTAAGGGCACTTTTTGATAGGCCAACTGTTTCCAAGATAGGAGCACCAAGCTTGTTGATTGATTTGAAAAACCTTTACATGGTTTGAAAACCGGGCACCAATAATTGGTGAATTGTTAATTTGGCCCTTTCATCATTCACTGGCCGCACATCTTCCCGTGCATAAGGGGGAAACAAGGATTTCTTATCCTGCTAAAACAGTGTTTGCATCAGAATACATGGATGAAACGTATGGTCATCTGAAATGTATGGCCAATTTAGTACACTTACTGTCTACATATCATTATTTTACATGGCTCCTTTTTATGCATTCCAAACTACAGCTACCAGCATCCTAACAGTTGAAATAATTGAGTAAATATGTATTTAATTGTTGGGTAAAATCGTGTGTACATCCCTATAGTTTCTTTGCCCATGCTTGACGAGAATGTATAACTTTAGTTAGGAAGAGGCCTAAAGATAGTTAGGTGGGGTCTCCAGGTAGAGGGCAGCTGATCCCCTATCATGTGGTCAACAGAAATGTTTGCTAATTTTACCTGATGATAAAAAGGGGAAAGGGTCCTAAAGTTTTCCATTTTTTTATGTTACAATCAGTATATTGGGGATTTTATGTTTCTTTGTCTGCATCAGCAGATGTAATCGGCATGGCTCTGCTGACTATTATCTATTGACACTGTTATAAAGAACTCTGATGTCTTTAAAGGGATGCCTTCTGGCCTTTGTTTTATAGTTGCCGATCTTTAAATAATTTTTATCTATCTTATCTATCCATATTTACTGATATATCTACAATTATATATCCGTAAGGTGTCAGCTTTTCAGTTCTTCTTTTCCTTATGTATAACTTGACAGAAAATGAATAAACATTTGTGGTAATGTGTTAGGACTTCCGCTAAAACTCATGGTGATTTTGATTTAATGTCTCAGTACTTGTTCTCTGTTCAAGGATTCCCAGGATGCAGCATTGTAATAGATTCACAGACAAACACCGAAAAATCTCTTTTACATTGCTTTGGAAAAGCAGTCCAGCTTTACATGGAAAAGGGCAATTAGACACAGTCAAATATTGTCCAGGTTAAAGACTATTTATTTTCCCACATCTGTCACAGTGTAATCTATATTTTCCTTGCCTATTTAAACAATAATTCATTGTTATACTCCGACTGCTTTTTGATATTTAAGAATTAAATTTGCTTTGGTAATGAACTGAGAAGTTAATAATCATTTTGCATTGCAAAAAAAGGCAATTACAGGCTGTCAAGATGTTTAGTGTCGGAGTTCATCTGAGTACTGCAGATGTCTTAGAAGAACATTTGGTAGGTGAAAGGGTGAATTCTAATTAGGAATAAAAAAGGGGTTTGCCACAGACAGTATAGTCACGAAGACAAAGAAAGCTCCTACCACTCCCCAGTCCATTTGTCATTTGCATGGTATATTCACTTGTCATGAATTCAGTTTCTTTTAACCTGCAGTTTTGGCATAAGAAAGAACCTACTCTTTGTGAAATTCTGTGTAATTTGTAAAAGGAGCTGAAGTTCACATGATTTCCCCTTTCTGGTTTCATATATGCACTTTTCATTGGACGTGTGTGACTCTTCCCTTCATTCTTGGGCTTACAACATCCAAGTGCAATACAACCAAAAAGTATACAAAGTGTTTTTTTTATTTTTTATTATTTTTTATGTAGCATACTCTGGAAATGTTACTATACGGTTGGGAAAAATGACAGTATTTTGTCCCATTATTTCTGGGCACCTGCTAGCAAGATCCAAGTCTATACACCTAAATCTTTGTGACAAAACAGTATTCTGTTATATACCGTAGCATACCTGTGCAGGATCCATCGAGTCCTGTGGACCAAATGTAGTCTACTAGTTACTCTGTTTAGTCTATTTTTATGCATATCGTTTTTGTTCCAAAACTCAAAAACAAGATCAGCCATGCCTTTCAGTCTCACAAATAAACTGTATAATCTTAGAAATGGACTGGACATAGTTACACTAAATTAAATGGATTCTGTTAGGGTACATGACAGTATATGTGGACATACCATTTTCTACTCATTTTCAACCTTTTTCACCTTATAGCAAAGCCTGCTTTCAGAAGACGCTTTTGCCTTGTGAGTGACACTTTAGACAAGGCAATAGATTTTTTGGTGTTGTGCAGACTGCTACCACTTTGCATGACTTAGGCTGGGTTCACACTACGTTTCTACAGTTCCCGTATCAAGTTTTTGATAAAAAAAAAAAAAAAAAACCCGGATTCCTCAAAACATTGTATCAAAACGTGTGTACAAATTTTTATCTTTTTATGGTTGAAAACCGTATATGGTTTGAAAAATGATGTCCAGTTGCATCTGTTTTTTAAGGGAAAAAAAAGTATACATTTAACTTTTCACTCCATTATGAATAAAGTTTCACTTGTTTGATTGAAATTCCAAGAAAAAAACTGCAAAGTCAAAAACCGTATGGTGAAAACCGGATGGAATCGTACGCACATACGGTTCTGAACGGTTCCCATTGACTCCGATGTTTAAAAAAAATGTATATGGTTTAATACGGTTTCTCATCTGGACCAAAAACCGTGGTAGGCCACGATTTTCTGTCCGGAAAAAAAAAAAAGTAAATAACCGTATGGTTTGAAAAACAGAGACAACCGTATACATTATGGTGCATACAGTTTTGAATGGGAATGATAATTGTCCATTAACAATGTCCAACACAGTAAGGAAAGGTGGTCTGTAGCCTAGACAATGAACAGTAATCATGGAGATCATGGAGATGGCAAAACCCCTTTTAGGAGAGCTGTGCATAAATAAATGCCCAAAACTTCAATGAACACAAGCAACATTGTAAAGAAGAGTGAGGCAGAATTTCTCCAGACTAAAAAGTCCTACAAAAACCATCACTTCAAGTTTTTGTGTTAAAGGGTGGTTGTGCATGTTATTAATTCATAGGGGAATTTTAATTTTTTGTTTTGATTTTAAATTAAATTCTGTGTGTGGTTGTCCATCTGAGGTTGTATTTAATTGTAAAACCTGCTGAGGACAAGATGATCCTTATTTTTTTTTTTTCCTATGTCCTGATATGTAAAATTATTTAACTCAAAAAGGGTGTACTTTAATGGTCAGCTATAATTAGTTTAAAAAAAATTGTAATTTTTTTTTCTAGATGATCTCACTCAGCATGTTCGATCAAAGCACATAGAGGCCTCAACAGGAAAACCTCCACTTCTCCAACTTTGTGAATTTTGTGGCCAAGCTGTGAAGCATTACAAAAGCCACAAAATCTTTTGCAGGTACTGGTCAATAGGTGAAACATACGTAGAAATAAGGGCTGCACAATTTATCACAAAAAGAATAGAATCTTGATATAAGCCATTTTCAATTATGTCCCTGTAAAATCCTGTGATTATTACCTTGCATTTGAATTTCCGCTGCTGCCTGGCCCCACACTCGACCAATATGTGTGTGTGCGTAATAGGGTAGAAACAACCAATAGTTCCAAAAATGGAAGTACTAAAGCAATATGGTTTCGTTTTTAGAAGAGGTGGACAGGAAGCCTTAAGGTGTACTTCTCCACTAGACATCATATCCCCGATCCAAAGGATAGTGGATAAGAAGTCTGATTCCGGGGGTGTGGGAAGGGGCGTGATGGCTGTGGTGGCACACCCCCAGACAAACATGAAAAATAAGCGACAACAGGATAGTTTTCCATAATATAAATCAATTTCTTATTGCTCTTTTTCATCCTACTCTCATTTTGTCAACCATGTTTGTTTTATCTAATGAGTCTCCCAGGATGAGTACATTGTTCACCTATCCTTAAAGTGTTACTCTATGGTTCAATTACCACTTAATCTTTAGAGAGCTGTCAGAAAGCCAACAGTTTGATGCCCAACAAGTTCAGTGCGTAAGTCCTATGAATTATAAATGGGCTTGTGCAGAGAACTCGCTGGGTGTTGGAGGGTTGCCTTGAACATTCTAAAGAGGTTTTGCCACCAAGCAAAGTTAGTAAAACCAGGAGTGTTTCTCCAGCTCCACAACATATTTATGAACTTGTGACCAAAACTGAACAGCATATTCCGGGTGAGGCTGTACCAATGCTTTAGAAAGGGGTAGTATTATGTCTCTGTCCCTTGAGTCCATGCCTCTTTTGATACAGGACAATATCCTGCTGGCTGTAGAAGCATCTGTCTGACACTGCATACTATTCTGTAGTCTATTATCTACTTATGATCTAAGTACACCCAGATCCTTCTCTACCAGTTTAACCCCCCCCCCCCTAAAACATACGATGCATGCAGGTTTTTAGTACCCAGATGCATAACTTTACACATTGAACATCATATGCCAAGTGGATGCCCAGACATCTTGTAACTTATACACATCCTCTATAGACTGTACCATGCTACAAAGCTTGCTGCAAAAATAGAAACAGAGCTGTTAATCCCATCCTCTATATCATTAATAAATAAATTAAACAACAGCAGGCCCAGTACATAACCTTGGGGTACACATAACCGGGGACCAATAAGAGTACGAATCATTGACCATCACACTCTGGGTACGATCCTTAAGCCAGTTTTCAATCCAGTTACAAACTAAAGTTTCCAAACCCAAAGACCTTAACTTACCTATCAGACGTCTATGACGGACAGTATCAAACGCTCTTGCAAAATCCAAAAATACTATATCCGCAGCCAATCTTCGGTCAAGGCTTCTACTCACATATTCATAAAAGCAAATTAGATTGGTTTGACAACTTCTATCCTTAGTAAACCCATGCTGGCTATCACTTATAATACAATTATCCCCGATGTATTCCTGTATGTAATCCCTTATAAGTCCTTCAAACTATTTTCCCTGCTTACTGGTCTATAATTACCTGGGGAAAATCTAGAGCCCTTTTTGAAGATTGGCACCACATTCGGCTTGCACCAGTCCCTTGGCAAAATACCAGACACCAGAGAATCTCTAAATATCATGAACAAGGGAACAGAGATTACTGAACCTAGTTCTCTAAGAACTCTTTGATGTAATCCATCTGGTCCTGGAGATGTGCTTACTTTTACTTTACTTAAAGGGGTTATCCACCATAAGGGGATTTTAGTACGTACCTGGCAGGCAGTAATGGACATGCTTAGGAAGGATCTGCGCTTGTCTTGGGGCTGAATGGCTGTGTTGTGAGATTACCATAACACTGTGGCTACCTTTATGTGAACTGGTATTTCCTGTTTGAGTTTTCTTTTTTCCCTACAAATCCCATGATTCAATTTTCCTCCCTCCCACACATCAGTCAACCCAACCATTGAAACATAAATGAGCTGCATCCATTCAAAAGACCTGTGGTTTTCAATCATGGTGTCTTCAGCTGTTGCATTAGTTGCAAATTGATCACTCTCTCACCAAGCGATCCTTCCACCCATTGAAGCAGACAGACTCCCTGTCATCAGCTGACTAGTGAGTCAGGTCTGGGCCACATTGCAACCTGGGAAAAATCTGAGACAACAGTCATTTTGTATGCTGTTAAAAATAAATATTGGGGTGAAAATCACATAAGAATTGTGAGAAAACTGTCACACACAGGTAAAGACACTATATTATGAACTACACTAACTTTACAGCCCCTGTAGCATAATCAAATAAAATTAAAAAAAACCTGGAATATCCCTTTAATTTACCTTGGACCATATCTACATTAAGCCAGTTCAGTACATTACATGATGTGTTACCAGCACTGGCCGGGACTTCGTTTATACAGAAATAAAGAACCCATTCAGTAGCTCTGCCTTTTCTTGATGACCAGTGACCACCTCCCCATTATCAGTATTAAGGGGTCCTACATGCTCTGTCATTGTTTTTTTTTTTTTTGCATTTATATACCTAAAAAAAATATTTAGGATTTGTTTGACTTTCTTTGGCCACCTGTCTCTCTTTTTGAATCTTTGCTGTTTTTATAAAATGTTTACAGATTTTATTGAGCTCTTTGTGATCTTTAAATGTTATAGCTGACCCCTCAGATTTGTATTTTTTAAAGCAATTTTTTGTTGTTTATTGCTCTTTTAACATCAGTTGTCAGCCATGTAGGATTTAGTTTTAATCGTTTCCCTTAGGAATAAATGTAGCTATATATTTATTCAGTGTTGATTTGTCTGTATTAGTATTTGACAACAGTTCCTCCCAGGCAAATTTTCCTTTTTTTTTTTAATTAAAGGACATCTG
The DNA here is from genome assembly GCF_029499605.1 of Hyla sarda. Lineage (NCBI taxonomy): Eukaryota > Metazoa > Chordata > Amphibia > Anura > Hylidae > Hyla > Hyla sarda. Next base: position 315,509,929 of record NC_079189.1, on the reverse strand, counting down.
CAGCGTGATTAACACGTATCCCCTATCCACAGGATGGGGGTTAAGTGTTTGATCGCGGGGGGTCCGACCGCTGGGACCCCCTGTGATCTCCTGTACGGGGCCGCGGCTGTCCCGTGCAGGGGGCGTGCCGGCCGCAGCATGACGTTGCAGCCGGCACGTCTCCTCCATACATCTCTATGGGAGAGGCGGGGAGGCAGCGTTCGTGCCTCCCGTCTCCCCCATAGAACTGTATGGGGACAGGAAGGAGACGGTCGACGCTACGCGCCTTAGCGCTCACCATGAGCGCTAATGGCGGGGCCCCGTTAGGGAGATCGCGGGGGGTCCCAGCGGACGGACTCCCCGCAATCAAACCCTTATCCCCTATCCTGTGGATAGGGGATAAGTGTCATACTGCTGCAGTTGTCCTTTAAATGTTTTTGCCCTTCCAGGTTTTTGCCCTCCTAGGTTTTTGCCCTCCCAACCTGTCTTTGCTTTCTACACTTTAAGTCAAAAGTAACTATATTGTGGTCGCTATTACCACAGTTACATTCCCAACCAGCTCAGCATTGTTGGAAATGACCAGATCCAACAGACCATCATTTATTGTTGGGTCCTCCACAAACTGGCCCATAAAATTATCCTGCAATAAATTTAGAAATTGTCTCCCCTTTGTAGTTTTAGCCAAACCCTGACCCCAATCTATATCCGGATAGATAAATCTCCCATTATTACCACTGTACCTGCCCGGGCAGCCCTCTCTATTTGTGTATGCAGCTGACCTTCTATCTCCTCAGTGGTGTTGGGAAGTCTATAGATGACACCAAAAATTATCTTTTCAGTCTTTGCCTCCTTTTGTAATTCTACCCACAGGGATTCCACATCCTCAGAATCATCACACGCTATGGCATTGTTCACACTGACTTTTACCGCTTTTAACATACAGACAGACTCCACCACCTTTCCTGTATACCCTATCCTTGCAAAACAGTGTAAACCCCTGCAGATTGACAGCCCAGTCATGCGAGGAGTCCAGCCATGTCTCAGTGACCCCAACTATATCAATGTGTTCCTCCAGTATCCAGACTTCTGGCATTTGTGAACATACACTTTACATTTCCATTATGTTTTACACATTTAGTTTTACTAATGGGATTTTGAGTTAATGGGGCAAATGGGATTTTTTGAGTTATTGGGGCTTATAGGATTTTTTTAGTTATTGAGGCCTATGGGATTTTTTTTGTTATTGGGGCTAATGGTATTTTCTGAGTTATTGGGGCTACATTTACTTTCACCACTGGTTTGTAACAAATGGATCTCCTTATCTACTGCTCTTAAAGGGGTACTCCAAAGGATAGGGGATAAGTTGTCAGATCACGGGGGTCCCGCTGCTGGGGACCCCTGGGATCTCGGCTGCAGCACCCACCTGTACGGCTTCCGGCAACACTGGAGGCTTTGGATCCCCAACACAATGGAAACCAGCAGCGGGACCCCCGCGATCTGACTTAAGATGTCTAGGGGAAGAGTACCCCTTTAACCTCCCCCACAGGTCTCCTCTCCACCCACCATTATGTCCTGACCCCTCTTTAACCTATCTGTCCCACTATCTGCTTAATTTGCTTTATTGTCCTTCCTACACTTACCTAGTTTAAATACTCTGCCACCCCTTCCAGGATTCTCTCCCCAGCACAGCGGATCCCCTTCCATTAAGGTGCAAATTTTCTGTAGAATAAAGTTTGTACCCCAATGAAAAATCAGCCCAGTGCTCTAAAAACCCAAACCCTTTCCCCTTACACCATGACTTAAGCAATGCAATTAACTCAGTAAAATCCCACTGTCTTTCCTGTGATGCACATGGCACAGGAAGTATTCCAGAGAATACAACCTTAGAGGTCCTTCCTTTCAGCTTGGCACCTAGTTACTTATAATTATTCTTTAAGGACCTCCACTTCCCACGTGGACCACGACAGCTGGGTCATCCTCAGCCCCCCCCCCCCCCAAGTAATTTGTCCACCTGTTCCACCACATGCCAAACTCTGGCAGGGAGACAGCAAACCATTCGGTTATGGCGGTCTTGGCGACAATTTATTCTATTTGTCTTCCTGATTATGGAATCCCCTACAACCACTAATTATCTTGGCGTACCTGCATTACCATCCCCGCACTACTAGCTGGACTGTTCGCCCGGTTGTTAGGGAGACCAGTATCCACTAGGATTGCCATCTCTGATACAGAGGCCCTCACATCATCACCCAACTTGGCAATTTTGCTTGGGAGATCAGAAGCACCCCACTATCATCAGCCTCCGGAGCGAACATCGTTCAGGGTCTGATGAATCATGATCGCGGGGCCGGAGTATTGTGACGTCACAGCTCCAACCCCATGATCGTGATTCATCAGACCCGGAGTAATGTGTGCTCCGGAGGCTGATGATAGCTGGGTGCTGCATGAAAGATTGTGGGGGTCCCTAGTGGCAGGATCAACTGAATTTACCACAAGTGACTCCAGTGAATATGTAGAAACATCTCAGAGATGATCGAGGGAAATGGGAGGAGCTCAGAGCTGAATTTCAAGGGTCATAGGAAAGGGTCTGAATATTTATGTTCATGTGAAATTTTAGTTTTTAATAAACTTGAAAAAAAAATATCTATTTTTACATCATCACTATGAAGTATTGAGTGTAGAATGATGGAGAAAAATATATTTTATTTTAGCACAAGGCCGCAAAATTAAAGGGGTACACTGGTGGAAAAGATTTTTTATTTTTTTTTAAATCAACTGGTGCCAGAAAGTTAAAGGGGTATTCCAGGAAAAAACTTTTTTTTTTATATCAACTGGCTCCAAAAAGTTAAAACAGATTTGATACTTCTATTAAAAAATCTTAATCCTTTCAATAATTATCAGCTGCTGAAGTTGAGTTGTTGTTTTCTGTCTGACAACATTGCTCTCTGCTGACATCTCTGCTTGACTCGGGAACTGCACAGAGTAGAAGAGGTTTGCTATGGGGATTTGCTTCTAAACTGGGCGGTTCCCGAGACAGGTGTCACCAGAGAGCATTTAGACAGAAAAGAACAACTCAACTTCATCAGCTCATAAGTACTGAAAGGATTAAGATTTTTTAATAGAAATTTTTAATAAAAATAATTTACAAATCTGTTTAACTTTCTGGAGCCAGTTGATTTATAAAAAAAAAAGTTTTTTCCTGGATAACCCCTTTAAAAACCTTAATCCTTCCAGTACTTATTAGCTGCTGTATGCTTCGCAGGAAGTTTTTCTTTTTGAATTTATTTTCAGTCTGACCACAGTGATCTCTGCTGCCACCTCTGTCCATGTCAGGAACTGTCCAGAGCAGTAGAAAATCCCCATAGCAAACCTCTCCTGCTCTGGACAATTCCTGACATGGACAGAGGTGTCAGCAGAGAGCACAGTGGTCAGACAGAAAAGAAATTTAAAAAGAAAAAAAACTTCCTGTGAAGCATACAGCAGCTGATAAATACTGGAGGGATAAAGATTTTTAAATGGAAGTAATTTACAAATCTGTTTAACCTTATGGCATCTGTTGATTTAAAAATTTTTTTTTCCACTTGAGTACCCCTTAAGATGTGTAAAAAAAAGTAAAAGGGTCTGAATTCACTGTAACACTCAGTATATTTTCAGAAATGCTTGTACTTTGGAAATATGTTTACTTTCACATAACGCATTGGTTTAGACCTATTTTATCTTCATGGTAATACTTCTTTAAGACTTTGAGGAGTGGTGGTCTGGCATCCAGTAGTCCTGCTAGTCAGCTAAAGAAGTAGTGGCATCAGTGTGGTACCAGTGATTTATTAAAGGGGTACTCCCGTGGAAAACTTTTTTTTTTTTTTTAATCAACTGGTGCCAAAATGTTAAACAGATTTGTAAATGACTTCTATTAATCAATCAATTTTTCCAGTACTTTTTAGGGGCTGTATACTACAGAGGAAATGCTTTTATTTTTGGATTTCTCTCCTGTCACGACCACAGCGCTCTCTGCTGACCTCTGCTGTCCATTTTAGGAACTGTCCAGAGCAGCATAAGGGGATTTTCTCCTGATCTGGACCGTTCCTAAAATGAACAGCAGAGAACAGTGTGGTTGTGACAGAAGAGAAATACAAAAAGAAAAGCATTTCCTCTGAAGTATACATCCCCTAAAAAGTACTGGAAAGATTAAGATTTTTTAATAGAAGTAATTTACAAATCTGTTTCACTTTCTGGCACCAGTTGATATAAAAAAAAAAAGAAAGTTTTCCACGAGGGTACCCCTTTAACCCCTTAAGGACGCAGCCCTTTTTCACCTTAAGGACTGAGCCCTTTTTCGCAATTCTAACCACCGTCACTTTAAGCATTAATAACTTTAAGATGCTTTTACCGAATATTATGATTCTGAGATAGTTTTTTCGTGACATATTCTACTTTATTTTGGTGGTAAATTTTCGTCGTTACTTGCATCATTTCTTGTTGAAAAATCAAAAAATGTCATGAAAATTTTGACAATTTAGCATTTTTCTAACTATGAAGCTCTCTGCTTGTAAGGAAAATGGATATTCCAAATAAATGTTATATTGATTCACAAATACAATATGTCCACTTTATGTTGGCATCATGAAATGGACATATTTTTACTTTTTGAAAAAATTAGAGGGCTTCAAAGTAGAGCAGCAATTTTCAAAATTTTCATGAAAATTGCCAAATCTGAAGGGACAGATGTTACAGAACTACAACTCCCAGCATCCCTGGGCAGTCTAGGCATGCTGAGAGTTGTAGTTTGGCAACATCTGGAGGGCCACAGTTTGGGCACCACTGTATATAGTGGTCTCCAAACTGTGACCCTCCAGATGTTGCAAAACTACAACTCCCAACATGCCTAGACAGCCTTTGGCTGTCTGAGCATGCTGGGAGTTGCAGTTTGGCAACCACTAGGAAGGCTGCAGTAAAGATCACTTTACTGGCAGGGGATAGGAGGAGATTGCAGCACTGCGACCTCACTCCTATCCCTCAGGATGATCGGGGCTGTCTCTGACAGCTCCGATCATCCCTATTTTCCGGGCGATCGGGTCACCGGAGACCCGATCAGCCCGGAATAGCAGAAAATCGCATGTCTGAATTGACATGCGATTTTCTGCGATCGCCCACATGGGGGGGTCTCAGGACCCCCCCTCGGCGATGTGCCCGGATGGTTGCTGAATGATTCCAGCAGGCATCCCGGTCCGGTCCCCAACCGGCTAGCGGCGGGGACCGGAATTCCCACGGGCGTATGCATACGCCCTACGTCCTTAAGGACTCGGGATGCAGGGCGTATGCATACGCCCCACGTGCTGAAGAGGTTGAACAAAGGTTGCATTATAAGATTTGGCATTTTCAACTGCCAATGATCTTTTGCCAGAATGCATTTGTATTGTAAAGTTTTATTGTATCATTTCAGTGAATTACTGTTACTCTTTGCTGAAATTTATTTTTCCTTTATTCTAATCTGCTATACAGTGGTGTGAAGAAATTTAAATGTGACTTTTGTGTACAGTCATTCCATCGGATCTCTGAATTAAAGCGTCACACTTGGACACATACTGGAGAACTTCCATATCGATGTAAAGTAAGTAAGCTAAGTAGGGAACAACATTTTATGCTTTGCGCTTATAAGATATATACTTACTGGCCACTTTATTAGGTACACCTTGCTGGTATCTGGTTGGACCCTTTTTTTTGCCTTTCTTCATGGTAGTCTTTCTACAAGGTGCTGGAAACATTCCTCAGAGATGTTTTACTTATGGACATGATGGCATAATGCAGTTGCAGTGGATTTATTGGTTGCACATCCATGATGAAAATTCCAGTTCCATCGCATCCCAAAGGTGCTCTATTGGATTTAGAACTGGTGACTGTGAAGGCCATTGGAGTACAGTGAACTCATTGTTCAGTTTGAGATTATGTGAGCTTTGTGACATGGTGCTTTATCCTGCATTAACAACACTCAAGTAGACTATTTTAGGCAAAACAATGCTCAGTTGGTACTAAAGGGCCCAAAGGGTGCCAATATAATGTCTTCAGCACCATTACACCTACTAGCTTAATCTAGCCATACAAGGCAGCATTGATCTATGATTTCATGTTGCCTATGCCAAAACAGTATTCTATAACTAACATGGCATCAAACCCAATTTTTCCTTGACCATTTTTTTTCTGCAGCCTGCGCGTAAAGTTTAAAAGCTAGATAGTTTCTTCTCAGTAATGTTCTGCTCCCAAATGTGCAGTTATCCTCCAATTCATCATATATTGGCAACTCTTTACTGTCACAACCTCAGCTCTTCATTAATTTGGCAGGGGATTTCTTCGGACCCTGTGCAACTGCTCAGCCTGCTTAAAGAGAATGTGCAACCTCTGTACCAGGTATGTGCTGGTCCATACCTGGTATGGAGATGACAGATTCTCCATGCAAAGGAACTTAGCAAAACTTTCAAAAAAATTAACTGAGATTAGTGGAAAAATTACAGAACTCAGCCACAGAACTGACATCTTAAGGTCCTTAAACACATTTTGTAAAAAATCAGCCAAACCTGACAACTTAGAGCAACGAGTGGGCAAAATAGCTGTTTGTCAGTTAACACTGTAGCACGACCTAGCAGATACCCGTAAAGAAACTAGAAGTCTTTAAAAATCATGCTCAGCTGGGTATTCTCAACTAAACACAAATATAGTTGTAGAGGAGGCTTTGGGTGCCTTTAAGTCCCTAAAGGTCAACAGAATACCAGATCCAGTTTACTTTACAGTCAAATATTAATAAAAGGTTTCCCCTTTTAAATATTTAGAAAATATTGTCTCTCAGATGTCAAGTATCTTCCACATTATGCTGCCTAGTTACCCTAAGATATGTATGGTTGGGCTATGGGAGAGATTAGCTCCGTAGGGCAAACAAAAATACAGCCTTCACACTCAGACTAACACTCAGCACTAACTGTACAATAATCTTCCTTATCTATACAGGTGGCTCACTACCAGCCACCCAACAAAACAGTCAACAAATGTGTTATTCACATAGGTCAAAATGTCACCCCAACCCTTTGAGGATGCAATCTGCAGGACTCCCATCAGAGGTACTGGTTCCTCACAGATTCAGCCTGCAGACTGAGTTACCCCTTGTTTTTAAACCTAGTAACCCGCTGTCTTCAGCACCTGTGCTGATTTTGGTCACATTGAAAATCTGGACTGGGTAGGAAGGGCATGAATGGCCCCAGTACCAACCTCCCTTTCATTCTGAAGTCTTCAGCAGCTATGCTTTGGTAGAGATTCAACTATTCCTGGCTTCTTCATATCTCACCTAGCTTTCACTGGTTGAGATATGCTAGATAAGGGTACCTGTCATATGGTAGCTACATATATATGACAGGTACCCTGGGAAAAGATAGCGATCCGTGACTACTATTCTTGTCACTATCTCACAGCTGCTAATGGATCTTAACTATCCATATCACACTAGGAAATTGGTAAGCACATTCTTAGCTGCTACGAAAAGATCCCTAATACCTCTTGAAAGCAATTAGATCCCCCCCCCCCAACTGTGAAAATGGCTGAACAAAAGTCACCCACTATATAGAATAGAACAAATTGTTTACTGGACTATACATAAAACATTACATCCATGGGTACGCTACGGCACTGATTCATTAAGTATCCTGCAAATATTGCACATCTTAGTTCTTGGCTAAAAATATGTTATGACCCTTTACAACTCTAATGTACACTCACATCCATCCTTCTCCCATTTCTAGTGAATGTTTATAATAGTTTTTTCTTTTCCTGCAATTAAAAATGTTTTTGGAAACAGAAACAGACCTAATCTAATGGTCTAATTATATGTAATATATAAGAAAGAAAAAAGGCACACGCGCCCCTAGTGCAGTACTTTAAAAAACCAAGGCAAGGGAAAGGGGTAGTATTCCACTTACCAGAGGGTGTTACGCTATGGGCACAACACCGTAATGAGCGTAGATATAGATGCACGCAGCCTGGATCGTCCGGTCATTGCAACTGCGCAGAGAAAGGATCTTTTTTCTACCTTCCCTGACATTGGTTTCCATTGCCGGCTAGCGAGGCTGAGTCATAAGCAGGAACTTGTCCCTTCATGAATGCTGACATCAAGATACTAGAAAAACATTAGCATAATATGTCCTTGTCAGTTAAAAAAAAAAACTTTTGATATGTCACAGAGAGATGTCAAAAGTTTTGATCAATCAGGGTCTCACTGATAAGATTCCCACTGATCAGGAGAATACACAGTGACAAGTGTGCTATTCATGGAATTCATTCCCCAGCTCGCAGCTTCACCAGACACCCCTATTATATGTCTATAGTCCTTTTTACAATTGTCTCACACTAGATCTAGCCCAGATAATTTTTCTTATGAGTTTGTGCCTTACATAGACCAAAATACCATAGTTAAACTTTGAAACATAGTTAATGACTAACTGCCTTATCAAGGAACACTGTTACATCCTAAAAAATGAGGTTCATAGAGAACCTTTTCAACTTTGTCTTTCTCAGTAGTACTATTGACAACTCTATTAGAGTGCCCCGAGTGCTCTCCCACTTCCCCTACTGTGTAAGTCAACATTTAATGTAGTGGCTTCAATTCCCTAAAACATGTGACCCTGTCAGTGGATAGCATAGTTAACCTAATATATTGTATTGTTTGTTATTATTGCAGATCTGTGGGAAGGGATGCAGGCATCCAAGTAACATGAAGAAGCACATTCGTACAGTGCACAAAGCAGATATGCGGGTGCAAATTAACAGAGAGCATGCATCTCCGCGATTCTTCAAGAATAGAAGGCCAGCGGCAAAATTTTCAGGGCATGTGTTACCACAGGGTCTACCCTCTAACCACTCCTTGCCAGATCCTGCATCCACTGGGGATCACAGCATCCAGACAGACTCCTCAGTATCCCCTTTATCACTTTCTTACATCTCTATCTTTACAGGTGATGAACAAGCAACCAATGATTTTACTGTACGCGATTCACAGAACACATCCCTTCAGACTGCAAGGTCTCAGTAACAGCGACCTCATTACTGTTTGTTTTCGGTCTACAAAAATATTTATTTGGAGGACATTTTATTACATTGTTTGTTACAGGACATTACCCTGATGTTTGCTTTTGGAGTAGTTGTGTGTGTTTTTATTATGGTTAAAAGGAAAAGATATTGTCAAATAATATGTTTACCTTCGAACAACATTTTACAGTTTCAGTATATTGATGGGATCTACATAAAACGTTAAGTAGCTGTGTTAATATAGTCTATTACTTATCAATGATTGTAAAGAGCTGTATTCACAACTCTGCTAATTGCACATAGTAAACACATACTTGATCTCAACCAAATTGTTATAATGCAGGCTGTATATGTTAGAATACACAGGACTTTTCCTACATTGTAAATCTCCATAACAAGCTATGTGCAGACATGGAATGAAGATTTCAGGTGATGGCAGAATTACAGGAATGTATGTAGTGAACCTTTTTATTCAGGTAAAATGTATATGTAAACTTAAAACTAGTTTGCAAAGGTGAACATAATTGTCTAAAATTATACATGCCTGTAAAATTATACATGTTTTATAGGAGAGATTTAGCAAAACCTGTGCAGAGAAAAAATTGACCAGTTGCCCAACGCAACCAATCAGATTGCTTCTTTCATTTTTGAAAAGGCCCCTGAAAAATTTATGACACAATCTGATTGGTTATTTTGGGCAACTTCAGCACTTTTCCTCTGCACAGGTTTTGATAAATCTTCCCCATAATCGCCTTTTTTACACTAATCATAGAAATGGACACATTAGTTGTTTTTGCACACTCTGTAAAGTATATCTACCTTAACAGAAAAAATCTTAGCAGAAGTTGCCTCTTTTGGCTTTATTTGAAAGAGACTAACACAGTTTATATTCTAAAATGCAAATCTGGCGCATCTGTACCTTTCCTTAAGAAATACAGGAGCCAAAGGGACATAGAAGTGGACGGAGTGCACTATCTACTTCTAGCTGTTGATGAGGGCCATCAATATTTACTCAAACTGGAAGTACACTTTATGGACCTGTGGCCACAACCACCCCCCACCCCAACCCAAAATTGAGATGTTTACTTACATTAAATAGTTTAGGGTGCCCCAATAAAACACCTTTTTAGAGTTTCTTTATATGTCTTTCTGTTCTCAAGATATGAGGGTTTATATTTTGACAATTCAGGGAAACAGATGGGCGTGAACTTATTTAATAATTGGAGTGAACATCAGTTGATTGGTGGGATTATGCAGTTTACAGTCAAAGGGGTGTGTGTTGTACATTGAAGGCCATGTATACCTAATACACACCCCCTGACTGTATAATCCTGTTCATCACCTGATATTTACTCACATTATTAAAATTAAGTTCACGACCGTCTGACCGATTCCATGAAGTACTGGACGAACTATAAATCCATATCTTAGGAACGGAAGGACGTGTCAATCAACTGTAAAAAGGTGTGTGATCAGGACACCCTAATCCATGTAATGATAATGCCATCTCATTTAATGGGGGTTGCCACAGGTTCTCTTTGAAGAGTCACTGACATTTGTAAAAACTTTTGACACATCGTTCAGACATCCAACAAAAAAAAAGGAAACTGACAGCATCAGCAAAAATAGTGAATGAGTTGGATTTAATGGCAGTGTTTTGCCATGCCCTTGACAGGGTTATAACTCATGATTTCAAAGTTTTTATAAAAGACAATGATGCTTTAAGTATGTAGTAAAAAAGCTTTGGCAGTATTGCTGGTTTTAGGTGAGGTGGGTCTGTATCAGCTGTGCACAAAAGGATAAATAAATATTCCCTCTTGTTCTTTGGATTGGGGTCTTTATTTAGCCAATCCAGGCAGTGGTTTTTTTTTGTGCCATTTTAATGTAGTTTTTCCATTATGTTTGGAGATTTACTTTCTAATAGAAATCAAAGTCACAGAACTTATGAATTGAAGAGGTGTGAATAGTGTTTGGTTTTACAGTACCTAAGTGCCCATTCCCACCCTGCAAGCAGGGCTGGTTTACAGGGTCTCCATCCTTAAAGGGGTGCTTTGGGGAAGTTAAGAAAAATAAAAATGCCCCAAAGCCACCACAATACCTGTTATGTGTCCCCTGTAGTTATCTATGTGATTTTGCCAGCTCCTGTGACCCCTGTTGTCTCCCATTCTTTTTCCTTGCTTGCAATCCAGACTACAACTCCCAGCAGTCAGAGTGTAATGGCTGCCAGCCAATTGCTCTTATGTGTGTGCATGCTGTATTGTTGTCAGTAGCACACATTGTCTTTTCTTTCAAACTATCCTTTCCCCCCAGTAATAAATCATGCTATGCTCTGAATGGCAGCAATCAGTGATTAGTTCTACAGCAGGCAAAGAGCAGCGTTATGTGCTGAGAAGACTTCTCTGCCGGCAAGGAGGGGGAGGTGTGGCTGTGATGCCAGAGCCCTAGACCAGACACAGATCACGTGGTGTTTGTCTTTCAGGAGGTCTCAGTGAGGGGTTTGCACAGAGAAAAGCAGGATCAGATTATGATGTCTTTCTCTCACTCCCTGCATGTAAGTGACAGCTGAAAGAGAAAAACTGCTCTGTATAGCTAATGAATGATATTTAGGCAAATAAATAGGGTGGTGAGAGGGAAAGGATGGGCTATGAGTTTAGTTCCCTTGAGTACCCCTTTAAAGTTTTACGGTCATCAAAAACAATTTATGAATTGTCACTCAAACATGTCACAAATTAAGGACTGCACTGGCTCTCACTCCAGAGACCCACTGAGATCATGAGTTATTAGCCAGGGAAACACTCGGCATTGTGCTGCCTTGCCAGCTGAAAGATCTATCCATTTCTCTGTATAGAAGTCTATGGGGAAGATTTATCAAAACCTGTACAAAGGAAGAGTTGCCCAGTTGCCCATAGCAACCAATCAGATTGCTTCTTTCATTTTACAGAGGCCTTGTTAAAAATGAAAGAAGCGAGCTGATTGGTTGCTATGGGCAACTGGGCAATTTTTCCTCCGGACATGTTTTGATAAGTATCCCCATATGGACAGATCTCTCGGTTGGTCAGGGAGAACAATGTCACCCAGCTAATAACACACAATCGCAACAGATCTCAGACGTGAGACCCTGTGCGATTAACAACTTTTGATGATCGTCATGTCAGAAGTTGTTTTTAATGACAGTAATGCTTTAAGCCTCATTAGTCAAACAGGGTAGGTAGATGCAAGTGGGCCATGGGGTGAAGTTTAATACGAATTGAGCTGGGCTTGCCTGGACTCTCTTCTTGCTGGGGAATGCCCCCTAAGCACTTAAAGGGGTACTCCGGTGGTTAATTTTTTTGACTATATGGCATCTTCTTTGTAAGTTTAGTTTTTTTTGCAATATACATGTGTTATATGTTTTGGCAGCATGTGTGCGTTTTTCTTACCTGTTTGTTGGGCAGGAAGTTCTGTAGTTCAGAGGGTTTTCTTTTACTGTTGTCCACAGTTCTGAGTCTGTTGTGGACAAGATGTCGCAGCTTTTTATTATTTTTTCTCTGTCTGCAAGAGAAAAATAAGCCACGCCCCCTCATCTCATCCAGCTGAGTACACAGCTCCTCACCTCCCCTCCCCCCTGCTCTGTATTCTAAGGACGCAGGTCTGCACAGGAGAAGGACCTCACAGAGAAGATAAGTGTTATCTGAAGGGGAGGATGAGAAGGTGCATGGGCTGGGGATGTATGTACTGCAGGGGAATAAATCTCATACTGAGAATGATCTCTACATGTGAAGGGGGAGGGGGAGGACTCCTGAATGACACATGCTGGGAGTTGTAGTCCCTTTTGTGTGTGTATGCTAGTGTTTACAAACCAGTGTGCTTCCAGCTGTTGCAAAACTACAACTCCCAGCATGTCCTGACAGACTTTGGGCATGCTGGGGGTTGTAGATTTGCAACAGCTGGAGGCACACTGGTTGGGAAACACTGTTCTAGCCTATTCAGCATACACATCATGTTACACCAGTGTTTCCCAACCAGTGTGCCTCCAGCTGTTGCAAAACTACAACTCCTAGCATACCCAAAGGCTGTCAGGGCATGCTGGGAGTTGTAGTTTTGCAACACCTGGAGGCACCCTGGTTTGGAAACACTAGTGTATGCCCTCCAGAGGTGTGGTGAACTACAACCCCTAGGAGACTACAGAGGCAGCATGCTGGTGTTATACCACAGACTGAAGACTCCTGAATGACACATGCTGGGAGTTGTAGTCCCTTTTGTGTGTGTATGACAGTGTATCCCAACAAAGGCTGATTATATTAGTGTGCTGTGTATAAGGGGGCTGACCCGGGAAAATAGCAGGATGAGTAAAGGGCGGAACAAAAAAAAAAAAAGGAGCCACCCCAAATCAGCAAGGCATGTGTCATGCTGGGATTTGTAGTTTTCAGCACAGCAAGAAACAGGAAATAGAAGCAAAGATAGGAAAACAAAGTGGGGGATAAAAAGACAACAAAGAACGGAAATAGAGTCGCCTAAACAACAAGAATAGAACTGAAACAAAGCAAATAGTAAGTCAAAAACGGAAAAACACGTTGACCACCGGAGTACCCCTTTAAGCCTCATTTGACTATTAACAAAAAAGGCTTATATTCCAGCAATGGAGAGGACTATTGAAATAAAAAAAAAGTATGCCCAAAATCTTAATGAGAAACCCTATCTAGTCATAGGCTTATTTACACCATTGTTTTTCTGCTAAAAGGCCTATATTGAATGGCATGTATTGCCTAGATTTGTCTAAACTAAACATGTTCTTTTTACATATTTTTTTTTTTTAATATTTGGACATTATTATGGGGGATCCCATCTTGCCTGTTTTTAATTGCATTTAGTACCCATGGACACAGGTAAAAATGGACAGGATCTGTCCCATTTAGATGAATTGGAGATGTTACTGTGCATCTTACTGGTGTCACCTTTAACTGTACTATTTGTGCTGAGAAGAAGGGTATTACTGGGAAATGATCTGTACAGAACAGGAAGTCTAAGCTTAGTTTTAGGCCTAGTGGTCAGAATGGATACTGCAAGATTTCGGGATTATTATAAAATATAGATCGTAAAATGGAAAATTAGAAAAAACATCAACAAACATTCTTAAATTAGTTTAACATAAAAGCTCAACAATCACATAAATCTTTTTTGGTCATCATAGAATCAGGAAGAATATGATTTCAACTTTTTTGTATTTTGCTATTATTTTATAGATACCGTATTTGTTTTTGTTTGTCAGTGTCAATAAGCCATTGTGAAAAGTTTTATTTTTTATTGGCATGTACAACTACTTTAAGGCAATGTACCGGTTTTAGCAAGTCTCAATACACTGTGTGCGCATAGAATTAGGCCTAAAAGGATCTACCAAAGATTAAAGATTTCTATACTAAAAAACAAGGTGTGATATATATATATATACAATATATAATAGTTTCCCCCCTAAAAGTGGTCCAGCTGGGTTGAAAAAAAAATTAAGTATTACTTACCTGTCCCCTTTTTGTCTTTTGACACTCACTAGGTCCCGTTAATCACCACTCCTGCTCCCTTCTCAGTAAGGAACTGCTGCTCAGCCAGTCACTGGCCGAGGAGGAGGGGCTCACTGCTGCAGCTGCCGATTAGCTGCATGGACATTTTAATTTCTGGAGTTTTGTGGCCAATTTTTTTTAATCCAGCAAAAAACAACAAACACATACTAGGGAACCAATTTAAATTAGACCCAACATTTACTTTTTTAAAGTTTATTTTTTCTGTAAAAGTATGTACTAATGTATTGTATGGGATGTTAACTGCATAAAGTATACTTTTTCTTTTTTATACCATATACATTCATGCAATCGATTTTGAGTAGGTTACAGGGTTATAGTGCGGGTGAATCGGATTACAACGAGGTATCATCTACCTGGAGAGGCCGCACAAAGGTGGCTATTAGCAATGGAAACTGATACAACAAGTATCTCCGGAATCAGATCTGGATCCAGGAAAGTGATACCTCATTGTAATCCAATTCACTTACACTATAACCCTGTGTATTGGTTTTATTGCAGGTGAACAGTCAGTGCCTGTTTCCCTTTTGCGTCTCTTTACACGTACAGTACCCTGGGAAGATTTGATGTGCAGGATTTGAAACTGCAGATTTGAAGCTGTGTTCAGTCATTTAGTTTACATTGAATTCTGCAGCATAAAATCTGCAGCTTCAAATCCTGGCGTATAAAATACTGTATGTGTGAATACACCCTTAGGGTAGGGTCAAACGTGCCATATTTTGCTGCTGCATTTTCTTCTACTGACTTCAATGGGTAGGAAGATACGCAGCAGCACGTGTGACCCTACCCTTAAGGCTTGTTCACACGAGTGGATTTACTTTCAAACTTTCAGCATATATTTCTCGATACGAGTTTGAAAGCGGCGGGCTGTCCGTGGCAATTTTTGGCAGCAGAATCTCTGTTGTGGAAAATCCACCTGAGAACCCATTGATAGGGTCTGCAGCAGGTTTTAAACAGCAGAAATCCACTACCAAACATCTGTTGTGGAATAGCCCGTTAAAATCCCTCCCCCTTTCAGACTCGCAGCGGAAAACAAGCTGCCAGTTTGAAAGTACATCCGCTCGTGTGAACAACCCCTTAAAGTGTTTTATTGGTGACTACATGTGAGCAGAATTATATAGATAGAAAAATATATTAAGAATAAGCCAAGAATTATATTAAACCGGTATTCAACAGTGAATGTTTATTTTAGGTTTTGTTGCATTAAATGTGGCAATAATTGTGTTGTCAAGAGGGGAACCAAAGAGTTGATGTTATTGTATTTCATTGTTCCTTTACATTTGGCTCACAGAGCTTGGACAACAATTGTGTAAGGTAACTACTGGCTGCTGGTATTTGAGGTTGATGCTATCTTTTCCTTACAACACAGACTACTAAGTTTTATATTTTTACAGGTACAGCTGATTTATTCACACAAAAGTCATAACAGGTATGCTTTAACATAATTAGGTTCTTTTAACACTGCTATCTTTGTTTCCATTATAATGCAAACCATGTCAGTAGTGTTGGATTATCACATGTGACAGACCCTATCGACCTATAATGGGATCCATTGGAGTTCCCTTGCCCCTTGTTCTTTGGAGGATAGTGCTGTATGCTATGATATTTCGGAGAACAATAGCACAGCATACAGCCCTGACAGTAGAGTAAACAGAGCTTAAAGGAGTATTCCAGTCTTAAAAAACTTATCCCCTATCCTAAAGATAAGGAATAAGTTTCAGATCACGCGGGGGGTGGATCGCGACCACTTGGACCCCACCAATCTCCCATTCAGTGGGAAGAGCGAAGCGGCGCCCCCTCAGTACAGCTCTATGGCAGAGCCAGAGCGCTGCCTTCAGCAATCTCCGGCTCTGCCATAGTGCTGTATTAAGGGGGCGTATCATCCACCACTTTGTGCAGTGGTCGGCACACGCTATCTAGCCGGAGAGCCAGGGCCCCGTACGGGAGTTCGCGGGGTCCGACCGCTGGGGTGTGAAACTTATCCTTAGGATAGGGGATACGTTTTTCAGAACTGGACTACTCCTTTAAGATGTTTGTACAGGGTGGGCCATTTATATGGATACACCTTAATAAAATGGGAATGGTTGGTGATATTAACTTCCTGTTTGTGGCACATTAGTATATGTGAGGGGGGAAACTTTTCAAGATGGGTGTTTACCATGGTGGCCATTTTGAAGTCGGCCATTTTGAATCCAAATTTTGTTTTTTCAATAGGAAGAGGGTCATGTGACACATCAAACTTATTCGGAATTTCACAAGAAAAACAATGATGTGCTTGGTTTTAACGTAACTTTATTCTTTCATGAGTTATTTACAAGTTTCTGACCACTTATAAAATGTGTTCAATGTGCTGCCCATTGTGTTGGATTGTCAATGCAACCCTCTTCTCCCACTCTTCACACACTGATAGCAACACCGCAGGAGAAATGCTAGCACAGGCTTCCAGTATCCGTAGTTTCAGGTGCTGCACATCTCGTATCTTCACAGCATAGACAATTGCCTTCAGATGACCCCAAAGATAAAAGTCTAAGGGGGTCAGATCGGGAGACCTTGGGGGCCATTCAACTGGCCCACAATGACCAATCCACTTTCCAGGAAACTGTTCATCTAGGAATGCTCGGACCGGACACCCATAATGTGGTGGTGCACCATCTTGCTGGAAAAACTCAGGGAACATGCCAGCTTCAGTGCATAAAGAGGAAAACACATCATCATGTAGCAATTTCACATATCCAGTGGCTTTGAGGTTTCCATTGATGAATAATGGCCCCACTATCTTTGTACCCCATATACCACACCATACCATCAATTTTTGTGTTCCAACAGTCTTGGAGGGATCTATCCAATGTGGGTTAGTGTCAGACCAATAGCGGTGGTTTTGTTTGTTAACTTCACCATTCACATAAAAGTTTGCCTCATCACTCAACAAAATCTTCTGCATAAACTGATGGTCCTGTTCCAATTTTTGTTTTGCCCATTCTGCAGCACCTGAAACTACGGATACTGGAAGCCTGTGCCAGCATTTCTCCTGCGGTGTTGCTATCAGTGTGTGAAGAGTGGAAGAAGAGGGTTGCATTGACAATCCAACACAATGGGCAGCACATTGAACACATTTTATAAGTGGTCAGAAACTTGTAAATAACTCATGAAAGAATAAAGTTACGTTAAAACCAAGCACATCATTGTTTTTCTTGTGAAATTCCCAATAAGTTTTGATGTGTCACATGACCCTCTTTCTATTGAAAAAACAAAATGGCCGCCATGGTCACCACCCATTTTGAAAAGTTTCCGCCTCACATATACTAATGTGCCACAAACAGGAAGTTAATATCACCAACCATTCCCATTTTATTAAGGTGTATCCATATAAATGGCCCACCCTGTATATTTTTTATGCATAGTAACCATTCTTAAGATGGCTGAAATAATCATATTTTCTAACTACAGTATTGTAAATGTGGTAAATTTATATTGTTTGGTAACACATTGTGGTAACTTATTGCACTTGGTTTTCTCCTTTTGGTGAAAACTGCTGTGGTGATTGTATCTCCATTTTTAAGGATTTTACAATTAGTAGAATGATATGTTAATAATGGATGATTCACCTGTATTTGTGGAAATGGAAGCACTGCAGGTGCTTTTCTGCAATGTGTTGTTTTATAAATGGGGAACACTCACATTTCTTCATACATAACATGAAATTCTGTGCTAGTGTACCTTTTAATAAATGATTGTAGAGGAAATTTTATTGCGTTTTTTTATCATATGTACAGATCTGGTAAAATGTAATTACCCTCTTGGACTATTTTGTGTTTACTGGTGTAACAACACTGAATAATGGCAGATGTAATGGGGCTTTTCACACTGATCAACAAAAAAAGAAAAACTTTAAAGGGTACTCTGGGGGGAAAAAATAGGTTTTCAAATCACTTCAAAGATTTGTAAAATGTAAAAATCTTAACCCTTCCAGTAGGTATCATCTGCTGTATGCTCCAGAGAGACTTTTCAGTCTGACCACATTGCTCTCTGCTGCTATCTCTTTCCATGTCATGAACTGTCCAGATAAAGAGCAAATCGCCACCTCTCTTGTTTTGGACAGTTTTTGACTCAGACAGAGGTGGCAGCAGAGAGTACTGTGGTGAGAAAGAACTACACAACTTCCAATCTTTACATATTATGTAGATACAGTGTGGAGGATCTGTATGTAACACCCTAAGATATATTTGTAAATAAGTCATCTGTCTTGAGAACAGTAGTGGACTGCCTTGGCAGTACAAGCAAATATAGGTGAAGTATATGTAAAAAAAAAAAAATGTATTCCAAAAGACCACTCCCCCCACAAGCCCGCGTTAACCATTTTATTAACATTAAACAGGAAAAAAAAAAGAAAAAAAACGATGATCATCGAAGCAATCAACCGAATCCAAAGTAGTCCACAGGAAACACTGATCTGAAATGAGAAAAAAAAAGAAAAATAGATTAATATATTTATTGTCCTACGCCTGCGCATCTCCCATGCTGCACTACTACAACTCCCAGCATGCCCTTACAGTAAGGACATGCTGGGAGTTGTAGTCATGTGGTGTGGGAAATGTGCGGGTGAGTGACAAGCTTGTCACCTACCGCCCGCTGCATGACTACAACTCCCAGCATGCCCTCACAGTAAGGGCATTCTGGGAGTTGTAATAGTGTGGCAGGGGGCAGGTGACAAGCTTGTCACCTGCCCCACAACTACAACTCCCGGCATGCCCTTACAGTAGCCATGGAAGCGGGCGTTAATCAGAAAATCACAGTAATTTCCTATTTCCCGCTGGGTCCCGTGACACAGGACCTGGCGGGAAATTTGAAATTACAGTAAACTCTGCAGCGCCATAGCAAAGGGAGCCCGGGCTGACGTAACACAGCAGCCGCCCGGGACTCCCGCAGCCGGGCCGGGAGACATGCAGGAGCCGTCCCTGACATCCCTTAACATGTACCTCAGCACTGAGGGATGGCAGGGACGGCTCTTGCACATCTCGCAGCCTGTCTGCAGGAGTCCCGGGCAGCTGCAGAGTGATGCCAGCCCGGGCTCCTTTAACATATAACGGAGCCGCAGAGTTTTAGTCCCTACTGTAATATCAAATTTCCCACCGGGTCCCGTGATTGAATACTCGGTGAAATTACATTAGGCACTCCAAAAACTCTGCGGCGCCGAGGTATGTTAAAGGAGCCCAGGCTGGCATCACTCTGCAGCCGCCCGGCCTCCATCTAATTCTATCCTTCACTTAATGATGGGGGCACTGATTTACATACCCCCCTTGTCTCCTACCCACCCGCGCTGCACATCTCCCGCCTGCTACAAGACTACAACTCCCAGCATGCCCTCACTGTAAGGGCATGCTGGAAGTTGTACTCTTGCAACAGGTAGCCGACAGATGGGAGATGTGTGACGCGGGCAGGTGGGAGACAAGGTGGGGATGTAAATCAGTGTGATCCATGATCAGGTAGTCAGAAAAGCAGAAACATAAGCAAGGTTCAAGCTGGTGTAGATTCCTGGAGCTTTTTAATCAGATGCGCCTAGATCTGCGACAGTCGCAGTTGATAAATCAGGGTGCACTGGAAAGTGAAAAGTGAAAAAGCATCTACATGAGCAAGATGTCAAGATGAGCGGTGGGTGTAAACAAAGAAAATGTCACACATAAGCAGAGTTGCGCCAAAGTTAAATGGGCACTGTCATGAACTTTCTTTTTATATATATATATATATATATATATATATATATGTTGTAGTACTGATGTACTACAACATATTTCTAATATACTTTAATTATTTTTTTTGTAATTAAAATACTTTATTTTAATTTAGATATCCGACCACTAGGGGTCTCCCTCCTAGTGGCCGGCTGCAGCCTGCTGTGACATTACAGATAAATTCGGACTGATCCCGGCCCGGCATCGGTCCGAATTCAGTCAGGCTGCGCTCGCTCCCTGCCTGTCAATCAGACAGGCGGGAGGAAGCGAGCGCTTTGAACTATGAGGATGCGCACAGGCTCCCTGGCCTCGCACGCCAGCCCCGGCTCCCGGTGTGAGGTAGAATTAACCCTGCACTGATATAAGCAGGGTCCTGGAGAACATGATCTCTGGTTGGTTCTTCCCTCTAGATCATGAATAAAAGTATATTAGGCGACTTCTAGATGTTCATAATTTAAGTGAATCTTTAAATATGTTTTGGGTAATGCTTACGATAAATAAAAATTGATTTCAAGTTTTACCTTGTAGACAGCGTAGAACTGGACGTGATCTATACCCACAACTTCAGTCTGTGCTTTAATATAAATATACTTTGTTACTGTTGCTTTGTGTAGATCAGTGGCATACAGCCAAATTGGTATGTGCAGAATCATTTGTCTTGTTTCATCTCCAGCCATGAAAAGGTTTTGACAGGATAACCCACTAATGAGCTGTTTGTTTCACTTTACGTGTACATGGTCACTTGGATTTGATGGGTTATTTAACTGTGTCCAGATTAACGGCGGTGCAGTAATTGACATGAAGTGTAATGAGGTGTATGTATGAAATACCTTGTACTGAACACAGTCAGGCATCTCATTGCCCTGTAAAAAAACAAGCTTTAATTGTAAGCAAAGATCATAACAGCTAGTGTGAATACATGATTTTATCTTTGACCTCCTTGTAAAGATCTGTACAAAAGTCTAAAGGCCCTTTTTACACTGGCCGATTATTGGGCAAATGAGTGTTCCTAGTAACACTTATTCCAAATAATCAGCTGATGTAAAGGGGCAGCGATCAGCCGAACATTGCACGGCCATTTAAATTATCATTATAGGCCTCACATCGCCCTCTCTAAACAGGATGTGTGTCCGATAATGATAAATTTGAATGCCCGCACAAATGATCCAGTGAACATTCATGTAACCCGGCTGCATGATGGAGCCTTGTATAGGTTCAGCAAAGTGTTTTCTGAACTGTCAGCCTATCTTAGAAGCACTTATTTTGGATTATTTTTTTATAAAGGAGACATTAATGTCATTAAGTAAATCAAAACCAAATATACTTACTCTCTGTTAAAAATATAATCTGGGCTGCTGTTGTTGACAATAACGGGCTGTTTTCAATGCAGCATTTAGGCCAGTGATGCGCAGAATAGCCCATATAGGTTTACTGAAATTAAGCTAATCCAGGTGTGGACAAAGAATCAGTTAGGCCCTCGGGGAGGTTCAATGGCCCTTAACAAATATGATACCTTTTTTCTCCGTGCCAATACTTCTATTGATTACTTACTTCATGCTTACTTTTTTGGAATCTTGTCACTTTTGGGGCATCTGAGTTTATTTCATATAGATTCGTGCCACACAGTTGCCCCTTAAATACACAGTCCATTTGGGCCTTGAGGACACAGCCAATTTTCATTTTTTGCATTTTTGTTTTTTCCTCCTTGCCTCTTAAGAGCCATACACTTTTTTCCATCCAGACCCACATGGGGGCTTGTTTTTTTTGCACGGCCAATAGCTAATGAATGAGATTTAGACAATTGAACAGGTTGAAGAGAGGGAAAGGATGGGCTATGGGTTTAGTTTCCTGGAGTACACATTTAACAACATTGCATAAAGCTGTATGCAGGAAGCTCCACCTACTGGCAGCTGCTAGCAGACAGAATTTTGTCATATAACTGTTTGCTCATGTGAAGTAGAGCATAAGACTGGAGATCTGCACCAAAAATTGGAGCTATAATCCCTATAAAGATGTATTTGTACTTTTGGCTGTAAATGCCTCATGTTCTGGGCCCTTGGGCAGACCATTTAAACTATAAACTCTACTGTACATTTATTTCTCATACAATTTTTTGGGATACACTGCAGTATGGCACATATGACTCAGATTTGCCCTTACGGGTAGGGTCACACGTGCCGTATTTTGCTGTGTATTTTTTTTAACCATTGAAGTCAATGGGTAGCAAAATACGCAACAGATTTTACTACCCATTGACTTCAATGGGTAGGAAATACACAGCAGTTAATATGCAGCAAAATATGGCACGTGTACCCATACCCTTACAGGTTACTGAAAGCGCATTTGTGGGTAAACTATCACCGTATAGAGCAATACTTATCTTTTAAAAGGGCGATAAGTGTATACATTATGACGTTTTTACAGTACCACTGTAATACGATGCAATCTCAATGTAATTTATTGTAACACTGCTTCATGTCATTTTGTAGCAGAAAAAAAACCTGAAATGTTTGTAAACATCCCAGAGCCAGGACCAATACCTAAGTGCAGCTGATGCAGAGTACATTATCTTTAGCCCAATATGAGAATCCTTTTCTATCTTATACAACAAAGCACCTGTGGGATCAACTACTATCAGGCATGACCCCAGGACTGAGTAGCCCTTTATTTATTCATACTATGTATGCATCCTACCATTCCTCCAACAGCGTACATCAACTGTGACCCTGAGACATTGCTCCTCTCTGGAGACCAGAGTGCTTCTAAGTCCCAGGCATTTCTGGAATGAAAACTGACAGGTCTTTAAAGATGAAAGAAATATATACAAAACACTCTGGAATAATACTTCTTGAATTTTTTAATAAGGTTAGATTGAGGCTGTCACATTTCATGTTTGATTTTGGATTGAAAGGTAAAAAGAAAACAACTTCCTTCCAGTGTTTATGTCTATAAGTAGGAAAATGATGGAGTTGTAGACTTCCCAAACAAAATGTTTTATTGAATATGGTCATCAAGATGTTGACTATTATTGATTATTTTTTTAGAAGCAATTATCCTCTATAGTATTTTAATAATATGTCCTTTTAATCTCCATCTTAACAGGTGTATCCTTTTAGGATAGGGTCACATTGCCATATTTTGCTGCTGTTCATTTTCCCACCCATTGAAGTCAATGGATTGTAAAATCAGCTTCAGAAAACAGCAAAATTCTGCACGTGTGACTCTACCCTAAACAAATACACATGCTAAGATGACGATTAAAAGGGACATATTAAAATACTATAGAGAATTATTGCTTTTAATATTTAAAAAAATCATCTATAATTGTCAACATCTCAACCATATAAAATAAAACATTTTGTTTGGGAAATCAAGAACAAATGCTGAACAACCATTTCACCATAGCAAATAAGTCTCTGCTATGCAGAAAAGAAGCAATAGAAGCTAAAATAGATAAAAACGTCATTACAGTTGCATCACTTTCTAGATTGTTGATTGATTGCTATAATGATGGTTTTATTGTTATGTTATTTACTATTATAGAAAATAAGTCTTACTAAACTAATACATTTGCACTCTTCATTGTACTGTTCATGTCTTTTACTGAGCATATTGAGTAAACATCCGCAGTGCAGGAAACAGTCAATACATTTTTATAAATTATTATAAATGTTATTACCATTTCTGCATACAAAAATATCATAAACAAAATACCAATATGACACATAATTTCAAAACCTTTCCCTCCCACCCTCCCTGTCAGAAGAAGAAAAAAAAAAAAAAGGCGAGCAACTATTCGTCTTACTCTTCCCATTCCCCCCAAGTTGCTTTAAACCTAGTTAGTCCTCTCCTGGAGTTGCCAATACACCATTACTCATATTTCTTAACCTTAAGGACTAACCTATTCCATTCTATTTGGACTCGTCCTATCAAAAAGTCCTCTCACGATCACAACCTTACCCAGCACAAAAATGCGATTTACTAATTCTCGACCTTTCCCAACATAAAATGTTGTTATTGACTTCAACGGCTAATTGGCAAAAGAATAAAAAAATGGTGGGTGGCCCACATGGGCACTAACCATTAAAGACATGCAAAGCCTAATAAAATACAAATCTGTTCCTCATGTTATAGACACATGAGCCTAAAAAAGGCTACATATAGTGCCATGGCCGTAAATATTGTCACCCCTGAAATTTTTCAAGAAAATGAAGTATTTCTCACAGAAAATTGTGTGAGAGGAAAAAAAGGGAGGAAAAAAAGCAAATTGGACATAATGTCACACCAAACTCCAAAAATGGGCTGGACAAAATTATTGGCACCCTTTCAAAATTGTGGATAAATAAGATTGTTTCAAGCATGTGATGCTCCTTTAAACTCACCTGAAACCAGATAAAAAGGAGAGAAGTTCACTTAAGAGGACAAGTGAACTGCCTGAGGACTTGAGAACCAAAATTGTGGAAAAAGATCAACATTCTCAAGGTTACAAGTCCATCTCCAGAGATTTAGATTTGTCTTTGTCCACAGTGCGCAACATTATCAAGAAGTTTGCCACCCATGGCACTGTAGCTAGTCTCCCTGGGCGTGGACGTAACAGAAAAACTGATAAAAGGTGTAAACGCAGGATAGTCCAGATGGTGGTTAAGCAGCCCCAAACAAGTTCCAAAGATATTCAAGCTGTCCTGCGGGCTCAGGGAGCATTTAACATTTAAATGAAATTAAACACTATGGCAGTTGACACAGAGACATAAAAAAGCAAGACTATATTTTGTCAAAATGAACTTGAGTAAGCCAAAATCCTTCTGGATAAACGTCTTGTGGACAGTTGAGACCAAGATAGAGCTTTTTGGTAAAGCACATCATTCTACTGTTTACAGAAAACAAAATGAGGCCTACAAAGAAAAGAACACAGTACCTATAGTGAAATATGGGGGAGGTTCAATGTTGTTTTGGGGTTGTTTTGCGGCCTCTGGCACTGGGTGCCTTGAATGTGTGCAAGGCATCATGAAATCTGAGGATTACCAATGGATTTTGGGTCGCATTGTAAAGCCCAGTGTCAGAAAGCTGGGTTTGTGTCCGAGATCTTGGGTCTTCCAGCAGGACAATGACCCCAAACATAAGTCAAAAAGCACCCACAAATGGATGTCAACACAGTGCTGGAGAGTTCTGAAGTGGCCAACAATGAGTCCAGATCTAAATCCCATTGAACACGTCTGGAGAGATCTAAAAATTTCTGTTGTGAAAAGGCGCCCTTCCAATAAGAGAGACCTGGAGCAGTTTGCAAAGGAATAGTGGTCCAACATTCCAGCTGGGAGGTGTAAGAAGCTTATTGATGATTATAGTAAGCGACTGATTTCAGTTATTTTTTTCCAAAGGGTGTGCAACCAAATATTAAGTTAAGGGTGCCAATAATTTTGTCCAGCCCATTTTTGTAGTTTGGTGTGACATTATGGTTTAGTTCCAATACACACAAAGGGAACATGTGTATAGCAAAACGTGTTACTGCAATCCTTTTCTGTGGGAAATACTTCACTTTCTAGAAAAATTTCAGGGGTGCCAACATTTACGGCCATGGCTGTACTTTGCTGAAAGCCTGGGTGAATATATATCTGCAGTCAGACCAAGTTTCTAAGGAGGACAAACATTCAAGACCACTGTTATCCAAAGCAAGAGATCCTGAAAGAGGTGAGAAAGAACACTAGAGTATCAGCTAAAGCGTTAAAAGTCTCTAGTCATGTGTCCACTGTTTGTGTTCATGAAAGGAAACAATGAAGAAAGAGGCTTTTTAAAACAAATACACAATGCAATATTTGAAGGAAAACAACCACCGCACATCATTACTAAAACTTGAACCCAACTGTGAAGCATGAAGAAAGTGACTGCTTCCTTGCCCCAGGGCCTGAACACCTTGCAATTATTGATGGAACGGTGAATTCAGAGCTGTATAAAACATTTTACAGGAGAATGGAAGGACACTATACTGTGATCTCGAGCTAAAAAGATATTGGGTAATGCAAGAAGACCGTGACCTCAAGCACACAAAAAAATCAACTAAAGACTTATTGAAAAAGATTTGTGTTTTGGAATGACCATATAAGTCCTGACAAAAGCCCTTTGGAGATGCTGTCGCATGAGCTGAAGAGAGTTGTGCATGCAAGAAATCCCTTAATATTGATGAAGTGGAAGACATTTGCAGGATGGATTAGTTAAAAAATTCTTCATTGTTGGGTAAATGTTATTTTACAGATACAGAAAATGTCTGGTGGAGGTGACTGCTGCCAAAGGGTATCTACAGGTTATTAAATTCAAAGGTTCATTTACTTTTTCCCTGCCCTGTGAATGTTTACTTAATGTGCTCAACAAAATACATGAAAAGCACAAACTGTGTTTGTTACTATTTAGATTGTGTTGGCCTTTTATTGTAACTAATATTCAGACCACATTTTAATAATCAATGCAGAAATCCAAGTAACGCCAAAAAGCTGACCTTCATTTCAGTATGAGCATTAGCACACATAAAAGGCAGAAAACAGCAAAACTGGGGGTATGTATCAGGGCAGAAAATGCTAAATTACAAATAATTGCAAATTTTTTTGCGTAAAATTCAGTTGTGCATAAAAATTTTGTACAAATTTTGTTTATTCACTCTTTTCCGCAAAAGTCACAGGATGGGTGTGTATCAGTAGGAAAGGGGAGTGGTCACACATGTTCACCAAATTCATCACAGTTTACGCTTCCGAGCAAGCATAAACTGCAATTGAAATCTCCACTTTATCAGAGCTGGTGAAGATTTTGGGACAGACGCACAGGCTTCTTAGCAATGTGCCTCTACATAAATCCAGCGGGCCTGTGCACTGGTGGGGGATTCTCCAATTCTCTTCCGTTTGAAGATAAAATAAAATTTAACAAGTTAATTTATTGTGTAAAGGGGTTGTTCCGTCTGCTTACTTCCGCCTGCTATGAACAGGCTAGAAGAGCCAGAGAAAGCAGAGGTAAGGAGATAGGACAATGAGAGGAATTTATCGTCTAAATTTGTCGCAGGAAAAGTTGCAGGCTGGTCCCATGGGACTTTTCCTGCGACATTTCATTTACACTGTTTAATTTTTCTGACCGTGAAATTATTTGATGTAGATCACTTTGTGCAGTGGTCACTAATTTATGTGCGAATTTTGTGCAAAAAGTCACAAAAAAGTTGCACTGATCAGATTTAGAAGAAATCACAGGGCGTTTCAACCCTGCCCTATATCACTCCATGCAACAATTGTATTAAGGTCTGTGCGACTTAATACAATTGTCGCACGGCCCAACACTGCTCTGCGACATTTAACCAGAGCAGTTCAGAGGCCATTCATCAAAGTCAGTACGCCAATTGATAAATTTAGAAAGAAAAAAAAATAAAACAAAAAGTGCAACTATGTGCAATTTAACCCAGCAGATTTTATGGGCACAAATGTTGAAACTACGACAACAATGCCGTATCTTGCCTTCTTGTCACTACTAGTGGCCACCAAAACAGGGATGAAGCCAGGCAGTGACCGTGATCATATGCAACAGGTATGGTTCAGGTCATGACCTAAGGAAGACGGGGTCCAGCCCCTCGAAACTCGTCTGTTATTGTACTATTCTTGGCAAATAAAATCCTACATTTGTTTATAATTTTTGTCCGCCTCGGTCAATACCAGCATTGGCAGCTGCATGACATTCAACAAGTGAGCACCTAAGGATCAGTATCTTTCTTCACCTCGCCTGGAGGTATCATCCACAAATTGATACATTTTAATCTAAACAAGTTCAGTTTTGATAAATGCCCCTCAATATGTATAAAATAACCCTTGGATGACCAGGCCTGTGATTTGCTGATTCTCTTTTTTGGAGGAAATAACTACCCAAGCATTGGGTTTTGGTTTTTTTTCAAGGAAAATAAATAAGGCCCTACTGCAATGTATGCAAGTGTACAGAATATGATTTATTTTTGTATCTAAAGTACTGGCCCATAATAATTATTCAGGTTTTATAAGGTAGTAATGGTAAACCTGCACAGAGAAAATGTTTAATATTGAAGTCATCAGCAAAAAGAATGATAACTAAGCACACTTATTTATTTCAAGCAAGACATACAGACACAGGGAAAACCATGCAGGGAATGGTAGTAAGTAAGGAGAAGATGCACAGTAAGGAGAAGATGCACACAGGGGCGTTAAAAGGGTACTCCCGTGGAAACCTTTTTTTTTTAATCAACTGGTGCCAGAAAGTTAAACAGATTTGGAAATCACTTCTATTAAAAAATCTTAATCCTTCTAGTACTTTTTAGGGGCTGTATACTAAAGAAAAATCCAAAAAAGAAATGCATTTCCTGTGATGTCATGACCACAGTGCTCTCTGCTGACCTCTGCTGTCCATTTTAGGAACTGTTCAGAGCAGCATATGTTTGCTATGGGGATTTCTCCTGCTCTGGACAGTTCCTAAAATGGACAGCAGAGGTCAGCAGAGAGCACTGTGGTCATGACATCAGAGGAAAAGCATTTCTTTTTTGGATTTCTCTTTAGTATACAGCCCCTAAAAAGTACTGGAAGGATTAATATTTTTTTAATAGAAGTGATTTACAAATCTGTTTAACTTTCTGGCATCAGTTGATTAAAAAAAAAAAGGTTTTCCACAACAGTACCCCTTTAACTAGACAATGTCAGTTCCACACTGGTGAGTACTTCATCTGGTCAGTTTCCTACTGACGAAGCTAAATAAGGGGTGGGTGGACTGTGATGGTCATTGATGTTCGACATTTACATTTGCTTTTTGTGAGTTTGCTGTGTTTTTTCCACATTTGTTCTTGGCTGCACTGACTAAGATTTCTATCTAGCAATGTATAGTTTAGCTAGTGGCTGTTTGGTTCATGCATATCACACACAGCAAAATTGATTGAATCTCAATATGCATATGTTTTCCTTCTGTTATCCTCTAACCATTTAATCCTTTTGAAGAGGTGTTACCTAATCCTACACATATGCTAGCGTGGTCTATATTTTCTCATATGTATTGTTTGGTGTAACAAAATACTATTTTATGATATTTTAATGTGGAATGAAGGGATGCACCCAGTGACACTATTTCTGGTTGCTATTTTTTATTTTTTTTCATATCGGAATAACCCTTTAATAGAGGCCACTTTTAATCAATTAGGTTTTTATTTGAAAGTTTCCTATTACAAACAGTACAAAAACACGACAACAGACCCTAATGGACCCTAAACACATTAACAATTGAACAAGGTAACTTAGAAATTGACAATCAATAATGGCAGAGGTAGTAGTCACAGCTCTATGTTGCAAAGAGGTCTTGCCTTAAGTCTTGGTGTTCCAGTATCAGGTATAAAAGGAAAAGTTCCCCAGGACACTGGTTCTCAGGGAAAAAAGTCGGTGTCCAGAAGCGCTCTCCTCTGCGTCAGCTCACAGGTTTAGGATGCAGATGATGGTCATATTAAGAAGTATCCAGACTCGGTAGAGTAGGTTAATATTTAGGATTTTATTGATAGGAATCACAGAACGCGTTTCGAGGGGTGGGACCCCCTCTTCGTTAGATCCAATGATGTGGCATATGTGCAGAGGCCACTGATTTATACACAAAAAGCCTGCGAAACTCACTCATCTCATCTACCTCATCAATTGTTGCTGTGGGAAACAATACATGGGAGAACCACACAAAAACTACATCAAAGACTAAATCAACACAGATGTAATGTGAAAAAGGGATTCAAGCTCCATGGCCTATCACAACCAAACACAATGGTACCAAAGGAGCCTTTTCTATCATGCCCATTGATTACATCCCAGCACATGTCACCAATCGTCTGGAAGCTCTGGGAAAAAAAGAAATGTATTGGATTTACAGATAAGAATCTCTCCAACCCCATGGACTGAACAAAGCCATTGAATTGATCCACTGAACCACTAGATCGGCCAAAAATATCGAACCACTAGATTGTCTGAAAATCAAGACCAACCCACTGGACCCTTTTTCCAACTGCTGCACCACCATTTCATCATAACACTTTTTAGGAACCTAAGTCGGTATATCTACCCACCGGATCCTCTCCATGACTGCTACACCAGCATTTGAATAGGACATCCTTTGAATGGACTATAGTCGCGGTATGGAAGTAGGGTCCCCCATTAAATATCCCCTAACCAGAGTAAAACCACCAGGAGTCACGATCCGGCTGCATCTCTGTTTTTGCATGCCACCGATCGTTGTACCGGGATCCCAACATGTTACCCTAAACAGATCAAAAAGCGCCACACTGAAGAAGTAACCTTGATTCAGACACTAACTCCTATGATCTGTCCCTTTATCAGAAAAGAGAAGTTAATATGCTGTCCACGTGGGAAACGCTCACCCTTATTTTTTTCTTTCCTTTCTTCCTCGGACAAGTGGGGTCTCCCATACCGTGGACAGCCGCGATCCTGCCGCACATCTATTTTTTCATGCCGCCGGAACACACTCTGCCTCTCGTACCTGCCCCGCTTCTCATACGGAGGGCCGGGCTAATGGTCCCATTACTTTCATATATTTTTATTATGAAGTATAGGTTTTTGTTTTTAGATTTACCTCCACCTGATGTTCACCAATACTGCTGACACTGTATAGTTCATAGGTCTATTATATTTATGGTTATGTTTGCATTAAAGTAAGATTATGTTTTATCTTGCACCCGGTAACTCGTGGTGAGTTTCGCGGGCTTTTTGTGTATAAATCAGTGGCCTCTGCACATATGCTACATCATTGGATCTGACGAAGAGGGGGTCCCACCCCTCGAAACGCATTCTGTGATTCCTATCAATAAAATTCTAAATATTAACCTACTCTACCGAGTCTGGATACTACTTCATATGACCATCATCTGCATCCTTAACCTGTGAGCTGACGCAGAGGAGAGAGCACTTCTGGACACCGACTTTTTTACCCTGAGAACCAGTGTCCCGGGGAACTTTACCTATTGCATCCTTCAGACGTCCCAGATTCACAGGATGCCACGTTGTGTACTGCACTTCCGAAATTCAGCGATTCCCGTCTTACCGGGATACAAGCGCTTCATGGTGTTGTGCCCAGTGCACAACACCCCAAGGTGAGCAAGTTTTTTCACTGTTTGCTCTGCCCAGTAAGAACAACATTTACGGCACATTGTTGCGCTTTTGTGTTTCTATTTTTTTTTATATATTAGGTATAAAAGGAAGGGAGGGGTGAGGGGTTTTGGGGGATAGGTCGCATTTGCAGTATGAAAGGTATAAGCAAGAGTAGGTAATATTCTTATTTTATATTAATTTGAGAATTTTTGCAATAGAAGCTCACAGATAAGTGTTTTGTCACATAGTCAAAAGTTTTAGTTATTTGTGGTCTTGGTGCCGAGACCCCCAATGAGTAGACTGTACAGGGAGAAGCATGCTGCAAGGTGGGAAGTTAAGAACATAACCGCCCATTTCTCTTTGCTCGACCAGTGGGAGCTGGAGCTCAGGAGCTCAGTCAGGTTTAAGAAAATCTTTCCCCCACTATGCATCTCTATGGGAGAGCCAGAGATACACGAGCTGGTATGCTCGTTTATCTCCAGCTCTTCCATAGAGATGCATGGAAGGAGTGTGTCGACCCCTCCGACTCGGTGTACGAGGAAAGCCAGAGCGAGGTATAGGAAATCACAGGAGTCCCATCGGTCAGACCCCCACCCCCCGTGATCAGACACTTATCCTCTATCCTTTGGATAGTGGATAGATTTTCCTAAACTAGACTGCTCTTAATTGGGCACTGTCTGATTCAAAAACTTTGTATATTTTGTACATCGTGGCAAAACAGTAACCTTTTTATAGAAATCATGGCTTATAAAAAAGATCACAGGTCTCCAAACCATCCAGAACATAATCCTCTAAAGTGGCAGCATCATCTTTGTCCCAGCTGAAGTACAAGCTGGGACAAAGTCCAGTAAGTGAGGGTGGAACTAGCAGTAGCTCTATGCTCACTCCTGTCCTGTCTGTAAGAGACCTGTCTGTAAACAGAGATGAGGGGGTTACAGAGCATCCTGCAGTAATTGAAGAGACCCAGCACTGCAAAGCAGACTCAGGCAGAATGATGAGTCACATGCAGAGTGAGGGCAAGAGACTGACACACCATCTAAAGAGCACAGGATGAAAAACCAAGTGTGTCGAAAGAAATATAAACTGGAGATCAAAATTAGAGAAGAATTTGTGAACACTTTATTTTTTCAGAAATAATGTAATCTACATTGATCATCATTTGAAGGATTTTTTGTAATGGGTACACCATGCCATTAGAACAGTGTTTTACAAAATAACCAAAGTATATCAATATAAAAGCTTTATTTTTCAAAAAACGTGATAATCATAATTAGAGAACAGCAATGACTGTAGCACAGAGGAAGATTCTAAGTAATTTTCTGAAGGTTCCAACAGTCACCAATCAGTAGGTTGTGTACAGGCCTTTGCTTTGAATGACTTCAGCACATCTGCGCCCCCCACAGGACATCACTAGTCTCTCACACTGCTCTGGTGGGATTTTGGTCCACTCTTTTTCCAGTCTCTTCCACAGTTCTGTGACTGTTGTGTTTTTTTTGGCCATACCTTTGTCACTAAGGATTTTATAGAGGTTTTAAATTGGGTTTAGATCAGGACTCTGGGCTTGTCATTTCAATGTTTTCAGTGTTTTTAGGTTCAAGGGACTGCTTTACCTGTTTTGCTGTGTGACGGGCATTGTCCTGCATGAAAATTGCTGGCTGATTGAGTGATCAGGAATCATTAGATTTCTCATACAGATCAATGCAGATCTATGTGATCTGTTCTGCTTTGGTAGAGCCTGACAGACAGGCTTAATCAATAGAAGAGTCCCAGAAGCCATAGAAGGCAAAGTAAGCCCTCCAGCTACATGACAAGTTTGACAGTGGCATATAATAATAATTTTATTTAATAGCACCAACAGATTATGTGGCAATTTACGATTTTGGGGTACAAATCATGACAAGTTTTAGATATACAATATTCCACACTTAATATTCAAACAGGAGGAGTGTGAGCCCTGCTTATGAGAGCTTACACACTATGAGTAATGGTGTTGAGACAAAAGACGTGACGTGCTTTATTAATACAATGGTCCAGCCATGTTTTATAAATAGGGAAGGTTACATAAAGGAGGGTGAACCAGTCACTAGCTAATCTCCGAATGTCTAACGTGCATTAAGAGTAGGGGGAGATTGATGAATATGAAGCTTTTGATATTTCCAAGACCCAGAGGTATCTAAAGGGGCAAAGTGGTATAGAGGAGACCAATTAGGGGATGGTAAAGGCCTGCTTGAAGAGATGTGTCTTTTAGGGCACATTTAAAACTTTGGATATTGGGTTCAAGTCACAGATTGCAACAGTCCCTGTATGTACATAATTTTTATTTATTTTCTTTATCCCAAATTTTTTTTCATTGTTTCAGAAGTAATATAACAGAATTACAAATCAGGAAGTGATAACAAGAACAAGTAACACACAATGTACAGTGTATAAAAAATAGTAGCAACAAACGTGGCAGTGGGTTAAGCAAACCTAGAGAGGCATGACAACTCAAAAGGTCAGATAGGACACCAAGAAAATACACCAAATCACAAGGTTTTGCTTATAGACACTGTACAGAATAAGAGAATTAAATACAACAGTGTAGTAAATAACATGAGCAAATGCTCAAAATTTAGAAGATTAACTCAGAGCAATACAATGAGATATTGATGGATAAGCAGGATACTAGCACCGTAACTTAGGTAATGCCAATTTCAGCAAGAAGGGCAATGAGGACTGGCCAGTTATAGGAACTTTGGGTGGTGGAAATGGGCAATTAAAACTTGTTTGTATTCACAGGTAAGGCTAATAAGAGTGACTACTTCAGTCAGAGTAGAAGGGGTTACAGACTTCCATTTTCTTGTTATGAGATATTTAGTTGCCATAAATAGGTGTCCTGACAGAGTGATGGAGATGATCCAAATCAATCAATAGGAAGGCTGTTTCAGGGCCCTTGGATACCTGGGAACCCATCAGGTTTTTAATAAGGGGAAGCACTCCTCTCCAAAGGCATGTACAAAGAAAAAACTTGCAGCACAGCACTCACCCTTTAGTTGCCAAACGCAGTGGATCATGGGAGAACAAGGAAAGAGAGCTCACCCGAGCTTGTGCAGCGACGGTGCCAATTCACGGGTAAAACTGCTTGATCACGCCTTACAGACCTGTGTACACGGTCAGGTAATTTTCTTTTACAGTGGGGATCAAACGTTTGGGCACCCCAGGTAAAAATTTGTATTAATGTGCATAAAGAAGCCAAGGAAAGATGGAAAAATCTCCAAAAGGCATCAAATTACAGATTAGACATTCTTATAATATGTCAACAAAAGTTAGATTTTATTTCCATCATTTACACTTTCAAAATAACAGAAAACAAAAAAAATGGTGTCTGCAAAAGTTTGGGCACCCTGCAGAGTTAATATCTTGTACTGCAAGTATCACAGCTTGTAAATGCTTTTTGTAGCCAGCCAAGAGTCTTTCAATTCTTGTTTGAGGTATCTTTGCCCATTCTTCCTTACAAAAGTCTTCCAGTTCTTTGAGATTTCTGGGCTGTCTGACTGCTCTTTTAAGGTCAATCCATAGATTTTCAATGATGTTGAGGTCAGGAGATCGTGAAGGCTATGACAAAACCTTTTCACGCCTCTTGATGTAATCCCCCGTGGATTTTGAGGTGTGTTTACGATCATTATCCATTTGTAGAAGCTATCCTCTCTTTAACTTCAGCTTTTTCCCAGATGGCATCAAGTTAGCATCCAAAATTTGCTGACATTTTATTGAATCAATTTGTCCTTCTACTAGTGAGATGTTCCCTGAGCCACTGGCTGCAATACAACCCCAAATCATGATCCACCCCCATGCTTAACATTTGGAAAGAGGTTCTTTTCATTAAATTCTGTTCCCCTTCTTCTCCAAACGTACCTTTGCTCATTCCAGCCAAAAAGTTAAATTTTAACCTCATCGGTCCACAGAACTTGTTTCCAAAAGGCATTAAAGCTTGTCTATATGTCTATATGTTCCTTAGGTGGCCTTGACGTGGCGAGTGGGCTTTGTACTTTTTGATCAAAACGTATATACTAACAACCTGTTAGTTTTTGAAATTATGCTGAGAAGCAATTAGATCATTGTGCAAGATTGTAGATGTGCACCATCTCTGTTTTCTACCTGAATTCACATTGTGTTTTCTATCCCCTCTTTTTTTTTTGTTTGAACATGTTGTCTGCACTCTTCCCCACCCCCGCAGCCCAACCCTATATAAGTAGTAGTTAGCTACACATGGGCCTTTTCTTTCCTGGTAGCCTCCCAGTTTGACTGGGAGAGCATGGTAAGTGTGCTGTAACATCCTGTTCACACTGGTGTGGTGCTGTGCGGCGTCCGTTTCTGCCGTGGCGCGGTGTCTGCAGGGAGGTGCGACCCATGGACTGGTTTGAGTGGCATTGGGGCCGATCTGCCAGTGGGTCATTCCCCCTGTGGGCACTGGTGTCGCGGCGGTGGTCACCGCCCAGTGCTACGCCATTTTATGCTAGGGATGTTAGGGACCCACTCTAAATAGGTGGCCTTGATGTGGCGAGTGGGCTTTGTACTTTTTGATCAAAACGTATATACTAACAACCTGTTAGTTTTTGAAATTATGCTGAGAAGCAATTAGATCATTGTGCAAGATTGTAGATGTGCACCATGTCTGTTTTCTACCTGAATTCACATTGTCTATATGTTCATTTGCAAAGTTCAAACACTGATTTTTGTGGTGAGGACGTAGAAGAGGTTTTCTTCTAATGACTCTTCCATGAAGACCATATTTTTACAAGTATCCTTTTATAGTGGAATAGTGTACCACAACTCCAGTGTCTGCAAGATCTTTCTGGAGGGATTGTGCGGTCAAACGTGGGTTTTGAATTGTTTTTCTCCTGCGAGCTGTTCTGTCTGATATTTTTCTTTGTCTTCTAGATCTTGCTTTAACTTCCACTGTTCCTGATGACTGCCATTTCTTAATTACATTCCAAACAGAGGATATTGACTTCTGAAAACGTTTTGCTATCTTCTTATAGCCTTCTCCAGCTTTGTGAGCATCAACTATTTTCAGTTTCAGATTTCTAGACAACTGCTTAGAAGAACCCATGGTGCTGATTGTTGGGGCAAGGTCAGATGAGTCTGGACATTTAAAACCTTTGAGATTGACATCACCTGGTCTTCCCAGATGATGATTGATAACAATCCATGACACTGACAGGTCTCAGCTTTGCAAAGGGGGCAGTGCAGGCTATAAATTCTGCCGAGTGCCCAAACTTTTGAAGACGCCATTTTTTTGTCTTCTGTTATTTTCAAAGTGTAAATGATGGAAATAAAATCTAACTTTTGTTGACATATTATTAGAATGTCTAATCTGTAACTTGATGCCTTTTGGAGATTTTTCCATCTTTCCTTGGCTTCTTTATGCACATTAAAACACATTTTTACCTGGGGTGCCCAAACTTTTGATCCCCACTGTACCTGGCAGTGTCTGGACTACTTCAATGATGATTGACAATAGTTGCAATGAATTAGGATGTGAGGGATGAACTTCAGTCTGTCTGTTGGGGAAGGAAACAGAGCACAGAACATGACCAAAGGGTATGCACTCGCGTTGCCAAATTCTCCGCACCTCCTCCAACACAGGTCAGACACTAAGGGGTGTATTTTATGCATTCTAGAAGGCATGTAGAAGGTGTATAACATTTTTAAACTTTTTAAACTTTTTGTTGTATAGTGATACTTTATTTTTTAACTATAATGCACTGGACATAAAAAAGAAAAAACCTTGATAACATTCACTGAATGCCTAAACAATTACTCTTACTGGACAGTGTGGAGTCCTTTGTTAGACCTAGGGATTTTTAATTTAAAACATTGGACCCCAGAGATTATGCTTCCCTTTCTCTTTGTGTATTGCCTCTTTTTTTTATTGTGGCATCTAAAAGTCTAACAGCTGACATCTGAGTTCTCTCTTATTCTGGGCTATGAAGCAGCAATGCGGCTGTCATATTATGCCACATTAAAAGATGTTAAATGCCTGAAGTACTCTTCTAGTAATAAGCAGAAGACATTTCAGCTCATCATAAATATTACTTTGCCCAATAGATCCATTTTTTTGTAGAACAGAGAGAGTTTTATTTTCATGAAACAATAGGAACATTTCTAATAGAGAACATTGGTTGTAATCTCTAAATGAGTGTATGGGTTTATATACACATACTGTATATACCACATATAACCGTTATATTGCATTATAAGCAGTCCTTTATACTGTCTCTGTACTTCACAGTGTGGCCGTTTTCAATCAATTTAAGTATTTTACAGGGGTGAGATACTGCACTTGAGCTGTAATTTTAGTTAAGCTCAAGGCGATACATTTTCTATGTTATCTTAAATTATGAAACAAATGTTAAGAAGAGATTCAGAATGTGTTACATGGTTCAGTGGTTTCACTTTTATTGTATTTGAAAGTCTTGCTAAGCAGAGCAGTGATTGTGAACTTAACCCAGTTCTTACACCCTGAAGAATGGCTAATGAGGCATCATATTTCTTTATTTTTGCGAACAATGGGTTAAATTTACTTTTGAGTCTGAAGGTAAGAATGGCCAAAGAGAAGTCTTAGGCTATGTTCACATGGCAGAATTTCTGTGCTTCTGCTCTCATTCCGTTCGGCCAAGCTCGCAGTGGATTTTTTTTTTCAGTTTTACGGATTCCGCGTGGAATTTGTGCTAAATGTATGCAGAATGTCTTGCATTCAACAACAGATTCCAGACAAAATTAAATGGGACTCTGCTGAATACCGCAAAAAAAAAAAAAAGATGTTATTTAATTATTTTTGCAGAATCCGGTATGCAGAGATGTTAACTATGTAGCAGAATTTCCAAGCTGAATATATCCGTCTGATTTCCCACAGAAATTCCATTGTATGAACATACCCTTTGGGGAAGGGGAGGAGATTTATCAAAACCAGTGCAGAGGAAAATTGAAGCCATTGCCCATAGTTATTTTTCATAAGTCTTTTTAAAAAAAGTGATCTCATTGGTTTCTATGAGCAGCTGGTCAACTTTTCTTCTACACGGTTTAAAAAAAAACTAAAAAAATACATCAAAAATATTAATTTACTAGGTTTGCATGCTTAGTGGCCAGTGAACTTATCATTGCCATCAGTCTCTGAGAAAAATTATAGATTGTATTTTAGATCATTGTTACAAAATAGCTCACCTTACTACTATATAGCTATATATAACCTGTGAACACAGTTTCTGTGAAAGCATTCTTACAATAGAAGTACAGGTTGTTTTAGGCCAGTACATTTTAGTGCAGACCTAACCAAGTGGAACAGAGTATGTAGACATTTCATCAATTACTCCTTGTGATTTCGCCTCCTACAAAAATTGTGTTTTTGGCTGCATTGGCCACACAGTAACATACACTGCTCAAAAAAATAAAAGGGAACACTAAGATACAGTAACAAATCCTAGATCTGAATGAATGAACTAATCGTATGAAATACTTTTGTCTTTACATAGTTGAATGTGCTGAAAAATTTATCAGTGGAAATCATATGTCTTTTTTCGACCGTACTAACTATGTAACTATGTAACCCATGGAGGTCTGGATATGAGGTCACATTCAAAATCAAAGTGGAAAACCACACTACAGGCTGATCCAACTTTAATGTAATGTCAATAAAACAAGTCAAAATGAGGCTCAGTAGTGTGTGTTGCCTCCATGTGCCCGTATGACCTCCCTACAACTCCTGGGCATGCTCCTGATGAGGTGGCGGATGGTCTTCAGAGGGATGTCCTCCCAGACCAGGACTAAAGCATCTGCCAACTCCTGGACAGTCTGTGGTGCAACGTGGCGTTGGTGGATGGAGCGAGACATGATGTCCCAGATGTGCTCAATCGGATTCAGGTCTGGGGAACGGGCGGGCCAGTCCATAGCATGAATGCCTTCCTCTTGCAGGAAATGCTGACACACTCCAGCCACATGAGGTCTAGCATTGTCTTGCATTAGGAGGAACCCAGGGCCAACCGCACCAGCATATGGTCTCTTAAGTGGTCTGAGGATCTCATCTCGGTACCTAATGGCAGTCAGGCTACCTCTGGCAAGCACATGGAGGGCTGTGCAGCCCCCTAAAGAAATGCCACCCCACAACATTACTTACCCACCGCCAAACCGGTCATGCTGGAGGATGTTGCAGGCAGCAGAACATTCTCCACGGCATCTCCAGACTCTGTCATGTCTGTCACATGTGCTCAGTGTGAACATGCTTTCATCTGTGAAGAGCACAGGGCGCCAGGGGAGAATTTGCCAATCTTTGTGTTCTCTGGCAAATGCAAACGTCCTGCACGGTATTGGGCTGTGAGCACAACCCCCACCTGTGGACGTCGGGCCCTCATACCACCCTCATGGAGTCTGTTTCTGACGGTGGACACATGCACATTTGTGGCCTGCTGGAGGTCATTTTGCAGGGCTCCGACAGTGCTCCTCCTTGCACAAAGGAGGAGGTAGTGGTCCTGCTGCTGGGTTGTTGCCCTCCTATACATCTCCTGATATACTGGCCTGTCTCTTGGTTGCGCCTCCATGCATTTGTGGCCTGCTGGAGGTCATTTTGCAGGGCTCTGACAGTGCTCCTCCTTGCACAAAGGAGGAGGTAGT
The DNA here is from genome assembly GCF_029499605.1 of Hyla sarda. Taxonomy (NCBI): domain Eukaryota; kingdom Metazoa; phylum Chordata; class Amphibia; order Anura; family Hylidae; genus Hyla; species Hyla sarda. Next base: position 315,469,840 of record NC_079189.1, on the reverse strand, counting down.
GGTCCTGCTGCTGGGTTGTTGCCCTCCTATACATCTCCTGATGTACTGGCCTGTTTCTTGGTAGCGCCTCCATGCATTTGTGGCCTGCTGGCGGTCATTTTGCAGGGCTCTGACAGTGCTCCTCCTTGCACAAAGGAGGAGGTAGTGGTCCTGCTGCTGGGTTGTTGCCCTCCTATACATCTCCTGATATACTGGCCTGTCTCTTGGTTGCACCTCCATGCATTTGTGGCCTGCTGGAGGTCATTTTGCAGGGCTCTGACAGTGCTCCTCCTTGCACAAAGGAGGAGGTAGTGGTCCTGCTGCTGGGTTGTTGCCCTCCTATACATCTCCTGATGTACTGGCCTGTCTCTTGGTAGCGCCTCCATGCATTTGTGGCCTGCTGGAGGTCATTTTGCAGGGCTCTGACAGTGCTCCTCCTTGCACAAAGGAGGAGGTTGCGGTCCTGCTGCTGGGTTGTTGCCCTCCTACGGCCTCCTCCATGTCTCCTGATGCACTGGTCTGTCTCTTGGTAGTGCCTCCATGCTCTGGACACTATGCTGACAGACACAGCAAACCTTCTTGCCATAGCTTGCATTGATGTGCCATCCTGGATGAGCTGCACTACTTGAGCCACTTGTGTGGGTTGTAGACTTTGTCTCATGCTACCACTAGAGTGAAAGCACCACCAGCATTCAAAAGTGACCCAAACATCAGCCAGGAAGCATAGGAACTGAGAAGTGGTCTGTGGTCACCACCTTCAGAACCACTCCTTTATTGGGGGTGTTTTGCAAATTGCCTATAATTTCCACCTGTTGTCTGTTCCATTTGCAGAACAGCATGTGAAATTGATTCTCAATCAGTGTTTCTTCCTGAGTGGACAGTGTGATTTCACAGAAGTGTCATTGACTTGGAGTTACATTGTGTTGCTCAAATGTTCCCTTTTATTTTTTGATGAGCAGTTTAGTTCATAAGGTTGAAAAAAGACCAGAGTCCATCGAGTTCAACCTATATCTTTAAGTCCAGACATAGAGCAGAAAAGACGGCAACTCACATTGAAGATTCAGTGCAGTTTCATTCTTCAGTTCAAGTACAGGTGCAAACAGGTGCGTGAAAACAGAGCAACGTTTCGCGATATACGCTTCTTCCGGCTCACTGGTATGACGTGAGACCAACGTGCTTGAAATACATCAGCGGCGCTCAGTGCCATGACAACCAGTATACAAACGCCCGGCCGGCGTGTGCGCATAAACAAGCACTGCTGCCGGATGGGTGAGTATGTCAAAGACAGTGTAAGAACTAACATAACAAACAAGCATATTCATAAAAAGCAAACATGTTCATAGAAAAACGCTAATGTCGTTCTAGTCATTAAGTCCAGCTGGACCCACGGCATTTGTTCTCAGAATCCAGGCAGACTCTTTCTGTACATGTACCACCTCCAATCCTGAGAAAGACAAGGGGGGAGATTTATCAAAACCTGTGCAAAGGAAAAGTTGCCCATAGCAACCAATCAGATTGCTTCTTTCATTTTGCAGAAACCTTGTTAAAAATGAAAGAAGCGAGCTGATTAGTTGCTATGGGCAACTGGGCAACTTTTCCTCTGAACGAGTTTTGATAAATCTCCCCCAAGATCTTTACATCTCGTGAATGAGCATTTACAACATGTTCAATCAATCTGGGGCAGCCTTTTCCTGTTCTAATAGAGCGCAAATGTTCTTGTATCCTAGCATACATACTGCGGATGGTTTTACCAATGTAGGTGGACCTGAGCATATAGACGACAAACTTGGTTCTACAAGTAATAAAGTGGGGTACCTGCCATTCAATCCATCCCAAACTACAGTATTTAATTTCACCATTGAATCTACATATTGCACAATGCCTACATTTATAGTTACCTTTAGGGGATACTTTATCCAACCAGTTGCTTGTATTCTCTACTAATCTAGTACAGCTCAACTGGTTCCCCAGTGTGCAAGTACATCTGTCGGAGAACAACAGTTGCCTAATTGCAACTTCCCTAAGGTCGGCATCATTCTCAATTAGATGCCAATGGCGATGAATGGCGGATTGAAGGATGTTGTTCATCAATGAATGCTGGAACTAGAACACAAATAGTTTTTGATTTCCAACACCTTTTTTCTTATCAGATAATCCTGACTAAAGTTCCTGGCTTTTACCAAAGCCGAACTAACCTCATGAGGAGGATAGCCTCTTTGAACTAACCGTACAGGTAGCTCCACTGCCTGTCTCTCAAAATTCATATCATCATTGTTCAAACGTCTAAGGCAGATGAATTGTCCATATGGAATGGCTTTCTTGAGGTGAGGGGGCTGGCAGCTCTCGTAGTGGAGCAACGCTGTCTTCTTTCTGAAGCCTGAAGTAACTAGTCCACCTTGCGTCACCTTTACCCTCACATCAAGTAATTCAAGGGACTGGTCCCCAAAAACGGAAGTGAACTTCATGTTAATTTTTAAGTACAAGACATGTAAAAAAAAAAAAAAGAAAAGAAAATGGCAGCAGCACACTTGGTCAACAAAATGGAGGCTCTTAGCGCACTTTTTGATCAAAACTTGTCCCCCCATCCACCATGCGGAGGATGTAGGATGGGACCCTAACATTCACTCACCTCAGGCTGGGCGACATGCTGGATCCACTAACAACCTAAAACCACCTCCTGTGAAAATAGGGGAGGGGATGCACGGCTACAGAGGGAGCCACTCCCCCCCACATTGCACAGCAAAAACAAAATGAAACAAAAATGTAGCCAGCACCTAGCCCAATACACGGGTGCACGCTGCTGTGGCAAGTACAAGACATGTAAAAAAATAAATAATAATAATTTTAAGTCCTTGAGACCTTAAGACCTTTTAAGTCCTTAAGACCCTGAGCACACCACAAAAATACTATCTATATAGCACAGAAAAGTAACTATCGGCCCTGCAAAAGGATTCAGGGCAGGAAAAATGTACTTCTTCTCAAACGCTGCCAAAAACAAGTTGGCAAACAAGCATGCGGCCGAGGTCCCCATCGCAGTTCCAGAGTCCTGGCAGAACCATCTGTCCTGAAATCTGAAGGCGTAATGCGACAAAATGAACTGCATCGATTCACCAATAAAGTAGTCAACCTCTTGCGGCTTTCCAACATCCTGGAGGAACTCTCTCAACACCTGGACCCCCTCAACTTGGGGGATCCGGGTGTAGACACCCTCCACATCCACAGATGCTAAATGATAACCATCCTGCATAGGTGGGGAACTGTTGCTGGGGCACATCAACCAGTCAATGTATTTCAACAGGCTCTTGGTCACTGAGCCCACCCCCGAGACAATAGGTCTGCCCGGGGGTGGCTCAGTGACTTATGAACCTTGGGGAGATAATACCAATAAGGTCTACGTGGGCATTTAGGCAAGAGTTTCTTCGCTGTGTGTAAAGAAATGACTCCCAGTTCCACATATTTGCGTAACATAGACTGCAGTTGACCCAAATATTTAAAGGGTTACTCTGCTACCCTGCGTCCGGAGCATTCAGTGCCGAATGCTGTGTGTGGGCTTCCATATTCACGCCCGCCCCCTCGTGACATCATGCCCCCTCAATGCAAGTCTATGGGAGGGGGTGTGACAGCTGTTATATATAACGGTGTATATAGGTCGGTATCGTGATGCTGACGCTGGGCCTCAGATATCTATTGCTCCCTCACTGGTGACCAAGTTAGTAAACACCTCTGTTTTGCCTCCCGGAATCTGAGGGGGTACAAAACATAGATGGATTACCCTCAAAAAGGGCTGCACTTCAGGTGTTACATCCAAACCGCTTACAGATATGTCTGATACATTGGGGTTAATGACAGGTACATTATCAGTTAAGCTACATAACAACTGTGCGCCCCCGCCAACAAAAAAAATCAAAAGTCTCAGATAAACAGAAGTTCAGTCCACTGGACAATACTGACTGAGCAATACTGGGCAATCAGGGGTTAGTTCAGTCTCAGTAAGGTTAATGACATTATCAATGGGTGTCTTACCGGCTGTGTCTATTATCGCCAGGACACCTGCTTCCTCTTGTACCCTCCTCGACCCTGGTTTGGTTTTCTTGCGGTGCCCCCCCCCCCCCAGAGTCACTTCCTAAAGGGGGGGTACCTGTGGTCTGGGAGTTAGAAGAAGTGGCCTGGTCAGATATACTGGAATCAGAAGTCCAAAACTCCTGTTGTTTTCTCTTTCTCAGGTTTGTCGCAAATGAATTTGTCTCTTTTCCTGTCTTTAATTTCTGCTTGAGCCACCAGGAGTTTCTTCTCCAATTTCTTAGTGACAGCAGCAAATTGGTCATCATTCAACAGTGTGCGCAATTCGGTTTTGGCCTTGCAGAGTAATGAAGTTGTAGTTTCGTACTCCAAGACATTGCGTTTCCAGATGATACGTACTAAGTTGAGGGAATGTTGTTGATGAGCCTCCTTCCACTCAAAAAGAAATGCTTCATCGTCCAAGAATTGAGACGGCTCTTTAAAGGCTCATAATCCCAGAGGAACGCATTGACACTCGTTATATGACCGCAGAGAGGTATTTGACCAAAAAAGTCGTACCTCCTTCTTGGCCAAAGCGATGACATGTGCCTCCAAAGCTCTAGTGCTCAGCAGTTAAAGTTCATCCTTACTGTCGACTGAGATTAAAAACGCACCTGCGTTAGTGCGACCCATATTGAGTGCGGTGTCGGCTTCTTGTGGAGTTGTCTCCTCCATCTCGGTGGGGCTCTGATGCATAGCAGGCGTTCAGGGTGGTATGCTCAAGCTAATAAAAGTAGCAAGTCCAAATACAGCACAAAAAAGGCATTAGCTGGCACCACTACCACCAATCTGAATGTAGCCAATAGCTGGCTCCTCCGCAACAGCTTAGACCAAGACCGCTTGTCCCTCTTGCTGATAAAGTGGTGCCTCATCCTATAGTGTAGAGCATACGGTAAGTCCAGACATAGAGCAGAAAGCACAGCAACTCACTTTGAAGATTCAGTGCAGCATTATTCTTCAGGGCAAGTTCAGGTACAAACAGGTGCGTGAAAACAGAGCAATGTTTCGCAATGTACGCTTCTTCCGGCTCACTGGTATGACGTTAGACCGGAGCGCTTGAAATATATCAGCGGCGCTCAGTGCCATGACAACCAGTATACAAACGCATAATGTGAGCGCATAAACAAGCACTGCTGCCGGATGGGTGAGTAATATCAACCTATATCTTTATTGTATCCTTACTGTGTGTGTACAGAGGAAGGCAAAAAACTCTTATGAGGCTTATGTCAATTGCCCCATACCTGGGGGCAAATATTCCTACCCGACTCCAAATATGGCATTTAGAATAAATTGCTGTATCAACATTATGTCCCTATAAATCTAGTATCCATAACCTGTAATGTTATTACTCTACAAAAATGTGTCCAGGGGTCTCTTTTAAACTCTCTTATTAAGTTTAAGGAGACCACTTTTCCCTTGCAGAGAATTCTACCGTCTCACTGCTCTTACAGTAAAGAACCCCTGTCTGTACTGTAGAAACCTTCTTTCCTCTAGATATAGAGGATGCTCCCTTGTTATAGATAAAGTTGTGGGCATACATTGGTCATGGGAGAGATCTCTGTACTGCCCCCTGATATACTTGTACATAGTTATTAGTTCACCCCTTGTTGTGGTCACTGGTAGTGCTAAAAAAAAAAAAAAAAAAACTATGTTTACGAAATTTAATCATTTTCACTAAAACTTAAAAACCTTGTTGTCAAAGTCACATTATCACTAAGTCCATTATCAATTTCAAATATATAGACTTGGTTTGATGATGTTCAGACTATTATAGGACCTTAAACTCTAATCAACATTTTTATTCTTTGGCCCATAAGACACCTAGATGATGTACATAGCTCTGTACTTCATTTTGATTTTCTACCAGTGTCTTATTAGCTGGTTATCATCTTCATTCCAGTCCTGTTCTGGACCACATGCCAAGCGAATAGACTTGCTGAAAATTGCAGTGGCTTGTGTGCGCAGCATAAGTCCCGTTCTCTATTCAATCCAACAAGAATCAAATCGATGCTCTAGTGCAGTGTTTCCCAATTTTTTTTACATTTTTTTTTTTAGTTTGGGCACACCTCGGAAATCTTTATTTTTTTTTTACTACAGGGCACACTTAATCCCAGCCCCTCCCGTATGCAGTTTGCCCCCTGTAGGAAGCTTGCCCTGTGTGGGTATGACCACCTGTAAGTAGTTTGTCCCCCCTGTAAGTCGGATCCCCCAGAAGGCAATTTGTCCCACATAGTTAGCTTGCCCATCCTTTGTAGGTAGGACCCCCAGGCAGGTAGTTTGTCCCATCCCATGTAGGTAATTTTCTCCTCCCCCCAGTGAGGCACCTACATTCTGTCTGCAGCCCTATTCTGTTAAACTGTAAACTTTGTTCCCCATCATCAGGTGTGCTGACTGGTTTCCCTGTACATATCATGGAGTGATATTGAGGAACAAGTGACCATAATTCAGCGAGTCATGGACAGGACTGGAAAGGAGTTGAGAACCTAAAAATAAAGACACTGAAGTACATGGCATTGTTCATCAAGTTGTTTAACCCCTTAAGGACTCAGAGGTTTTCAGTTTTTGCTCTTTCGTTTTTTCCTCCTTACCTTTTAAAAATCATAACCTTTTCAATTTTCCACCTAAAAATCCATATTATGGCTTATTTTTTGCGTCACCAATTCTACTTTGCAGTGACATTAGTCATTTTACCCAAAAATTCACAGCGAAAAAAAAATCATTGTGCGACAAAATCAAAGAAAAAACGCCATTTTGTAACTTTTGGGGGCTTCCGTTTCTACGCAGTGCATATTTCGGTAAAAATGACACCTTATCATTATTCTGTAGGTCCATACGGTTAAAATGATACCCTACTTATATAGGTTTGATTTTGTCGTACTTCTGGAAAAAATCATAACTACATGCAGGAAAATGTATACGTTTAAAAATGTCATCTTTTGACCCCTATAACTTTTTTATTTTTCCACGTACAGGGCAGTATGATGACTCATTTTTTGCGCCGTGATCTGAAGTTTTTATCGGTATGATTTTTGTTTTGATCGGACTTTTTGATCACTTTTTATTCATTTTTTAATGGTATAAAAAGTGACCAAAAATACGCTTTATTTGACTTTGGAATTTATTTGCGCGTACGCCATTGACTGTGCGGTTTAATTAATGATATATTTTTATAGTTCGGACATTTATGCACGCGGTGATATGACATATGTTTATTTTATTTTTTTTTACACTGTTTTATTTTTTTTTATGGGAAAAGGGGGGTGATTCAAACTTTTATTAGGGAAGGGATTAAATGACCTTTATTAACACTTTTTTTTTACTTTTTTTTTTTTGCAGTGTTATAGGTCCCATAGGGACCTATAACACTGCACACACTGATCTCCTATGCTGATCACTGGCCTGTGATCAGTGTTATCGGCGCTTGACTGCTCCTGCCTGGATCTCGGGCACGGAGCAGTCATTCGTAGATCGGACACCAAGGAGGCAGGTAAGGGCCCTCCCGGTGTCCTGCAAGCTGTTCGGGACGCCGCGATTTCACCGCGGCGGTCCCGAACAGCCCGACTGAGCAGCCGGGTCACTTTCACTTTAGAAGCGGCGGTCAGCTTCTAAAGGGTTAATACCGCACATCGCCGTGATCGGTGATGTGTGGTATTAGCCGCGGGTCCCGGCCGTTGATGAGTACCGGGACCGACGCGATATGATGTGGGATCGCAGCGCGATCCCGCTTCATATCGCGGGAGCCGGCGCTGGACGTAAATATACGTCCTGTGTCATTAAGGAGTTAAAAGGAACCTGTCACCTGTTTTATACTGCCCAAACAATGATACAGGGTCATAGAACACTATGATTGAAGGGGTACTCCGGTGAAAATTATTATTGTTATTATTTTATTTTATTTTTTTCAAATCAACTGGTTCCAGAAAGATAAACATATTTGTAAATACCTCTATTTAAAATCTTAATCCTGCCAATACTTATCAGCTGCTGTATACTACAGAGAAAGTTGAATTCTTTCTTGTTGTTCTTTTCACTCTGATCACATTGCTCTCTGCTGACACCTCTGTCCATGTCCGCAACTGTCCAAAGCAGGAGAGGTTTGCCATGGGGATTTGCTTCTACTCTTGACAGTTCCTGATATGGACAGAGGTGTCAGCACAGAGCACTGTGATCAGACAGAAACGAACAATTCCACTTCCTCTGGAATATACAGCAGCTGATAAGTACAGGAAGGATTAAGATTTTTTTAATAGAAGTAATTTACAAATCTGTATAACTTTCTGGCACCAGTTGATTTGAATTTTTTTTCCCCTGGGAACACTCTTTTAAGGCTAGAAACAGACATGGTGTTTTTGATGGAAAAATGCCACACTATTTGTTGTCAGACAATGCCATACTATTTTAACTGGTGTCAGGAACCACAAAACTAGATGGAGATAATAGTGCAGTATAATATATAATGATTTCTCAGTCTTATAGTGCACAATTCTTATCACATCCCAGGTGTGGAGCTCCTCCAATTGCTCCCTTAAAACATGCTGCACGGAATCCTAGGGCATATCACAGTTCTGCTATAGCAGGGGTAATTTTGCAAACACATAAAAGAAACTCACATTTCTTTGTAGTTCACGACCATCCGGTCTTCTTATTTATTTTAGTTTTAGATTTACAAAAAAAGTAGAGGATACAAGCGACTTGCACATTTTCATAGAGCCGAAGCACCTCAAACATCAGAAAGTGTCAGGATCTGACATGCAACGTTTCGGGGTCCACCCCCTTACTCATGCGTACTAGATCCCTCACACCGATCCTCCTATGTATGTCCTGACACACCTTCATTCAATCAACTGGATTAGACACATTCCCAATACAAGTTTTCCGAATTTAAAACCACATAAATATTCAAAATTTCACCTGTATTACAAAAATTATCTAAAAGTACATAGTTCATTTAATCCTGACGGCTGTAATGTATCAAGTTCTGTAATCCAGAATACTTCCCTTTGCAAGAGCCGCTTCTTATTACTCTCCTTATTCTCACCTTGCGTTATTTGTTCAATCACCTGCCATCTTAATTCGTTCACCCGGTGATCTTTCTCTATTAAATGCTTAGCTACTGATGTTTCACTGAACATCTTTTCCTGGGGGCTCCCAAAAAGTCAGTTGATTCGGGCGAAAAGAATATCTAGTACAGACATTGAGTATGAAAAGTCAGAGAAACGGATTAAGAAATTCATGGATAGAGGTTATGACAAAAAAACTAATAATGGAGGCAGGAAAGGAAGTGAGGAAAATGGACAGCAAAGAACTGATTAAAACTAAACCTAAAGGGAAACGGGTGTGTAATTGCACAATGTACACAGGTACATATGATAGACACATCCCTATGATTCGACAGGTAGTGCATAACCATTGGGATTTTGTTGAGGTCCGACCTAAATATGGCACCTTGTTCCAGGAATCTCATTTTTTTTTATCACACTAAAGACGATTGGAGATAGACTGGTTAGTGGAGATATAGCTGTTAAAAAGAGTGAACAAAGGTTTTTTGACTAGTGTTAAAAAAAAGGTACGTTTGCATGCCTCTCATGCATGCAGTGTAATGGAATAATAAAAGGGGAAAATATCCATTACCCCAAAAAGGCCAAGCAATTTCAGTGAAGGGTTATTACAGATGTACTAGTGAAAATGTAATATATCTACTTAAGTGCCCCTGTGGGATGGGTTTGTAGGGCAGACGAGCAGAATGATTAAAATCAGAATTTCAGAACATAAAAGCGCCATACGTAAAGCCCTAGGAACAAACTGCTGTAGAGTGCAGGAAAATAAGTTCAGTGAAACATCAGTAGCTAAGCCTTTTTTAGAGAAAGATCACCGAATGAACGAATTAAGATGGCAGGTGATTGAACAAATAACGCAAGGTGTGAATAAGGAGAGTAATAAGAAGCGGCTCTTGCAAAGGGAAGTATTCTGGATTACAGAACTTGATACATTACAGCCGTCAGGATTAAATTAACTATGCACTTCATATAATTTTTGTAATACAGGTGAAATTTTGAATATTTATGTGGTTTTAAATTCGGAAAATTTGTATTGGGAATGTGTCTAATCCAGTTGATTGAATGAAGGTGTGTCAGGACATACATAGTTGGATCGGTGTGAGGGATCTAGTACGCATGGGTAAGGGGGTGGACCCCGAAATGTCACGCGTCAGAGCCTGACACTTTCTGATGTTTGAGGTGCTTCGGCTCTATGAAAATGTGCAGGTCACTTGTATCCTCTACATTTTTGTAAATCTAAAACGAAAATAAATAAGAAGACAACCGGATGGTCATGAACTACAAAGAAATGTGAGTTTCTTTTCTATGTGTTTGCAAAATTATCACTGCTATAGCAGAACTATGATATGCCCTAGGATTCCATGCAGCAGATAATAGTGCAGTACAAATTACAACTTTATTAGAGGAAAACTGTCAGCTTGCTCCCCTCGCACTAACCAGCGGTGCTGGCTGATTGTGCTGGGGGCACTGATCAGTTTGATGCTTACTGTGCCTGGATCCACCCCGCCGAAATCTTTTTTTTTTTTGCGTATATGCTAATTAGGTGCTAACTGGCACAGGCAGGGTAACTGGTACTCTGACGTCAGTGGCCACCGGCCACAGTGCCGCCCAGCTCATCAACATTCCTCCCCTCCCTCCACCTCTCCCTCTTCTCGACACTCTGTAATAAAGAGGGAGAGCAATATTGATGAGCTGGGCACTGCTGTGGCCGGTGGACGCTGACGTCAGAGTGCCAGATACCCCGTCTGTGCCAGTTAGCACCTAATTAGCATATACGCAAAAACAAAGATTTCAGCCAGGTGGATCCAGGCTGGTTAGTGCGGGGGGAGCAAGCTGACAGTTTTCCTATAAATATAAAAAAAATACAAAAAGAAATTATAGTAGAATCCAGGGGTCAGAAGCAGAGGCTGGTACTTGGAAATAGCAGAGGTCAGGATACAGTAAGTAATGCATTCAGACCCAAAATCAGGAGTCAGAGTAGATATCAGCCATACATGGTTTGTCAGGAACAACAGGTACAGGACTGGAGATCAGAGACCAGGCAGAGGCAGACTGAACTGTTAGGGTATGTTCATATGGCGGAATTTGCGCAATATGTCTGCACGGAACTTCGGCTACAGCAGAGTCTTATTGATTTCAATGAGATTCTGCTGCACTGTTTACACAGCATAATTTCAGCGACAGGTGTTTCTGCCGGGGAAATTTTGTTTCCTATACACAGAGAAGTTGCCTGCCCCCAATAACTACTTAACCCGGTGCCTTCTGAGTAAATCATTTGGAGGGGGGGATGTGGATTTATGAACTGTCATGCAAATTTTATTGATTTGACGTGTGCAGTAAAATACATTTTTTGCACTAACTGGGAAAACCACACATATGTGTGACCCGCTCACTGAAAACAAGTGACTAGTTCCCCATAGAATAACCTTTTTGGTGGGGGTACTTCTATAAGTAGTTACATTCATTTTTTCATACTCACAAAAGTTGGCATTTCAAATATGGATACATTGATACTGCTCACATCATATGTACAGCATTACAATATTCCATTAGTTTAGGAATCTACAAGTGATTTGACCAATTATTATACGATAAAGTCAAATTATGAACTAAGTACATTAAAGTCATTCTGCATTTCAATTACTACCACATGAGGATACCAGCTGGTATTCCTGAAACTTAGCATCTGTTCATTGGAATTAATTGGTCCGTACTCACCACTGCACAGATGAGAATGTAAATGTACACCAGCTTTTAAAGAAAGTACACATTATTACCCATAAACCTGAAAATCCAAAAGAGCAAAAATATTCCAAAATGATCATTTACCTTGAACAACTAAGAATTAGAAAATCGTATACCATTGCTGGAATGCATTAGGAATCATTTCTGTAGCGGTTGCAGACCAAAATGTCCATATTCCTGGGGTGTACTGTAAAACATGACCAGTTGGGGGAACTTGAAGACTGGAGAGGAGAAACATTAGCTTATCTTTAATATTTGGCCCTAGATTGTCAACTGGCACATTTTACATACAGTTGTTTACATAGTTTCATCTATTGTAAACATTAAAATATCATCACAAATATATTCATTGACAAAAAAACTAAGCTATAATGAACCCAGAAACAAATGGGCAAGCAAATATGTAAATTATTACAGGGGCTAATTTAGATTTTGTTTTACTCAATCTTTTGAATAAAATAACATTTAGTTTTAGTCATATTTAACCACTTAAGGACTCAGGGCATAGCTGTATGCCCTGGTACCATTACCGGGGTTTAAAGTGTTCTCACGACCGGAGAATGCTTTAAACCCCATGGGTCCTGACTGCTATCAGCAGCCAGGACCCAGGGTTAATGTCGGGCACGGCCGATCGGGCCGATACCTGGCATTAACCTTTTAGAAGCCACGATCAAAGTTCATTGCGGCATCTAAAATGAAACTAAAGAGTATCCCAGCAGCACAGCGGAGCTGATCAGAACCATTGTGGTAAAACCATGATGTCCCGATCAGCTGAGAGGACGGCGGGAGGGTCCTTACCTGCCTCCTCGACGTTCGATCGGTTTTCTATTGCTCCATGCCTGCCATGCAGGCTGGAGCAGCAGAGCACTGATAGCACTGATCAATGCTATGCTATGGCATAGCATCGAGCAGTATATGCAAAAGATAAGGATAGCTAAACTGCATGGTCGATGGCATACATGTAAAAAAAAAGTACCAAATGTCCAAAATTATGCATTTTTGGTCACTTAATATACCATAATAAAATTAATAAAGAGCAACCAAAAAGTCCCATCAAAACAAAAATGGTACCAAAAAGTTATATGGGTCAGAAGATGACAATTTTAAATTTACTAATTTTGGTGCATGTAGTTAAAAAAATGTTAAGTAGTTAAATAAAACAAAACCTACATAAATTGTGTATTCTTGTAGCCGTGTGGACCTACAGAATAAAGATAAGGTGTCATTTTTACCGAAAAGTGCAGTGTAGAAACTGAAGCCCCCAAAATTTACTAAATGGCGGTTTTATTAAATCTCACCTCACAAATAATTTTTTTTGTCTCGCCACAGATTGTTATTAAATGATTGATGTCATTACAAAGTATAATTGGTGGTGCAAAAAACAAGCCCTTGTATGGGTCTGTTGGTGCAAAATTGAAAGCGTTATGATTTTTAGAAAGGGAGGAGGAAAAAAAGGAAAATGCAAAAATGAAAAATTTACTGGGTCCTTAAAGGCCAAAATGGGCTGAGTCCTTAAGGGGTAGTCCAGCAAAAAAACAACTTATCCCCTATTCACAGTATAGGGGATAAGTGTTTGATCGTGGGTGGTCCGACCTCCGGGACCCACTGGGATCTCCTGAACTGGACCTCTTAGAGAGCCGGGTCCCATTCTGGGACATTTATCCCCATCCTGTGGATAGAGAATAGGTTGTTTTTGGCTGGACCACGCCTTTAAGTCACCTCAGTTGTTTTGGTCGACTAAATTAACAGTAGACTTAAATATAATGGCTTTAAAATGTAATGCCAGTTTTAGAGAAGCGCTTAAATAATGCAAATTGATTTTATACTCCTGAAGTAAATGGTGTACTTGGTCGGGTTTAGCCTTTCCTGCTTGTATATGTTATCTATTAAGCCCAGAGGGCTGTGTTTGTGGGAGGGGCTGGTGGCCTTTATAAATCCCCTGCCTGGTAATCACTACAGCGTGCTGGGCTACAGCGCTGGGTTCAGGCAGTATAACGCTGCCTGTTATTATGGTTTGGGTGTATTAATGCATGTATGTGGAGGCCAGGTTTGTACTGTTTCTTAAGTGTGGCGTAGGTAGACACCTGTACTTCTATGGTGTCATACTATATTACAGTATTACAGTACAGTAATATTACAGTACAGTAATATTATTCGGATGCTATTATTCGGATGTCTGTACCCATTTCATGTTATTCCATGTTACACCACTTACCTGTACCATATTATATTTTATCACACACACGCCTGTACCTGAATCATTTCTACAATTTTTTAGCATTCAGACTCCGGTACTGTACTGTATTATAGCATACAGACACCTGTGCCTGGGTCATGTTATACTATATTACAGTATACAAACGCCTATACATATGTTATGGTTAAATCAATAATGTGGTCACTCGTTTGCTGTCAAATAATGGTATGACAGTAATGATGTATTATCATTTGCTTGTTAATTACTTATCTTAGTCAAAAGTTTCTGGTTGTTATGCATGTACCAGGTGGCTCAGGATGTTCAGATATGTCACTTGTCTTTAGTTAGGGAGTATTGCTTAAACTACGATGTTATTTCATCTTTCTGCTTATTTCATTTTCAATCAGCACGTTTTTTAGCACTTTGTTAAAATATGTCTAATTCCTGACTATTGTGCGAACATTGATAATCAGCAGTGCTGCTAGTGCAATGTTAGAAGGTTGCTGTGGTGCATTTTCATAGCATGCGTTTCATACAGCTTGTTATTCCTCTCCATTATTATGTTTTTCCGTGCTGCTCCTCTTGATTTTGTATTGCATCAGTAGGCCCAGGCAGGAAACCGTACATTTGGAGGTATTTGTTCCCGTCATACATAATTCTGCATGAATTTAGTGGTGTAGCTGTGGGGCTTGAAAAGGTTAAAAAAAACAAAAACAAAAAAAAAACATTGAATATCGGTGTATAAATATTCCAAATTTTGATAAGTAGTTTGGATGGCGTGGTTTGAGACAATCAATAGGTTTCTTATAAATCAAAACAATGTAATATGTTCTTTTATGATGGTTTTAATTTCTTTATGCTTTGTGACGATTTGTGGCTTCTTCGTTGATTTCACACCCTTCGCTATTTTAGGTTAGGTATTTGCTCGGTACAGCGTATGCGAGGTGAATCTGAAACGTTTTCAGGTCGAGTACATTTATGCCCAGCTGTTACTGACACGTCTTCAGAGCAACTTACGTTTTTTATTCTCTTTTCACTATAGAGTCTTTTTGCATATTAAGGTGGTCACTAGTAGTTGTTACTGACTTGTCTTCAGAGCAGCTATGTTGGGAGTGTTGCATTTAGTCAATGGGTTAGTTTACTTACCGTAACATCTGACTCGCCTTCAATATGGAAGTATACTCTTGGTTGTACGGACACGTCTTCAGAGCAACTTTCGTTTTTTGTTCCTGACTCATCTTCAGGAGAAGGTACAACTTTGTCTGTTCTATCACTCACTTTTGTATACATTTCTTGCCATGTGCATCATGGTTTTTGTATGTTACATTACAAGGGGGCAATTGTGCATTTATTTTCATTTGGTCGTTTTCTTGTCTGCAGGTTCTGCTACCTGTTCTCCAGTAAATTGGTGCTTGTTTCAGGTGGGTTATTTTCCTGGGCTTCTGTCAATGAACCTACTGAGAATGTGGCAGAAAAAAGACATTTTGTGGGCTCGGTTCCTGGTTCCAGTAAATTCAAGCAAGATGTTAAAGTATGGTTCAAGTGCTGCAGAGCACTATATTTATTAAATATTAAAACCAATGATGCATTTTGGAGGGACAGACCTCCTTCCTCAGATTGGCATACAAAAACATCTCAGAGTGGCTCTTTATATACAGTGGACGTCAGGTAAAGTGGGCGGAGTTAAAATCAAGTTACATAAGTCATATAGCAATACATAAAAGAGATGAGCAAAGTTACAGTGATTCGAGTCGCAAACTTCTCAGCTCGGCAGTTGCTGACTTTAGCCTGCATAAGTTAGTTCAGCTTTCAGGTGCTCTGGTGGGCTGGAAAAGGTGGATACAGTCCTAGGAGAATATTATATATATATATATATATATATATATATATATATATACACACACACACACACACACACACACAATTATATACAATAAATATAAATAGTTATTATAGGTCTAATTACCCAAGCCGTAATCCAATTGATAATCTGGAGTAGAAGGGTGATAATAAAAAGACATTAGGGGAACACAATAAAATTGTATAATCATATATAAGTATATCAAATCAAAATCGCAGTATAAAATATATATTATATATACATATATATATAATACAACCAAAGAATAAGTTGGCCAGCACTATTAATTCCAAACTATTGTAAAAACCTGGCTTGCAGGTGCAGGCTGCTGGGCTAAATATATAGCAACAGGAGAATACAGCAGCACACTGCTAGCACAAAGATATAGATAAAACTTGAGTATATAGATAAAACATGAGTATACTCATGTTTTATCTATATACTCATGTTTCATCTATATCTTTGTGCTAGCAGTGTGCTGCTGTATTCTCCTGTTGCTGTATATTTAGCCCAGCAGCCTGCACCTGCAAGCCAGGTTTTTACAATAGTTTGGAATTAATAGTGCTGGCCAACTTATTCTTTGGTTGTATTACACATACGGGAGAGTGGCTACCTCCATGTTGGCTCCTGCACCCCACCCACCTCTATTAGGTGTATATTAGGTGCCTTGTATGTTTCAGACCTTGCAATGCCTGCTGTACTGTTCACACAGAGGCATATTCACAGTGTAGGGTCCGTCCCACGCTATTTGGCGCCAAATTTGCAAGCTAAGTACCCCATAATTTCATAGTTTCATATCTTCATTTATTGCATTACAGCTGTATAGCTTTTCATGTTCTATCTCTATACTCATGTTTCATCTATATCTTTGTGCTAGCAGTGTGCTGCTGTATTCTCCTGTTGCTGTATATATATATATATATATATATATATATATATATTCAATTTTTCACACAATAAAAGGACCATAATGCTGTAGTAATAAAAAAAACCTCAAGATAATATGTTAAATAGCTGTATGGAATAGCATTATAGGGAGCTTGCCATCATTTCATTGAGACCTAGAGGCATTAAAGTGCGTAATTTATAGATCCAGTAGTTCTCCCTTCTTTTTAACATGGAGAACCGCTGGTGATTCTCTTTGGGTACCCCTTCAATGGGGGTGATCGTAATAACCCCAAAATTGGAGTGATGAACCTTTACTACATGTTTAAAGACACTGTGCAGCAAAAACCCAACTTAGTGTTGCTCCTGTGTTTACTTACTCTATCCCTTAAACATTGGATAGTACGCCCAATATATTGTAGGCCACAAGTGCATTGTAATAGGAATTTTGAATTACAGTTAAGAAAAGTCTTGATTGGGAAGGATTCCATGGTGACTTTGGATGTAAACTCTTTCACTTTGTTGGAGATGTTAGCACTACATTTGCACCTAGGGACACCGCACTTGTGACTACCAACTGTATTTAGGAATGTAGTTTTGGGTGCATTATCCTTTTTTAGCCTACTAGGTGCTGCTATATTTCTTAATATGTGATTTCTCCTAAATGTCAGACCTGGTGTAGGTGGGAGGCATTGGCTGAGGTATGGATCTTGTAAAAGAAATGTGCCAATGTTTGCATAGAATTTTTTTTTATATCATTATTCTCCCTGCAAAAATTTGTAATGAAGTTAATGGACCATTCAGGTTTAGGCTCAGTGGACTCAGTAGGTAGTGGGGCTACATTTGATTGTTTCCTTCTTGGCAGCAAACATTCTAACTGAGACAGTTCACTAGCCTTTTATAGGAAAAATCTATGAGTTTTTTTTAGGGTAATGTTTGGTGCGGAATCTTGCCTTCAGGATATTACTTTGTTCCTGAAAATCAGACACCGAAGAGAAATTTCACCTGATCCTCTTAAACTGACCAAAAAGTATATTGGTGATCCATATTTATAGTGTGCACTTCTGAATTCAAGGTAACTTGTTTTGAAATATGTTTTTGTTTGAAATTGAGTCATCATGGAAAACTACTACATCTAAAAATTCTGCATAGTTGGTAAAAACAGATTGTGAAATTAAGACCCCAGTTATTAGTGTTAAGAACCGTTAAAAAAAAATCTCTCAAATCGGACGGGCTTCCACTCCAGATAGAAAAGATGTCATCTATGTATCGTTTGTAAAACCAGCAATGCCTAAAGAGGGGGTGGAGGTATATTATCTGTTTTTTGAAGAGGCCCATGAACAAGTTAGCAAAACTTGGTGCCACCTTTGACCCCATAGCTGTACCTGTGTGCTGCGAATATATTTGCTGTTGAAATTTGATTTAAATATGGGTCAGTATGAATCGTAACCCTTTTATTACAAATTCCCATAGTGCTTGTGGCATATAATCATCTAGTTCAAGAAAGTGGGATATTGAACTTAGCCCTAGCTCATGGTCTATAACAGTATATAATGAGGAAATATCATGATGAACAATCCATCGTGAACAAAATATTGTCTTTATTCCAAGGTGCTTCTATGATGTTTTTGATAAAATCCGTGGTGTCTTTTAGATGCAATTTTAGCTTAAAAACATGTTTTTGCAACAGAACTTCAATATAATGGGCTAAATTAGCGGAAAGGGAATTGACCCCGAAATAAGTTTATCGGTAACTTTATCACTTGGCGCTGCCACTGATTTTTCAAGTTTTTTTCTTATTGAATTCTGTAGAGATTAAGGTTTTAGTATAGTAAGGTGAAGAGTGGTCATTATGATGTTTATTATAATTACCATGCTTTTTGTATTTATGGTATGTATTTTTATTTATAGTGTTCCTGTTTGTATTATTGTTATTATATTGGTTGTGATGTGTGGCAGGCATGTGACTATTAGGAGTATCAGTAATAGGTACATTTTGTGTGTTATGGTTGGGCATATCTCTTGTGGATTTTAACCAGTAACGTACATTATTAGATTTGTAATCATCACGATTCCGGCTAAGTTTACCTAGTTTTTTTTTTAGCATGATTTCTTTTTCAATCCTGCCTACTTTGTCCCTATAGTTTCTGAGCCATCTCTAATACTCTGGGAGTTGTTCAAATGGTCGCAAGGACTGTATGGTGGTGTCTATTTTAGACACCAGAGTATCCAAAACTTTGTTTCGTTTGGTCAAGAGAAGGTTCAGGAGTCTAAAGGAACAAACATTTAGAGCATTATCCCAGTCATTACAGAACTCAGGATCATCCTTAAAGGATGGTAGGGTTCTCAGTCTGAGGCCCCTCGGAATCAATTGTTCTGTAATATATACACCAAGGAAGATTCCAAGTTGATGCTGTATATCATCCGGGGCAAGTTTCTCAAGATCATAAAACAAGCTTTTCATTTTAGTCAAATGAAAAGCTTGTTTTATGATCTTGAGAAACTTGCCCCGGATGAAATACAGCATCAACTTGTAACTTCATTACACATTTTTGTAGGGAGAATAATGATATAAAAAATTTCTAAACATTGGCACATTTTGTTACAAGATCCATACCTCAGCCAATGCCTCCCACCTAGACCAGGTCTGACATTTAGGAGGATTCGCACATCAAGAAATATAGTAGCACCTAATAGGCTAAAAAAGGATAATGTACCGAAAACTACATTCCTGAATACAGTTGGTAGTCACCAAGTGCGGCGTCCCTAGGTGCAAATGTTGTGCAAACATCTCCAACAAAGTGAAAGAGTTTACATCCAAAGTCACCATGGAATCCTTCCCAATCAAGACTTTTCTTAACTGTAATTCAAAATTCCTATTACAATGCTCATGTGGCCTACAATATATTGGGTACTATCCAATGTTTAAGGGATAGAGTAAGTAAACACAGGAGAAACACTAAGTTAGGATTTTTACTGCACAGTGTCTCTAAACATGTAGTAGAGGTTCATAACTCCGATTCTGGGGTTATTACGATCACCCCCATTGAAGGGATACCCAAAGACAATCACCAGCGGTTCTCCATGTTAAAAAGAAGGGAGAACTACTGGATCTATAAATTTCGCACTTTAATGCCTGTGGGTCTCAATGAAATGATCGAGAGCTCCCTATAATGCTATTCCATATATATATATATATATATATATCTCTTTTTTTTATACTGCGATTTTATATACTTATATATGATTATACAATTTTATTGTGTTCCCCTAATGTCTTTTTATTATCACCCTTCCACTCCAGATTATGAATTGGATTACGGCTTGGGTAATTAGACCTATAAAAACTATTTATATTTATAGTAAATACATTTTTATATATATATATTTGTAAATCGAGATAAGAGCAGTGGTCTATTTTTATGCTCTTTCATATACCTTTTTTATGTCTTTTTAATTTTTATGTATTTATGCATGGTTTATGAATTGTTTATAATAATTTTCTTCTGTTCATAAATAACGTATAACCTATACGTCTGATGCTGCTGGTACCATGTATACCACTGCTGTTCCTGAAGCTGCTATTATATATTGCTGCTATTTTTGGTCTAAACATATATGTATATATATATATATATATATATATATATATATATATATATATATAATCTGTCTGTCCGTGTGATGCTGCTTTTTAAGTCCCTACCAATCTTTTTCCCTTTATTTAATCTTCTTATCTTGTATATTTGAAAGCTGTTATTCTTCATTATATTTCTCACACATATTATACGTCTCACTGTTTTATCGTTCTAAACCCTCTAATGCTAATTTTTCCTATATTGCCACCATTTCAAGCCCTTTTAGATAAATTGTTCTAAAGATCTCATACCATTCAGTACTATGCGTTATACCTGATATACTAGTGCCGAAATGCCGTATCATAACACTCACATATTGTCTCCATTCATGCTTTTCCTCACTGGAATGTCGTCAGTGGCTGGAGTAGGTCACGTGACCCTGCCCCCTAACAACGTGCGGCTAGTAAACAACAGGCCGCCGAAGCTCTCTACAGCACGGGCACGTCTCACCGCTGTGGTTGGCTGGGAGACGTCACGTGAGCTGCGGCCTTTACGACACATCCTCAGCAACACAGCTTTTGTTTATATAGTATCGGAGAACCGCCGCATGAGCTCTGACAGTGCTGTTTGTTTACACTGTGCGCACGGTAAGCCTCACTCTCATGCACTACTACCGGTGGATGTGAACAGGGCTTGCTGTGACCTCTAGTCACGCACACTATGGTTTATAAAGTTTATGCAATTTTTCAATTACACTGTACTGTATTATGTCTGTTTCAACTAATCTTAATAATGCAAGTCTGCTCTCACTACTTTTATGTATTGCTATATGACTTATGTAACTTGACTGTAACTCCGCCCACTATACCTGACGTCCATTTTACACTGTATATAAAGAGTCTCTGTTTTTGTATGACAAATCTGAGGAAGGAGGTCTGTCCCTCCGAAAAGCGTAATTGGTTTTGATATTTAATAAATATAGTGCTCTACAGCACTTGGACCATACTTCTGCATCTTGCTTGAATTTACTGGAACAGCAAAAGGTCTTTTTTCTGCCACATTCTCTATATCCTGTATGGGAGAAGCTCCCTTCTTTCCCATTCCACCTTGGGCTCAGCAGTTTGTCTCCAGATGAACAACAGTACCCCATTGGGGTGATATGCACATATTCTTCTCCTATCAGGTGAGCGGCCATCTTGAAGAGCTGCGTTTACCCTGTCCCTGTTGACACCGGTACCTTGGGTAATACATGAGGCGCTGTCCTCTTTTTTTTCTTACTAGGTAATGAACCTACTGGAATGGGTATTTATACTTTCTCTCTTTTCCCACCGGCGCCCTTTTGGACCGGACAGGTTGCCTGTTCAAGTATGTCTCATGCCTCAGATATAGAGGATAATCTGTCCGTCTGTGATACCCCTTTTCTAGGGTGTCTGAGAGGGGTGGATTCTAAAACCGTTGCTTGTGGTGAGCTTTCTGTAGTTTTCAAAAATGTAAGGACGCCAGATTAAATCACAAGTTGTCATTTTCTGAATTCATTGTCACATTTAGTATGTACAGGGATGTAGTTTGTTCTGTGAAGCCGAATAGAAGGAAAGAGCTTGATATTTATTTAATATGGCGGATCTCTGTAATAAATACGGTGGGTCGTATTTTTAAGATTACCATAAATCATTTTCGGCCAAGGCTGCGGCAGCTTGGGCTCAACATAATTATTCATACGACTGGTCTAAACTTGATATGGAATTATTTTGCTGCCATTTTGTGGGTCTGAAGGCTCCTTCATGTGCGCTATGCCAGTCGATTTCACATTCTACAGCACGGTGCAGCTTAGCTCAAGAGGAATCGGCTCAGGGCAAGACCTCGATTCCTCATGGGGGGCTTAAAACTTCTGATATAGTGGATAAGCTTGGGAGACCTGTTAGATATCTGGGTAAAAAGCAGATATGTAATAATTACAATCTCCGTACATATAACTACAATCAATGCAGACTGTTGCAGTTTGTTTCAGTTGTTGTCATGCGCATCCTTGTTCAATTAAATCTGGTTTATCATATTTAGGAGTAATTCACTTGGACGTGTTGCAAGGGTTCTTGATGTCTCACCTTGACACTGAATGGTTTTAGGCGTGTTTCCACACTAGCTTAGTGGCATTGCCACAGAGCATTTATTTACAGTGTCAGAATTGATCAACACAGAAGTTGAAAAAGGTTATATCATTGACCCTTTTTCTGCCCCCCCCCCCCCCCCCTTCTAATCCTGGCTTGTTAGCCCTATTGGCATTGTGACGGGAAAATGTAACAATAAGAAGAGGCTTATTTATGATTTCTCAGCCCTCGTGCCTCGGTTATTCCAAGTATCAATTCCCTGATCCCATCTCAGGAATATGCCATGAAGTACGCATCTGTGGATCAGGCAATTCAGTTGATGCTTGAAATGGGCCCAGGAGTCTAAAATTGATATAACTGACGCTTTCGAACTACTGCCGGTTAAAAAAGAACTCTAGCAGTGGTACAGCATCAAGTGGTCAGAATGTTATTATTTTGCTATTAAATTGACTTTTAGATCCAAAAGCAGCCTGTTGTTTGACCATAGCAGGTCGCCAGTATGTGATCCATTATCTGGATGCTTTTTTATTACTTGAGTCTCCACGTGAAGCATCTTGGCAGTTGGTCGAGTCACTCAGGCTGTTTGATTTATTAGGGGTGCCGGTCTTACCCAAAAAAGTAGAAGGTCCTTCCACCGAATTAACTTTCTTGGGGATCGTACTGGAAAATGGAGGCCAGGTTACCGAATGACAAATTGTCCAGAGTCCAGTGCATAATCAGTCAATTTTCTAGATCCCAAGTCACTACCAGATCCAAACTACAGAGCTTGTTAGGTATGCATGCATTTACCATGCAAGTGATCCCACAGGGGAGGTCAATTATATCCAGATTGTTCGAACTGTTATCTTCTGCACCGCATCAGAATAGTTCAGTTCGTTTGGGTTAGGCTGCTAGAGTTGATTTAGCAATGTGGTAACGTTTCTCGGACAGTTGCAATTTTTGTGCCAGTTCTCTCACCACGATCTCTTCTAGGTGTGGTTTCACAGCCATTTACGGCAATTCATGGTTAGCAAGTAGTTGGCCCAGCCAAGATTTCAACATCCCCGGGTTCAGTGATAGTTCTCTACATTTGAAATTGTGGCAGCTGCTTTGGTCTGGGGGCAAAACTGGAGCAATAGTTCTGTGGTCTTTGTCTGCGATTATATGGCTACAGTGGAAATTATCAACAAAGGCCGTTCTAAGTCAGCTTCTGTGATGAGTTTCTTAAGAAGGTTGGTGTGGGTTGCTCTCTCAATTTTTATTTTGTGGTGGAACACATTTGAAGGGGTTAAAAATGTTGCAGCAGACGCTTTATCAAGGTTGAAGTATGATATTTTCTTTCAGGTGATGCCCAGGGCCAAGATGGTCCGTACGGCAGTTCCTCAATTTGACTTATTAACAATGGATTCGAAAATTAAGCCACTTGCTCTCTAAACCTACAGTAGATTATATCACTAATTTGTTATGTTTTATTAGTTTTTGCCATCACACTTTAAAGTTGTCATACAATACTATCAAATTATATATTTCTGGTATACATTATTTGTCAATGGTGCACCATTCACTGAGTCAACCTTCACTGTTTTTAATCCAGGCAATTAAATCAGTATTGCGGGACATCAATACCGTATTTATCGGGGTATACCACGCACCGGCCTATAACACGCACCCTCATTTTACCAAGGATATTTGGGTAAAAAAAGTTTTTTACCCAAATATCCATGGTAAAATGAGGGTGCGTGTGTGCGCGTGTATACCCCGATACATCCCCAGGAAAGGCAGGGGGAGAGAGGCCATCGCTGCCCGCTTCTCTCCCCCTGCCTTTCCTGGGGTCTAGAGCCGTGCTGCCGGCCCTTCTCTCCCCCTGGCTATCGGCGCCGCTGCCCGTTCTGTCCCCCTGACTATCGGTACCAGCCAGGGGGAGAGAAGGGGCAGCGGCACCCATTGCCGGCGCCGCTGCCCCGTTGCCTCCCCCCATCCCCGGTGGCATAATTACCTGGGTCGGGTCCGCGCTGCTCCAGGCCTCCGGCGTGCGTCCCCTGCGTCGTTGCTATGCACGGCGCGGCGCACTGACGTCATGCGCCGCGCCGTGCAGCGCATAGCAACGATGAAGGGGACGCACGCGGGAGGCCTACAGCAGCGCGGACCCGACCCAGGTAATTATGCCACCGGGGATGGGGGGAGGCAATGGGGCAGCGGCGCCGGCAATGGGTGCCGCTGCCCTTTCTCTCCCCCTGGCTATTGGCGCCGGCAATGGGGCTCCGGTACCGATAGTCAGGGGGACAGAACGGGCAGCGGCGCCGATAGCCAGGGGAGGAGAAGGGCTGGCAGCAGGGCTCTAGACCCCAGGGAAGGCAGGGGGAGAGAAGCGGGCAGCGACGGCCTCTCTCCCCCTGCCTTTCCTGGGGCGGTATCGGCGTATAACACGCACATAGACTTTAGGCTAAAAATTTTAGCCTAAAAAGTGCGTGTTATACGCCGATAAATACGGTAATTCCTCTGTCAAGAAGTCTGTTAGATCCCCAATTTCAGTAGACACCTTCAGGAAATTGTCTGATTTGCTTGATTCTGCTCCATTTGGGCGGATAAATAGTATTGATAAAGGCTGCTTTTAGAAATACCCCATAAATGGCCCCATTATAAAAACTGCACCCCTCAAAGTATTCACAAGGACATTCAAAAAGTTTATTAACCCTTTAGATGTTTCACAGGAATAGCAGCAAATTGAAGGAGAAAATTCCAAATCTTCATTTTTTACACTGGCAAGTTCTTGTAGACCCAGTTTTTGAATTTTTACAAGGTTTAATAGTTACATAGTTACATAATCAGTATGGTTGAAAAAAGACATACGTCCATCAAGTCCAACCAGGGAATTGAAGGGAATGGTGTAAGGGGATAAGGGAAAGGGATGTAGTTTTATAATTCTGCATAAGCATTAATGTTATTTTGTTCCAGAAATGTATCTAACCCTGTTTTAAAGCTGTTAATTGTTCCTGCTGTGACCAGTTCCTGAGGTAGACCGTTCCATAAATTCACAGTCCTCACGGTAAAGAAGGCGTGTCGCCCCTTGAGACTAAACCTTTTCTTCTCCAGACGGAGGGAGTGCCCCCTCGTCCTTTGGGGGGGTTTAACCTGGAACAGTTTTTCTCCATATTTTTTGTATGGGCCATTAATATACTTATATACATTTATCATATCCCCCCTTAAACGTCTCTTCTCAAGACTAAACAATTGTAACTCCTTTAATCGCTCCTCATAGCTAAGATGTTCCATGCCCCATATTAGTTTAGTCGCGCGTCTCTGCACCCTTTCCAACTCTGCAGTGTCCCTTTTATGAACAGGCGACCAAAACTGAACAGCATATTCCAGGTGAGGCCGTACCAATGCTTTATAAAGGGGGAGTATTATGTCCCTGTCCCTTGAGTCCATGCCTCTTTTTATACATGACAATATCCTGCCGGCTTTGGAAGCAGCAGCCTGACGTCACATGTCACATTTAAGAAGCCCCTATGGTGCCAGAACAGCAAAAATCCCCCCACATAGCATACTATTTTGAAAAAAGTGAGACTTAACACCCCACAGGTGTTTGACAAATTTCCGCTAAAGTTGGACGTGAAAATGAAAAATGTGATGTTTTTCACTAAAATGCTAGTGTTAGCCCAAAATTTTAACCCCATTTCTTCTGAGTATGGAAATACCCCATATGTGAAATCAGCCACCCCTTTGCATATCACCAATTTAGACCTCAAATGTACATAGTGCGCTCTCACTCCTGAGCCTTATTGTGCACCCACAGATCACTTTACACCCACATATGGGGTATTTCCATACTCAGGAGAAATTGCGTTACAAATTTTGGGGGTCTTTTTTTCCTTTTACCGCTTGTGAAAATTACGCTTGTGGAAATTAAGTATGGTGCAACACCAGCATGTTAGTGTAATTTTTTTTTTTTACACTAATATGCTGGTATAGACCCCAACTTTAACTTTTCATAAGGGGTAAAAGGAGAAAAAGCTCCCCAAAATTTGTAACGCAATTTCTCCAGAGTACAGAAATACCGTATGTGGCCCTAAACAATTTCCTTGAAATACGACAGGGCTCCAAAGCGAGAGAGCTCCATGCGCCTTTGAGGCCTATTTTGGGGATTTGCATCTGCCAAAATACCCTATGGCAATGTTTCCCAAACAGGGTGTCTCCAGCTGTTGCAAAACTCCCAGCATGCCTTGACAGTCCGTGGATGTCTGGCAATACTGGGAGTTGTTGTTTTTCAACAGCTGGAGGCTCCGTTTTGGAAACAGTGCCGTACAAGAAGTTTTATATATTTTTTTATTGGGGGTGGGAGGGGGGAATGGACTGTGTAGGTGTATATGTAGTGATTTACTTTTTATTTTGTGTAGTGTAGTCTAGTGCTTTTAGGGTACATTCACACGGTCGGGTTTACAGTGAGTTTCTCGCTGGGAGTTTAAGCTGCAGCATATGAGGGGGGGGGGGGCAAACCTCTAGCTGTTGCAAAACTACAACTCCCAGCATGCACTGACAGACCATGCATGCTGGGAGTTGTAGTTATGCAACAGCTGGAGGCACATTGGTTGCGCATCACAGAGTTTGTTACTTAACTCAGTGTTTCACAACCAGTGTGCCTCCAGATAGTGCAAAACTAGAACTCCCAGCATGTATAGTCTCTCAGTGCATGCTGGAAGTTGTATTTTTGACACAGCTGGAGGCACACTGGTTGCGAAACACTCCAGCTGTTGCAAAACTACAACTCCCAGCATGCCCTTTGGCTGTGAATGCTGAGAGTTGTTGCTAATCAACAGCAGTAGGTGAACAGGCCTCACCTCCTGCTGTATCTGCCATCTGCACCGCCGGGACCATTGCCGCTGCCGCCACCGTTCCTGCCACTGGGACCCCCGCCGGTCCAGGGAAAGGTAGGATTCCCCCACCGGCCCCGATGAATTGACCGGTGATTTGCGGCGACATGGGGGAGGGGGGGCTCTCAGGACCCCCTGGGCATTTGCATGGGATGCCTGCTGATAGATATCAGCAGTCATCCTGGTCCGGTCTCCGTCCAGACCGAAATTCACACAGACGTACAGATACGCCCTGGGTCCTTAACTACCAGGCACCCAGGGCGTACCCATATGCCCTGGGCCCTTAAGGGGTTAATCATGGTTTATAATAGTTATACTTTCGGTATGTTATACTTTCGGTAAGTACTAATTCTTGTAAGCCATGACCACAAATTAACTTAAGTCTTGTCCTGCAACCAGTCCTGTGTCTTGGTTAGTGTTTACACCCGTTTCTGTTATCCTGAATCTTTACCAGTGTTTTGATGTGTTTCTATTTTGCGTATTCCTCAAAGGTTAGGTCCTGTCCCACATAATTGTGTGCCCCTAACTTTGAGTCTATTAGGGTTTTGTGTTTTGTGTCCTTCCATTTTTAGATTTTGGTTTTGTGGTTAATCCGGTTTTTCCTATGAGTTAGGTCTGTTCCTAAGATTTGCTATTTCCCTAAGATAGGAGTCCATTTGGCTTCTTGTTTCTAATGTGAATTAGTTCTATGTATCCTGACCTTGGTCAGTGTTCAGATCCTTGAATGTGTGCGTTTTTGTATTTTATTTTATTTTATATTATATCACATCCCCTCGCAATAGACATGAATGGAGGGAGCGAGGCGTGACTTTGAAAGAGAGGAGCTGCAAGAGAGATAGAAATCTGATATATCTGCTGTGTGGTGAGGAGTGAATATTATAAACTTGTGAACTGGATTGATTTGTGTGAGTACTTGAATTTGCACAGAGGGGTCACTGCTATTTTTAAACAGCCTTTTCACCTCATTTTTTTTCTCCAGTCTGCCTCTAGGGGGAGGGGCGGATTTGACACAGGTGTATAAATTGTAGCTTGGGACTCATTCTGAGCGTGCTCTGACTCAGACTTGCTTTGAAAGAGAGCTGCAAGAGAGATAGAAATCAGAGAGTTTGAAAGCATGAGTTTGCGATCGCTGTGAGTGTTACTTTGCTTACACTGTAGAGACTTTAACTCAGAAGGCTACTGAGAATTCATTTGTAATTTTTACTGTCTGTTTTTTGCTGTAAAACTGTTAAATCCCCATATCTAGATGGCCTCCATGTTGGAAAATGCAGTCTGATCTACATCCTGCGCGATGTATGCAATCCTTGAACAACAGTTTGAGGGTGCATATTGTTGTGTGAGATGTGAGCGAGTTGTTCGTTTAGAAGCCCAGATCCTGGATCTAGAGGAGCAACTGGCAACAATGAGAAGCATTGACAACATGGAGAGCAGTCTCCTGCTCACTGAGCAAGTACTCTCTAGGGTAGAGGTGGGGGAGAATAGTGGGACAGAGGTTCAGGACAGTCAGGCAGCTAGCTGGGTTACAGTTAGAAAGCGGGGTAGAGGGAAAAGTGTCAGGGAGGCTAGTCCTGAACTGGCACACCCCAACAAGTTTGCTCGGTTGGCAGATGAGGGGGATACCATTTTGGAGCTAGCAGTACTGCAGCACGATACTGCCTCTGACTGCCAAGTGGGGTGTCTGCTCCAGTAAGGAGGGAAGGAGGAGTGCAGGGCAGGCCAGACAGGTACTGGTAGTGGGGGACTCAATTATTAGGGGGACAGACAGGGCAATCTGTCACAAAGACCAGGATTGCCGAACAGTGTGTGGTCTTCCTGGCGCTCGAGTTCGGCACATTGCGGATCGGGTTGACAGGTTGCTGGGTGGGGCTGGAGAGGATCCAGCAGTCATGGCACCAATGACAAAGTAAGAGGTAGGTGGAGTGTCGTTAACCCCTTAACGACGAAGGATGTATATTTACGTCCTCCGACGGCTCCCGACGGCTATCAACGGCCGGGATCCGCGCCTAATACAGGACATCACCGATCGCAGTGATGCCCTGTATTAACCCTTCAGATGCGGCGATCAAAGCTGACTGCCGCGTCTGAAGTGAAAGTATCCCGGCTGCTCAGTCTGGCTGTTCGGGACCGCCGCGGTGAAATCGTGGCATCCCAATCAGCTTACAGGACACCGGGATGGCCCTTACCTGCCTCCTCGGTGTCTGATCGGCGAATGACTGCTCTGTGCCTGAGATCCAGGCAGGAGCAGTCAAGCGCCGATAACACTAATCACAGGCGTGTTAATACACGCCAGTGATCTGTGTAAAAGATCAGTGTGTGCAGTGTAATAGGTCCCTATGGGGACACTGCAAAAAAAAAGTTTAAAAAAGTGTTAAAAAAGGTCATTTAACCCCTTCCCTAATAAAAGTTTAAATCACCCCCCTTTTCTCATGAAAAAATAAAACAGTTTAAATAAAAATAAACATATGTGGTATCACCGCATGCGTAAATGTCCGAACTATAAAAATATATAGTTAATTAAACCGCACGGTCAATGGCGTACACATAAAAAAATCCAGTCCAAAAAAATCCAGTCCAAAAAAAGCGTATTTTTGGTCACTTTTTATACCATTAAAAAGTGAATAAGAAGTGATCAAAAAGTCTGATCAAAACATAAATGGTACCAATAAAAACTTCAGATCACAGTGCAAAAAATGAGCCCGCATACCGCCCTGTATGTGGAAAAATAAAAAAGTTATAGAAGTCAGAAGAGGACATTTTTAAACGTATACATTTTCCTGCATGTAGTTATGATTTTTTCCAGAAGTACGACAAAATGAAACCTATATAAGTAAGGTACCATTTTAACCATATGGACCTACAGAATAATGATAAGGTGTCATTTTTACTAAAATATGCACTGCGTAGAAACGGAAGCCCCCAAAAGTTACAAAATGGCGTTTTTACTTCGATCTTGTCGCACAATGATTTTTTTTTTCTGTTTCACCGTGAATTTTTGGGTAAAATGACTAATATCACTGTAAAGTAGAATTGGTGTCGCAAAAAATAAGCCATAATATGGATTTTTAGGTGGAAAATTGAAAGGG
Organism: Hyla sarda; assembly: GCF_029499605.1. NCBI lineage: Eukaryota > Metazoa > Chordata > Amphibia > Anura > Hylidae > Hyla > Hyla sarda. The sequence goes on along the minus strand of NC_079189.1, from coordinate 315,439,441 downwards.
TTATGATTTTTAAAAGGTAAGGAGGAAAAAATGAAAGTGCAAAAACTGAAAAACCCTGCATCCTTTAGGGGTTAAAAATGATTACAGGGACTTAGGCCGCAAGCTTAAGGCAAGGACCTCCAAGGTAGTATTTTCTGAAATATTACCTGTACCACGATCCACACCAGAGAGACAGCTGGAGATCAGGGAGGTAAACAAGTGGCTCAGAAGCTGGTGTAGGAAGGAGGGGTTTGGGTTCATTGAGAAATGGGCCGACTTCGCTGTCGGTTATCGGCTCTACCGTAGGGATGGGCTGCACCTCAATGGGGAGGGTGCAGCTGTGCTTGGGAGAAGATGGCTAGAAGGGTGGAGGAGTGTTTACACTAGGGACAAGGGGGGAGGGAACCTACAACATAGAGGGGGAAGATAGTGTAGATAGAGAGGGGGGGAACTAAGTAATATACCCGGGGGTGGAGCGGTGGGAGGGGTTAGAATAATTAATAGGGATAGGCTTCATAAGAAGAAAAAACATACACCATTGAATTGCATGTTGACTAATGCCAGAAGTCTGACCAATAAAACTGACGAACTGGAGTGGTTGATGTCTGAGGAGGATTGTGACATAGTGGGTATAACAGAGACTTGGTTGGACGATAGCTGTGACTGGGCGGTCAACATACAGGGTTATAGTCTATTTAGGAAGAATTGGACAAAACAGAAAGGGGGAGGAGTTTGTATGTGAAATCGAGTCTGAAGGCTGCACTACTGGAGGATATAGGGGAGGGAAACGATAATGTGGAGTCATTATGGGTAGAAATATATGGAGATAAAAATAAAAAACATCCTGATAGGGGTTTGCTATAAGCCACCAAACATAATGGAAGAGGCAGAAGATCAATTACTGAGGCAAATAAACAAGGCAGAAAATCAGAATGAGGTGCTAATAATGGGGGACTTTAACTATCCTGATATAAGCTGGGAGACTGAGACCTGTGAATCTCATAAAGGAAACAGGTTTCTGACTATAGCTAAAGACAATTATCTGCCCCAAATGGTGCAGGGCCTGACCAGAGGGGGCGTCCTACTAGACTTAATATTAACCAGCAGACCTGATAGAGTAACTAATGTGCAAGTAGAAGGATACCTAGGAAATAGTGATCATCATATAATACATTATAACAATCTCTTGAGGGGCCACAAAACCGATGAACTTTAGGAAGGCAAAGTTTGACCATCTCAGAGAAGCCCTTAACAATATAAATTGGGATAATGTCCTCAAAAACAAGAATACTGACACTAAATGGGAGACTTTTAAAAATATCTTAAATTTTCATTGCAAGATACCTTATGGGAATAAAAGGGTCAGAAATAAAAGAAAACCAATGTGGATGAATAAAAATGTTAAGGGGGCAATAATTGACAAAAATAAAAGCATAAAAACTACAAAAATAGAGACAGAAAGACTAATTGCCAAAGAGAGTAAAAACTAACCCCAAAATGTTCTTTAACTATATAAATAGCAAAAAGATCAAAAATGAAAGTGTGGGCCCTTTAAAAAATGACGAGGAAGAAATTATAAACGGGGATCAGGAAAAAGCAAATATATTAAACAAATTCTTCTCCACTGTGTTCACCGAGGAAAATGAAATACCAGGTGAAATACAGCGAGATAAGGTAAATTCCCCAGTACAGGTCACCTGTCTAACCCAGGAAGAAGTACAGTGCCGCCTCCAAAAATTTAAATATAGACAAATCACCAGGTCCTGATGGCATTCACCCCTGTGTTCTAAAGGAATTAAGTAATGTGATACAGACCCCTATTTTTAATATTCAGGAACTCTGTAGTAACAGGGACTGTTCCCCAGGACTGGCGCATGGCAAATGTGGTGTCAATATTTAAAAAGGGGTCAAAAGGTGACCCCGGGAATTATAGACCTGTTCGTTTGACCTCTGTTGTATGTAAATTGTTTGAGGGTTTTCTAAGGGTTGCAATTCTGGAGTATCTTAATAAAAATAAATGTATGACCCCATATCAGCATGGCTTTATGAGGGATCAGTCCTGTCAGACTAACCTGATCAGCTTTTATGAGGAGGTGAGCTCCAGACTGGACCAGGGGGAATCGCTGGATGTCGTATATCTGGATTTTTCCAAAGCATTTGATATGGTTCCACATAAAAGGTTGGTGCATAAAATGAGAAGGATGGGGCTGGGGAGAATGTGTGCAAGTGGGTAAGTAACTGGCTCAGTGATAGGAAACAGAGGGTGGTTATTAATGGTAGTTATTCTGATTGGGTGTCTGTTACTAGTGGGGTACCACAGGGGTCCGTCTTGGGTCCTGTTCTATTTAATATATTTATTAATGACCTTGTAGAGGGGTTGAATAGTAAAGTAGCAATCTTTGCAGATGATACTAAACTCTGTAAAGCTGTAAACACTATAGAGGACAGTGCACTGTTACAAATGGATCTGGATAGGTTGGAGGTTTGGGCTGGGAAGTGGCAGATGAGGTTCAACACTGATAAATGTAAGGTAATGCACATGGGGAAGAAAAATCCGGGCTGGGGTTATGTATTAAATGGGAGAACGCTTGGGATGACTGACGTGGAAAAGGATTTAGGAGTCTTAGTTAATAGTAAATTTAGCTGTAGTGACCAGTGTCAGGCAGCTGCTGCCATGCCAAATAAAATCATGTGGTGCATCAATAGGGGCATAGATGCCCACGACAATAAAATAATTCTACCGCTGTACAAATCACTAGTCAGACCACACATAGAATACTGTGTACAGTACTGGGCACCAGTGTACAAGAAAGATATAGGGGAGCTGGAGAGGGTTCAAAGATGGGAAAACAGAGTAATACGGGGAATGGGAGGACTACAGTACCCAGAAAGATTATCAGAATTAGGGTTATTTAGTTTAGAAAAAAGAAGGCTTAGGGGAGACCTAATAACTATGTATAAATATATCAGGGGACCTTACAGAGATCTCTCCCATGATCTATTTATACCCAGGACTGTATCTAAAACAAGGGGGCATCCTCTACGTTTAGAGGAAAGAAGGTTTCTACACCAGCACAGACAGGGGTTCTTTACTGTAAGAGCAGTGAGATTGTGGAATTCTCGGCCTGAGGAGGTGGTCATGGGGAACTCTGTAAAAGAATTCAAAAGGGGTCTGGATGCATTTTTGGAGAGCAATAAAATTACAGGTTATGGATTTTAGATTTATAGGGATAGAACGTTGATTCAGGGATTTATTCTGACTGCCATATTTGGAGTCGGGAAGGAATTTTTACCTCTAGTATGAGTTTTTTTTCCTTCCTCTGGATCAACTCAGTAGGGACTCATTAGGGTTATAGGTTGAACCTGATGGACTTTGGTCTTTTTTCTACTATGAACTATGTTACATTATGTGACTTCACGACCGCCTGAAGCGAGAGTTCTGAACATTATGTTCAGAAATCCAGGGTGTCAGCCCAGAGATCACGGGGGTCTCAATGGCCGGACCACCTGCAATCAGATATCTTGACCCTTTTGATAGGGGTTAAGATGTCTAGGGGCAGAGTACCCCTTTAAAAATATCTAAAATGACTTACTTTTGAGAGAAGCCTATCGGTTCAGAGCCTCTGCACAGACTTCTTCTATGGGGGTAATGGTGATCTTACTGAAGCCCCCTCCATGTTCTAGTGCCGACTGTGTTTGAGAAATTTTTGATTAGCATTAAAGCCGTGGAACAAGATGTAGCTCTTCCATGGGATATTTTCTTATAGCATAAACAGGAATGTGCTCCGCATCTGTAAAACTCCTTCGGGTTTTGGGGGATTTTGTTGGACTTTTTGGGGCACAGTGCTCTCTGCTGACATCATGACCCCAGTCCATTTTAGGAACTGTCCAGAGCATCATATGTTTTCTATGGGGATTTTCTTCTACTCTGGACAGTTCTTAAAATGGACAGAGATGTCAGCAGAGAGCACTGTGCTCGTGATTCAGCAGAGAGCTCTGTGTTCCAAAAAGAAAATAATTTCCTCTGTAGTATTCAGCAGCTAATAAGTACTAAAAAGGATTAAGATTTTTTTAATAGAAGTAATTTACAAATCTGTTTATCTTTCTGGCACCAGTTGATTTAAAAAAAATAAATAAATAAATACATTTCCGCAGTAGTACCCCTTTAATTAGAATTAATTTTTAAAACTGGATAGGCCAGCAGTAAGTCCTATTGTTTTAGTAATGTACATCTACTCAGCTGCACCCTGCAAAGCCCCGATGGTAGCTATGACAATGACTAGAGGCCTTAGAGTGCCCTTCAGTTTCTACAGAAGCCAAACAGGCTCTGTCTGAGGCAGGGTCTAATCGGCTATGCTATATGTAATGATCCTTATTCTAGCAGACTATAAGTGTGACCAGGAGATCGTACAGCCTAGTCCCCTAGTAGGACAATAAAATAACGGCAAAAATGAAGGAATGAAAATAAATGTAAAAAGCACAAATAAAAATGAAAAAGAAATACACATTTCCCATATTCATTATAAATAGTGGAAGTTTTTTTTGTTGGTTTTTAAGAAAATAATAAAATACCATATTTGGTATCACCGCATCTGTAATGATCTGGCATTTAAAACTATGAAATTATTTAAGCTGTATGGTAAACGCTATTTAAAAAAAAAAATAATCCCACCGTAATGTTTTTGTTAATCCAGCCTCCATAAATAAAAAAATGATTAAAACATTGCATGTACCCAAGCATTGAGTACTGACTGACTTCTGTAGAAGAGGTGCACAGACCTGCACCCAGTTTGGTGTGCCTGAACAATGTAATGGAAAGAAGGAGATCGATCCAGCACTTTAAACTTTTATTCTTAATGAAAGTGAATTGACACCACACCTTTACAATTCATTATACATCCATCTTGATGCGTTTCGAGTGCATGCACTCTGTCATCTTTTGCCTAAGAACACATGCGTTCAAAGCGCATCAAAATGCCTTACAAAAAATTCTGCTCTAAGCATATACATTAGGTATCATCATAATCATAATGGCCTGCAAAATAACTTTAATGAGCCATTAATACTGCATGGAGAAAGTGAAGCCCCCTAATGGGTTAATAAACTCACTACATGTCATTTTAAATACTTTGAGAGGTGCCATTTAAAAAAATTAGGTAATTAATGGGGGGTTTCCAAAATACAAGCCCTTCAAATCCACTTCAGGACTGGACAGTCCCTAAAAAAAATCGGATACTGAAATTTTCTTAATATGGAAAATTGCTGCTAAGACCTCAAACATTCTAAAAAATCAAGGCGAATTACATATTGGGGATGTTAAGATTTATGTGGCATGAATTTTTTATAATTTTGTCATTAAAGGGGTATTCCAGGCCAAAACTTTTTTTTATATATCAACTGGCTCCGGAAAGTTATACAGATTTGTAAATTACTTCTATTAAAAAATCTTAATCCTTCCAATAGTTATTAGCTCCTGAAATTGTGAAATTGCCCCATTCCCCCCCCCCCCCCCCGCCTGGATCCGCCACTGCCTCCTCAGTGGGCGGCGACCCGGATCTCTGCCAGCACTGCAGAGAGAGTGAATGAGCCAGGCAGGGGCAGAGAGCTGCGAGTGCGCCCCCCCAGATGTTGCGCCCGGCCCCCCCTGCACCCCCCACGATACGCCTCTGCTGCAGGGATATATGTCAGATTAGGCTAGGTTTACACTTGCTTTGCAGCAATGTTTGGGGAGCTCTGGAGCAGATTCCATTTATTTTGCAGGATCTGACTGGACAAAAAAAAAAAAAAAAAATGCAAATGGTAATTTGTGTCTGGTGAAATCCTGCCAAAAAAACACACCAGAGGGAAACCTAACCCATGTTTGTTGTTCAATGGACAATAGGCTTTGTTTTCTGGAACACCGCAAGTGCTGGTATTATGATATACCCAGTGAAACTGCAGTTTTGTGAACCTAGTCAAGTTACTTGAAGAAAATACTCGTATTAATGTGGAAAAAAAACACAGAAGTACTCTGAGGGAAAATATATATTTTTTAAATAAACTAATGCCAGAAAGTCTATTTAAAAACTTAATACTTCCAGTACTTATCAGCTGCAGTATGCTCCAGAGGAAGTTCTTTTCTGTTTGAATGCCCTTTCTTTCTGACCACAGTGCTCTCTGCTGACACCTCTGTCCATGTTAGAAACTGTCCAAAGTAGGAGAAAAGCCCCATAGCAAACCTATCCTGCTCTGGACAGAGCATTGTGGTCAGACGGGAAAGAACTATACAACTTCCTCTGTAGTATACAGCAGCTGATAAGTACTGGAAAGATTAAGATTTTTAATAGAAGTCATTTACAAATCTGTTTGACTTTCTGGAAAAGAGAAAACTAGCTCACCATGCCCTTGACAGATGAGCACGGATCCAGGTGCTGGACAATACCGGTAGACAGGCAAACAAAGAAATGTAGATTCCAGCTCTTGTGCAAATAAAATCCAAGATTTATTCCAATAAGACAACACAGAAAGTTACGCGTTTGAAGCGCAGAAAGCGATCTTAGTCATACATGTATGACTAAGAGCGCTTTCTGCACTTGAAACGCGTAACTTCCTGTGTTGTCTTATTGGAATAAATCTTGGATTTTATTTGCACAAGAGCTGGAATCTACATTTCTTTGTTTTACTGTTTAGCTTTCTGGCACCAGTTGATTTATAAAAAAAAAAATAAAAAAAAATAAGGGTTTTCCACCGGAGTACCCCTTTAAAACAATACACGTGTTTTAGACAATTACCAAGTGTTTGGTAATACACAAACATTGCAGTGGTGAGTCAGTCATTCACTGATTTACCTGCAGTGTTCTAACAGCTATAATTTTGGTATATGTTCTCACAGGGTAAAATGCAGCTGGTCTGTCTGCAATTTTTTGCTGCAACATTTTTGAGGGTTGCATCTGAAAATGTATGCATATAATAAAATACGCGGCTGAAATTTAACCTGTGTGAACAATGCCTTAGGCTGCTTTTAGACGGCCATTGTACTGGTGCCTTTTAGTGTCCATGTTATGGCTACAACTTTTTTACCTCTCACTTTTACTGAACTGAACTTAGAGCACCATAAAAAACTATGATGATCTTAGGTACATATGTGTACTGTCAATAAAACACGGACAGCAAAATATGGCAGCATTTTTGTAATATCAAACAAGCCTTATGAAACATATCATGACAATACTTTGTGTGAAAAAATACACTTGGTACAGTTACAACTGAAGTTTCTTTGTTACATTCTATGCAGCAATAAACAAGAAATGATCTGCAGCACTCACCATTCAGTGTATTTTATTGTGAGGTCAGAGGAATGCAGGAAACTATTATTTAGCTTTTTTAAAGCTCAGGGGAGTAACTCTGCAACAGGGCCCCGTGTGCTATTAATTATAATGGTCTCTTATGGGGTAGATGTGCCTTGGGGCACCCTTAGGCATGTGAATGCTACTTCTGCATCTTCTTTAGTTATGCCCCTGTCAAAGCCTCATCAAGGTATAAGGGTATTTAAGTTTCCTTCCACACTTCAAAGATATACTGATCACATATTTTTAATTTAGATATTAAGGCCTATTGGGAACAGTGAGTGATGACCAGTTCTGTACATTGCTGGGGACTGTGTTAACACTATATAAATTATTATATTGATCTTGCTTATGCTACCTAATTCATATATAAAATCATTTCACTTTAAATAGTTATTACCATATCTAACTCTTTCTTTGACCTAATAACAGAGTCACCGAAAAAAGCTATCCATAATAAAGCATATTCAAATCTACAAAAATGGAAAATGTCCTAGAGATTCTAAAATAAAAAATACTTCCCGATTTAGCCTTTATTCTCTGTGAGGGTTAATTCACAGAAGTTCCAAATGTATGTAAATTAATTCTCCTCACACCCTAATATACTTTGTTTTATCTCATGTGATGTTTGCAATTCACCCGAGCTAACACAAAACTTAACAGTTCATTATCAGAAAATGACTGCTTGCTTTGTCAACCATATATTGTATTAGGATCCGAGGTACACTAGTGATATTCCATTTGCAACAAACAGGAAAATCCAAAACCACTGAAAATAATTAATAGCATTTAAAATGCAAGTAAATTTTTTTTCTCATTGCAAAACCTTCTGAAAAATATAAATATTGGGAAATTGCTATTTTACAATAGTCAAAACAGCAGGCCACTAGCACTGGATTACCTTATCTTATAGTTTTTTTTTTAAGTATAGTTTTTATGCGAAAGAATTTAAAGGGGTTATCCAGGAATAGAAAAAACAGCTAATTTCTTTCAAAAACCGCTCCACATCTGTCTCCAGGTTGGGTGTGGTATGACAACTTGGTTCCATTCACTTCAATGTAACTGAGCTGCAGAACCACGGCCGGGACCCGTGGCTAATAGCACAAAGTTGAACGCCGCGTCTAAAGTGAAAGCATGCCAGTTAGCTCAGGGAGCTGTTCGGGATAGCCGCGGCGAAATTGTGGCATCCCGAACAGCTTACAGGACAGCGGGAGGGCCCCTACCTGCCTCCTCGCTGTCCGATCGCCGGATGACTGCTCAGTGCCTGAGATCCAGGCATGAGCAGTCAAGCAGTAGAATCATCGATCACTGGTTTCCTATGAGAAACCAGTGATCAATGATAAAGATCAGTGTGTGCAGTGTTATAGGTCCCTATGGGAGCTATAACACTGCAAAAAAAAAGTGAATAAAGATCTATTAAATATCTGGCAAAACACAGATATTGCCAGATATTCCTCCTGAGGACGGTGCAGAGGTGCCGAAACTAGAAGAGGAGGCAAATGTCCTAATTTTAATCAGTGTTCACAGCATTCCATTGGTTTTGGGTACTTCAGACCCATAAGACATGAGACTACTGGGTATATCCCAGAGCTTATAATACATATCTGGAGCTGTGAAGCTAGCATTTTAAATCATATATACTCATTTTACTTTATATTGAATAAAAGTTATATTTTATCTATTGGGGGGTTTAATTAAAGGGATTTAGTGCCCCGGGCTTAGGCCCTGGGTTTCTGTGAATAATTAAGTGGGATCCCTGACCCACCTTGGGGAACCTTTTTGTGATTATCAAGACTCATTAACCCCCTTTAATGAACACAGCAGCAGTCGCCAGCATAGGAGAATGGCTAGTCTGGGCCACTAGCCTAGCTGTCTCATTCGCCACACCATCCTGCCAACTAGGTTTTCATTCAGTTGTTTTGCTTCAGTTGTTAGACCCTGCATGTTCTACAACATACCTGTCATTTCCATCTCAATTTCTGAATATACAAGTTTGCTGGTGGCTTTCTGACTTAACCCCTTAAGGACCCGGTGTTTTTCCGTTTTTTCCTCCTTAATTCTTAAAATTTTCCCCCTAAAAATCCATATGATGGCTGATTTTTTGCACTACCAATTCTACTTTGTAATGACTTCAGTCATTTTACCCAAAAATCGACGGCGAAACGGAAAAAAAAATTATAATTGTGTGACAAAATTGAAGAAAAAATGCCATTTTGTAAATTTTGGGTGCTTCCATTTCTACGCAGTGCATTTTTCAATAAATATGACACCACCTCTTTATTCCATAGGTCCATACAATTAAACAGATACCCTACTTATATAAAGGTTTGATTTTGTCATACTTCTGGAAAAAAATCATCTACATACAGGAAAATGTAAACGTTTAAAATTGTCATCTTCTGACCACTATAACTTTTTTATTTTTCCGCGTACGGGGCGGTATGAAGGCTCATTTTTTGGGCCGTGACCTGACTTTTTAGTGGTACAATTTTTGTATTGATCAAACTAGAGATGAGCGAACTTTTCAAAAATTCGATTCGGCCGATTCACCGAATTTTCCGAAAAAGTTTGTTTTGTTTTGAATTTTTCCGCGGCGAATCTATATTAAAAAAGGCTATTTCTAGCCTACATACAGCCTCTATAGGGGTATAGAACACTTTGCTGTGTTCTAAAACGCATATGGAGTGTGCTGGGTTAGTGAAATACTGTTATTCAGAATAACATGCAGATAACCGGCCTCGCTTTTAGAATCTCTGCCGCACAGCAGCACAATTACAGAGCTTGGTGGTGGCATCAGTGACAGGAGACCATATAGTGACTGAATGACACAGCATGGAGGTGTTGGCAGCATGAGGAGACCATATAGTGGCTGAATGGCACAGCGTGGAGGTGTTGGCAGCATGAGGAGACCATATAGTGGTTGAATGACACAGCATGGACAGGTTGTCAGCATGAGGACACCCTATAGTGGCTGAATGACACAGCTTGGATGAAGCTGAAGCATGAGGACACCATATAGTGGCTGAATGGCACAGCGTGGAGGTGTTGGCAGCATGAGGAGACCATATTGTGACTGAATGACATAGCGTGGAGGTGTTGGCAGCATGAGGACACCATATAGTGGCTGAATGGCACAGCGTGGAGATGTTGGCAGCATGAGGACACCATATAGTGGCTGAATGGCACAGCGTGGAGGTGTTGGCAGCATGAGGGCACCATATAGTGGCTGAATGACACAGCTTGGATGAAGCTGAAGCATGAGGACACCATATAGTGGCTGAATGACACTGCATGGACAGGTTGTCAGCATGAGGAGACCATATAGTGGCTGAATGGCACAGTGTGGAGGTGTTGGCAGCATGAGGACACCATATAGTGGCTGAAGACACAGCGTGGAGGTGTTGTGAGCATGAAGACACCATATAGTGGCTGAATGACAGCGTGGAGGTGTTGGCAGTATGAGGACACCATATAGTGGCTGAAGACACAGCGTGGAGGTGTTGGCAGCATGAGGAGACCATATAGTGGCTGAATGACACAGCGTGGAGGTGTTGGCAGCATGAGGAGACCATATAGTGGCTGATTGACACAGCATGGACATGTCAGCATGAGGAGACCATATAGTGCCTGAATGACACAGCATGGAGGTGTTGGCAGCATGAGGAGACCATATAGTGGATGAATGGCACAGCCCGGAGTTGCCAGCAGCATGAGTATGCACTAGGCCTTTAAAATCCCTACGTTTAAAAGATGAATTAAGAAATTTAAACCAAAGATTTTGGATAGCGGGTGCTACCTATGAGAAAATTTGAAATTCCCAGGCCCAACAGCGGCATCAGTAACCCATATATTGCCTGAACGACACAGCCTGGAGTTGCTTGATGCACGAGTACACACCAGGGCTTCACAATCCCCCCCCCAAAAACACCACAATTTTAGAAATTTTTGAAAAAGATTATGGATAGCGGGTGCTACCTATGAGAAAATTTGAAATTACCAGACCCAGGCCCCACCACAGCGGCATCAGTAACCCATATATTGGCTCAAGGACACAGCCTGGAGTTGGCTGATGCACCAGTACACACAGGGCTTCACAAAGTCCCCCCCCCCCCCCCCCCCCAAAATCAACAAAAGACTTTCTTCTCAAAAATAATAAACCACACAATGTTTGAAATAAAAAATTATGACATGTGTGTAAGCGCATCTGTCTCCAAAAGATCAGATCACCAAAGGAGTTTTTTCGCCAAAAATGATTAACCAGAGTTAATCCCTCTCCGTATTTTTGAAATGTAATTTTCATTAAAAAAATCACACGCAACAAGCGTTCCGTTGTGTAATGGTTAGCATTCTGCAAAATTCAATTTTATTACTGATAAAATGATCAGTAAATTTAAAAATAACACTACCCAAGAGTGTTTAATTACCCCAAACATTGCACCAGGAACAGTCAGGAGTAGACCTCAGCAGTACCCAAGAGGCTTTAATAACCCCTTACATTGCACAATCAATTGCGAGATCGAGCAATAACAGGTGTGTTATGGCCTCAGATGTCTGGGCCGCACTAGCGCTCAACTGAACGGATTAGTGTGTCTCTATCTTTCACCGACAGGTGCGGGTAACCCACTACCTCTCTGAAAGGTAAGCTGCCTCAAAGCAGGTGGTCTCCCCCGGGCACGTTTGTCTCCTGAATTTCCACTACTGCCACACCACGCTGACTGCCAACCGTGCTACCGCCTTGTTAACTCAAGGGCAACCTGCAACTCTTCTCCTGATGATGATTAAGCCCCTTCTGCACCCAGCTCCCGTTGGCAATAGGGATCATTTTTGCCAGGAAAGAAGAATCACCACTAAGTGCGGGTCATATGCTAGGGTTCATTAAGTCCCTGCCCCTTATACACACCGCATGTCTCTACTAACAATTGGATGGTTTAGTGAGGTCCTCGGATCGGCCCCGGCAGGGTAGGAGAAGGCCCTGGCAGAACGCCGAGAATTTAACGATCATTGTTGAAATTTGCATTAAGCATGTATTTAGCTACTGCTAAACTTCAAAAAATGATAGGCCCAAGGCCTGAGGCACCAGGGAGGCAAGTAGTTCCTGAAAGACACAGAATGATTCTAGAGAAGTCATTCGCAGTACCCAAGAGGGTTTCATAACCCCTTACATTTAAAGATCAATGTTGACATTTGCATTAAACATGTATTTAGCTACTGCTAAACTTCAAAAATTTTTAGGCCCGAGGCGCCAGGGAGGCAAGTAGTTCCTGAAAGACCCAATGATTCTGGAGCAGTCATTCGCAGTACCCAAGATGGTTTCATAACCCCTTACATTTAAAGATCAATGTTGACATTTGCATTAAGCATGTATTTAGCTACTGCTAAACTTCAAAAAATTATAGGCCCAAGGCCAGAAGCATCAGTTTCCCCCATATTAGGAACATAGTTGTCCCCCAGATTAGGCAGCATAGTTGTCCCCCAGATTAGGCAGCATAGATGTCCCCCAGATTAGGCAGCATAGATGTCCCCCAGATTAGGCAGCATAGATGTCCCCCAGATTAGGAGCATAGTTGTCCCCCAGATTAGGCAGCATAGATGTCCCACAGATTAGGCAGCATAGATGTCCCCCAGATTAGGTAGCATAGATGTCCCCCAGATTAGGAGCATAGTTGTCCCCCAGATTAGGCAGCATAGATGTCCCCCAGATTAGGCAGCATAGATGTCCCCCAGATTAGGCAGCATAGATGTCCCCCAGATTAGGCAGCATAGTTGTTCCCGCAGTCAGCGCGGGCTGGTCAGAGCCAATCAAAGGGCCGTATATGGCAAGCGGGCCATACAATGCCCAGGTCTGCCCCAGATGGTTTCATAACCAACCATAATTGAGAAATTTTTGTTGTAGGAGCATGGTCAATCTACTCCGAGCCATCTGGCATTGGTGGCTGGAAATCCTGGCTAATCCATCCCTGATTCATCTTGACAAACGTCAGTCTCTCCACATTTTTAGTGGACAGACTAGTTCGCCTTGGGGTGACTATGACCCCGGCCGCACTAAACACCCGCTCTGATGGCACACTACTGGCCGGGCAGGACAGCTTTTCCAGGGCAGACTCTGCTAGTTGTGGCCATAAATCAAGTTTGGCTGCCCAGAAGTCCAGCAGATCTTCAATGGTTGTTGGCATGGCCATGTCAAGGTATGCCACCACCTGCTGGTTCAGGTCCTGCTCCCTGTCTACCTGCTGCTGATGAGTTGCTTCACTAGGCGGGTGAAGAAAGCTACTCATCAGCGATTGTAGACTCAGGCTGCTGCTGATTGAGCTGGTACTGCTCCTACCACCCCTCCCCTCCCCTCCCCAGCAACCATGGTAGTAGAAGGTGAGCGCAGAGGGCCCCCCGAGTCAGATCTGCGAGTGGATGGACCATGTGGCCGATAGGCATCAGCCAACTGACTACGTAGAAACTCAGTAGTAGGTCAGTTTGTCCTCCCTCTCAGTGGGTGTAAAAAAGGCCCCCATTTTGGGACGGTAGCGAGGGTCTAATAAGGTGGAGATCCAGAAGTCATCCCGCTGATGAATTTTGACAATTCGGGGGTCACTACGCAAGCAACTGAGCATGTATCGTGCCATTTGCGCCAGTGACTCGGAGGGACTACCTGCCTCCATCTCCACTGCATACTGCCACGGTGTGTCTGGGTCCTCTGTCTCAACTTCCTCATAACCCTCCAGCTCCTCTCGCTGCTCCTGCTCCTCCTCCTCTCCGAAGACTAGAAACACCAGCCATCTCATCCAACCTAAACTGTGCTCTGCTCTGCCCCCTCATCATCCTCCTCCTCTAGTTCAGCCCCCACAGGGCCCATGTAGCCTGGAGATGTAGGCGCAACGTCTCCATTGTGGTGACCAGCCATGGTTTCAATCATTTGTTGTAGGAAATGTAGGAGTGGAATTACGTCGTTGATGGCGTAATCCAGGCGACTCACAAATAATGTGGCTTACTCAAAGGGCCTCAGCAAACGGCAGGTGTCATGTATGAGCTGCCACTGGTTCACATTGAAGTTACACAGGGGAGTACTCCTATCTGCTTGGATCATCAAGAAATCGGTGATGGCTTTTCTTTGTTCGTATAGTCTGTCCAACATATGGAGGGTGGAATTCCAACGTGTGGCAACGTCACAAATAAGACTATGTTGTGGGATACCGTTCAGACGCTGCAGCTCAAGGAAGATGTGCTTGGCGGTGTACGAGTGGCTGAAGCGCATGCAGTTTCCTTGCTATTTTCAGGATGTTTTGCAAATGGGGTGAAGACTTGAGGAAGCGCTTGACAACCAGATTCAACACGTGTGCCATGCAGGGCGCATGTTTCACACTTCCTTGTCGCAGCGCGGACACAATGTTCTTCTCGTTGTCGGTCACCATGGTTCCCATTTCCAGATTTCGTGGAGTAAGCCATACTCTGATTTCTTTACGAATGAACTTTAGCAGTTCCTCCCCTGTGTGACTCCATTCGCTAAGGCAAACCATGTGAAGAACAGCTTGACACCGCCGTGCCCTACACACATGGTACGATGAAGGGCCACCGAGATTTGGCCGTGCAGTGGAGGCCGAGGACACGGTGGAGGATGAGGAGGTGGCGTCGCACACTGTAACAGGACCAACTGCCTTTGAGCGAGAGCGTGGAGGAGGAAGCGGTGTGACCTGTCCAAGTTGCTGTTGTGGCTGTGCAGGAACCACTTTTACCCAGTGAGCCGTAAAAGACAAGTATTGTCCCTGGCAGTAGTTACAGCTCCACACGTTGGCGCTGCCGTGCACTTTTGAACACACCGACAGGCTCAAGGACTGGCCCACCTTCTCTTGTACAAACTTATGCAGGGCTGGTACTGCCTTCTTCGCAAAGAAATGACGGCTTGGGACTCTCCACCTCGGCTCGGCACAAGCCATCAATTCTCTGAAAGGTGCAGAGTCCACCACTTGAAAAGGGAGGGACTGCAACACCAGCAACTTTGACAGGAGCACATTCAACTTCTGCGCCATTGGATGAGTGGGTGCATACTGTTGTCTCTTGGACATGGCTTCGCTGATGGATTTTTGGCTGAATGGCTGACTAAAAGCGGGAGAAGCAGGAGCGACAGAAGGAGGGTTTGACACACAGCTCCCTTCGGCTGAGATGGTGGAGCCTTGGCTGGATGAAGGAGGGAGCGGATAGCCACTGGGTGATGCAGCAGGCTGGACCACTACATCGGAGCCACGGTTCTCCCAGGCCGCTTTATGGTGGCGAAGCATGTGTTGACGCAGTGCCGTGGTGCCGACATTGGGACCCTGGCCACACTTCACCTTCTGCCGACAGATCTTGCATGTGGCTACGTGAACATCCTCTGGATGCCTTATGAAAAACTTCCACACTGCCGAGTAGCTAATTTTCCCACCCGCAGTCCGCACTAATTGACTGCTACTGGCGCCATCTCCAGGAACCCCTGTTCCACTACCTCCCGGAAAGGTAGGCTGCCGCGAAGCAGGCGGTCTCCCCCGGGCACGTTTGGCTCCTGAATTTCCACTACTGCCACCTCGTTGACTGCCAACCGTGCTACCGCCTTGCTGCCTCAAGGGCAACCTGCAACTCTCTTCTCCTGATGATGATGAAGCCCCTTCTGCACCCGGCTCCCAATTGCGATCGGCTTCATCATCAACAGTTGTGTGCACGTCACTGATGTCCTCCTCAGGTTCCCCAACAGTGTCTGCATTAGGACCCTGAACACTTGCAACACCGCCTCCCACGTCACTCTCCACATCACTACTTGGCCGCCTAGCGGAGCAAGCGGTGCATGTCTCCTCCCCTTCTTGGCTGTCCAGTAGCTGCTGACTGTCCTCTATTGTCCCACAGACTGTTGACTGGGGGTGTCAGATGTCACTTGTGATGATGTGGATGAGCATGTTAACCAATCGACGACGGCAGATGGGTTGCTGGTGCAGACACGACCGCTGGCTGATAACGGGAGCTCAGGCCTCTCACTGCGACTCCTGCTGCCACTCGCCCCAAGTCTGCTGCCAACTCTGCCTGAAGTATTTAGGCCTCTGCCACTCCTCTGTGCACGTCCTGGCACTTCTCTGCCTGACATACTTATTGCGTTTATGAGGGTATTACAATACGCTACACTACTCTTTAAACAGTATTGGTCTATAACAGCAGCAGGTGATTACTTACGGCTGTCCTTGAACAGTATGTAGGCCCTTGACAGATTAACAGGTACTAGATGGTACAATACTTGGATGTACGTATGCGGTATGCACTGATGAGGGCAGTAATATGCCTAACTATTAGCAGAAAAAAAAAATCAGTATTTTTGTAAAACACCAGCCAGTGGATACTATTGTTTGGACTTTGACGGTATGGAGCACCTTGACAGCTTAACAGGTACCAAAATGGTACAATACTTGGATGTACCTATGCGGTATGCACTGATGAGGGCAGTAATATGCCTAACTATTAGCAGAAAAAAATGTGTAAAAAAAAAAAAATAGCCGGTGAATAGTATTTTTTGGACTTGCACAGTATGTAGCCAGCCCCTTGACAGATTAACAGGAACAAAATGGTGCAAATGCACTACAGTCCACTGAACAATCACGTATTTCTGAACAGCAGCAGGACCCAACAGTGCAGCACCACAAAAAAAAAAAAAAATCCAGGGATTAACTCCTTGGGGACCGAGCCCATTATAACCCTAAGGGCGGGAGCATTTTTTGCAATTCTGACCACTGTCACTTTAAGCATTAATAACTCTGGGATGCGTTTACTTTTCATTCTGATTCCGAGATTGTTTTTTCGTGACATATTCTACTTTATGTTAGTGGTACATTTCTGTCGATACTTTCATAATTTCTTGTTGAAAAAATTGAAAATTTTGTATTTTTCTAACTTTGAAGCTCTGTTTGTAAGGAAAATAAACATTCTAAATAAATAATATTTTGATTCACATATACAATATGGCTACTTTATGTTTGTATCATAAAGTTGACATGTTTTTACTTTTGGAAAACACCAGAGGGCTTAAAAGTTCAGAAGCAATTTTCCACAAAATTTTCAAAATTGGAATTTTTTAGGGGCCAATTCAGTTTTGAAGTGGATTTGAAGGGCCTTCATATTAGAAATACCCCATAAATTACCCCATTATAAAAACTGCACCCCTCAAAGTATTCAAAATTACATTCAGTAAGTTTGTTAACCCTTTAGATGTTTCAAAGGAATAGCAGCAAAGTGAAGGAGAAAATTCAAAATCTTAATTTTTTACACTTGCATGTTCTTGTAGACCCAGTTTTTGAAATTTTACAAGGGGTAAAAGGAGAAAAAGCCCCCCAAAATTTGTAACCCAATTTCTCTCGAGTATGGAAATACCTCATATGTGTATTTCAAGTGTTCGGCGGGTGCAGTAGAGGGCTCAGAAGGGAAGGAGCGACAATGGGATTTTGGAGAGTGAGTTTTGCTGAAATGGTTTTTGGGGGCATGTCGCATTTAGGAAGCCCTTATGGTGCCAGAACAGCAAAAAAAAAAAAAACACACATGGCATACCATTTTGGAAACTACACCCCTCAAGGCACGTAACAAGGGGTCCGGTGAGCCTTAACACCGCACAGGTGTTTTTGACGACTTTTCGTTCGGATGTGTAAATGAAAAAAAAAAATATGTTCACTAAAGTGCAGTTTTTTTCCCCAAATTTACCATTTCTACAAAGGGTAATGGGAGAAAAATCCCCCCAAACTTTGTAACGCAATTTCTCCCGAGTACGGAGATACCCCATATGTGGCCCTAAACTGTTGCCTTGAAATACGACAGGGCTCTGAAGTGAGAGAGCGCCATGCGCATTAGAGGCATGAATAAGGAATTTGCAGTAGGGGTGGACCTGGTTACAAGGATGGGGCTTGTCTCCTCCAAAACCCTAAAGCAGTGTCTCCCACAGGGTGCCTCCAGCTGTTGCAAGACTCCCAGCCTGCCAGGACAGTCTATGGCTGTCCGGTAACACTGGGAGTTGTGGTTTTGCCACAGCTGGAGGCGCCGTTTAGGAAACACTGCTGTATGAGACGTTTTTCATTTTTATTGGGGGGGGGGGGGGGGGGGCAGGCAACGTGTAAGGGGGTGTATGTGTAGCCTTTGGCTGTGTGGGCATGCTGGGAGTTGTAGTTTTGCAGCTTTTAGAAGGCCACAGTGAAGATCACTTATCGCGATCTTCACTGCAGCCTTCTCAGCCGCTCTTCCTCCTGCCGCCGCTGCTCCGGGATGCCGCCGCCTCCACAGGTCCGGGTAAGCCGGGCCATGTCCCCCCCCCCCCTCGCCACCCGTGTTCCCCCCTCTCTGTACCGACTTCGATCGGTGCGCAGAACGGGGGGAAATTAACTCTAACCCCCTGCCCCCCTCCTGCCATTGGTGGTCAGCCTGACCGACCAATGGCAGGGGATAGGAGGGGGTGGCAACACTGCCACCTCGCTCCTATGCTTTAGGCTGGTCGGAGCTGTCTCTGACAGCTCCGATCAGTCTTATTTTCCGGGAGATCGGGTCACCAGTGACCCGATTTGCCCGGATCGTGGCAAATCGCAGGTCTGAATTGACCTGCGATTTGCTGCGATCACCGATATGGGGGGGTCTCAGGACCCCCCTAGGCATTGCCACGGGATGCCTGCTGATAGATATCAGCAGGCATCCCGGTCCGATCACTGCCCGGCGAGCGGCAGTGATCGGAAATGCCGAGGGCGTATGGATACGCCTTCCGTCCTTAAGTGACTGGACACGAGGGTGTATGCATACGCCCTTCGTCCCCAAGGAGTTAAACCCTAAATTGCCCTCTGTCACACAATTCTGAGCAGCAGAAGTTTTGTGGAGCAAATAAAAATAAACTCAATTGGGCTGAACAATGAGGAAATAAGATGCTTCAGAAAGTTCAGGCAGCTTGGAGATCTGTATGAGGCAGCTGACAGCTATCTGCCCCTCTCTGCTGCAATGCTCAATAACGTGAATAGGAGGTTTAGCTATCAATGATCCTTCTCAGAGTAACAGCACAGCACTCTGCACTCCTGCCTTTCCCTAATGCTGATGTGACTAGCAGTTGCAGTGTATCTGAGTGCATAGATGAAATGAAGAGAGGCAAGATGGCCGCCGATTATATAGGGGCTGTGACATCACAGGGGTCAGTGAACACTGATAGGCTGCATCTCACATGTGATTCAGGGTCAGCCCGCCTACCTTCATTCCCGCCCTCCCATAATCCCCTGCCCCATCTACTCACAAGTGGATTCGCCATCTTAGGTCCCCAATAGCCTGGAACGCTGTAAAATGAAGTTTTATGAAGCGATTCGTGCGATAGAGTCGCGGCGATATTCGTATTTGTTGCGAATTGAATTTTTCATGAAATTTTTAACGAATTTGGGTTTGTCAATTTCGATTCGCTCATCTCTAGATCAAACCTTTTGATAGCTTTTTATTAATTTTTTCATGGGGGCGATTCAAACTTTTATTAGGGAAGGGGTTAAATAATCTTTTCTCTTTTTTTTTGCAATGTTATAGCCCCCATAGGGGGCTATAACACTGCACACACCGATATTTTACATTGATCATTGTTATTCCATAGGATAACATTGATCAATGATTCTGCCGCTTGAATGCTCATGCCTGGATCTCAGGCACTGAGCAGTCATTTGGCGATCGGACACAGGAGGAAGGTAGGGGCCCCTCCTTATGTGCTCCAGCTGTTGGGGATGCCGCGATTTCGCCACAGCGGTCCCGAACAGCCCACTGAGCTAGCTGGGAGTAATTTACCTTTTACTTTAGATGCGGCGATCAACTTTGAATGGTGTGTCTAAAGGTTTAATAGCGCGCAGCACCGAGATTAGTGCTATTAGCCATGGGTCACGTCTGTTGTTATAGGCCGGGCTCAACCCGCTATGATGCCGTGGCCCTGCATTATAGAAAGAGAGTGGACTCAGGGCGTACAGGTACACCCTGGGTCCTTAAGTGGTTACATTTTTTTTTCACAAATTCAGTTTGATAGGAGTTAATGAATCCTGTTTTCCAATAAGTGTGCACATTGAACACACACTCTTGCACAGTATAGTGAGTCATGGGCAGCACAGGCTCCTATTGACTTCTTGAGTGAATCAAAGCATAGCTGTCAGGACAGCATGGAGTGACAAGTAAGAGAGCTGGGGTAGCCGCCTAGTCTAGTCATTTGTTTTCCCTTGACAGTGACTGTCGCCATGTCAACAGCAGCAAATAGATTAAGGAGAGCTAAATGAACAGATCATGAGGAGTTCCATGACTCTCCTTTATTATTTTATTATTATTATGAATAATAATAATAAAAAATACATTTATATATTTATAAATTTATTTATAAAGTGCCCTTGGTTCCAGGGCACTTTACATTTGAAAGGTGTTAAAGTACATAAACTGCAGACTGACTTAGAGGGGAAGAAGGCCCTGCCCGCAAGGGCTTACATTCTACAAGAGTAAGATATGTCTAGACCAAATTTTAAAAATGTATTCATTAGAGTTAGGGTCATAGCTGATTTTTCCGGCCCTGCATAAACATTAGCTATAAGCTGTGGGAACTGGAAGAAGGAAAATAAATGAAAAGAAAACAGAGCAAAGTTTTAATTTTAGATGTTAGAAAAAAAATCCACATTTTTTTTAAACTAGATAAGTTGTTCAAAAGTCTTGCTGGTTATTCCAGAGTAAAAAAAAAAAAATTACTTCTCCAAAAGTTTAATATCGCAGAAAGGAATGGAGGGAATCTTGTATGGCACAAGTTAAATGCATATCCCATAGTGTCTGAATTACAGATCAGTAATTCTGATGTTCATATTATTTAACAGTTTTAGATTTCTTTTTCCTCTGTTTAATAATAAATAAACTCTCATCTACAGCAGAACCTTTTCGTTTCTTGCGTTTCTTTTTGTCTTTATTTAGTTGAATACCCAATTCCTCATTCTGGTTAAAATCTTTAAACAGCAAATGTTGTGGGTTTTTTCTTTCGTGAGCTCTTCTATATTTTTGGGGCTTTTCTAATTTTCCCCTAGGAAAGTATTCTTCTTCTTCATAAATAAACTTTTTCTTTTTTTGTTTTTTGAACTGCCTTTGGGAACTAATGGCAACACTGTTTTCTGCTTTTTTTTGCTTTCTCTCTTTCTTATTTTTTTTCCTCTGCTTTTTTGGGAGTGGGATATTATCTACTGTTGGATCTTGCAAGTATGTGTCTTCACCTTCCAATGTCACTAGTCCAGCGTCTTGGAGCTCTGTTGAGGGAACAAGAAAAAAAAAAGTTTTATTAATTTTCAATAAAATAAACCAAAAAACAAACAATACAATCTTGTTCTCACTCAACCAAAAAGAGAATCCAATAAAACAATACAGAGATGTCAAAAGACAGTAACAAAAAATAACATTAGAAAAGGTTTCTCTGTCCAGCAGCGACGACAGGGTGTTAATGGCCCTCCATAATGACAATGACAAAAACTCAGGTCTCCGAAAAATGACAATGAGATATAGTGTCTATGGCGAGACTTAGAAGTGCAAGTAGAAAAGGGACGTATAAATGAAAAAGAAAGTAAGCTTCATGAGAGAGGAAAGGCATTTCTTTTCCATATACAGTGACCCCCCCCGACCTACTATGGCCCAGACATACGATAATTTCAACATGCGATGGCCTCTCAGAGGCCATCGCATGTTGAAGGCAGCATCAACATACAATGCTTTTCTATGTCGGGGCCATCGCATAAACGGCTATCCGGCAGCGCTGACTGCTTCAGCCGGATAGCCGTTTACCGTGCCCAGTGTGCTCCGAAGATGGTCTCTTACCTGTCCTGGGGGCTCCGCAGCATCCTCTTCGGGATCCCCTGCATCGCCAGCGCTCACCTTCGTCGTCATCACGTTGCTGCGCATGCCACCCAGTCATCCAATAGGAGCAGCATGCTTAGTGACGTGATGGCGGCGACGGAGAGCGAGGATCCCTGGGAAGCAGAGATGTCTGGCGCGTCGGGGACACCCCGGGACGCGGTGACCGCAATGGAGGGCAACAGCAGCGGTGACTGGTCCGGAGTGGCGGGGACAGGAGAGTATGACTTCCTATTCTTTCCATTGCATGGATCCCTCAACATACAATGGTTTCAACAAACGATGATTCATTTGGAACGGATTACCATCGTATGTTGAGGGACCACTCGATTACCCCCCCCCCCGAAAAATTGAGAATATAAAGGAAGAGAAAGGAGGAAAAGAAGAGTTAACCAAAAAAAAAAAAAAAGTGTGTGTGTGTTTGTGGGGTGGGGGGGGAGGTCTGGGGGGGGCTGATTTGAGGTATAGGGAGAATGGAGAGAAGTGTGATAAGAGTTGAACACAGAGGGCTTACATTTTTTTTTTTTTTTTTTTTTTTTACATTGGAGATGTTATACTTGGACCCCCACCGATGCCAAGAACGGAGGACAACTGTCCCCTCAAAGAATGGAGTGATAGAATGAATGCATGCTGCTGCTCCATTGATTAAGAGGGCAATTTTCCTCCATTCTTGGGATCAGAGGGGGTGAGGTCTCACAGGTCGATCCTCAGCCAATCAGCTAATTGATCTTGGGATAGGCCCTTTATATTTCTCAAATAAAACCTGACCATTAAAGAATAACCCAGTACTCTACTTAAAAACCTGTGGGTATATAAAAAAATGTTCATGATGAAAATGGGGTTTATTACATGTTTACTGCCTTGCTTGCAAATAACAACTATATTTATATGAATTGAAATGAAATGCCTGTAATAGGTCTGTAAAATGCACATACAGAGAAACCTCAAAATACACTTGTTTTAAAAGACCACCCTTCATCCAGACCAGATTTTTCTTCAGTTCTACCATATATTATGAAAATCATCTTAGAAAGGAAAACCTATTTATTTTCAATGCAATTTTGGGAAGTTACCTCAAAGAGGTTGCACTCTATATACACCATAATCCAACAATTACACAGTATATGGTTTTATTTGGTCACTGTGGTATATGTACCTTTGAACTTCCGTTTTGCCCTCTGACTCCTTCTCCAGATGTCATGACTCTGATCATAGGTGAACACAAGCTCACAATTTGGGTACACTGTGCTATACATTCTCCTTTGATTGCACTCCTGAAAAAATTCCATGAGATCATTCACCATTTAATTTGTAATGGCAGTGAAGAGAGACATTTAAAATAAATAAATACATTCTTTAGAATAAAAATTGAATAAATGTTAGTTAAGGACATCAGTAATGCAACACTAATAAAGGTTATTTTTTTTCACAGTGTATCTTTCTCCTATGTAAAAATGCAGTTCTTGCTCTTCATGTATCTATGAACAGAAAGTTACCAATGTTTTGTATGTTACTTCTATAGTCTGAGTAATTATATAACACAACAAAAAAAGGGACCTTCCAAAAGATGGATCTAAAAGCACCTCACCTAGCGAACCAGAACTTTCTGCTGTACTGATAAGCAAGCAAGTATCCTGAAACAGAGCGGTGTACAAATGGGTGTCAGTACCTTGGGCTTATTTCTCTAGTCATGGTTTAAGACTCTAAGAGTATGTTCACAATAAGGAATTGACAAGGAATTTACTCACGTTATTCTGTGCCAATACTGCCTTGAATGTTTTATTAACTCTTTAACCCCTTAATGACGCAGGATGTAAATGTATGTATTGGTGCGGTGGTACTTAACGCACCAGGATGTACATTTACGTCCTATACATGACTGCGAGCATCGGGGTGGTGCTCCCGTCACGCATGGCAGGTCCCAGATGCTATTATCAGCCAGGGACCCGCTGGAAATTGCCGACGTGAGCGATCCATTAACCCCTCAGATGCCGTGATCAATACAGATCACGGCATCTGTGGCAATGCGGTTAGAAAAATGGATGATCGGATGGCCCGCAGCACTGCCACAGGGATTGGATCATCCATAATGGTGGACGAAGGTACCCTCACCTGCCTCCATCCATCTCCAGGGGTCTACTGCTTTTTTTTTTTTCAAAGCAGTACAATAATAGAAAAGTAAGTAATCATGGGTATCATTTTAATCTTATTGACACACAGAATAAAGAAAACATGTCATTTTTTTATGTAAATTGTACAATATGAAAACAAAACCTTCCAAAATTTGCATAATTACAGTTTTCTTTTCAATTTCCCCACACAAATGGTATTTTTTTGGTTGTGCCATACATTTTATAGTAAAATGAGTGATGTCATTACAAAGGACAACTGGTCGCGCAAAAAACAAGCCCTCATACATGTCTGTGGATAAAAATATAAAAGTTATGATTTTTAGAAGGCGAGGAGGAAAAAACCCGAAAAATACAAAAATAAAGTCTTTAAGGCCCAAATGGGCTAAGTCCTTAAGGGGTCATTGGTCTTACTGCCACTCTGTTTACACGGAGGAATGCTGTGGATAAAATACCAACATGGAATTTTATTTCACAAGAAGATTAAAAATGGTCATTCTTCTAGCAGAATCCGCAGGTAAAAGCCCGTTGAAGTCAATGGGACTATTTCTTCAAACGAAATGGGCTTGGAGTGAATTCTATGTCTAATTTCCTGCCAAGCAGAAGATGGAACATTTACTGAATTTCCCGGCTGAATAGATTCCTTATCAATTTCTCAGTGTGAACATTGAGTTAAAAGAACGCTACCTATATCGGTGGCAAATGAGAGACAGTTTTCCTTCTTCGGGAAAAGAGATCATTTGCATACTTGCCTTTAGGGATTATCACACTAGCTAGAACTACGCAAGGTAGTCCAACTTGAATACACCTACAGTCATGGCCGTAAATGTTGCCACTCCTGAAATTTTTCTAGAAAATGGAAGTATTTCTCACAGAAAAGGATTGCAGTAACACATGTTTTGCTATATACATGTGTATTCCCTTTGTGTGTATTGGAACTAAACCAAAAAAGGGAGGAAAAAAAAGCAAATTGGACATCATGTCACACCAAACTCTAAAAACCGCCACATTGCCGCAAATTTCCGGCATTTCCGCGTTATGGAGCCCTGGAGGATGTCGTAAAAATAGTCATCCCCCAAGCTCCCTTGCTTCTGTATCCTGTCCCTCCGTGCCTCCCTCCTCATCCCCCCCCTCCCCCTAAGTCTCTCCCCTCCCCATTCATTTCAATAAACACACCCCTCCCTGCAGCCCATGCCACTAAAGCCGCTGTGAGGTGTTTTTTTGCGCCCCGTGAATCCTTGTGTCCGCTCCTCCCCCAGCTCTCCAAAGATTTCCGAAGCTAGGGCTGGGGGAGGGCAGAGCAAGGGGAGAGAGAAGGTACACGCCCCCTCCCTCATCTCCCCTCCCTGAGCTCAGACGTAGATTTCCACGGGGAGAAGTACACACCCCCTCCCTTATCTCCCCTGCCTGAGCTCTGACTGTGTTTACTTTACACAGGCTGGGGATTCATACACTGCAGGGACTGGGAATAAATCTCTGACTGGGGATGATTTCTATGTGAGGAGGAGGGGGGGGGGTCCCTGTTATGTGTGTGTATGCTGAGAGTTGAAGTCCCTGTTAGGTGTGTGTATGTATGTATGTATGCTGGGAGTTGTAGTCCCTGTTAGGTGTGTGTATGCTGGGAGTTGTAGTCCCTGTTAGGTGTGTGTGTATGCTGGTAGTTGTAGTCCCTGTTAGGTGTGTGTATGCTGGGAGTTGTAGTCCATGTTAGGTGTGTGTATGCTGGGAGTTGTAGTCCCTGTTAGGTGTGTTGTAAAGGGTTTCACTCTGGGATCGTCCTTTGCCGTAGCCAAAGGACACATTTTTCCACAATAAACCGGCAAACAGCGAGTCCTTTCTGCAATTCTGGCTCCTCGCCAGGTTTATTAAACGGGGTGCAGGATAAACAAAACATAAAAATAACTCCTAGGCCATCTAGCCACTCACTACACATGTAGCATACCCTGACTTATAACTGATGGGCTTTTCCCTGCCAGTTTAAACACAATAAGTCCTGCAGCCTTATAAGACACAGTTCACATTTGAACATAAAGTCCCATTCGTACAGCCACCTGCTATATGTTACAGGAGCCGCGACTCTCACTCCGGGAGTCCACGCTTGTGTCCTCAGCAGCCCTTGCTGTGCCCGACTGGCACTGGACACGGTGTCTCCCCCCTCTAACAGCCACTTCTGTCTAGGGGAGAGCCCAGATTATTCTGTTTCTCTTGCTTTTAAGGACCCTTCCCCTTTCTGCTGCCTCATTGATTAGTCCACAGGTGGAGATTTCTGCAGGATCAGTGTGGGAAATGCACCCTTTCCTTGCCACACTGCCACAGTATGTATGCTGGGAGTTGTAGTCCCTGTTAGGTGTGTGTGTATGTATGCTGGGAGTTGTAGACCCTGTTAGGAGTGTGTGTGTATGCTGGGAGTTGTAATCCCTGTTAGGAGTGTGTGTGTATGCTGGGAGTTGTAGTCCCTGTTAGGAGAGTGTGTGTTTATGCTGGGAGTTGTAGTCCCTGTTAGGTGTGTGTGTGTATCCTGGGAGTTGAAGTCCCTGTAAGGTGTGTGTATACTGGGAGTTGAAGTCCCTGTTAGCTGTGTGTATGCCAGTGGTTCCCAACCAGGGAATGCTGGGAGTTGTAGTCCCTGTTAGGTGTGTGTATGCTGGGAGTTGTAGTCCCTGTTAGGTGTGTCTGTGTATGCTGGGAGTTGTAGTCCCTGTAAGGTGTGTGTGTATGCTGGGAGTTGTAGTCCCTGTAAGGTGTGTGTGTGTGTATGCTGGGAGTTGTAGTCCCTGTAAGGTGTGTGTGTGTGTATGCTGGGAGCTGTAGTCCCTGTAAGGTGTGTGTGTATGCTGGGAGCTGTAGTCCCTGTAAGGTGTGTGTGTATGCTGGGAGCTGTAGTCCCTGTTACGTGTGTGTATGCCAGTGGTTCCCAACCAGGGAATGCTGTGAGTTGTAGTCCCTGTTAGGTGTGTGTGTGTATGCTGGGACTTGTAGTCCCTGTTAGGTGTGTGTATGCCTGTGTTTCCCAACCAGGTAATGCTGGTAGTTGTAGATTTGCAACACCTGGAGGCACCCTGGTTGAAAAACACTGGTGTATGCACTGTAGAGGTGTGGTGAATTACAACTCCCAGGAGACTACAGAGGCAGTATGCTGGTGTTATACCACAGACTGAAGACTCCTGAATGACACATGCTGGGAGTTGTAGTCCCTTTTGTGTGTGTATACCAGTGTTTCCCAACCAGGGCTGAGTTATGTTAGTGTGCTGTGTATAACGCAGGCTTCCTCGGGCTGCAAGGGGGAGGACGAACTGCACGGGGTGGTTTCTGCTTTTTCATGGGGTGTTCATTAGCCACTTAAAGAGGACATAGAAATGCATGGGGTTTGTACAGGACATGAAGATCACTGTATGAACCCTGTGCATTTATATGTCAGCGGTAGAGATGAGCGAACTTACAGTAAATTCGATTGGTCACGAACTTCTCGGCTCGGCAGTTGATGACTTTTCCTGCTTAAATTAGTTCAGCCTTCAGGTGCTCCGGTGGGCAGGAAAAGGTGGATACATTCCTAGGAAAGAGTCTCCTAGGACTGTATCCACCTTTTCCAGACCACCGGAAAGCTGAACTAATTTATGCAGGAAAAGTCATCAACTGCCGAGCCGAGAAGTTCGTGACAAATCGAATTTACTGTAAGTTCGCTCATCTCTAGTCAGCGTTCATACAGGGAAGCAGAGATACACGGGGTTCACACAGGAAAGAAGAGATGCACAGGGTTCATACAGGGAAGCAGAGATGCACAGGGTTCATACAGGGAAGCAGAGATGCATGGGGTTCGTACAGGGAAGCAGAGATGCACAGGGTTCACACAGGGAAGCAGAGATGCACGGGGTTCGTACAGGGAAGCAGAGATGCACAGGGTTCACACAGGGAAGCAGAGATGCACAGGGTTCACACGGAAGCAGAGATGCACAGGGTTCACACAGGGAAGCAGAGATGCACAGGGTTCACACAGGGAAGCAGAGATGCACAGGGTTCACACAGGGAAGCAGAGATACACGGGGTTCCTACAGGGAAGCAAGGGAAGTAGAGATGCACGGGGTTCATAGAGGGAAGCAGAGATGCACAGGGTTCATACAGGGAAGCAGAGATGCACGGGGTTCATACAGGGAAGCAGAGATGCATGGGGTTCATACAGGGAAGCAGAGATGCATGGGGTTCATACAGGGAAGCAGAGATGCATGGGGTTCATACAGGGAAGCAGAGATGCATGGGGTTCATACAGGGAAGCAGAGATGCATGGGGTTCATACAGGGAAGCAGAGATGCATGGGGTTCATACAGGGAAGCAGAGATGCACGGGGTTCATACAGGGAAGCAGAGATGCACGGGGTTCATACAGGGAAGCAGAGATGCACGGGGTTCATACAGGGAAGCAGAGATGCACAGGGTTCATACAGGGAAGCAGAGATGCACAGGGTTCATACAGGGAAGCAGAGATGCACAGGGTTTTTACAGAGGCCTTCATGTCAGCGTTTATTGGACTGCAGCTTTGAGAGAAAATCATGTCAGGAGGGACGTACAGGAGAAATAACACTGTAGCATGTACAGCTTCATCCAGGGGAAATTGAGAAGGAGGGGAAAACGGATTTTGGCGGCGCCCGGCAATTGAAATCTACACTTGCAGAATCCTGCAAGTGGAGTTTTAGATTAAATCATTATGTGATAGCCTGGGGGAGTAGGGTATGGGGAGTGTAGCTGTGCGTTGACTAAAGGGTGTCTGGTTAACCCTTGCTATTCGTGACGCCAGGGTGAGGGCTCCTCTGTAATGCTTGTCATACCGCGACCCTTCCCAAGAGCGATAGGGAGGTATAGAATAATTGAATGTCCACAACCGGAGAGTTTGCTGAAAACAGTTGGATCTTTTACTGAAGATTTTATGCAAACTTCACAACAGGAACAGTCTCTACAAATGCAAATTCTCTTGGAGATTGACAAAGGTTTGGACCTTCAGCAATTTAAAGTCTTTAGGATAACATGCATTGTTCCACTGGATTTAGAGGATTTAGTTGCGGTCCAGTAGTCACACTAGCTTTAGCGGGGATTAGTTTAGAACTCACAGTTTAGGTTCTGCTGAGGCCGTTAGGCCTAGAGTGTCTTTGAAAGTTGTGCAGATTCGTCCTGCTAGTCCGGCATCCATGAGAGCAGTAACCCAAGAGAGCGATCATTGGCTACAGCTCCCTTATATGGGCAGGGGCTGGACAAGTGCTAATTTGTCCATACTGATGTCAATCACATTCACAGAGGATTATGGGTAACATGTGACCCAAGGACCTCCAAAGGTCCGCTAGCAAGGTAAGTATACTATACATTGTATTAAATATACATTATTACCAAATATGTCCATGTATAAACATTACAGAATTAGAGTAGAGGAAAGGCGACTAGGGGCTGTCCCACCTGGTGGACCCTACCTGAGCGTAGTCACTCTGACTTTGGGGACCACCATACAAGGTACGGTATGCAATATGGTACCGGGACACTACAATTAACCTGTCTAGGACCAAGGGCGTACCTGTACGGCCTCAGGGTTTCCGGTCACCACCAGTAACCGAGCGGTGAACGGAACGGGATGCTTGCTGAAATCGTTCAGCAGGCATCCCGTGCCAGTGCCAGGGGAGCTCCTGAGCGCCCCACATGTTGGTCAATTCAGACCGGTGATTTGTGGCGGTTCCAGGTCATATGTGTCTCCGGTGACCCGGTAAATAAGGGTGTTTGGGGTTGTCCAAGACAGCTTCGATCACCCTGAAGTAATAGGAGTGAGGTGGCGGGGGTGCCACCACACCTATCTCTGCTATTGGCCGGTCAGAAGCGACCGACCAATAGCAGATCGGGGAGGTGGCGCCAGGGTTAAAATTCAGTTCCCCCACTCTGCCCACCCACGGTAGTCCGGGCAGAGCGGGGGAACTGTGATGTGAGCAGTGGTGGCGGTCCCTTACCGACTGCGGGCGAGGATCCTCCTCTAGGTGTGGCGATCGTGCTGTTGACGGGAGCCAGGAGGTAAGTAGTTGCCTAGCAACATTTGGAGGGCCACAGTTTAGAGATCACTGTGCAGTGGTCTCTAAATTGTGGCCATCCAGATGTTGCATAACTACAACTCACAGCATGCACTGACAGACCATACATGCTGGGAGTTGTAGTTTTGCAACAGCTGGAGGCTCACTGGTGGGGAAGCACTGAGTTAGGTTCTGTTATCTAACTGGGTGCTTCCTCACCAGTGGGCCTCCAGCTGTGGCAAAACTACAACTCCCAGCATGCACTGATAACCTAAGGGCATGCTGGGAGTTGTAGATATGCAACAGCTGGAGGTACACAAATACAACTGTCAGCATGCCCAGACAGCCATTTGCTGTTCGCGCATGCTGGGAGTTGTAGTTATGCATCTGGATGGCTACCATTTAGAGACCACTGCACAGTGATCTCCAAACTGCGGCCCTCCAGATATTGCTAGGCAAGTACTCACCTCCTGGCTCCCGTCAACAGCACGATCGCTGCCCGCCACACTTAGAGGAGGATCACCGCACGCAATTGGTAAGGGACCTTCACCGCTGCTCACATCACAGTTCCCCCGCTCTGCCAGGACTACCGTGGGTGGGCAAAGCGGAGGAACTGAATTTTAACCCATGCGCCACCTCCCCGATCTGCTATTGGTCGGTCGCTTCTGACCCACCAATAGCAGAGATAGGTGGGGTGGCACCCCCGCCACCTCACTCCTATCACTTCAGGGTATTGAACCTGTCTTGGACAGCCAGCCCCGAACACCCTTATTTACCGGGTCACCGGAGACACATATGACCTGGAATCGCCACAAATCTCTGGTCTGAATTGACCAACATGGGGGGGCTCAGGAGCCCCCCAGGCATTGGCACGGGATGCCTGCTGAACGTTTTCAGCAGGCATCCCATTCCGTTCACCGCCCAGTTACCGGTGGTGACCGGAAACCCTGAGGCCGTACAGGTACGCCCTTGGTCCTAGACAGGTTAATTATTTAATCTAAAACTCCACTTGCAGAATTCTGCAAGTGTAAATTTCAATTGGCGGCCACCGCCAAAATCCGCTTTGCCCTCCTTCTCAATTTCTCCTGCATGAAGCTGTACATGCTACAGTGTTATTTCTCCTTTACGTCCCTCCTGACATGATTTTGTCTCAAAGCTGCAGTACAATAAATGCTGACATGAAGGCCTCTAAAAAACCTGTGCATCTCTGCTTTACTGTATGACCCTGTGCATCTCTGCTTCCCTGTATGATCCCCGTGCATCTCTGCTTCCCTGTATGAACCCTGTGCATCTCTGCTTCCCTGTATGAACCCCATGCATCTCTGCTTCCCTGTATGAACCCCGTGCATCTCTGCTTCCCTGTATGATCCCCGTGCATCTCTGCTTCCCTGTATGAACTCCGTGCATCTCTGCTTCCCTGTATGAACCCCGTGCATCTCTGCTTCCCTGTATGATCCCTGTGCATCTCTGCTTCCCTGTATGAACCCCGTGCATCTCTGCATCCCTGTATGAACCCCGTGCATCTCTGCTTCCCTGTATGAACCCTGTGCATCTCTGCTTCCCTGTATGAACCCCGTACTTCTCTGCTTCCCTGTATGAACCCTGTGCATCTCTGCTTCCCTGTATGAACCCCATGCATCTCTGCTTCAATGTATGAACCCCATGCTTCTCTGCTTCCCTGTATGAACCCCATGCATCTCTGCTTCCCTGTATGAACCCCATGCATCTCTGCTTCCCTGTATGAACCCCATGTATCTCTGCTTCCCTGTATGAACTCCAGGCATCTCTGCTTCCCTGTATGAACCCCATGCATCGTTGCTTCCCTGTATGGACCCCCTGCATCTCTGCTTCCCTGTATGAGCCCTGTGCATCTCTGCTTCCCTGTATGAGCACCGTGCATCTCTGCTTCCCTGTATGAACCCCGTGCATCTCTGCTTCCCTGTATGAACCCGTGCATCTCTGCTTCCCTGTATGAACCCCGTGCATCTCTGCTTCCCTCTATGAGCCCCGTGCATCTCTGCTTCCCTGTATGAACCCCGTGCATCTCTGCTTCCCTGTATGAACTCTGACATATAAATGCACAGGGTTCATACAGTGATGTTCATGTCCTGTACAAACCCCATTCATTTCCATGTCCTCTTTATGGGGCTAATGAACACCCCATGAAAAAGCAGAAGCCAGCCCTTGCAGTCCATCCTCCCCCTTGCAGCCCGAGGAAACCTATACACTGCACACTATATATAACACAGCCCTGGTTGGGATACACTGGCATACACACACAAAAAGGGACTACAACTCCCAGCATGTGTCATTCAAGAGTCTTAAGTCTGTGGTATAACACCAGCATGCTGCCTCTGTAGTCTCCTGGGAGTTGTAATTCACCACACCTCTACAGGGCATACACCAGTGTTTCCCAACCAGGGTGCCTCCAGATGTTGCATATCTACAACTCCCAGCATTACCTGGTTGGAAAACACAGGCATACACACACCTAACAGGGACTCCAACTCCCAACATTCCCTTGTTGGGAACCAATAGCATACACACACATACACACACCTAACAGGGACTACAACTCCCAGCATACACACACACCTGACAGGGACTACAACTCCCAGGATACATACACATAACAGGGACTACAACTCCCAGCATACACACACACCTAACAGGGACTACAACTCCCAGCATACACACACACATAACAGGGACTATACTGCCAGCATACACACACACACATAACAGGGACTACAACTCCCTGCATACACACACACATAACAGGGACCCCCTCATCCCCAGTCAGAGATTTATTTCCAGTCCCTGCAGTGTATGAATCCCCAGCCTGTGTACAGTAAACACAGTCAGAGCTCAGGCAGGGGAGATGAGGGAGGGGGCGTGTACTTCTCCCCGTGGAGATCTCCGTCCTCAGCCCGGGGAGATGAGAGGGGGCGTGTACTTCTCCCCGTGGAGATCTACGTCCGTCCTGAGCTCGGGGAGAGGAAGGAGGGGACGTGTACCTTCTCTCTCCCCTTGCTCTGCCCTCCCCCAGCTCTAGCTTCGGAAATCTTCGGAGAGCTGGGGGAGGAGCGGACGCAAGGATTCACGGAGGCGCAAAAAACCACCTCACACCGCCCCTAAATTCCTTTGTGAATCTCCCTGTTAGTTACGGCAACGTAACTAACAGGGAGATGATTGGCTAATATTAACCCATGTCATGAGATCAGTGCGCTAATATTAACCCATGTCATGAAGACGGACGCGGTTGATAGGCTGGGGGCATACAGAGGAGTTTGCACAGCCCAGCGAATCGGGGCTGTGCAAACGAAGATCATATGAATATGCAAAGTGTGGGAGTGACCCACAGGAGGCTGGGGCCGGCAAACAGCAGGGAGGATCTTAGAAATGGTGATGTTTCGTTACCAAGATGGCCGCAGCAGAGGAAATGCAGGGGGTAGGAAATTCATCAAGGAGAATCAGTGGCTGAACTTCCGGTTTCGGAGAAGTCTGGTATTACTCCAGATATCGTAATGGAGGTAAATGACAAACTTATATAAATTCAGCAGAGGTTTATCATGGTCTAAAAAGATTTTGTTCTGGAGTACTCCTTTAAGGGTGCCAATAATTTTGTACAGCCTATTTTTGGAGTTTGGTGTGACATTATGTCCAATTTGCTTTTTTTCCTCCCTTTT
Organism: Hyla sarda; assembly: GCF_029499605.1. NCBI lineage: Eukaryota > Metazoa > Chordata > Amphibia > Anura > Hylidae > Hyla > Hyla sarda. The sequence goes on along the minus strand of NC_079189.1, from coordinate 315,405,426 downwards.
TTGGTTTGGTTCCAATACACACAAAGGGAATAAACGTGTATAGTGAAACATGTGTTACTGCAATCCTTTACTGTGAGAATAACTTAATTTTCTTGAAGAATTTCAGGGGTGCCAACATTTACGGCCATGACTGTATATCACACAATTTTTTTTGACAAAGTGGCATTAAAGAGATCTAGAAAAATACTAAATTATACATGGAAGAAACAACGAGGTCTATGTCTGACTGCATTGTGTTTCAATTTTATTATATCATAATTTACAAGGTGGAAAATGCTTCTTTTGTTCACCCACATGACACAAGCAATGTTTGAGCTCATATTCCTAAGCTTTTTTTCAAGCAATGTGTATAGTGCACAATAGAGTATTATGAAGAGCAAAGTGGTAATTGGCAATATATTAATAATATTAAATTCATACACAATAATAACATAAAGTGCCAAGTGTGTCATGTATGTCATATGTTAATATTTATTTTATTTTCAACCCACCATAAATCAGTACATTTTTTATCCCTTTTTTTGATGTTTTGGGGCTACAGCAAAAGTTATAGCCCAAACCATGTCTATTTTCAGATGGGACATCTTTACATCTGACAATACGTCCCAAAATACGTCCGTATTATAGCCGTATTTTCGCAGCTTAAAGGGGTACTCTGGATATGGAACAAGATGTTTTTCTCCAAAGGATAGGGGATAAGATGTCTGATGGCAGGGAGTCCCCAGTGGCGCCCCCCTCGCAATCTCTGGCCTGGCAGCATCGGCATCCGGAACACAGAAGCTTGGAGCTTCTGTGTTCGTGACATCATGCCACACCCCCACCATTCATTTCTATGGGAGGGGGCGTGATGGCTAGTACATAGCAGTCACGCCTCCTCTCATAGACATGAATGAAGGTGGCGTGGCAGCTGTAGTCGCCAGTCATCCGGCATAGAGCAGAGTTTGCTCCATGTACGGATAACCGGGGTGCCGTGTCTGAGATCGCGGGGGTACCCAGCGGCGGGACCCCCGTGATCAGACATCTTATCCCCTATCCTTTGGATAGGGGATAAGATAAGATGTTTTTTGCTGGAGTACCCCTTTAACCCCTTAAGGACCCAGCCCATTTTCACCTTAAGGACCGGGACATTTTTTACACATCTGACCACTGTCACTTTAAGCATTAATAACTCTGGGATGCTTATACTTTTCATTCTGATTCAGAGATAGTTTTTTCGTGACATATTCTACTTTATGTTAGTGGTAACATTTCGTCGATACTTGCATCATAACTTTTAAGCTCTCTGCTTATAAGGACAATGGATATTCCAAATAAATGATATATTGATTCACAAATACAATATGTCTACTTTATGTTGGCATCATAAAGTTGACATGTTTTTACTTTTGGAAGACAGAGGGCTTCAAAGTTCAGCAGCAATTTTCCAATTTTTCACAAAATTTTCAAAATCGAAATTTTTCAGGGAACAGTTCAGTTTTGAAGTGGATTTGAAGGGCCTTCATATTAGGAATGCCCCATAAATGACCCATTGTGGACCCAGTTTTTGAATTTTTACAAGGTGTAAAAGGAGATAAATCTTCCTAAAATTTGTAACCCAATTTCTCTCGAGTAAGTAAATACCTCATATGTATATGTCAAGTGCTCTGTGGGTGCACTAGAGGGCTCACAAGGGATGGAGCGACAGTGAGATTTTGGAGAGTGATTTTTTCTGAAATGGTGCCCGAACAGCAAAAAAAAAAAAACACTATTTTGGAAACTACACCCCTCAAGGAACGTAACAATGGGTACAATGAGCCTTAATACCCCACAGGTGTTTGACAACTTTTCGTTAAATTTGGATGTGTAAAGGATTAATTTTAATTAATTAATCTTTATTAGAGAATAAATCATAATTCTGACATTTTTTTTGTCACAAGTTGTCCTACATGTACATAGTAAAAGTAAGCAGATATCATTTGTAGTTTTTTTTTTACAATGCAAAAAATCATGACATTTTTACAAAAAATTACGATTTTTTGCTATTTTAACACTAATAGGTAATATATTTATACTTACTGACCAAATCGTTTATGAAACTTATACTTTCAGATGTCTACTTTATTTTGACGTCATTTTTTTGTTTTTAATTAACGTTTTAAATTAGTTAGAAGCCTAACAATTTAACTTGAAATTTTGAAAATTTGAAAAGTACATCTTTTTTTATGTGCTATGCAAGGTTTGCAGAAATTAAAATGTAGTAGAACATAGGAACACCACCCCAAATGACCCCATATTAAAAACTAGACCCCTCAAGGTATTCGCTAGGGGGGTACAGTGAGTATTTTAACACCATAGTTTTTTGGCAGGAATTATTACAAAGTCAGTGTTAAAAATTCGAAATTTGCAATTTTTCACAAATGCATCATTTGGGGGGCATATTTTTTGTACATCACCTCTGATATTGAAAGAAATGCACCCTATATTTTATTTAGCTGCTTGTCCCATGTTCGGAAATACCCCCACTTAGGCCATATATGGTTCCTTGGCCGCGTGGTAGTACTCAGAAGGAGAGGAGCGCCATTTGGCTTTCAGGGCAGAACAGTACCCCCACCCCCACAAGTGACCCCATTTATATACCGCACCCCTACAAGTTATTGGCTGCACCAGGGACCACTCTGATTGGTCCTTGGTCGGCTGGCAGTATAACGCGTCTGTCTGTGACAGTTAAGGCTCCTAATGGATATATCCGCTATGTTGTGGGAATAAGCACCCGCTCATGGCGAATATATCCATCACTGCTGCGGCTGGGTAGCTCAGTGTGTCCGCTCATGACTGCCGGTGGGAATCCGCCGCTATGAGTGGACACACAAAGCTACCTAGCCGCAGCAGGGAGCTCATTACCGTGACTGCTGCATAATGTGTAGGATCACATGGTGGACATCCGCAGCATATTACATGCTGTGGATGTCCGCCAATGCGATTCTACACATTATGCAATTTTTTTTTTTATTAGATTCATTTAATAAATGTATTTTTTATATATTTTTTTTACACTTTTATTACATAATTTATTTTTACACTTTTTAATGCTTTGGAATACTTGGTATTCCAAAGCATTGCAGTTATATGCTGCCTGCCAGTTTTCACTAGCAGGCAGCATATTAGGACGTCCTTTCAGGCAATACCCAGGGCAGACCTGGGGGTCTTTGTAGGACCCCCAGGCTGCCCAGGTATGCAGCAGCACCCGGCGATGCTCCGGGGTGCTGCAGGAGAGACAGAGGGAGCCCCTTCCCTCTGTCAGAACTCCTTACAGCGCGCGGTCACTTCTGACCGCGGCTGTAAGGGTTAAACTGTCGGGAGTGAAGTGAACTTCACTCCTGGCAGTGCGGCAGGCCGCGGTCACACACAGCACCCCGCGATAGCGATGCGAGGTGCTGCAGAGGAGACAGAGGGAGCCCCCTCCCTCTGTCATAACACTTCCGACCGCGGCTGTAAGGGTTAAAACTGCCGGGACCGAAGTTTACTTCGGTCCCGGCAGTGCAGCAGGGTCCCGGCTGTGTGATACAGCCAAGTCCCTGCCGCGATCTCGTGGGTGCACTGGGCAGCACCCACGAGAATAATGGACGAGTATAGACGTCCAGGTGCCGGAACGCCCGCCAACCTGGACGTCTATACTCGTCCATGGTTGTTATCGGGTTAAATGCTAGTTTTCCCCCGCATTTTAAATTTTTACAAGGGGTAATAGGAGAAAATGCCACCCAAAATTTGTAACCCCATCACTTCTGAGTATGGAAATACCCATGTGTGGACGTCAAGTGCTGTGCTGGCGCACTACAATGCTCAGAAGAGAAGGATTTACATTTGGCTTTTGGAAAACAACTTTTGCTGAAATGGTTTTTGGGGGGCATGTCTCATTTAGAAAGCTCCTATGGTGCCAGAACAGCAAAAAAAAATCCCACATGGTATACTATTTTGGAAACTACACCCCTCAAGGAACGTAACAAGGGGTACAGTGAGCCTTAACACCCCACAGGTGTTTGACAAATTTCCACTAAAATTTAGATGGTGTAGCTCACTCAGAACTAGAGAAATATACCTGAGGTGAACTGTTGTTTCCTTCACCCAAGGGTCTAGACGTATATTTGTGTAGAATAGTTGCTAATTCAACTAAGAACCAGTCCTCCAGTTATATGTAAAGACAAGATATAGAAAGAAAGATGATCCAGATATATAAGATATTAATTTATTAAAGATAATTACTGAAATTCAAAGTCCCAGCAGGGCCCTTGCCCTTGTATGTTGGACGGGCTGGCACAGAGATGTCAGTCCTGCAGCAGTGCCCGGTGTCCGTCTATTGTGACCAGTTGCGGTATGGCTCTCCTTGTTCTGTAGTCCTCGGCTGGCAAGGATGGCACCGGCCTTATGGATGGAATCGCCGTGGTCTAGCAGATCGTGCGGGGAGATAGCAGTAGAATGGTATCAGCGGTGGACGCGGTGCGGCGTGCCTCGTGTGAATAAGGCGCTATTTTAATAACTGCATCTATCCAAATCCAGCCATAACCAGTTACTACCTGATCGCTGACTTGCAACAGCTGGAAGTCCTCAGATTTGGGACCACGGACATTTACGCACACACAGCGCCTTATTCACACGAGGCACGCCGCACTGCTCCCACCGCTGATACCATTCTACTGCTATCTCCCCGCACGATCTGCTAGACCACGGCGATTCCATCCATAAGGCTGGTGCCATCCGTGCCAGCCGAGGACTACAGAACAAGGAGAGCCATACCGCAACTGGTCACAATAGACGGACACCGGGCACTGCTGCAGGACTGACCTCTCTGTGCCAGCCCGTCCAACATACAACTTCAAACAGCCCCAGGAATGGCGAGTGGTGCCGTGCACCATACCTCGTTCACAGCCTGTATGGTGTACATTAAGTGTTTGGATTAGTTCTGACAGCAGATGCCAGGAACTCCGCTTTCAGTTTTACATACTGTTCTATCTGCTGTGCAATTTACTATCACAAACGATTGCTACTGTATTTAGTGAATCTATTTAACTGTGCCACTTTACCATTCAGCTGCTTGAACTCTGTTTGCAATCCGAGATGCTCTGTGCTGCCACATATACATTGTTGCAGACCCCAGTGAACTGTCACTCTTATATGAGACTTACTGTGCTGCTACCTATGAAATATATTGTTGCAGATCACAAGTGAACTGTTGCTGAATTTCTATTACTATATATGAACTCAAACCGATCAGAATTTGATTGATTCATATAGATGCATTTCTTTTAATTTTTTAACCCTTATCTAATTATTCTTATTTTTATTATCACATCAATTTAACTATATTGTGTAATACAACTGTACTAGTTCTAAGTCCCATGCAAGGGCCCTGTTGTGACTTTGAATTTCAGTAATTATCTTTAATAAATTAGTATCTTATATATCTGGATCATCTTTCTTTCTATATCTTGTCTTTACAAATTTCCACTAAAGTTGGACGTGAAAATGAAAAATTATATTTTTTTTCACTAAAATACTGGTGTTACCCCAAATTTTTCATTTTCACAAGGGGTAATAGGAGAAAAAGGCTCCCAAAATGTGTAATCCCATTTCTTCTGAGTATGGAAATACCCCATATGTGGATGTAAAGTGTTCTGAGGGCAAACTACAATGCTCAGAAGAGAAGGAGCGCCATTGAGCTTTAGGAGAGAGAATTTGATTGAAATATAAGTCGGGGGCCATGTGCGTTTACAAAGCCCCCTGTGGTGCCAGAACAGTGGACCCCCCCACATGTGACCCCAATTTTGGAAACTACACCCCTCACAGAATTTAATAAGGGGTGCAGTGAGCATTTACACCCCACAGGTGTGATAGATCTTTGGAACAGTAGGCTGTGCAAATGAAAAATTAAATTTTTCATTTTCACAGACCACTGTTCCAAAAAATCTATCACACCTGTGGGGTGTAAATGCTTGCTGCACCCCTTATTAAATTCTGTGAGGGGTGTAGTTTCCAAAATGGGGTCACATGTGGTGGTGGGGGTGTCCACTGTTCTGGCACTATGGGGGCTTTGTAAACACACATGGCCTTCAATTTGGGACACATTCTTTCTCCAAAATCCCAATGGCGCTCCTTCTCTTCTGAGCATTGTAGTGCACCAGCAGAGCACTTTACATCCACATATGGGCTATGTTCTTACTCAGAAGAAATGGGGTTACAAATTTTGAGGGGCTTTTTTCCTATTCTCCCTTGTGAAAATGAAAAATTTAGGGTAACACCAGCATTTTAATGACTTTTTTATTTTTTTCATTTTCACATCCAACTTTTACGAAAATTCGTCAAACACCTGTGGGGTGTTAAGGCTTACTATACCCCTTGTTACATACCGTGAGGGGTGTAGTTTCCAAAATGGGGTCACATGTGGGTATTTATTGTTTTGCGTTTATGTCAGAACCACTGTAAAATCAGCCACCCCTGTGCAAATTTAGCCCTCAAATGTACATGGTGTGCTCTCACTTCTGAGCCATGTTGTGCACCCGCAGATCACTTTACACCCACATATGGGGTATTTCCGTACTCAGGAGAAATTCCGTTACAATTACTATTTTTTTTTCTCCTTTTACCGCTTGTGAAAATTAAAGTATGGGGCAACACCAGCATGTTAGTGTAAAAAAAAAAAAAAAAAAAAAAAAAAAAAAAAATTTACACTAACATGTTGGTGTAGACCCCAGCTTTACCTTTTCAATTTTACCTTTGGGGTAAAAGGCCCCGAAAATTTGTAACGTAAATTTTGTAAATGTAAACTCTTCCCGAGTACGGAAATAATCCATATGTGGCCCTAAACTATTTCCTTGAAATACAACAGGGATCCAAAGCAGGAGATTGCCATGAGCATTTGAGGCCTATTTTGGGAATTTGCATCTGCTACCAAAATACCCTACTTACTGTGTAGGGGTATAAGTAGTGTTTTACTTTTTATTTTGTGTAGTGTTTTTTAGGGTACATTCACACAGGCAAGGTTTTACAGTGAGTTTCTCGCTGGGAGTTTGAGCTGCGGTGGAAAATTTGTCGCATCTCAAACTTGCAGCAGAAAACTCGCTGTAAACTTGCCCGTGTGAATGTACCCTGTACCTCCAGCTGTTGCACAACCTCCAGCTGTTGCAAAACTACAACTCCCAGCATGCACTGACAGACCAGTGTGTCTCCAGCTGTTGCAAAATTAGAACTCCCAGCATGTACAGCATGCTGGGAGTTGTATTTTTGACACAGCTGGAGGCACACTGGTTGCGAAACACTGAGATAGGACACAAACTCTGTTTCACAATCAATGTGTCTCCAGCTGTTGCAAAACTACAACTCCGAGCATGCATTGACAGTTGAAGCGCATGCTGGGAGTTGTAGTTTTGCAATAGCTGGAGGCACACTGCTACAACTCCCAGCATGCCCTTTGGTAGTCTGTGCATGCTGGGAGTTGTAGTTATGCAACAGCTGGATGCACACTTTTTCATAGAAAAAATTTGCCTCCAGCTGTTGCATAACTACAACCCCCAGCATGCACAGACTACCAAAGGGCATGCTGGGAGTTTTAGTTGGAACTCCCGCTGTTGCAAAACTACAAATCCCAGTATGCCCTTTGGCTGTGCATGCTGAGAGTTGTTGCCAAGCAATAGCAGGAGGTGAACAGGCCTCACCTTCTGCTGTATCCTGCCGCCGGGACCGCCGCCGCTCCTGCCACCGGGACCACCACCGCCGCTCCTGAGGGGACCCCTGCTGGACCAGGGAGAGATAAGAAACCCCCGCCGGCCCTGATTACCGCCCAGCAGGACAGTGATTGGTCGGTCGATCTAAATTCCCAATGGCCTTGACAATAAAACAGCTTTAATAATTACGGCCATAAAATTAAACTGTGTGTGAACAAAGCTGTTGAATCCAATGGGAAAATATGGCCATTTTTTAGCCTTCAAGAGCTAAAAGATATATGTAAAATGGAAGGCTCACACATAAGGCTAGCTAGACTCATTCACTTTGTGTATGATTTTGTGTGTATGAATTTTACATGTATTTATTATTTTTAATTTATTGCCCTTTTCTCAATATATAGCTATGGTGTAATTTTTTTAAATATAAAATAGCTCAAGAAAAGGAGCTTAAAAATATATAAATAAAAAGTAAAAAATAAAAAAAGTGTAAAAAGTTACTCACATAACCACAATGACCTTTTTTGCCACAATTGCAACAGTAGACAATTCTTTTGGGGCTAGAAGCAGAATTAGATTTCTTCATTGGTCCTGGCATCACCTAAAATAAAAAAGGAAAAAAAATAAAAAAAATGAATGAACATGAAATTCACACTAAAATTATTAATGCATTATTTAAGAAACCAGCCAAAACGATATAAAGCACGTTATATATAAACTACAGGTTAATCAGCTGAGAACATAACATAAAATATTTAAAAATCTTCTAAATTCAATTATATCTGAATTATAATTAATATAACATGAACTATAAATATTCATTTTTTAGCAATCTTTATAGGCAACTTATTGATAAGATGCTAGAGTCACCACACTAATATTATGGTTAATAGGTTACTGTGAAAGAAAATGTAAAGATACTGCATATGAAGAAAAAGTATTACTTGACAATCTCCTTAAAAGGGGTATTCCAGGAAAAAACTTTTTTATATATATCAACTGGCTCCAGAAAGTTCAACAGATTTGTAAATTACTTCTATTAAAAAATCTTAATCCTTTCAGTACTTATGAGCTTCTGAAGTTAAGGTTGTTCTTTTCTGTCTAAATCCTCTCTCATGACACCTGTCTCGGGAAACGCCCAGTTTAGAAGAGGTTTGCTATGGGGATTTGCTTCTAAACTGGGTGTTTCCCGAGACAGGTGTCATCAGAGAGCACTTAGACAGAAATGAACAACCTTAACTTCAGAAGCTCATAAGTACTGAAAGGATTAAGATTTTTTAATAGAAGTAATTTACAAATCTGTTTAACTTTCTGGAGCCAGTTGATATATATAAAAATGTTTTTGCCTGGAATACCCCTTTAATGATGATGTGAATGAACTCAAGCTGTGTGTAAAAGCCAACACTATATAAATAACAAATATGCACCATTTCATTGTCGTGTATACAGTAATAAAAATAGGTTGTACGAGTTTAGCAAAAAGGGCCACATTTTCCTTCCCTGACACCATTTCACCTCCTGTCAATAGGCGATTTTATTGCAAGTATGCTCCTACCACAGTTAAGGACCACTAAATGTTAATCAGCAGCTAAAATCATTGTAGCTTAAAGAAGAAGCAACTTCTATAAAAATGAAAATACACCCCACAAACAGAAAAAAAACTTTAACACTTTCCAAACATGTTACTATTTTACAGTTTTATTGCTATTCTCATACTTGCCCAGCACAATTGATATACTATAGAAAACATTCTCACGTCAAATGTTAAAATTATCAAATAATATAAAATGAGTATTACTGTATAATTTAATACATGTTCCCTATTCCCACAACCAGCTGTCACTCAAAAAACAGCCAACGCTTGTCAGTTTTACAATACAACAAAAAAAAAAAAGGTTAGGAGAAGTGTGACTGATAAGGTGCCCTCCACTGAAATAGATGTCACATTGAGGGAGCTTGGTCTGTTTTTTTTTTTAACCTGCTTAGGCTGAATTTATGTGCCTCTTCCTTGGATTACCTGAAGTGACAATTATGGTTATTGTGCTTGCGGAAAATGTTGAATCTTTGCAGACAGCAACAAATTTACTTTTCTTGTTATTTTTTTATATCAACTTTTTTTTTATTTTAAGAAACTGTGGTTGCACGTTCAAAAACATGAACATTTTTGATGTGAAACTGTTGATCGGTCACAAAATTCTTATTTACTAAGGGTTGAATTGATAATCAAATCTGCATTTTATATGGCAGTCAACTAAAAATTAAGCTTTAGTTGTAAGATACTGCAAATGTATTAAGAGGCAAAGGCCTTTCATATTTGACTTTTCGTGTGCCATAATCTGGAATGGATTTTTTATATAATTTTCAAACAATTTCGACTTACAATAGTTTTATTGAATTAAACTAAAGTTGCAACGACAACCGTAAGAAGTATAAGCATACATAAATGTAAGCACGAGAAATCTGTATATCACAAAACAAAATGTTACATAGCTTGGTAACATGACAATATGGGAATTTCAGCCTAGGATACACAGATAATAAATCCAATAAAAATGAAACATATAAAAAACCAAAGAACCTTGTCTATTGGTAAGTATAATTAAAGAAGCACTTTGGCAAATTTTTTTATTTTTTTTTGCTTACATATTGCAGCATAGGATATTATGAGAGCTCATACAGTGATCCCTCAACTTACAATGGCCTCTATATACAATAGTCTTTTCTGGACCATTGTAACTTGAAACCAGACTCAACATACAATGCTACGGACTAGAGATGAGCGAACTTACAGTGATTCGATTCGTCACGAGTAGAGATGAGCGAACTTACAGTAAATTCGATTCGTCACAAACTTCTCGGCTCGGCAGTTGATGACTTTTCCTGCGTAAATTAGTTCAGCCTTCAGGTGCTCCGGTGGGCTGGAAAAGGTGGATACATTCCTAGGAAAGAGTCTCCTAGGACTGTATCCACCTTTTCTAGCCCACCGGAGCACCTGAAAGCTAGGCTAATTTAGGCAGGCTAAAGTAAGCAACTGCCGAGCCGCGAAGTTCGTGACGGATCGAATTACTGTAAGTCCCCTCATCTCTACTAAAGACAGTTCAGATCTGCGAAACGTGTCAATAGCTTGAAGAACTGATTGATCATAATGGGCATTTTACTGGTAAAACCCCTGTATTACTGAAGTGTATGCACTGACTGGCTGTCTGGTAGCGCCTCCCTACAGTACAGTGAGGTATTACATGTTCTGTACTTCTCTTTACCTGTTCCAGGGATAGCTGCTCCAAGTGGGGGCAGCTCCATTTTACATTTTTTGGGACACTATGTGTACTGTACAGGACCCTGAAGAAGCCCCCGTCCTCTACATAGACAATGATTTACAGCTTCCAGACGATCTTTCTTACTTTTATATGGAAGGACTGGCTTTATCTATATTAGTTATTAGTTTAATACTCACTTTTACCTATTTTTGGATGACATTTTGGGGCTTCAGAATTAATAACAAGGTTTCCATAGTTATGGTCTCCACATACAATGGTCGGCCTGGAACCCATTAATATTGTAACTTGAGGGACCACTGTAGGGATGTCCCGATACAGAAAGTGGAGAGAAAAAATGTAAAAAATTATAATAAATGTGAATTAAAGTGGTATTCTGGCTTTAGACATTTTATCCCCTATTCAAAGTATAGGGATAAGATGTCTGATCGCGGGGGGCCCACCGCTGGGACCCCCCCCCCGCTATCTCCATGCAGCACCCGCATTATATGCGGAGCTGTGTCGCCAAGCTCGGAAACCGGAAGTTTTCGGGACTGGAGACGTGATGTAACACCACGCCCCCTCGTTATGTCACGTCACGCTACCTCCCTTCATGTCTATGGGAGGGGGCTTGATGGGCGTGATTTACACAACTGCAAGAAAAAAGCACCTTTTTGCTGCGATTTTGAAAACTTACCGGAAAAATGGAAAACGTAAAAAAAACAATAAAAAAAAAAAACACAATTTGTAATCATAGCCTCAGAGGAGTTTGTATAATTGTTATATACTCTTATCCAAGAGAGATATCAGCAGCAGTATACAGGAAGAGCTATGAGGGCAAAGAGAGGTCTGGGAGCTAGCAAGAGCGCTCTAATAAGTGATGTCATCGTGTAGTTTACAGGAGGCCAGCTGACCCAGAACATGCCAGGTCCGTAATATAATGAAATTCTTTCAAGCACATTGGAAGCTGTGAAAAAGGGAACTACATAATTGCTATATTCTTTCAACCAATCTTAAAAGAAATATATAAAAATTATATTTAATCACTTAAGGACCAAGCCCATTTTTTCACCTTAAAAGGACCAGGCCAATTTTATTTTTAGGTTTTCATTTTTTCCTCCTCACCTTCTAAAACCCTTAACTCTTATTTCCATATCATCTATTTAAACGTGCGCATTGCCGCAGATGCAGTGATCTGCATTGATCATGGCATCTGAGGGGTTAATGGCAGACATCCGCGCCATCGCTGATGTCCGCCATTACTGGCTGGGATAGCAGCCAGGACCTGCAGTGCATGACGCGAGGATCGCTCCGATGCTCATGGTCATGTACCGGACGTAAATGTACATACATTACACTTCTGTGCAATCACACTGTCCACTCAGGAAGAAACACTAATTGACAATTCAATTTCACATGCAAATGGAACAGACAACAGGTGGAAATTCTAGGCAATTAGCAAGACACCCCCAATAAAGGAGTGGTTCTGCAGGGGGTTAACACAGACCCCTTTTCAGTTCCTATGCTTCCTGGCTGATGTTTTGGTCACTTTTGAATGCTGGCGGTGCTTTCACTCTAGTGGTAGCATGAGACAGAGTCTACAACCCACACAAGTGGCTTAGGTAGTGCAGCTCAACCTGGATGGCACACCAACGCAAGCTGTGGCAAGAAGGTTTGCTGTGTCTGTCAGCGTAGTGTCCAGAGCATAGAGGCGCTACCAGGAGACAGGCAGTACATCAGGAGATGTGTAGGAGGCCGTAGGAGGGCAACAACACAGCAGCAGGACTCCAACTTCTGCCTTTGTGCAAGGAGGAGCAGGAGGAGCACTGCCAGAGCCCTGCAAAATGACCTCCAGCAGGCCACAAATGTGCATGTGACATGAGAGGGTGGTATGAGGGCACGATGTCTACAGGTGGGGGTTGTGCTTGCAGCCCAACACCCTGCAGGACGTTGGGCATTTGCCAGAGAACACCAAGATTGGCAAATTCGCTACTGGCGCCCTGTGCTCTTCACAGATAAAAGCAGGTTCACACTGAGCACATGAGACTCCGTGGAGAATGTTCTGCTGCCTGCAACATCCTCCAGCATGACCGGTTTGGCAGTGGGTCAGTAATTGTGTGGGGTGGCATTTATTTGGGGGGGGGGGGGCGCACAGCCCTCCATGTGCTTGCCAGAGGTAGCTTGACTGCCATTAGGTACGGAGATGAGATTCTCAGACCAATTGTGAGACCATATGCTGGTGCGGTTGGCCCTGGGTTCCTCCAATGCAAGACAATGCTAGACCTCATGTGGCTGGACTGTGTCAGCAGTTCCTGCAAGAGGAAGGCATTGATGCTATTGAACTGACCCGCCCGTTCCCCAGACCTGGATCCGATTGAGCACATCTGGGACATCTTGTCTCACTCCATCCACAAATGCCTCATTGCACCACAGACTGTCGAGGAGTTGGCGAAAGCTTTAGTCCAGGTCTGGGAGGACATCCCTCAGGAGACCGTCCGCCAGCTCATCAGGAGCATGCTCAGGCGTTGTAGGGAGGTCATACAGGCATGTGGAGGCCACACACACAACGAAGCCTCATTTTGACTTGTTTTAGGCTGGAATTCCACTGAGTTTTTTTTTTTTTGCAAAAACACCAATTTTCCCACACAGCGTTTTTTCAGTGAAAAAACGCCGCATCCAGAAAACAGAAAACTGCAATAATGCAGATTCACTTGGCGTTTTTCAGTTTGGCTTTTTTTTATTTTTTATCCTTTTGGCATTTTTCAGAAATTTCGGGCTCAGAGGCTGGATTTTCAAAACGCCCGACAAAACCTAGTTTGGCGTTTTTTGCCCTGAAATCGTGGCATTTTCCTCCCGTAGAAGTCTATGGGAGAGCAAGAACGCCAATAATAACGCCATGTTGGTTTTAACTTTGGCATTTTTGCAGGCGGTTTTTATTCTTTTTTGGACTTCAGCGATTCAAAAAAGTGATGGAGATACACTTTTTTTTAATAAAAATTTCGTAGGGTACCATAAAAAATAAATAATAAAAAAGATAAAGTAGTGATGGAAAAAATTGTATCTAACGAAATTTATCTTTATTACGAAATATTTATTAATTTTTAAACAGGGATCAATTTATGTGGGCGGGTAAAGCACTAAAAATTTAGCCGACAATAATAAAAATGTAGTGTGTGTGTGTGTGTGTGTTTTTCACAGTTTTTTTTTAAAAACATTTTTTAGGTAGTACTACTACTCCCAGCATGGAACACACTGTTCCATGATGGGAGTAGTAGTACCTGTACTAATTGACAGATCGCCTGTTGCGATCCTCCTGTAAAATGTATAGATGCGGGTGGCCGCTCTTTTATCGTCCCCTGCACTGACGTATATATACACATATTCCTATTTCCCGCAGAGAGCTGTGATTGGCCAGATGGTTCCAGCCAATCACAGCTCTCTGTGGGAAATAGGAACATGTGTATATATACGTCAGTGCAGGGGACCATAGAAGAGCGCCGGCCGCATCCATACATTATACCGGAGGATCACAGCGGGTGTCAGAAGTGATACCAGCTGTGATCTTTCCTTAACTACAAGTACCACTACTCCCAACATGGAGTACACTTTGCTCCATGCTGGGAGCTGTAGTACCTGCATCAATAGACAGATCACAGCAGGTGTCAGAAATTACACTCGCTGCGATCCGTCTATTAATGCAGATACTACAACTCCCAGCATGGAGCAGAGTGTGCTCCATGTTGGGAGTAGTAGTACCTGCAGTTAAGGACACATCACAGCGGATGTCAATACTGACACCCACTGTGATCGTCCTGTCTATAGCAGAGATGGAGAGTGGCTGTATACAGCGCTCGCATCCCTGCTCTGCACTATACTCCGGGCAGGCCACTCATTCATTCATATTTTCCTCAGAGCTGTGATTGGCTGCAACCATCCGGCCAATCACAGCTCTGGGCGAAAAATATGAATGGTCAGTGATGTGAATAGAACATCACTCAGAGTACAGAGCAGAGATGCGAGCGCTGTATAGAGCCGCATCTCTGCTATATTATGGACGATCGCATCGGGTGTCAGACTGACACCCGGGGCGATATGTCTATGGTACAGATAACACTACTCCCATCATGGAACAGTGTGTTCCATGCTGGGAGTAGTAGTACTACATAAAAAATGTAAAAAAAAGAGAGAAAAAAAAGTTAAAAGAGAACTACGGGATTTAACATTTTATCCCCTATCATAAGGATAGGGGATAAGTTTCAGATCGTGGGGGGTCCGACCGCTTGGGCCCCCCACGATCTCCCGTACGGGGCCGCGGCTCTCTGCATAGAGAGCGTGTGTCGACTACCGCACGAGGAGGTGGCTGACACGCGTCCTCCATTTACTGCTATGGGAGAGCCGAAGCGCTGCCTTCGGCAATTTCCGGCTCTCAGCAGTGTATGGAGGGGGCGTGTCGGCCGCTGCTTCGTGCGGTGGTCAACACGCCCTCTCTAACCAGAGAGCCGGGGCCCCGTACGGGAGATCGCGGGGGGGGCCCCAGCGGTCTGACCCCCCCGCAATCTGAAACTTATCCCCTATCCTTATGATAGGGGATAAAATGTTAAAAGGGAACCAATCATCAGATTTTACCCTATATAACGCTTGGTAAAGTGTTATATAGGGTAAAATCTTTATTTTTGCCATTCCCGGGGACGCTCCTGCCCCCAGGGATGGTGAAGATATGAAGTTATATACTAGTCACCGCCGCCGCCGCCCCTACTCCCGTTCTTCGGCCGGCAGCGACGCCCCCTCCGCTTGATTGACGGGCCGCGTCATCACTCTGCTCCGTCTGTTCAATGAGCGGAACAATGACGCGGCCCGTCAATCAAGCGGAGGGGGCGTCGCTCCCGGCCGAAGAACGGGAGTAGATGAGAAGAGCTCCCCGCCCAGGTGACTACTTACGGCAGCGGCGGTGACTAGTTTATAACTTCATATCTTCACCATCCCTGGGGGCAGGAGCGTCCCCCGGGAACGGAACGGTGAAAATAAAGATTTTACCCTATATAACGCTTTGCCAAGCGTTATATAGGGTAAAATCTGATGATTGGTTCCCTTTAAATCCCGTAGTTCTCCTTTAAATACACACACACTTTATAAAAAAAATGTATGAAAATGTTGTGATTAAAAAATAAACATTTAAATACATTTTTACATCCCTACATTTTTGTTTTTTGGTACCCAGCTATTTTGTAAAAAAAAAAAAACGCCAAAGGGGCCAAAAAAGGCAAATTCCACACAAAGGTAAAAACGCCAGAAAAACTGCCAAAACGCAGGAAAAATCCGTGGTAGTTTTCCTGGCGTTTTTGCTGGGGGGGACGGGGGGGGGGGGGACAAAAACCTCAGTGGAATCCTAGCCTTAAGGACATTACATCAAAGTTGGATCAGCCTGTAGTGTGGTTTTCCACTTTGATTTTGAGTGTGACTCCATATCCAGACCTCCATGGGTTGATAAATTTGATTTCCATTGATATTTTTTTTTTGTCAGCACATTCAACTATGTAAAGACAAAAGTATTTCATATGATTAGTTCATTCATTCAGATCTAGAATGTGTTATCTTAGTGTTCCCTTTATTTTTTTGAGCAGTGTATGTACTCAAAAATAGGGAAATGGTGCCTAACAATTTGTTTTCTTATTTAAATCGATGGCACAAAACTAAAAGCCTGTAGTTAATGTAACATCAATGGTAAATAGTCAATTACTGAAAATACAGCAAAACTCAAAGCAACCAATCACAGTACGGCTTTTATTTTCAAAATTTGAAATGTGCGTACATAGTATGACACAAAATGGTGACATTGAAGCAACAAAAACTTGTGTGTGCAGAAATTTGCAAGAACACGGTCTGGCATGACAGTACAGGGATACTTTCAGAAAAAAATTTGGTAAATGTGTTGCGAATGAAACACACTAATATATTTTTGTCCAAAATAAAATTATTTAAATATAATTGGCTACCACTTCTGAGATGGAGGACGTTCTCCTTTGGTTGGTGCCACACAAGATAAACTTTTCTGCTGCTCCTCAATTCATCTGGAGTATATCTTCACCTGATTCTTCACCTGGGTCCATGCCTGGACCTTGGGGGGGGGGGGGGGGGGCATTATATTGGCTGCCTCCTGTATTGCCCTGTCGGATGCCCCACAAAGACCCTATGATAAGCTGCTTTCGGATTTACATCAGGAGAGTGACACCTCTAAGCGATATTGCACTCCAGTACAACTACCCTGTAATGGCGCCATTTGGTTTCCCTTTTTCTTCAGATATTTTCCCAATTCATAACTCAGCATATATCCAGAAGTAGGACAAGAACCACATTGAATATTTAACTACTGATTTGCATAATTTAATTACTGAAAACAACCAAGTGAAAATGTACTTAGATATTGGTACACAATAGTGTATGGCCTTGACTAAAGAAAAAGACAAGAAAGATTAACATCTACTTTGATTATTTTATTTTGGCATAATACTGGGTTTCTTCAACAAGATGTCACAATGAAAAAAGTTAAACACACTGAAGGAGGATCATGAATACAGTTGTGCTGCTTTCTTTTGTTACTTACATTGAAATAATGTAAATTTGATGGGCAATATCTTAAAGACCATTTCATCATCAATATATAGAAAGTAATAGCCTGGTAGATAGCATTACCTATAAGGAGACCATCCCATCTGTTTTTTTTTGCTGAAAACCTGATATTTACCGAGTTTACTGGTGCATGAAAGAAGATAAAGGATGAGCCTACCACGCCAAGGATTTAAGTCCTAATGTCTCCTCAAAGTGCTGCTGATGCAAAGATTACAAATCATTTTTACTTAAATGTGATTTTTACATAACCCTTTTTTCTGCTTGAGTAGTTAGTCCAGAATGAATGAATGCTATTAAAACACTTAATCATTATCTGGGAACTGGCCTCCACTACTAGGAATCTCCATGACAAAGACCTGAAGATCAGACAGGAAAACTGCCTCAGCACAGTGTCTGCTGACAATATTCTATGCAAATGCAGGCTGTGGACAGCTCCCCCAGTGACCTTGGACTAGCCCTTATCGGAACGGACTTGAATATGCAGTTCCTGTTTGTGAGCCAGACCTGATAACTGAGCATGATCCAGAGTAATAACCAAAAGACAGATACATGAATACTCATAGCTAGATATTTCCCATGAACGTTCAATGTTCGAGAGTTCCCTTACTGGGCATATAGGAATGTACTTTTTATTTTTCATTTTTACACACTGCATATGAAAATTTATTACAACATGAGGATCTGGCTTTATACGTTATAGGATGAGCAAGATCTATACATATGTGCTAATTATATGTCATTATAATGTCCATCACTAATAATTGTCATACATGAAAGTTTCATTCATCTGTTTAGATAAATACATTTCTTTATTTGTGACACTGCCACATAGTTCTGATGTAGTCTCTCTCAGGAAGTGCTCCTCTCTCCTGCTGTGCTGTCTAAGGCTGCTTTCACACTATGAGCATTCCTCCGTTATTAAACATCCGTTTTCTGTGTGAAAACGGATGTATAATAACGGGTGCTAACGGCTGAATAAATATTCATCCGTTAAGACCCGTTATAACATCCCTCATGTATGGCCGTAACACCTCTGCCTACAGACTCCCACAGCCGGGACTACTACTACTCCCATCATGGTACAGACTTGTTTCCATGATGGGAGTAGTAATTCCCTTGCTGCGGGAGTCTGCAGACAGCTGGGGAGGCTACATTAGTGTTTGTACTACTCCCCCCATCATGGAACAGTCTGTTCCATGATGGGGGTTGTAGTACAGGGGCACAGTACAATTCTGAGACCTGATGCGATCCGAAGTTATTAAGCAGGGGAGCGGGCGGCAAGCTCCGCAACCCTGCGAAGTATCAGTGTGTTTTAACTTTCATTTTCTAATCCCCCACTGGGAGCCCTGAACGGTCAGTACCGAGAACCAATTCAGGGCTCTCAGCAGGAGATTTAAAAATGAACATTGGAAGTAGCAGGGGGCCATATCTATATTAAAAGCGCTTTGGGGAGCAATATATATAGCACTGCAAGGGGGGGGGGCAGACATATAGCCTATATATCTAGCCCCCCAGCGCATTTATAATATGCCCCCTGCAGCGCATTAATAAATATATACCCCCGCTGGCGCATTAATAAATATATATACCCCCGCCGGCGCAAGTATAATGTATCCACCGCATGTATATGTACCCTCGCAGCATCTATATACATACGTCACCACTGTGCTATGAATGAAAAGCATTCTAGCAGCAGCCGGGGGCCCGATGCTGCTGATAGAAATACTTTTCATTCACAGCGCAGCGGTGACATATGTATATAGAAGCGCTGTGGGGGGCAGATAACGCTATATGTTTGCACCCTCCAGCGCTTCTATATACATATACCCCTGTAGTGCTATGAAAAGTATTTCTATTAGCAGCGCATGGTGCCAGCAGCTGGCTGCCGGAACTATGTGTTGGTAATAGAAATAATTTTCTAGATATATAGGCTATATGTCTGTCCCCCCCCCCTGCAGCGCTATATATCTTGCCCCCCAAAGTGCTTTTAATATAGATATGGCCCCCTGCTACTCCCAATGTTCATTTTTAAATCTCACTCTGAGAGCCCTGAATGGCTCCTCAGTACCGACCATTCAGAGCTCCCTGCAGGGGATTCAAAAATGAAAGTTAAAACACACGATACATCGCAGGGTTGCAGAGCTTGCCGCCCGCTCCCCTGCTTAATAACTTCAGATCGCATATGGTCTCAAGTGAGACCCGGAGGGATCAATCCCTCAGCCCCTGTACTACAACCCCCATCATGGAACAGACTGTTCCATGATGGGGGTAGTAGTACAAACACTAATGTAGCCTCCCCAGCTGTCTGCAGACTCCCGCAGCCAGGGAATTACTACTCCCATCATGGAAACAAGTCTGTTGCATGATGGGAGTAGTAGTAGTCCTTCAGCACTGCAGGAGTCTGCTGATGTCACCTCTTCTGAGCATGCTCAGAAGTTATAATGGATACTGTAAACCAGGTGCAAACGGATGAGATAAAGGCTCATCCGTTTGCCATAGACTTCAATGTTAAAAATAACGGCCGTTAATTTTCCCGTTTCTTGTGACGGAAGAAAAATTTGCGCATGTCGCGTTATTTCTCCCCTCATAACTAACGGCCGTTATTCATGACGGGCTATAGCGGTTCATAAGGGGTAATAAAAAAATCCCATAGACTTGAATGGGATTGTTTAACGGCCGCTTAACAAGGGTTTTCAGACAGACGTTTGTAACGGATTAATTTTTATAGTGTGAAAGCAGCCTAAGCTGATGCAGCTGCACCAGGAACCCCTTTTAGAAGACTCGTAAGGGAAGACAGACACAGCAAAAACACCATTGGTGCTGGTCTGAGGGCAGTGTCTGCCTATCCAACAAGGATCTACATAAAAGCTATTTTATAACAATAAAAAATTTGTTCCAACAGAAGTAGCATTGATTTGGGAGTGTATCATTTGTGGGCACTATATACTGTATCTTACATAAGTGAGTCCACCCCTCTTTTTTGTAAATATTTTTATTATATCTTTTCATGTGACAACACTGAAGAAATGAAACTCTGCTACAATGTAAAGTAGTAAGTGCACAGCCTGTATAATAGTGTTTAACCCATTAATGACAATGGACGTAAATGTACGTCATGGTGCCGTGGTACTTGACTCACCATAATGTACATTTACTCTCCGTGATTACCGCGAGCACCGGACCGGTGCTTGCATCATGCACGTCAGGTCCCGGATACTGTCAGCAGCCAGGGACTCGCTGGTAATGGCGGACATCAGCGATCACGCCAATGTTCGCCATTAACCCCTCAGATGCCGTGATCAATACAGATCACAGCATCTGCGGCAGTGCGGCACTTAAAATGGATGATCGGATCACCCGCAGCGCTGCCGCGGGGATCCGATCATCCATAATGGCGGACGGAGGTCCCCCCTACCTGCCTCTGGCCGTCTCCAGGGGTCTTCTGCCAGAGCAGAAGATCACCGATAACACTGATCAGTGCTATGCCCTATGCATAGCACTGTTCAGTATCTGCAATCAAGTGACTGCAATAAATAGTCCCCTATGGGGACATAAAAAGTGTAAAAAATAAGTAACAAAATTTGAGAAATGCCCCTCCCCCAATAAAAATGTAAAAAGTCCCTTTTTCCCCCATTTTATAAAATTGGATAGGGGATAAGATGTCTAGGGGTGGAGTAACCCTTTAAAGCGTGCCGTCAGATCCAACAAAAAAAACTTTTTTTTTATCACTCAGCACCTAATCCAGATCATGTACATCACATTTGTTTGTGTCTAGCACCTTTATTTTTTTTTATTACATTTTTAATTTAGCTCACTTGTCTGAATTTCTCTCAAAGGGAAGGGGTGTGGCTTCACTGTGCAGGTCTCCGCCCCCCTCCCTCAGTATGCTGTCTGCTCACATCTCCCCTAGCATTAGCAAAACTATAACTCCCAGCTTACCCTCGCTGACAGTAGCGGGACACAAGCTGACAGTGGGAGGATTTTTCCTCCAGCTGTGAGCCCTGCTCTCACAGCTGTCAATCAAGGAAGTGTGTCCATGACATAGGTGATTATGCATGGACACAGCAGGACTAGTATGTGTCCAAGCAGGCAGGGGGCCAGTTGTTTGCCTGGCTTTTTCAGTATGAACTATTGGTTTTGCATCCTTTACAACATATCAGAAGTTTTTGTATCTGACAGTGCCCATTTAAGGCCAAAATTAAACGGGTTAATGTGGTGTCCCCTCAAAATAACTCCTCACACAGCCATTAATGTCTAAACCTTGGCAACAAAAGTGAGTTCAACCACAAATGGAAATGTCGAAATTGGGCCCAATTAGCCATTTTACCTCCCCAGTGTCATGTGACTCTTTAGTGTTACAAGGTCTCAGGTTTGAATGGGGAGAGCAGGGGTCTTAAATTTGGTGTTCTCGCTCTCACGCTCTAATACTGGTCCACTGGAAGTTCAACATAGCACCTCATAGCAAAGAACTTTCTGAGGATGTAAAAACAGAATTGTCACTCTACATAAAGATGACCTTGGCTACAGGAAGGCTGCCAAGACTCAAACTGTGCAGCATGCTGGGCAAGACAGTACAGTTGTATCTTAAGACAGGTTTCAAACAGAACAGGCTTTGCCATGGTCGATCAAAGAAGTTGAGTGTGCACGTGCTCATATCTAGAGGTTGTCTTTGAGAAATAGACGTATAAGTGCTGCCAGAAATTGTCAAAGGTCAGTAAGAGGATTGCATTGGACTCTTTGCCCATGATAATATTCTATATATATGTCACAAGCTTCTGTAACATTGCCAATGATCATTTCTGTGATAGAGGTATTTGGCAATTTGTCAGAGCTTTGCATTAATTGGGACAAAATGTTCTTCATGACGGTTATCAAAGGGGAGTGGTCTGGGATGACCTGTGGGTTGCAAGTTGTTACCTCCTTTAAATATTTGGGAATCATTATCAACAGGGATTACCTCCACGATAATTCTTCGAAATATAGTTCTGCTCCTGGAGTATGTGCGTGCTAAGTTTCAAGAGTATTTGTCCTGGCGGTTAATGGGTGTATTAATCTCATTAAAATGGTTATATTTCCTAAATAGCTGTATCTACTGGAATGTTCTTCCCAGCAGATTCCTCAAACCTTTTCAGTCAGTTGCATTCCCTATTTCCTACTTTTATCTGGTGCTCAAACCTCTCTAAATTAAGTCTGTCTATGTTACAGCATCGTGAGAGATGGCTCTTCCTGACATATACTTCCTGGGTAGAGGCAGGGGTGTTACCTAATCATCATCTGGCTCATTTCATTGATTTATGTAATCTGTGGCCACTACTGGAGAGTGAGCTCAATGCGAGGACTTATCTTTTACCCTTACACAAGGTGGCAGTTCAGGTATGGACACCTCACTAGCTATGAGGAAGTCATGCTTGAATCCCCTTTATGGTATAATCCATTGTTTACACATTTCTCTGAGGCTTTGGAACCTGCCTTTTTGACAAGGCATAGGTTAGCTTCCTTAAAAGGGGTTGTCCCACAAAGCAAAGTTGGTAAATCAGACATGAATCACATACATATATGTAAAGGAGTTCAAATGGGCTGTTTTAGGAACAAATGACTTCCATCCCTGTACTGTTCTTCTCTCCCATGAATCTGATCATTTCCTGGTTTCCTCTCTTAGTATTGATCATGCTCTTGCAGGTAACAACACATACTTTCCTACAATCCACCTAGCTTGTATGTGCAGTGGAGACCAACTAAGCATGTGTGAACCACTTGAGGATACTTTCACACTGCCACTGGGCTTAGCCACAAACATCCATTTAGGCTCTCTTTTCTGCCTTTAATGGCAGTTAGTGTGACGGAGCCCAACGGGAGGCACAACGGGCACAGAGGATCCCACTTGAATGGGATTCTTTGATGTCCGTTTTTATCCCGCTATCTTCCAACAGACCCGCTACTGACGGGCAGTAGCGGTAGTGTGAAAGGAGCCTTAGTGGTTCCTTAGTGGGTCATAACCAAGGGCAACAGTTTTCAAAGCAATGCAGGCACATGTGTGATTAGTCTATATTTCTGAAGCAGGACATTTTAAGAAATTCTTGTACAGTTGAAATCTGTTTACTTTCACATAATTCATCAATTTAGACCTATTTTTCTTAAAGGAGTACTCCAGTGAAAAATAACTTATCCCCTATCCAAAGGATAGGGGATAAGTTATAGATCGCGGGGGGGTCCGAGCGCTGGGGACCCGGGATCTCCTGGACAGGGCCGCGGCAGTCTGCAGGAAGTGAAGTTTCGTCCCCAGCAAAAAGCCACGGCAGACACTCCCCCTCCATGTATCTATATGGGGTACATGGAGGGGGCATGTCGGCCGCCCCGTCATGCGGGGACGGAACACCCCCTTTCCTGTATATTGCCACGGCCCCGTACCGGAGATCGCGGGGGGCCCCAGCGCTCAAACCCCCCACGATCTATACTTTATCCCCTATCCTTCGGATAGAGGATAAGTTATTTTGCACAATAGATGTCCTTTAATGGGACAACCACTTTAAGGATGTTTCTAGGGATAGAGCCTTCTATACCTTTCAAGTCCTCAAGAATAATTGAAATATACCTCAATTCTTTTTATAAATTTCTACAGATGCATCATGTGTTCAGAGGCCAATTTCCTGCTCCTGGTGTGACATTGTGTATCCCATTGATAGGTGTCGAAGTCTCAAGGACCAAGGGGGCCTGATATCTGTTTTCTATACCTTTCTGATTAAGGCTAAGCTACAATTCTCTTCCTTGTCTATTGTTTTCAGGTGGGGCAGGGTTTATCCCGAGTCCTGTGGCTGAGGACTGGTCTTAAACCCTATCCTCACATACTTTGTTCTCCCCGGAAGATAATAAATTTGTTCAATTGATCATCGTCCATCAGAGTTATCTTACCCTAGTTAATTTACATTGTATGGGCCATTATCAAAATACTGAATGCCACAGATGTCCCATGTCAGATTTTAACTTTTGGCACACGATGTTGCACTGTTCCTTTATATCTTACTATTGAGTCATGGTAGTTTTTCTTCTGTATGATATTCTGGGTGCACCCATCCCAATTGATTCTAATATGTACAAAAAACGTGTGTGCAGCTCACAACCAAGTGTTGAGGTTAATGTGGTCAAAAGATCAATCCCCACCGACGAAAATTTATAATAATATAGAAAAAATATTTATACCACACCTCAAGAACATCACCCTATTGGGTACACAATGGAATTGATTGGAAACAGACAATTTGAAACAAATGTAGAAATTTATTAAAATACAATAAAATAAATTAAAACAAAGACATTGTTACACAATAAGTAATACTGAGAGCAATTAGAAATTACAATAATCTGCCATTGGGCCCTAATGGCAGAATTGATGTATAGTATAGAGCAATTGCCTGTTTCTAAAGTGCTAGCAATATAATGTTGATAAATGCCGATAATCCGGAATTTACTGCTAATCTGGCAAATGTGATGGGGGATGAAAGAATCAGATAAACATTCAGTCTCTAGGTTGGTCTAGATTATGCTGCCCATAGTCTATAGATGAATGGATATGCGTTATCTCACCGTGACAGCTGGTCCCGTACTGCGACGGGCCGAAGATGGTATATTCTGTAAATGCTGCGATGTTATAAATGGTGTGCGGGCAGTGTGATCCTCCCAAGCCTGTTGTAAGTGGAGCTCCGGCAAGAGACTCCCAGGTGGATGGTCCACAATAGCAATTTACACCCGTTCTGGTGTCGGACCTCTCTCCTTGATGTAAGAACAGGACACTCGTGGAGCTGGCAACGATCTTTGCTGTATGCCCCGTCTGTGTGGATTCAAGGTTATTGCGGCAGGTGCAGTAGACTGCTCATTTCTATTCTAATCGTATTCAATTCGTCTACTGAGGAAGGGGTCGATTTTAGCACCCTGAAACGCGTCTAAGCTTACAGTCTGAATAGAGCGATATTTAGACGCATTGCCTGAACCTAATCTATAGATTCCGTCACTGTACGGGACCAGCTGTCACGGTGAGATAACGCATATCCACTCATCTATAGACTATGGGCAGCATACTCTAGGCCAACCTAGAGACTGAATTTTTATCTGATTCTTTCATCCCCCATCACATTTGCCGGATTATCAGTAGATTCCGGATTATCAGCATTTATCAACATTATATTGCTAGCACTTTAGAAACAGGCAATTGCTCTATACTATACATCAATTATGCCATTAGGGCCCAATGGCAGATTATTCTAATATCTAATATTGCTGTCAGTATTACTTATTGTGTCCAAAATGTAGCAAGAAAACAGAAGTCGCACTCACCCAATTAGATGCAAGAATCGTATCCATTTTTTTACACCAACAGTGGATAACAGGATAAAAAGTCACTCACACGCAGGGAGCGAGGGTACAAGCCCTCAGATGCGGGGTATACCACAGGAGGCGACTAGTTTCGCGTCACAGCACGACGCTTCCTCCGGCCAATAGGAATACTATACCAATTGGCCGGAAGAAGCGTCGTGCTGTGACTCGAAACTAGTCACCTCCTGTGGTATACCCCGCGTCTGAGGGCGTGCGCCCTCGCTCCCCACGTGTGAGTGCCTTTTTATCTTGTTATCCACTGTTGGTGTAAATAAATGGGTACGATTCTCGCATCTAATTGGGTGAGTGCGACTTATTTTCTTGCTACATTTTGGATTGAAGTTTCCTGTTTGATAAGTCTGCACCGCCCAGAGATACATACCTTATTGAAGTCACTGTTTCATCGGCTTATTCTCTACATATCTAAGGGCACTGTGGTTGCAGTAGTGTCGGGTGCATTCCCCTTTCAATTGCTATTACTTATTGTGTAACAATGCCTTTGTTTTCATTTATTTTATTGTATTTTAATAAATGTCTACATTTGTTTCAAATCAGCTGTTTCCAATCAATTCCATTGTGTACCCAATAGGGTGATGTTCTTGAGGGGTGGTATAAATATTTTTTTGATATGATTCTAAAATGTGCTTGTTTCCTTGATGAATAGGTGTGGGTACACTACACACCACATTTTACTGCAAGAATCTCAGTTCCGGGCTCGTAAGGCAATTTCAATGTGCTGATAGACCCACCTACGCCTAAATGGGAGGCTCTTGAGAATGCTAATATACCATATTCCTATCTTGTATACAAGCATAGAAATTACACTTCTAAATTTGACAAGGTGTTTGGGGGTTGTCGCTCGCCATCTACTAATTATACACCACATCGGTTCCTATGCCTTCAAAATGCCTTATTACTTGCTAATGGATAGTGCTCTTAAGCCTTGGAGGAGAAGTCATTACTTTACCACCACCAACTCTTTTTTAAAACAATTGCATATTCATTCTAGGCTTTTACTTTTATGTATATTTTTCTGCACATGCGATGTTATATTTATGAATCTGAATTTTATACTGTACTTTTTGTGCTCATTGTTAATAAAACTGAGTTAATAAAAACCATAGGTAATTTTAGAATAAAACATCCCCTTAAAATGTAGCATGCTTATATAGCTAATCAGCCAATCACATGGCAGGAAGTGAATGCATTTAGACATGTAGATGTGGTCAAGGCAACTTGCTAAAGTTCAAACTGTGCATTAGTATCGGGAAGAAATCGGATTTAAAGGGTTTATCCACCATAAGGTGATTTTAGTACGTACCTGGCAGACAGTAATAGACATGCTAGGAAGGATCTGCGCTTGTCTTGGGGCTAAATGGCTATGTCATGAGATTACCATAACATTGTGGCTAGCTGTTTGTGAACTGGTATTTCCTGTTTGACTTCTTTTTTTGACTACAAATCCAACAATTCCATTTTCTTCCCTCCCACACATCCGCCACCCCACCCATTTTAACATAAATGAGCTGCATCTGTTCAAAAGACCTGTGGTTTTCAATCAGGGTGCATACAGCTGTTGCATTAGTTGCAGATTGATCTTTCTCCCACCAAGCGATCACTCCACCCATTGAAGCAGACAGGCTCCCTGTCTCGGAAGCATTGCAAGCTGGGAAAATCTGAGACAACAGTCATTTTGTATGCTGGTAAAAAAATTGATGGTATGGTGTGGTATATTGGGTACAAAGATAGTGGGGCCATTCTTCATCAATGGAAACCTCAAGGCCACTGGATATGCGAAATTGCTACATGATGATGTGTTTCCCTCTTTATGGACTGAAGCTGGCACGTTCCCTGAGTTTTTCCAGCAAGATGGTGCACCACCACCTATGGGTGTCAGGTCCGAGCATTCCTAGATGAACAGTTTCCTGGAAAGAGGATTGGTCATCGTGGACCAGTTGAATGGCCCCAAGGTCTCCCGATCTGACCCCCTTAGACTTTTATCTTTGGGGTCATCTGAAGGCAATTGTCTATGCTGTGAAGATACGAGATGTGCAGCACCTGAAACTACAGATACTGGAAGCCTGTGCTAGCATTTCTCCTGCGGTGTTGCTATCAGCGTGTGAAGAGTGGGAGAAGAGGGTTGCATTGACAATACAACACACTGGGCAGCACATTGAACACATTTTATAAGTTGTCAGAAACTTGTAAATAACTCATGAAAGAATAAAGTTACATTAAAACCAAGCACATCATTGTTTTTCTTGTGAAATTCCCAATAATTTTGATGTGTCACATGACCCTCTTCCTACTGAAAAAACAAAAAGTTGGATTCAAAATGGGCAACTTCAAAATGGCCGCCATGGTCACCACCCATCTTGAAAAGTTTCCCCCCTCACATATACTAATGTGCCACAAACAGGAAGTTAATATCACCAACCATTCCCATTTTATTAAGGTGTATCCATATAAATGGCCCACCCTGTACATACACCAAAATTAGAATGCATCTTCTGACCCTATAACCTTTTTATTTTTCCGCATATGGGGCTATAGGAGGGAAAAATTTTTGCGTCGTGGTCTGTAGTTTTTAACGGTACCATTTTTATTTTGATGGGACTTTTTGATCGTTTTTATAATTTTTTTTATGGTATATGAAGTGACCAAAAATGCACAATAGGACTATTTGTTTTACGTGTAGGCCATCGACCGTGGCTAACCTTATATTTAAATAGTTCGGACATTTACGCACGTGGTGGTACTACATATGATTATTTTTATTACATCATTTTATTTTAAAAAAAGAAAAAAAAAGGAAATGGGTGATTCAGACTTACTAGGGGAAGGGCTTATTCACTTTTTTTTTTTTTTGTTATTGGTGCTCTGCTGCTCCAGCAGAGTTTCCTGGATCAGCAGAGCACCGATCGGACAGCGAGGAGGCAGGTAAGGACCCTCCCGCCGTCCTCTCATCTGATCAGGACATCGCAATTTCATTGAGATGGTACGGACCAGCTCCGCTGAGCTGCTGGGAAGGTTTCACTTTTATTTTAAAAGCTGTGATAAACTTTGATTGTGGCATCTAAAGGGTTAATATGCTGGGCATTGGTCCGGTCAGTGATGCCTGGCATTAACCCTGGGTCCTGGCTGCTGATAGCAGTCAGGACCCACCGGGTTTAACGCATGCTCAGCCTGTGAGTGTGTTTTAAATGCCGGTAACAGGATCAAGGCGTACATGTACGCCCTGCGCCCTTAAGGACTCTGTGCAAGGGCGTACCTATATGCCCTGCGTCCTTAACAGGTAAAGTGTTCAGACCCTTTGTTATGATAATTAAAATTTAGCTATGGGCGCCTTCCATTCCTCTTGATTATCCTTAAGATGTTTCTACACCTTGGTGTTTACATGTGGTAAATGCAGTTGCCTGGATATTATTTGGAAAGACAAACCCCTTTTTCTATATAAGTTCTCATAGATTACAATCCATATCAGAGCAAAGACCAAGCCATCAAGAGGAAAGAACTGCCTTTAGAGCTCAGAGACAGGATTGTGTGGCGTCACAGAGCACAACAGCTTCCATAATTGTTAAATGGAAGAATTTGGAAAAACTAGGACTCTACCTAGAGCTGGCTGCCCCAGCCACAAAACTAAGTAATTGGAGGGAGAAGGAACTTGGTAAGAGAGGTGAGCAAGAATTCAATGGTCACTTAGCTGAGCTCCAAAGGTCCTGTGTGCAGATGGGAGAAATTTCAAGAAGGAATACTAATGACCATTTTTTTTTCCCCTTTCTAATAAATTAGCAATGTTTTTATTTTATCACAAGGACTAACAAAATGTGAAAAAACTAAAAACCTTCTGCTATCAAATCACATTGACTACAAATATAGGAAGAGAAGGGATGTGTGTTGAAACACTTTAAGCCTATAGTTTCTTTAATATCACAGAGTTTTTACCCAGAAATTTAGCAAAATTACTAGTCAACAAAATCACTGACCCTATCAAATTGCAAACCTACCTTCTTATATTGTTAGCATCATGCCTTTAATTGCTGATATATACTGCCTTTATCCCACAGAATTCAGAAAATGGAGTACATTTGGGTTTGACACCATGTAACAGGAGGAGTATTTTATTTTTATTTTTTTTTTACAAAAATATCACATAATTCCAGTATGAACAGTGTTAAAAATCATCCGAAAACTATACAGGCAAGAACGTATGCACCTGCCTGTATATATATATATATATATATATATATATATATGTGCGCATTATATGATTCCAGAATATTCCACCCATGAACTACACAATGCCCAGGGTACCTACTGCTTTACACTTCCTGGTTAATGTGTTGACATGCAGGTAACGCCTACTTAGCCAAACACTGGCCTTAGCAGTGACCCACCTCAGGCCGTGATTGGACGAGTGGGCATTTCTTGTCAGCACACAGTCATGAGGCAGAGAACAGCAAGGACTCCAGTGGCATTGAAACAGCAGTGGATCACGCAAGTGAGTTAGTTTTTTTTTTAAGCACCCTAACAAATTGTATTTTTCCTCCTGGGAAAATCCCCATACTTTAAATAGTTTTTTTTTTTTTTAAGTTATTGCTAGTAACAGTGGGGGAGATTTATCAAAACCTGTGCAGAGGAAAAGTTGCCCACAGCAACCAATCAGATTGATTCTTTCATTTTTCAAAGTACTTTTAAAAAATGAAAGAGGCTATCTGATTGGTTGTTATGGGCAACTGGTCAACTTTTCCTCTGCACAGGTTTTGATAAATCTATCCCAATGTGTTAAGGGAAAACACTAAGAAATCCTGATGACAGACACAGGTTGGCCATTCCTCTTTTAAATAAATTGTATATCAAGGGGAAAGTTATGAAGCTTTACAATGAGTTAGCAGTCAGTTCTCTCCTATTCTCATATCTCCTTTGCATCCCATCAAATAGATAAACACTGAATATTATACTGTAACATCCCCTCAGCTGAAGCATGAGGAATTACACTCCTCATTTCCATAGATTGTGCCTTTATGATAAATAAGCTGCAGCCATGGGTCTCACTAACATGTCCAAATAATGAATTCTCACTTGTGCAAATGCAACATGGTGCGTTGAAGGCTTTATTGTTCCCGTTTTGTCTTTAGGGCTAATCCAACTGTCAAGAGAAAAAGGAGACTAAGATAACCTGGTCTTTGGCAAACTGAAATCTAACTGCCTGTCCCTACAGAGGAAAAAAGACTGAAATGTTAACCAGGAGTTTCTCCTGAAAGGACAAAAAGCCTACAGCATGTGTGGAACAATGCATAATATATGCAAGATCGGCTGATAGCAGCAATTCACTCCATGAATAAATGTAAATCAATGGCTGAAGAATCTTCATGGCTTAAGATGCATCCCAATTTTCTCCAAAAGGTGGTGACTTTTATCCACTAGTCCATAGCTAATTTTACATGCAGTGTAAAATGTTATTCAAATGGGGCCAGAGCATTAAACTTCAGCACTTTCCCTGCATAGCTCTCAGCACAGTTATCTTTCCTCCATTTTAATTTTAAAGTGACTTAGCAACAGCTTCCTCTGAAATCCCCGGAGGCTACCTACAGTACAGAGCATCGCAAGCAGTTACAATTTATGACATCGATACAAATGCTTCTTTGCAGTAATGTGCAACTTTTAGTGAAATCACTTCCTATGAAATCACTGCTACTATCTATATTTTATTTGCCATCTTAAACATATCTGGATCTTTATAGTCTTATTTTTTCTCTCTTAAATGTATTGCCTCTCTACAGTTCTCGCTGCAGATGGACTGCATAAATAAGCAATGTGCTATGAGGCTTCAGACTAGCCGATAAACCCCTTTCAATTTTCATGCCAGCTTCTTCTTTTGTAATTCAAATCTGCCTGAAAACTGGCAGCTCTGAAAACTGAAACAAGCACTGCCACAAATACCTTGTAATGCTATCGACCTTGTCTGCCCATGCAGTGAGAAAGGGGGATGCATATGTGTCTGCAGTCATCCAGATAACATAACTCATTTTTTCCCTTTGGATAACAGGAGCCAACGCAGGCCTTTGGACCAAAAGCAGTCATTACTAAGCAAACAGGAGGCCATGTCTCTTCTAAATACATACTGCATGTATTACATGTACATATAGAAAACACACATGCATGCAGAATACACTGTAAAAAAAAAACATATAACACAGATAATCTTAATATAATGCACAAGCCTTTGTATATCGCAAGGGAGAATAATGTCAGACAGTATATTAAAAGGAGGCTACCGCAACAGCCTAACATCAAAGGATCGTACTCTGTGCATATGACATATACTGTACTATATATATGCTTATAGCAGAAACTGTCTTTACTTGCTGTCCTTGCTGCAATATAAAATACTACCAAGCAAAAGGGACTACTGAAAACAAAAAGGTAAAACAAAAAAAATGCTTTTTCTTGCCCAATTAATTTAGTAGGATGAAAAGACAATTGCAGGCACAGAGTATGACTTATGTACATCAAATGCTCAAAACATCAAAATATATAAGAAGTAAATTAATGTGTGTGTCACATGACTTTTTCTTGTTGGACATTAGATTTGAAAATTATGTAAATTGGCCATCCTGGACAAAGTAATCCGAATGATCAGCTGTAGTTATTATTGCATGATAAAACTACATGTGTTTATTATAAATTGAATCCAAGAGCTGATCTTTGCAGCAGTATTTCACACTTGGCCTAATGTGGTGCATAGATAGTGGTCAGTCTATTTAAAAGAAAATTATATCACAGTAAAGCCTTGTTACTGTAAGTAGTTGTCTATTAGGTTTCCATTGCTTTTTGATCAACATTGCATGGCATGTCTCTTGACCCTAAACCTGTACATACACCTCTCATGACTTAAATGGGCACGGTCATATCCAAAAACTTTTTATATGTTGTAACTGATGACCTTTTGTAATATGGTTGCTTAAAAAAAAGTTTGAATATTTAGGGTCTTTTCACACGTACAGTATTCTGCGCAGATTTGATGCACAGGATTTCAAGCTGTGTGCAGTCAGTTTACATTGAAATCTGCAGCAGAAAATCCTGCACATCAAATCTGTGCAGAATACTGTACGTGTAGCCCCAGACCACCACAACCAAAATTTTACTGTTGGTATGTTCTATTTTTTGAAATGCTGTTACTTTTACATCAGATGTAACAGGGCACACATCTTCCAAAAAGTTAAACTTTTTGTCAGTCAGTCTTAGGATTCATCACAAGGCTTTATGTTCTTTTTGGTCAGCAGTGGTTTTCACCAAGGATGCCATTTTTGCCCAGGACCTTTCTTATAATTGAGTCATAAACACTGACCTTAACTGAGGCCTGACGTTCTTTAGATGTTGTTGTGGGTTCTTCTGTGACCTCTTGGATGAGTCTCTGCTGCGTTCCTGGTGTAATTTTGGCAGGCTGGCAACTTGGAGGTTTAGCACTTTCCCCTACTTGCTCTTAATGTGGCTTGCTGTAGTCCCAAAGCTTTAAAAATCACTTTGTAACCCTTTGCAGACTGATAGATGTCTTTTTGTTTTGAAATCTTTTGGCCTACTTCAATTTGTCAGACAGATTCTTTTTAAGAGATGAGTAATCAGGCCAGGGTATGACTAGTGAAACTGAATAACATTTTTCAAACAATGTGATTAGCCAGCGTAAATTCATGATTTAGCAAGGGGGCAATTAATTTTTCACATAGGGACATAAGGGTTTGGATGGCTGTAATAAGTAAAAATGATCACTTGAAAAAGCATTTTGGGTTACCGTATATACTCGAGTATAAGCCGACCCGAGTATAAGCCGAGACCCCTAATTTCAACCCAAAATCCCAGGAAAAGTTATTGACTCGAGTATAAGCCTAGGGTGGGAAATACCTCATCCCCCCCTGTCATCATCCAGACCCGTCATTAACATCCTCATCATCCCCTTGTCATCATCCCACACATCCCCCCTTCATCATCCCCTTGTCATCATCCCACACATCCCCTTATCATCCCACACATCCCCCCTTCATCATCCCCTTGTCATCATCCCACACATCCCCTTATCATCCCACACATCCCCCCTTCATCATCCCCTTGTCATCATCCCACACATCCCCCCTTCATCATCCCCTTGTCATCATCCCACACATCCCCTTATCCCACACATCCCCCCTTCATCATCCCCTTGTCATCATCCCACACATCCCCCCTTCATCATCCCCTTGTCATCATCCCACACATCCCCCCTTCATCATCCCCTTGTCATCATCCCACACATCCCCTTATCATCCCACACATCCCCCCTTCATCATCCCCTTGTCATCATCCCACACATCCCCTTATCATCCCACACATCCCCCCTTCATCATCCCCTTGTAATCATCCCACACACCCCCCCCCTTCATCATCCCCACCCCCCTTCATCATCCCCACACCCCCCCCCCTTCATCATCCTCTTCTCATCATTCGCCCTCAGTGGTCTTCAACCTGCGGACCTCCAGAGGTTTCAAAACTACAACTCCCAGCAAGCCCGGGCAGCCATCGGCTGTCCGGGCTTGCTGGGAGTTGTAGTTTTGAAACCTCCGGAGGTCCGCAGGTTGAAGACCACTGCGGCCTTCAACATGCGGACCTCCAGAGGTTTCAAAACTACAACTCCCAGCAAGCCCGGGCAGCCATCGGCTGTCCGGGCTTGCTGGGAGTTGTAGTTTTGAAACCTCCGGAGGTCCGCAGGTTGAAGACCACTGCGGCCTTCAACATCATCCAGCCCCCTCTCACCCCCTTTAGTTCTGAGTACTCACCTCCGCTCGGCGCTGGTCCGGTCCTGCAGGGCTGTCCGGTAAGGAGGTGGTCCGGTGAGGAGGTGGTCCGGGCTGCTATCTTCACCGGGGGCGCCTCTTCTCCGCGCTTCCGGCCCGGAATAGAGCCGTTGCCTTGACAACGACGCATCTGCGTCGTTGTCAAGGCAACGTGACTATTCTGAGGCCGGGCCCGAAGCGCTTAGAAGAGGCCTCCCCGGTGAAGATAGCAGCCCGGACCACCTCCTCACCGGACCACCTCCTTACCGGACAGCCCTGCAGGACCGGACCAGCGCCGAGCGGAGGTGAGTACTCAGAACTAAAGGGGGTGAGAGGGGGCTGGATGATGTTGAAGGCCGCAGTGGTCTTCAACCTGCGGACCTCCGGAGGTTTCAAAACTACAACTCCCAGCAAGCCCGGACAGCCGATGGCTGCCCTGGCTTGCTGG
This sequence comes from Hyla sarda, assembly GCF_029499605.1. Classification (NCBI taxonomy): domain Eukaryota; kingdom Metazoa; phylum Chordata; class Amphibia; order Anura; family Hylidae; genus Hyla; species Hyla sarda. The sequence goes on along the minus strand of NC_079189.1, from coordinate 315,370,232 downwards.
GAGTTGTAGTTTTGAAACCTCTGGAAGTCCGCAGGTTGAAGACCACTGCGGGTGGGGGAGTTCACTCGAGTATAAGCCGAGGGGGGTGTTTTCAGCACGAAAAATCGTGCTGAAAAACTCGGCTTATACTCGAGTATATACGGTAACTTGTGTAATATTAAAACTGTGTGGAATGTGGAACTCACAATAAAAGGAATGCGGTTAACTGTAATTCTCTCACCCAAAGAGAAAAGATAAAAGTTCAAAGAGAAACCAAAAAACAGTCCTACCCAAAAATGTAATATGTAAAATGTGTATGATGGACATACAATGATTTGATGTGACTTTCTAGATTTTATAAAATTTTATACCAACAGATAACAATAAAACAGCAAATAAAATTGCATTAGAGTATAATAAAAAAAATATTCAGCGGAAATATTGTTGATATCTGTTGGCATTAAATTTTATAAAATCTAGAAAGTCACATCAAATCATTTAACATATGTCCATCATACACTCAATTTTTGGGTAGGACACCGAGGACTGTTTTTTGTTACTCTTAATATTAAAATGTGCATGATAATATGAAACATTTAAGTGTGACAAATTAACAAAAAGAAAGTCAGAAAAAAAATTATAACTCCGTAAGAAATCAGGAAAGAGTGAAGATAGTTGAGCATAGCCTTTGGGTATCTTTGGCAACTCCCACAGAAAATAAATGGGGCAGTGATGTGAACATGTGAATGTGCCCCTTTCATGAGAGATCGCTCCATTCTCAGAGGAGAGTCTGGTCTCTGCTTTGGAGATCGCTGGGGGTCTCAAAAGTTAGTCTGGCCACAATCAGATAGTTAAGGAAGGTTATGCAGGAATAGAAAAACAGAGCATTTTTTTTCCTCAAAAACAGTGGCACACCTGTCCCCAGGTTGTGTATTGTATTAAAACTTGGCTCCATACACTTCAATGGAACTACGGTAAGTTGCAAAACCACATCTAATCTAAGGATAGGGGTGGGGCTGTTTATGGAAGAAATTGGAAAACCTCCTTAACACCTATCCTGAGGATAAGGGATAACTTATATTCATGGCAAAACCCCTTCAAAATAAAGGAAACAATAGGATATTTTTTAATCATTAATATTTGTTCTTTTACGCCCTCTATTCTTCAATTTTATAGCCCAGTTATATCACTGACATATTAGTTTGCATGAAAACAAAACAGTTTTTGCCCATTGCAGCCAATCACAGCCCAGCTTTCATATCTATCACAACTGATACAATTAAAGCTGAGCTGCAATTGCTTGTTCCAGACCATTTTGGTTTCAGGCAGAGAGATACATATGGACCTATGACATTAATTAGTGTTTTGTCTATGGTGCTTTGAAATCTGTTCCAATAGTCAAAAGACATTTCAGCAGATTAACTTAGACAGACTACATCTATGTTCCCAGATTGAGCCTCATTTTGGTCAGTATTTGTAAGGCTGCTTTCACACTACAAAATCCTCAGTTTTTAAACATCCATGGAAGATCCGTGTGAAAATCAGCTGAAAACGACAGTAACAAAATTCTATACGCCCGTTAGAAAATCCCATTATAGTCTATGGGATTTTCTAATATCTGTATGAATCAGTTATAGTCAGTTATTGATAACGGACGTTAGTTTGTTACGGAAGATAGTTACGGAAGAAATAGTTCATGAACTTAGACTTAAAGGATTTTGTTACTGCCGTTTTCAGCTGATTTTCACACGGATCTTCCTACGGATGTTTAAAAACGGAGGATTTTGTAGTGTGAAAGAAGCCCAACAAAACTATAATGGAAAGGTATGCACCTTTTCTGTGTTTTAAATCCGCTCCTGGTATTGGTAAAAATACTGACCAAAATGAGGCCGATTGGGAACATAGTCTATGAATGTATATTTAAAAAAAAACAAAAACCTTTATATACATTTTCTATATATTTATACATGATTTTATCTATCTGATTTTTATACTAGTTCAATTGTATGAGAGGATCTTTAGATTCTGGGTCCTTTCCTTGTAATTTAGTGTGCACACCTGTTTTGTATTTCTAATGAGTATGTACCTAAAAGGTTAATTCTGCCCTAAATAAGGAATACTTTCTTTATACTTGCTATGCTGAAGAAGCTGCCCCTGAGAAGTGAAATGCGTTGCATGATGAAAAATAAAAAGTTTATTCTACCTTTCCTGATGCATTTGTCCTGGTCAGTGCCAAAATATTCCTGCATTTGTTATGAAGTTTGTTCGTGCTCCTGTATATACTCTTGGCAGGAAGGCTGCAGATAGGACTCAAGTAAACCTCTATGTTGGTAAAATTATATTTTGATATCTATGTTATCTGTATTCATATACAGTCATGGCCGTAAATGTTGGCACCCCTGAAATTTTTCCAGAAAATTAAGTACGGTATTTCTCACAGAAAAGGATTGCAGTAACACATGTTTTGCTATACACATGCTTATTCCCTTTCTGTGTATTGGAACAAAATCAAAAAAGGGAGGAAAACAAGCAAATTGGACATAATGTCACACCAAACTCCAAAAATGGGCTGGACAAAATTATTGGCACCCTTAACTTAATATTTGGTTGCACACCCTTTGGAAAAAAAAAACTGAAATCAGTCGCTTCCTATAACCAGCTTCTTACACCTCTCAGCCGGAATGTTGGACCCAAAATCTGTTGGTAGTCCTCAGATTTCATGATGCCTTGCACATATTCAAGGCACCCAGTGCCAGAGGCAGCAAAACAACCCCAGAACATCATTGAACCACCATATTTCACTGTAGGTACTGTGTTCTTTTCTTTGTAGGCTTCATTCCCTTTTGGTTAACAGTAGAATGATGTGCTTCATCAAAAAGCTCTATCTTTGTCTCATCTGTCCACAAGACGTTTCCCAAGAAGGATTTTAGCATACTCAAGTTCATTTTGGCAAAAACTAGTCTTGCTTTTTTTATGTCTGTGTCAGCAGTGGGGTCCTCCTGGGTCTTCTGACATAGCGTTTCATTTAAATGTCGACAGATAGTTTGCACTGACACTGATGCTCCCTGAGCCTGCAGGACGGCTTAAATATCTTTGGAACTTGTTTGGGGCTGCTTATCCACCATCCGGACTATCCTGAGTTGACACCTTTCATCATCAATTTTTCTCTACTGTCCATGCCCAGGGAGATTAGCTACAGTGACATGGGTTGCAAACTTCTTGATAATGTTGCACACTGTGGACAAAGGCAAATCTAGATCTCTGGAGATGGACTTGTAACCTTGAGATTGTTGATATTTTTCCACAATTTTGGTTCTTAAGCCCTCAGACAGTTCTCTTCTCTTTCTGTTGTCCATGCTTAGTGTTGCACACACAGACACACAATGCAAAGACTAAGTGAACTTCTCTCCTTTTTATCTGCTTTCAGATGTGATTTTTATATTGCCCACACCTGTTACTTGCCCCAGGTGAGTTTAAAAGGAGCATCACACGCTTGAAACAATCTTATTTTTCCACAATTTTGAAAGGGTGCCAATAATTTTGTCAAGCCCATTTTTGGAGTTTGGTGTGACATTATGTCCAATTTTCTTTTTTTTCCTCCTTTTTTGGTTTAGTTCCAATACACACAAAGGGAATAAACATGTGTATAGCAAAACGTGTTACTGCAATCCTTTTCTCTGAGAAATACTTCATTTTCTTGAAAAATTTCAGCGATGACAACATTTACGGCCATGACTGTATATATGGACTAACTTTAGATGGTTTTGGATGGTTTTATCTAGTTTCTATTAACCATTGTTTTAGTTCTGGCCAGCACCCAGTGATGCTCGAAAACTATCCAAATGACCTTGGTAAATAATGAGGCTTTTGTTGGATAACAAGATTTTTCTATAATAAGAAAGTGTAAAAGGAACCCTGTGATTGGTAATAAAGTTATACACCATGAGCCGCCAGGGTTCCTTAGCCAATCAGCTCACACTTAGAGTGTTGCCATATAAACAGGCTGTAATCTATTTTGGGGTATGATTTTCTTCTGCAGAGCTGTTTCTCTGCATGTAAGCGTACATCCACCTGTATACATGTGCATTAAATCTGTCTGCTAATCAACACGGCTGGAGTTGACTGATCACAGGGAGAAACAGATCCCAACACTCTACATACGAGTACCATTGTTGTGTATGAGGTTACACAACCCTCTCTCTGGTAAGCGACCTCAATACAGATTCGCTCACCTGCTTGGAAGTTGTCACACTGGAGCACTTTTGTTCTCTACTTCCATGAAAATCATTCATATGGCAAGAAAACACAGTTGTGTGGGGTTGAATGAGCAACTGTATGCTATACTGTATGCTATATTTCTTTATGGCTGTCTATTAATCTAGAATATCACATTTTAATAACACTAGATAAAAAAAAATGATTGCTTGTTATTCTACCTATATTCAAGAAAGAAAAGTAGTAACACAATGGCTACGAGGAATGGAAACCTAGTGAAAAGGGTGGTGTTTATTGTAATAACACATCACACAACATTTTGTAGAAGTGGCTAGGAGCTAAAATGAGTTATGACAATTTAGAGCAGTTTCACCTAAATAGATTTGCAGTGCGAAACCAAGGAGGAAGTGTTTTATAAAAGTAGCCTGCAACACTGGTAGACATTCATAAACTGGCATCAATCTGACTGGTATTGTATGTGGGCTTACGTAGTATCTTTTATGTCAACCATAGACCGAGGCGCAGAATGTATTTCTTATTGAATTTTAATTTACCTCCTTTAGCTGCAATCCAGATAAATTCTTTAGTGTTATGTGTGTTTAATCTATATGCCACATTTATGATCCAGATTAAAGCTAAAGCGTGGAATGGAAGGATGGAATCACTTTTCTATAAATAAAGGAAGGATCCGCTTATCAGCAGCCATCAGAAAGTTCATTAATCAGCTTGGCTTTGTGCCCTCCAAATTGAAAGGTTAAGTAATCCCCTGAGGAGTATTTCTGGGAAGCACTGCCAATTGTCCAGAGAGAACCTGACATTCACTTCACATAGGATCGCTAACTTGTAGTTTAACACTGTTTTGACCCCAAACAATTGTTGAAGGATTAATAAGCATGGGGTTTAGGAAGGAGAACATAAGACAGATGAGTGGGGAAAGGAAAATAAAATGTAATGAAAAACAAAAAAAAAACAGCATTGTAGATGTAGAAAGCGAAACACATCACCATAACACAAAATGCAAGTATTGAAATTGCCCAGTCAAGGCTTTCACTCTTCATATGCTCATCAGAATGGACACAATCTTAGTAAATATAACCTTCCATATACCAGCTAATTTATTGTAGTGACTATGTGTCTGCACTGACTCTGTGTCCATCTAGGGAGGGTATTGTCATTTCCATCTCCAGATTAAACAATGCTTAATAACACAAAGAACTCCACAAGAGAGTAACTAATTCATACCACATTTCTGATCAATGTTGGCTAAATCTTAAGTAAAAGTTTAGGCTAATGACAGTATACACTTTTATTAGATTGGCAGGAACACTGCATCTACAACTCCAGACGTAAAGTGAGGAAAAGAAAATAATGCATTGGGGTCTACTAAACTTCACTGATATATGGCTTATAAAATGGATTCTAGACATGCTGTAGATCTGTTTTTGTTTTCCTGGAAATTTCCTAGATTGAGATCGGTAATGACAATCATTGAAATGGCTTGCCTTTTGTTTAAAATCAATTGTCTCAAACCATAACCTTTTTCTATAAATAGCATTAGGGCATATGAACATTATTGAGTGGGTTCCTCTGCCCAGAAATACCTGAGCCACTGTGGAGAGAACTACTCAGAATGAGCCTCTCTCGCTCTAGTGGACCCAGCTCATCCAAGTATTACATGCAGCAACCACTGCAGGGGGAATGTATGACCACATGCTGTCTTTCATGGTAAAAACAACTGGAAGGTTAGATAAGCCAGATCAGTAGTGAGCAGATGATTCATAACTTGTAATATGGACTCCATAGGGTTGGCTCTTAAAGTAATTTTCTTTTCTATGTGTTTTGCGTATTAATATATTCATACAGTATGTTGCGGTTTTGTTTTTGTATTTTTTTCCTCAGCATCACATTCTACGGAGCCATAGAAGATTATCATTCTTAGAGATACTTTCTAAAAAGAATCAAACAAGTGACAGACTATTATGCCTGCTTGTCTTAAAACTTGCACTATGCTCAACCTCACTTACGGATGACCTATAGCCCCCTCCAGACCTGTCTGTTTTAGCAAGTACCAATACATATAGATATAGGTAAAAAACTGGGGATGTGCAGCTCACAATTAACTAGCCGAGGTAAGAGGGCTGTACACCTACACCTGGTGTTGTGATAAGGGAAACAAAACTAAAAAAGTAGCCAACCCCTCTAGGCTAGCATCAGTTGCCTAATACAGTGATGTAATGGTAAAAATGATGACTGGATCGTGCTTCAATTATATTATGAAAGTGCAAATTTATTACACAATATAAAATACATATAAAATATAAACAATAACTCCTCGAAACACAAGGGCCCTTGTGCCGAGGAAAATTACAATATAAAACTTATACACACACCAATAGCTAGCATTGAGAATTTTTTAACAATGCAATAGTACTTTAAATCCGGCCTCCGATATTTCAAATGGGTTAAATGTCCCTTAAAAGGTATGGATTCCAATTATACGTAAGGTAAAGTCCCATATAGGATATAGATTCCAAATTTTAAACGTAGAATAGGTAAATTATAGTTACCAGTCTGCAATACATCCCGATAGAAAGTCACCTTGAGTTGAAAATGTGGAGTCCGCACGGTTAGGTGGTACCAGACGCTGGCATGCGTCCTCGTCTGCCTGCCACAGACCAGCTGTAATAATAACCGCTTGCTGATGTTTCGCTGCAGATGGTAACCACACGATGAAGCAGGTGCGGACTTCTAAGTAACTCGATGGAGGGTGACGTCACAGGTGCTTGGGCAATGCTGCCTGGAAGATGATTCCGGGAATGGTGTACTGCGTAGCAGAACTGGATCGGAGTTCGCCTTTGAATAGTCAGGTAGCGGTGATGTATAATATTCTTATACCTAGACGCGTTTCTGGGCTCACATGTGCTTTATACACGGCCCTTTCCTCAGTAGGCTTGCAAGCTGAGGAAAGGGCCGTGTATAAAGCACATGTGAGCCCAGAAACGCGTCTAGGTATAAGAATATTATAAATCACCGCTACCTGACTATTCAAAGGCGAACTCCGATCCAGTTCTGCTAAGTACACCATTCCCGGAATCATCTTCTAGGCAGCATTGCCCAAGCGCCTGTGACGTCACCCACCATCCAGTTACTTAGAAGTCCGCACCTGCTTCATCGTGTGGTTACCATCTGCAGCGAAACATCAGCAAGCGGTTATTATTACAGCTGGTCTGTGGCAGGCAGACGAGGATGCATGCCAGCGTCTGGTACCACCTAACCGTGCGGACTCCACATTTTCAACTCAAGGTGACTTTCTATCGGGATGTATTGCAGACTGGTAACTATAATTTACCTATTCTACGTTTAAAATTTGGAATCTATATCCTATATGGGACTTTACCTTACGTATAATTGGAATCCATACCTTTTAAGGGATATTTAACCCATTTGAAATATCGGAGGCCGGATTTAAAGTACTATTGCATTGTTAAAAAATTCTCAAAAAAATTCTCAATGCTAGCTATTGGTGTGTGTATAAGTTTCATATTGTAATTTTCCTCGGCACAAGGGCCCTTGTGTTTCGTGGAGTTATTGTTTATATTTTATATGTATTTTATATTGTGTAATAAATTTGCACTTTCATAATATAATTGAAGCACGATCCAGTCATCATTTTTACCATTACATCACTGTATCAGGCAACTGATGCTAGCCTAGAGGGGTTGGCTACTTTTTTAGTTTTGTTTCACATATAGATATAGGTTTGTGATATATAATACATTAGTGATGCAATGCAAGGGAAATTTTGTGCCGGATTTAGGCTGTGCTTGGCCGAAAAACGAAATTGAAAATGCATTGCCCCGCCCACTTTTTTTGAATATAGTTTTTGTAAAATTGTATTATCAGAATTTTATATTTAGTTACTGATGTACTTGAAGGTGACACCGGTTCACATACGGGGTGGCTATAGAAAGTACTGGCCGGGCTTGGAGCCACAGCACTGCCACTCACCATACATTGACTCCAGGACACACACCTATCTGATTGGTTGCTACAGGCAACTGCCATTTTTCCTCAGCACGTTCCAATAAATCTCCCCCTCAATATGCTTAAAATGTTCTCTTCTGACCCCCATAACTTTCTTATTTTTCAATATATGGGGTTGTATAGGGGATAATTTTTTGCGCTGTGATCTGTATATTTTTTTTATCAGTACCATTTTTATTTTGATGGTACTTTTTGGATTACTTTTTTTTCCTGCTACATTTAGGCTAGGTTTCCACTAGGGATGTCCCGATACAGATACTAGTATCGGGGCCGATACTGGCCATTTCCATGGTATCGGGGACTCGTTCAATGTCCCCGATACCATGTCCGATACCTGCTGCCGCTCCGCTGCCCAGTGTAGTGAAGAAAACGGTCTCTTGAAGTGTTCTGTGATTTTCACTACCGGTTCTCCCGTCTGCATCATGGCGATCGACGGAGGAGCATGTGACAAACACGTCACTCCTCCTCCCCTGTGCCCAGCGTAACGCTACGGAGGAAGCAGAGTGACGTGTATGTCACATGCTCCTCCATAGATCGCCATGATGCGACGGGAGAGGAAGGAGCAGCAGCCGACAGAGGACAGACAGCTCCAGGTGAGCTGTCTACAAGGGTGAGTGCTGCGGTCTACAGGGGGGCCCTACTAATGTCTAAAGGGGGCCCTGCTGTCAAAAGGGGAGTCCCTGCCTATGTCTAAAGGGGGGGGGGCTGCTAATGTCTACAGGGGGGGGGGGCTGCTAATGTCTACAGGGGGGGGGCTGCTAATGTCTACAGGGGGGGGCTGCTAATGTCTACAGGGGGGGGGCTGCTAATGTCTACAGGGGGGGGCTGCTAATGTCTACAGGGGGGGGGGACTGCTAATGTCTACAGGGGGGCTGCTAATGTCTACAGGGGGGGCTGCTAATGTCTACAGGGGGGGCTGCTAATGTCTACAGGGGGGGCTGCTAATGTCTACAGGGGGGGCTGCTAATGTCTACAGGGGGGGGGGGCTGCTAATGTCTACAGGGGGGGGGGGCTGCTAATGTCTACAGGGGGGGGGCTGCTAATGTCTACAGGGGGGGGGGCTGCTAATGTCTACAGGGGGGGGGGCTGCTAATGTCTACAGGGGGGGGGGACTGCTAATGTCTTTAGACATAGACCCCTGTAGACATAAGCAGGGACCCCCCCTGTAGACATAAGCAGGCCCCCCCCCGTACACATTAATGTCTACAGGGGGACCCCCTGCTAATGTCTACAGGGGGGGGCCCTGCTAATGTCTACAGGGGGGGGCCCTGCTAATGTCTACGGGGGGGGGGCCCTGCTAATGTCTACGGGGGAGGGGGGGCCCTGCTAATGTCTACGGGGGAGGGGGGGGCCCTGCTAATGTCTACGGGGGGGGGGGGGGCCCTGCTAATGTCTACAGGGTGGGGGCCCTGCTAATGTCTACAGGGTGGGGGCCCTGCTAATGTCTACAGGGGGGGCCCTGCTAATGTCTACAGGGGGGGGCCCTTGCTAATGTCTACAGGGGGGGCCCCTGCTAATATCTAAAGGGGGGGCCCCTGCTAATGTCTAAAGGGGGGCCCCTGCTAATGTCTAAAGGGGGGCCCCTGCTAATGTCTAAAGGGGGGCCCCTGCTAATGTCTAAAGGGGGGCCCCTGCTAATGTCTAAAGGGGGGCCCCTGCTAATGTCTAAAGGGGGGCCCCTGCTAATGTCTAAAGGGGGGCCCCTGCTAATGTCTAAAGGGGGGCCCCTGCTAATGTCTAAAGGGGGGCCCCTGCTAATGTCTAAAGGGGGGCCCCTGCTAATGTCTAAAGGGGGGCCCCTGCTAATGTCTAAAGGGGGGGCCTGCCAAAGTCTAAAGGGGGCCCTGCCAAAATCTAAAGGGAGGCCCTGCCAAAGTCTAAAGGGGGAGGGGGCTGCTAATGTCTAAAGGGGGTCCTGCTGTCTAAAGGGGGGGCTGCTAATGTCTAAAGGGAGGCCCTGCTGTCTAAAGGGGGAGGGGGGCTGCTAATGTCTAAAGGGGAGGGGGGCTGCTAATGTCTAAAGGGGAGGGGGCTGCTAATGTCTAAAGGGGGGCCCTGCTAATGTCTAAAGGGGGGCCCTGCTAATGTCTAAAGGGGGATACTCCCTACTATTAAAGGTAATCTTAAAGCAGAGTCACCTGCACTAACTTCAATTTATAGGTAGATGCAGGTGACCCGGTTTCTACCGTTGCTCACCATGTGGTCATCGGTTTCACCGCCAATGCAAATTCCCTGTTCTGTCCAATGGAGAAGAGAGAAATCTTGGCTCATACTACAGCAGCCGCCTCCATTGTACACAACAAAGACCCACATATCAGCACGGTAAACAGTGGCAGAAACCGCGTCACCCTGCTGTCAGATTCCCTTTAAAATAAAAGTACTTGTACTTGGTATCGGCGAGTACTTGAATTAAAGTATCGGTACTCGTCCTCGGTCTTAAAAAAAAAAAAAAAAAAAAAAAAAAAAAAGGGACATCTCTAGTTTCCACTTTTTCCTTTTGGTAAACACGCCAATAAAAACGCCCACTCTGCTGCTTGGCTTTTTTTTGTGAAAAAACGCTGTGGCCAGATGTTAGCTGCAAGTCAATAGGGAACTGCAAAATGCCATATCAACTTGGTGTTTTTCAGTTTGGCTTTTTTTTTTTAAATCCTTTTGGTTTTTCAGCTATTTTTGGCTCCTTGGCAGTTTTTCAAAATCGACCTCTTGTTTTTTTGGTTTGGTTTTTGTTTTCTGGAAAATCTTGGCGTTTTCCTCCCATAGAAGTCATATGGGAGTGAAAAAACGTCAAGAAAAACGCCATGTGGGTTTTAACTTTGGCATTTTTGCAGGCTTTTTTTTTTTTTTTAGCGATCCAAAAAAGGGATGGAGATAACTTTTTTATTTTTTATAAAAATTTTGTAGGGTACCATTTAAAAAAATAAATAAATAATAGATACAGTAGTGATGGAAATAATTGTATTTAACGAAATTTATATTTTTTATAACAACATTTTTAATAATTTTTAAACCAGGATCAATTTATGTGTGCAGGCAGGGAACTAAAAATGTAGCCCACAATAATAAAAATGTAGTAAGGGGCCATTTAAATGTAAGAATATTATATATATTTTTTATTAATTTTGTTAAACTTTTTATTTGTAATGTATTTTAACCGAATGCTGCCGTAATTGCCCACTGGCCCATTTTGCTTATCAAGCACAGGTAGGATTAGCGTAGGTCCCGCACCATCTTGAGAAACCTTGGCGTTGGTGTGCGGGCTCTGGTGTGTCCTTCATATAAGGATACACTGGCGAATGTCTCAATTTTAACATCAGTGTTGAGGGATAGCCAATGTCATTGTATACATTTACCACAGTAGTGCACCTATATTCCTGTATTGTATTCTAATTGTTACACATCCACACCGTTTATCTGGTGTAGGATTCTATTGTGGCACTTGTAGTCTGCTGCAGGCATCCTCCATTGTATGCATTTTTATGCTGGGGATCGCCCATAGAAACGGACTACAAGGGCAGGATCTGCTCCCCCAGTATAAATGCACAACCGCATCTGGGGTTGAGCACCTCCAGCCATTTGAGACCACGTTTTTTGTTGTTTGTTTTAATGTATTTATATATTTAATGTATGTACCGGTACGTCCTTGGTCCTGCTCTCCTGATATAACGCGGGGTTACACAGTAACCCCATGTCATATTACGGCGGGCCTGGTGTCATAGTTAAGCCGGGACCCGCCTCTAATAGCGAGCAGCGCCGATCGCGGCACCGCGCGCTATTAACCCTTTAGCCGCGCGCTCAGAGCTGAGCCGCGCGGCTAAAAGTGAAAGTTGCCGGCTAGCTCAGTCGGGCTGTTCGGGATAGCCGCAGCTAATCGCGGCATCCCGAACAGCTTACAGGACAGCGGGAGGGCCCCTACCTGCCTCCTCGCTGTCCGATCGCTGAATGACTGCTCAGTGCCTGAGATCCAGGCATGAGCAGTCATGCGGCAGAATCATTGATCACTGGTTTCTTATGAGAAACCAGTGATCAATGATGAAGATCAGTGTGTGCAGTGTTATAGGTCCCTATGGGACCTATAACACTGCAAAAAAAAAAGTGGAAAAAAAAGTGAATAAAGATCATTTAACTCCTCCCCTATTAAAAGTTTGAATCACCCACCCTTTTCCAATAAAAAAAAACCCACAAGTGTAAATAAAAATAAACATATATGGTATCACTGCGTGCGGAAATGTCCGAATTATAAAAATATATCATTAATTAAACCGCTCAGTCAATGGCGTGCGCGCGAAAAAATTCCAAAGTCCAAAATAGTGCATTTTTGGTCACTTTTTATATCATTTAAAAATTAATAAAAAGCGATCAATAAGTCCTATCAATGCAAAAATGGTACCGTTAAAAACTTCAGATCACGGCACAAAAAATGAGCCCTCATATCGCCCCATACACGCAAAAATAAAAGTTATAGGGGTCAGAAGATGACAATTTTAAACGTATTCATTTTCCTGCATGTAGTTATGATTTTTTCCAGAAGTCCGACAAAAATCAAACCTATATAAGTAGGGTATCATTTTAATTGTATGGACCTACAGAATAAAGATAAGGTGTCATTTTTACCGAAAAATTTACTACGTAGAAACGGAAGCCCCCAAAAGTTACAAAACAGCGTTTTTTTCTTCAATTTTGTCGCACAATGATTTTTTTTTCCGTTTCACCGTTGATTTTTGGGCAAAATGACTAGCGTCATTACAAAGTAGAATTGGTGGCACAAAAAATAAATAAGCCATCATATGGATTTTTAGGTGCAAAATTGAAAGAGTTATGATTTTTTAAAGGCAGGGAGCAAAAAACGAAAATGCAAAAACGAAAAACCCTCCGGTCCTTAAGGGGTTAATAATGTGATTAATAAGTGTGTGTTTTTAACTTTTTCCCTTTTTTCTTAATTTTTTTAAACATTTTTTAGGTAGTACTACTACTCCCAGCATGGAACAGACTGTTTCATGATGGGAGTAGTAGTACCTTTACTAATAGACTGATCGCTCCGGGTGTCACCTCTGACACCCGTTGCGATCCTGTTATATAATGTATAGAAGCGGGCGGCACGTTTCTGGTCCCTGCAGTGCATTATGCAATGTGAAGTTATTCACATCACAGATTCCTATTTCCCGCAGAGAGCTGTGATTGGCCAGATGGTTCCAGCCAATCACAACTGTCTGCGGGAAATATGAATAATAGGTATATATACGTCAGTGCAGGGGACCATAGAAGAGCGGACGTGCCGCCCGCATCTGTACATTATTACAGGACTATCGCAGCGGTTGTCAGGAGTGACACTCGCTTTGATCTTTCCTTAACTGCAGGTACTACAGCTCCCAACATGGAGTGACACCTGGGGCGATCTGTCTATTAGTACAGGTCTGTTAGAACAGTCTGTTCCATGCTGGGAGTAGTAGTACTACCGCCTAAAAAATGTTTATAAATAAAAAACAATAAAGTTACATACACACACTTTAAACACATTATTAAAATACATTACTATATATAATATTTTTATATTTAAATGGCCCCATTTTTATTATTGTCGGTTAATTTTTTAGGTCCCTGCCCGCCCACATAAATTGGTCCCTGTTTAAAAATTAAATAAAATTGTTAAAAATAATTTTGTTAACTATATTTTTTTCCATCCCTATTGTGTCTTTTTTTTTGGTACCAAACAAATTTTGAAAAAAACACCAAAAGTGGCCAAAAATGCAATTTCCATTCAAAGGAAAAAACGCCAGAAAAAAAATGCAAAAAGGCAGGGGAAATCAGTGGCAGTTTTTCTGGCGCTTTTTGTAAAGGAAAAAAAAATTGTAGAAACCTAGCCTAAGTGAACAATAAAATTGGAATTATAACAGTCATAATTCAGTTTTCATGAGTCCATCACAACAGCACCACATGAGATTGCATAGGAACAGGAAGCACAAGAGAGGTTAAAAAGGCCCCTCCCTCCAATTACTAAGAGCAGTTATTAAATATAAATGTATGGATACATATAAAGAATAAGGGTGGGAATAAATAGATGCTGTCGTGATGGACTCTGGTAAATTATAATTCCGACTTTTCAGGTCGTTCACTCACGACAGCACCACATGAGACATACCAGATAAGTGTAGATTTAGGGAGGGACCGCGGCCTGCAGCACCTTTCGGCCAAAGAAGCTTATAATGCTTGAAGAAAGTGTGCAGAGAAGACCATGTTGCAGCTCTTCATCTCTGTTCTAAAGAGGCCGAAGCTCTCTCGGCCCAGGAGACTGAAACAGCCCTAGTGGAATGAGCTTTGATGCCTACCGGAACATCTTGACCCGCAGTATAGGAATGACTGATTGCCGACTTAAGCCATCTGGAAATGGAATTTTTTGATGCCTTCTTCCCCCTATTTGGTCCTTGATATTGAACAAACAGGTTAGAATCTTTCCTCCAGGTCTTAGTAGACTCCAGATAATGTAAGACCGCTCTCGACATCCAGTTTATGGAACTCTTTCTCCTTTCTGTTTTTGGGACTGGCACAGAAAGAGGGAAGAATTATGTCTTGAGACATAAGAAAATTGGATACAACTTTTGGGAGAAAGGCAGGATTATGCTTTAGAATAATCTTATCTTCGAGTACAGTAAGGTAAGGCTTAATCAACAGACAAGGCTTGGATTTCGCTTACTCTTCTGGCAGAGGTTATTGCCACTAGAAAAATTGGTTTTCCAGGTAAGGAACCTGATTAGCTGATTCAGACAAAGGCTCAAAAGGACTTTTAGTTAGAGATGATAATACAGTATTCAAATCCCAAATAAGATTAGATATTTTTAGTCTTATTCTGGATACTGCTGGAAAAAACCTTTTGACCCATTTGTGTTCAGCAATGCTGACATCAAACAAACAGCCAAGGGCTGCCGCCTGAACCTTTAATGTACTCAGATATAAACCTATAGCAAACCCATCCTGCAGGAAATCTAATCTAGGAATATCTGGGTTAAGAAGATCTGGAGGAGAGGAGCCACACTAGGATAAATTTTTTCCCCATTGTTTAAGATAAATGGAGCATGTAGAATCCTTTTTACTTTTTAGGAGAGTGACGACCACTTTTTTAGAGAGACCCTTTGGGTTCTAGCATAAGCCTCTCAATAGCCAGACTGCCAGCTGGAGATTCTTTAGATCTTTGTGGAAAAGAGGGCCCTGGCACAATAGATCGTCCCTCTGAGGAAGAAGAATGGGCTCCACTATTGGCAAGTTCTTTTAGAAGACTGAACAAGCTTCTCTTCTGCCACATCGGGGTTATGAAGATGAATTTTACGCTTACTAGTCTCCCCTTCTGGAGAGCTCTCATGATTAGAGGAATTGGTGGAAAAGCATATGCGAGATTGAACAACCATACTTGTTGAAGGGCATCCACGGCCTCCGGGTTTTCTCTGGGATTGAGAGAGAAGAAACTGTGGATCTAAAACATGGCGACTTAAAAAAAAAAAAAAAAAAAAAAATCGGCTGATGGGTTGTCTATTCTTTTCAGACGTACTGCAGAAAGAGATAACACATTTTGTTCTGCCCAAAAAAATATTTTATCTGCTAGAATCTTCAGGGGTGTGTGTCTTGTTCCGCCCTGATGGTTGATAGAGGCCACTTCTGTAGTGTTGTCTGAGTAGACTTTTACAAGAAGACCCTCCACTACATTTTTTGAAGATTTTAAAGCTTTAAGTATTGCTTTTAATTCTCGATAATTTGAGGAACAGGATAAGTTTTCTTGAGACCTGGAACCCTGAAGTTGGAGATCTTCCACCATGGCTCCCCAGCCCCACAGACTGGCATCTGTTGTTATGGAGATAGATGGAAGAGAGCTCCATGGTACCCCTACAAGAAAATTTTTCTTCTTCAACCAACACTTTAGGGATTCCTTTATGATAAGAGAAACCTTCATCTTGCTCTCTAGGGACAACTGAGAGCGATCACAGGTTTTCAGTATTTGTGACTGAAGAGTTCAGGGACATGGCTTCCCTCAAGGTAACAGATTTGTTTTGCATCACCTTTTTCATCTTCTGTTGAATGGAGGATACTTTTTCCACCGGAAGAAAGGTTTTTTGTACCTCTGAATTCAGGATCATGCCTAAGAATCTCTTGGTTCTGTAAGGAGAGAGATCAGACTTCTGGAAATTTATTATCCAGCCCAAGTCTTGCAGGCATGACACTGTAGCGATAGCAGGTGATAAGAATTGGCGGTAATCAAAAGGTCATTTAGATAGGGAATGATGGTGATCCCCTCTAGTCTCAGGGAGGCTACTACCTCCACCATATCCTTTGTAAATATCCTCGGTGCCAAGGATATTCCAAAAAGGTAGAGCTTTGAATTGGTAATAAAAGACTTTTTTGTTTAATTGGACTGCAAACCAAAGGTATTTCTGGTGAGGCTCGTAGATAGGAATATGGGAGTAAGCGTCTTTTAAGTCGATAGTCACCATCCAGGCGTCTTTCTAGATTAGTGGAATGCCAGACTTCAACATTTCCATTTTGAACTTTTCGTATGTAATACATTTGTTTAGACCCCTTAAATTTATTATGGTCCTGAAGAAACCATTGGGCTTTGGAACTAGGAATAGGTTGGAATAGTGTCCTAGGCCTTGTTCTTGCTGAGGAACCAGAATAATAGCCCTAAGGGATAACAGATCTTTTATACCTGAGCTGAGCCTTAGGTTTGCATTTTTTGATCCTAGATCTGTAATGAGATATCGTTGAGGAGGAAGGAAGGCAAACTTGATTCTGAAGCCGAACTCCAGAGAATTCTGAATAAAATGATTATTTTGAAATGTTCACCCACTGGCGACAAAAATCGAGTGAGTTTTCCCGCCACATGAAGACCGTCATTTTTTTTTAGAAGAAGAGTTTGAGGGAGGGTTGAGCAAGAATTCTCTGCTCTTGCCTCCCTTTGGGTAACTCCATTTACCTGTTTTTCCCTTTCCTTTATACTGCTTGTTTTTGGAAAAGGAACGAAAATTAGTTAGATTTTTCTTCAGGTAAGACCTTTTTCCTGTCCACAGCTTGTTCCAGAATCTTATCTAAAACGGGGCCAAACACAAAGGAAAGGAATACCACAAAGTTTACTCTTTGAAGTAGACTCCCCCTGCCAATTTTTATACTAAGAAAGCTGTAACAAGTTTTAACATTGGTACTGATGACAATATAGCCTCTCTAGAAGTTTTATTAGATAGATGATTTTCTAGTTGTTCAAGCCAGATGAACAAGGATTTTAATTGAGAGCTATCCTCAAATGGTAAGGATGTTTTCTTAACCACTTTAGATACTTTTACATACATTTTTGTTCCATCATTTTGAATCCTCTTCATTAAATGGAAATCTGGAATGGAATTCCTTGGAAAGTAACAGCCTTTTCTCAGGTTCATTCCATTCCTTAAAGGGGTACTCCGGTGAAAACCTTTTTTCTTTGAAATCAACTGGTGGCAGAAAGTTAAACATATTTGTAAATTACTTTTATTAAAAAAATCTTAATCTTTCCAGTACTTATTAGCTGCTGAATGCTAGAGGAAATTCCTTTCTTTTTGGAACACTGATGACATCAAGAGCACAGTGCTCTCTGCTGACATCTCTGTCCATTTTAGCAACCGTGCATAGCAGATGTATGCTAAGGGCAGCATGGTGGCTCAGTGGTTAGCACTGCTGCCTTGCAGTGCTGGGGCCTTGGGTTAAAATCCCACTAAGGACAACAATAAATAAAGAGTTATTATTATTATTATTATGACGTCAGCAAAGAGCACTGTGCTCGTGATGTCATCAGAGAGAATGCCAAAAAGAAAAGAATTTCCTCTGTAGTATTCAGCAGCTAATAAGTACAGGAAGGATTAAGATTTTTTTTAATAGAAGTAATTTACAAATCTGTTTAACTTTCTGGCACCAGTTGATTTAAAAGAAAAAAGGTTTCCACCGGAGTACCCCTTTAAGAATAAGATCCTTAAAGGGGTACTCCACCCCTAGACATCTTATCCCCTATCCAAAGGATAGGGGATAAGATGTCAGATTGCTACGGTCCCGCTGCTGGGGACCCACGGGATCCCCGCTGCGGCACTGCGCTATCATTACAGCACAGAGCGAGTTTGCTCTGCACGTAATGACGGGCAATACAGGGGCCGGAGCATCGTTAAGTCACGGCTCTGCCCCTCGTGACGTCACGGCCCACCCCTTTCAATACAAGTTTATGGGAAGGGGCGTGGCGGTCGTCACGCCCCCTGCCATAGACTTGCATTAAGGGGACGGCCATGATGTTACGAGGGGCGGAGCCATGACATCACGCTGCTCCGTCCCCTGTATCACCCGTCATTACGCACAGAGCTCTGTGCTGTAATGATAGCGCAGTGCCGCAATGGGGATCCCAGGGCTCCCCAGCAGCGGGACCGCGGTAAGATGTCTAGGGGCGGAGTAGCCCTTTAATATTGTCATGAACGGTGAAAACCTGTTTTTTACGTTTCAATCCCACAAACATGAGATCTTGAGTGGAAGTGGACTTCGCGGTTTCAGAAATGTTCATAGCATTTCTGACGGCATTAACTAGAATTTCTGTGTCCGCAGAGGGGGCATAATATCTCTTATAATTCCTCTGTGTACAAGGTTCAATGACTTCACCTTCCTCTTGAGTACTGGAACAAAAGAACCAATATCAACCTCAATCTGAATCCGAATTTACTAACACAGTGGTTTTTCGTCTTTTTAAAGGAGGAGGATCCGAAAAAGGAAGGAAGATCCGACATATTGGTCCGATCAAATGGTGGAGATGGATCAACAAACTGAGCTTTAGGCAGAGCTGCAGCAACAGAAGTTTAAACTTCAGATTTAATAATAGAGCGAAGTTCCTCCAAAAAGGATGGGGATTCCTGCTGAATTAACCTATCCATACAGGCTTTACATAGGGGCTTATTATACCCTTCATGCAGTATAATAGCACAAACCCCACACTTTTTAGTTTTAACTTCAGTTTAATTTCCCTTAGTTTTCTTCGGGGCCTCCCTAAAAGGAGAGAAGGAAACCCAGAAGAACAGGGAATTATAAAAATAATATTCCCCCCCAAAAAGAAGTGTACCCCAATGGGTCAACTACTCACTGGGTTACTGGGTCCTGTGCGCTCCAGAGATGCAGAGTGGTCAGCGACCGAACTGTCCATGGTGATCCAGAGTATGTTGAATAGACCTGGACTTCCTTATATGTCCCTGGGTTTGAAATTGGCACCCGCCTTCCGAAATCCGAATTCTGGCGTCTTCCGGTGGGCACCGCCATCTTGGAGGCGGGACTTCGGTCTCCAGCCAATCACAGAGGATGTGAGCATGTGATGTTACCTGCACGCGCACAACGTCCGCGCCGGGAGAATCCGGAAGCAGCCAGGGGAACCAGGGCACCCGAGGCCGGCCAGATGAACTAGCTCCCCTGCATAAACTCCCGGAGCGCCGCAGGGGACCGAAAGCGGGACCGGAGAGGCGCCCAAGGAACAGGCCATGACCCGGTACAGGAAAGAAGAGAGGGAGGCCGATCGCAACAGACTTACCCGCCTGAGCTCATACATATACAGCTCGCAGGAAAGTAGGTTCAGACCTCTCTGCACCCCTGCTCTATGAGAACAGGAAACACTGAGGGGGTATGGAGGGAGGGGCCTTTTTTAACCTCTTTTGTGCTTCCTGTTCCTATGCAGATAGGGGGCAATCTCATGCGGTGCTGTTGTGAGTGGATTTAAAAAAAAAAAAAAAGCCAGAAAAAAAAACCATTGTGGAAACCTAGCCTACGTGAACAAAAATCAGCAATTCTGGCATTTTTATTTTTATTTTTTTTTTTACATTTACGCCATTGACCGTGCACTTTCATTAACATTATATTTTAATAGTTCGGATATTTATGCACGCGGCATCACCAAATGTTTATTTTTTGTTAAATTTTATTAGAAAAAGAGGTGATTTAAACTTATTTAGGGGGAGGAGCTTTTTATTACATTCATTGCCTTTTCATTTTCTACAAACTTCCACAATTTTACAATATTTTTTTGTCCCCATAGGGCAGTGTTTTCCACAGTGTGCCTCCAGTTGTTGCAATACTACAAATCCCAGAACACCCAGACAGCCAATGGCTGTAGGGCTTGCTGGGAGTTGTAGTTTTATAACAGCTGGAAACACAGAATTTTTACTTCTAGATACTGATCAATGCTATGCTATAGGAGCCTATAGCATCGCAATGATCAGTGTAGGGAACCTCCGCCCGTTCTCTCAGCTAATCAGGAGCCCAATCAGCTCCAGATTGTTTTCAGCATTTTAGATGCCGCGATCAACTATGATTGCTTTGATGCTCTTATAGGTGTAAACTTTTGTCTGTTTACACATATAAAAGCATCAGCTATGTTATATATGCATTATGCTAGAACATGCCATGGCAAGTGCAATATTTATATAGGGCAATATTCCGAATCAGATAGCAATATTGGATATACATGATTATTGTCTAATTAAAGTGTGTGACAACAATACGGCTATGTGCAATAACAGTGAATCCAAATAATATGTATGCATACATGAATAAGAACAAGAAATATGGACATTACTGATACCCGGGTTCCACCATGTAAATAAAACTTCTACATTACTCTGGCTAAGAGACTGTGTTTGAGAAAGAATAACCAGAGTACTATCTTGGTGGAAGTGTATGACATGGTTTCTTTTTTACTTTGTTAAAGGGACAGTCACTGGATTCAATGAACTTGCTAACGGCACTTTAATCCGTAGATGGTCTGAGGTGTCTACAATGCACTATTTGCTATGAAAACTCATATGCTGTGTGTGGACCATTGACAAATGGGGAATACTATACAGATGTATGGATATAAGCAATACATAGCACTCGTTTCCAGGAGTGATGACACAATACTATGGCAGCCATAACCACAATGTTATGTACATTGCTCAAAAAAGATAAAGGGAACACTTAAACAACACAATGTAACTCCAAGTCAATCACACTTCTGTGAAATCACACTGTCCACTCAGGAAGCAACACTGATTGACAATCAATTTCACATGCTGTACAAATGGAACAGACAACAGGTGGAAATTCTAGGCAATTAGCAAGACACCCCCAATAAAGGAGTGATTCTGCAGGTGGTGACCACAGACCACTTCTCAGTTCCTATGCTTCCTGGCTGATGTTTTGGTCACTTTTGAATGCTGGCAGTGCTTTCACTCTAGTGGTAGCATGAGATGGAGTCTACAACCCAGACAAGTGGCTCAGGTAGTGCAGTTCATCCAGGATGGCACATCAATGCGAGCTGTCGCAAAAGGGTTTGCTGTGTCCGTCAGCGTAGTGTCCAGAGCACGGAGGTGCTACCAGGAAACAGGTAAGTACAAATCAGGAGACGTGGAGGAGGCCATAGGAGGGCAACAACCCAGCAGCAGGACCGCTACCTCTGTCTTTGTGCAAGGAGGAGCAGGAGGAGCACTGCCAGAGCCCTGCAAAATGACCTCCAACAGGCCACAAATGTGCATGTGTCCATTCACAGTCAGACACAGACTCCATGAGGGTGGGATGAGGGCCAGATGTCCACAGGTGGGGTTGTGCTTACAGCCCAACACTGTGCAGGATGTTTGGGATTTGCCATAGAACACTAAGATTGGCAAATTCGCCAATGGCGCCCTTTGCTCTTCACAGATGAAAGCAGGTTCACACTGAGCACATGTGACTGCCATTAGGTACCAAGATGAGATCCTCAGACCCCTTGTGAGACCCTATGCTGGTGATGTTGGCCCTGGGTTCCCCCCTAATGCAAAACAATGCTAGACCTCGTGTGGATGGAGTGCGTCAGCAGTTCCTGCAAGAGGAAGGCATTGATGCTATGGACTGGCCGCCCGTTCCCCAGACCTGAATCCGATTGAGCACATTTGGGACATCATGTCTCACTCCATCCACCAATGCCACATTGCACCACAGACTGTCCAGGAGTTGGCGGATGCTTTAGTCCAAGTCTGGGAGGACATCCCTACCTAAGGAGAACATCCGTCACCTCATCAGGAGAATGCCAAGGCGTTGTAGGGAGGTTATACCGGCACGTGGAGGCCACACACACTACTGAGCCTCATTTCGACTTGTTTTAAGGACATAAAATCAAAGTGGAAAACCACACTACAGGCTGATCCAACTTTGATTGAGTGTGACTCCATATCTAGACCTCCATGGGTTGATAAATTTGATTTCCATTGATCATTATTGTGTGATTTTGTTGTCAGCACGTTCAACTATGTAAAGACAAAAGTATTTCATACAATTAGTTCATTCATTCAGATCTAGAATGTGTTATGTTAGTGTTCCCTTAATTTTTTTGAGCAGTGTATATTTTTTCACATTTTTCTTTTTTCTATGTATTTTTGAGTGATCTTAATATGGATAATTAAAAGTAAAATTTTATACTCTACCATATATCAGTGCACTTTACTCAGCTAGTTCCTCATAAAATAACTTATGGGGCATGTTTTCTTATAGCTCTGTGTTGTACCATTCATCTTTCATTGCTAATTTAAAATTAATAAATAGCCAACTGGATGTCTTCTTACCCAGTCTAGTACTGTATCTGAACAAAAAGACACCAGAGCTTCTGATGGGATAGTACGTCTGATAATTTGGGTACACTAATGTGTCAATAGTAAAAACGAGGGGCAATTCTGCTCACCTTTTGTGGTTGTGTATCAGACACAACCACCTATTGTAGCATAGAGTAATGGTGCAGCTGCCCGGGTATCGGCAATCAGGAACTTCTCACCAATCAGGAATGCATCAGGCTTGGGTTTCAAGAAGATCCGGGTACCATCGGCGCAATCCATTCATAGTAGAATCACTGTCGGCAATGTATAAGAAGGTTGTACATTTATTATTATGGCAAAAAACAGATGCATTTCGAGACCTGAGTAGTCTCTTACTCAATGTAAAAATGCCATTTTTACATAAAGAGAAAGAGACTGCTCAGGTCTCGAAATGAGTCTGTTTATTGGCACAATAATAAATGTACAACCTTCTTATACATCGCGTACTGTTATTTTACTATGAACAGATTGCTCCGATGGTACCCGGATCTTCTTGAAACCCAAGCCTGATGCATTCCTGATTGGTGAGAAGTTCTTGAAACCCAAGCCTGATGCATTCTTACCAGTCTGGCATTGTCACCTTTGACAGGATAATGTCAGACAGAGCAGGGACACGGCCCCAACTGATAACACCCAGGTAAATATTTGGTCATGCATTTCTAGTAATACTAATGGGAATAACAGGACACAGAGATTTAAGAAATTATTTTTAAAAACTGTTATTTCATGGGAAATTATTTACTAAAACAGAGAGATCCATCTTTAACAAACAATTGAATAACCAATTTTCTGTGCTTTAATTTGTACCTGACATTTCAAAAGATTTTCTAAAAACTTGTATCTGTAAGTTTAACCCTTCAGAGTGGTGACAAAGTTATTTTAGCGCTCACAGCTGTATCTCATTTTCTCTATTTTAGGAGACAGTACCATAGCGGGGATATTTGCCAGTAGTGTATACACATAACTTCTTCCCTTCCTTGCCTGTCCAATTACAGTAAATACATCTCCGCTATGCAATGGCTTAGTGCTGATAAAAGTTCACTGAACAGGTTGACACCTTTGATGGAACACTACTATAGATTGCATTCAGAAAGAGGGGGGGGGGGGGGGAGTGCAGGGGTTACTGATCCACTAGTTTTGCAAGGTGCTATATGAGCAGACATGAAAGAAATAGCAGTTTAGCAATAAAGAGGTAACACTAAGCACCAAGCTGCTGAAGACAAGCCAGCAGACTAAAGATAGGGGCGAGGGGGAGATTAGATACAGAAGACAGCACTGTGTAAATGCAGCAGCACAAGGAGGAAGAGGTTATGTTAAGCACTGAAATTGCTGCTGAGATGAGAAGGAGGCCATGATTTACCTTGCATTGACAGGATCCTCTGGAGAATGCAAAACTTGTAGATAACACAGTCTCTAACTGTCCTGCACAGAGCACATGGCCACACCACCACTTCCTGTGATGTTTTGAACTTAACATCAAACAGACAGCAGATTGAAAGGAAAGTAGAACACCAGAATTTTTTTGGGGAGCTAGATTGCACACTTTTCTCTTTTCAAGTTTGCAGACATTAGAAATGCAAGGAATCACATTGGCTATCAAATGGAGGGAAGGTGTTTGAAACAAGAGTGCCTTTTCCCATGTCCTATCTCAAAGGCAGTATGTAACCCAGGAGCTTCCCAACTGTCTTGTTGGCAAGTAGGACAAAAAAAACGTAAAGGGGTTATCCAGGAATAGAAAAAAAAATTGGTATTTTTTTCCCCCAAAAACAGCACTACACTGGTCCTCAGGTTCTTTGTGGTTCTACAACTTGGTTCCATTCACTTCAATGGAACTGAGCTGCAATGCCACACAACATAAGGACAGGTGTGATGCTGTTATTTTGAGAAAATTTACTTTTTCTAATCCTGAATAATCCCTTTAAACTTCCTCTCTGCTAAACTACACCCCTCAGCCATTCCATAGCTGAAAATGGATCAGATCAGTTAGAGATTACCTCTGTAGGATTTCTACAGGAACTTGCTGTTTTTATTTACATTCCTTTCTGTTCACTCAATGGGCGTTGCTGTTTTTTTTCTATGGAACATCTAATAGGTGCTCAAACAGGTTTCTGCCTGTGTGGCAGAATCCCTTTAGCAAAATAACTATTAGATGGGTTTAAACTTTTCATTCATGGGTAAAAGTCTGCCTGCTATTGGTTTTAGGACCAAGACACTGTGTGTTGAACTTTGTAGAGGAGCTTTATACACACACAGCAAATCTCAAAGGGCGAGAGCAGAGCCCTTTGTAATAACCTTATTTTAATTACAACATGTGGTAATAGCAGTACCCGTGTCCTTGTGCAAGGTACAAAAGTGACCCAAAAGCCAGAATTGTCAGTACATGCACACAGCACTTCACATCTACATATGGGGTATTTCAGCCCTCACCAGAAGTTTAATCCCACACTGTCTCCTTTTAATGCTTGTGAAAATTTAAAGGGGTATTCCAAGATTTTTTTTTATTTGACTATGCTACAGTGGCTGTAAAGTTAACGAAGTTCATAATATAGTGTCTGTAACTGTGTGTGATGGTTGTCACAGATTTTTCCCAGGCTGCAATGTGGCCGAGACCTGACTCACTAGTCAGCTGATGACAGGAAGCCTGTCTGCTTCAATAGGTGGAGTGATCGTTTGGTGGGAGAGAGATCAATCTGCAACTAATGAAACAGCTGTAGGCACCCTGATTGAAAACCACAGGTCTTTTGAATGGATGCAGCTCAATTATGTTTTAATGGGTGGGGTGGCTTATGTGTGGGAGGGAGGAAAATGGAATTATGAGATTTGTAGGCAAAAAAGAAAACAAACCGGAAATACCTGTTCACAAAAAGCTAGCCGCAGTGTTATGGTAATCTCACAACATAGCCATTTAACCCCAAGACAAGCGCAAATCCTTCCTAAGCATGTCCATTACTGTCTGCCAGGCACATACTAAATTCACCTTATGGTGGATAACCCCTTCAAAATATAAAGCTGCAGAAACCTAATTTTAAGAAAAAATCTAATTTTTAATTCATGGGCTACTATTTCTAAAGAGGCATTTCCGAAATGGTGTCCTTTTAGGGGTGCTTTGTTATGACACCCTCAAAACCTCTGCAAACTTGAAATGGCACTGTCAGAAATTCCCAAATAAAAAGGCGGCCACAAAACCACTTAGAGGCCTATGGTTGACTCTCGGGTCTGGCATTTACCCTTTAGACAGCAAGATAAAAGATGATTGTAGCATCTAAAGGTGGTGTTGAAAACTATTTCCGGTTAGTTCAGGGGAGCTAATCAGAACCACTATGGCAAAACTGTAATGTCCTGTTTAGATTAGATTTTCCAATCAATCCCCAAACAAAAATAAACAAACATATTTAATAGTATGGATGTTTATATACGTGGTGAAACCACATATGTTGATTAAACCGCAATGGTAAATGGCGTAAACGTAAAACAATACCAAAGTCCACAATTGTGTATTTTGGTCATATGCCACCATATAAATGAAAGTGAGCAAAAAGTCCCATCAAAACAATGTCACAAAAAGTGCCCTCATATAGCCCCATATACTTAAAAAAAATAAAAAAAATTTAAGTTATAGATGTAAAAAAAAAAAAAGGACAATTTCAATGCTACAAATTTTCGTACAAAAAGTTATAATTTTTTAAAAATAGAAAAACAAAATAAAACCTATATGAATTGGGTATTGTTGTAATCGTATGTACCTACAAAATAAAGAATCAAAAACCTACAATTCTTCTATTGGACAATTGTGCTGAATGACGCAGCACAAAATAAAAGCTATTTAAAGGGGTATTCTGGTGAAAAACTTTTTTTCATATCAACTGGCTCCAGAAAGTTAAACAGATTTTCAAATTACTTTTATTTAAAAAAAAAATCTTAATCCAACCAGTACTTGTCAGACAGAAAAGAACAACTCTACTCCTGCAGCTGATACGTACTAGTAGGATTACGATTTTTTAATAGAAGTAATTTACAAATATGTTCTGGAGCCAGTTGATAAAAAAATATTTCACTGGAATACCCCTTTAACCTACAAAGCTACCTCAAAATAGCTGCACAGATAACACCTATTAAAAAAATAGTACACCTTTATTTAAAAAAACTCTATATACAAGATGACAAAAACACTGAATCCCTAACCCTTAAAATATATAAATTCACAAATAAACAGGAGGAGACCCCACATACATTATATATATATATATCAGATGGTGGTATTTGCAAAGAAGAACATACAATATCTACACCATAGCATAAATCCCTAATAATCACCTATAGTATAATACACAAAGAAATATCATAATGGTGTCCAAGTGATCCACAAAAATCCCTAAATAAAAATCCATTAATCCATACTCCATTATATAGCATCACCAAAATAATTGAATAATAGCATAACTACCTGTAGTAGACATCATCTGTGCAATGTAGCGATCCTAGTCAACACCTCCAAGTACGTTCCATGGAGGACCACTTAGATTGCATACACTGATCAGTGTTATCGGCGCTCCATTGCTCCAGCCTGCCATGGCTGACTGGAGCATTGGCGCACTGATCGAATGGCGAGGAGGCAGGAAAGGGACCTCCCACCACCCCTTTTGTTTTCTTTTTCAAGCTGTTCACATTGTTGACAAACTAAAATGTTACCTTAATACTTTAGGTCTGTCCAATTAAAGAAATACCAAAGTTTAATACTTTTCTTCATGTTTTTACAAATTTTTTACTTCGAAAAAACATTTCCCCCCCCCCCCCCCTATTTTTCTATTTTTTCATATACACTGGGCTGTATGTGGGCTCATTTTTTGCACCATAATCTGTTATTTTTATCATTACCATTGTGGTATTGTTTTAGACTTTTTGCTTAATTTTTTTCAGGTATGTGACCTATTCAAAAGAAAAAAAAATGTGCGGGATTAATAAAGTTACATTTTAATTAGTTCGGACAATTACACATGTTGCGATACCAAATGTGTTTATATTTATTGTTTACATGTTTTTTTAAGGAAAATAGGAAAAGAAAGTGTTTTGAACTTTCAGTATGAAAGGGATTAATGTGTGTTTTTAAACATTTATTAAACTCTTTTTTTATACTTTATTAGTCCTTTTAGGAGGAATCATTAGATCAATGCAGATCAACAGATCAATGCAGTTCCACCTCTACAGTGGATCGGCTATCTCTACAGTGGATCGCCCCCCCCATCCCCCCTGTGATCATGCTAGACCACCAGGGACGAGGTAAAGGTCCCTTTAGATGCTGCTGACACCTGTAAGTTATGGTAAAAGTATAGCTACTGAGTCTGGACCCTCACAGTGTTGTGATAATTAAATTCATGTCCAGTTTCCATGTTAGTTTAATAAAAAAAAAAAAAAAAAAAAAAGATAGGTATGTATTCAATTCAGGAAAGACAGCTGGAAACAGCATAAAAAAGGTTGAAAGAGGGAAATAGGAGGAGGGACTTTAAAAGGTGAAGGCTAGAAGAGAAAAACAGAAAAGGAGGCAGTAAGGGAAAACCTAGAGAGAGGGTAAAATAATGGAAACAAAGCCAACAGAAGCAAACACATTCAGCAAGGCAAGCGAAAAAAGGAGGAGAAAATAATACGGAAGAAAGAGATAAAGGTATTCAAAAAGTTAGATACATAGGATAACAACAAAATGTAAGTGAATGCAGTGTAAAAAAGGAGACTAATGGGAGTAAGGTAGCAGATTCACAAAGTGCATGCTATACAGAGAAAGGTAGAAAATAAAGTTTGGTAGGAAAGAAAATAAAAATAAAGGCAGAAAATATTGCAAAATGTTGTGAAAAAACAGACAAAAATAAAGGACAGCAGTAAAGAAGAGGAGTGCAGAGAGCAAGATGTATAGGTAAAAGAAGCTATAAAAAAAAGAAAACAAGAAGAACGGTAAGGCACAATGATAACTATAAAAACAATTAATAAAAAACAAATAGTAAGTGGAGGGAAAGAAAAGAGCATAAACACCTTATTTTCTAGCCACACAATTATGAAGTAAAAAAGCATGGTAACATTTATAGTTTCATATATGGAAAAGCTACTAATATTTATTATCTTCTGACTTACCTTTTCAATACATCTGTATTCAATAAGGCTACATGGGATTTGTTTCTGCCCACAAACTGTATATAGTATTTTGTAGTCTTTCATGTCTATCCTTCTATAATCATATTTTCATAATCACCATACAATGCTTTAGATGCAGAGAATTTACCTCATCCTTTTCTACTTCATGCAGCTTGCATCACCACATTTTTGATGGTTTATGTTTCACACTATAACTGTGTGTTTATACATAGTGTGTATGTTAGTGTGCATATATATATATATATATATATATATATATATATATATATAAAAGCGTGTATGCATATCTCAATTTCAATACAAAATATAAATATACAATGTACTGTACACACCTAGCAACGCTTTGGGTCTAGAACGTTTAGCTTTCTAGACCTTGAAAGTTTTAAGATTGTAAAATATTAAAACAATAAAAAGATACAGAACACCACTTTTTTCTGTGCTTGTACTTAGATTACGTAAAATTTCAATACGCGAGTAATATCAGCAATTCAACTGTGAAATTATGACAATGCTATTTAAAAAAAATTCTATTTCAATTCAACTTCAAGTCAACCAGTGTGCAACTTGCAAATTTCAAAAATAAAACCTAAAAAACACACAAAAACTTCCGAACAACTTAAGTGATACTAGATCAAGATTTCATGTGATTAAGGAGAATGGTCATACAAATATGATCATCACACAGGAAATTTTTTTTCAAAATAACGAGTTAGGAGTTTTTAACAAATACATATGTCAATATATATAATATATTCATGAATAGGATTTAATTTACTTCTACTTCACTACTTCAAAAATTAAAATAAATAAATATATATATATATATATATATATATATATATATATATATATATAGTTTGATGTACCCAATATAGATATTAATTTTCTTCTTGCGCCATCTGGATGCTTAGACCAATTTTAATCAGGGGCCAATGACATCAACTGACCACCTGACAATATATGACTTGAATACTAGAAATTGCTAATTTTTCATATCTACCACATTAAGTTTATATTATAAAATTTAACTCCACCCCTTCAGTTTTTAGATAACAAAATTAAAACAATTCTTGCTTTTAAGAAACCACAAACCTAACTAAATAGGTAGAGCCTTATCCTTCAGCAGAATTCTTTGACACCAATTGAATAAGTAGCTCTGTTGTAAGAAAGCAGGTCCACTTGATTTACTGTAGCATTTGGATCTGTTTACTTTTACTATGGCAGAGAAGAAACTACGGTACATTTACTAATAGAACTTATTACACAAGAGACTTCAATATAGAGGCATGTATATACAATATCGTATGCTAAAGGTCAAATAAATAAAAAAAAATAAAAAAAACTTTCGTTCAGAGATGTTAAAAAAAATTATAACAACCACCTATATAAACATAGGTAGAGAGACTAAAATATGAACAAAAATACAAAAAAAAAAAAAAAAAAGAAATCAATGGTGTAAAGAGGAATTACTCATAATTTCAAGGTATTTTAAATCATTTGTAATGTTATCTCACCCAATTATTTAACATTTGTGTTTTCTATGACACAGTAGAACAATTTGCCAAATATATTCAATTTAGAAACCCAAAGCAAGATATATTTAGTATGTAGATGTAGAAATTATCAACAACAAATCAGAGGAAAAGTATACTAAACAGGTCTGAAACTTGCAGCACAACAGATATAGAATATAAAAGTAGACTAATCAAAATTACTACTAAAAGGTGGTCTGTATGTCTCAGCAATTGTATATACATGAAAATTACCTTTAAAAGAGATGATCAAATATCTCACCAACATATTTCACTATACAAAACCAGTAACATAGTACAAGCACACAGTATGCAATAAACTAGTAAAGCAGGATAACGTAGTGAACATTCCAAGTTTACAACTACAAGCTGAAATAAAGTATCAGCAATCTGTTAAAGATGAAAAGGCCAATAGAATGCAAGTTGCAGGGCTGCTAAACTCATGACAAAACCAATATGGTTTCTAATATCAGGATATGCAGTAGTTTTACATCCCCTGGCAGAATGTGTTTTAAACACATTCCATTGGCTTTTACTTGTCTTCCCTGAAAAATTGCTGTGACAGAACCATCAAGTCAAAGTGAAGATCAAACAAAGTTGTTGTGCCAATGATTTTATAGTATCCTCAATCCTCCGAAAAGAAAACTCGGACCTATGGCCGCACACATTTGCTGAACTGCTCATTAAACTGTGATATTGCTGATCCCTGGATGTTCTATAGGCTTTACAGATATCTTTCTGGAAATTCTGCTTTATTCAGCAACACACAATACTAGCCTCAAATGTTTTTTCTTTTGATTGCCAGTACCTTCTAAAAGCATCCTTGTGACATGTAATGGTTAATAGGCCCAACGTAATACCCACTAGCCAAGTATGGCAGCATCCGCATCTTTAGCTACAGTACAGTCAAGAAATACCCAGGCCTAATCCATCCATTGTTCACTAAACACAGCCAGCAGCAGTGTGCTCTCTGCTGGTGAATCAGGGCCAGGGCAGCCATACATAGCAAACAATAGCTACTAAGAAACATTCTGCGTTGCTGCCCATTCCACGCAAAGGCCTTTTTGTTGACTGTCCATCAGAAATATAAAAAGTGGCAAATGCTGCTACACCTGTCACATTCAATTGAGTAGTGTGTAAAGCGTATGGAATAAGAGGTCACCACATAAACACAGCATAAATAGGGGAGGGAAGTCGTCATTATGTCAACATGCACTTGGAACTACGCGATTCAACTGACAAAGGATGACGGTGATTCCTTATACAACTCCTGTTGACTTTTCCGTGGACAATGTCTCAATAAATATTAACAGATTACCAAGTAAATAAACCCCACTTCTATTCTGACCGGAGGGATTTACTGAACCTAGTTGCCGATTAAGTCGGACGTTGGCGCGTTCATCCTCGAAAACTGACAAATTAGCTTTCTAAAGATCAAAACCTTGTTTATTAGCAGATTATTTCATATTCACACACTTCTACTTTGCTTCTTATTATACTGAATAAATCTGTTCTCAGGGTTACAGACAGTAAAACCTTGCATGTATTAAAAATGAAGGAAAATATTACTATTCAGTAAAACATGACTGTTTTTACATTTTTATATCACCTCTTAATGGATTTGTAAAGCCCTGTAGTGTTCCATGGTTAAGAAATTCTAATATATCTATCTATCTCTGTATATATATATATATATACACATATTTATTTAGTTATTTAATTATTTTATTACTGCTTATAAGTCTTTTTAACAAGTTAAGAAAAAAAAAGTTAAGAAATTCCCCAGTACAGCCTCTATTTATAATCATTTTAAACTGTAACACATCCCATGCAACTCAGGGCCTTTAAGATTTAAAAAAAAAAAAAATAATAATTTCCGCTGACCACTGCAAAATGCAATTTCTAAGCATATGCTGCATATATATAGATTAGTATGTACAGAAACAACAAAAAATACTATAGTCATACCGTCCGAGAAATATATATTAACTGATGGGTTTAAAGGGTTGATAGGAAATTTGGCCTACTGTCTGTTCCCAAGATGTGTTGTGAGCCTCTCAACACAGAATGGTGGTATACAAGGAACCGGAAATAAATAACTCAAAAATCAACAAAATATCAGTAAATTTACATTTACATGTTAAAATTTTAGAAACTCTACAAGTTATACAAAGGATTAGAGATAAATTGTGCAATATGTATAAAACGTGCCTACTAAAACACATACAACCAATACCTTTGCATTGGCAGTTTCTTAAAACCAATGCAACAACATGGATCATTTTAGGCTAACGCACTGCAATATTTTATAGTTTCCTTAATGATAAAGGTAGTCAGAACTAAATTCTTGAAGGTAGTTTTTTACTGTGGCAGTGCATAAGTCCTTCCTATGGTGTTGCACTATTTACTACAAGGACTGTTTACTGTTCAGAAGACTCTGCAAACAAATGAACTGTATAATATTTCATTGATCATAATCACATTAAGAACTGTTCATCTAGTTCAAAAGCATGCAGAATCAATATGTGTCAACCAGGTGTCTTCATCAGAAGGAACTCATAAGCAGATGACCACTACTCGGCCATAATTATCTGTAGGCATAGGACAGGTTTTCCCAAATGCAAAATGTGGAGATACCTCCACAGGACAGCAGATGGCGCTCTTTCCCTTGAAACAATCATAATAAATTGCTAAGGTACTGTCTTTACTCAACTAAATGAGGTTGGTGTGTACAGCAATAAGTTATGAGTAAACGCACCCAATATCTAATTAGAAAAATGTGAATTGTCAGGTGTAAATACCCTGCTATAAAAGGTATAGTGACAAAAAGTGAAGTACTTACTATAGCAATATTTTAACATAAAACAAAAAAAAAAGTTTGTAAATACAAACTAAAGTGTAAAAATCTAAAAAGACAATTCAGTAGCTGGAAATCTCATTTTATTGAATTTAAAAGCATGATCTGTATTTACTAAAGAAGTTTGAAGGGAAAAAAAAGTATATACATATACACAAAAACGCGGCTGGAGTGAGTTTACAAAAACTCAAGTTCAGTATTCTAATTGGTTAAGACTGCAAGTAAACCTGATTCATTGTTCTATCTGAATGGTAGTCCATGAAAGGAACAGTTCAATGACTAATTTAGTACCTCTACATCTGCATATAAATGTAAGTATAAGGTCTATACACAAAAGGCAATGGCCATTAACAATATCCATGAATACATACATAGCTGTAAGGGACTTTACTTTGGGTTGGGAGCTGCATTCACAAAGCTCTACCACCTTATATGCTCCAAGTGCAGAGAGCGCTCATAAACCCTGAGCCCAGCATACTACCTCATCCTTCAGTCCAGTAAGAAGCTCTCCAAGGTCTGAGATTATCTTTCAGCTGAGGGCACATGACTACATTCTAGTGCTGGAAACTTCATGGAAGAGTAAATAGTTTAGTTGTAGGAGAAAATAATCTAGGTGGATCTACTTACAGTTAGGTGGTATTGCCTCCATATTTCTGGGCAAGCCTGGAATATAAAAAAAAAATATTGATCAGTTAGCAGCATGAAACAAGGTGCTTTACAGCCTGTTGGTTTTGGCATAATAAAGCATCTGCTGGAGCCGGTCACAGGCAAAGAAAAAGCTTAGCTGAAAGGGCCTGGATTTCAGCTTCAAAAACCTGTTTAATTGAATTTTACACTGCTTTAACACACCCTGTCACAAAGTAAGCCAGAAAAGCCTCCACCTCCTTAAAAGTTTTCACAATCTTTACTTCATCTGGAGGTGAGAAATAAGGTTCTACTGGTATTAAACAAGGACGTGAGGGTGTATGCGTGTTTGGGGGGCACTTTAGCATCAACTAAAAAAAAAAAATACTGTAAATACTTCTGCAACTTTTAATACTACAAATATATCACTATTGATGCATAATTTATAGGTTTCTTTTATTGTCTATATAGTTCATGTAATAAGCTAAAAATAGTGACCTTTATATTCTACTGCAAAACTAAATACTGCAGAAATGTGTGTGTAAAGGATAAAAGTCAGTTTACGCTTCCTTAAAGGGGTACTCCACTGCGGAGTACCCCTTTAATGCTTTAGTAAATGCACTACAAGAAGTGGTTTTGTTTTTCTTTTAGTATTTTAAATTCTTAAAAGGGGTACTCCAGCCCTAGTCATCTTATCCTCTATCCAAAGGATAGGAGAGAAGATGCCTGATCGCGGGGCCCGCCGCTGGGGACCCCTGCGATCTCCCTGCTGCACCCACTTGTCATCAGGCTCACAGAGCAAAGATCGCTCAGTGTCCGATGACTCACGATACAGGGGCCAGATTATCGTGTCCAGGCTCTGCCCCCTTGTGACATCACGCCCCCCCCCCCCCCTCAATGCAAGCCTATGGGAGGGGGCGTGGTTGGCACCACACTCCCTCCCATAGACATCAATTGAGGGGGATCCCCTTCGGATAAGGATAAGATGCCTAGGGTCAGAGTACCCCTTTAATTGTATGCTACAGTGCTCAATGAATGGTCTCATGATCTCCCAGCATATGGGGAATGCTATTGGCTCTGTGATGGTTGTTAAATAGTTGTTCTGTTGAAAAGTGAAGAACATTTTCAAAGAAAATTAGTAAGGGGAAAAAAAAGAAAGCAATCTAGTTATAAGGCAAGGCAAATTAATTAATTATCTAGATTATTTAAAATGTTATTAATGTTTTCATTAACATTTTACAATGTATAATGGAAGATTTATATTTATTTTTTCACAACATAAAAAATTGCTTTCCAAAAACTGATAGATTTGAAGCATAACGTATCACATTTACATAGGAAAAAGCAAAACAACATATACAAGGGAAAAAACTATTTTCTTTGTATTCTGACCCAACTCATTTGCATTTACATATATACATATATTGGAATGAATTTAATTTCACATATACTCCTGAACTTAAAACTTGGCAGAACTCAACTATAAATGCAGACTGCAATGTATATATATATTTACACTGGAAACACACACACACACACCAAAATTGTCTGTAAATAAGGTCTTTATAAATAGAAACTTAATAGGCAGACCAGTATATCACCCCATTAGGTGGATAGGGCCCCTGGTAAGTCCGCCCCATTAAATAGGTAGTCCCCCCTTCAGGTAGGTATGTCCCTTTATCAGGTAGGTACGTCCCCTCATCACATAGGCAGGCATGAAGGGCTCCCCTAGTATGTAAATAGGGCCTCATACATATACAGTCATGGCCATAAATGTTGGCACCCCTGACATTTTTCTAGAAAATGAAGTATCTCTCACAGAAAAGGATTGCAGTAACACATGTTTTGTGATACATATGTTTATTCCCTTTGTGTGTATTGGAACTAAACCAAAAAAGGAGGAAAAAAAAGCAAATTGGACATAATGTCACACCAAACTCCAAAAATGGTCTGGACAAAATTATTGGCACCCTTTTAAAAATTGTGGAAAAATAAGATTGTTTCAAGCATATGATGTTCCCTTAAACTCACCTGGGGCAAGTAACCGATGTGGGCAATAAAACAAATTAAATCAAACCTGAAAGCAGATAAAATGGAGAGAAGTTCACTTAATCTTTGCATTGTTTGTGTGCCACACTAAGCATGGACAACAGAAAGAGAAGAGAACTGTCTGAGGACTTGTAACCTTGAGATTGTTGATATTTTTCAACAATTTACGTTCTTAAGTCCATCTCCAGAGATCTAGATTTGCCTTTGTCTACAGTGCGCAACATTATCAAGAAGTTTGCCACCCATGGCACTGTAGCTAATCTTCCTGGGCATGGACGGAAGAGAAAAATTGATGAAAGGTGTCAACACAGGATAGTCCGGATGGTGGATAAGCAGCCCCAAGCAAGTTCCAAAGATATTCAAGCTGTCCTGCAGGCTCAGGGAGCATCAGTGTCAGCACAAACTATCCATCGACATTTAAATGAAATAAAAAACGCTATGGCAGGACACCCAGAAGTACCCCACTGCTGACACAGAGGCATAAAAAAAAGCAAGATTACATTTTGCCAAAATGAACTTGAGTAAGCCAAAATCCTTCTGGGAAAATGTCTTGTGGACAGATGAGACCAAGATTTTTGGTAAAGCACATCATTCTACTGTTTACCGAAAACGGAATGAGGCCTACAAAGTAAAGAACACAGTACCTACAGTAAAATATGGTGGAGGTTCAATTACATTTTGGGGTTGTTTTGCTGCCTCTGCCACTGGGTGCCGTGTATGTGTGCTAGGCATCATGAAATCTGAGTATTACCAATGGGTTTTGGGACACACTGTACAGCTCAGTGTCAGAAAGCTGGGTTTGCGTCCGAGATCTTGGGTCTTCCAGCAGGACAATGACCCCAAACATACGTCAAAAAGCACCTACAAATGGATGGCAACAAAGCACCGGAGAGTTCTGATGTGGCCAGCAAGGAGTCCAGATCTAAATCCCATTGGAGAGATCTTAAAATTGCTTTTGGGAAAAGGCACCCTTCCAATAAGAGAAACCTGGAGCAGTTTGCAAAGGAAGAGTGGTCCAACATTCCGGCTGAGAGGTGTAAGAAGCTTATTGATGGTTATAGGAAGCGACTGATTTCAGTTATTTTTTCCAAAGGGTGTGCAAGCAAATATTAAGTTAAGGGTGCCAATAATTTTGTGCAGCCCATTTTTGGAGTTTGGTATGACGTTATGTCCAATTTGCTTTTTTTCCTCCCTTGTTTGGTTTAGTTCCAGTACACACAAAGGGAATAAACATGTGCATAGCAAAATATGTGTTACCTGAACCCTTTTCTGAGAGAAATATTTCATTTTCTTGAAAAATTTCAGGGGTGCAAACAATTGCGGCCATGACTGTATGTCCCCCGAAGCAGGGCTAAATGCCTGAAGAATTCACCTGCCTGGCGCCCGGAACTGCATGTTCCGGGTGTTGGGCGATACAATTTCCACATCCCTGTACACACACACACACACACACACACACACACACACTTTTGTCACCCGTGAGCGCAGCTTCTCTCCCCCCCTGCCAAATAATTATCAGCCGCTGCGCTTTGTATTCCTGTGCCCGGGCTGCAAATATTAAAAAACAAACTTTAACTTACCTTCATCCTCCGTTCCCCCGTTGCTAAGGCACCGGCCT
Organism: Hyla sarda; assembly: GCF_029499605.1. NCBI lineage: Eukaryota > Metazoa > Chordata > Amphibia > Anura > Hylidae > Hyla > Hyla sarda. Next base: position 315,332,546 of record NC_079189.1, on the reverse strand, counting down.
CATGGTCCCTCTGCTGTTCTTGCTGCTTCCTGGTGTTGGGAAATCACAGAGCCTTCAGCCTATCACTGGTCACAGTGATTTCCCGCCTCTGCCAATGATAGGCTGAGCCCACTGTCATGTAAGAAGACGGCCTGCCTCTTACATCACAGTGGGCTCAGCCTATCATCGGCCGAGGTGGGACATCTCTGTGGCCGGTGATAGGCTGAAGGCTCTGACGTCCCAACACCAGGAAGCAGCGATAACAGCGGAGGACAGTGAGGCCGGTTCCTTAGCAAAGGGGGAACGGGAGCAAAGTTTGTTTAATATTTGCAGCCCGGGCATTGTCTAGGTCAGATGTCTTCAACCTGCGGACCTCCAGATGTTGCAAACATTTGCAACATCTGGAGGTCTGCAGGTTGGAGGCCACTGGTCTAGTTCTTATTATCGGTGTAGGGCTTATATTGCAGCCCACCCCGATAATCCAGCTAGGGCCTATTTTCGGGGTAGGGTGTATTTTCGGGGAAACACGGTAGATAAGAACCATTTGGCCCATCTAGTCTGCCCAATAATCTGCATCCTATCAATAGTCCCTGGCCCTATCTTATATGAAGGATAGCATTATGCTTATACCATGCATGTTTAACCACTTAGGGACCAAGGGCGTACAGGTATGCCTTTGCTCCCTGGTACTTAAGGACATTCCCCAATGGGAATTTTGGTCCGCGCCGAGCAGGGACCAGACCAGGGTGACTGCTGATATCTATCAGCAGGCCCCCTGTGCAAATGTCCACATAATAAAAGGGTAAAACACTACATATACACCCCTTACACCCTGGGTGTCAAACATGCGGCCCACGGACCACAATGAATATCTTTGCGGCCTGGTACCCTGTGTCCCGAAAAATCTTTTCAATACACAAGGATGACCCGGTTACCTCACTGCGGCCCCGCATTAGCTTTAAAAACGCAGGGGCCGCCGGGAGGTAGCGCACGCAGGGACGTCACTGATGTACCGTGCGTGCGTCCATAGAAGAGCAGAGTGGAGCAGCGAGGAGGACGAGCACACATGGCAAGTCACCAGTGGCACGTCATCTTCAGTGTTCCGACCACCACTCCTCTCCGGTCCCGGGACCTACTGCTATGGCCCATAGGCCATAGCAGTAGATCGTGACCCCGGACAGGAGAAGTGGTCGGAACACTGAAGTGGGGCAATAAACAGGCATACAGCCTCCAGCCATACACTGTATATGGCTGAAGGCAGTATGTCTGTGGGGGAACTATACTGCACACCTAATGTGGGGGAACTGTACTGCACACCTAATGTGGGGGAACTGCACTGCACACCTAATGTGGGGGAACTGCACTGCACACATAATGTGGGGGAAGGGGGGCAGGGTCTTGTGCAGGACGGCATGGGGTTTTGTGCAAAGGGGGCATGAAGTGTTGTACAAGAGGGGCATGGGGTCTTGTGAAGGGGGTCGTGGGATCTTGTGAAGGGGGTCATGAGGTGTTGTGTAGGGGGGGCATGGGGTCTTGTGTAGGGGGGGCATGGGGTCTTGTGTAGGGGGGGCATGGGGTCTTGTGTAGGGGGGGCATGGGGTCTTGTGCAAAGGGGGCATGGGGTCATGTGCAGGGGGGGCAGGGGGTTTTGTGCAGGGGGGGCATGAGAAGTTCTGCAGGGGGGGCATGAGAAGTTGTGCAGGGGGGCATGGGTTGTTGTGCAAAGGGGACATGGGGTGTTGTGCAGGGAGGGCATGGATTTTTTTTTTTTCATGTGGCCCACAAACTTAAACCTTGTTTTTTTTTTTGGCCCATGTTAGCCTTTAAGTTTGACATGCTTGCCTTACACTGTCCCCCCCCCAATAAAAATGAAAATCGTATCGTACGGCAGTGTTTCCAAAACGGAGCATCCAGCTGTTGCAAAACAACAACTCCCAGCATTTCCAGACAGCCACTGACTGTCCAGGCATGCTGGGAGTTTACCAATAGCTGGAGGCACCCTGTTTTGGAATCACTGGCGTAGAATACCCCTATGTCCATCCCTATGCAATCCCTAATTTAGTCCTCAAAAGTGCATGGCGCTCTCTCATTTCGGAGCCCTGTCGTATTTCAAGGAAACAGTTTAGGGCCACATATGGGGTATTTCTGTACTCTGGAGAAATTGCACTACAACTTTTGGGGGCTTTTTCTCCTTTTACCCATTCTGAAAATGAATAGTTGGGGTCTACACCAGTCTACACCAGTTCGTGTAAAAAAATAAAAATTTTTACACCAACATGCTGGTGTTGCCCCATACCTTTTATTTTCACAAGCGGTAAAAGGAAAAAAAGACCACCAAAATTTGTAACGCAATTTCTCCTGAGTACGGAAATATGCCATATGTGGGCGTAAAATGCTCTGCGGGTGCACAACAAGGCTCAGGAGTGAGAGCGCACTATGTACATTTGAGGCCTAAATTGGTGATTTGCACAGGGGTGGCTGATTTTACAGCGGTTCTGACATAAACGCAAAAACATAAATACCCACATGTGACCCCATTTTGGAAACTACACCCCTCACGGAATGTAACAAGGGGTATAGTGAGCCCTAACACCCCACAGGTGTTTGACGAATTTTCATTAAAGTTGGAGGTGTAAATGAAAAAAAAAATAATAATTCTCACTAAAATGCTGGCGTTACCCAACATTTTTCATTTTCACAAGGGAAAATAGGAAAACAGCCCCCCAAAATTTGTAACCCCCATCTCTTCTTAGTAAGAACATACCCCGTATGTGGATGTAAAGTGCTCTGCGGGAGGAGCGCCATTGGGCTTTTGAAGAGAAAATTTTTCCGGAATTGAAGGCCACATGTGTTTATAAAGCCATAATAGTGCCAGAACAATGGACCCCCCCACATCAGACCCCATTTTGGAAACTACACCCCTCATGTAATGTAATAAGGGGTACAGTGAGCATTTATGCCCCACAGGTGACTGACAGATTTTTGGAACAGTGGTCCGTGAAAATGAAAAATGTAATTTTTCAATTGCACAGCCCACTGTTCCAAAGACCTGTCAAATGCCAGTTGGGTGTAAATACTCACTGCACCCCTTTTTACATTCTGTGAGGGGTGTAGTTTCCCAAATGGGGTCCTCTGTTTTAGCACCACGGGGGCTTTGTAAACGCACATGGCCCCTGACTTCCATTCCAAACAAATTCTCTCTTCAAAAGCTCAATGGCGCTCCTCCTCTTCTGAGCATTGTAGTGCGCCAGTAGAGCACTTGACGTCCACGCACGGGGTATTTCCATACTCAGAAGAAATGGGGTTACAACTTTTGGGGGTCATTTTCTCCTATTACCTCTTTACCGTGTTGATTCCCTTCTAGCATATCCCCTCTGTCTCTTCTTTCTTCCAAGCTATACATGTTAAGGTCCTTTAACCTTTCCTGGTAAGTTTTATCCTGCAATTCATGTACTAGTTTAGTAGCTCTTCTCTGAACTCTCTCTAGAGTATCTAAATCCTTTTGGAGATACGGCCTCCAATACTGCGCACAATACTCCAAGTGAGGTCTCACCAGTGTTCTGTACAGCGGCATGAGCACTTCTCTCTTTCAATTGCTTATACCTCTCCCTATACATCCAAGCCTTCTGCTAGCATTCCTGCTGCCCTATTACATTGTCTTCCTACCTTTAAGTCTTCTGAAATAATTACTCCTAAATTCCTCAGATACTGAGGTCAGGACTGCGTCAAATAATCTATATTCTGCCTGAGGGTTTTTACGCCCCAGGTGCATTATCTTGCACTTATCCACGTAAAATTTCAGTTGCCAGAGTTCTCACCATTCTTCTAGTTTGCCAAAATCCTTTTCCATTTGGCATATCCCTCCAGGAACATCAACCTTGTTACATATCTGTGTGTCATCAGCAAAAAGACATACCTTACCATCGAGACCTTCTGCAATATCACTAATGAAGATTTTAACCCCTTAAGGACGGACCCATTTTTTTACCTCAATGACCAGGCTCTTTTTTCTTTTAAATTTGACATGTATCATGTATCTCTTTAAATGGTAATAACTTTAGAACGCTTTTTCTGAGCAGAGTGATTCTGAGATTGTTTTTTCGTGACATATTGTACTTTAAATAAGTGGTGCATTTTTGTTGACACATGCAGCATTTTTTGTGAAAAACCTCAAAATATTGTGAAAAACGAATTTTTTTATGGTGTACACTGTGCAGTAAAAGTGATGTTATATTTATTCTGTGGGTCAGTACGATTATGGCGATACCCATTTTATATAGCTTTCTATGTTCTTTTTCCTTTTCTGAGCAAAATTCTTTTTCTGCCATTCATTTTCCAACAGCCGTAACTTTTTTTTATTTTTCGTCCGATGCCATTGAGTAAGGGCTTATTTTTTGCGGGATGATCTCTACTTTTTATTGGTATCATTTTTGTTCTACATGCTACCTTTTGATCTTTTTTTATTCCGCTATTTGTACCAAAATTTTTACGGCGTTCACCGTGCGGGATAATTTACATTATAGTTTTATAGTACACGTCATTACGGATGTGGCAATACCTATTATGTATACGATTTATCTTTTTTTGGTGATAATACAGGGCTTATATTGGGAAAGGGGCATTTTTTTTTTTTTTCCACTTCATACTTTTATTGAAGAACTTTTTATTTTATTTTTTACACTTTTTACAGGTTATACTATGCTGAAATACATATGTACTGCAGCACAGTATAACCTGATGAGCTGCAGACACTACAACCTGTGCGACCCAGCCTCTGGCTGGATCTCACAGGCTTCTGTAGCAGGCATACAGGAGGTCAAGATCTGACCTCCTGCTGCCATAGCAACTAACGGTGACCTGCGATTGTATCGCAGCGCCGCCGTTGGAGAACAGGGGGAGAGCGTTCCCCCTGTCAACACCATAGATGCCATGATCAGGATTGATCACGGCATCTAGGGGGTTAATGCTGCCGGGAACGGCGTGATCGCGGCTCCGGCAGCTGCAGCGGGACTCCGGCTGTGATTAGACGATCTCCTGCACTGGCCACGGCAGTGCTGGTGATTGCTAGGTTGTATGCATACGTCCAAATGCGCGAACATGTCGGATGACAGGACGTATACATACGTCCTATAGCGGGAAGGGGTTAAACAAAATTGGTCCCAGTACAGATCCCTGAGGTACCTCACTGGTAACAAGACCTTGCTCTGAATATACTATTATATCATACCGGCAGGGTCACTTTTGACAAAATATGGGGCCTCAAACAATAAACAGATTAGGGATTAGTTTCATTTTTATATATCCAATGCTTAAAAAAGGCTGCAATTTAGCATACCAAATCCCTCTAAGGCAATGCTAAAATAATATCTCCAATCAGAATTAGAAGAATTAAATTATATAGTGCAGACAAAACCCTGCCATAAGCTCCCAACACAATAGTGCCATCTAATGCCAAAATAATACTTTTATTCAGCATCTAAATAGTAAATACCATACACAGTTCAAATTGTTTAGGAGTTTAAAAATGGTATCCAGTGATCTAGGGCAGTGAAAGGGTCAATAGTAGTGAAAGGAGCAATAGTAGGTTACACTCAATTCTTTAGTTGCTCCTGAAGGTCCAGTCCATCAGAGTCCTGTTTATATACAACCTAAACTGGAATAATAGATTTTGACTAAACAACTGAACACAGCACAAGAATTTAAATTCTAGAAATTGTTCTACATGTTCCTGGAAAATCAGAGTTCTTACCCAAGGAGTGTCAATACTGCCTTTTTTGTTGATTCTTTCCTAACACACTGGCTAAAATGTAACACTGCTTTTTAATATGGTCCCACACAGCAGCTGTAACTTGGTTCAGGTTATTGAAAGAAATACTAAGGAAAGTTACATGTTTAGCTGTAATCAATTTTCTCCCATGTACATAACTTATACAGAACAAACCCAGTCTAGGTAACCCAAAGATTCATTATGGTATAATCAAAAGTTGGTATTTTGAATGAAATTATTTTTGTTTAATATTTATTTATTTTATCTTAAAACATTTTAAGACATCATCTTCTGAATGGAGAAACGTATTGTTTACATCCAAAGCTAAAAACCATTCTGTTATAACTTCACACAATGTAAAACCAAATCCAGATAAATGAGAACTGTCTCCCACCTAAGAACTCCTAAATATTGCGCATTATGAACTCGTGTAGGTTCAGCAGCCAACAGGGCTATGTAAAAATTGCAACCAAGCCTATGCAACTGTATGATACCGCTACATATGAATAAATATATAAACCCCGAACGAGTTGCCTTGCCCTACCATTTTCATAGGTTAGACAGCTATGGTTAGTTTCCGATTGCTCACACTGTTTCAGAATAACCTGGTTGAAAAATTACAATCATGGACACAAAGTATCCTGGCAATATGCCATATTCTCACAGGACACATGTATATATGGAAAGGAAAGAGGCAGGAAAGCAAAAGATTTACAAACTATTGGTTGGTTATTGGTCCATTTTCTAACCCACTGGTTTGCTAGGATGTCTACACTATTTACATATCTTTCAAATGATCATTGGAAGGGCAAAGGACACCATAGCTGGGCAAGTCAATCTCTGAACACAAACTTCCTTACAGTGAGTGCTTATTCCTCAAAACTCCCTATTGAAACCTTTCTTGATGTATACCCATTTTACCAACCAACCCCTTTACAAAGAAGTGTTTAACACTGGCAAATAGTTGGGTACCTAGTGTGTGCAGTATGTGCCATACAACGAGCAGGTATATAATGCATGTATACTGCACTGTATACAGAGGAAAGAAACTTTTCTTTAAATCATTACTGTTATGGCCAGTCTAAAAGAAAAATTGTATGTGGACCTTTGCAACCAATCAGAGCACAGCTTTCATTTCCTAAACTGCTTTTTCTTTTAGAGATTGTTTTGAGGACTGAAGTCCTGAACAGCAGCCAGGAAATACAGGAGGAAAACTGTCTATAGTAGTTGGCAGCAATGCGTGATGGGAACTGTAGTCTGCTATCCCCTACTGCTAAAGGCCCATCCACATAGGGAGCAACAGTTGATGAAAAAAGATCTTTATACAAATACAGGATGTAATTTAGTGGAATGTTTTTGTCTAAAGTGTGAAACACTCCTTTTATGATACTTTATTTTGGGCACTCAGGACATTTATTTTTTCATTGGTATATTCTAAGAGATATAAATGCATGAGCAGCTGTCATTCTGGTGGACTCTAGCCATCCTTGTAATTACGGTACAAAGAGGGCCATTCACCCAACCACTACAGAGAAATTTTCAAAGGGTTTGTATCTGATGACAAGATTTTAATTACTTCCCACACTCCATGGTGACCTGCACATTAACGCGTCATGATGTTCATTTATGTCATATAGTGTGACCTAAAAAAGGGAAGGGTAGGTGCTGCACTCGCAAAGCTTCTCGCCCTGGATACTAAACCTTTTTTTCCTCCAGGTAGAGGGAGTGACTTCTCTTTTGAGGGTGTTTTACATGGAACAGTTTTTGCTCGTATTTTTGTATATCTATATCTATATATCTATATCTATATATCTATATATATATCTATATATATATATATTTATTTAAATGGGCACTGTCAGATTCAAAGACTTTTTATATGTTGTACATCTTAGCAAAACATTAACCTTTCTAATATACTTCATAAGAACATTTTATTTCCTTTATATAGAAATCATGGCTTATAAAATAATAGCTTTATCCAAACTGAAGCACAGTCATGGACAATGTCTAGTAAGTGAGGGTGGGCTAGCACTCCTCTGTGCTCTCTCCTGTCTGATAGAACTCCTCTGTGCTCTCACCTGTCTTCATAGTACTCCTCTGTTCTCTCCTGTCTGATAGCACTCCTCTGTGCTCTCACCTGTCTTCATAGTACTCCTCTGTGCTCTCCTGTCTGATAGACAGGAGAGAGCACAGAGGAGTGCTATCAGACAGGAGAGAGCATAGAGGAGTGATATCAGAATGTAAATTATGTCTCTTAAAAGGCGAAAAGGGAAAAACTAAAATGCAAAAATAAAAAAAATTGGCCAGGTCCTTAACACTTTAACGACCACGGACGTAAATGTACGTCCTGGTTTGGCGATACTTCACGCACCAGGACTTACATTTAAGTCCTGTGTATGACCGCGAGCATTGTAGCGGTGCTCGCGTCATACACGGCAGGTCCAGCAGCTATCAGCAGCCGGGAACCCGCCGGTAATGGCCGACATCTGCGATCGCGCGAATGTCCGCCATTAACCCCTCAGATGCCGTGATCTGTACAGATCACGGCATCTGCGGCCATGTGCATGATAAAATAGATGATCGGATCGCCCGCAGCGCTGCCCCGACGATCCGATCATCTGTAATGGCGGACAGAGGTCCCCTCACCTGCCTCCGTCCGTCTCCTGGCGTCTTCTACTATGGTCTGAGATTGAGCAGATCAGAGCAGGAGATCGCCATTAATACTGATCAGTGCTATGTCCTATGCATAGCACTGAACAGTATTAGCAATCAAGTGATAGCTATAGATAGTCCCCTATGGGGATATAAAAAGTGTAAAAAAAAAAAAAAAAAAGTAGAAAAATAAAAAAATAAAGTTTAAGTAAAAAAAAATCCCCTCCCCCAATAGAAATTTTCAGTTTTTCCCATTTTACCCCCAAAAAGCGTACATTTTTTTAACAAACATATTTGTTATCGCCGCGAGCATAAATGTCCGAAATATCAAAATATAATGTTAATGATCTCGTACGATGAACGTTGTAAACGTAAAAAATTTTAAAATGTCCAAAAGTGCTGCTTTGGTCACATTTTATTCCCAAAAAAATTAATAAAAAATTAGTTTTATATATGCAAATGTGGTATCGATAAAAAGTACAGATGATGGCGCAAAAAATTGAGCCCTCATACCGCCCCTATATACGGAAAAATGAAAAACTTATAGGTGATCAAAATAGGATGATTTTAGATGACTAATTTTGTACAAAAAGTTTTCATATTTTTTTAAGCGGTACAAAAATATAAAAAGTATCTAGCCATGGGTATCATTTTAATCGTATTGACCCACAGAATAAAGAACACATTTCATTTTTACCGTAAATTGTACAGTGTGAAATCGAAACCCTCCAAAATGTGCAAAATTGTGGTTTTCATTGAAATTTCCTCCCTAAAATTTTTTTTGGGGGGGTTCGCAGTACATTTTATGGTAAAATGAGGTTTCATTACAAAAAAAACTCTTGGTCACACAAAAAACAAGCCCTTATATGGGTCTGTAGATGGAAATATAAAAGAGTTATGGATTTTAGAAGGTGAGGAGGAAAAAAAGAAAAACGCAAAAATAAAATTGGCCTGGTCCTTAACCCCTTAAGGACCGAGGGTTTTTCCGTTTTTGCATTTTCGTTTTTTGCTCCTTGCCTTTAAAAAATCATAACTCTTTCAATTTTGCACCTAAAAATCCATATTATTGCTTATTTTTTGCGCCACCAATTCCACTTTGTAATGACGTCAGTCATTTTGCCCAAAAACCTACGGTGAAACGGAAAAAAAAAATCATTGTGCGACAAAATTGAAAAAAAAAACGCAGTTTTGTAACTTTTGGGGGCTTCCGTTTCTACGTAGTACAATTTTCGGTAAAAATGACACCTTATCTTTATTCTGTAGGTCCATATGATTAAAATGATACCCTACTTATATAGGTTTGATTTTGTCGTACTTCTGGAAAAAATCATAACTACATGCAGGAAAATTAATACGTTTAAAATTGTCTTCTGACCCCTGTAACTTTTTTATTTTTCCGCGTATGGGGCGGTATGAGGGCTCATTTTTTGCACCGTGATCTGAAGTTTTTAATGGTACCATCATGATATAAAAAGTGACCAAAAATGCACTATTTTGGACTTTGGAATTTTTTTTTAAATTAACGATATATTTTTATAATTCGGACATTTCCGCACGCGGCGATACCATATATGTTTATTTTTAATTACACTGTTTTTTTTATGGGAAAACTTTTAATAGGGAAGGGGTTAAATCATATTTATTCACTTTTTTTCCCCACTTTTTTTTGCAGTGTTATAGATCCCATAGGGACCTATAACACTGCACACACTGATCTTTCACATTGATCACTGGTTTCTCATAAGAAACCAGTGATCAGTGATTCTGCCGCTTGACTGCTCATGCCTGGATCTCAGGCACTGAGCAGTCATTCGGCGATCGACAGCGAGGAGGCAGGTAGGGACCCCCTGCTGTCCTGTAAGTTGTTCGGGATGCCGCGATTTCGCCGCGGCTATCCCTAACAGCCCACTGAGCTAACCGGCATGGTTTCAGTTTCACTTTAGGCGCGGCGTTCAACTTTGAACGCTGCGTCTAAAGGGTTAATAGTGTGCGGCACAGCGATCAATGCCGCACGCTATTAGCCACAGGTCCCGGCCGTTGTTAGAGGCTGGGCCCGACCCGCTATGACGCTGGGCCACGCCATGGCCCCGCGTTATAGATCGGGAGCGGACACATGATGTTCCAGTACGTCATGTGTCCTTAAGGGATTAAATAAACTGGTGCCAGAAAGTTAAACAGATTTGTAAATTACTTCTATTAAAAAATCTTAATCCTTCCAGTACTTTTTAGGGGCTATATACTACAGAGGAAATGCTTTTCTTTTTTTTCTCTTCTGTCACGACCACAGTGCTCTCTGCTGACCTCTGCTGTCCATTTTTGGAACTGTCCAAAGCAGGAGAAAATCCCCATAGCAAACATATGCTGCTCTGGACAGCTCCTAAAATGGACAGCAGAGATCAGCAGAGAGCACTGTGGTCGTGACATCAGAGAAATCCAAAAAGAAAAGCATTTCCTCTGTAGTATAGACCCTAAAAAGTACTGGAAGGATTAATAAATATGTTTCTTTTTTTTTTTACATTTTTTATATAAAAAAAAAAAAAACACAGTACAACCAATTGGTCTTACAGGGACTGACAAGAAAAGTAAATAACCAAAAATTGACTAAACAATATCCCAACATAATCCTATTTACTAACACTAACAAAACAGACATCAACTAAACTAAGCTAAAACAAAACAGAAAAAAAAATGAAAAACAACAAAAAAAACACACTTTTCCTAATCTTTAATTTAATTTAATATACCCTATGTTCCTAATTTTCCTTTCTTTCTTTCTGCTTCTTCCTTCTTCCCTCGCTCTCCCCTCCCTCCCCCTCTCCTATCTTCCTCTTATTTGTGTCTAAACTTAATAAATTATTAAGGATTAATATGTTTTAATAGAAGTATTTTACAAATCTGTTTAACTTCCTGGCACCAGTTGATTTAAAAAAAAATAAAATAAAAAAAAAAAAAAGTTTTCCACGGGAGTACCCCTTTAGCCACTTAAGGACCGGGGCTTTTTCCGTTTTTTGCTCCTTGCCTTTAAAAAATCATAACTCTCAATTTTGCACCTAAAAATCCATATGATTGCTTATTTTTTGTGCCACCAATTGTACTTTGTAATGACGTCAGTCATTTTGCCCAAAAATCTACTGTGAAACGGAAAAAAAATCATTGTGAGACAAAATTTAAGAAAAAAGAAAAACAACGCAATTTTGTAACTTTTGGGGGCTTCCGTTTCTACGTAGTAAATTTTTCTGTAAAAATGACACCTTATCTTTATTCTGTAGGTCCATACGATTAAAATGATACCCTACTTATATAGGTTTGATTTTGTCGTACGTCTGGAAAAAAATCATAACTTCATGCAGGAAAATTAATACGTTTAAAATTGTCATCTTCTGACCCCTATAACTTTTTTATTTTTCCGCGTATGGGGCGGTATGAGGGCTCCTTTTTTTGCGCCGTGATCTGAAGTTTTTAGCGGTACCATTTTTGCATTGATAGGACATATTGATCGCTTTTTATTCATTTTTTCATGGTATAAAAAGTGACCAAAAATGCACTATTTTGGACTTTGGAATTTTTTTGCGCGTACGCCATTGACCGTGTGGTTTAATTAACGATATATTATTATAATCCGGACATTTCTGCATGCAGCGATACCATATATGTTTATTTTTAATTACACAGTTTTTTTTATATGGGAAAAGGGGGGTGATTCAAACTTTTAATAGGGAAGGGGTTAAATTATCTTTATTCACTCCCCCCCCCTTTTTTTTTTGCAGTGTTATAGCGCCAATAGGGACCTATAACACTGCACATACTGATCTTTTACATTGATCACTGGTTTCTCATAGGAAACCAGTGATCGATGATTCTGCCGCTTGACTGCTCATGCCTCAGGATCTCAGGCACTGAGCAGTCATTTGGCGATTGGACAGCGAGGAGGCAGGTAGTGACCCTCCTGCTGTCCGGTAAGCTGTTCGGGATGCCACGATTTTGCCGCGGCTATCCCGAACAGCCCACTGAGCTAACCGGCATGGTTTCACTTTCGACGCAGCGTTCTACTTTGAATGCCGCGTCTAAAGGGTTAATAGCGCGCGGCACCGCGATCAATGCCGCGCGCTATTAGCCACGGGGCCGTTGTTAGAGGCCGGGCCCGACCCGCTATGACGCGTGGCCCCGTGTTATAGATCGGGAGCGGACACATGACATTCCAGTACGTCATGTGTCCTTAAGGGGTAAAGGACTCAGGGTTTTTCTGCACTTTAGTTTTTTCCTCCTCACCTTCTAAAAATCATAAAGCTTTCAGTTTTCCATCTAAAGACCCATATGAGGGCTTGTTTTATGCGCTACCAATTTTACTTTGTAATAACGTCAGTCATTTCGCCACAAAACCTACAGCAAAACAAAAACAAAAAAAATTCAGTTTCTATGCAGTGCACTTTTTGATAAAAATGACATCTTATATTTATTCTGTAGGTCCATATGGTTACAAGGATACCCAATTTATGTAGTTTTTTTTGTTTTAATTTACTACTTTAAATAAATTATAACTACATGCACCAAAATTAGTATGTTTAAAATTGTCATCTTGTGACCCCTATAACTTTATTTTTACGCATACGGAAACACTCATTTTTTGCGCCGTGGTCTGTAGTTTTTACCGGTACCATTTTTGTTTTGATGGGAGTTTATGATAGCTTTTGATACCTTTATTTGTGTATACAAAATTATCAAAAATATGCAATTTTGGACTTTTTTTTTTTTTACGTATACGCCATTGACCGTGCTGTTCAATGATATATTGGGGCGCATGCGTGTGGCTCACATGATCGGATGCAGGTGATTTGAACTCAGTGCCGGTCTCGCTCTTCCTAGCATCTCTCAGCTCCTAATCGACTCCACCAGCTGTGGAACTTACCTGAACGCTTCCTAATGATGTCCAGATCCGCCAGGAAGAAGAATAAGAAGCTCTCCTCCACTCTTTCGCAGTCCATTCCGGAACTTTTCAGGGCCTCCCCCTGGCCCAATATGGCGGCTGCTTCCCCTTGGCCCAATATGGCGGCTGCTTCCCCACAACACTCCGAGATGGCTTCGGACAAGGAGGACGGTGCGGGACAGGAACACAAGTCCCCGGCGCCCATGTACCGCAACACTCAACAGCTATTTCGAGCTGAATTGCAGAAGGCTGTAGCGGACTTAACCACACAGATACAAGAGTTGCGTCAGCGTTTCTCGGAGAACGAATCCATGCGGAAACGGATCACAGCGATATTGATTCACACTCGACTAAACTGGAAGCCCTGGAGCTCAAGTTGAAAGACCTCGAGAATCGATTGCGACGTGTGAACATTTGTATCAGAGGCCTCCCGGAGGGTGAAACTAACCTCCGAGCTGTTGTCGATTCCATGTTCCAGGCCCTCATGCCTCAGCTGGAACCGGAGCTACTACGCATAGACCGGGTGCACAGGGCTTTGGCCTGACCTCGCTCTCCTGACCTGCCTCGGGACATTGTTCTCAAGCCTCATTATTCAGAGGTGAGAGATCAGCTTCTCTTTGCTGCCCGCAATTTGCCCACTCTCCCAGGTATGCCGCCCGAGGTGAGATTGTTTGATGACCTTTGCCCCCTCCACCCTTGAACGTAGGCGCCAGCTTCGCCCTGTCACCCTGGTCCTTGTCCGGGACAATATCAAATACAGATGGGGTTTCCCCTTTTCCTTGGCCTTTCAAGTGAACGGACATTCTTAAACCTTCTCCAGGATTCAACATTCCCGGTACTCTAGAGTGTTTAAGTCCACATTTCAGTCTTAATGTATGGGAGTGGTTATATGGATTAGTAATACCTTGCCATGTGAAATTGACCATTCTCACATTGATGAGGATGGTAGTTATGTTATATTATTGGGTTCTCTGTATGGTCGTAAGATATGTCTGGTTAATTCCTACGCCCCTAATACCGCAGCTATGTCCTTTTTTCATGCAATATATCTCTGTACTTCTTCTCTCGCTTATGATATCTTATTGTGGGCAAGAGACTTTAATTTTGTCTTTAATACCACTCTGGATACATCCTCCTCCATTCCCTTGGGAAGATCCCGTTCTTTGCAACGGAGGTTACTCTCTGATTTCTTTAATTTGCAGTTAGCTGATGTGCAGCGCAAGCATAAAGGGTCAGCGCGGGGCTATACCTACTTTTCCCCCTCGCAGAATCATTATTCTCGTATAGATTTGTTACTTGTTAACTCCACTGCCCTTCCTATGTTATTGTATGTTTGCCATGCTTTATCGGCATGGTTGGATCATGATATGGTAACAGCTGAGCTGGACCTTGTGGGCGGACTGAACTCTGCATTTCGATGGAGACTGAATGAGTCTTTATTATCTAATCCGGTGGTCGAGACTGCAGTTACTGCTGACCTTCAGTCCTATTTTGTCTGTAACGTTACTCCCTCTTCTGACCCTATTTGGGTCTGGTCCGCTCACAAGGCCTACATCAGGGGGCGCCTTATCTCACTGGCTGCTGGTCTTAAACGGGACCGCTGCCGCCAGAAAGTCATGCATGAACACAAACTGGAGTGCCTTTCCATTGCACTTCAGCGTAATCCTTCCGTTTATCTGTCCAGGACACTGTGGGACACTAGGGTGCAGTTGGATGCTATTCTCTCCCTAAGGATGGAAAAGGCGGTGAGGTGGACTAAAGCCACATATTACCGCTTTGCCAATAAGCCGGATAGGCTTTTGGCGAACATGCTCAAGCAAAAAGCAGCGTCTAAATTATGTACAGTGTGTCTGGCTGCACCCTGGCTCCCGCACTTCCCACCCTGATCGTAACTATGATGCCTTTCATTCCTTTTTCTCCTCTCTTTATTCTGCCCCGAACCAACTGCCTCACTTTCCCTCTAACCTCTCTACCTTCCTTAGGTTGGTACCACTCCCCTCTCTTACCCCTACTGACAGAGATTTACTTAATGCTCCCATCACCCACAGGAGGTTTCCTCCACAGTTGCTGCCCTGAAACTGGGGAAAGCCCCGGGACCTGATGGGCTATCTGCCCAATATTATAAAAAGATTTCTGCCATTCTCGTCCCCCAATTAGTATCTCTTTTCAACAGTCTTTCCCATGCCTCTACCCTTCCCCCTGACTTCCTGGAAGCCCTTATTACAGTTATCCCCAAGCCCTGCAAAGAACCCTCCATGGTATCCAATTACTGCCCCATTTCTCTTATAAACTTAGACACCAAAATCCTCACCTCCATTTTGGCCAGTAGATTGAACACACTTCTTCCTAGGCTGATAAATGCTGACCAGTTAGGGTTCATTCTTGGGCTTCAGGCTATTTCTAGGGGGACGCGCCAGGGGTGTCCATTGTCACCTGCTCTATTTGCTTTAGCCATGGAGTCCCTAGCGACTCTCATCCGCTCTACCCCTGATATTTCCGGAGCTTTGATTGGCTCCTCGAGCTACAAAGCATGCCTCTTTGCTGATGACATCCTTTCTCTTACCCGCCCTCTAACCTCCCTCCCTAACCTTTTCCGTTCAATCTCAGATTTTTCTCACTTTTCTGGACTGATCGTCAATGCCTCGAAATCTGAAACCCTTTTCTGCAACATCCCTTCACACACTCAGAAGTTGATCTGTCTCAACTTTGACTTTCCTGCCCCCACCCTTTCTTATCTTGGACTCTCTCTTACTCCTTCTGTCTCTCAACTCTATTCTGCTAACTAATTTAAAATAAGGTGCAGCTCACAACAGAAGGACGGAGGTAATTAAAGCTATAGCCGGACCCCACCGGCAGCAAAATAGAAATATAGTCAGAGTAATAGCTTATACCTCTAGGACCTCACCAACCTTGGTGCATAATGGTGGAGGTGGAAATAAATTTAAATATAACAGCGTTACTGATATAAAATTTTAATTAAATATAAATAAAACAAATTTACACATTAAATTGGCACTGTTAGATGATGATCCCACTGGGCCCTAGTGGGGTATCAAACAATTATTGGAAAAAATATTAAGATGGATAGTAACCAATAGTCAGATGGATAGTGTCCAATATTCTAGTATTCCAGTGTGTATGAAGGAAAAAGTCCGTTATTAGCAAATGAAAAAGCCAGTTTTGTAACAGAGTAAGTCACTTAGAAAATAATAAAGTCAATTTCCAGATAAAATATGTAAATGGTGCTAAACCGTTTCTCACCACTGTTTCTGGAGGCTCGATGGTCTTTTATTGTGTATCACAGTCCTGTACTCCTCTCGTGCTCCGATGGCAGGGGGAACGGCAGTCTCACGTCTCCCTTGCAGCCCCGATGGCAGGGGGGCGCAAAATGTTGGTCCGTACCGCAGGCTCCGATGGCAGGGGAGCGCAATGTGATGTTCCGTGCTGTAGGCTGCACTTGCTCACCGGCTGTCTCTTGATGGTATTGGTTTGGCACTCCGGCAAGAGTCTCAGTCAGCACGGGAGCATAAGTGGTTCTAGCGGCAGCGGTGCGTTCGGGAGCGGTGGACAGTCCGGGGATAGCGTCCCACATGGAAACTGACTGTGGGAGATGTAAAATCAAAACCGAATGACCAGGGAGTCAGGAGTTTGTCTGGCGCAGAGAGGAACCATCAGGCAGCCAAGTAAAATCAATGGATTTATTAGATGCAACGCATTTCGCTGCGCATGCGCAGCTTCATCATGCCTGCGCATGCGCAGCGAAACGCGTTGCATCTAATAAATCCATTGATTTTACTTGGCTGCCTGATGGTTCCTCTCTGCGCCAGACAAACTCCTGACTCCCTGGTCATTCGGTTTTGATTTTACTCTTACCCAGGAGGGCTGCAGTGGACCTTCTTCTATATCTCTTCTGCTCTTAACCTTGTTGTGTGTGGGCGCACAACCAACTTTGGTAAGCGCCTTGGGAATTACCGTCCCCTACCCCCACCTGCAAGATCTACTGATCCCGCACATGAGGCGCCTTCCTCCTTCTCTGTGGGAGATGTAGGCTGTGAAAGTTAATTAGAGGTGAGGTTGCTGACAGGCAGGGCGGAATAGACTGAATATGCTGGATTAACTCCTCTGTTGCCGGGACTTGTAGGTTTGCCGACGGACACTGGTAATAGCTGTATGAACAGTGACAAACACCTAAACGCGCTTCGGGGTGCTGGGAATTGTGATCCTCTGACCCCTTCCTCAGTAGAAATGTGTATATAGTAAAACTTAGTGGTAATGCTGTTTTTATGATAAAATTACACCTGTTGGTGATTACTGAAACTGAAGAGAAAACCCGGTCTATGGATTATGGTAAGTTGTCTCTTAGATCTATCAAATATGTGGAGCGGAGCAGCTTTCCCAAACTATTCGGGGAAATCGGATAGAACCTTGTTCACACCCCGGATAGCCAGATTAGTCTTGGCATTCGCAGCATGTCAGATATTGCGTGTTCACAACTTTATTTATAGTGACTCTGTGCATGTAATGTTTAATTTATATTTATTTTTAATTTAATTTTATTTTTATTTAGATGTATATTGTAATTATTTCTATTTTTATTTCTATATTATTTTCTAAGTGACTTACTCTGTTACAAAACGAGCTCTTTTTCGTTTGCTAATAACAGACTTTTTCCTTCATACAGACTGGAATACTAGAATATTGGACACTATCCATCTGACTATTGGTTACTATCCATCTAATATTTTTTTCCAATAATTTTTTGATACCCCACTAGGGCCCAGTGGGATCATCATCTAACAGTGCCAATTTAATGTGTAGATTTGTTTTATTTATATTTAATTAAAATTTTATATGAGTAACACTGTTATATTTAAATTTATTTCCACCTCCACCATTATGCACCAAGGTTGGTGAGGTCCTAGAGGTATAAGCTATTACTCTGACTATATTTCTATTCTGCTAACTACCTCCCAATCTACCATTCTAATATGCACTCCTGGGACGTCCCTTATCTGTCCTGGATCAGCAGGGTAGCTACGGTGAAAATGGTTATTTTGCTGAAACTCCTTTATCTGTTTCAGACACTGCTGATCCCGGTCCCATCTGCCGACCTCAGGAAACTGCAATCTGAAGTCTCCTCTTTCATCTGGCGTCAGAAACGTCTGAGGATTCCTTCCACTATTGTGCATTATCACAAGAGCCTAGGGGGTCTTTCTGTCCCTAATTTTCTTAAATATTACTATGCTGCCCGGTTGAGCCAGCTAGCCTGTTTTTTTTTTTTTTTTTTGCACCCTCTGATGCTCCCATATGGGTTCACCTGGAATCCACTCTGCTCATGCCTCATACCTTCCCTTCTCTCCTGTGGTCCTCTCTCCCTGTCTCCCGCTATGTTCCCTCCTCTGCTCTTCTCACTCTGTATTCTCTTTCTCTGTGGCGGTTGGTCCGTTTCCGCTTTCGTCTGCAGTCTCCCTCTTCGCCTTTAACTCTTTCTCTCCTGGGCTTAGCTCGTGTAACTTTTCCTGGTGGTCTTCTCAGAAACTATTGACTTATTATGCCTTCCTCCTCAGAGGGCGCCTTCTGACGCTGGAGGAATTTTGTTCTCATTACCATCCTCCGGATTCAGAATGCCTTAGGATACACCAGGTTTTCTCTTTTCTTCGCTCCTTACCCTCTCTGCACCCCTCCTCTCTCCTTTCTAGGTTTGAACGCTTAGTGCTCTACTCTCCCACCCGTAAGGGTTGCTCTCGGTGCTCTATAACCACATGAATGCACCTTCGTCTGATGCTAAGTTGCCATTTATGTTACAACTAGCTGAGTACCCGGCGTTGCCCGGTTTTTCCTTCCTAATCCTTGTAGGGGAGGAAAATAAACAAAAGGAGGAAGCATTTGAATTCATATGCAGTCCTCATATATTGTTGTCATATCCCGTCCTCCTAACCCGACCTGTAATATGTGTACCAGGTATTGAAATATCTCCAGCCGTATGGAAGTTGTGGGAACATACATTTCCCATTGATTTGCATGAGACTTTAAAGGGGTATTCCAGGCAAAACCTTTTTTTTATATATATCAACTGGCTCCGGAAAGTTAAACAGATTTGTAAATTACTTCTATTAAAAAATCTTAATCCTTCCAATAGTTATTAGCTTCTGAAGTTTTCTGTCTAACTGCTCAATGATGATGTCATGTCCCGGGAGCTGTGCATGATGGGAGAATATCCCCATAGGAACTGCACAGCTCCCGGGACGCGAGTCATCAGAGAGCAGTTAGACAGAAAACTACAATTCAACTTCAGAAGCTAATAACTATTGGAAGGATTAAGATTTTTTTATTAGAAGTAATTTACAAATCTGTTTAACTTTCCGGAGCCAGTTGATATATATAAAAAGTTTTGGCCTCGAATACCGCTTTAAACAAAAGCCCCGATCCTCACAAATGGGGGTAGTTAAGGGTTAAATTAACTATCCTATATTTTAAGTGGACATATAAGTAACATGTGACCAAGTATTATCGAAATATCTCCAGCCATTTGCAAGTTATGCAGTAACATATATTTCCCATAGAGTTGTATGGGACTTTAAACATAAACCCCGCCCCTGGCAAATGGGGGTGAGTAAGGGTTAAATCACGCATCCTATGTTTGTTGTTGACATATAAGGAACAAGTTTCATGCTAATATCTTCAGCCGTTTGGACGTGATGCTGGAACATACACACACACACACGTTGAGTTTTATATATATATATATATATATATATAGATGGGAGGCTGACTTCTGCACATCCCTGCCACTCACTGTATGGCACTTGTGCTGTACCTACCTCAGTAGGGGTAGTTGGCTGGTCTCTCTTACAGAGACCACTCTCAAAATTTTACATAGAGCCTATTATTAGGTCCCTACAAGACTGAATAGGATCTTTCCCACTTCCTCGCCACTGTGCTTCCGAGACTGCTCCCATCTGGGTACTATGCACCATATCTGGTGGTCATGTCCATTGATTAAGAGATTTTGGTCATCCGTGATCTCTCTTCTCAGAGAGATCACTGGATTTGCGTGCCCGCTACATCCAACCTTTTGCCTTCTTAGTTGGAAGCCTCACCGTATGCCCCATAGATTGTTCCGCTTAGCTCAATTTATTCTTGTGGCAGCTAGAATTCACGTGGCAGAGAATTGGAAATCTCCTTCCCTGTCTCTTGACAGGGTAGTCGAACGTGCCAATTTTATCCTGCTGTCTGAGAAGCTCAATGCTATTAGAGACGATGTGGTTGCTCATTTTGATTGTTTGTGGTCCCCCTGCATGTCTTCGTCCTATTGTCCTGATGTTAGGTATACCTTGACTCTATTAGTTCTCTAAGCGCTGACAATTTTGTTCTCTTGAATATATACTTCTATATATGTAAGATGACATTGTACGCCCAACTGTTTGTTACCCTGTTTTATTACTTTGAATTTTATTTGGGTTGCATCCTGAACGGTTTCCTTTTTTTTTGCAATCTTTTGATTTAATAAAATGTATACGTTTGTTACGAATTAACAATATATTTTTATAGTTCGGACATTTACACACACGTTGATACAACATATGTTTGTTAAAATTTTGTTTACATATTTTTTTATATGGAATTTGGGGAAGGGGGGGGCGATTTAAACTCAGTATGGAAGGGGTAAATTCACATTTATTAGCTTTTTTTTTACACACTTTTTTTAATCATCATCGGGGACTATAACATGCAATAATTTAATTGCATACACTGCTCAATGCTATGTTTTGATGGGACTTTTTAATCGCTTTTTAGACTTTTTGGTTTATACAAAATGACCAAAAATAATTTAGGATTTTGGTATTTTTTACGTATACACCATTGACCGTGCGGTTTAATTAATTATATATTTTTACAGTTCGGACATTTATGCAGCGATATTACATTTTTATTTATGTCCCCCATAGGGGACTATAACATGCAATCCTTTGATTGCATACACTATTCAATGCTATGCCATAGCATAGCATTGATCAGTGTTATCTGTGCTCGATTGCTCCAGCCTGCAAAGCCTGGCTGGAGCATCAAGGAAGAGATTGGACAGCGAGAATGCTTTTTTTTTTTTTTTTCTTTTACATTTTAGACAACGCGATCAACTTTGATCGTGGTGTCTTATGGGTTATTGCCGGGCATCACCGCGATTGGTGAGGTCTGTCATTAGACAAGTGTCCTGGCCGTTGATAGCCCCCGGGGACCACTTCGCTATGACGCTGGATCAGCTCGTTCTTAACCACGGACGTATATTTACGTTCGTGGCAGGCTCCAGATCTGTGAAGCAAGCTCAGAAGCTTCGTATCTGCGGGTTTCCGGATGCTATCAGCAACCAGGACCCGCGGTTAATAATGGACATCGTCGATAGGGCTGATGTCCGGTATTGTCGTGATCAAAGTTTATCGTGGCATCTAGAACGGGAGAATACACTGCCAGTTAGCTCATCGAAGCTGTTCGGGACCACTGCGGTGAAATCACAGCTTCACGAACAGCTGAGAGGACAGCGGGAGGTGTCATACCTTCTTCCCGGCTGTCCGATCGGCGTTTGATTGCTCAGCCTCAGGCTCACAGACTGGGAAGAGGCATTACCCAGCAGTCGTGACATCATCTGAAGCCATACAGGGGAGAACTTCCTCCCTTACTCTGTAACCAACTGCATATGGCAGTTAAGTGTGAGAGGAACTAAGACTGGCTAAGGCTGTACACCCCCCCCCCTCAGCTCTCCAGGCTGCATTTCCTATGTTTGAACTTTTGTCAGGCCAGCAGGAGTCCAAAGTCTGTGCATGAGATGGGCGGGAAATGTGCTCTGGACAAGTAGGGAGACACCTAGTGGCAGCTCTTTTTAAACAAATAAAACTTTTTTTAAACTAAGTATATTAGATTTTTTTTTTTGCAATAGCAAAAATTAGTTTTAATGAGAGTGCCCATTGAAGGGGTTAATAGCCATAACTCTAATCTTTTCATCTACACACCCAAATAAGGGCTTGTTTTTTGTGGGACCTACTGTACTTTGGAGCATATGTTATGGGAAAAATGAATGAAGACATTACAAAGCGGTATTTTGAAAAATAAAATGTTTTCTTTTACGCCATTTACCATGTGCGGTCAAACTATCATGTAATCATGATAACTTAGGTCGGCACGATTAAAACAATAAAAAATTTGTATGGATAGCGATCACCCCCTCTGTGCATGTGCAATCAGTTCTTCACCTTCTTGAAGATAAATAATCCAAAGTCTTCACTTTTGGTAAAACGTCCATTTATTTTAATCCATTAAAATCCACATAGTACAAAATAAGGTGCAATCCAACATGTTCGAGGTAAAGAACCTCTCCCTCTGACGTGTTTCCACCCTACCGGTCCTTAATCATAGGTATAGGGGAAAGTATTCACAGGTATTTAAAACTTATGTACCTGCAACGTGTGTAGATATTCCACACATTAAAAAAAAAAAAAAAAAAAAAAAACAGCAAATACAAAAAAAAAAAACCTTAATAACTTGTAACCAAATCTAACCTATGATTCATGTCTTTTGAATACGAGGTATCAAACATAAGTATCCAGAAACCTTCCCATTTCAGCAATTTTGCATGTCTCCTACTCGTAGCAGCTTAGTAACCATTTCTATTCCAGTAATGACAAGGGCACTAACATCTCCTGCATGGGTATGTAAAAAAAATGTTTAGAGACATTGGAAGGGTTTCTAGTTACATGAGTGGATCCGGAGATATAGTCACATAAAATATAGATTATGGGAACATAACAGCCCACGTAACCCAAATTGCAACTTGTACATTGTATATAGTAAATAGCCAATGTAGTATTTCAACTTATAAAAGAGGGAATGTTATATAAAGAACCAGCAATTGTTTCATTAATTTCTTTATTCTGGTTAATAAACGCACAGCAACCGCATCGGTTACAACCACACTTATAGCATCCCTTCACACTAAGCCATTTTTAGCATTAAAGGGGTACTCCGCCCCTAAACATCTTAACCCCTATCCAAAGGATACGGGATAAGATGTTAGATCGCCGCTGTCCCGCTGCTGGGGACCCCTGGGATCGCCGCTGCGCCACCCCGCCATCATTACTGCACAGAGCGAGTTCGCTCTGTGCGTAATGACGGGCGATACAGGGGCCGGAGCAGCGTGACGTCATGGCTCTGCCCCTCATGACATCACAGCCTGTCTCCTTAATGCAAGTCTATGGCAGGGGGCGTGCCACGCCCCCTCCCATAGACTTGTATTGACGGGGCGGGCCGTGACGTCACGAGGGGCGGAGCCCTGACGTAACGATGCTCCGACCCCTGTATTGCCCGTCATTACGTGCAGAGCAATCTCGTTCTGCGCAGTAATGATAACGGGGTGCCGCAGCAGCGATCCCCGGGGTCCCCAGCAGGGGGACCCCGGCGATCTGACATCTTATTCCCTATCCTTTGGATAGGGGTTAAGATGTCTAGGGGCGGAGTACCCCTTTAACGCTATTCTCCTGTACATGTAAAGGAGCAAAAATAGATTGTAGATTTGGAGGGCGTCTAGCCCAAAATCTGCAGCCTTTATGAATGACTGTTTTAAGTGTATCATCTTGTTCCAGGATAGGAAGATATTTAGTAACAATTTTTTTTATTTTGCTAAATAAGATTGTACCTTATTTTGTACTATGTGGATTAAATGGATTCAAATAAATGGATGTTTTACCAGTGCTGTGAAGACTTTGGTATTGTTTTAATCGTAAATAATCCAAACTTGTATAGTGTGCACCATGTTTTACTAATTTTAAAAAATTCTAAACTTTTTAGGAAATTTTTAACCCCTTCCCGCTATATGACATAAGCATGTGTCATGAGCGGGCTCCCGTGATAGAAGCGGGGTCACACCATCAACGGCCGAGACCCGCGGCTAATACTGGACATCACCGATCGCGGTGATGCCTGGTATTAACCCTTCAGACACGGCGATCAAAGTTGATCGCCGTGTCTAAAGTGAAAGTATAAGTTACCGGTTAACTCAGTGGAGCTGTTCGGGACCGCCGCGATGAAATCGCGGTGTCCCGAACAGCTTGCATGACAGCTGGAGGATCCCTACCTGCCTCCTCGCTGTCCGATCGCGGAATGACTGCTCCGTGCCCGAGATCCAGGCAGGAGCAGTCGAGCGGCGATAACACTGATCAATGCCCGGCTGTTGCCAGGCAGTGATCAGAGTATAAGATCAGTGTGTACAGTGTTATAGCCCCCTATCGGAACTATAGCACTGCAAAAAAAAAAAAAAAAAAAGTGAAAATAAAGTGTTAATAAAGATCATTTAACCCCTTCCATAATAAGTCAGAATCACCCCCCTTTTCCCAATAAAAAAAAAGTGAAAATAAAAACAAACATATGTGGTATCGCCGCGTGCGTAAATGTCCGAACTATAAAAATAATTAAACCGCACGGTCTATGGCGTACAAGTAAAAAAATTCAAGTCCAAGATAGCGTATTTTTGGTCACTTTTTATACCATAAAAAAGGGAATAAAAAGCGATCAAAAAGTCCAATCAAAACAAAAATGATACCGATAAAAACGTCAGATCATGGTGCAAAAAATTAGCCCTCATACTGCCCTGTACGCTGAAAAATAAAAAAGTTATAGGGGTCAGAAGATGACATTTTTAAACGTATACATTTTCCTGCATGTAGTTATGATTTTTTCCAGAAGTACGACAAAATCAAACCTATATAAATAGGGTATCATTTTAAACGTATGGGCCTACAGAATAAAGATAAGGTGTCATTTTTACCGAAAAATGTACTGTGTAGAAACGGAAGCCCCCAAAAGTTTTTAAATGTTATAAAAAATTTTTGATCCCACACTTTTCCCTTCCTTATATTTTTTCATTTTAGCCACCAATCTAAGCCAGTGTTCCACCTTCGATATCAAACAGAGATCTTAAAGGGGTACTCCGGTTGAAAAAATTATTATTTTTTTTTTAATCAACTGGTGCCAGAAAGTTAAACAGATTTGTAAATTACTTCTATTACAAAATCTTCCACTACTTGTTAGCTGCTATATACTAGAGAAAGTTCTTTTCTTTTTGAATTTTTTTCTGTCTACAGTGCTCTCTGCTGACACCTCTGTCCGTTATCAGGAACTGTCCAGAACAGGAGCAAATCCCCATAGCAAACCTATGCTGCTCTGGAGGTGTCAGCAGAGAGCACTGTGGACAGAGAAAAAATCCCAAAACAAAAAGGACTTCCTCTGTAATATACAGCTGCAAATAAGTACTGGAAGGATAAATATTTTTTTTAATAGAAGTAATTTACAAATCTGGTTAACTTTCTGGCACCAGTTGATTAAATAAAAAATGTTTTCCACCAGAGTTCCCCTTTAATATCATGATCTTGGCCAATATTAAGACATTTATCAAAAGGGCTTTATATCTTTTTTTTCTCCCCCCATATCACCCAAGATGCACATCTGTGTTGTCCACTCTCTAAAGATATTTAAATTTGTTTTCAATATTTTCAAAAACTTTTCCCCAAAACCCTCTTATCTTATGGCACTCCCAGATTAGGTGACAAAAATTCATCTCGTCTTTACCACAGCTAGGACATAATGAATCTCTCCATTTTTTCAATTGAAGTGGGAAGTAATAAAGTTGATAAAGGATTCTCAACTGATTTATTTGAAACAGTTTGTTGAAAGTATAATGTTTTATAGTCAAACTATTTTCCCATGAATCCTCCGAGATGGGTTCAAAACTATTTTGCCATCTTACCTTTTTATCTACTTGAACCTCTACCAAATCAATTTTAATAATTCCTTATAGATTTTGCCCCCTTCCTCTACACATAAATATTCCACTAAACTATGTTATTCTACCAGAAATATATATTTATACTCTGTGCATGTAAATGCTTCACATAATTGGATATACCAAAATCTGTGAGATTCCCTCAAACCGTATTCTCTTAAGTGTTTTAAAATCTTTCAATAATCCCCCCACCCACACAAATTAGATTTATATATCTAATCCCCTTCTTTAACCAAACTTCTTTATCCATCCCCTTCAAAAAGTGACTTAAATTTATATTATTCCAAATCACAGTGTTACTCAAACTGTCACCGATTTTATATTTAATTTCCTTCCACACATTGTTTAGCAATTTCCCCACAAACAAGTTTAGCCCCCTTATCCCTAACAGGCATACCAGTTCTCCAAAAATCTCAAAATCTTTCATATCTTCTCCAAACAGATCAGTCCAAAGTGAATCCTTCCAACCCCTTTTAACCCTTTAAGGACCCAGGGCGTATGGGTACGTCCTGGCTCCTTGGTACTTAAGGACCCAGTGTACCTGTACGCCCGTGGGAACACCCCCCCCCCCCATGTCGGCGATCAGTGAATTCACACCAGCGATTTGCGGCGATTCCGGTCATATGGGTCACATGTGACCCAATGACTGAGTTAAATGGTGATAGACGGTGTAGTATACACTGCTAATCACCTCCTGTAGCTAGAGGGAGGTGGCGATCCCGTCACCCCCCAGGAGCGCTGCTATTGGTCAGACTATTGGTAGCAGCCGGCAGAGGAGGGGTTAAGGTCCCAATAAGTTCAGTCAGCGGGCAGAGCTGAGAGAAAGAGCCAGGGACCCTCCCTCTGCCGAGATCTGTGCCCCTCAGTGCTGAAGAAGTGCTGTATAATGCAGAGTGAGTTTGTACGAAGGGACAGGTAGGAGGTTGAAAAAAAAAAGAAAATCACACACCGTTATACACCAAAACACACACTACACTACACCCCCCCCCCCCCCCCCCCCCGCCACTGTAAAAGGCGATGGCCCGCCGGGTTTTTTCGATGGAGGAGGCATATGTTTTACTTGCCTCCGACTCTACCAGTGAGGACTAGGCAGATCCTACTTTTCTGGGTTCTTCCTTGTCCTCATCATCTAGCATAGAAGGCGGAGGAGATGCCGCCAGGCAAGGCCACACCCTTCCGTGAAAGTGACCCAGTAGCCGGCACTAGTATGAGCGTCCATGCCACTCGTAGTAGGAGTCCGACCCCCCAGACAACTTTATCGGAACTCCCTTTCAGTGAACCTGTCTGGAGACCCCCTGAGGGTTATCACCATGGATTCCTGAGTTTGTTGTCGACTCAGGAATCTGGATTGAAACGGCTGGATACACTGAAATAGACTATTTTAGTTTTTATTTCAGTGACTACTTTGTCAATCTAACGGTGTCGCAGACTAATCTGTACGCCCAACAGTTCATTGCTCACATCCCTGATTCCTTTTTGGCTAGGTCCAAAGAATGGTATGCCGTTAATGCAGCCAAAATGAGGACATTTTTGGGCCTAGTGCTGCATATGGGCCTGGTCAAAAAACAGGTGTCAGGCAGTACTGAAGCGGGGATGTCCTCTACCAGGCCCCGCTTTACAGTATGGCCATGACATGGAAGCGGTTCGGGGCCATTCGGAAATGCTTACGTTACACTGATAATGCGGCATGTCCTCCCCCCCGAAGTGATCCCGCCTATAACCAGCTTTACAAAGTGAGGCCAGGCATAGATCACTTTGGGTCAAAATTTTTGGAGGCCTACGTACCGCTCAGGGAGCACTCGGTAGATTAGTCTCATCAGTTTTAAGGGGAGACTCATCTTCCACCAGAATATTCCCTCGAAGCGGGCGCGGTATGGCATGAAACTCTACAAACTTTGTGAGAGTACCTCCAGGTACACTTAAAAGTTTAGAGTATATGAGGGACGGGATTCCCGTATTGAACCCCCAGAATGTCCCCCCACACTAGGTGTTAGCGGGAAACTCATTTGGGACCTTGTGCACCCATTGCTGGATAAGGGTTACCACGTGGACAACTTTTATACCAGCATCCCTCTGTTCACATCCCTTGGCGGCAGATCAATGTCCGCTTGTGGGACCGTGCGGAAGAACCAGAGAGGCCTGCCTCTAAATTTTCTGCAGACACCTATGCCCTTACCCAATAAACCTATTACTGATCAGGTATAAGGATAAGAGGGATGTCCTTATGCTGACCACAATTCATGGCAACGACCGCTAACCTGTCCCTGTGCGAGGTACCACAACAACGGTCCTCAAGCCTGATTGTATTCTGGACTACAATCAGTATATGGGGGAGTTGATCTCTCTGATCAAGTCCTCAAGCCATACACGGCCAAGCGGAAAACACTGATATGGTACAAAAAAAGTTGTGGTCTACTTGGCACAGGTTGCCATGTACAACTGTTTTGTACAGTACCAGTACCACCAACACAGGGACATTCCTCCAGTTCCAAGAAGAAGTCCTAAGGGCCCTGATCTTTGGCAACCGGGAAAGAGCAGGCCGGACTTCAAAAGAAACTTGAGTTATAGGTGCCAGGATTGCAGAAAAAATGCAGAGTGTGTCACAGGAGGGGGATACGGAAGGATACCACCACTCAGTATTAAGGGAGTATCACACTATTATCAAATTTTCACTATTCATTTTAATGTCCCATAATTTGACCCCAATGTACCAAGTTCAGAGTACATTCCAAGTTTTAACACCATAAACCACTAAATTGCCCCCCAAAAAATAGAAACAAAAAAATAAATAAAAATAAAAAAAACTGATAAGACCTCTGGGGGTATTTTTTCCAAAAATGGGTCATGGGTCACTGAGTCACTATGATCGGGGATGTAATGTTTCCTCAAATGCGCAGCCCTCTCTCCACCTGAGCGGGGTGCGCATTTGAGGCAAGAGGTTAGGGACGGCCACACACATCACATTCCCAAAATGATGATTCAGAGCATAGGGATTGGGGTGGGCATATTTTTTAGTTTTGGCTATGTTCTGGGTCATCATTCTGGGAACATAACCGGTTTTATAATTTTACGTCCCACTGTACCCCACTTTAGTAACTTTGTGTACCCCATGTAACGCTCCTTGAGGGGGGGGGGGGGGTCCCGCTGTTCTGGCACCATAGGCAGCTTTGTAAATGCTCAAGGCCCCTGACTGTGCTCCTGCTCTTCTCAGACCTGGTGTGCACCCGCAGAGCTGTTTACGTTCAGATATGAGGTATGTAATCACTCCAAAGAAATGTATTAACAAATTTACGGTAATATTTTCTCCTGTTATCAGTTGTGAAAATGAAAAATTTGCAGTAACCCCAGCATTTTAGTGTAAAAAAAATCAAATTTTTCCTTTTCACATACCACTTTAATGAACATTTATAAAACACCTGTGGGGTGCTATGGTTCACTGTACCGCTTGTTACGTTCCTTGAGGGGTGTAGTTTCCAAATTAGTATGCCATTTTTTTTCTGTTCTGGTACCATAGAGGATTCCTAAATGCGACAACCCCCCCCCCCCCCCCATTTCAGCAAAATTTGCAAGTGTGACTCTTCTGAGCATTGTAGTACGCCCACAGTGCACTTGATGTCCACACATGGGGTATTTCCATACTCAGAAGAAATGGGGTTATAAATTTAGTGGAGCATTCTCTCCTATTACCCCTTGTAAAATTTGGGGGAAAACCAGAATTTTAGTGAAAAAAAATTTATTTACACATCCAACTTTGACGAAAAGTCGACAAACACCTGTGGAATGTTAAGGCTCACTGTATCCCTTGTTACGTTCCTTGAGGGGTGTAGTTTCCAAAATTGTATGCCATGTGTTTGTTTTTTTTTGCCTGTTCTGGCACCATAGGGGCTTCCTAAATGGGACATGCTCCCCAAAAACCATTTCAGAAAAACTCACTCTCCAAAATCCCATTGCTGCTCCTTCCCTTCTGAGCCCTCTACTGCACCCACAGAGCACATTACGTACACATGAGGTATTTCCTTACTCGAGCAAAATTGGGTTACAAATTTTAGTGAGATTTCTCTCCCTTGTAAAAATTCAAAAAAACTGGGTCTACAAGAACATGCCAGAGTAAAAAATGAAGATTTTGAATTTTCTCCTTCACTTTGCTGCTATTCCTGTGAAACACCTAAAGAGTTAACACTTTTTGAATGTCATTTTGAATACTTTGAGAGGGTGCAGATTTTATAATGAGGTCATTTATGGGGTATTTCTAATATGAAGGTCCTTCAAATCCACTTCAAAACTGAAAAATCGCTGAAAAATTCTGATTTTGAAAATCTTTTGGAAAATTGCTGTTGAACTTTGAAGCCCTCTAATGTCTTCCAAAAGTAAAAACATGTCAACTTTATGATGCAAATATAAAGTAGACATATTGGGCCAGAATTATCAAACTGAGTGAGAGAAAAAAACTGTGATTTACCCCCAGCAACCAATCACAGCTCAGCTAACTAGCTCTGGGAAAGTGAAAGTTGGGCTGTGATTGGTTGCTATGAAAAAATCTCTCTATTTTTCCTCTCACAAAGTTTGATAAATCTAAGCCAATGTATATGTGAATCAAAGGTCATCAAATTTTGGAATTTTTCACCAAGAAATGATGCAAGTAAACGAGTAGACGAAAATTTACCACTAACAAAGTAGAATATGTTACGAAAAAAATCTTGGAATCAGAATGAAAAGTAAAAGCATCCCAGAGTTATCAATACTTAAAGGGGTACTCCGGTGAAAACCTTTTTTCTTTTAAATCAACTGGTGGCAGAAAGTTAAACATATTTGTAAATTACTTCTATTAAAAAATCTTAATCCTTCCTGTACTTATTAGCTGATGAATACTACAGAGGAAATTCTTTTCTTTTTGGAATGCTCTCTGATGACATCACGAGCACAGTTCTCTCTGCTGATATTATAATAATATTAACGCTTTATTTATTGATGTCCTTAGTAAGATTTGAACCCAAGTCCCCAGCACTGCAAGGCAGCAGTGCTAACCACTGAGCCACCATGCTGCCCTTAGCATACATCTGCTGTGCATGGTTGCTAAAATGGACAGAGATGTCAGAAGACAGCACTGTGCTCGTGATGTCATCAGTGTTCCAAAAGAAAGGAATTTCCTCTGTAGCATTCAGCAGCTAATAAGTACTGGAAGGATTAAGATTTTTTAATAGAAGTAATTTACAAATATGTTTGTTTAACTTTCTGCCACCAGTTGATTTAAAAGAAAAAAGGTTTTCACCGGAGTACCCCTTTAAAGTGACAGTGGTCAGATCTGCAAAAAATGCCAAGGTCCTTAAGGGGTTTATATAGTCTAAAGCCTGGGAGCGCCCAATCACCTTCTCTTTCCGGTAGGACCAAATTCTTATACTTCATCCTCACTTGGCCTCCCCCCATAATAATCTTCCCATCAGGGCTTCCAGACTTCTAAACCAATGGCTGGGGATCCATACTGGGGTGACAGCTAACACATATAACACCTGCGGAAGTATTACCATCTTAATAAGCACAGATCTATCTGCCGGGGAGAAGGGCATCTTAACCCATATTTCTACTTTCTTCCAAATTTTTTGCACCAATGGGTCTAAATTATCGTGGATATACCAATAAACTTTCGGGGAAATCTTGATCCCTAGGTAGTCTAAACTTTCTTCCTCCGATTTTTGCCCCCTGCAGCTTTTGGGCATTCTCCGGTAGTAACGGCAACAGGGAGGATTTCTCCCAATAGATTTAAAGTCCAGACATTTTCCCATATTCAATGATTTCCATCACTTTAGGTACTTCTATTTCAGCATTTTCAATAAAAAGGAGCAGATCATCCGCATAGATAATTTTTTTTTCTCATTATTCTCGTTTACTCCAAAACCCCTAATCTCTTCGGTCCTCCTCAATTTCCCTGCTAAGGGTTCCAGAAAGAGCACAAATAACAGGGGTGGACAGGGATGGTACAGGGACCGGTATGGATATTAACATAGGTCCGGAGGATGTTATTATGGATAGATCTACCCTTTACAAACCCAGACTGCTCTTCTCCCACTAACTCCGGGACCACCTCCGCCATCCTATTCGCCATTAACTTGGTCAATATTTTGGCGTCAGTATTTATAAGTGATATAGGGCGATATGACTCCACCTTAGTACTATCTATTTTTTTATATCAAAATTATTTTGGTTTCATTCATAGAATCTGGGAGAACTCCCAGTTGTAAAGATTTATTTTTTAACACCATCCCAAATATTGGCGGTAATACGTCCTTCAACTCCTTGTACACTGCATAAACTAGTCCATCTAGCCCCGGTGCCGAGGTGTTGGCACCTCCCTGTATAACCTGATCTAACTCCTCCAATGAGAAAGGGGAGTTTAATTTACCATGTGTCCTCATCTTGGGGGGGTTCCTTCATATGTATATAAATCCTCAAAAAAAACCTTAATTATTTCCTGAATCCTATCTGGATCCATTACCAACTCTCCTTTAGAATCTTGAAGGGTCAATATCCCATTGAGTTCTCTTTGCACCTTAATAGTGTTCGCTAATAATTTACCTTTCTGACCTGCAAAAAAAAAAATTGATACATCCTAGCCCCCTATCATTACATAACACTTTATTTATGAGAAGGAAAAGAAAAAGAACACTTTTCTCCCAGGATTCATAATAGGCCATGGGTCCCTCCATCCCATTCCATCCATAATTTTCGCCAGCAGGGAATATACCAGACCTCTAACCTCCTGTGACTGGGCCCTTTCAGATTTATCTAAATCTTGATTGATAACACACAATCCCCACATAGATACAATGGAAGGTGCTCTCTTCCTTTAAAAAAAATTAATTAAATCAACTAATGGTTGAAGAGAGAATGGATTGGGGCAATTGCCAATTATTAATATCTAAATGCAAAAGCACATAACGCCCTCTGTCATCTATCAGTTTTCCTACTATTTAAGCTGGGATCTCCCTGTGTATATACACAGATACTCCTGCTGAATATGTAGACAGAGAGGAGTGAAACTCCATTTGATCCAATCTCCATGCTACTCTTTCCTTTGTCTCTACAGTAACATGAGATTCCAATAGGCAAATTATAGTGGGTAGAAACCTCTGCACTATCCCTAATACCCCTAACATTCCAGGTGCATATTTTTTAATGAACAGCCCCCCATAACAATTAAAAAAAAATAACAACATCAACCCAAACCCCAACCCCATCTCCCACTTTGGTCTGCCTCATATTAGCCGACCTCTAACCATGTCATATCCCCTACTTCTCCACCCTCCTCCTTGCACGAACCATATACATATACAAATTATAAACCCTCCGCTTCTAACCATTTCCCAGCTTCCATACTATCTAAGAAAAAAATAATACTTTATCAGTCTAGATAATACGCAATTTAGCTGGAAACACTAGCGAAAAAGAGATCCCTGCGGTTACTAAGCGCTTCTTAATTTCTTTGAACGAAACCTTTTAATTGGGTTGCTCTGGCAAAGTCCGGGTAAAGTGAAATTTTTGCCCCCGTTATCCGTGAAAGCTCCCTCTTCCCTTGCCATACGAAGAATGCTATCCCGCTCATTTGAACAGAGAACTTAACAAAAAAATTATCCTGGGTCGTGCTCCTGGGGGTGGCTCCTCACTGGAACTCTGTGGGCCCTTTCAAGCCCAAACTGGGGGAATAGGGTTCCCCCCCCCCCCAATATTATCCCGTAACCATTTAACAAAAAAAGGATCTGATATCAATATTTTTAATATCCTCTGGCATTTCCACAATTCTTATATCGCACCTCCTTTATCTGTCCTCCAAGTCTATTACTTTGGCTCTGAGATCTGTTACTTCTTTCCTTAAAGGAGAACTCCAGAGTATAAAAATTGTCGCCCATACTGCCAGCAGTAAAAAAATAAAGATGTACATACCTTCCTCCGCTCCCCCGGGGCCTCCGGTAACCGGCTCCGGTCTCCGCCGTGATACTCTTCCTGGTTGCCGGTGGTAGGAGAGTCTTACTGCACTCAGCCAATCACCAGCCGCAGTGAAGTCCCGACTCGGCTGAGCGGCAGTGTGACGTTTTCGGCCCCGGCAGCAGGTGCCGATGTAGTGAAGAATTTTGTGTCCTGAAGCGTTCTCACACTGCCGCTCAGCCTATCGCTGGCTGAGTCGGACTTTGCTGCGGCTGTTGATTGGCTGAGCGCAGTATGATTCCCCAACCACCGGCAACCAGGAAGTGGATCGCGGCGGAGACCGGAGCTGGTTACCGGAGGCCCCGGGGGAGCGGAGGAAGGTATGTACATCTTTATTTTTTTTACTGCCAGCAGTATGGCCGACAATTTGTATACTCTGGAGTTCTCCTTTAATGACTCTGTTTCAGTTGTTACAGTCAATAGCCCTTTTTCCAATGCAGGAAGTGCTTTTTCCATTTTTTTTAGTACGGTCCCTTATTTTATTAATTTCGTCCTTTATAGTCATAATATCAGGGGATAGCGATCCCATATGTGTGTGCAGCTCTACCAGAGACTGAATGCACCGAATTCTTAGATGGAGATGTTTCATAACTCAGTGTTTTTGTCCAGCATGGGGACGCTTTGACATATTTATCAATTTTTCCCGCGCCAGCTACCCCTTTAGGGGAGGTAGAATTCCTCACTGTAGATTTTATTTTTTTTTATTTTAAATGTCCAGCTTAGGGGTCAGTCTGTATGTAAGAAGAAAAAAAAATTGCAGCGAAAGTCAGACTCCTGCCCCTTTAAGAAAAAAAAAAAAATGATACTTCATACATGCATAATTATCCATGACCACAGTCATTTCACATACGCACCTTTATTTAAAAAAATAAATAAATAAATGAATTTAAAAAAAGGAAATTTCATTCTTGCACTTACAGGTTTCCACTAAGCACCTGTCGCTCCAGGCCAGAAGATAGATATACTTATTAGAAGAGCCGATCAGTTTACAGATACACTGAGGGAAGACACTGTCCAGAGAGAAAAAAAATCCTTCACCAGTTATAATTGCCCTTCCATAAACTCCACACATAAAACTCTGGCCCTGTCCTCCACCATACCCAGGGGGAGCAGCAACCTTGTTCCTTATATATTGATTAGTGGGAGCCAATGGACATTTTATTTACTAATAACTGTATAACTACTGACATTCTTTTATCTCACAGATTTTCCCGGATTAGTGGTTGCCAGTTGTTCCAGGCAGGGACCTATATACACTGCTCAAAAAAACATAAGGGAACACTAAGATAACAGATCCTAGATCTGAATGAATGAACTAATCGTATGAAATACTTTCGTCTTTAAATAATTTTTGTGTGATTTTGTTGTCAGCACTATCAATGGAAATAATTTATTAACCCATGGAGGTCTGGATATGGAGTCACACTCAAAATCAAAGTGGAAAAACCACACAACAGGCTGATCCAACTTTGATGTAATGTCCTTAAAGGGGTACTCCAGTGCTTAACCTCTTAAGGACCCAGGGCGTATGGATACGCCCTCACAGCCTGGGCCTTAAGGACCCAGGGCGTACTAGTATGCCCTGGCGTTTTCCGGTCTCTGCCGCGCGCCGGGCAGAGATCGGAACCGGACGCCTGCTGAAATCCTTCAGCAGGCATCCAGGGCAAACGCCGAGGGGGGCCATGTAGGCCCCCCATGTCGGCGATCGCCGCAAATGGCAAGGGAAATCGCTCTTGCGATCTGCGGCGATACCGGGCTGATCGGGTCTCTGGGACCCGACCGCCCGGTAATTTCGCATGATCCCGGCTGTCACAGACAGCCAGGACCATGCTAAAGAATAGGAGCGAGGTGGCAAACCGGCCACCTCCTCCTATACCCTGCGATCTGTCGGTTAGTTAACCGACCGATCGCAGGGGGGGGGGGGGCGGTTACTTCCTCCCATCCTGCCCGGCCCCTGAAAGTCCGGAGAGGACGGGAGGAAGACCGGAGGACGCTGCGGGGGACGGGGGAGTGCTGGGGACCGGCCCCGGTACTTACCTCGTCCCTGAAGACCCGGATCCCTGCGATGAAGACGGTGGCGGCGACAGGTGAGTAGATCTTCAGCCGCGGTCGGGACCTTTACAGCAATGCACATCGCCGTAAAGCGACATGCATTGCTGTATTGGGACCCTGTAAACCAATAAATTGAGGCCAAAAACAAACAAGGTATAAACCACTGTTCGGTGCCCAAAAAATACTAGAAAACCTATATAGATGCACCAAACTGACACAATATTATGAGTAAATATAAATCTTTATTATAATCAGATAAGATAAAACATGATAAAAAATCAGCAGCAGTTAGAAAGAAAACGACTCCGAACACAGATATTAAATAATGTCCAATAGGCACATGGAATGGCACATAGATATAGGTATACAATACTCAATGAAAAGTGGACATGCACTTTATCTATTATATATTTATGTGTCATTTTTTACAAATTTATTCCTCATCATGTGATATTATTACTACATTTTACTCTGTTTTTATTACGTTTCACTTTTTCACGAGCATGATCACTTCATTTTATTTTGGGCACGAGCACTTTGCACATTCTTGTCATCACTACATGTGGTTTGTGTTGTCTATGTTCTTAATATAGCGCTCTCCTTATTACCACTATTTGGTTATATGCGCCCGTTGAATACGGGCTTATCCTCTCCACGCACGCGCAGCTTATCTACCTGTCTGCACATGCGTTGGACTTTCCCTTACCAGTTCCAGCTTCTTGTGTTCACTGCGCGTGCGCCCGCTACCATCGTGGTGACGTCAATACGTACGCACTCCGGTGGTGCCGTGCGCATGCGCGGTTGAAGACAAGAT
The DNA here is from genome assembly GCF_029499605.1 of Hyla sarda. NCBI lineage: Eukaryota > Metazoa > Chordata > Amphibia > Anura > Hylidae > Hyla > Hyla sarda. Next base: position 315,295,552 of record NC_079189.1, on the reverse strand, counting down.
GGCGCAGACCATTACACGTCACAGCTGTACCAGGTATTTAATTCTTATAGAACTTGTTTGATTGGTCGATATCATATATATATACTTCCGTTTACCCTCCATATGACACTCCCTGAGGAAGCGAGTGAGCGAAACGACGTAGGGGTAGGCTCCCGACCTTTGTAAGTATAGCTGGGTGTCAGTTGGCTAGGTGCATGGACAGTCTTATATGTTCAATAAAACTTGTTTCAGGGACAACCGATGCTCCAACTTTTACCGAGGTGGTTTGTTTCCCCTCAGATATGTATGGGCAACATCCTTGTCTCCCTGTATTCATACTGCCGATAGCACTGGGCAAATGACACTATACTAGCTATACTTCTTTATATGTCCTTCTTGTTTACATTAGTGTACTGGGTTTACTTAGGCACCTCTAGGTGTATTCTTTATATATATATACATGTACTGTGGCTTGTTTTTAAGTCCACTTTTCATTGAGTATTGTATACCTATATCTATGTGCCATTCCATGTGCCTATTGGACATTATTTAATATCTGTGTTCGGAGTCGTTTTCTTTCTAACTGCTGCTGATTTTTTATCATGTTTTATCTTATCCGATTATAATAAAGATTTATATTTACTCATAATATTGTGTCAGTTTGGTGCATCTATATAGGTTTTCTTGTATTGGGACCCTGTAAACTACAACTCCCAGCATGCCCAGACAGCCCTTGGCGTCTGGGCATGCTGGGAGTTGCAGTTTTGCAACATCTGGAGGTCCACAGTTTGGAGACCACTGTGCCCTTCCAGATGTTGCAAAACTACACATCCTCAGCATGCCCTTACTGTCCAGGCATGCTGGGAGTTGTAGTTCTGTAACATCTGGCCCTTCAGATGTTGCAGAACTACAACTCCCAGCATGCCTGGACAGTAAGGGCATACTGGGAGTTGTAGTTTTGCAACATCTGGAAGGGCAGAGATTGAGAACCACTGTATTAGTGGTCTGCAAACTGTAGTCCTCCAGATGTTGCAAAACTACAACTCCAAGCATGCTGGGAGTTGTAGTTCGGCAACATCTGGCTCTAAAGATGTTGCCGAACTACTACTCCCAGCATGTTTGAGAATGATGAGAGTTGTGGTTTTGCAACAACTGGTGGCACACTGGTTGGGAAACATTGTCTGTTTCCTAACTCAGTGTTTCCCAACCCGTGTGCCTCCAGCTGTTGCAAAACTATAACTACCAGCATGCACTGATAGACTGTGCATGCTGGGAGTTGTAATTTTGCAACAGCTGGAGGTCCCCCCCTGTGAATGTACAGGGTACTTTCACATGGGCAGGGGCTTACAGTGAGTATCAGGCTGCAAGTTTGCGATGCAGCAAATTTTGCGCGGCAGCTCAAACTCGCTGTAACCCCCCGCCCATGTGACTGTACCCTAAAAACACTACACTACACTACCACAAAATAAAATAAAAAGTAAAAAACACTACATATACACATACCCCTACACAGCCCCCCTCCCCAATAAAAATGAAAAATGTCTGGTACGCCACTGTTTCCAAAATGGAGCCTCCAGATGTTGCAAAACAACAACTCCCAGTATTGCTGGACAGCTGTTGACTGTCCAAGCATGCTGGGAGTTTTGCAACAGCTGGAGGCACCCTGTTTGGGAATCACTGGCGTAGAATACCCCTATGTCCACCCCTATGCAAATCCCTAATTCAGGCCTCAAATGCGCATGGCGCTCTCACTTTGGAGCCCTGTCGTATTTCAAGGCAACAGTATAGGGTCACATATGGGGTATCGCCGTACTCGGGAGAAATTGCCTAACAAATTTTGGGGGGCTTTTTCTTTCACCCCTTATGAAAATCTGAAGTTGGGGTCTACACCAGCATGTTAGTGTAAAAAAATAAATTTTTTACACTAACATGCTGGTGTTGCCCTATACTTTTCATTTTGACAAGAGATAAAAGGGAAAAAAGCCCCCAAAATTTGTAATGCAATTTCTCCCGACTACGGAGATACCCCATATGTGGGCGCAAAGTGCTCTGGGGGCGCACAACAAGGCCCAGAAGGGAGAGTGCGCCATGTACATTTGAGGTGATTTGCACAGGGGTGGCTGATTGTTACAGCGGTTTTGACAAACGCAAAAAAAACTAAACCCCACATGTGACCCCATTTCGGAAACTACACCCCTCAAGGAATGTAATGAGGGGTCCAGTGAGAATTTACCCCCCACTGGTGTCTGACAGATCTTTGGAACAGTGGGCTGTGCAAATTAAAAATGTTGTACAGACCACTGTTCCAAAGATCTGACAGACACCAGTGGGGGTAAATGCTCACTGTACCCCTTGTTACATTCCTCAAGGGGTCTAGTTTCCAAAATGGTATGCCATGTGGGGGTTATTTTGCTGTCCTGGCACCATAGGGGCTTCCTAAATGCGAAGTGCCCCCCGAGCAAAATTTGCTCTCAAAAAGCCAAATATGACTCCTTCTCTTCTGAGCATTGTAGTTCGCTCGTAGTGCACTTCAGGTCAACTTATGGGTTACCTCCATACTCAGAAGAGATGGGGTTACAAATTTTGGGGGGTATTTTCTGCTATTAACCCTTGCAAAAATGTGAAATTTGGGGGGAATCACACATTTTAGTGAAATTTTATTTTATTTTTTTACATATGCAAAAGTCGTGAAACACATGTGGGGTATTAAGGCTCACTTTATTCCTTGCTACGTTCCTCAAGGGGTCTTGTTTCCAAAATGGTATGGCATGTGTTTTTTTTTTTTTGCTGCTCTGGCACCATAGGGGCTTCCTAAATGCAACATGCCCCCCAAAAACCATTTCAGAAAAACGTACTCTCCAAAATCCCCTTGTCACTCCTTCGGTTCTGAGCCCTCTACTGCGCCCACCGAACACTTTACATAGACATATGAGGTATGTGCTTACTCGAGAGAAATTGGGCTACAAATATAAGTATACATTTTCTCGTTTTACCCCTCGTAAAAATTCAAAAATTGGGTCTACAAGAACATGCGAGTGGAAAAAATGAAGATTGTGAATTTTCTCCTTCACTTTCCTGCTATTCCTGTGAAACACCTAAAGGGTTAAAAGGCTGACCAAATATCATTTTGTATACTTTGGGGGGTGAGGTTTTTATAATGGGGTCATTTGTGGGGTATTTCTAAGATGAAGACCCTTCAAATCCACTTCAAACCTGAACTGGTCCCTGAAAAATAGTGAGTTTGGAAATTTTGTGAAAAATTGGAAAATTGCTGCTGAACTTTGAAGCCCTCTGGTGTCTTCCAAAAGTAAAAACTTGTCAATTTTATGATGCAAACATAAAGTAGACATATTGTATATGTGAAAAAAATATTAAAATATTTGGAATATCCATTTTCCTTACAAACAGAGAGCTTCAAAGTTAGAAAAATGCTAAATTTTCAAATTTTTCATAAAATTTTCACATTTTTCACCAAGAAAGGATGCAAGTTACAATTTTTTTTTACCACTATGTTAAAGTAGAATATGTCACGAAAAAACAATCTCGGAATCAGATTGATAACTAAAAGCATTCCAGAGTTATTAATGTTTAAAGTGACAGTGGTCAGATGTTCAAAGGTGTAAAATGGCTGGGTCCTTAAGAGGTTAAACATCTTATCCCCTATCCAAAGGATAGGGGATAAGATGCCTGATCGCGGGAGTCCCGCAGCTCGGGACGCCCGTGATCATGCACGCGGCACCCAGTTTGTAATCAGTCCCCGGAGCGTGTTCGCTCTGGGACGGATTATGGTCGACCACAGGGCCGGCGGCGTGTGACGTCACACTCCGCCCCTCAATGCAAGGCTACGGGAGGGGACGTGATAGCTATCACGCCCCCTCCCGTAGGTTTGCATTGAGGGGCGGAGCGTGACCTCACACGGGGGCGTGACGTCACACGCCGCCGGCCCTGCGGTCGACCGTAATCAGTCCCGGAGCGAACACGCTCCGGGAACTGATTACAAACGGGGTGCCGCGTGCATGATCACGGGCGTCCCCAGCTGCGGGGCTCCCGCGATGAGGCATCTTATCCTTTGGATAGGGGATAAGATGTGTAAGCACCAGAGTACCCCTTTAAAACAAGTCAAAATAAGGCTCAGTAGTGTGTGTGGCCTCCACATGCCCGTGTGTCCTCCCAGACCTGGACTAAAGCATCCGCCAACTCCTAAATAAACAGTCTGTGGTGCAACGTGGCGTTGGTGGATGGAGCAAGACATGATGCCCAGATGTGGTCAATTGGATTCAGGTCTGAAAAACAGACAGGCTAGTCCATAACTGTTACGCCGAGCGCTCCGGGTCCCCGCTCCTCCCCGGAGCGCTCGCTTCACTCTCCCCGCGGCAGCGCTCCGGTCACGTCCTCTGACCCGGGGCGCTGCGATTCCGCTGCCAGCCGGGATGCGATTCGCGATGCGGGTAGCGCCCGCTCGCGATGCGCACCCCGGCTCCCCTACCTGACTCGCTCTCCGTCTGTTCTGTCCCGGCGCGCGCGGCCCCGCTCCCTAGGGCGCGCGCGCGCCGGGTCTCTGCGATTTAAAGGGCCACTGCGCCGCTGATTGGCGCAGTGGTTCCAATTAGTGTGTTCACCTGTGCACTTCCCTATATCACCTCACTTCCCCTGCACTCCCTTGCCGGATCTTGTTGCCTTAGTGCCAGTGAAAGCGTTCCTTGTGTGTTCCTTGCCTGTGTTTCCAGACCTTCTGCCGTTGCCCCTGACTACGATCCTTGCTGCCTGCCCCGACCTTCTGCTACGTCCGACCTTGCTTTTGCCTACTCCCTTGTACCGCGCCTATCTTCAGCAGCCAGAGAGGTGAGCCGTTGCTAGTGGATACGACCTGGTCACTACCGCCGCAGCAAGACCATCCCGCTTTGCGGCGGGCTCTGGTGAAAACCAGTAGTGGCTTAGAACCGGTCCACTAGCACGGTCCACGCCAATCCCTCTCTGGCACAGAGGATCCACTACCTGCCAGCCGGCATCGTGACAATAACATCAATGCCTTCCTCTTGCAGGAACTGCTGACACACTCCAGCCACATGAGGTCTAGCATTGTCTGGCATTAGGAGGAACCCAGGGCCAACCGCACCAGCATATGGTCTCACAAGGGGTCTGAGGATCTCATCTCGGTACCAAATGGCAGTCAGGCTACCTCTGGCAAGTGCATGGAGGGCTGTGCAGCCCCCCAAAGAAATGCCACCTCACACCATTACTGACCCACGGCCAAACCGGTCATGCTGAAGGATGTTGCAGGCAGCAGAACGTTCTCCACGGTGTTTCCAGACTCTGTCATGTCTGTCACGTGCTCAGTGTGAATTTGCGTTCATCGGTGAAGAGCACAGGGCTCCAGTGGCGAATTTGCCAATCTTTGGTGTTCTCTGGCAAATGCCAAACATCCTGCACGGTGTTGAGCTGTAAGCACAATCCCCATCTGTGGACGTCAGGCCCTCATACCACCCTCATGGAGTCTGTTTCCTACCGTTTGGGTGGACATATGCACATCTGTGGCCTGCTGGAGGTCATTTTGCAGGGCTCTGGCATTGCTCCTCCTTGCACAAAGGCGGAAGTAGCGGTCCTGCTGGGTTCATCTCCTGGGTACATCTCCTGATGTACTGGCCTGTCTCCTGGTAGCGCCTCCATGCTCTGGACACTATGCTGACAGGCACAGAAAACCTTCTTGCCACAGCTAGAGGAGGCCCGCGGACACCGTTCCCACTAACAGCATGTAACCTTTCAACATTCCAAACAGCTCCCTCACCCGTTTATCATCCCCCTCCGGGAGTTCCCTTATTCAGCCAGAGTTCTCAACAAGTTCCATTACAAAGCAGGGCCGAGTTTTCAACAAATTCCTGAGCTATCAACAAGCTCCATACATATATATCAAAAAGACGGGGATATTATTAGACAAGTTCCAGCCATTAAGTCCAGCAGGTTCCCCTCTCACAAGCGCTCCCGGCACGCGTCTGCCTTTGATGCCTTGCACTGCATTACAATAAGCGGCCAGGCACTACCATTCTTCCTACCCCGGGAAGGGGGGGGGGGGGGCTGGGGTGGCTAGGAAGGGGAGCCGAGCCGAGACTCCCCCCCCCCCCCCCCACCTCCTATTCCGGACAAAGGGTCTCCAAACTGACGCTTTTCCTTCTGGCAGGTCCTCAAATTGGAGAGAGGACCGATGTCTCGGCATCCTCTCAACTCCAGCTTGCATTGTGACCAGTGGGCCTGTGTCTCCCCCGCCGGACGTACAGAGTTCAGGCTCCAGCATCCCACGTGGTCCATACCCGCTACAGGTCATCCTGCGGGCCAAGCTTCTCTCCTGTCCTGGCATAATCCACGCATAGCTCCGTTCAGCATTCACCATTCAGCGGAGGGCAAGAGGAGGAGGGGGAAGAAGGCAGCGCTGCTGGTGCAACGTGTCTACGCCATGACGTTCCTCCAATAGTGTTATATTTTAGTAGTTCGGTCAATTACGAAATTATTCTTACATATTTTTTACATGGAAAATGGAGAAAGGGGGTGAAATAATCAGAGAAATCCTCAGATTGCTCATACAGATCAATGCAGTTCAATAGTACTACATTGATCTGTGTGATCTGCGATTGATTGAAAGAGTTTCTCTCTTCTGCAGGCCTGTATCAATCCCAGAGCCACAGTAAGCTTTGGTGCAAGAATTTTACCCAGAAGAATTTTACAAACTAGGATTTTTTTTTCTTTAAAAAGCAGTGCAGAAAACCTGACTACTAGTAATAGGTAAAGGAAATAAGCATTGGCACCCGTATTAACAATAAAACTTTCAAGTAGAAGGATGGACTGAGAAAAAGCTTACCACAAGGTGTTCTGCTTGGAGCCCTGACAATTAGCTGTGGGGGGGGGGGGGGGGGGAATCTGGTATTAGGTGCTTACTACAAAAGGAAAATTACAGCATTACAAAAGCTCTCAATAAAATCAATAGGCAGTCAATGTAATGTATTGACATGCAGGGTCTTGCAGAACAAGAGATACAGGAGATTTAGCAAAACCTACGCAGAGGAAAAGTAAAAGAAGCAATCTGATTGGTTGGGCAACCATTCCACTTTTCCATGCACAGGTTTTGATAAATCTCCCCCACTGCGTGTACCCAAAATAAGGGTCTAAATAAGGGTTTTCTAAATCAGCCAAACTCTCTATATAATATAAAGTTTTATTAAGACCATTGATTGACAGAGGCTCAGCTGCCAACTGAAACATCATATTTGAGTAATGTGATATTACGTTATTCAACCAACATGAACGCCAATTTCTATTCCTGCTGACTGTGACAACAATGGTGTGGGTAAAGACAACTTATCTCTCCCTGCATCATACTGGCAAGTATCACGGACTAGAATTGAATACACTGATTTGGTCAATGTCTAAAGGAGTCTCTGCACATGTTCATGCATCTAAAGCGTACCTGTCAGAAAGGAAAACAACAATAAAGGAACATTTAAAAAAAAAAAAAAAAAAAAAAAAAAAAAAAAGGAATTTAGTCACACTGTTGTAGGATCAAGTCCCTGTCACTTATCTGAGTTGACTCTAGTTCTGGCCAGATAACAGCTCTGCTGTGCTGTTCAGGTACCTTGCATTCCTCCCCCTAGCAGGGGGCGAGTGGCAATGGGTAAGCTGTTCCAGCTTTCATTTCCTGACTGTGTCTTTCAGTTCCTGTCTTAGGTGTTAGCCCACCCTCACTTACTGGACTTTGTCCATGCCTGTGCTGCAGCTTGGACAAAGCCATGATTTTATAAGCTATGATTTCTATAAAAAGGAAATAACATTTTCTTATGAAGTTTATTAGAAAGGTTAATGTTTTGCCAAGATGTACAACATATAAAAAGTTTTTGAACTTGACAATGCCCATTAAAAAAGGAGTATTCCGGCTTTATACATCTTATCACCTATCCAAAGGATAGGTGATAAGATGTATGATTGCAGGGGTCGCCATTGGGAGCCCCACGATCCCGGTGCAGCCCCTGGCATTCTGTGCAGAGCGCTGCCTTCGAGACAGAGACGTGATGTCACGCCCCCTCCATTCATCTCCATAGGAGGGGGCATGCTGGCCATCAAGCCCCCTCCCACAGACATTAATGGAGGGGGGCGTGGCGAGACATCACGTCTGTCTCGAAAGGCAGTGCCTGGTACATAATGCCGTGGTCTGCACAGAGATTGCGGGGGTCCCAGCGGCGGGACCCCTGCAATCATACATCTTATCCCCTATCCTTTGGATAGGGGATAAGATATATATAAAGCCGGGATACCCCTTTAAGTCTTTCCAGAGGAATACAGTCTGTCTATTGGTCAGCTAAAACTATTTTTTTGTAAATTTCACCAGATGATTGTGTTGGTTGAAATAGTCTGTTTTTATCAACCTTACCCTGTATGGGCAAGTTTATACATTCAGTTGGTAAAACTGAACCAACAATATCTTAGGTCAATGTTTATTATAGATTTTACCCGTATGCAAGGCATATTGCAATACTAGAAGCATACATTCTATTGTGCTTTTAATTATTTTACTATGTCAACTTCAAATAATACATTCATTTTCCCACTGAACAAGGAAACAGCATGATCTCTTTAATTTGTATCAACCATATGGACACGTCATTCTGTAAAGAAAAGTCTAGTCCGCTGTATATGGGCAGTAAAGTAAGAAGAAAAATGTTAAAAATGATCTCATCCAAACATGCTAGTTACCCTAATCGACTCATTACCATTCAAAATGGCTGGCATATTTGTGTAGGTTTTCCATGCAAGTCGCTGAGAGCACCAGCAGAAATGAAATAGCAAAAGCAGATACAGAATAAATATATATATATATATATATATATATATATATATACATATATATTTTACACATACATATATATATATATATATATATATATATATATATATATATATATATATGCATGTCTTTTTTTTATATAAAAAATGCATGTGTGAATATAATAAGAGCTATCTGTGTGTGGCTCATAATAAAGGTACACCACTTGATGGCAGAAACATTTCCCTTGTGTTAGTGAAAGATCTCCAGACCTTGTCTTTTATTCTCTGGCCTTGGTAATGTTTGCATATATTACGCACATTTTATACAATGAGTGAAGCTGAACCTTTGGAAGAAGGGTGGAATTACTTAAAGTGCTGAAATGTAATTTTTTTTTTTTTTTTACCTCACCACCCACTGAAATGTTTTACTATCAAACCTCCTCATAAGACGCCAGATAAGGTGCTTTGGCATTCATAAAATAATCTCACAAAGGAAAATGCCACATCAGAAGAAATGAGGGTTTTGAGATGCATTTTGTGCGCCCATATTGAATTTTATCAGGTCCTAATTATTATTTTACAAGTTAAAAACAGCTTAGTGCATCTGTTGTTTAATTCCCACTTCCCCATTCTCAAATGTGAACATCAAAGAAAAGAAAACACTCAATCTTAAACAGTCCCTGACAGCAGACCGAGACTCAAGTGCTCAATAGGAAAGGCCCTTGCCACCAGTTCTTGTATTTCCACAACAGTGAGCAAACACAAAAACACCACTAAGCGGCCTTGCCTTCTTTTCAGCTCCTCTTGGCCAGTTGTCTGCCTTGTACCAAAGAGAACTCTTGTACACAAACCTTCTGGGAACACAGCACTGGAGAAAGGATTAGCCGCACTAACATGCTAGTATTTGCTAAAAGTAAAGGGAGGGAAGTGTAAGGGGGGGGGGGGGGGGGGAGAGAAATCTACTACAGTATCCGATATATGAATAACCAAAATGTATGAGCTGACAAGAGACTCGGAACAAGCCTGTGTGCTCCCTGGGAGAAAATGTTGCTGTGATGAGTGACAGGGCTTTCAGGAAATATGTTCACAATCACAGACAGGGAAGGCCATGACCTAGATCGTTTAAGAGCTTGTCTTGTCAAATTATCAAAAGCTCCTTCCTTTTCTGAATAAAAAGGGTGACATAAGTGAGTGTCAGGAAGCTGTGGGCTGACAAGCCAAGCATACAATAACAGGACGTCACATACTTGGCAAAACACCGCCACTGCTGGCGGCAAATCTTAATGAGAGCGCGGCTGGCCCAGGAGACTCGAGTCCCTGCTGGCACAGCAACTCATCTCGCAGAGAAAATCCTTCAGCTCCCAGTCAGTTATGCTCTGACACGATGCCTACAATTACCAAACACAACTTTTTAACAGAATCCTCTGGTGCTTTGTCAAAGCTGCTTGCTGTTACAGCCTTCCCATTACAAGACCCGGTTACATGGGGAAAAAAAAAAAAAAGCTTTATTAATAGTTGCAATATTTAAAATGCTTTTGCAAAAGGAAGAGGCAGCCAGAAATAAAAAAGCCTTTAGCCTGCATATTCAGGAATCAAGACAGGGAGGTCATAGGTCAAGGAGAAATATTGCTCAAAAGATTAGACTGTCTGGAGGTCTAAATACATAGGAATTTTCTCTGAGAAAATGTCCCCATCATTTATATAAGCAAATGAATGAGAAGAGACTGAAAAATCCCCAGACGTTTACAGCTGCAGTATTATACAAGGCCAGGACATGGCCATAACGTTGAGCATCTAAGCAGGATAAGTCTTCAATGTTAAGTAGCGAATATAAGCGTAATAAAACAGTTGTATTTACAGCTCGCCACATAATTACATCTGGTCATCCACTTAATCAATTAATGTACTATATCTAAACTGCAAAAAGTCAGTGACCCATTCAGAACTAAATCAAATTTAGGTGACGGGGAAACATTAAAGGAGTGCTTCACAGGATAAACATGAAGCGGAGTCTAATCCTACATAAAAATCAACACATAAGAAAATGTTTACAGGCAACAATGATACAATATATTAGGCAAGTGCATGAGTATGCAGGAGGAATCAGAATGGGTATTTAAACAGCCTGACATTCATAAGCTATGACTTACTCAGTATTAGGACTGGTAGCTCCATTCATGATTGACAAACAAGTCAGCGCTAATTATATTGGTATTGATTGGATTTCTGAACTTTTACACTGGTGCTTCCTTCTCCACAGAGAAATGCTATAGTGTAAAGTATTAGATCAAGTCAGGTTTACAGAAGGCCCAGAATTATGAAATGTTAATATTCATTTTCTTACATAGTGTAATGTATTTTTATTTTTTTTTTGCATATAAGAAGCTGTACCAATGCAGCAGTCACACTATTAAAAGGAGTTTTCCGGGTTTGTTTATTGATGCACTGCGACAGAGCATGAAGCACACCGTTCCATTCATTGTGTAATGATTCAATTGTAAAAATATGAGCTCCTCTGGGCACTAGTTCTCCGGTATAGGCAGTAGGACACGTTTTCCAAGTCCAAAAGATATTTTATTGCACTAAAAACAACATGTTTCTGGTCCGGAAAGGACCCTTCCTGAGGTAAGGTACTTGAAGCAACTTACCTGAGGAAGGGTCCTTTCCGGACCAGAAACATGTTTTCAGTGCAATAAAAAAAATTTTTGGACTTGGAAAACGTGTCCTACTGCCTATACCGGAGAACTAGCACCCAGAGGAGCTCATATTTTTGCAATTGAATCGTCCTTTTACCGGACTAGCCAAGCTAAACCTCCAAGCTGTTAACTAGATATCTGCTTAGGTGTTGTGCTCTGAGAGCAACACCATCTGGTAAGTAGCTTTTCATCTACCTATTGTCAACTATTTTTGACATACTTCACCAGGGGCGCGTACCTCTCTTTTTTTTCTCTGATTCATTGTGTAATGGCAATGCTGCAGTCAGCAACAATTGAAAAGACTGGTAGTATAATTGCCATAAACCTACACAGCAATTACACAATGTACAGAGCTATCTGCTTCCAGCTATGTTAACTGTGAGTTGCAGGCAGATCAGCTTTGGCAAACAGCTGGCTGATGGGGGTTCTAGGTGTCGGACCTCTACAGATCTAATACTGAAGGCCTATCCATCGAAAAGTTGTGGAAAATCCCTTTAAAGAATAACTCCTCTTAGGCTATGTTCACATCTCAAAATTTCTGCACAGAATTCTGCATAGATTTATAGCCCATTCATTTCAATGGAATTCCTGCAGCTGAAACACTGTAGCAGACATTCTGCTGTGTTAATGGGACAATACCTACACAACAATAGCTGAAGCAGACATGGTGTAATGTAAGCAAATTTTATTGGTTAAAAATACAACATTTAAAAATAGGAAAGGCGTCTGAAAAAAGGATATCTCATGGATCACATTAATATAGTATTACAGGTGTAAGGGCCATCCCACAATGTGGTTTGGAAGAGTATATAAGCAGCACAATGGTTCACAAAAGTGCTTGATCTCAGTAAAGTGCATATTCAATAGTCAAATGGCAGAAAGCACAAGCGTATACAAAACAATACAGCAGCAAACACTTATACCCACATGTAAGAGCAAACGAACGTGATGCAGAGACGTCCGTTTCGGAACTACAGCCTTCTTCTGGGAGTGGTTAGTATATGGGGGTGGTGGGTATTTATATCCTAAAGTGCCCAATCACAACACTAATTCACATTTGCTGCAGCCGAGTACCTGGTTGATCCTGCCATGGGGAGCGTGGTGAGCCTGTCATTAGGCTGCGTCCGGGAGTGCGGGCACGTGACCCTCCGGCACATAGCGTCGGTATCACCTGACCGCGGTACCCGGAAGCAGCCGAGGAGAGAGAACATCGCAGCCACAGAATGGCCCGGCAGCACGTCACGTCCGGGAATGCGGCCACATGACCATCGTCGCTAAGCGACAGCGGTCACGTGACACATGCACATAGAATATACATTAGAACATAGAAACAGCGCCATCTATTGGGCATAGGTTGTATGGTATTAGAAATATATACAGGGCACCCTCTATTGAACATAGATACACAATGCAAATAAATGTACAATACAAGTATAACATCTGATCAGTAGCTATAACCAAAGAATCATACAAAAGAGATGAGTGCATAAGAAGATGCATGGAAGGAATGGAAATTGTGAAATAGCGTGAAGTAATTACAGAGTGATAAAGGTGATAAGAGTGAATAAGAAGCGATTATGCAGCCTAATTAAATAAATATATATATATATATATATATATATATATATACACACACACACACACACACACACACACACACACACACACACGTAAAATTTCAGAGTATATGAGAAAATAACAAAAGATTAAATAATAAATGTTAAATAATAAATAACATTTATTTGCATTGTATATCTATGTTCAATAGAGGGCACCCTGTATATATTTCTAATACCATACAACCTATGCCCAATAGATGGCGCTGTTTCTATGTTCTAATATACGCTTAGCGATGGTCACGTGGCCGCACTCCCGGACGTGAAGTGGTGCCGGCCATTCTGTGTCTGCAATGTTCTCTCTCTTCGGCTGCTTCCGGATACCGCGGTCAGGTGATCCCGACGATATGCACCGGAGGGTCATGTGCCCCCACTCCCCGATGCAGCCTCACCGCGATACCCATGACAGGATCAACCAGGTACTCAGCTGCAGCAAATGTGAATTAATGTTGTGATTGGGCACTTTAGGATATAAATACCCACCACCCCCATATACTAACCACTCCCAGAAGAAGGACGTAGTTCCGAAACGGACGTAGGGGTGTACGTCTCTGCATTACCCTCTTTTGCTCTTACATGTGGGGTAAAAGTGTTTGCTGCTGTATTGTTTTGTATACGCTTGTGCTTTCTGCTATTTGACTATTGTATATGCACTTTACTGAGATCAAGCACTTTTGTGAACCCTTATGCTGCTATATACTCTTCCAAACCACATTGTGGGATGGCTCTTACACCTGTAATACTACAGGGTGGGCCATTTATATGGATACACTAATATACTTAATAAAATGGGAATGGTTGGTGATATTAACTTCCTGTTTGCGGCACACTAGTATATGTGAGGGGGGAAACTTTTCAAGATGGGTGGTGACCATGGCGGCCATTTTGACGTTGGCCATTTTGAATCCAATTTTTGTTTTTTCAATAGGAAGAGGGTCATGTGACACAAACTTATTGGGAATTTCACAAGTAAAACAATGATGTGCTTGGTTTTAACGTAAATGTATTCTTTCATGAGTTATTTACAAGTTTCTGACTACTTATAAAATGTGTTCAATGTGCTGCCCATCGTGTTGGATTGTCAATGCAACCCTCTTCTCCCACTCTTCACACACTGATAGCAACACCGCAGGAGAAATGCTAGCACAGGCTTCCAGTATCCGTAGTTTCAGGTGCTGCACATCTCGTATCTTCACAGCATAAACCATTGCCTTCAGATGACCCCAAAGATAAAAGTCTAAGGGGGTCAGATTGGGAGACCTTGGGGGCCATTCAACTGGTCCATGATGACCAAACCACTTTCCAGGAAACTGTTCATCTAGGAATGCTCGGACCTGGCACGTTCCCTGAGTTTTTCCAGCAAGATGGTGCACCACCACATTATGAGTGTCAGGTCCGAGCATTCCTAGATGAACCCAATAAATTGTGATTTTATAACTTGTAAGTCATTCCCCAGTGATTTGAATTAATTGATTTTATGGTGGGGATAAGAGGCTAGCCCATAACTGACTTTTTTGGAGCTACATTGTCTAAAAGCAATACATAGCACCCCTCCGATATATAGGAGTTATACAGTGTTTTTCGGTTTTCTCATGTGTTAATGGGACAGCTGAATCCCATTGAAGAGAATTGGCTATAAATTCATGCAGAATTTTTTGCGGAATTCCACGCAGAAATTCTGCCATATGAACATAGCCTTACAATAAAAAATAAAAAAAATCTCTCCTTTACTTGCTACAGAGCAGAAGTTCCCAACATGGGGTACGTGTACCTCCAGGGGTACACGTAAAAAGTTTTTTTTATTTTAAATGACTATAGATGTAAGGTCTGGCGGAATATCAGCGCCACAACTATTGTTTCCATCCGCACCGGTATTCTGCTAGACCTTACATTTAATTCAATAGGCATTACAGCAGGAGCAGTCTCTGCTTAGTCACCACCTCTTGCCTCACAACCTTCCCAGAGGAGAAGAGGCATGTCAGGGGAGGTTCAGGGGAAAGGGGTGTGTTCAGGGCTAGGGCTGCCACTAGGTAAACTAGGCAGCAGCCCAGGGCAGAGCCAGCCAGCACGCCCAGGTTTTGCTGGCATCAGAGGCATATCTGCCCCCACTACAAGGGCAATTACCTGACTCCCCCAGTACTTAATGGCTGCGGGCTTCAACTTAAATGCCACTTTGCCTCAGTTGCTTATGGTCCCCTATAGTAGGCATATCTGCCTAAACACGCCCCTCACAATACGGTGGTGTCCCCTAAGAGGAGTGTCGCAGTCAGGTGAGAAGAGAATGCTGCCAGCCCGCAGCCTGACTGCCATAAGAAAGCCTGATGAGTGAGTGGGAACTCAGAGGATCATGATAGTCATTTCCTTAGGAGAGTCTTCTGCACCTGCTTCTTCCCTGAACTTGCACAATGGGTGCAACTAATATTGCAAAATCTAACAAATTGCAGTAAATGCAAGGTCACATAATATTACTTATCCTGTACTGTTTGAGCCTGAGTAACCTCCTGTATTAACCTCCAGAGCTGCACTCAATATTCTATTGTGGGATCACGGTCTTCCAGTGTTACCCCAACTAGTATGCCTTCAGTTGTTGCAAAACTACAACTCCTAGCATGCTGCTGTCCTAACATGCTGGGAGTTGTAGTTTTGCAACAGCTGGAGACACACTGGTTGGGACACACTTCAATGTGTCTGCATATGGTTTATTACTTATCCTGTACTTATCCCAAGTTACATCCTGTATTATACTCTATAGCTGCACTCACTACTCTGCTGGTGCGGTCACGATGGGGAGAGGATATGAAGTTAAGAAAAGCAGATACATTAAAAAAAAAAACTATTTATTACAAACATGTCACTAATATGGGGGGGGGGTACATTTTTGGAAGTAGCAGAAAAGAGTTACTCTGATATAAAAATTAAAAAAAAGTTGGTAACATCTGCTGTAGATTATGGTTTTTACATATTGGGTTTTAGGAACATGAGATTTTCCCATGGCAGCAAATGCATCAGGCTCCACCCCTTGATATTGAGTTAAAGTGCTACTCAACTGAATTTTTTTATCCCTCCATTCTGCCCAAGCTGCAAATATATCAAAGTTTAACTCACCCGTATTCTGGGGCCCAATATGTAACACTGTGCTTTGCTTATCACCAGCCACAGGGATGTCCCGCCTCAGCCGGTAACACGCTGAGTGACAGTGTCATGTAACGGGCCCAGGTCCACCCTTTTTCCTGGTGCTAATAGCCAGCTCCTGTGCTCAATTCATAGTTGGGACGGGACTCGAAAGTACATGTATGTCCTGGTGCACCAAGTACTAGGCATCCAGGGTGTACGGGTATGCAGCCTCAAGGGGTTACAGTCCTATAATATTACTGACTTCCAATGTAAAGTTCATTTTAAACCATTAGGCTTAAGTTCACACACAGTAATTTGGTCAGTATTTTAGGCAAAGCCAATAGTGGGTTACAACATATCGTAAAAGCTACGCTACTCTTTCCATAAAAATGTTTCTGTCAGTTTCAATTCTGGTTTTGGCTAAAATACTGAGCATAATACTGTGTGTGAACCCAGCTTATGGAAGAAATGTTACTCTGCTTAGTGAAAAAATTACAGTAAACATATCACTAAATCATTTTGACATGTATAGTTTGAAACATGAATACTTACATCTGCATAATGGCCAACCATACAACAGCGATGACATTTCTTCAGCCAGTAAGGTCTCTCAGTGCAGTCTTGGTGGATGTGACCGGGCATAAAGCAGTTTGAACAGTATGGGGATGAGCAAGTGTATTGCAAATGCCCCCGTCCACCACAAAGACAACAAGCTGGCAGTTTCTGCGAAAAAAAATTATATTTATTATCATCATTATCAAAGACTAAAATTAAAGAGGCACTGTCAATATTTTGTAGTACTACTGATAAGATGACTTTTTTAAATATACATTTTTTATTTTTTAAAGTCAACTTAAAATCAACTTTACTAAAAAATCGAAAGTGAAAATAGCTGCCACTAGGGGACATCGGTCTTTATGCAGACAGACTATGTATTTTGCAGCATACTGGACACCGGCCGTAAAGTGTGTTGATAGCCAGTATAGGAGATCCTCATTGCACCACTACAGCCTTCAGCTATTCCAAAATTACAACTCCCATGATGCAACAGCAACAGCTAAAGGCAACACTGCTTTTAACACACCTTAAGGACCAGAGCGTTTTTGCACATCTGACCACTGTCACTTTAAGCATTAATAACTCTGGGATGCTTTTACATATGAATTTGATTCAGAGAATGTTTTTAGTGACATATTTCTACTTTACCCTATTGGTAAATTTTCGCTTATACTTGCATCATTTCTTGGTGAAAAATTCCAAAATTTCATGAAAAATTTGAAAGTTTTGCATTTTTTTTTACTTTGAAGCTCTCCGCTTGTAAGGAAAATAGACATACCAAATAAATTATATATTTATTTACATATACAATATGTCTACTTCATGTTTGCATCATAAAGTTGACATGTTTTTACTTTTAGAAGACATGAGATTAAAAAAATAAAAAATACAAACTGAACTGGTCCCTGAAAAATTCTGGTTTTTAATTTTTTTAAGTGAATTTGAAGGGCCTTCATATTAGAAATACCCCATAAATGACCCCATTATAAAAACTGCAGCAAAGTGAAAGAGAAAGTGAAAAACCTTCGTTTTTTACACTCACATGTTCTTGTACACCCAGTTTTTGAATTTTTACAGGGCTTAAAAGGTGTGAACAGCAAACCCCCCCACATGGCATACTATTTTGGAAACTACACCCCTCAAGGAATGTAATAAGGGGTACAATGAGCCTTAAAACCTTACAGGTGTTTGATGACTTTTCGTAAAATTTGGAACTGTAAATTACATTTTTTTTTTCTCTAAAATGGTGGTTTTCCCCCAAATTTCACAGTTTTACAAGAGGTAATAGGAGTAAATGCCCGCCAAAATTTGTAACCCCGTTTCTTCTGATTATGGAAATACCCCATGTGTGGATGTAAAGTGCTGTGCGGGCGAACTACAATGCTCAGAAAAGAAGGAGCGCCATTGAGCTGTTTGAGAGAGAATTTGACGGAAATTTAAGTCAGGGGCCATGTGCGTTTAAAAAGCCCCCATGGTGCCAGAACAGTGGACCCCCCCCGCCCACATGTGACTATTTTAGAAACTACACCCCTCACCGAATGTAACAATCGGTGCAGTGAGCATTTACAACCCACTGGCGTTTGAAAGATCTTTGGAACAGTGGGCTTTGCAAATGAAAAAGAAAATTTTTAATTTTCATGGACCACTGTTCCAAAAGTCTGTCAGACACCAGAAGGGGCGAAAATGCTCACTGAATTCTGTAAGGGGTGTAGTTTCCAAAATGGGGTCACGTGTGTGTGTGCGTGTGCGTGTGTGTGTGTGTGTGTGTGTGTGTGTGTGTGTGTGTGTGTGTGTGTGTGTGTGTGGGGGGGGGGGGGGGGGGGAATTAAAATTGTGAAGAAATTAAAATTTTTCATTTTCACATCCAAATTTTACAAAAATTCTTCAAACACCTGTGGGGTGTTAAGGCTCACTATACCCCTTGTTACATTCAGTGCAGGGTGTAGTTTCCAAAATGGGGTCACATGTGGGTGTTTTTTTTTTGTACTTATGTCAGAACCGTTGTAACGATGAGCCACCCCAGTGTAAATTACCTCAAATGTACATGGTGCTCTCACTCCTGAGCCCTGCTGTGCGCCCGCAGAGCATTTTACGTCCACATATGGGGTATTTCCGTACTCAGGAGAAATTGCGTTACAAATTTTGTGGGTCATTTGTTTCTTATTTGATAATTTTTTACATTATATGTATATTTGTAAAATACAATGTAATATACAATTAGCATTTTTTCACCCCAAAAATACAGTCTTGTCCCTGCAGCTATTGACTGAGTGTCTCAGGTGGGACAAAATACAGGAAGTTTGGGAAGGACAAGCAGGGCTCTGTGCAGACTCCTGGCTTGTCAATCAGCCTGCTGTGTGAGTAGGGAGTGTGTCATAGAGCCTCAGTGCGCAGAGCCCTGCTTGTCCAACCCACACTTCCTGTATTTCGTCTCTGCACGGAGACACACAGGCAATAGCTGCGGGGAAAATCGAGCATCCTTTTTACCTAAAAATATACACATTTTTTAAATAAATTTATATTACAAAATATTATATAAATATATATATAGTGGTATCGTATTTCCTGAATGATTAGTGATATTAATAGTTTCATTTATTTTTCTCTGTAACTCATGTAACTGCACTTTGTAAAACTTTTTTTTATATAAGATGACATTACTCCTATGTATGAACATAAACATATTGTTAAAGAAACACTGATTGTTACCAATGCTATTTCAAGGAAATAGCAATCATATCATTAAAGGGGTACTCCTACCCTAGACATCTTATCCCCTATCCAAAGGATAGGGGATAAGATGTCTGATCGCGTCACGCCCCCTCCCATAGACTTTCATTGAGGGGACGGGAGTGCCGTCACACGGGGGCGGAGTCCTGACGTCACGGACTTCCGAGTCGTGACTCAGACCCTCCAGCGGTTCCGGTGAAAAAACAGGTGGGTGCCGCATGCAATAATGCGGGGGTCCCCAGCAGCGGGACCCCCGCGATCAGACATCTTATTCCCTATCCTTTGGATAGGGGATAAGATGTCTAGGGTGGCAGTACCCCTTTAAGAAACTTGTCCATTGGTTAAAAGATTCCATAAGAAATATCGCAGTAAAATAACATTGTTTTTGCAGTTTACATCCAGTTCACTTATGGTAATATTTACCTTAGGCTGAGGACAATTTTTTGACAGATGACCACGATAGTTGCAATTCCTGCATATGACATTTTTATCCTCTGAATAGTACCGGAGGCGGGAACGCCGTGATGGAGTATAGTTTGAGATCTGGGCCTAAATGTGAGAAAAAAAGTGAAAGATTAAGAATTTAATGTCCGATTAAACAGATAAAATTGTTATTTTCAAATAAACATTTCTTCATCTAAGAAACCAGCAAAAATACCATTCACATTATAAATGTAAACTGTCAGACTGTGTTAACACAACATAGAATTTTTAGTGCGTATTGCACGTGGATATTTCTGCAAAATGTGACCGCATTGGCCATGTGAGACCACTTGGACCCCCTGCAATCTCCAGAGCATGAGTGAGTGTGGGGTAATATATATTATATTATATATATATATATATACATAGAATTGTTATAAGTATTACAAGAATTACAGTCTACTTGCAAGTTAGCAGGTATATATATATATATATATATATATATATATATATATATCTCAATAATTGTGTACTAATGTACCAGTCTTCATTAATCCAAAAAAGTTTGTAAAGCCCCATCCAAACCTATTTACTAAGTGATGAAAAAATTACACATACAAAGTTGCGAGGCCAGAAAACAACACCTAAAGATTGGAACAAAGACACCACCCAAATCTCTAAGGGTACCCAGATATATCCAAATCTCTAAGGGTACTTACTGGTTATCTGCCAGAAAGCAAATCATTTTAGATTTTTTTTTCCCCCAAATCATTTATCTTTATTATTATGTTTTGAGTTGTGTTTAAAGAAATGTAATCTCTCCGGGAAAAATAACCATTTTAAGTAAAGTGAAACAGTCTGCCAGCAAACGCAGAAGCTTAGGAAAAACCTGTATCCATTGTTGGCCCTCTGCAACTGCACCACCCAAAGTCAGCTGTGTCTCTCTGTACCTATAAGGGAAGTCTTTAAACCTAATATTGCATAGTTTAAACCTGTCCCTGAGGTCTTGTAGTTTGTTTCTTATTTGATCATTATGCTTAACCACTGTCTCCATTTGCTTTAGAGCCATTTGCCTCTACCTGAGATACTTTACCTTTAATACCAGAGACTCTGGCCCTCATTTGCTATTGTAGGGGATAAGACTTCTTTAGCCAGAATACCCCTTTAACAGAAAATCCTGTGAATAAAAGGCTGGAAATGTCCACCAAGAAAAAGCTGGTCAGAAAATGTTCCTGACCTGTATATCTGTAAATACCCATAGTAAATAGAGTGGAATCCTTCAAGTCTGAAACAACATTCAAACACTAATAAAAAACCAACAATCTCAGTAAGTCAAGGCTAATGTCTTTAATTTTATTAAGATTTTTACACATTAGCATTATGTTGGTTAAGACAGTCCCCCATTTGTGTTGCCAGGTCTCCTAAAGACATATTCCATTTTTGGAATTCGGCCAAAATTTCTCCAAGTACTGTAGAGGATCCGGACTTACGGTTCTTCTTCTGTTTATCTGATGTTTCCACTTCCAATATAGAAAGCAGTGAACAAGTAACAGGACCTCTGCAGCTTTGCTCTTTGTATTAATAGTACAGGGATTTAAGGAATTTATCATGGTGATGGTCATGCTGATGGCATTACACCATCACAGTGCAGGACACCATATCATCCACAATGCTTTTTCACTTCTAACAGCCAGGAGAGAACATTTCAACATAAAAGCAGTCGCTCGCTGCTGGACCACAGCCATGGACGCAACCCAGAAGTACTGGCACCAATATCCCCCTGCAACCTAACCAATTACGGCACACTGGAGATCCCACCGCGATCAGCAGAGGTACCAGAGACCAGTCTCTCTTTCAAGTTCCATTTCACATTATAGGTTCTCAAGTCTTGCTGGGAACCCGTTGGCATCAAAGAGAACAGAAAGGCAGGTGTGTGGGCGGAGAACTAGAAATTGGAATTTGTGCAGCTACATAATTCTGCATCAGAGACACCTCTAACGAAATGCTGAGCGCTGATTCGTTGCTATAGGCAACTAAGACTTATTTTGTTTTGGACAGCTTTGAAAAATCTGTCCCCAGTGCCTCTGGTTTAAAAGGATGTAATTGTGCTCTTTGGGTATGCGTATTATAATATCAATGCTTCACTAGCATTGACTGGGATTCTCAAAATATATACATGGCCCAGATTTTTCAATCTGTCAGAGACCAAAACGTGTCCAACTTTTATCCAAAACACATAGAAGCCAATCACAGCTTAGGTTCTCAAAATGAGCCATTATTTTTGTTTTAGACAGACTGAGAATCTGGGTAGTGTTATGACTTATGTACAATGTAACTGGAGCTTGCAGGATGCATAGTCAAGAAAATAAACTCACTTTTGAAGGAAATTTCCTATTTGCTGTCAATATTATTATTTTAAATAAAAAAAATCAGGAATGCTCATTTATTGTAAATACAATTGTTGTAAAACCTGAATACTTCTTTATTAACTTGTTTATCTCTTTATTATATATTACATTAGTGTTTCCCAACTAGTGTGACTACTGCTGTTGCAAAACTACAACTACCAGCATGTCTGGACAGCCTCGCTATAGTTTTGCAACAGCCGGGTAGTTTTGCAACAGCTGGGGGCACAATAGTTGGGAGACACTGTATGAGAGTATATAAACAGTGATGAATTTACGAAAAAAAGGAGACAGCTATTTCATTTTTAGCTTCCCCCCCATTTTCAGTCCACCATATATTATGCATAGTGGCCATTTTCTCTTATCTCAAAGTTTACACACCGGTTTTTTACAACAGTAAAAATATGAGAAAAGCTGTGCCTGTAAACTAATGTATGTGGACCTTTGCAAAAGGAATTTTGTATTAGAAAATGAGTGATCCTACCTCTGAATCCCTCTCAGTAATCGACCAGTCCACTTCATCATTATCTGCAGGTGAAAAAAAAGTTGTTGGTTTAGTTCACTTAACTATCATACCAAATAAAAACCAAGTAATTATTTACGGTAAAAAAAAAAAAACATTTGTTAATATATATTTATTAATATAACCATAATCTAATCAGAAGGATTTTTTTAAACTGGAATGTTTACACCCAATGTCACTGCTCTCACTATAAGTTTAACTTTCTGCTTTGGATTGTGAAAAAATGCCAAATATGAAGACTATTTTAGGTAATTTATCTAGATAAATTATAGCACACCATGCACACTACTATTTTTATTTCAACTAAAGTGTGTGTTATCTTATGATTATTAGAGAATATTCTACCATAAATACTAAAATAAAGTAATGGGTCCAGAAAGCATGAAGGAAGATTTGTGATTGCTTCATCCTTAACTTCTTTGTTTAGCCTATCCCTTTTGATAGCTTGGAAAAGGTTACATTGTTCCTATCCACTAGAAGGATAGTAAAGGAGAAGCAGGTAAGTACAGACTAGTTAGCTTGACACCTGTAGAATTAAAAGAAATTGACCGCCTACATACCAACAACTTGTTGGACCGAAAACCGGCCTGGCTTTATTGAGGGCAGATCATACCTCATAGAAATTGTTGGGTTAAGATGGTGCCATGGATATCACCTGTCTGCATTTTAGCAAAGCCTATGATATGGTTTTGCATAAAGAGCACACAGATGGCATACTGAAAATTGGATAGTTCAGACTGCAGTTGGCTGTAGGATGGATATCAAACAGTTGTCAATGGTGTGTATTCTGCGTAGAGATTGATTACAAGTGCTGTGCCACAAGTTGCCAAAAAAAAGGCCGTACTTCTCAACAATATGAAGACTGGTATGGAAATGTGTGAAAGAGATCTTCATCTTGTAGGGAACTCTAAGTTCGTTTGACATTTATTTAGCAATTTTAAAGTAAAGACTTGTGTTTGACACAAAATGGGGTTGATATTCAGTGGAAAAAATTTATAGCTTTTCTGCATAAAATAGTTCCTTTCTAAATGCTAAAAAATAAAAAAATAAAAACACATGAAAAGAAAAAAAAAACATATAAAAATCCTTTTTGGCAGTTCTGTGTTAGCAAAGGATTTAGGGGGAAAAGATTTCTGACAGCCTCAAAATGAGTGAGCGAACAGTCAGCCAGCCAGGAAAGAAGGAGGGATGCTCGGCTGCACAACTAGAGGTATACCAGTAGGAAGTAGGTTGGGAACCCACTGTATAAAGCTCTAGTGAAACCACATCTGGAATACTGGGTTCAGTTCTAAAGACCTCACCTACATAAAGACACTGACAAAATATATAACTAGAATTATAAAAAGAGAACCGTATAGTCTGGAATATAGGATGGAAAGAGAGGACATGATTGAAGCCTTTAAAGGAGTTGTCCTACCTTGATATATCCTGCGGCCTGTTTGTAGTGCTGGAGGTGGTCTAAAATGCCAAAGCAGGGAAGGTATGCAATTTGCCTAACTCCTAATGGCTTTAATGGGTGTTACGCAAATGGTGTAGCCACGCGAGCGAGGTGGGAAAATCCCTTTAAATGTTATCTAGGTATTAATAAATTTAGGAACTGTTTTAATAGGAAACTAAGAAGGCACAAATAGAGATTAGCTTGGGGGGGGGGGGGCTGAGATCAGTAGTGAGGTCATGAATACTATTTGACTGAAAAAAATAGAACATTTTTGCAATCAACTTCCACTGAACGAAAATAATAATAAAGGCGCTTCATTTTAAAAATAAGAAATCATTAGAAGATATCTAAACAACTGGGGAAGATGGAAGATAGAAATAAAAGTCAACCCGAAAATCCAGACAACATCCCAACAGTTACAGTTTTCTTTATCTAAGTGTTAACAGTGGACTGCCTCTCCCTTTCAGGAACAAAACAGTGTATTGGCTTCATGACAATTTTACAGAATCTCTGTACAGGACAGATTGTTTTTTTATGGTAAATTGCCCTAAAACAGCAAGAGTACAAAGCTAAAAATAAAACTACAGTATGATTTATGGCTAACTCATTAATATTAAGAAAGAACAAATAAAATAAATATTGATCTGTAAGATACAGTATTACAGATTCATAGGCTGAAAAGAAAAGCCGCTTTTCAGTTTAGGGAAATTCAGAGCACGCTATGACAGTTATGCCCAGCTAAATGCCCCACGCCTGCCAAAAATCTGTTTTTCATGCTTGCATTATTATGCACCAGAGAGACATTCACAATACTGTGTAAATTGGGGGCAGTGACCTCTTGTAATCACTGCAGAAAAGTACATGGTAAATCAATGGGAGCTACAAAGTTACACAGATCAACTCAATTAAAACACCTTTGTTTCAAAACTGGACTGGAAGGTTTCCATATGAGACTACAACTGGGATCGAGTGGGTACTGAAATAATCAACTGTGATAAAAGCCAAACAATTCCCATGGTCTCAAATAAGAATTCCCACAAACTGTGCCATACTATAAGTCAAGCTGTAAATCTGGTTTGTCAAACTAAGGCAATAGTGTGTGCGCTGAAGAGGTCTATGTACCAACGAGTCCCTTTTACTACAACAGCTTTATATGTAAACTATACATAAGTATTTGTCAACACTGCCTTATGTCTGAGTCACAGTTCCATATTGACTATTAAAACCAGACAATTATTATAATGCTTCGCCCGCCTTTTCTTTAAATCCAGAAATCTGTTTTTGAACTGTTTTGTCTGTTCTCTCTTATATGCACGATGAGGCCGGGCGTATCTAATTTTAAGCCTTTCAGTAATGCTCTTTCATGAAATGCATAAAATGAGAAGCCATTGATAATGAGTCAGTTATTATGCGATTATGCTGGTTAGTAACTTCTGTTAATCAATGGGCTTTTATTCCATGCACATCTATTGAGGGCTAAAGTGAAGAAATGGCAGTGTCCATGTAAAGAATTACACTAGAGTTGCACATAAGAGGGATGAAGCAATAATAGAAGTCACTTCTTATAGTCTTTATATCTATATATGTTTACACACACATTTTTAAACTAGCTGTTAAACTAATGGCCCTTTTATTCAGTCACAGTATAACGGTTAATATTCTCTAGTAGCCTATTCTACTAACACTTTACATTTCAATACATGTATTATTTAGTTGATGGAGAACTACCGGTAGGTCTTAAGAAGAAAGGTAACAAAATAAAAAATTTTATAAAAATGTATTTGCTGTAGCTCCTTTACTCTTTAAAAAGAAAAACAGTAACATTTCCCCCATAAATAAAGTGGGCATCGAGTTTTGGTCTGGTCATATAGGAAACTAATTTATCCAGGGGGGGGGGGGGGGGGGACATTGATTTTTTACTTCCCTTTAAATAAGTAAAAAATACCCTATATTATGGAACTATGATATACTTTATTACACTTACAGAAATAACCTATACTCCTCAAAATAAAATTAACAAGATACTTTTGTATCCCTATATTGTTTCTGTATACCTAAAAGGCAATATTAAAGAACAAAAATTGTAGTACTTTTCTAAATTATGGAAACATAATTTGTATGTATTTTTATACCACTAGTACTAGTTTTTATACTTATGTATTACAGCTGGTACATTTTTCTCCCCAAGTTTAAGGACTTTTTTTTTTTTTAGATTCTTTGTTTAAACTTTCATATGTGGAAAGACAAAAAACAGAATTATAACAATGTTTTCATAACATGGTGCCCAGACTACAGGGATACCTAAACAAATAAAAAGGATCACAAGCCAGTCCAAGTTCAAGGAGGTTTTTAATGACGAGTGTACTTTATACTTGGTCTTCTTTATAAGTTATGACGGCGACCACAGGAAGAGTTAAACTCATGGCATGCTTGGCCTGCCACACAGTTGGGGGAGTTCTTTAAATAGAGTCTGTCATTCTTGCAAGCCATCAATGGGATTTCCTTCACAAACTGCTGATTTGTTCAGGTATGGAACAGAGGAAATTTCAGTTAACCTTTGTTTCACCCAAGAGAGAAAGGGGGGTGGGGGGGAGGTGGAGGATACCCTGTCTGGAGAAAATGTATAGTGTGACTGGCAAAATTCGGAAAGGGTTAGCTTGTAGAATGGACACGCAACAAAACCCATTCACAAAAGGCAAAATATGCAGTAAGCAGAATAAAAATGTTTTTACATAATATAATTTATATATATATATTTATATGTATTGGCATTTACTTCATCCACCAACAGGAGTTTTAACATTTCACTGCTAAGAGGTGTAGGTGGAATAACTAGAATAAGATAAGAATCATGTTGTTACGATAATGATGGCAAGGACAAAAATAAAAATGTTCATGTAGCATAGCTACCATAATAAGTAGTTAATGATAGCTATTACTTATAAGAACCCTCTGAGGCAGATAGTTATCAAGCGTTAACTAATCTTTCAGATAAGGGGTCTGGGAAAAAAACTTGTGGTAAAATAGTGCACATAATCACCAAAAAAAAAAAAAATTCTATTGCTAAAAGCAGAGCAGATTGCAAAGCGTTGCAGAAACAAATTACATCTAATAAAAGATGCTTAATGCAATATATGAGCATTTACTTTCCAGACAACCAAAAGGTTGAGCTTTAACTCAAAGCTTTCAATGGCGCAGGCTAGTGATCACACGGTTCTGGCGATACTTGTCTGTTGCCCCTGGTAACCCTCATCAAGTGTAACGATGCTGGCCTACAATGGCCTCGACTGGGAAGCATTCTCTGCCTTTCCATGAATGCTCCTGGGCCATCTGTGTCGGCAAGCATAAAAGGCCAGTCTGCCTGTGGGCCCGTCAGTCTGAACACCACCCTTCTGACCCTGATTAAATACAACTTTCAGTCTCTTTTTGTCCTCCCCGTTGACTTCTCCTATTAAAGCAGAGCAGGAACAAAGAAAGCGGAAGAGTGGACTATCTGCCCCCAAGAAAGGTGATGTCTGATACCGCTCAACACAAGGATTAGCAAGGCAATACATAACAAAAAAGTGAGTTTGGGAGGGGGGAGGTGGGAAAAGGAGAAGAAAAAAATGTTTCAGGCAGATCTTTGACTAACTTGGTGGATACACAACTCATTAAATAGCTATACAATAGACATGACTTAAAAGAAACAACAGGCATAAATAAATGCTTTGCGGAAAGAGACACTTCATCGCATCCTGACACAGGACACTAGCAGTGACAAAGGCACACAGTTTACAACAATTCAAGTCACCTAGACAAAGCCCTGAGATACTAGTAATACAATAGAGTCATGTATTTGTGGATCTCAGCAATATTTGGTCTTTTAAAAGCATATCAAACGTCTAATGCCAGTATCTGAGAACAGACAACACAGAGAAGAAATTCTTTACATATTCAGAAATATGTTAACTTTAACTGTAAGGGTACGTTCACACAAAGAATCTGCTGCATATTTTGTGCAGTTGATATTGCTACCTAAGCAAGTTAAAGCAGCAGTAGAAAATATACAACAAAAAGGGTACATTCACATGTGCATATTTTCTTCTGCAGATTTTGCGGCCCATTGACTACAACAGGTAGCAAAATCTGCAGATCTGCAGCAGAAAATATGCACATGTCCTAAATAAGGATCGTTCGCTTTCCCACACACCCGTGTAACACTTATTTGCCTTAAAATAAAATTACCTACAAGAAAGTGCTGTGGGGCAAAAGGAGCCTGAATGTTGAACTTCACACGTGACGTTATGTGACATCATATGATCAGTCATTCGTGTCTCCACATCAGCATTTTTATTGTGTATCAGGAATAATAAAAGTTATCAAGAGAGAAAAATTTAATGGGGCTCATATCATTTGAGGTTTCAATATTTTTTGCGCCATACGAATTATTGCTATACTGTAGAATTAGGTGCACAAAAAGTATACGCTTTTTACAAGAATCCCACATATTAAAGAGGGATCCATATTCCATTTTGGCAGTATTATCTGACCATGGTTTCTTGTATTGTTAGTGGGAGGTGTCCCCATATAGAAGCATCTTCTCCACGCTGGAGCCCACAGTACCCTGGAAGAGCCCCAGGAAGAAGGGCATGGAGCAGACCGCACAAAAGCCAATCTTCCCTTCCGGCTGAGAAGAGTTCCTAGAGAGCACAATTCATGGACCGTAGGAGCCGCAGGAATAGGAGGAGTGGTGTCTGTAATGCCAGTCAGCGGCACAGAGAAAAGGACAGCCCTAGAACGCAAAGGCCGCAGAATGGCTGCAGCTCCTGTTACAATGGAGCGCCAACTGGAGGCAGAATGGAGATCAGCATGGGATCGAGAGAGGAGGTAAGTGTTGATCAAAAATAAATAAATACAAAAATTGAATAGTGCTGACAAAATTCAAGGCGCCACCACAACATTTTCAGTTGCCATGGTGACCTATCAACTGGGATTTGCTGATCCCCTTTACTAACAAATTTTACTGTATAAAATAAATTATTAAGCTGCTATACAACACACAATTTTTACACCTGGAGGGTGTTTTAACACCCGTAATCTTACCAGGGGTTGCACATAATAGCCCATAATTGTCTGAGATAAAAACTGTCCAACATGTCCATAACAACCAATCATAGCTCAACTTTCATTTTACTTGAAATAGTTACGATATGAAAGCTGAGCTGTGGTTGGTTACGGACAAAACCCAACAGTTTTTAAATCAGACAGAATGATAAAACTAAGCCACTATTTTTACTAGTTCTTTTAGCATTTTTACTCAAGGAGTATGTTTAGCCAAGGAGGACGACATAATTTGCGGTAATTCAGGTTAATAGTACCTCAACATAGGGGACACCAATTACACTTGTTCCCTCAAATAATGGGGAATGAAATTTGTTATGTTATCAAACTTATATTGTAACAGATTTGGTAAGTGGCTAACATACATGCACAATGTGCGCTAGTACATGTGCAACAGCCCTAATGACCGTGAGGAAGCACACTGATATCAAGGCAACAAATGCAGCTGAGCATGTAAAGGACTGTTCATGCCATGTACTTTAGACAATCCCTTCTTGTTACAGACTGATTACAAAGTGTCCCCCTTCTGGGGTCATCCAGCAATTCCCCTTCAGTTTCAACCCAAGAGAAAAGATACAATACAGTGTGTCCAAATGTGTATTTGCTACTGAGACAGTTGGATAGCTGTCAGGGTATAAAAAAAAAGGTTACTTTTCCTGGAGCAGATGGTGGCTGGCAAACTTCAAAAAATGAAATGGTCTTTTTATTTTCCCTGCCAAGTGTCTAGGAGGCGGAGCGGAGCTGCTCATGTCTGGCATGCCTCTTTACTTTCCCTTCCTTGCTTGACGTACATGTTTTAACGTTACTGTTGATCATGACCATATTGCTATTGAGTGGCATTTGCCGTTTGTTTGCTCTGGATACTACAGGTCCACCTTCCTTGCTCTTAACGCCTTTATAGTTGCCTCCTGGAATTTGCAGTGTGTATGCTCCAGGATAAAAGATGGCACTGAGGAAAAACAGGACTAGCTTACCCAGCAATATCACAATGCCAGCCTCCTAGCAGTCATGTTGATGCACTGACAGAGGTGGGAGACCACCACAAGGCTGAATCACTGCATCATCAAATATAAAATTACAGGAATTTTCTGGGTCATGTGACCTGACAAACTGAAAATAGACACGTTAATAGAATATAGTACATTAGTAAGTGAACCAATTTTTAGGAAAATAGAATATTCTGCTAAATAACCTTTATGAAGGTGACAGGTTACTTCTTCTGATCAGTAATAGTAAACACTTGTATTCCCAATTAAATAAATTCTAGATATGTGTTGTGTCATTCATTTGTTATTCTTATAGAAATAGCCAGTGGGTGTTACTAGTTGAGAATGTGTCCCTAACTTTCTGGCACAGTCAGCTCTGAGTGGATAGTATCAGACTGTGCAGGAACACCCTTACCTAGTAGCAACCAGTTTCTATTTCTAGTACGAACAACAACACAGTGATATTAGAAAAGCTGTTCATGAATGATTTCATGGGAAATATAAACAAACATTCAATAAAACAGACCGTTAAGGAAAGGCCATGGGATCTCTTTAAAACCATGTTAACAGCAGAAAGCTTGTGGCATGTACTGATATGTATTGATTGATCGGAATAGTTAAATGAAGAGAAAAGAAAGCAGATAAAAAAAAAAAAAAGACTATACTCACCATTTTTAATAA
This sequence comes from Hyla sarda, assembly GCF_029499605.1. Taxonomy (NCBI): domain Eukaryota; kingdom Metazoa; phylum Chordata; class Amphibia; order Anura; family Hylidae; genus Hyla; species Hyla sarda. The sequence continues at coordinate 315,264,495 of NC_079189.1, read as the reverse complement.
ACTCCCATGTTACCCCCATGTGATAACAATTGGCTGAGAACAGCATAAAGTTAAAAACAAAATACTGTAAAAGGAGTAATACAGCTTAAACATTTGTGTGCCAGGAGGTCATGTTATAGAATCATTATTTATACTAGTTTGTTAAATATATTAAATTTTTTAGTTTTACTCTAGAAAAAGCTATTTTGGACAGATTATAGAATGTGTGCATTATTTTTCATTTTTTCTCAATTTTTAGCACCTTCGAAAAAAAATCCCAAACTTCTAATCACCATGGTGAGATGCCTGCTCATTGTTCCTGCTTCTAATGAGATGGTTCTTTTCAGTCAATGCATCATCCTGCTGTGTGACACCTGACAGAGGATGCAGCAGACAGATCACTTGCTATAGAGAACACAAGGAATCCACTGGTTAACCACAGGATACTACACACTAGTAGCAAATATACCCAGTGCTGAAATAAGATTAAGAAGCAAAGTTAAAGGTAACTAAGATATATTACAGTGGCATTTTCATATTTTAGTTTTTGTCCCCAACCTGCAGCATACATGTAACTCAAATAACGCTTATTCAGGTCATAACGCTGGTGCATTTCTACATCTTTTTCATGAACAGCAGTTAATCTCCCCAGTTGATATTCAGTTAGAGTTCAAAAAAATTAAAGGTGGTGCACACAAACAGACTAAAAAAAAAAACTTGGCGCAGTCAGTGAGCCACCACTAGTAATCTCAACAAAAAGAATACATAACCTCTACTAGATTAGTAAACTGTTAGCTTTCAGGATGAGGGCAAATAGTCCTGCTCCCTCTAATTTCTCTTGTATTTTAAAATCATTTAAACAACTGAATGGTAAGTAAAAAAAAATAAAAAATAAAAATACCGGTATATAAAAAATGCTGCAGAAGCATATAGTATTACTTAGCTGTCTTCCCTTGTTCTGAAATCACTAAAAATAAAAAAAAATTTACGAGTATGTAATCCTCTCCTCTACCTTGTCCTTTTACAACTTCCTGCTTGAGCAGCTGCTAAGTACTACAATTCACAGAATGTATTGCTTTTCCTCAAATCTTTATCATAGCCCTCCAACAGCACTCCTGCCAGTTCCCCACACAGAGCTGTTGCAGAACATTTACTATACAGCACACTACTGCTCTACAATAAGTAAATTTGTAGCATGTGCTGTATTACATTTCCTGTCTGCTCCTCTGTCCATTGTTCAGCACACGACTGAATGGTATAGACTAGGGGTGTGAATCGCCAAGAATTTGGCGATTCGATTCGAATCGCGATACCAGTGTGGCGATTCGATATATCGCGATACTGTCTAGGTGACGATACATCGCGATATATCCCGATACATCGCCCACCTGGGAGCATTCATAGATCCCAATAGACGCCGCTGTCAGCTTTGACAGCGGCGATCTAGTACTCCGGTGCTCACTTTTCTCATGTTATCCCGTCCGGGCTGCAAAATAAAAGAAAACGCACTTTATCTTACCTGCCAACGAGCCCCCGGAGCTCCGGTACAGGTGTTCGGTCCCCGGGCTGTATTCTTCTTACTTCCTGTTAGCCCGGCACGTCACATGGAGCTTCAGCCTATCACCAGCAGAGGCGGGACATCGCTGCGGCCAGTGATAGGCTGAAGCTCCGTGTGACGTGCCGGGCTAACAGGAAGTAAGAAGAATACAGCCCGGGGACCGAACACCTGTACCGGAGCTCCGGGGGCTCGTTGGCAGGTAAGATAAAGTGCGTTTTCTTTTATTTTGCAGCCCGGACGGGATAACATGAGAAAAGTGTGCACCGGAGTACTCCTTTAATAGCCAGCCGCGGCGATCGCCGCATGCTGGCTATTAGCGGCGGCCCCCGGCTACTGAAATCAGCCGGGGGTCGCATAGTACGGAGCGGGCACGAGTCGGAGCCCGCTCCGTACACCCAGAGCGACGCCGTGTCAGATCCGGCCTGCCCGGCTCCACAAATGTGGAACTTTTATCTCCTGATGCCCAGGACATGCTGTTCCGGGTGTCAGGAGATACAAATTCCACATCCCTAAAAGAATCGATTCAAAAATATTTTGAATCGATTCAGTATCGGCAAATGAAAGAAAAAATTCTTACATCCCTAGTATAAACACACATATTCTTTGCCTAAATGTCCCAATAAGGATATATATGTATAAGTGTATGTGACAGGGAATGGTGATGTAGGCTTTAGGGGCTGGTCAGAGGGGAGACATGAGCTCACAGACAATAGAGGACGTTTATTTTTATTTTTTTTGGCTCCGAGACAGGGAAGAGGCTCGAAGCTGCTGCAACACCACCACTTTAAAAAGGAAAGGACCACACAACTTTCTGTCAGGGTTAATTCAAGCAAAACATGCTTGTATTAGTGCACTGCTTACCCAGCAAATAACTAGCAAACGCAGCAGGTCTCACAATTAAAACTTTTGACGTATGGGCAACAAGTCAAAAATTCTGTATAATGACAGTAGCCCTTTAAATATAATATTCTGATACCCGGATAGCTTTTCACCCTCAACCCAAGTTTGATTTCTGCATTATTATTATACATCGAATAATTTTATTATAGAATACTTTAAGTAGCATATTTTCATGATTTCTACGTACATATTACAAGGGCTCCAGACAGTTATTTAATTTCCTTTCCTCTTTCTCAAATAGCAAACGAGGTGACTATAGTAGCCATTAATGCTGAGATTTCTGCACGTGTGCAGTGACAATCAAGGCCAGGTGTGCTGGAGATCTGCACATAGCAAATGAGGGCAAGTACATCTTAAAAAAAAAAAAAAGGTAAGCACCATTTTGACCAGCACCACCTACACTACAGGCAGTACTAGCAGAATGAGCACCATATAAGTTTTCATATATATAGTATAATATATACACAAATATATATAAGATTATATATAAATAATATTTTGATTTCTATCCTGTTTCAAACTGTGAAATATATATAAAAAGATTTTTTGTTGCACCCAAGCAGTCATTTTCCCTTCTCCTTGTCATGATCCTTTGGCTGTGAGAGGTAAACAGTGGACTATGCAAGGAATCCACTGGGATTGATCTGGTATTTTTCTTGCAGAGTAATGTCTTCTGATACTGTAAATTGCTGTGTTCTTGTTAAAAGCTTTTGCCTTTTATTGTAAAAAAAAGGTTGCAGGCCTTATAATTTTGTATGTTACAATATAGTTAATGTGGTCTCCTGAAACGTCATGTGACGGGACAGCAGCCCCTGGAGCCCGAGCTGAAAGCATTGTGCCTTTCTCCTTGCTGTATCTGAACTTGGAATAAAAAAAAAAACTTCCGGACACACTAATACAGGAGTGCTGTGAGTAGATTTATGCAATGCAGCAAACTGGAGAAACTGTTCTGAAATCCTATTTGGTTTTGCTTTTATAATGTACTTTTGATACTGTGTCTTGCTGCAACATTACCCCTGGATTCCTTGTGACTATAGGCAGTAAACACTGTCACTGTCCCCTGCTCAATAAAACAGGTTGTTTTCCACCAGAAGTGGTGTGGTTACTATTGTTCAGAGTTGTAGTGTATAGAGTGTAATAGGTCATCCTGGCCTGTAAGGCAAGCTACCTCTGGTACAGCGGTATTTGTTATGGAGAGCAAAAACTGGGGCTGGGCCAATGGACTGTGCACTATGCATCTGGCTAAGTGAATAGAGCCTGGATTAACAGAATATTTGCCATATTAGAACAGCCAGCTTTCAATTAATATATAGGGGAAGGTTTAGCAAACCTGTGCAGAGGTTGCCCATAGCATCCAATCAGATCGCTTAAATTTATTTAAAAAAACAAAACAAAATAAAACAAAACAAAAAAAAAGGCTTCTCAAAAATTAAAGCAGCAAATCTGATAGGCTGCTATGGTCTCAACACAGGTTTTCATAAATCTACCTTTTCGTGTCCCAAAAAAATTAAAAATAAAAGAAAACCTGTCTGTTACCCTTAGCAACCAATAACCTTCATTTTACCTGAGCAGTTTAAGAACTGAATGACAGCAGCACTTGCACGTATGAAGTACCCTTGGACAGTTTTAACAAAATTGCCCCTATAGATTTTAGCGAGAATACCCAAAAACATTGGAAATGTGTATATGTTGCTGTCACAACCAAGCTTGCAGTGCCTCTTCTGTTTAAAGTCTACTAAAATTAAGCATCAAAGGCTGAGTCAATTACTTGCTTGCCCATTACGATTGTCATCCAGATTTTTTTTCTGGGCAACATACCCAATAATACAGAGATTAAAGTTTTCATGGACAGATTGGAAAAGCATAATGGATCCTAAAAAATACTAGTGGTATTTGCCTATTTTATAGAATATTGAAATAAATTTAAATCATTAAAGGGGTACTCCGGTGGTTAATTTTTTTGACTATATGGCATCTTCTTTGTAAGTTTAGTTTTTTTGCAATATACATGTGTTATATGTTTTGGCAGCATGTGTGTGTTTTTCTTACCTGTTTGTTGGGCAGGAAGTTCTGTAGTTCAGAGGGTTTTCTTTTACTGTTGTCCACAGTTCTGAGTCTGTTGTGGACAAGATGTCACAGCTTTTTTTTTCTCTCTGTCTGCATGAGAGGAATAAGCCACGCCCCCTCATCTCATCCAGCTGAGTACACAGCTCCTCACCTCCCCTCCCCCCTGCTCTGTATTCTAAGGACGCAGGTCTGCACAGGAGAAGGACCTCACAGAGAAGATAAGTGTTATCTGAAGGGGAGGATGAGAAGGTGCATGGGCTGGGGATGTATGGACTGCAGGGGAATAAATCTCATACTGGGAATGATCTCTATGGGGGAGATTTATCAAAACCTGTGCAGAGGAAAACTTTCTTCTTTCATTTTTCACAGGCCTTCATAAAAATGAAAGCAGAAAGCTGATTGGTTGCTATGGGCAACTGTGCAAGTTTTCCTCTGCACAGGTTTTGATAAATCTCCCCCTATATATGAGGGGGGAGGGGGGGGGGGGGGGAGACTTCTGAATGACAGATGCTGGGAGTTGTAGTCCCTGTTGTGTGTGTATGCTAGTGTTTACAAACCAGTGTGCCTCCAGCTGTTGCAAAACTACAACTCCCATCATGCCCTGACAGACTTTGGGCATGCTGGGAGTTGTAGATTTGCAACAGCTGGAGGTACACTGGTTGGGAAACACTGTTCTAGCCTATTCAGCATACACATCATGTTTCACCAGTGTGCCTCCAGCTGTTGCAAAACTACAACTCTTAGCATGCCCAAAGGCTGTCAGGGCATGCTGGGAGTTGTAGTTTTGCAACAACTGGGAGGCACCCTGGTTGGGAAACACTGGTGTATGCCCTACATAGGTGTGGTGAACTACAACCCCCAGGAGACTACAGAGGCAGCATGCTGGTGTTATACCACAGACTGAAGACTCCTGAATGACACATGCTGGGAGTTGTAGTCCCTTTTGTGTGTGTATGCCAGTGTATCCCAACCAAGGCTGATTATATTAGTGTGCTGTGTATAAGGGGGCTGACCCAGGAAAATAGTAGGATGAGTAAAGGGCGGAACAAACAAAAGGAGCCACCCCAAACCAGCAAGGCATGTGGCATGCTGGGATTTGTAGTTTTCAGCACAGCAAGAAACAGGAAATAGAAGCAAAGATAGGAAAACAAAGTGGGGGATAAAAAGACAACAAAGAACGGAAATAGAGTCGCCTAAACAACAAGAATAGAAATGAAACAAAACAAATAGGGCAAGTCAAAAAACTGAAAAAACAGGTTGACCACCGGAGTACCCCTTTAACTGATCTGTAAAATAACATTTATGACTGCTACAAGAATAATAAACTGTTCAAGACTATCTAGCTTGAAAAAAAAATTAAAATTGTGGTTAAAATAAATAAATGAATAAATAAAGCCTTAGGACTCTCTAGGAATATCTGGAAGGTTGACAACCCTTTGCGCCATCTTCTTAGCTAGGTGTTCCCTACTAGACACCCTAAGAGACAACCCTTTTTTCTAAGGTTATAGACTGATTCAAGACTATGACCAGATTAAAGGGGTATTGCGGGCAAAAAAAAAAAATGTATCCCCTATTCCCTACACGCCTCCTCCCATAGACATGAATGGAGGGGGCGTGGGTGACGTCACCTCCCGTCCCCAGTCCCGGAAACCCGGAGGTATCCAAAACTGGAAATTCAGCAACCGCGGGTGCTGCAGGGAGATCGCGGGGGGGGGTTGGGGTCCTCATCAGCAGGCCACCGGCAATCAGACATCTTATCCCTGATACTTTGGATAGGGGATAAAATGTTTTTGCCCGGAATACCCCTTTAAACGTGCTTAGGTTTCTTTAAGAAAGCCCTTTTTGTGTCATCTATTATTCAAATTGTCCATTGGTAAGGCATTAATGCCCACAATGCATTATTAAACAGCAAAAAAGGTAATTAAATACTGTGCATATTAGTATTTTCACTAGTTTATGACGAAGTTAAAAATAGGCAAGAAACTTGTAATAAAAGAAAACCGCCAATGTCAGTTTTCATGCCTGACTCAGCAGAAGATGATGCTTTGCTCGGAATGGCAAAAGTTTAATTTACATAACTCATACTGAGTGCTAAAATGTTTTAATATCAGAGTAGACATCACTCTCAATTCTTTTGAGGACAATAACTGCTTTGTAAGCAGTATCTGCAGAGCTTTGTATAGATGTGTTTTGGAATTTTTTGGAAGGTAGAACATTTGAAGGGCAGCATCGCTATCCTGATAATGAAATCTCAAGAAAGAATACACCCTTTCAGCATGCTCAGAAGTGTAGTGCTAAACCCCATAGATTCCACTGGCTTTACGATCATCTTTAAGAAAAATCACAAAAACAGTGTGGGTAATTTATTGATCTATATGTCAATATGTATGTTTTTGTGCAAATTTGTGGCTTATGACATTGCTGTGCGCCTAAGCCGATTTTTGAAAAAGGTTGGGCTTAGAAGGTGTGGCATGACTTTTTATTTATTTTTGGGGGGGAGGGGGAGGGCGGGGGTTGGGGGGGGGGATGTGGAAATCAGTCACTACCTGGTTAAATTAAGACCTTGAGAAATGTTACACCATATGTGTAGATGACAATGTATTTTGTGCCACCACGCTATCATAAAAACTACAAATGCAAACAGACATTTTGCTTCTCTACTAAATATTACCACAAATTTAGCTATGAAAACACAGCTTTAGAAATCCTGACGGGTTAAAATAAATAAAATCTCATCCCACGTTGTTTCCTGCACCAGTAAAGCCATTCAGGTCTGATTCTGCTTACAGGGATATTCCCTCAGCATAGCGCGATTCAGGTGAATGTGACCATGCTGCAATTCCTAGGAACAACCATGTGGCCAAGATGGCCACTGTTTAGGGAAAAACTTACAGGTCCTTAAGGCTATTGTTCTAACAGCGGAATGTCCACCTAGAAATTTTCCCAGATAGTCATTCCGCACTACATGCCGGCTCTAGGACCGCTCAGAAATGAGTCATCTCCATAGACTGCAATGCATTTCCGAGCTGAATCCACCAAAAGAATAGACATTTATAGTATCTTTCTGTGGACACCAGAATCTAATTTCCGCGACAGAATCTGCTGCAGAAGTTCTTCCACGTGCACAGTGCAGCAGAATCCCATTGAAATCAATGGGACTCTGCTGCAGCAAAATGTTCAGACAGAACGCTGGTTCATTGGCTGACCATATTGTTTTTGCAGCCATAAAAATCATTGTTTGTTGGCCATACATTACCCTATATAAACATGCGATGTGCAGCCGGCAATGGTGGTATTAAAAGCCACATGAGCGATCCAGCAACTGTTTATGTGGTGCTGCCTGCATGATGAATGAGCCAGGGGAGGCTGCAGTCAGCCAAGCATTTTTTTCTGCAGTGGCCAATGCAGTATTACAAGATAGGCCTTACACATATTGCCACATATGTAATGCAAGAAATGCTTGAGTCACCTTAATTTCTCACAACGCATCTCTCGTTTCTGGCTCAGAATGGTCCTATTGGAAATGCCCTAACAGGGCACATGGATGGCCGCTGTCTATATGAGACAACCCCTCTAATGAGGAGTCAAATAATTCTACATGATCTGTTAAAAATACTGTGAAATAATATATCGTACCAAAACCATATAATTTACTGTCTGCTTTATCCTACTCTGGTAAATAACTGAGAAACCATGGCAGTACATAATTAGGAAATTACATTTTCCATAGAGTAAAGAGCTATTTCTGAGGAGCTCAGGGAGAATGCCCATTTTAAATCAGGTCAACGGAAAACAAACCTATATAATACAGACCCATTTGTATTGTTTAGTTCTAATTGAATGGTTTCTGTTTTACAAGTCTGCTTGAAACATGGCATGCTTATTTGTTTCTTTGAAGGTGTCAGATTTTCTTACAATACTAATTAATTTTTAGCCGAACTCCCTCCCTTTTTTCGCTTGGTACTCTCTCTTGTAGCCAAAACAGCCTTCAATTTGTTCATTCTGGTGAAGGAAGAACAAAGGTCATGAAGGTCGACAAGGTATATGAACAAACCAGCACACACATTGAAGGCGGAGGAAGATGAGACACAAGAGGAGTCTGCCTTTAATAAAAGCACAAAAGCTGCGTACAATGCTTGAAACAAGAGGCATTTTACTGTTTTAATGACATTATCCATGAATTGTGAAAAACAATTAAAAAAATATATATATATTAAAATAAGAATTTTACAAATATCTAATACAAACTTATCTACACAGGCCACTGGACTATGAAGAAGTACATGTAAAAACTGAACCATATAAAATAAAATCTTGTTCAACAAAACCTGTGCAAGACAGAACATTTAAAAAAAAAGACAATGTATGCAAATGTGGAAACCAAATAAAAAATGGGCGGCCCGTTGTTTTTGCAGATTGATATTCTAATCCTATTGTGAAAATAATAGATAATAGAGTAAATACTTTAAAATGTAAATTGAAATTTGCAAAAGTGGTGTGAAATGCTTTAATTTACTGCCTCAGTGTCTCGAAAAATGTTAAGGATCAACGAGCAAGAAAACGGTTCCAAGGAGTTGCTTGACTTGGCCAGCTTTCTCTTTTAATTTGCTTTAAATTTCCAACTTTTTATCAGCCTTCAAATCAATATATCAAATATAGTGTTCTTACCTACTTTTCTGTGCACACAGTTAGTGCCTGCTTAAAATAGTTTTTACTTTATATATTTTTTCAATACTTTTCATATTAAAAAAAAGAAAAATAAGATACTGATTCAAATATTAAACTAAATCACATTTTTTTAAACTATTTTTTTGACATTTGTCAATCACAGAATTTATGTGATTTCGATGAGAGTTTTTTTGCCTGCTATTATAAAATATGGATCTTCTATTGTAATTTACAGGAATGAACCGCAGCAGGCTGTACTCAAACAATTTTAATAACCTATTAAATTGCAACTTCTGATTCATTTTATATCTGCGTTCCTACGGGAACCATTCTATCAAGATAAAGACAGACTTTTTTTTATACTTTAAAGAGATAAATAGCATCATTAATCAGCAACATTTTCTTTTCTATTATCTCAGAAAATGAGGAGTTATTTTATTTCCATCTTCAGGTAATTAGCCTCCGCTTGCCAGGCAGAAAATGTCTGTGTTCTAAAAATTAAATATGTGTCATTAAGTGGAATTTACCATAATGTCATTTATCTTCATATAGTTCATCAGTGACTGCAAAAGCTGATGCATCCCCAGGCCCATTGCAAAGGAAGCATTAAAACAAATTGAAAAATAGAATAATCCCAGCCCCACTTCAACATAGGCACGGCCATTGGGGTAATTAAATAGTGGTATTTAAAGTTTTAATTTTGATTTCCCCTCAGTACATCAGCAGGCAAATGAGGTGCTCATAGACGAAAATGTTTGTGGAAAATGTTCTATACAAAAAGTCGATTAATTATGTGTAGAAAATGAGTTGTCTAACAGTATTTCAATTTGTCTATGTATGCACATGCTTTATTCTGAAACCTATTCACACTAGACTTGTAGCAAAAACATTGTTTTAATTAATATTGCCACATTTAATATTTTTCCAGGAAATTAGATTAACGTAAGCAATGTGTTTTATGCAATTTATGATGTCAGTACTGCCTAGAAAAGAACATAAATGGAATGAATTTTAATGGCCACAGAAGGGCACAAAATCCTGTGAAAACAATATTCACTTTTTTATATAAAGGTTTTATGAAGGAAATTAAATTGCGAGAGTTCTGGAACAAAGTTTTCTTAAACAAAAAAAATAAATAAAAATAAAAACTAATACAACTAAAGGTTTGGAGGTTCACTTGCTTGTGGACAGGGTATCTATGGGAGATTTATCAAAACATGTGCAGAGGAAAAGTGTAGCAGTTGCCCATAGCAACCAGATTTCTTTCATTTTTTAAATGTTTTAACTAATGTATATAACAAATTAACATACAATGTTATCTACATTGTATAAAAATTTTTTGCAAATGGCAGGTACACTTTAAAAAAAGGGCTGTCCCACCTTGAAAAAGCCAAAAGTGGTTAAAGGGAAGTTCCACAGGGAAGTTATGCAATTTGTATAACGCCTATTGATTTTAATGGGAGTTACCTAAAGGGCACAGGAGTTAGGTAAAAACAGTAGCATGTGGGTCTATGCTGTTAACATAACCTCTAGAGATGAGCGAACTTAAAGTAAATTCGATTCGTCACGAACTTCTCGGCTCGGCAGTTGATGACTTTTCCTGCATAAATTAGTTCAGCTTTCAGGTGCTCCCGTGGGTTGGAAAAGGTGGATACAGTCCTAGGAGACTCTTTCCTCGGAATGTATCCACCTTTTCCAGCCCACCGGAGCACCTGAAGGCTGAACTAATTTATGCAGGAAAAGTCATCAACTGCCGAGCCAAGAAGTTTGTGACGAATCGAATTTACTGTAAGTTCGCTCATCTCTAATAACCTCCATTCAAGTCAATGGGAGTAAAAGGGGTACTCCGGTGGAAATTTTTATTTAATTTTTTTAAATCAACTGATGCCAGAAAGTTAAACATAGTTGTAAATTACTTCTATTAAAAAAAATCTTAATCCTTTCAGTACATATTAGCATCTGTATACTACAGAGGAATTTCTTTTCTGTCACGACCACAGTGCTCTCTGCTGACACCTCTGTCTCTGTCACGTATTGTTCAGAGCAGGAGAAAATCCCCATAGCAAACATATGCTGCTCTGGACAGTTCCTAAAATGGACAGAGGTGTCAGCAAAGAGCACTGTGGTCGTGACAGAAAAGAAATCCCAAAAGAAAAGAACTTCCTCTGTAGAATACTGCCGCTAATAAGTACTGGAAGGATAAAGATTTTTTAATAGAAGTAATTTACAAATCTGTTTAACTTTCTTGCATCAGTTGATTTTTGAAAAAAAAAAAAAAGTTTTCCATCCGAGTACCCCTTTAACCCCTTAAGGACCAAGGGCGTACAGGTACGCCTTTGCTCCCTGGTACTTAAGGACCAAGGGCGTACCTGTACGGCCGTGGGAATTTCAGTCAACCGCCGCGCGCCGGGCGGGGATCGCGCCGGGGTGACTGCTGATATCTATCAGCAGGCACCCGCGCAAATGCCCAGGGGGGTCATTAGACCCCCCATGTCGACGATCGGCGCAAATCGCAAGTGGATTCACACTTGCGATTTGCGCCGATTCCGGGTCATACACCCACGATCCCCCTGTAGCGATAGGAGTGAGGTGGCAGGGTTGCCACCCCTCCTATCTCTGCTATTGGTGGTCTAGACGCGACCAACAATAGCAGATCGGGGGCGGAGGGGTTTACTTTCGGTTTCCCCGTCCTGCCCTCCCACAATAGGCGGGGCAGGACGGGGAAACCGACAGGGACCGGCGCCGAAGATCCACTTACCCATCGGCGACGGCAGCAGCGACGATCAGCGGCGGCAGCGGGCGACGATCGGCGGAAGAAGAAGACCGCGACGCAGCTCCCTGGATCCAACGAAAGCCGGTGAGTTACTTAGCAACATCTGGAGGGCTACAGTCTGAGCCCACTATAGTGGTCTCTAAACTGTAACCCGCCAGATGTTGCAAAACTACAACTCCCAGCATGCCCAGAGAGCTGTTTAGGCATGCTGGGAGTTGCAGTTTTGCAACAGCTGGAGGTCTACAGTTTGAGACCACTGCAAAGTGATCTCTATACTGTGCACCTCCAGATGTTGCAAAACTACAACTCCCAGCATGCCCAGACAGCAGTTTGCTGTCTGGGCATGCTGAGAGTTGTAGTTTTGCAACATCTGGAGGTCCACAGTTTGGAGACCACTGTGCAGTGGTCTCTAAACTATAGCTCTCCAGATGTTGCAAAACTGCAACTCCCAGCAAGCCTAAACAGCAAACAGCTGTCTCTGCATGCTGGGAGTTGTAGTTGCGATCCCTCCAGCTGTTGCATAACTACATCTCCCAGCATGCCTTTCGGCAATCAGTACATGCTGGGAGTTGAAGTTTTGCAACAGCTGGAGGCACACTGGTTGGAAAATACTGAGTTAGGTAAAAGAAACTAACTGAAGGTTTTCCAACCAGTGTGCCTCCAGCTGTTGCAAAAGTACAACTCCCAGCATGCACGGTCTGTCAGTACATGCTGGGAGTTGTAGTTTTGAAACAGCTGGAGGTTTGCCCCCCCATGTGAACGTACAGGGTACATTCACACTGGCGGGTTTACAGTAAGTTTTCTGCTTCAAATTTGGGCTGTGGCAAATTTTTCACCGCAGCGCAAACTCCTAGCGGTAAATTCACTGTAAACCCGCCAGTGTGAATGTATCCTAAAAACACTACACTACACTTACACATAATAAAGGGTAAAACACTACATAAACACCCCCTTACACTGTCCCCCTAATAAAAAATAAAAAACGTATTGTACGGCAGTGTTTCCAAAACAGAGCCTCCAGCTGTTGCAAAACAACAACTCCCAGCATTTCCGGACAGCCACTGACTGTCCAGGCATGCTGGGAGTTTAGCAACAGCTGGAGGCACTGGGAATCACTGGCGTAGAATACCCCTATGTCCACCCCTGTGCAATCCCTAATTTAGTCCTCAAATGCGCATGGCGCTCTCTCACTTCGGAGCCCTGTCGTATTTCAAGGAAACAGTTTAGTGCCACATATGGGGTATCTCCGTACTCGGGAGAAATTGCGTTACTAATTTTGGGGGCTTTTTTTTCCTTTTACCCCTTATGAAAAAGAAAAGTTGGGGTCTACACCAGCCTGTTAGTGTAAAAAAAAATTTTTTTTTACACTAACATGCTGGTGTTGTCCTTTACTTTTTATTTTCACGGGAGGTAAAAGGAAAAAAAGACCCCCAAAATTTGTAACGCAATTTCTCCTGAGTACGGAGATACCCCATATGTGGGCGTAAAATGCTCTGCGGACGCACAACAAGGCTCAGGAGTGAGAGCGCACCATGTACATTTGAGGCCTAAATTGGTGATTTGCACAGGGGTGGCTGATTTTACAGTGGTTCTGACATAAACACAAAACAATAAATACCCACATGTGACCCCATTTTGGAAACGAGACCCCTCACGGACCGTAACAAGGGGTATAGTGAGCCTGAACACCCCACAGGTGTTTGACAAATTTTCATTAAAGTTGGATGGGAAAATTTTTCATTTTCACAAGGGAAAATAAAAAAAAGCCCCCCAAAATTTGTAAACCAATTTCTTCTGAGTAAGAGCATACCCCATATGTGGATGTAAAGTGCTCTATGGGTACACTACAATGCTCAGAAGAGAAGGAGCGCCATTGGGATTTTGAAGAGAAAATTTGTCCAGAATTTAAGGCCACTTGTGTTTACAAAGCCCCCATGGTACCAGAACAATGGACCCCCCCCATATGTGACCCCATTTTGGAAACTACACCCCTCATGTAATGTAATAAGGGGCGCAGTGAGCATTTACGCCCCACAGGTGTCTGACAGATTTTTGGAACAGTGATCCGTGAAAATGAAAAATGTAATTTTCCATTTGCACAGCCCACTGTTCCAAAGATCGATCAAACGTCAGTAGGGTGTAAATGCTCACTGCACCACTTATTAAATTCTGTGAGGGGTGTAGTTTCCAAAATGGGGTCACATGTGGGGGGGGGGGTCCACTGTTCTGGCACCACGGGGGGCTTTGTAAATGCACATGGCCCCTGACTACCATTCCAAACGAATTCTCTTTCTAAAAGCTCAATGGTGCTCCTCCTCTTCTGAGCATTGTAGTTCGCCCGTAGTGCACTTCAGGTCCACTTATGGGGTACCTCCATACTCAGAAGAGACGGGGTTACAAATTTTGGGGGGTATTTTCTGCTATTAACCCTTGCAAAAATGTGAAATTTGGGGGGAAACATTTTAGTGAAAAATGTTTAAATTTTTTTTACATATGCAAAAGTCGTGAAACACCTGTGGGGTATTAAGGCTCACTTTATTCCTTGTTACGTTCCCCAAGGGGTCTAGTTTCCAAAATGGTATGCCATGTGGGTTATTTTTGCTGTTCTGGCACCATAGGGGCTTCCTAAATGCAACATGCCCCCCAAAAACCATTTCTGAAAAACGTACTCTCCAAAATCCCCTTGTCGCTCCTTCGCTTCTGAGCCCTCTACTGCGCCCGCCGAACACTTTACATAGACATATGAGGTATGTGCTTACTCGAGAGAAAATGGGCTACAAATATAAGTATACATTTTCTCCTTTTACCCCTTGTAAAAATTCAAAAATTGGGTTTACAAGAACATGAGAGTGTAAAAAATAAAGATTGTGAATTTTCTCCTTCACTTTGCTGCTATTCCTGTGAAACACCTAAAGGGTTAAAACACTTACTGATTGTCATTTTGAATACTGGGGGGTGTAGTTTTTATAATGGGGTCATTTGTGGGGTATTTCTAATATGAAGACCCTTCAAATCCACTTCAAACCTGAACTGGTCTCTGAAAAAAAGCGAGGTTCAAAATTTTGTGAAAAATTGGAAAAGTGCTGCTGAACTTTGAAGCCCTCTGGTGTCTTCCAAAAGTAAAAACACATCAATTTTATGATGCAAACATAAAGTAGACATATTGGAAATGTGAATAAATAAAAAAATATTTTGAATATCCATTTTCCTTACAAGCAGAAAGCTTCAAAGTTAGAAAAATGCTAAATTTTCAAATTTTTAATCAAATTTTGGGATTTTTCCACCAAGAAAGGATGCAAGTTACCACAAAATTTTACCACTATGTTAAAGTAGAATATGTCACGAAAAAACAATCTCGGAATCAGATTGATAACTAAAAGCATTCCAGAGTTATTAATGTTTAAAGTGACAGTGGTCAGATGTGCAAAAAACGCTCTGGTCCTAAGGTGTAAAATGGCCTGGTCCTTAGGGGTTAAGGACTGAGGGTGACCCCGCGTTATATCGCGGGAGGTGGCCAAGGACATAAATATACGTCCTTTGTCATTAAGGGGTTAAGCAAATTGCAAAACTTCCCTGCTTCGGCTGCTTTTGGCTCCTCAGACTACCTCTGGCCACTGCAAACAGGCTGGAGGAGACAGAAAACCTGTAAGTATCAAAATGGGAAATCCCCTTTAAATGGCAATGGAGCAAGATGTAAAAAATGTATTAAAAAGGCACAATCCTCTTTTACTAGCTTTTACTGATCAAGTGTGCCACATTAAAGTAGGTGTAGATGTCTAAATCATAAATTGAGGTATTGTGAGAACCAACTACACCTCCCAGAGTTACAGATGAAAGTAAAAAAAAAATAAAAAAATAAAAAAATAAAACTGGCATGCCAGCTTAATAAATTGTGTAATTCCAGATATCACACTGTCATAACTGTATGACCACGGTCTACAAGGACTCTAGGGGACCAAATATTTTTGAATGCTCATTCAGCTGTGTTTTCAATGGGGAAAGGAGAGTACCGTCAGACACCTCTGGCAGTGGATTTTAACCAGGGAGAACAAAAAGATCAGGCATTAAAATTCTACATGTGCATGTTTCCTGCCCTGCCAGGCTCTGTCAGGAGGCCCCGCACACAAATAAGAGACAGATCCTTTTTTAATATGTATGGGGGCCTTAACCCCTTAAGGACCAAGCCCATTTTCACCTTAACCCCTTAAGAACTCAGCGTTTCAGTTTTTGCATTTTAGTTTTTTCCTCCTTACCTTTTAAAAATCATAACCCTTTCAATTTTCCACCAAAAAATCCATATTATGGCTTATTTTTTGCGCCACCAATTCTACTTTGCAGCGACAGTCATTTTACCCAAAAATCCACAGCGAAACGGAAAACAAAATCATTGTGAGACAAAATTGAAGAAAAAATGCCATTTTGAAAATTTTGGGGGCTTCCGTTTCTACACAGTGCATTTTTCGGTAAAAATGACACGTTATCTTTATTTTGTAGGTCCATATGGTTAAAGTGATATCCTACTTATATAGGTTCGATTCTGTCTTACTTCTGGATTAAATCATAACTACAGGCAGGAAAATGTATACGTTTAAAAATGTCCTCTTCTGACCCTATAACTTTTTGATTTTTCCTCGTACTAGGCGGTTTAAGGGATAATTTTTTGCGCCATGATCTGAAGTTTTTGTTTTGATTGGAATTTGTTATAATTTTTTATTCATTTTTTAATGGTACAAAGAGTGACCAAAAATACGCTATTTTGGACTTTGGAATTTTTTTACGTGTACGCCATTGACCGTGCGGTTTAATTAATGATATATTTTTCTAGTTCAGACATTTACACACACGGCGATACCACATATTTATTTTTATAAAAATGTTTTATTTTTTTTTTTATGGAAAAAGGGGGGCGATTCCAACTTTTATTAGCGAAGGGGTTAAATCCCATTTATTAACACTTTTTCTTTACTTTTATTTTGCAGTGTTATAGCCCCCATAGGGGGCTATAAAACTGCACACACTGATCTTCTACACTGATCACTGGCATGTATTAACATGCCATTGATCAGTGTTATCGGCGCTTGACTGCTCCTGCCTGGATCTCAGGCACGGAGAAGTCATTTGCCAATCTGACACGAGGAGGCAGGTAGGGATCCTCCCGGTGTCCTGTAAGCTGTTCGGGATGCCGCGATTTCATCGCGGCAATCCCGAACAGCCCGTCTGAGCTGCAGGGATACTTTCAGTTTCACCTCAGACGCTGCAGTCAACTTTGATCGCCGAGTCTGAAGAGTTAATACAGCCATTGATAGCTGCTGGGACCGACCCGATATGACGCGGAGTCACCGCGTGACCCCGCGTTATATCGCGGCAGCCGGCGTAGGATGCGTCATTAAGGACCAGAGCGTTTTTTGCATTGAACATTTAGCATTTTTCGAACTTTGAAGCTCTCTGCTTGTACATCGCATAGTGAAAGTATTTGGCCCCCTTGAACTTTTCGACCTTTTGCCACATTTCAGGCTTCAAACATAAAGATATAAAACGGTCATTTTTTTTGTCAAGAATCAACAACAAGTGGGACACAATCATGAAGTGGAAGAAATTTATTGGATATTTCAAACTTTTTTAACAAATAAAAAACTGAAAAATTGGGCGTGCAAAATTATTCAGCCCCCTTAAGTTAATACTTTGTAGCGCCACCTTTTGCTGCGATTACAGCTGTAAGTCGCTTGGGGTATGTCTCTATCAGTTTTGCACATCGAGAGATTGAAATTTTTGCCCATTCCTCCTTGCAAAACAGCTGGAGCTCAGTGAGGTTGGATGGAGAGCGTTTGTGAACAGCAGTTTTCAGTTCTTTCCACAGATTCTCGATTGGATTCAGGTCTGGACTTTGACTTGGCCATTCTAACACCTGGATATGTTTATTTGTGAACCATTCCATTGTAGATTTTGCTTTATGTTTTGGATCATTGTCTTGTTGGAAGACAAATCTCCGTCCTAGTCTCAGGTCTTTTGCAGACACCATCAGGTTTTCTTCCAGAATGGTCCTGTATTTGGCTCCATTCATCTTCCCATCAGTTTTAGCCATCTTCCCTGTCCCTTCTGAAGAAAAGCCCAAACCATGATGCTGCCACCACCATGGTTGACAGTGGGGATTGTGTGTTCAGGGTGATGAGCTGTGTTGCTTTTACACCAAACATAACGTTTTGCATTGTTACCAAAAAGTTCAATTTTGGTTTCATCTGACCAGAGCACCTTCTTCCACATGTTTGGTGTGTCTCCCAGGTGGCTTGGGGCAAACTTTAAACAACACTTTTTATGGATATCTTTAAGAAATGTCTTTCTTCTTGCCACTCTTCCATAAAGGCCAGATCTGTGCAGTATACGACTGATTGTTGTCCTATGGACAAAGTCTCCCACCTCAGCTGTAGATCTCTGCAGTTCATCCAGAGGGATCATGGGCCTCTTGGTTGTATCTCTGATCAGTTTTCTCCTTGCATGAGCTGAAAGTTTAGAGGGACGGCCAGATTTGCAGTGGTCCGATACTCCTTCCATTTCAATATTATCACTTGCACAGTGCTCCTTGGGATGTTTAAAGCTTGGGAAATCTTTTTGTATCCAAATCCGGCTTTAAACTTCTCCACAACAGTATCTCGGACCTGCCTGGTGTGTTCCTTGTTCTTCATGATGCTCTCTGCGCTTTAAAAGGACCTCGAAGACTATCACAGTGCAGGTGCCTTTATATGGAGACTTGATTACACACAGATGGATTCTATTTATCATCATTAGGCATTTAGGTCAGCATTGGATCATTCAGAGATCCTCACTGAACTTCTGGAGAGAGTTTGCTGCACTGAAAATAAAGGGTCTGAATAATTTTGCAAGCCCAATTTTTCAGTTTTTTTATTTGTTAAAAAAAAAAGTGAAATATCCAATAAATTTCGTTCCACTTCATGATTGTGTCCCACTTGTTGTTGATTCTTCACAAAAAACTTACAGTTTTATATCTTTATGTTTGAAGCCTGAAATGTGGCAAAAGGTTGAAAAGTTCAAGGGGGCCGAATACTTTCACTATGCACTGTAAGGAAAATAGCAGTACCAAATAAATTATATATTGATTCACATATACAATATGTCTACTTTATGTTTGCATCATAAAGTAGACATGTTTTTACTTTTGGAAGACATTAGAGGGCTTCAAAGTCCAGCAGCAATTTTCCAATATTTTAAAAATCTGAATTTTCAGGGACCAGTTCAGCTTTGAAGTGGATAAGTGGATTTGAAGGGCCTTCAAATTAGAAATACCCCACAAATGACCCCATTTTAAAAACTGCACCCCTCAAAGTATTCAAAATGACATTCAGTAAGTGTATTAACCCTTTAGGTGTTTCCCAGGAATAGAAGCGTGAAGAAGAGAATTCAAAATCTTCATTTTTTACACTCGCACTCGGAAATACCTCATGTGTACGTCAATTGTTCGGCGGGCGCAGTAGAGGGCTCAGAAGGGAAGGAGCGGTAATAGGATTTTGGAGAGTGAATTTTGCTGAAATGGTTTATGACGGGCATGTTGCATTTAGGGAGCCCCTATGGTACCAGAACAGAAAAAAAATAAAATAAAATAAAAAATATAACACCTGGCATACTATTTTGGAAACAACACCCCTCAAGGAACGTAGTAACAAGGGGTACATTGAGCCTTAAAGGGGTTATCCAGGAAAACATTTTTTTATATATCAACTGGCTCCAGAAAGTTAAACAGATTTGTAAATTACTTCTATTAAAAAAATCTTAATCCTTTCAGTACTTATGAGCTTCTGAAGTTAAGGTTGTTCTTTTCTGTCTAAGTGCTCTCTGATGACACGTGTCTCGGGAACCGCCCAGTTTAAAAGATGTTTGCTATGGGGATTTGCTTCTAAACTGGGCGGTTCCCGAAACACATGTCATCAGAGAGCACTTCGACAGAAAAGAACAACCTTAATCCTTTCAGTACTTATGAGCTTCTGAAGTTAAGATTTTTTTTATAGAAGGAATTTACAAATTTAATTTTCTGGAGCCAGTTGATATATATAAAAAAAGTTTTTTCCTGGATAACCCCTTTAACACCTCACAGGTGTTTGACGACTTTTTGTTAAAAGTTAACTTTAAGTTTTTTTTTCACTGAAATGCTGGTTTTTCCCCCCAAATTTAAATTTTTTACAAGGGGTAATAGGAGAAAATGACCCCCAAAATTTGTAACCCCATTTCTTCTGGGTATGGAAATACCCCATGTGTGGACATCAAGTGCTCTGTTGGCGAACTACAATGCTCAAAAGAGGAGGAGGAGCGCCATTGAGCTTTTGGAGAGAGAATTTGTTTGGAATGGAAGTCGGGGACCATGTGCGTTACAAAGCCCCCATGGTGCAAGAACAGTGGACCCCCCCCAAGTGATCCCATATTGGAAACTACACCCCTCACAGAATGTAATAAGGGGTGCAGTGAGCATTTACACTGCACTGGCGTTTGACAGATCTTTGGAACAGTGGGCTGTGCAAATGAAAAATTTAAATTTTTTCATTTTCACAGACCACTGTTCCAAAAATCCGTCTGACACCTGTGGGGTGTAAATGCTCACTGCAC
The DNA here is from genome assembly GCF_029499605.1 of Hyla sarda. Classification (NCBI taxonomy): domain Eukaryota; kingdom Metazoa; phylum Chordata; class Amphibia; order Anura; family Hylidae; genus Hyla; species Hyla sarda. The sequence continues at coordinate 315,243,940 of NC_079189.1, read as the reverse complement.
CCCTTATTAAATTCTGTGAGGGGTGTAGTTTTCAAAATGGGGTCACATGGGGGGGGGGTGTTGTCCACTGTTCTGGCACTATGGGGGCTTTGTATGTGGCCTTCAATTCCAGACAAATTTTCTATCCAAAAGCCCAATGGCGCTCCTTCTCTTATGAGCATTGTAGTGCACCCACAGAGCACTTTACATCCACATATGGGGTATGTTCTTACTCAGAAGAAATGGTGTTACAAATTTTGGGGGACTTTTTTCCTATTTTCCCTTGTGAAGATGCAAAATTTAGGGTAACATCAGCATTTTAGTGCAAAAAAAAAAAAAAAAAAGTCTTCATTTTCCCATCAAACTGACAAAAATTCGTCAAACACCTGTGGTGTGTTAAGGCTTACTATACCCCTTGTTACGTTCCGTGAGGGGTGAAGTTTCCAAAATGGGGTCACGTGGGTATTTTTTTTTTTTTTTTTGCATTTATGTCAGAACCGCTGTAAAATCAGCCACCCCTGTGCAAATCACCAATTTAGGCCTCAAAATGTACATAGTGCGCTCTCACTCCTGAGCCCTGTTGTTCATCCGCAGAGCATTTTACGCCCACATATGGGGTATTTCCGTACTCAAGAGGAATTGCGTTACAATTTTTTTTTTTTTTTAATTCCTTTTACAGCTCATGAAAATAAATAGTATGAGGCAACACCAGCATGTTAGTGTGTAAAAAAATATAAATTTTTACACTAACAGGCTGGTGTAGACCCCAACTTTTCCTTTTCATAAGGGGTAAAAGGAAAAAAAGCCTACCAAAATTTGTAACACAATTGCTCCAGAGTACAGAAATACCCCAAATGTGGCCCTAAACGGTTGTCTTGAAATACGACAGTGCGCATTTGAGGACTATATTCGGGATTGCATAGAGGTGGACATAGGGGTATTCTATGCCAGTGATTCCCACACAGGGTGCCTCCAGCTGTTACTAAACTCCCAGCATGCCTGGACAGTCAGTGGCTGTCCGAAAATGCTGGGAGTTGTTGTGTTGCAACAGCTGGAGGCTCCGTTTTGGAAACACTGCCGTACAATACTTTTTTATTTGGGGGGGGGGGGGGGGAGGGCAGTGTAAGGGGGTGTATATGCTGGAGGCACACTGGTTGGAAAACCTTCAGTTAGGTTCTGTTACCTAACTCAGTATTTTTCAACCAGTCTGCCTCCAGCTGTTGCAAAACTACAACTCCCAGCATGTACTGATCGCCGAAGGGCATGCTGGGAGATGTAGTTATGCAAAAGCTGGAGGTACGCAACTACAACTCCTAGCATGCGGAAACAGCTGTTTGCTGTTTGGGCATGCTGGAATTTGCAGTTTTGCAACATCTGGAGGGCTACAGTTTAGAGACAAGTGCACAGTGATCTCCAAACTGTGGCCCTCCAGATGTTGCAAAACTACAAATCCCAGCATGGCCAGACAACAAACTGCTGTGTGGGCATGCTAGGAGTTGTAGTTTTGCAAGATCTAGTGGATCACAGTTTAGAGAGCACTGTACAGTGATCTCCAAACTGTAGCCCTCCAGCTGTTACAAAACTACAAATCCCAGCATGCGCAAACAGCTGTCTGGGAATGCTGGGAGTTGTAGTTTTGCAACATCTGGAGGGCTACAGTTTGGAGACCACTGTATAGTGGTCTCAAACTGAAGCCCTCCAGATGTTGCTAGGCACCTACTCACAGGCTTCCGTAGGATCCACGGAGTCTGCCGCATGTCATCGCCACGGATCGACGCCGAGGGTAAGTGACCTCTGGCGCCGGTCACCAACAGTTCCCCTGCTCTGCCCAGACAGCAGTGGGTTGTCAGAGCGGGGAAAACTAACATTAACCCCTCCGATCTCCTATTGGTCGATCACTTCTCCATCCCCCTTATTTTCTGGGTCACCAGAGACCCTATGACCCCGAATCGCCGCAAATAGTCTCAGGACCCCCCTGGACGTATGCACGGGATGCCTGCTGATATATATGAGCAGTCATCCCAGTCCGGTCCCCGCCCGTCGGGGACCAAAATTCCCATGGGCGTACATGTACGCCCTTTGTCCTTAAGTACCAGGGAGCAAAGGCGTACCTGTACGCCCTTGGTCCTTAAGGGGTTGTCCATAAAAAGAAAACCTGTGTATGGTGTCAGAAAGTATAACAATGCAGCTTACTAATATGTTAATAAAGTAATAAAGATTATCATATAAACATTTGGGTATGCGTTATATGGTTTATTTTTCTTTTTTCTTGTTGTTTTAGGTGTATTGTAGTACACGTGGTAGCACCCCTATTTAAATTAATTGTGTGGATTGAGCCTGCTTACTGTTTGTAACCTATAGATGGCATGCACTTCATTTATTCTCTATGGGAGCGCCAAAGAGAAGGCTGTACTCTGGCATCTCCAGTGCTACCATAGAGATGAATGGAGTGCTTGCAGACTGTAGTACATGCACCTTTTAGAGTCGGGATGCAAGGCTGGAGATCGCAGAGGGTCTGAGAGGTCGGATATGGGATACGTATTTTTTTTTTTTATCAACTACCACTTTAGGTCACCAGGGGTGACAAATTTTAAATTAAATTTAGAAAGTAAACAGTAGATGTTGAAAAGTTAATAAGTGAGGGTGTGAAAGTCTAATATGCCTAATATGACTGCATTATAAAAAATTGCATTGGCATATCAAGAAGAAAAAAAATCAGTTTGTCTAAAAAAAAATTCTACAAGTTTTTATGTCTTCACAGAATTCAAGGAAGTGAAACTGCTGTATGGTCTGCTGTTATTGCCCCTCAAGCACTCAGGGCCACAAATTCTGTCAGGCTGTGCAGATAAGGACCTCTTTCAGGACATGAATTCTCATGAGGATTAGAAACAGCTGCCATCTGTAGGCTCAGGAGTTAACAGCTGCATCTCCAACCACACAGCTCAAATGTACCTTATGTAACAGGTTGATGTCCTTTTTGTAAGGGAACAGAAATGGTGCATGGTTACATCCCCTGGTACTTATACTACCACACAGAGAATCTGTTAGCTACAAAAAAAAAAATAATAATAATAATAATAATTTAGTTGGTATATTATACAAAGAAAACTGCTTGGACCTTGGTGATACAAGGCTGTCAGTCACAGCCATAAAGCTATGTGCACATCACATTTTCCCATATGCCCAGGGTAAATGTAGACAAACTTAAAAAAAAAAGTATACTGTATAATGCAGGGTACTCCCAATGAGGTTAACCCCTTAAGGACCAAGACCATTTTGACCTTAAGGACCAGGCCAATTTTATTTTTGCATTTTCGTTTTTTCCTCCTCGTTTTCATCCACAGACAAGTATGAGGGCTTGCGCAACCAGTTGCCCTGCGTAATGACATCACTCATTTTATCCTAAAATGTATGGCGCAACCAAAAAGATACTATTTGTGTTGGGAAATTAAAAAGAAAACCGCAATTTTGCAAATTTTGGAAGGTTTCGTTTTCACGCCGTACAATTTACGATAAAAATGACATGGGTTCTGTATTCTGTTGGTCAATACAATTAAAAGCATACCCATGATTATATACTTTATTATTGTTGCGCTAAAACAAAAACGCAAACTTTACCAAATTGGTATGTTTAAAATGCTTCTATTTTGATGACCTATAATTTTTTCATTTTTCCGTATGAGCGGCGATATGAGGGCTAATTTTTACGCCATGATCTGTACTTTTTATTGATACCACATTTGTGTATATAAAACCTTTTTATAATTTTTTTGTTTTTGTTTTTTGTTTTTAATTTGACAAAAAAAAGCTAAAATTTTGTGCTTTTTTTTTACGTTGCCCGTACGGGATAAGTAACATTATATTTTAATAGTTCGGACATTTACGCACGCGGCGATACCAAATATGTGGGACCTCCGGCCGCCATGCTGGCTTAGCTTTAGAATTGGTGGCATATTAAGGTGCAGGTAGTCTAGGAGAGGTGACCAAAATAAGACATTCCTTTATGATTAAGACATATAGAATATTTTCACCAAAAGAATGGTTTGTAAAGTAAAAGGATCCTTGTAAATAGAGCATTATTCTATAATCATGGTGAGGGCTGGTTCACATAACGTTTTCTCCCATACGGGAGCTCATATGGCAGGGGAGAGCTAAAACCTGGCGCTCCAGTATGCCTTTCTATGCACTCCTGTGTATAATTCATTTCAAACAGCCGGCCGGAGCGAAACGTTTGGTCGGCTCATTTTTGCGCCGTATGCACTTTCCCCCCGGACCTAAAACGGTTGTAAAAGAACATACGGTGCAAAAATGAGCCGCCCGGACTGAACGTTTCACTCCGGCCGGCTCATTGAAATGAATTACATACGGGAGCGCATAGAAAGGCATACGGGAGCGTGAGGTTTCAGCTCCCCCCTGCCATATGCACTCCCGTATGGGTGAAAACGTAATGGGAACCCAGCCTAAATAGAGAGGCTGGGCATGATAACTAGAACACCTCTATTTTTACATACTTAAAAAGGAACTCTTTCTGATACACCTGCCATAACCAGTAACACTTTTCTTCTCAGTCACATAGCTTAGATTGCGGTTGATAAACATTTTGTTTTGATGGGACTTTTTGTTCGCTTTTTATACATTTTTTTAGGGTATACAAAGTGACCAAATATACGCAACGGTACCACATATGTATGTTTTTGGTTACATATTTAAAACATTTTTTAAATGGGAAAAGGGGGGTGATTCAAACTTTATTTTTTAACAGTTTTATAGTTTTACATGTAATCTACTGATTGCATACACTGTTCAATGCTATGCTATGCTATGCTAAATCATTGTGCGACAAAATAGAAAATGCCATTTTGTAACTTTTGGGGTCTTCCGTTTCTACGCAGTGCATTTTTGGTAAACATAACCCATTCTCTTTATTCTGTAGGTCCATACGATTAAAAGGATACCCTACTTATATAGGTTTCATTTGGTCGTACTTCTGGAAAAAATCAAATTAATATGTTTAATCTGTTCAGGATGTGGGGCGTATGCATACGCCCGTGGGGATTACGGTACCCGCAACTAGCCAGTTGGGGACCAGGATGCCTGCTGAAATCATTCAGCAGGCATCCAGACACATCGACGAGGGGGGTCCTGAGAAAATCGCATGTCAATTCACCAGAGACCCAATCAGCTAGGAAAATAGGGATGATCGGAGCTGTCAGTGACAGCCCAGATCATCCTGAGGGATAGGAGCGAGGTCGCAGTGCTGCGATCTCCTCCTATCCCCTCCCATTGGTCAGAAATGACTTCTGACCAATGGCAGCGCATGACAGGGGGTTGCCATGGAAACCACCCGCTCTGCCCACCCCTGGATGTCGGGCAGAACAGGGGGAGAAGATGGAGGCTGGCACCTGGAGGAGAAGATGCGTGGGGACCGGCGATCATTGGTGGCAACAGCGGAGATCACAGCGCAGGTAGGGAAGAGACGGTGGGGGTGGGGAAAGGAAGGGGGCAGTAAAGTGATCTTTACTGCTGCCCTTCTAGTGGTTGCCAAACTGCAACTCCCAGCATGCCCAGCCAGTCTTTGGCTGTTTGGGCATGCTGGGAGTTGTAGTTTTGCAACATCTGGAGGGTCACAGTTTGGAGACCACTATTACAGTGGTGCCCAAACGGTAGCCCTCCAGATGTTGCCAAACTATAACTCAGCATGCCTAGACTGCCCAGGCATGCTGGGAGTTGTAGTTCTGTAACATCTGTCACTTCTGATTTTGCAATTTTCATGAAAATTTTGAAAATTGCTGCTATACTTTGAAGCCCTCAAATTTTTTCAAAAAGTAAAAATATGTCTATTTTATGATGCCAACATAAAGTGGACATATTGTATTTGTGAATCAATATAACATTTATTTGGAATATCAATTTTTCTTACAAACAGAGTTTCAAAATTAGAAAAATGCTACATTTTCAAAATTTTGGGATTTTTCACGAAAAAAGGATGCAAGTAACAACGAAAATTTACAACTAAAATAAATCAGAATAGGTCACGAAAAAACAATCTCAGAATCAGAATAATCGGTAAAAGCATCTTAGACTTATTAATGCTTAAAAGGTCTGCGTCCTTAAGGGGTTAAAAATGTCCTCTTCTGACCCCTATAACTTTATTTTTCCGCATACCGGGATGTAAGAGGGATCATTTTTTTGCGCCATGATCTGAAGTTTTCATCGGTATCATTTTTATTTTGGTCAAACTTTTTGATCGCTTTTTATTTTTTTTTTTATGGTATAAAAATAGGCTATTTTGGACTGTGGAATTTTTTATTTTTTTTTACGTGTACGCCATTGACCATGCGGTTTAATTAACGATATATTTTTATAGCTCAGAGATTTACGCATGCGGCGATACCACACATGGTTATGCTTATTTTTATTTACACAGTTTATTTTTTGAAATGGGAAAAGGGGGTGATTCAAACTTTTATTATTAGGGAAGAGTTTAACCCCTTAAGGACCCAGACATTTTTCAGTGTAGGACCCAGCCATTTTTTGCACATCTGACCACTGTCACTTTAAGCATTAATAACTCTGGGATGCTTTTACCTTTCATTCTGATTCAGAGACATATTCTACTTTATGTTAGTGGTAAAATTTTGTCGATACTTGCATAATTTCTTGGTGAAAAAATTCAAAATTTGATGAAAAAAATTGAAAATGTTGCATTATTTTTATTTATTTTTTTTTAACTTTGAAGCTCTCTGCTTATAAGGAAAATCACTATTCCAAATAAATTATATATTGATTCAGATAGACAATATATCTACTTTATGTTTGCATCATAAAGTTGACATGTTTTTACTTTTGGAAAACATCAGAGGGCTTCAAAGTTCAGCAGCAATTTTCCAATTTTTCAAAAAATTTTCTAAATCGAAATTTTTCAGGGACCAGTTCAGGTTTGTAGTGGATTTGAAGGGCCTTCATATTAGGAATGCCCCATAAATGACCCCATTATAAAAACTGCACCCCTCAAAGTATTCAAAATGACATTCAGTAAGTGTGTTAACCCTTTAGGTGTTTCACAGGAATAGCAGCAAATTGAAGGAGAAAATAAAAAATCTTCATTTTTTTTTACACTGGCATGTTCTTGCAGACCCAGTTTTTGAATTTTTACAAGGGGTAAAAGGAGACAAATCTTCCTAAAATGTGTAACCCAATTTCTCTCAAGTATGGAAATACCTTATATGTGTATGTCAAGTGTTCGGCGGGTGCACTAGAGGGCTCAGAAGGGAAGGAGCGATTTTGGAGAGTGAGTTTTTCTGAAATGGTTTTTGGGGGGCATGTCACATTTAGGAAGCCCCTATGGTGCCAGGATAGCAAAAAAAACACATGGCATACTATTTTGGAAACTACACCCCTCAAGAAACATAACAAGGGGTACAGTGAGCCTTAATACCCTACAGGTGTTTGACGACTTTTCGTTAAAGCTGGATGTGTAAATAATTTTTTTTTTCAACTAAAATGCTGGTTTCCCCCCAAATTTTACATTTTTACAAGGGGTAATAGGAGAAAATGCCCCCCAAAATGTGTAACCCAATCTTTTCTGAGTATGGAAATACCCCATGTGTGGACATCAAGTGCACTGCGGGCGCACTACAATGCTCAGAAGAGAAGGAGTCACATTTGCAAATTTTGCTGAAATGTCGCATTTAGGGTGATGCCAGAACAGCAAAAAACAGCAAAAAACTAAAACAAAAAAAACACATGGCATACTATTTTGAAAACTACACCCCTCAAGGAACATAACAAGGGGTACAGTGAGCCTTAACACCCAGGGATGTGGAATTCCTATCGCCCGACGCCCGGGACTAGCAGTTTAGGGTGCCGGGCAGGTGAATTTGTCCGGCCCTTAGCCCGGCTTCGGGCAAGCAGGGCCGGACCTGACAAGTGCATCGGCGATCTGCAGTCTGTATGGATCGGGCTCCCGACTCCTGCCCGCTCCCTACTCTGCAGCCTGTATCCTCCGAAGCAGAGCAGGGGAGATGAGAAGCTGTGTATGTGTCTTCTCTCCCCTGCTCTGCAGACCGTGCGGGGGGAGATGAGGGGACGTGGCTTCTTGCTCCCCGTGCAGACCAGTGTCCTCTACCTTCACTCCCCCCAGCTGTAGCTTCGGAGAGCTGAGGGGAGGAGGCGCGTCTGCACGGGGAGATGCTTGCGGCGCTCTGTAGTATGTATGGAGCGGGCTCGGGATTCCTGCCCGCTCCATACTCTGCAGCCCCCGGCTGTTCTCAGTAGCCGGGGGCCGCCTCTAATAGCCAGCATGCGGCGATCGCTGCGGCTGGCTATTAACCCTTTAGATCGCCGCTGACAGCGGCGTCTAAAGGGACATGTGAATGCTCCCTGGTGGGCTAGTGGGGTGGATCTCCCCCCCGCAGCGCGATCGCGGGGGGAGATCAACTATGGAGGTAGCCGGATTACCTCTGCTTCCTCCTGTCCCGGCTCTGTCATTGATAGATCCTGGCTGGACCAGGCTCTATCAATGGATGACAGAGCACACAGATTAATAGAGTTCAATAGAACTCTATTCATCTGTCTGAGGAATCTAATGATTCCTCATAAGTCTAATAAAGTGTAAAAAAATTTAAAATAAAAAATAAATAAAAAGTTTTAATAAAAGTTTGAAAGACACATTAACCTAGTGGTCTTCAAACTGTGCCCCTCCAGATGTTACAAAACTACAATTCCCAGCATGCCAGGACAGCCGTTGGCTGTCCGGACATGCTGGGAGTTGTAGTTTTGCAATATCTGGAGGGCCACAGTTTGAAGACCGCTGCATTAACCCCTTCCATGTTAAAAGTTCAAATCACCCCCTTTTCCTATATAAAAACATACAAACATAATAAAAATAAACATATTTGGTATCGCTTCGTGCGTAATTGTACAACCTATTAAAATATAACATTATGTATCCCGTACGTTAAATGTAAAAAAATACCAAACTGCAGATTTGCAATTTTTATAATATCCCAGAAAAAAAAGTTAAAAAGCGATTAAAACGTCAGATCAATACCAAAATGGTACAGATACAAAAAAAACTGATTATGGCACAAAAAATTAGCCCTCATACAGCCTGGTATGCTGAGAAAAAAATAAATAAAGCTACAGGGGTTAAAAAATGGCAATTAAAAAAATTAGAAAACGTTCAGAATTAGTGAAACATGACGAAATCGCCACCTTTCCCAAAGAAACAGGAGGTGATATCCTACACCCCCGATCACCATGTATCTCCGGGTCAGGAGACCCGCATCACCGGAATCGTGGCAAATCGAGGGTGTGAATTCACCTGCAATTTTCCATGATCGCCGACATAGGGGGGGGGGGGGTCTAATCGTATGCAATACTTTCATCTTTACATAGTTGAATGTGCTGACAACAAAATCACACAACAATTATCAATGGAAATCAAATTTATTAACCCATGGAGGTCTGGATATGGCATCACACTCAAAATCAAAGTGGAAAACCACACTATAGGCTCATCCAACTTTGATGTAATGTCCTTAACCTGTTGGGGATGAAGGGCATATGCATACGCCCTTAAGTCCTGGACGTTAAGGACTAAGGGCGTATCCATACCGGGGTGACTGCTGATATCTATCAGCAGACACCCCGCGCAAATGCCCAGGGGGGGTCATCAGACCCCCATGTCGGCGATCGGCGCAAATCGCAAGTGAATTCACACTTGCGATTTGTGCAGATTTCGGGTCTATGGTGACCTGGAATATAAGGGGGATTGCAGTTGTCTAAGACACCCACGTTCCCCCTGAAGGGATAGGAGTGAGGTGGCAGAGGTGCCACCCCTCCTATCCCTGCTATTGGTGGTCTAGACGCGACCACCAATAGCAGATCGGGGGCGGGGGGGGTTAACTTTCGTTTTCCCCGTCCTGCCCACCCACAATAGGCTGGGCAGAACGAGGAACCGAAGGGGACCGGGCGCCGACGTCCACTTACCCGTCCGGAGGCAGCGGACGACTGATCGGCGGGCGGCGACGTCATGCGGCAGAAGGGGACGGCTCCCTGGATCCTACGGAAGCCAATAAGTTGCCTAGCAACATCTAGAGGGCTACAGTGGTCTCTAACCTGTAGCCCTCCAGATGTTGCAAAACTACAACTCCCAGCATGCCCAGCTCTTTGCTGTGTGGGCATGCTGGGATCCTAACATGGGGTATTTCCATACCCAGAAGAAATGGGGTTACAAATTATGGGGGTCATTTTCTCCTATTACCCCTTGCAAAAAAAATTATTTTGGGGGAAAAACTAGCATTTCAGTGAAAAAAAAAACTACCCAGATGAGATGGGTTTACAAATTTGGGGGGGGGGGCATTTTCTCCCATTACCTTTTGTAAAAATGGTAAATTTGGGGAAAAAACTGCACTTTAGTGAAATTAATTTTTTCCATTTACACATCCGATTTTAACAAAAAGTTGTCAAACACCTGTGGGGTGTTAAGGCTAACTGGACACCTTGTTACATGCCTTGAGGGGTGTAGTTTCCAAAATGGTATTCCATGTGGGGTTTTTCTGCTGTTCTGGCATCATAGGGGCTTTCTAAATGTGACATGCCCCCCAAAAACAATTTTTGCAAAATTCACTCTCCAAAAATCCCATTGTTGCTCCTTCCCTTCTGAGTCCTCTACTGTGCCCGCCGAACACTTGACATACACATGAGGTATTTCCTTACTCGAGAGAAATTGGGTTACAAATTTTGGGGGGCTTTTTCTATTACCACTTGTAAAAATAAAAAAACTACAATTACATGCGAGTGTAAAAAACGACGATTTTGAATTTTCTCCTTCACTTTGCTGCTATTCCTGTGAAACACCTAAAGGGTTAACAAACTTACTGAATGTCATTTTGGATACTTTGAGGGGTGCAGTTTTTATAATGGGGTAATTTGTGGGGTATTTCTATTTCAAAGGCCCTTCAAACCCACTTCAAAACAGAAAAATTTAGAAAATGTGAAAAATTGGAAAATTGCTGCTGAACTTTGAAGCCCTCTGATGTCTTCCAAAAGTAAAAATATGTCAACTTTATGATGGAAACATAAAAGTAGACATATTGTATATGTGAATCAATATATAATTTATTTGGAATGTCTATTTTCCTTACAAGCAGAGAGCTTCAAAGTTCCAAAAATGCTAAATTTTCTAAATTTTCATCAAATTTTTGAATTTTCCACCAAGAAATGATGCAAGTATCGACGAAAATTTACCACTACCATAAAGTAGAATATGTCACGAAAAAACAATCTCAGAATCAAATTTATAAGTAAAAGCATCCCAGAGTTATTAATGCTTAAAGTGACAGTGGTCAGATTTGCAAAAAATGCCCCCGTCCTTAGGGTCATAATGGGCTCCATCCCCAAGGGGTCAAAATGAGGCTCAGTAGTGTGTGTGGCCTCCACGTGCCCATATGACCTCCCTACAACACCTGGGCATGCTCCTGATGAGGTGGCGGATGGTCTCCTGAGGAATGTCCTCCCAGACTTGGACTAAAGCATCCGCCAACTCCTGGACAGTCTTTGATGCAATGTGTTGTTGGTGGATGGAGAGAGACATGTCCCAGATGTGCTCAGATTCCGGTCTGGGGAACAGGCGGGCCAGTCCATAGTATCTGTTAGGAGTTGCACCGTGCACTCACTCCTCCTCCGCTGCCTGCCATACTGCGCTTCGCATCCGGCAATGCGATCGCAGCCTGCCCACTGTGTCTTCCCTTCCCCGTTGTCCCCGTGCGCTTCCTGCTTATCGCCTCCTAGGGCACGCGCACGCCAGCTCTGTGAAATTTAAAGGGACAGTACACATTTAATTGTTTTCTGCTTCTCTATGACCCTATAAGTAGGCACTTCCTTTTGACCCTTGCCGTATCTTTGTGCCTTATAGGCCTGAGAGAAAGCATTCAGTTTGTGTCTTGCCTTGCCGTGTATCAGACCCTATTGCTACATATCCTGACTGCTACTGTGCCACCAGCCCTGACCACCTGCCCGTCTGTCCTGACTACACGTTACCTCATCCTTCCAGTACCACGTTACACCTCGGCCACATGTGTGGATGAGCCGTATCAGAGGTAGTGACCTGGGTGCCGCCTGCCACAGCAAGTCCATCCCGCTTTCCGGTAGGCTCCGGTGAAAACCAGCGGCACCTTAGACTCAGCTCCCTGGTGCGGCCCACGTCATCATCCACACAGGTACAGCGGGTCCACTTCACAGCATCAATGCCTTCTTCTTGCAGGAACTGCTGACACACTCAAGCCACATAAGGTCTAGCATTGTCTTGCATTAGGAGGAACCCAGGGCCAACCGCACCAGCATATGGTCTCAATAGGGGTGTGACGATCTCATCTCATTACCTAATGGCAGTAAGGCTACCTTTGGCAAGCACATGGAGGGCTGTGCGGCCCCTCAAAGAAAATGTCACCCCACACCATTACTGACCCACCGCCAAACCGGTCATGCTGAAGGCAGAACGTTCTCCACGGCGTCTCCAGACTCTGTCACGTCTGTCACACGTGCTCAGTGTGAACCTGCTTTCATATGTGAATAGTACAGGGCGCCAGTGGCGAATTTGCCAATCTTGGTGGTCTCTGGCAAATGCCAAACATCCTGCAAGGTCCACCTGTGGACGTCAGGCCCTCATACCACGCTCAGTTTCTGACCGTTTGAGTGGACACATGCACATTTGTGGCCTGCTGGAGGTCATTTTGCAGGGCTTATTTTTGCACAAAGGTGGAGATAGCAGTCCTGCTGCTGGGTTGTTGCCCTTCTACGGCCTCCTCCACATCTCCTGATGTACTGGCCTGTCTCCTGGTAGCGCCTCCATGCTCTGGACACTAACCTGACAGACACAGCAAACCTTGTTGTCACAGCTCGCATTGATGTGCCATCCTGGATGAGCTGCACTACCTGAGCCACTTGTCTGGGTTGTAGACTCAGTCTCATGTACCACTAGAGTGAAAGCACCGCCAACAATCAAAAGGGACCAGTAAATCAGCCAGGAAGCATATGAACTGAGAAGTGGTTTGTGGTCACCCCCTGAAGAACCACTCCTCTGTTGGGGGTGTCTTGCTAATTGCCTATAATTTCAGAGTAGTATACTTAAAAAGGGAGTTCTATCCTAGGAGAGATCTTAAAAGGAGAATTCCAGCCAAATTACACAGGATAGGGAATAAGTAGCTAATGGCGGGGGGGGGGGGGGGGGTTACTTCAGAGAGAGAAAAAAAAATCAACTGGTGCCAGAAAGTTCTACAAATTTGTATATTACTTTTATTTAAAAAAAAAAAGCTTTATCCAGTCTGACCACAGTGCTCTCTGCTGCCACCTTTGTGTCAGAAACTGTCCGATGCAAGAGAGATTTGCTAATGGTATGTGTTTTTGAAAGTGCAGTAAAATCTCCCTTAGTGGACACCTCCCAATAGCGGACAGTTTTAAATTCCCCAGCAGAGTTCCATAAGACTTAATTTATTTGCACCCTCCGAATAGGGGAACACTCCCAATAGCGGTCGCGGACACACCCAATAGGGGACAACCAGGCTTATGTTACGGTTCTATCTTGTACACAGGGCCACTGTGAGGGGGTACAACCAATACCCTAGTGAAGGCCCAGGCTCCCAGCAGGGCCCTGGCCCCTGCTGCACATCCCCCTGCAGCAGCCACAGCACAGAAGCAAAAGACCTCTGTTTAAACAGTGGTCTCCTGCTTCTGTGCGTCCGCCAGCCAGATCATTCGCCCCCCTCCTTCCCCGATTCCCCATGCCACTTTATTTTTCCTGTGCCAAGTCATCCCCCCACCTTTATTATTCCTGTTCCACATAACTTCCTCTTGATTCCCCCCCCGTGCTATTTCAGTCTTCCTTTACTACCCTCTGTGCAAATTCATCCCCCCCATCTTTACCACCCCCTGTGCCATTTCTCCCCCCCCCCCCGTGCCATTTCATTCCCCCTTTATCCTCTTGTTCCACTTTATAAAGAGGGGGTGATGAATTTACACAGAGGGTAATAAAGGGGCAATGAAATGGCGGGGGGGGGGGTTCAAGGGAAAACTAAGTGGCACAGAGGGTAAGGGGGAGGGGTAATTTGGCACAAGGCAAAGGGGGAATAAGGTGGCACATGGTATAAAGGGGGGGGATTAAATGGTACAGGGGGGTGATAAGGGGTGAATAAATGACACTGAGATTCTAGAGGTAATATTGCTTTTTATCATGTTTTTATAGGCAATTACAATCTATAGTGAGTAAAATGTTCGGTAAATTCTGAGCTTTTTCCCCCCCGATAGGGGACATTTCTCAATAGCGGACACTTTTTATTCCCCATGAGTGTCCACTATTGGGAGATTGTACTGTACAAATTAAACTTAAGCTTTGAAGAGGCTGCAGACTGCATTTTTACTGAATATCGTTGTATTGATCAAAGGGTATATGGTGGGTCTGTTTTGAAAAGTATCTTCTGTTAAATGGGCATTGTCAGATATAAAGACTTTTTATACAGTCATGGCTGTAAATGATGGCACCCCTGAAATTTTTCAAGAAAATTAAGTATTTTTCACAGAAAAGGATTGCAGTAACACGTTTTGCTATACACATGTTTATTCCCTTTGTGTGTATTGGAACCAAACCAAAAAAAAAGGGAGAAAAAAAAAAAAAAAAAGATTTTTATGCTTACCGTAAAATCTCTCTCTCTTTCTGGAAGGATCAATTGGGGGGACACAGACCATGGGTATATGCTGCTGTCTCTAGGAGGCTTAACATGGCAACAGAAAAGTCGGCTCCTCCCAGCAGGATATACTCACCCACAGGCATCTGAGGTAATCCGTTTTAGTCCCAGAGCCATAGGAGAAGACCGACAGGTCAAGAGAAAAACCACAAACTGTCCGAGCAACCAGAAGAAAAAGGTAACTGAACACACCCTCTGACAGATAACTGAAATAGGAACACCAGAAAAAGGGTGGGAGCTGTGTCCCCCAATGGATCCTTCGAGAAAGAGATTTTACGGTAAGCATAAAAATCTTCTTTTCTCTATCGGCTCCATTGGGGGACACAGACCATGGGACGTACCAAAGCCGTCCCTTGGGTGGGTAAGGAAATCAGTCAGGTGGACAGCTGGACCACCGCCGCCTGCAACGCCTTACGGCCCAGAGGAGCATAAGCTGATGCAAAGGTATGAATCTGGTAGGACCTTGTGAAAGTGTTCAAAGACGACCACGTGGACGCTTTACAGAACTGCAAAGCCGAAGCCACGTAGCAGAGTGCCCAGGATGCCCCGAAAAACAGGTGGAATGAGCCAAAACCCTGAAGGGTGGGATCTTCCCCTTTGCAGCGGCAAGCTTCCGAAATAGCAGACCGGATCCACCGACAAATGGTGGCTGTAGAAGCAGGTTGACCTGTACGACGACCTTTCAGAAAAACAAAAAAGGGAGTCACACTGCCGAAAGGAAAGAGTGACTAAGAGACAAGTCCGAACAACCCTCACCACAACCAAGTGGTGGAGCAAACGCTCCCAGGGATGAGAAGGGGCCGGACAAAAGGACGGTAGGACGATGTCCTCATTGAGATGAGAAATCAGAACCATCTAAGGTAAGAAGGACCGACCTGGACAGAAAACAATTTGTCCTGGTATACAACCAGGGAGGGAGAACGGCAGGAGAGAGCTGCCAGCTCTTACCCCTCCTAACAGAGGTAAGAGCAATAAGGAACGCCACCTTCCGGGGAAGGAAACAAAGAGAAATGTCCCTGAGAGGTTCAAAAGGGGCGCCTTGCAGGGCATCTAAGACCAAGTGCAAGTCCCAAGGGAAAGAAGGGGACCGATAGGGAGGGGCAGCTTATGCCACTCCCTGAACCAGGTTCGGACAGGACAATTGAACGCCAGAGGACGTTGAAAAAGAATGGAAAGGGCTGAACCTTTGACCCTTAAGGGAGCAGAAAGCCAACCCTTGGGGCAGCCCTGACTGGAAAGGGGTCGGGGACGGAAAACCACGACCGGAGAAAAAAGGCTGAGTTTCACACCAACGAAAATAAGACTGCCAGGTATGGTGGTAAATCTTGCAGAGGAAGGCTTGTGTGCCCTCAGCATGGTGCGAACCACTCAGGAAGAGAAACCTCAAAAAGGTCCTCAGAACCGCTGTCTCAACCGCCACGCCGTCCAAAGCAGAGATGGTAAATAGGGGTGGCACAGAGGACCTGAGATAAGAGGTCTAGACAATAGAGAAGGCGCAGTGTTAAGTCGTTCAGGAGCCTGACCATAACGACGTACCACGCCCGCCGGGGCCAGACTGGGCCACGAGAATGGCGGAAATGCCCTCTGCTGAGAGTTTCCTCACGGCCCCAAAAAAGAGAGGAAGGGGAGGAAACAGTTAAGGTAGGGCAAAGCCCGACGAAGAGAGGGGAACGCTTCGGTTGTGGCGGGACGTGCAGAGGTCCACGCCTGGAGCGCCCCAGGGGTTGCAGATCACTGCAAACATCTCTGGATGTGGGGACCACTCGCCTTGGACAACTGAGGACTGGCTGAGAAGACCACAACCCAGGGACGCCCGGAATGAAGATAGCGGAGATGGCCGGAAACCTGAGTTCCGCCCAGAAGGGAATTTCCCAAGAAGCAAGCAAAGAAAGGATTGCCCTAGGCCCAACATGTTGAAGGGGAAAAGGGCTTCTCGGGGGACCAAGGCCCCAGACCGGCCGGTCCCTGAAAACACCTCCCCAGCCCGACAGACTGGCAGGAAGGAGCGCCCCTGAAAAAAACAAGACTGTCGAGAGAGAACGATCTTGCGGTCGAGAGACAATGGAGACCTGTCCCTTCGGAAGAGAATCCCCAGTGAAGAGGTTGGTGATGAAACTGGACAAATGGCACGGCCTCCACGACCTCCGCTAACCGACCCAGGACATCCATGCAAAAGCGAATGGAAACTGGAGCAGGGTGCCGAAGTCATCGGACTCTTGATAAGAGAGTCAGCCGATTGGTCGGCGGAGTCGAAAGCGGGCAGAGGCCGCGTCGAACTGGAGCCCCAGGAGAGCGGGTGGACTTGACCAGCCAACCGAAGTGAGACAAGGTCTGGAGGTTGAGACTAAGACTCTCCAGGATCTGGGCCCTGGCTGGAGCTCTGATCAGGAGGTCGTCAAAGCTAGGAATCACGGAAACAACTGTTGTCCGTAAAAGGACTATCACAGGCGCCAGGACTCTAATAAAGGTCCGCGGAGAAGTGGTCAGACCGAAATGGAGAGCCACAATAGAAAATAACCGTCCGGAACTGCAAAGCGCAGGTACCGCTGATGACCGGGAAAAATGAGATGTGGAGGCAGGCATCCTTGATGTCCACCGAGGAACGAAAATTCCCCGTGAACAGGAACGCCAGCACCGAACGGAGAGACTCCATTCGGGATGGGAAAGCAGAAGATGCTGGTTGGTGATACTCGAGAACCAAGATTGGGCAAAAAGAAACGCCTTTCTTGGGGACAACAAAGAGGTTGGAATAAACCCCGAAAACGTTCCCCTGAAGGAAACGGGACAATTACTCCCTGTATAAAAAAGGAGCTGGAGCGTGCCCCGAACTGCCTTCGCTAGAGAGGGGAACCGTAGGGTCCAGGAAAGAAAAAAGGCAATCCCATGGAAGGGAAGCAAATTCGATCCTGTATCCGTTGACTACCAGATCCCTGACCCAGGAATACTGAATGTGCGTGGTCCAGGCATCCCAGAAGAAGAGGCGATCAACCACCCGAGAAAGGTCGGCGGGTGGGGGAGACCCTTCAGACCGAGGAAGGCCTACGGGTGCCTGATGGGGGGGGGGGGGGGGGGGAGGGGGTCGCAAAACGGCCGGAACGGATAGCCGACCTCCAGGAGGGACAGGTCCGGAAGGAGGGAGCCCTCTTCCAGTGAAGGCACCCGGCTGGACCCTTTGTTGGTACCAAAGGTTCACAGAACCGGAAGAAGGACTTACGACGGAAAGCGGTTCCGTGAGCCTTATCCAGAGGTAATAAAGAACTCTTTTCCGCCCGTCGCCTCCCTTCCTGAAGGCGGCGTCCACATTCCAGGCTTTAAGCCACATGGATGGACGGTGGCTACCAGGTAGCTTGTGGCAAAGGCAGCACAGTGGTTGCGCATGGAAGCAGAACACAGAAAATCTCCAGCTGAGTTGCATCGGAGAGTTAGATTAAATAAATCCTCCAGAGGGATCTTGAAGACTACCCTGGCGGAGATGGGAGACCATACTGAAAGGGCCCTTGATAACCAGGCTGAAGCAAAAGCAGGAAGAACCTGCTGTCTCAAAAGCAAAGTTTGCCAAAATCTCCACCTTCATGATCGCTGGATCCTTGAAGGCAGCCGCATCAGCCAACGGCCGGGTAGGCGCCTTAGAGAGGAGGGAAACCGGCAGATCCACAGTTGGAGAGGAGGTCCAACGAGCAATGAGGTCCGCGCTTGAACCTGCTTCGTTTCCTGAAACTTCTTGTCAGGATGCCTCCAGCATGGGCGTAAAAGTCAGCGTGAGAGCTGAAAGTCTTGGGTGCCTGTCGGGCACAAAGAAAGGAGACTTGTGGAGCCACGTCCGAAGTTCCTGGATCCTTTAGATGGAAGGTGTCTCTTATGGCCGAAACCAATGAGTACACCACATCAGGCATCCGTGCGTTCCTTTCAGTCGGAGGCCAAATCAGAAGCCTTATCCACAAGTTCTCCAGGTGAATGGGAACAAGGTGAGGCAGCCCTGGAAGAGGTCGGGCACGATGAGAGGAAACTTCTGGACCACATCCGAAGTTCCTGGGTCCTTTAGCTGGAAGGTGTATCTTATGGCCTAAACCAATGAGTGCACCACATCCGGCATATCCTGGCGGTCCTCTGAGTCGGAGGCCGAATCGGAAACTTCATCCACAAGTTCACCAGGTGAATGGGAACGTGTGAGGTGGCCCTGGAAGAGAGGGAGACGGACCTGGTACGCGGGTCTGGAGAGCCAGAACGGCGACCATGGGAGCGTCCTCTGGGGGAGCGACGCTTGCTACAGTTCGGAGTAACAGGGCGATGCCTGCGAGGGGAGCGCCCGTGCCTGTCAGATGAAACACCCCTATGATGCTGCGAGAGCGTCAGTATAAGGGGAGAGCAGGTCCCTCCGGAGGGACGGTGTAGAAGGGCCTCTCCAAGGCAGTCACCCCAGAATGGGAGACCTGAGCCAAGTCAGAGGGAGGAACCCCAGGTTGAAGGGGAGGGAGCGGGCGAGACACTGTTGGCAGCCGCGCTGCTGAAATTAAAGTAGGAACTTCGGCAGCCACGCTGCCGAAATGATAGAACGGGCGCCGAGCGCACGCAAGGAAGGACAAGCGCCGCGGCTGCCTTCTGTAGCCTTGGTAAAAAGGCAAACACCACACACACACACGTGAATACTGTGAACCACCACACACTGCTCAGCCACAGATATAATAAAAGTCCCCCCGTAAAGGAAAGGAGGGAAATCCCTCCTAGCCAGCCCCAACAGTACCCATATAGAAGAGTGGGCCAAAAACTGGGGGTCTCCAGATGTTGAAAGTCCACACCTAAAGAAAAAAGGGGGATACTCACCTTAATCAGAAGAACTTACCTCATGAAGTCTTCCTATGAAGTCTTCAGCCAGCTTTTGTCACCTGCATCATGCCGGGCTGCCATGTACGAGCAAGGCTAGCAGGGAGGTATGGGGACCCATGAGGTACAACCGCAGGCGCTGATCGTTGGCGAGAGGGGGTTGACAGTACATGCACGATGCCTATGCCCCCCTCAAACAGCAAAATGGGGAAACAGTCCCCACCTGAAAACAGGAAAGAAAAAATAAACAAACACTTCCCTAACCTAGGAAAATAAAAAAAATATGAGACCTGGTCTGGGGATAACTCCAGACCAGTGTCTACCTCCTTAGACACTAAGCTATAACTGATTACCTCAGGTGCCTGTGGGCGGTATATATCCTGCTGGGAGGAGCCGACTTTTCTGTTGCCATAGTGTCAAGCCTCCTAGAGACAGCAGCATATACTCATGGTCTGTGTCCCCCAATGGAGCTGATAGAGAAATACAAATTGGACATAATGTCACACCAAACTCCAAAAATGGGCTGGACAAAATTATTGGCACCCTTAATTTAATATTTGGTTGCACACCCTTTGGAAAAAATAACTGAAATCAGTCACTTCCTATAACTATCAATAAGCTTCTAACACCTCACAGCCGGAATTTGGGACCACTCTTCCTTTGCACACTGCTCCAGGTCTCTTATTGGAAGGGCGCCTTTTCCCAACATCAATTTTAAGATCTCTCCACAGGTGTTCAATGGGATTTAGATGTGGACTCATTGCTGGCCACTTCAGAACTATCCAGCGTTTTGTTGCCATCCATTTCTGGGTGCTTTTTGATCTATGTTTTGGGTCATTGTCCTGCTGGAAGACCCAAGATCTCGGATGCAAACTCATCTTTCGGACACTGGGCTGTACAGTGGGACCCAAAATCCGTTGGTAATCCTCAGATTTCATGAGGCCTTGCACACATTCAAGGCACCCAGTGCAAGAGGCAGCAAAACAACCACCAAAACCTCCACCATATTTCACTGTAGGAACTGTGTTCTTTTCTTTGTAGGACTCATTCAGTTTTTAATAAAAGGAGTAGAATGATGTGCTTTACCAAAAAGCTCTATCTTGGTCTCATCTGTCCACAAGATGTTTTCCCAGAAGGATTTTAGCTTACTCAAGTTAATTTTGGCAAAATGTAGTCTTGCTTTTTTATGTCTTTGTCCTGGGTCTCCTGCCATAGGGTTTTATTTCATTTAAATGTCGACGGATAGTTTGTGCTGACACTGATCCTCCCTGAGCCTGCAGGACAGCTTGAATATCTTTGGAACTTGTTTGGTGCTGCTTATCCACCTTCCGGACTATCTTGCATTGACTTTTCTCATCAATTCTCCTCTTCCGTCCACGACCAGGGAGATTAGCTACAGTGCCATAGGTTGAAAACTTCTTGATAATGTTGCGCACTGTGGACAAAGGCAAATCTAGATCTCTAGAGATGGACTTGTAACCTTGAGATTGTTGATATTTTTCCATAATTTTGGATCTCAAGTCCTCAGACAGTTCTCTTCTCCTCTTTCTGTTGTCCATGATTAGTGTGGCACACACAGACACACAAGGAGCATCACATGCTTGAAACAATCATATTTTTCCACAATTTTGAAAGGGTGCCAATCATTTTGGGCATTATCGGTATTGGCAATTACCTTGCCAATTATGCCCCTAACACCCCACAACCCCCCCCCCCCCGCCGCACCGGCCCCATTGCCTCCCCCATCCCGGTTTTATCATTACCTGTTCCCGGGGTCCATGCAACTTCTGGCTCCTGCTGCGTCCTGCGATACGCTGTGCGCAATTACGAGTGACGTGACGTCAGTGCACACAGTGACAGCTCAGGAGGACGCCACCAGAGCCAGATGTAGAGTGGACCCCGGGCCCCGGGAACAGGTAATTATAAAACCGGGGATGGGGGAGGCAATGGGGCCGGGACGGTGCGGCGGTGGGGGGGCGGTGTCGGTTATAGGACTCAGGACCCCCGGACAGGCAGGGGGAGAGAAGCGGGTGGCGGCGGCGGTCTATGGCACCGCAAAGGCCACTGCAGTTCATTGATTTAAAGCGCCCGCTTTAAATCAATGATCTGCAGCGGTGTCGCGGGGGGATAAATAGCCGATAACTTATATGGGAATATCGAAATAAGTTATCGGCTATTGGCCCTAACCTCCACCGATTATCGGTATCGGCCCTAAAAAAACTATATCGGCCGATCCCTAGTGCCAACATTTACGGCCATGACTGTATATTGTACATCTTGGCAAAACAATATTTTTTCTAATATACTTCTTTAGAAAATGTTCACATTTCAATCAAAGAAAATTGCCTCTGAACATCCCACCACTAGGGGTCCCCATACATCCTGGGACACTGATGAGTCGCACAGCAGCATGAGGGTGTCCAAGGGTCACAAGATGGCTGATTGACAAGGCTGCCGGGGGAACACCGCCTGCAGCAACACTGCTGTAACACACAGTTTTACCTAACATGTGCCTCCAGCTGTTAGAAAACTACAACTACAAGCATGCCTGGGCATACTGGCAGTTGTAGTTTTGCAAAAGCTGTAGGCACACAGCTGAAGGCAACACAGCTGCAAAAAAAGAGAGTTATCCAAACAGTGTATCTCCAACTATTCCAATACTATACAGTCCCAGTATTAAAGGAATGCCTAAGGATGACACACATGAATGACATAGAAAGAGGTTAGACACTCACCATATTGTCTTTGGTGGTAGAGTACAAGGCAATCTTCAATAACAGTGTGTGTGTGTGTGTGTGTGTGTGTGTGTGTGTGTGTGTGTGTGTGTGTGTGTGAAACCAGAAAGGAAAGAGTTACAGAGCAGGGCTGCCAGGCTCCTCCAAGAGCAGTGAACCAGCAAAGGGAGAGGGAGGAGTTACAGTGCAGGCAAGAGAAGGACATGCCCCTCCCTTTGAGACTATTGAAAAGACATTAAGCGGCAGTAAAATGCTATTTTTTAGTGAAATATGGTGATAAGAGACCTAAACATATGTACACGATCAGGATGAGGTACTGCATAACATAAAAAGTAATTTTTTGTGGGATCTGACATGCACGCTTTAAGTTTACATGAATTTGTACAAGAGCCACTAAAGTAGTTACTGTTTATCTTTTAGTTCAGATTGGTTGATCTGTAAAGATGGCCTTTTAACCGCACTGTAAACTCTAAAAGGCCAGAACAACAAACAGGGAAAGATGTAGAAAGATTTTTTGACAGGTCAACATGACCCAATTAGACAACAAAGAAAAGCTTACTCTGCTGACTGCTGGCCCGATATCGGCCAATTACCGCCCTGTGTAACATGGGCGAAAAATATAAAAAACAAAATTATATAAGGAAAAACAAGAAATTAAAAAGTTCAAGTTTCACAGTGATCCATTTCATACTAATAAAACAATGAAAACAGCCCATTAAAAAGGGATTTGACCATGAAATCCACTTTTCACAGAAAACGTATTATTTTGTTAGGTTGTAGGGATCGACAGATATCGTTTTTTTTAGGGCCGATACCGATAATCGGTGGAGCTGAGGGCCGATAGCCGATAACTTATAACAATATTCCGGTATAAATTATCGGCTATTTATCCCCCCACGACACTGCTGCAGATCATTGATTTAAAGTGGGCGCTTTAAATCAATGAACTGCAGTGGCTTTTGCGGTGCCATAGACCGCCGCCACCCGCTTCTCTCTCCCCCTGCCTGTCCGGGGGTCCTGAGTCCTATCACCGACACCCCCCACGGCCGCACCCCTCTCTCCCCCCCCCCCCCCCGCCGCACCGCTCTGCGCCCCCTACCGCCCCGCGTCGCACCCCCCACCGCACCGCCATGGCCCCATTGCCTCCCCCATCCCCGGTTTTATAATTACATGTTCCCGGGGTCCACTCTACATCTGGCTCCGGTGGCGTCCTCCTGAGCTGTCACGGTGCGCACTGACGAAGAGGTCACGTCACTCGTCATTGCGCACAGCGTAACGTAGGACGCAGCAGGAGCCAGAAGTTGCGTGGACCCCGGGAACAGGTAATTATAAAACCGGGGATGGGGGAGGCAATGGGGCCAGGGCGGGGTGGTGCGGCGGTCGGGGTGGCATTATCGGCAAGGTAATTGCTGATACCGATAATGCCCAAAATCGTGATTATCGGCCGATAATATCAGCCAAACCGATAATCGGTCGATCCCTATTAGGTTGAATAAGTATTAAATGTCTGACATGCCCTTATTTCCAAGACTCTGTCTTTTTTATCCTCTCCCCTTTTCATATAAAAATCTGTGTGGCGGGCAGAGCTTCTGATTATCACATGGTTTCCTTTGAACTCCATTTCCCGGCAGTCATTGGTGCAAAAGCTCATTCCTGAGCTGTATAGTGAGCGTCATCCATTGGCAGAATCTAATCTTCATAATGGTAACATTATATCTTCTCTCCTCATAAAGTGTTGAACAAAGACAGGAACGTTCAGTGCTGAACTCGTACAAGACCATACTTTATTGCTTAAAAGACAGAATCAGGATACAATAGTGTAACTAGTTTCAGGTGCCTTTCATAGCACCCTTAGTTGTACGCCGCCACAACCACCTCCCACAGACATGAATGGAGGGGGCATGGTGTGATGTCAACTTTATGACTACTGATGTCAACTATATGCAACTTTTTGACTACTCAATAATTTTAGCCATTAACTAAAAGCCTAAAGAGCTAATGAACAAGATTTGAATTAAATCCAATAAATCCAAAAAATAAGACAACAGGTGCATAAAATCACAGGTGAGTAGACTTATGAGATGCAAATACTTTGAAACCTCTGGCACATTTATTTGTACACTAGCACATTCTTCCCTTACTTAATCCAGTCTCAGCTGATACCCAATTAAAAGGGAATTGTGCATCTAATTAGCAGAGTATTGTACATCACTGGCAAGCACAACAGAATTTAAGAGTGGCTGAGCACGAGGAACACCGACTGAGGACTCAAATCCCATTTTGGTGGTTCGCAATCATGAGTTCAATACTCTGTTAATTGGGTGAACCATAACCTTCTAATTGGGTCTCAGCTGAGACGTGGAGGCAAGGGGGAGGAAGGGCAGGGATTTAGGTGATGAGGCTAAAACAAAGAGCTGCAAGTGAACAAGTTGTAGCTAACTAGATACCAGTCTGAAGCACTCTCTACTTGTCCAAGCAGCACTTACATCATTTAACCCCTCATCTCAGAAATGTAATAAAAGAGGCAATCTGAGCCACACGGCAAAGAAAACTGTTGACTGTATTCTGCAGAAAAAATAAAATAAACACCCACGTATAACATTAACCACTTTGTATCAAACCATTCTATATGTTTAATGCATTCAAATCCAAGATTTACTACTCTGTTTCTTCATGGTCTTCGTTTGTAAACGTAGATTGGCATTAATTATTTTAGTAAAAACATTTGTTTGCACTACCTTTTGAAAGATGGAAATTGCATGACAAAAGCTTAATATAGTTTACAATCTCTTGTTTGATTGACTGTAATGTAATGGCCAAAAAAATTATCTAATGGAATGGTTTAAAAATGATCAAAAATGGTCATCTTGTAATAGAGCTTTTTTTTTTAAAATCAATTGGACCCGCTAAAAACTTCTAGTCTGAACTGTCTTTTATTTCATCTACAGTAAGTCAATTTTTTTTTTTTTTTTTTTTTTTTTAA
The DNA here is from genome assembly GCF_029499605.1 of Hyla sarda. NCBI lineage: Eukaryota > Metazoa > Chordata > Amphibia > Anura > Hylidae > Hyla > Hyla sarda. Next base: position 315,218,678 of record NC_079189.1, on the reverse strand, counting down.
CCTTGCTTTAAATTTCCTAGGGACAAATGAAAACCGAGCGCAGAGTTCTGGAATACTTGGCTCTCCGCTTGGCTCCAGCCCTTTAATATTCTCCACCTTAAACGCACAAGTGAGCAAGAGAATTTAAAAATGCGCAGGTATATTATCTGTGAGCCTTTAACTTACTTCTGCTATATTACAAAATTACTTTGGACGTATTTTGCTAGCTTAAATTTATGGATGATGAAAGTTGTGGTCTTAATATATTAAATTCCAATTCCTTGTAGGGCTTATTTTTCATTGTATCTTTTTCATCAAATTAACTTGAACCATAGTGCAACATCTAATAATCCTTTAATATAATGTATGAAATTTAGGGAGCCCCATCAAAATTGCATATATCCAAGGGCTCAGAATAACAATGTCACACACGAATGATTACAGCTACAACTTATTCATATACTTATTAATTATAAAAAATACATTATCTATATATGGGTGAGCCCACAGTTTTCATTGGTGACAAACTATACGTGGAACTTCTGAACTACTAGTTACAACAATTACTAATATAAATTATGTGTACCTTATATATATCCAATAACCATACTATTCATTGCCCTGTGTTTCCATGATAAAAAAAAAAAAAGTATCTCAACAAGGAACAGACTTCCTTGTTTAGATTACTTTGACTTATTCTCTGCTTACATTTGTCTGTCATATAACCATGGAGGACTAATAAATGACTAGAAGTGGTCAATAATATTCATATACAATCACATTGTTAGTTCTTGTCCTTGTATCTCATTTTCTCCCAGACCCCAAATTTTAAGATGACAATTTTTTTTAGAATTTTTCAAATTTTTGAGTAAAATAAAAAAAAAAAAATTTAAATGCAAGAGTGTGAAAAATTACATTAAGGCATTACACAGGAAAGCCCAGCTATCAGTACAATATGCTTCTTATTGAGATTTTTATTGTGTTTTTTTAGATTGGATTTTGTTTAAAAAAAAAAATAATCCAAAATGCTATTTGGAATGGAATTCCTGCAGCGGCTCTTACATTTAGTACTGATTAAGTTTAGGTATAGGAAAATTGCTCCTAAGTCTGCTTGTGTCAACCTGGTCTGAATAAGTGACACCGACCTAGTGACTAGATGAAGACCCAAATGTGTGCCTTTATATTTAGAGTCTGAAGACCACTGCCACACTGAATGCAGTAGCTACAAGTTACACAGTAGCTCAGCTGCAAATGGGAAAGTTAAATAGGGCTCCCCATGACTAAATGGATTTAGCTTTCAGACGGACTCAATTACATCCGTCCCTTTGCCTCTTTTGAAAGGTTAAATAAGCATCCAAATCTCATTTTGGGCAAACACACTCTTAATCGAGGTATAATCCTAAGCGCAGAAGTTTACCTTCTTGCATAATCTTCAATTTAAGGTATAATGCAAGGCAAGAAACAGGAAAATTATGTTTTAAAAACGGTTTTCACGGTGACATGTATTGTTGAGTGGGGCAGCTCAAGTTGCCAGTTTTTTTTAAGTAGATGTCTTTCTCTACGGCTGGATATAGCCTAGTCTTCTCCAAAACTGCTGCTTCAACAGGGGTAAAAAAGAAAAGGGGAAAAAACAAAGGGAGGAAAGTATATGCTACTCACAGTTTAAAAATAGAAGATTATTTTTTTATCTTTTATCAATTATAAACAGTCTGTGGCATGCTTTCTGTGGCTCATTGCAGAATTTTACTAAATAAAATATATTTTTAATTATATATATATATATATATATATATATATATATATTTTTTTTTTTTTTGCATAATGTGTGCTGAGCAGAATTTTTTTATTTTAATTCCAAGGCATTACTCACTGAGAAGGACTGCCCACTTCACTACTAAAGCCCAGAGATTTACATGAAAAAAATGGCAAGTTATTCTTTAATATTTGTGATTTAACTTGTACCATCTATACAAACAGTATACATATGAATCCATATAGATAGAGTATGTGGGTATATATGTACACACGATGGGTGGGGGGGGGGGAGAAGGTATTAAGTGTCTTACTGTCTGCACTAGTTTAGATACAAAAAGTTGCATCGAATTTGACATGCATGTGACAAATTGATCAAACGTTGCACGTCATTTGGTGAATTTGATATTGCCTTGCACCAAACTTGCGACATTCAATAAAGTCGCAAGTGATGAATTAGTAACCACTGCAAAATGTTACCTAAAGCAGTCCACTATCTAGTGAAAGTTCAAAAAGTCCTCTAAGGAAAAAGGTGCAGAGAAAGTCTAATTTAAACAGCTGCGACCTTCCGTGCAACAAAATATAGACAAAAAAATTGTATAAAAAGTGTTTGACGATTCCCTCCGATGTCTCTCGGTTGTCTCTACGTTAAAAGAACATACATACATCTTAATGGCTGCCCCTAGCCTTTTTTTTTTTCTGCGGAGAGAGTACATGCTCTCACGTAACCACTGCCCCCAACACCTCATAAGACCTTTGTCAGAACAGCCTTGATGGTGGGCAATTCATCAAATGATCCTGCTTTTTCACAGTCTAATGATGCGCCTCCTCTCAAAGTCTGTCAACTGGAAAAATGTCTTTGAATGATTTTCAGAGGCAGCCATTGATTTCTCAACAAGGTATGCTACCAAAAAATAGCCCGAGTGCCTTTTTACAGGTCATTGGGAGGAAGCACTATTACGCCCTCTAGTGGCAAGACCCAGTGTCTATTCAGACACACCTGTAATCATATACATAAAATGCATTTGGAAAACATTTTTTAGCCAGAGAGACTGGTTAGGGTTGAGAGAAAGTTGAATGGAACAAAGCACAGAGATATTCTTGGATCCAAAAGGCTCTTGACCTAAGACTGGGCCAAAAGTTCCCCTTCCAACAAAAGTCCCTAAGCACAAGGCCAAGACAACAGAGTTTGGGACAACTCTGTTAATGTCCTTGAGTGGCCCAGCCAGGGCCCTGACTTGAAGCCAATGGAATGTCTCTGGGGGGCCTAAAGAAAAAAAAATGGCTGATCACCAATGGTCCCTATCCAACCTGACCGAGCTCAAGAGGATCTGCAGAATGGCAGAAAATCCCCAAATCCCGGGAAAACTTTTAGCATACCCAAGAAGACTTAAGTTTGTAATACACATCACACAAGAAGGAATAAGCCGCCACAGCTTAGCACAGATTTAGAACTTCCACAGTAACTTTTGTGGCATGTTATAGCTGGGAGTATATTGTAAAGACATTATAATTAAGTAGACGGCATTAAATAAATGGACTCCGATCTAGGCGATCATGGAGTCCAAACTTGCCCTGTGCATTCGTTTTCAGAATCCATTTAGCTTCACGTTGAAGCAAGGCTTTCCTTCAATCCACACCTTCTGTGGTGTGAAAACGCTCCAGTCCTAAGAAGGTGAGAACACTAGTATCTCCCCAGTGTTCGTCCAGGACGTGCTGTATCAATCTTGGGGAGCCTTTTTTGTGTTTTCACCGAATGCACATGCGCTCGGAATCTGACATCGAGTGCCCATATCGTGAAACCAATGTAGAACCTTGAGCAGGGACAGCGGATCGCATACACTACAAAATTAGTTCTACAACAGATAAAATCTCTCAACTTAACGGTGACACCTCCCAGGGTTACAAACTTATAGGTAAAAATAAATGGGCACCAAGAGCAGTCAGTTGCCGCAATGGAAGTTTCCTTTTGGTGCTGCATTTTTTAGCCATCTACTGCCTGGAACCAAGGATGTAAACCAATGAACAGGGCAAGCTTGACTCAATGATCGCTTAGATCCAAGTCCATTTATTTAATGCCGTCTACTTAGTTATGTTGTCTTTACAATATACTCATACTTCCCCATCAAGCTGCTAGAATCATGTATGTTTCTCACTGGGTATTTGTTTTTAATTCACTGTGATGTAATATCTGTTTTATGTAAACGCCCTTTGCCCTGACGTCATACAGGTAGGTGGATATAACCACCTGGATGTGGGATCAAAAGGTGTGGTCTGAAGAGGCGCCTGGAGGAGGCGTGAAATAGCTGTTACCTTTGCCTGGTGTGCTGCGTCCGATTTTATTCCTGCACTATGCAATAAAGAATTTGAATTTTGCACAGTTCCCGGTGGCGAGTGCCTCCTGAATCCACTGTACCTACTAGGGATTATCGGTTCGATCAACTCTCCGTTTTACTGAAAACCCCTGAAAAAGGGGCATGGCTGTCAGGGAAAGGGGGCTTGATCTCAGAAAAAGGGGTGCATCCCTGACGTGGTGAAAATGTGGTGGATTTGAGCTAAGAAAAACCTCACAGCTCAGAACATGTGTAAAAAAAAGAAAGAAAAAGAAAAAATGTAGGGAAACTGACAAAATGTAGGGAAACCTTAGTAAATACCGTGCAAAAATATCTGTTGGGGGAAAAAAAAAAAAAAAAAAAAACACAAAAGAAAACTACACTCCACACTTCGTAAATCAGGGCCATTATGTTTTCACTCTCTCATTACAGGGCACTCAAGAAAAAGGGATGGGGAGAAACTAGATTTTTTTTTTTTTTTTTTTTAGTTTTAACACCAGTAGGCAACATAAAATGTGAAAAAAATTTAAAGGGTCTAAAAACTTTCCAAATGCATTGTATTGACCCGAGACATAACTGCATGCAGAGTTTTGCAGCAATACAACATTTTTATGTGTGCATTATGAATTATTATTTGTTTTCTTTTTTTTAACCCCTTGGGGACGGAGCCCATTATGACCCTAAGGACGGGAGCATTTTTTGCAAATCTGTCCACTGTCACTTTAAGCATTAATAACTCTGGGATGCTTTTACTTCTATATTTGATTCCGAGATTGTTTTTTCGTGACATATTCTACTTTATGTTAGTGGTAAATTTTCAGCGATACTTGCATCCTTTCTTGGTGAAAAATTAAAAAATTTCATGAAAAATTTGAACATTTAGCATTTTTCTAACTTTGAAGCTCTCTGCTTATAAGGAATATGGATATTCCAAATAAATTATATATTGATTCACATATACAATATGTCTACTTTATGTTTGCATCATAGAATTGATGAGTTTTTACTTTTGGAAGACACCAGAGGGCTTCAAAGTTCAGCAACAATTTTCCAATTTTTCGCAAAATTTTCAAAATCGGAATTTTTCAGGGACCAGTTCAGGTTTGAAGTGGATTTGAAGGGTCTTCTAGTTAGAAATACCCCATAAATGACCCCATTATAAAAACTGCACCCCTAAAAGTATTCAAAATGACATTCAGTCAGTGTGTTAACCCTTTAGGTGTTTCACAGGAATGGCAGCAAAGTGAAGGAGAAATTTCAAAATCTTCATTTTTTTACACTCGCATGTTCTTGTAGACCCAGTTTTTGAATTTTTACAAGGGGTAAAAGGAAAAAAATCCTCTCAAAATTTGTAACCCAATTTCTCTCGAGTAAGGAAATATCTCATATGTGTATGTCAAGTGTTCGGCGGGCGCAGTACAGGGCTCAGAAGCGAAGGAGCAACAATGGGATTTAGGAGAGCGTTTTTCTGAAATGGTTTTTAGGGGGCATGTCCCATTTAGGAAGCCCCTATGGTGCCAGGACAGCAAAAAAAACCACATCGCACACTATTATGGAAACGACACCCCTCAAGGAACGTAACAAGGGGTACGGTGAGCCTCAACACCCCACAGGTGTTTGACAACTTTTTGTTAAAGTCGGATGTGTAAATGAAAAAAAAAATTCCACTAAAATGCTGGTTTTTCCCCAAATTTTACCTTTTTACAAAGGGTAATAGGAGAAAATGCCCCCCCAAAATTTGTAACCCCATTTCTTCTGAGTATGGAAATACCCCATGTTTGGACGTCAAGTGCTCTGCTGGCAAACTACAATGCTCAGAAGAGCGCCATTAAGCTTTTAGAGAGATAATTTGTTTGGAATGGAAGTCGGGGGCCATGTGCATTTACAAAGCCCCCCGTGGTGCCAGAACAGTGGACCCCCCCACATGTGACCCCATTTTGGAAACTACACCCCTCACGGAATGTAATAAGGGGTACAGTGAGCATTTACACCCGACTGGCGTTTGACAGATCTTTGGAACAGTGGGCTGTGCAAACAAAAAAATTGCATTTTTCATTTTCACGGACCACTGTTCCAAAAATCTGTCAGACACTTGTGGGGCGGAAATGCTCACTGTACCCCTTATTAAATTCCGTGAGGGGTGTAGTTTCCAAAATGGGGTCACATGTGGGTATTTATTTTTTGGGGTTTATGTCAGAACCGCTGTAAAATCAGCCACCCCTGTGCAAATCACCAATTTAGGCCTCAAATGTACATGGTGCGCTCTCACTCCTGAGCCTTGTTGTGCGCCCGCAGAGTATTTTACGGCCACATATGGGGTATTTGCGTTACAAATTTTGGGGGTCTTTTTTACCTTTTACCTCTTGTGAAAATAAAAAGTAAAGGGCAACACCAGCATGTTAGTGTAAATAAAAAATAATTTTACACTAACAGGCTGGTGTAGACCCCAACTTTTCCTTTTCATAAGGGGTAAAAGGAGAACAAGCCCCCCAAAATTTGTAGTGTAATTTCTCTTGCGTACGGAGATACCCCATATGTGGCCCTAAACTGTTTCCTTGAAATACGACAGGGCTCCGAAGTGAGAGAGCACCATGCGCATTTGAGGACTAAATTAGGGATTGCATAGGGGTGGACATAGGAGTATTCTACCAGTGATTCCCAAACAGGGTGCCTCCAGCTGTTGCTAAATTCCCAGCATGCCTGGACAGTCAGTGGCTGTCCAGAAATGCTGGGAGTTGTTGTTTTGCAACAGCTGGAGGCTCCGTTTTGGAAACACTGCCGTACAATTCATTTTTCATTTTTATTGGGGGGGGGGGGGAGACAGTGTAAGGGGGTGTATATGTAGTGTTTTACTCTTTATTAGGTGTTAGTGTAGTGTAGTGTAGTGTTTTTAGGGTACATTCGCACTGGCGGGTTACGGTGAGGGTCCCGCTAGGAGCTTGAGCTGCGGCGAAAATTTGCCGCAGCTCATACTTTAAGCAGGAAACTTGCTGGAAACCCGCCCGTGTGGATGTACCCTGTACGTTCTCATGGGTGGGGGGGGAACCTCCAGCTGTTTCAAAACTACAACTCCCAGCATGCACGGTCTGTCAGTACATGCTGGGAGTTGTAGCTTTGCAACAGCTGGAGGCACACTGGTTGGAAAACCTTCAGTTAGGTTCTGTTACCTAACTCAGTATTTTCCAACCAGTGAGCCTCCAGCTGTTGCAAAACTACAATTCCCAGCATGACTGATCACAGAAGGGCATGCTGGGAGATGTAGTTATGCAACAGCTAGAGGTACGCAACTACAACTCCCAGCATGCTGACACAGCTGTTTTCTGTGTGGGCATGCTGGAATTTGTAGTTTTGCAACATCTGGAGTGCTACAATTTAGAGACCACTGAACAGTGATCTCCAAACTGTGGACCTCCAGATGTTGCAAAACTACAACTCCCAGCATGCCCAGACAGCAAACAGCTGTGTGGGCATGCTAGGAGTTGTAGTTTTGCAAGATCTAGAGGGCAGTATAGAGATCACTGTGCAGTGGTCTCTAAACTGCAGACCTCCAGCTGTTGCAAAACTACAAATTCCAGCATGCCCACACAGCAAACAGCTGTCTGGGCATGCTGGGAGTTGTAGTTTTGCAACATCTGGAGGGCTACAGTCTAGAGACCACTATAGTGGTCTCAGACTGTAGCCCTCTAGATGTTGCTATGCAACTACTCACTGGCTTCCGTCGCATCAGGGAGCCGTCCTCTTCTGCCGCACGCCGCCGCAGATCTCCGTTGCCGCCCGCCGATCCTCGTCGCTCCGCTGCCTCCAGAGGGGTAAGTGGACGACGGCGCCCGGTCCTCTTCGTTTTCCCCATTCTGCCCCGCCTATTGTGGGAGGGCAGGACGGGGAAAACGAAAGTAAACCCCTCCGCCCCTGATCTGCTATTGGTGGTCACGTCTAGACCACCAATAGCAGAGATAGGAGGGGTGGCAACCCTGCCACCTCACTCCTATCGCTTTAGGGGGATCGTGGGTGTCTTAGACACCCGCGATCCCCCTTCTATTCCGGGTCACCGGGTCACCATAGACCCGCAATGACCCGGAATCGGCGCAAATCGCAAGTGTGAATTCACTTGCGATTGGCGCCGATCGCCGACATGGGGGGTCTAATGACCCCCCTGGGCATTTGCACGGGGTGCCTGCTGATAGATATCAGCAGTCACCCCGGCCCGGTCCCCGCCCGGCGCGCGGCAGGGACCGAAATTCCCACGGGCTTATGCATACGCCCTTCGTCCCCAACAGGTTAAAGAAAAATAAGTATAAGGAGTAGTAGTTTCATATGATGTTAGATTTTTGTATGTCCCAAATGTCCAATTACAATGTGAACAGAGGCTATAGGGCTTGTTAGTCAAGAAACAATTTAGATGCATCACAGTAGCAAAAGTTTGTGCATTCAAGTTTGCCTAACATTGTAAAACACACGTACTTTGTAATTGTCAGTAATTATCACATTTGTCATCACTAAAGGGAAAAACTGATGTTAGGACATTATACCCTGTGCATGAATGACAAGTGTGTATAAATAAAACTTTGTAATGTGTTATTAAATAAAGTGCCTCTTTCTCTACTAATCTGCCTCCATTCTTGCTACCCCTTCCCTTCTAAATAAATAATTTGCTCAAAAAAGTCAGAAAGAGACACAAAGGCAGAATGAAGGCTCTAGTAAGTTATTCAAGTGAAGTAAAAAATTGATCCTTTGCTAATTTTGTACGTTTGCCCACTGACAAATAAATAATCAGTCTATTATTTAAAGGATAGGTTTACTTGAACAGTGAAAGACAGAAGAACAAATCCAGTAAAAGATTTCAACAAAGTTATGACTTAGCTTTTTACCCTTTCCTCTTCTCCGTGAAATAAGTATTTGATCTCCTATCAATCAGCAGGACTTCTTATCTGGGCTTATGTGTATAAAACACAGCTGGGAGTCAGGAGTACTCTCAAAAAGAGTGCTCCCAACTTCAGCTTGTTACCTGTATAAAAGACACCTGTCTACAGAAGCAATCCGTTAATCAGATTCCAAACTCTCCACCATGGCCAAGAGTAAAAATATAATATTATATTATATATATATATATATATATATATATATATATATATATATATATATATATATATATATATATATAAAAGTATAATGTTGCGCACTGTGGACAAAGGCAAATCTAGATCTTTGGAGATGGACTTGTAACCTTGAGATTGTTGATATTTTTCCACAATTTTGGTTCTCAAGTCCTCAGACCGTTCTCTTCTACTCTTTCTGTTGTCCATACTTAGTGTAGCGCGCACACAGACACACAATGCAAAGACTAATTGAACTTCTCTCCTTTTTTATCTGCTTTCAGGTGTGATTTTTATATTGCCCACACCTTTTACTTGCCCCAGGTGAGTTTAAATGAGCATCACATGCTTGAAACAATCTTATTTTTCCACAATTTTGAAAGGGTGCCCATAATTTTGTCCAGCCCATTTTTGGAGTTGGGTGTGACATTATGTCCAATTTGCTTTTTTTCCTCCTTTTTTGGTTTAGTTCCAATACACACAAAAGGGAATAAACATGTGTATGTGTATAGCAAAACATGTGTTACTGCAATCCTTTTCTGTGAAAAATAATTCATTTTCTTGAAAAGTTTCAGGGGTGTCAACATTTACCCGCAAAAGCTCTAAAATGCCCAGAAACAGTGCTACTCCTCATGAAACACATGCACATGATGGCTTCTCCTGAAAAATTTGTTGAAAGGATAGTTACCATTTGAATACACAGTATATCATTGCTCTGTTCTCTGTAATGGATTTGTGGTTAGTTATTTCTTGGCAATACACTCTCTCAGGAAAGGGAATAGCAACCATTATGGCATTACTCTAGCTCTCAAAGTGGTTGTCGACAACTTCATACAGGCCTGGTTATTCAGTAATACATGATCCATTTTAGCACTTTATTTTCCATAGGGGAAAATGTTCTTCAACATACAGCAAGATACTTATGTATAATACTGATTAACAGCATTATAAATGAAAAACATAGGATGGCAAATCCTACTAGAAAAAAAAAATGGGGCTATTTAATTTGGATAATTTTCAAGTACACATTCTTTACAATGGCATGGAATATTCTTATGTTTAGCTGTCCATATAGATAAGATAACACTTTAGTCTTTGTTGCAATTTCTTTCCTCTGTAATTCTATTAAATACTCAAAACCAAAGCAAACAGCACTCGTTGCCAGCTGCTTTGGATATGTTAAGATCCTAGAGATTAAACTGTATAATTCTCTAAACCCTAATACATGTAATCTTCAAATTATATTCACACGGATAAGAAAAACATCAGTATAATGAACTTAACATTTTTATAATACTCGGCACACCAAATCTAGAACAGTGGTTTCCTCACTTAAAAAGTTTATGAAAACCAATTTCTTGGTGGTAATCCTTTTAGACTCATAGTAGTGCTACTGGGAATTTTGCTGCAGTTACTATAATTGAAATTGTTAAATATTTAACTACCGTATATACTCGAGTATAAGACAACCCGAATATAAGCCGAGGGCCCTAATTTTACCCCACAAACCCAGGAAAAGTTATTGACTCGACTATAAGCCTAGGGTGGGAAATACATCATCCCCCCCCATGTAATCATCCAGACCACCGTCATCTCTCCCCTTCATCATCACTGCCTGTCAATCCCTTCATCAGTGGTCTTCAACCTGCGAACCTCCAGATGGTGCAAAACTACAACTCCCAGCATGCCCGGACAGCCATCGGCTGTCCAGGCATGCTGGGTGTGTTAGTTTTGAAACCTCTGGAGGTCCGCAGGTTGAAGACCACTGCGGCCTTCCTCATCATCCAGCCCCCCCCTCCTTGCTTTGTACTCCCCTCCCCTCGGCAGGAAGTTAGGGTAAGCTGGTCCGGGCCATCTATGCTGCAGGGACCGTCCGGTGGGGAGGATTAGTAGTTGCGGGCTGTCCATTTTCACCGGGTGGGGGGGCCTCTTCTCTGCGCTTTGGGCCCGGACTAGTGACGTTGCCTTGATGACGACGCACAGGGACGTTGCGCATGAACGTCCCTGTGCGTCGTCGTCAAGGCAACGTCACTAGTCCGGGCCCGGAGCGCGGAGAAGAGGCCCCCCCCCCCCTCGATGAAAATGGACAGCCCGCAACGACTAATCCACCCCACCGTACGGTCCCTGCAGCATAGATGGCCCGGACCAGCTCACCCTAACTTCCCGCTGAGGGGAGGGAAGTACAAAAAAGGGGGGGGGGGCTGGATGATGATGAAGGCCGCAGTGGTCTTCAACCTGCGGACCTCCAGAGGTTTCAAAACTACAACACCCAGCATGCCCGGATTTCCGGGCTTGCTGAGAGTTGTAGTTTTGCAATAGCTGGAGGTCCGCAGGTTGAAGACCACTGATGAAGGGATTGACAGGCGGAGAGTTCACTCGAGTATAAGCCAAGGGGGGCATTTTCAGCACGAAAAATCGTGCTGAAATACTAGTCTTATACTCGAGTAAATACGGTAGTCAGCCAATCAAAAGAAGATTAACTGCTTGGTATATGAACACCTTTGTATAAAATACACAAATAAGCTAGATTTCTGTAATGTTTTAGAATGCAGGGGCCCCAACTACTGATTGACTAATACCTTAACTGGCAAATGGCATGAAGACAACATAAATCAAAGCAGTTATCAGTAGATACATATGTAGGAGACAAACTGCTCAAGTACAAAAGTAATGAAATGCCATCATTTGAGTACAGATGATTGTCCACCATTTACATCAAACCATTCAAAAATAGTCACAGATTAGGGGCAATAGTCCTAAAACAGTAGCAGCATAGATAGGAACAGAGAAGAATTGGTCAGGCATGTATTAGGCCACAGGATGAGACAGATACATAGTCAGGTGATGTGGGCTTTCCTCAAGATGGTAGCCATAATGGTCTCAGATTGACAGTCATAATGTGCAGGCTCAATATGTGTTCAGGAGCTTAGCAGCCAAGACTGCTGCAGATCAATTGCATGGAATAGTTGGAAGGATTGTCAAGATGCTTAACCTGGCAAGACTGGTGTCCAGTGCAGCGAGGTTAAAATTCTGGATCGAAACAAATAAAAAAGTAGGGAAACCCATCATAAACAAGGTTCTTTTCAGGATCACAGAAAGTCAAAAGTACAGGGATGGGATCCAGAAAAGAACTGTACTTCAATTTTCAGATAATGTGCAACGCCGGTGGTTGGCATCCGCCGACATGTACCCTGATCCACCGTCTTTCTGGGACGTGCAGCACACACAACTCATCCTGCTCGCTGGAGACAAAGATCTGGGATTTCTGCATCTGCTCCTATTCCTGTTACTTCCAGCAGAGGTCGCACTGGTTCAGTTGCTCTGAAGATCCATGCACGCCCATGATCCAGCCTTCCTCCAATCACACACCTGCTCCTGCCATATAAAATGCCCATGGACTTCCTGTCTTGCCTGATCTTCTTGTGTTTATCCTTGAGCTAAGGCATCTGTTACCTGACCTGGTATATCCCATTTACTGACCTCGGCCAATTCCTGACTTCGTTCCTGCTGTAACCTCTGTTCCGGTTTTGCCTCTCCTGGATTGATATGGACTGCCTGACCAGTCTACTTGCTGTTGGAGCTATTACTTCTACCAAGACCTGAACATTTTCAGCTCTGCTGCATCTTGTTAAGACACCTGAACTGTTCCAGTTTCCCTGACCCAGCCATCTGATGGCAGCGAGCTCCTTCTGCCATAATCTCTACATTCTTGTTCACTTGATTTGTTGAAGCCAGCTGTCACACAGATGCAGTTTCCCCACCATCTTGATCTGGCTAAAAAGAATTCTTAAGTGACACAGAGGGTTCAAACCCCGTGGAGTGTTACAGTAAGATCGGGCCATGGACCCTGCTGGCAAGCCCCAGTCTGCGCTGCAAGGGCTATATCAGCAGCTGCGACATCAAAGTGATCACCAGGAGCAGCTGCTGCAGATTATGAACACAATCTCTACAGTGGGGATCAAAAGTTTGGGCACCCCAGGTAAAAATTTGTATTAATGTGCATAAAGAAGCCAAGGAAAGATGGAAAAATCTCCAAAAGGCATCAAATTACAGATTAGACATTCTTATAATATGTCAACAAAAGTTAGATTTTATACCCATCATTTACACTTTCAAAACAACAAAACAAAAAAATGGCATCTGCAAAAGTTTGGGCACCCTGCAGAATTTATAGCATGCACTGCCCTCTTTGCAAAGCTGAGACCTGCCAGTGTCATGGATTGTTTTCAATCATCATCTGGGAAGACCAGGTGATGTCAATCTCAAAGGTTTTAAATGCCCAGACTCATCTGACCTTGCCCCAACAATCAGCACCATGGGTTCTTCTAAGCAGTTGTCTAGAAATCTGAAACTCAAAATAGTTGACAAAGCTGGAGAAGGCTATAAGAAGATAGCAAAACGTTTTCAGATATCAATATCCTCTGTTCGGAATGTGATTAAGAAATGGCAGTTATCAGGAACAGTGGAAGTTAAAGCAAGATCTGGAAGACCAAGAAAAATATCAGACAGAACAGCTCGCAGGATTGTGAGAAAAACCATTCAAAACCCACGTTTGACTGCAAAATCCCTCCAGAAAGATCTGTCAGACACTGTAGTTGTCGTACACTATTTCACCATAAAGAGATACTTGTACAAATATGGTCTTCATGGAAGAGTCATCAGAAGAAAACCTCTTCTACGTCCTCACCATATTTTGCAAATTAACATACAGACAAGCCTGATGCATTTTGGAAACAAGTTCTGTGGACCGATGAGGTTAAAATGGAACTTTTTGGCCGGAATGAGCAAAGGTAAATTTGGAGAAGAAGAGGAACAGAATTTAATGAAAAGAACCTCTGTCCAACTGTTAAGCATGGGGGTGGATCAATCATGCTTTGGGGTTGTATTGCTGCCAGTGGCACAGGGAATATCTCACTAGTAGAAGGAAAAATGAATTCAATAAAATTTCAGGAAATTTTGGATGCTAACTTGATGCCATCTGTGAAAAAGCTGAAGTTAAAGAGAGGATGGCTTCTACAAATGGATAATTATCCTAAACACACCTCGAAATCCACAGGGGATTACATCAAGAGGTGTAAACTGAAGGTTTTGCCATGGCCTTCACAATCTCCTGACCTCAACATAATTGAAAATCTATTGATAGACCTTAAAAGAGCAGTGCGTGACAGACAGCCCAGAAATCTCAAAGAGCTGGAAGACTTTTGTAAGGAAGAATGGGCAAAGATACCTCAAACAGGAATTGAAAGACTCTTGGCTGGCTACAAAAAGCATTTACAAGCTGTGATACTTGCCAAAGGGAGCAGTACAAGATATTAACTCTGCAGGGTGCCCAAACTTTTGCAGCTGCCATTTTTTTGTTTTCAGTTATTTTGAAGGTGTAAATGATGGAAATAAAATCTAACTTTTGTTGAAATATTATAAGAACGTCCAATCTGTAATTTGATGCCTTTTGGAGATATTTCCTTGGCTTCTTTATGCACATTAATACAAATTTTTACCTGGGGTGCCCAATCTTTTGATCCCCACTGTACCTGTCTGGATGCTCTGCATACATCAGTTCCAGCTGCACCAGAAGTCCAGACAACTCCTGTGGTTCCCATAGCAACGTGTTCCCAACATGGCGGATCCAGCGTTCAGTTACCATTGCTTCCTCACTACAAAGATCCAAATTTCTGCCATGGATTTCTGAACCAGTGCATGATCCACTTTGAACTGCAGTATGACAAGTTCCAGTCTGAACAAGCGAAGGTAGCACTCTGGCTACCTTCTGGAGAGGCTCTAGCCTTGGCAAATCCAATATGGGAGCGCAAAGCTCCAGAGACTACAAGACTACAGACTTTGTCTTTTTTCCGCACTGTGTTTAAGGAACCAGGCAGTGCCTCATCTGCTGCCTCTGCTCTACTCCACCTCAGACAAGGCTCCATGACCGTGGGACAGTATGCAATCCAGTTCCGCACCTTGGCTGCCGAGTTGTCCTGGAATGATTAGGCCCAGCAAGCTGTCTTCTGGGAGGGTCTCAGTGACCACATTAAGGACGAGCTCGCTGGAAGGGACCTTCCTGACTCTCTAGTCACTCTGGCTACTCACATTGATGTACATTTCCGGGAGCGCTTTTCTCAAGCTGTCAGAGCGAAGAGAATTCCAAGATGTGCTCCAGTTTTTCAGAAGCCTATTCAGACTGTTCCTGCGATACCGTCTGAAGAGCCAATGTAGGTGGAACGTCTAAAGATTATCTAAAGATTTGGAGCATCAAAGACGTTGAATAGAAAACTTATGTCTGTACTGTGACGGAAAAGGTCACATAGTCCGTACCTGTCCGCAGAAGGTGGAAAACTTCAGCGCCTAGGTTCGTTGGGAGAAGTGATCCTAGGCGAAAGTGACAATTCCCCCCAAACTTCTGGTTCCAGTGGTCCTGTCCTTTGGCAAGTCCAGTGTTCCTGTATCTGCAGGGATGTGTAAATCCTATTGCCCAACGCCCAGGACATGTAGTTCCAGGCGCCATGCAGTTGAATTTTTCATAGATTTAGCCCTGTATCGGGCAAGCAGGGCAAGACCGACTTCCCCCTTTTTTATGGATTGTGAGGTGCAGGAGCGGATGCAGACTTGCATGGGACTCAAGTTTGCACCTCACACAGGCGCTCAGGGTGTATGGAGCAGGCCTCCTGACTTGAGCCCGCTCCATACTCGGCGGCCCCCGGCTGATCTCAGTAGCCGGGGGCCACCCCTTATAGCCCGGAAGCGGTGTCTAAAGGGTTCTTTTAACCATCCCTGGCGGTCTAGTGCGGTGGATCTCAACCCCCCCCCACCACCACCACCCCCGCTGCGGCTCATCCAAATTAACACAGATCATTGGAGTTTAATAGAACTGTATTGATGTATATGAGGAATCATAAAAAGTATATTTAAAAAAATGAAAAGTTAAGTTTAAAAACATCTATTAACCCCTTCCATATTAAAAGTTCATATCATCCCCCTTTTCAATATAATATATGTAAACAAAAATAAACAAACATATTTGGTATTGGCGCGTGCGTAATTGACCGAAATATAAAAAAAAAAAAAAAAAAAAATAACAACATTTTATATCCCGTACGGTAAATGGCATTAATGGAGAAAAAAAAAACACAGAATTGCGATTTTTAATGTTTATAACATCATATCCCAGAAAAAAAATGAAGTAAAACCATGTGTTCAAAAAGTCTGATCAATACCAAAATGGTTACGATACAAACAGCATATTACGGGCCAAAAATGAGCCCTCATACAGCCCAGTATAGGGAAATATAAAAATCTTATAGGGGTCAGGGATTTTATTTAATTTTTTTATTAAAAAGTTAAAAAAAAAAAAAAAAATTATAAAACATGACTGAAACAAAAAAAATTGGTATTTGTGTAATCAGGCCGACCTGAAGTATAAAAATAATATGCAAGTTTGACCACAAGGTGAATGGCAAAAAAAAAAAGAAAACCCCCAAGTTTGCATTTAGTTTTTTTCAATTTTACCTCACAAATAATTTTTTTGTTTCAGAGCACAAGTTATGGAAAAATGAAAAGGTGTCATTACAAGGTATACTTGGTCCCGCAAAAAAACAAGCCTCACATGGGTCTGTAGATAGAAAAGTAAAAGTTATGGCAATTATAGGACGAGAAGGGAAAAACAAAAGTGCAGAAACTAATAAAAAAGACCATATTTACATAGTATTTTGATCGAAATTATTTTATCTACCAGGACAAGTGGATTGTCAAGCTCTAGTGTCAGTGTACCTGGTATACCTACCACTCGTCTGGCAAAGCCAGTAATTGCAACTATTGTATATAGACTGCCTCTGCCTATACAGTATGTGACTACTCCAATCAAGTTGTAAGTTGGGGTGCTTCACTCTGAGGAGATCTATGTTCTATCTTCTGTACTTCTGGGACTGCCCTGGCTTCGACAGCATACTCCTGTCCTGGATTGGAACGCTGGGAGTATCCTTCATTGGGGATCTCAAAGCCATACTAACTGCCTGCCTGAGGTTCGCCCAGCATCTCCTCTTCCAGTCCCCACAAGTCTGTCTGACCTTCTTCCACAATATGCGGCGTATGCAGATGTATTCTGCAAGAGAAAAGCTGAGACTCTGCCATCTCATAGACCTTATGATTGCCCTATTGACTTACTCCTTGGGACTCCTCCACAAGGAAGAGTCTACCCACTGTCTTTACCCGAGACTGAGTCTATGTTTGAATACATTAACCCCATAAGGACCCGGGGGTTTTCAGTTTTTACATTTTGGATTTTTCCTCCTTACCTTTAAAAAATCATAACTCTTTCAATTTTGCACCTAAAAATCCATATGATGGCTTGTTTTGTGCGCCACCAATTCTACTTGACGTCAGTAATTTTACCCAAAAATCGATGGCGAGACAGAAAAAATAATCATTGCAAGACCAAATTGAAAAAAAAAATACCATTTTGAAACTTTTGGGGGCTTCCGTTTCTACACAGCACATTTTTCGGTAAAAATGACACCTCTATTCTGTAGGTCCATAAGATTAAAATGATACCCTACTTATATAGGTTTGATTTAGTCATACCTACATGCAGGAAAATGTATACGTTTAAAATTGTCATCTTCTGACCCCTATAACTTTATTTTTCCATGTATGGGGCGGTATGAGGGCTCATTTTTTGTGCTGTGATCTGAAGTTTCTAGCGGTATCATTTTTGTATTGATCGTATTTTTGATAGCTTTATATTCATTTTTCCATGATATAAAAAGTGACCAAAAATACGCTATTTTGGACCTTGGAATTTTTTTGCGCGTACGCCATTGACCGTGCGGCTTAATGATATATTTTATAATTCGGATATTTCCGCACGCTGCAATACCACATGTTTATTTTTAATTTACACTGTTTTTTAATGGGAAAAGGGGGGTGATTCAAACTTATTAGGGAAGGGGTTAAATGATCTTTATTCACTTTCTTTTTTGTACTTTTTTTTTTGCAGTGTTATAGCTCCCATAGGGGGCTATAACACTGCACACACTGATCTTTTACATTGATCAGTGGTTTCTCATAGGAAACCACTGATCGATGATTCTGAGGCTTGACTGCTCATGCCTGGATCTCAGGCACTGAGCAGTCATTCGGCGATCGGACAGCATGGAGGCAGGTAGAGACCTTCCGGCTGTCCTGTAAGCTGTTCGGGATACTGCGATTTTTGCCTCAGCGATCCCGAACATCTCCCTGAGCTAACCGGCAACGTTTTAGTTTCACTTTAGACGCGGCGATCAACTTTAAACGCCGTGTCTAAAGGGTTAATAGTGCGCGGCACCACGATCAATGCCGCGCACTATTAGCCACGGGTCCTGCCCGTTGTTAGAGGCCGGGCCCGACCCGCTGTGGCCCCACGTTATAGAGCGGGAGCAGACTTCTGATGTACCCGTACGTCTTGGGTCCTTAACAGGTTAAAGAAAACCTTGACAGGGGGTTTATCCGAAAGTCCACTTCTCTGGCGGGAGCCAGCTTCTTCATGGCAAAGAAAGATGGCTCTCTGTGACCTTGCATAGACTATTGTGGACTAAATAAGATTACTGCAAAGAACAAGTATCCCCTGCCGCTAATCTCTGAACTTTTGTTGTGAGCATTTGTTGAGCCCGGATCTTTACCAAGTTGGATCTGCAAGGGGCGTATAACCTGATCCGAATCTGTGAAGGCGACAAGTGGAAGACTGCTTTCAACACTGGTGATGGCCACTAGAATATTTGGTCATGCCCTACGGCCTCTGTAATGCACCAGCAGTCTTCCAGGAATTTGTGAATGATATCTCCAGGTTCTGCTGTATTCCTGCGTAGTATTGTACCTGGATGACATTCTACTCTCCTCTGACTTGTCCACTCACAGAAAACCGGTGCGTCAAAGTTCTACAGCAACTGAGGTAGAATAGACTATGCTAAATTCGAGAAATGTATCTTCGAACAGTCTTCTTTGCCCTTCCTGGGATACAACATCTGACTCTAGTTTGCAGATGGATCCAGACAAAGCTTCTGCTGTCCTGAATTGGCATCGTCCTCCGGGTCTCCGTGCAATCCAAAGATTCCTCCATTTCGCCAACTTCTACAGGCAGTTCATCCCCAACTTTTCTCTCACTGCTCCAATTTCTGCTCTGACTAAGAATGGAGTGGATGCTAAAAAGTGGACTCATAAGGCGGAATCTGCCTTCTTGCAACTGAAAGACTGTTTTGCTGCTTCACCAGTTCATCTACACTTCCAAACAATTCTTTCTTGAAGCGGACGCTTCTTCGGTCGGTGCTGAAGCAGTTCTGTTGCAGAAAAATTCTTATCACTTATGGTTTTTGCTAAAATGTTTGATGTTTGTGAGTTAGTGGCTGCCTGTTCCTCCTGTGCTCGCAACAAGGCTTCCAGAACCAAACCAGCTGGTCTTCAGCCTCTGCCCATTCCTGAAGTTCCTTGGCAGCACATAGCTATGGACTTTATTACTGACCTTCCGCTCTCTGCTGGCAGTTCTATCTGGGTGGTGGTTGACAGATTTTCTAAGATGGCACATTTCATCCCACTTCCTGGACTACCATCTGCAAGTCAACTGACTCATCTATTTGTGGAGGACATATTCCGTATGCATGGCCTACCTCTGCATATTGTCTCTGACCATGGAGTACAATTCACCTCCCATTTCTGGCGTGCTCTTTGTGGACTACTCGAAGTCAAACTGGATTCCTCTTCTGCATATCATCCACAGACCAATGGGCAAGTAGAGCGTGTGAATCAGATACTGGAGAATTCTCTGCAACACTACATCTCTGCACAGAATGATGACTGGGTTTGTTTTTTGCCTTGGGCAGAATTCTCCTATGACAGCCATATTGGAGATTCTACAGAGTCTTTTCCTTTCTTCATTGTATACGGCCTTCATCCTCGTGCTCCTTTGCCATTGTCTGCAAGTTCTGTGGTTCCTGCTGCCAATTCCTCTTACAAAGACTTAAACATATGGAACCAAACCAAGACGCCATCTCTTGGGCGGTGTTCCATATGAAAAAGAATGCTGACACAAGGTTTAGGATGCCTCCTACATTTTCTCTAGGTGACAAAGTTTGGCTTTCCTCTCGGAATATCCAAATGAAGATACCTTGCTATAAATTTGCTCCTCGGTTCTTTTGAAGTTTTGGAGCGAATAAATCCTGTTTCCTACAAGCTCCTTTTACCTCCTCCTCTCTGGATACCCAACTCGTTCCACGTATCTCTGCTGAAGCCTTTGATCCTGAACTCCTACTCCAAGTCTTTTTCCCCTACTTCTGTACCTGCATGCAAAGAGTCAGAATTTGAAGTCAAAGAAATCATCGATTCCAAGACTGTCAGTGGGAGAAGACTTTTTCTTGTAGACTGGAAGAACTATGATTCTGAAGAGCATTCCTGGGAACTTGAGGAGAACATTAACGTCCCAAGTATGCTCTGTTCCTGTTTCGCCTCTCCTGGATTAATACGGACTGTCTGCCCATTCTACTTGCTGTTGGAGCTATTACTTCTACCAACACCTAACATTTTCAGCAGAGATGAGCGAATTTTTGAAAAATTCGATTAGGCCAATTCGCCGAATAAAAAAAAAAAAAAATTCAATTCGATCCGAGTACATTTGCTGCAATTTTTTATTAGTAATGTATTTTAATAATGTGTTTAATAAAGTGTGTGTGTGTGCGCGTTTCACTTTTTTCTCTCTATTTTTTAATTTTTTTATGTAGTACTACTACTCTCAGCATGGAACACTGTTCTATGATGAGAGTAGTAGTATCTGTGCTTAGATCGCCACATGTGTCACTCCTGACACCTGCTGCAATCATCCTGTATAATGTATATATGCAGGCAGCTTTCTCGCATGTATGCAATAGATAGGAGGATCGCATCAGGTGTCATGAGTGACACCGGCTGTGATCTGTCCTCAACTGCAGGTACTACTGCTCCCCTTGCTACACACTCTGCTCCATGCTGGGAGCTGTAGTACATGCATTAATAGACAGATCGCAGTGGGTGTCACTTTGTGCTCCATGTTGAGAGCAGTAGTACCTGCAGTTGAGGACAGATCACAGCGGTTGCCACTCATGACACCCGACGTGATCATCCTGACTATTGCAGAGATGCGAGAAAGCCGCCCGCATCTATACATTCTACAGGAAGATTGCAGCGGGTGTTACTCCTGACACCCACTGCAATCTTCCTGGCGATCTGTCTTAGCACAGGTATTACTACTCCCATCATAGCAGTGGGTGTGCTGTAATCTTCGTTTGTGTATATATGATAAGGAGATTGACGCCCACAGGATGTGATGTTGTAACTTGCACTGCTTGATGAGGGCCACGCGAGGTGGCCGAAACATCGCTGTACATTTTTGGTGATAATAAAGCTACTATTCACCATACCTTTGGAGTGCTGCCGTGTTTCACTGTTGCTGTATCTATTCTTGGTCAAAAGAGCGTGCACCTTCACCTTAAAGATGGAATCACACCTGGAGGGAACTCCAGCTATATCCCAGAATGTCTTCTTACACAGACCAGGACGCGGATCGAATTCTACAGCATACAGGCGGGGATCCTTCTTTTCTACATGTGCCGTCAAAAATAGATCTACAGCGAAGGTACGAAAACTAATCCAAAACATCTTGTGTCCTTAAATCTACATTTCACCGCTCTTGGCGAGTATTTTAAAGCCAAGAGAATCCTGAGGGGGCTACACATTCAACCTAATGAAAATGCTTATTTCTTTGAACCAGACTTTCGTATTCGCTATGAGCAGATCTCGAACAAATACTCATTGGACTTAATCCTGCTTAATTTAGATTTCCTGCATAAGGACATAGTTGCTGTTACTGCTAAAGTTACAGATTTGGAAAATGCACTGAAACAAACCATCTGAAATAAATGGACAACATTTTATTGAGAAACAAAAATTATCTCTTAAAAAATTGGAAATGGAGCAGCAAGAAAGCAAAAGATCAAAGTGGGCAAGGGACCAAGACGACTATATCAGGAGGTGTATGTAATTGGAATTCCAAAAACATCAGTACTAGAGGGAACCGCAATAGACGTACGAAGGACTATGCCAGCACCAAGAATAAGGAGCAAGAAAACCAAGCAAGGTCGTCAACTTCAAGAGAGTCTTTTTTAGTACTAACAGAGACTATTCCTACAGATCCACCTGGCTGGGGGGGGGGTATACAGACACCACCGCAACAGTGAAGACAAGGGGACCTGACAAACAGGGGGACACAACAGAAATTACCAGCAAAGAAAAAAAAAGAAAAAGAAAAAGGCTTCTGTGGTAAATATCTCCTCTATACAACTTACTGAATCTCAGATACAATTGTTAAGTAAGGGCTTGAATTTTTGTCCTGTATCTAGGACAGATTTGTTCCAGCTGGAGCTGGACCTCCTACGGTTTTTCAGGAAACTCAGGCTGAAAGCCTGGTTTTCTGGGAATCGGGAGGAGGCCCCAGCATCGACTGGGACAATAAATACCACTGTTGATATACCATTCACATTAAGAAAGTATGATCTTAGTACTGTTAGTGATTTTCTGCCACCACTGCATTCGCCTGTGATAGACACTTGTTGTAGTATGGTTAAGAGTGATGTAGAGAAACTTAAAACAATGGATGTACAAACCTTGCACCCCAATGTTACCCATGATCAAACTTTGGCCTTAAATGACCTGATCCATAACAATCTGATTATTAAACCCGCCGACAAAGGTGGGACGATTGTGGTTATGGACAGGTCAAAGTACTTTAGGGAGGCCAAAAGGCAACTACACAATGGCATCACCTACTCAAAATCAGCTCTGGACCAGAGATGGGGTATTGAAAAATACATCAAATTACTGCTAGATAGTGCTCTTCAAGAAAATTTTATTGATCAGGCTCTCTACAATTTTTTACTTGTCACCCATCCGATTACTCCGGTGCTTTACCTTTTGCCAAAAACACAAAAGTCCCTTGTGGACCCGCCGCGACGCCCCATCGTTTCAGGTCACATTTCAGTATTTTTTGGATAAAGTACTACATCCCGTTGTTTATAATGCTAAATCTTATTTAAGAGATACTGCAGATTTCATCAATAAAATTGAAAGGATTTTTATCCCTGAGGGCACTATCCTGGTATCTCTAGATATTGCCAGTTTATATACATCTATACCCAATGCAGAGGGTATCAAAGCTATACGTGATGCCATTGAGTGTGTATTCCCTGACAGACAGGTTGAGTTACTGACTGATATGCTTACCCTTGTACTCACCAAAATCTACTTTATGTTCAATGATTAATTTTATGTCCAAAATGTCGGCACTGCGATGGGTACAAATGTGGCGCCGACATATGCAAATATCTTTGTGGCTGGTCTTGAGGAGTCCCTGATCTGTGTGTCCCACCACTTCAGCCATGTGCTGGGGTGGTGGCGATATATTGATGACATCTTTTTTGCATGGTTGGTCACTCAAGACCAGCTACAAGATTTATATGGGTATCTTAACACCATTAACCACCAATATTTCGTTTACATTAACATCCGGCAGTGGAGTGAAGTTTTTGGACACTTTGGTGTAGAGATCAGTGGCCAGACAATTACCACTGATCACCACCCAAGAAATGGACTGCAATTCCATTCTCAAATAGGATAGTGGTAATCCTAAACCCACAATACGGTCCCTTCCGATCAGCCAGATGCTGAGAGGAAAAGAGAATTGTTAGTATACCAGATAGAGTGGAACCAGCCATTGAGAAAATGGCAAACAAACAATCTTTTACAAAGGGGGTAGCCAAAAAAACAAATTTCTAAATGCAGGGCACAGATCAAGTCTATTAGCAGACAAGACCTCTTCTATTCTACCAAGGAGAAACGCATAATCCAGAAAATGGCATTTGTTTCTACATATTGCACTTCCTCCAACAAAATAGCTTGTATATTAAGAATATATTGGGGGCTCCTTAGTAGAGAATATCCCCAGGTGGCTGAGTTCAATACACTACCCTTGATGTCGTATAGACGCCCTAAAAATCTTAAAGACCAATTGGTCAGAGCAGATGTGTCCCTCAAAAAAAACTCCCTCAGAAATGTATTACTGTTGAAAGCACATGTAGAACATGTGAACTGCAACTACATGGAAAGGGGGAAGTACTTTCAACACCCCGAAACAGGGGTTCAGTACAAAATTCCATTTTACCTTACATGTACAAGCGACCACGTCATTTATGTCTTGTGGTGCCCATGCCACAAACTGTACGTGGGCGAGACCACCCCTGACTTAAACCCCTTAAGGACGCAGCCCTTTTTCACCTTAACGACTGAGCCCTTTTTCGCAATTCTGACCACCGTCGCTTTACGAATTAATAACTCGAAAACGCTTTTACCGAATATTCTGATTCTGAGATAGTTTTTTCGTGACATATTCTACTTAATTTTGGTGGTAAATTTTCGGCATTACTTGCATCCTTTTTTGGTGAAAAATCCCCAAATTTCATGAAAATTTAGAAAATTTAGAATTTTTCTAACTTTGAAGCTCTCTACTTGTAAGGAAAATGGATATTCCCAACAAAATTTTAATTTTATTCACAAACACAATATGTCAACTTTATGTTGGCAACATAAAATGGACATTTTTGCTTTTTGAAAAAATTAGAGGGCTTCAAAGTAGAGCAGCAATTTTCAAAAATGTCATGAAAATTGCGAAATCAGAAGGGACTGATGTTACAAAACTACAACTCCCAGCATGCCTGGGCAGTCTAGGGATTGCTGAGAGTTGTAGTTTGGCAACATCTGGAGGGCTACCGCACCACTGTAATAGTGGTCTCCAAACTGTGACCCTTCAGATGTTGCACAACTACAACTCCCAGCATGACCAGACAGCCTTTGGCTGTCTGGGCATGCTGGGAGTTGCAGTTTGGCCTTCCTAGTGGTTGCCACAGCATGGTTTCGCTACCTGCTCCTGTCTCCAGCGACAACTGGGGGTCCCCAGGCATCTGCTCCTTCAGGTACCGGCCTCCATCTTCTCCCCACGACATCCAGGGGTGGGGAGAATGGGGGGTTGCCATGGCAACCCACTGTCCTGCGCTGCCATTGGCCAGAATCAGTTCTGACCTATGGCAGGGGATAGGAGGAGATCGCAGCACTGCGACCTCGCTCCTAGCCCTCAGGATGATTGGGGCTGTCACTGACAGCTCCGATCATCCCTATTTTCCAGGTGATCGGGTCACCAGAGACCCGATCAGCCCGGAATAGCACAAAATCGCATGTCTGAAGTGACGTGATTTTCTGCGATTGCCGACATGGGGGGGGGGGGGGGGGGGGGGGGGGAATGCCTGCTGAATTATTTTAGCAGGCATCCCGGTCCGGTCCCCAACCGGCTAGCGGCGGGGACCGGAATTCCCCCAGGCGTATGCATACGCCCCACATCCTTAAGGACTCGGGATGCAGGGCATATGCATACGCCCGGCATCCTGAAGAGGTTAAAATACGAATGAACCAACATCGCTACACAATACAAAAGAAAACGCAAGATGTTCCTGTTCCTAAGCATTTTTCCACAGATGGGTCACAGTGAGAGTGACCTTAAATTTATGCTGGCGGATCACGTTCCCCCCCCACCCCCCCCCCCCCCCCCCGTCCCCCCGAAAAGAGGAGACTGTATCATTGTCCTTAAAAAGAAAGAATTTAACCTGGATCTTCAAATTCCAGAGTCTCAAAGAGGCTTGAATGTGGATTTTAAAATTACACATGATATATGTAACGCCTGATGTTGTAGACAGTAGATCCATCTGTTCAGTGTTTTGTTATTCATACATTTTTCTCACTCACTTTTTCTTCGCTGGTTTCTCCTAGAATCGGGTCAGGAACTGGACAACATCCCCTCCACTGTTCGAAAAAGGACATCTCCTTAAAACCTCAGCATAAAAAGCCTATTCCAGAAAAATGTTTTGATTTTGTTGATTATTTTGTATTTTTTATTTCTTTATTCATTTTATTTTATGTTAAGTTATTTTTCTTATTCTTTTTAGCGGGGTGACACTCATCTATTGCCTGAAAATGCTGGATATAAAAAAGGACTGGCCTGGATATTATTGTGATGAGTGCATTTCCATATCAGGGGCTTGTGCCCTTCCCAATGGGCTTGCTCTCTGGAGTGGAGAACGAGTGTATGGGATTGGATACTCCAGAATTTGTCCCCGAGTGCTTGGGGACAATATAACTGGAGTCTGGCACAGAACAGCCCGCTGGGAATATGCACCATATGTGCCCATACTACTATGCCTTAAAGTGTCCTGTTTCCATCAATAAAGATGGCAGGCAGGCTTCTTAGGGCGCCAGAGCTCAGGCGCAAGGAGACGACCTATCCAGACAGCGGCAAGATACAATGTGGGCCGAGCTTTGGTCTGCCCTCACTTAAAATGGCCCGGAGCTCCGAGCTGACTGCATACACAAAGATGATGTGTCACCGCTGTGCACACCAAAGTAAACAGATCACAGCGATACCGGTAATTTACCACTTTACATGTGTTTTTTTCTACTTCATTTGGAATTTGGCTACGATTGAACTCCACAAGTAGATGGGATCTGACACTTCCTCTCCTGACCCGATCTGAAGGTACAGATGGACACTTATTTATCAAAATTACACTGTATGTGGGAAATCATATGTACCTACGTAATTCACTGTGTGTATATAAATATATACATTTTCAAAGAAAAGGAAACATCGGCGACTCACCAATTCATCTGACTGTATTCTTCTTTATTGAAGTATACTTACATAGACATATTACAAGGAAGAGGGTAGTGGGGGGACAGTGAAGAGCGACCGAGCTCAGTTTCACACGACTAGCGTGCTTCCTCCGGCCATACTAATTCCTACCTGTGCAAGGTATATGTACAGGTGAGTGCAGATCTTCTGCCTATCGCGCCTCTGGACGTGGATCATGTGATCAGATGACGTGAAGGCAGAAGGGCGTGATTTAAAAATTAGAAGCAAGCTGTTCACTCTGTCCTATCATTTAACCCAATGTTGCCTGTAGCATTGGTCTTAATAATCCATAAGGTTTCAATGTGCAATAGTTTCTGGTCTATACGTTCAGATTTATTATAAAACTTTTTCTAGGCTTAGAAACCTCAGGCTTCTGGGTTGCCGTTTGCTTTTCCTTTACATGGTGCTGCGCCTGGTTTGCCCGTGCGTATGGCATACATATGCTCTCTTATACGCACTTGGAGCTGGCGTTTTGTTTGTCCAAAGTAAAAGAAGCCGCAAGGGCATGTGATAGCATATATGACATTTTTCGTACGACAAGTTATTTATCCTTGTATAGAATGGTGTACGGGTCCCAATCTAATGTGTTTGGTTTCCCAACTATATTTACACTGGTTACAATTCCTACACTTGTAATTGCCTTTAGGTGTGAGGTCCTCCAACCACATCTCTTTCTCCATGGATTTTTTCTTTTTCTTGTTTTTATTTATAGTTTCCCCTATGGTGATGTTTTTTCTATATGTTATGAGGGGTTTAAGTTGCGCTATTTCTTTCAGGTCCTCATCTGCTTCCAACAAGAACCAATTTCTCCTGACTGCTTGTTCAATTGTAGAATTCATTGGTGAGTTTTGAAATATGAATGTAAATCTTTTCCTTCCTATTTAATTCTTATTGCAAAGTTTTTTATCTTTTAAAAGATCTTTTCGGTTGTTGATTTTTTCTGCTTTCTCTCTGCCATTTTTAATTATTTTTTCTGGATATGCACGTTCTTTAAATCTTTCTTCTAGCTCACTGGCTTGCTGTATATATGTATTACTATTACATTTAAGCCGATTGAACTGTCCATAAGGGATATTTATGGACATCTATCAACGGGTTTAGTCAGGTTTTCTTTACTATAATTGTCGCAAAATTGTCGCAACTGCGACTACGCGATTTTTCGTGCGACATTTTGACTGGAAAGAGAGAAAAGCAAGTTTTCCAAAAATTAACTATGTAGTAATAATTTTAAAATGGACTACGGGTAGTCAGGTGTTTATTAACTGCGACAGTCGCAACTGCGCAAAAAAAAGTCACAACAGCGTTAAAAATTGACTAAATTTACTCCAGCTCAAACATAAAGCAGAAAAAGCTACTACCAAAGTAAAAAAGGAAAAATTGCTTATGTGAAAGAAAATTATCAACAGGCTGAAACCAGTTGAGAAATAAGTCACACATAAGCAAAAAAAAAAAGTAAGGAAAAAATTACTAAAAAAAAGAATACATAAGCAAACATGGATAAATGTCCCTCATTATGATTCACTGTGTGTTTGTGCGAGCTATTGTAATGTAGCAGTGTGTTCCTGGCTACTGTTTTTCTATAATTTTCTGTGACAATGGAGCCTCTATCATTGGTCAATTATGGATTATTAAGACCAATGCTACAGGCAACATTGGGTTAAATGATAGGACAGAGTGAACAGCTTGCTTCTAATTTTTAAATCACGCCCTTCTGCCTTCACATCATCTGATCACATGATCCACGTCCAGAGGCGCGATAGGCAGAAGATCTGCACTCACCTGTACATATACCTTGCACAGGTAGGAATTAGTATGGCCGGAGGAAGCACGCTAGTCGTGTGAAACTGAGCTCGGTCGCTCTTCACTGTCCCCCCACTACCCTCTTCCTTGTAATATGTCTATGTAAGTATACTTCAATAAAGAAGAATACAGTCAGCTGAATTGGTGAGTCGCCGATGTTTCCTTTTCTTCTTTGAAAATATACGAACTGTTGCTACATACATCAGAGCACCACTATCCGCATACCTTGCTGCATCTATATCCAGCATACATTCCCGTATACCCATTGCTTCAACCAGTGCCATGTTACCCTTCTTTGTGAACTATATAAATATATGTTTGGTTGTTTCTGCACATGTTTAAAGCCAAGGAGGTCTCCTTAAATGTATGATTTGTAGAGTACCACTGCTGTAATCTTACTTAGTTTATTTGCGTATATATGATAATGAGATTGAGGCCCACAGGATGTGATGTCATCATGTTCACCTTATTTAAACTGTTCACTTTGTAACTTGCACTGCTTGATGAGGGCCACGTGAGGTGGCCGAAATGTTGCTGCACATTTTTGGTGATAATAAAGCCACTATTCACCATACATTTGGAGTGCTGCCGTGTTTCACTGTGGCTGTATCTGAGGGGACCTAGGACCAAGGTCCAACCACAGCCTGCACCCACCTACTCCAGTTTGAGTGCTGCTTGTTATCTATAGATTTATAAACCATATTTTATAGAATATATATATATATATATATATATATATTTATATATATATAAAAACTATATTTTAAAGGAGTACTACCGTGCTGATAAGGGATAAGTTGCCTGATCGCGCAGGGTCCCGCCGCTGGGGACCCCCACGATCTCGCACGCAGCACCCCGCTCTCATTAGGCCCCGGAGCGAACATCGCTCCGGGTCTGAAGACTGCCGATCACGGGGCCAGAGAATCGTGACGTCGCTTCATCACGATCACCGGCCCCGTCATGAGACCCGGAGCGGATGTTTGCCCCAGGGCCTGATGAGAGCGGGGTGTTGCGTGCAAGATCGCGGGGGTCCCCACGCGATCAGGCAACTTATCCCCTATCCTTTAGATAGGGGATAAGTTGTCAGCACGGTAGTACCCCTTTAATTTTTTTCGCTCATGTAAATGTAGATGTCAACTTTCACATTAGAAATATATATAACAAAAGGAAGAAATCCAGCACTGTTGACTTGCGATCCCAAAGCCTTGTCTTTATTGAATGTATTCACACAGGATACAAACAGGAGATAAAACTGTGACTCATTTCTATGACTAAGCGCTGACAGCGTGAAACACGTCAGAAGAGTTTTATCTCGTTTGTATCCTGTGTGAATACGTTCAATAAAGACAAGGCTTTTGGATCGCAAGTCAACATTGCTGGATTTCTTCCTTTGTTGCATTCTATGTTGACTCCGGCAGCTTCCGCGCACGAGTCTCTTCAGTCTCTCTCACATTTACGGCCATGACTGTGTATGAATAATAATAATAATAAATATATATATATATATATATATATATATATATATATATACACACACACACACACTGCCGTAAATGTTGGCACCCGAGATTATTCTAAAAAATGAAGTATTTCTCACAGAAGAGGATTGCAGTAACACATGTTTTGCTATACACATGTTTATTCCCCTTGCGTGAATTGGAACTAAACCAAAAAAGGGAGGATAAGAAGCAAATTGGACATAATGTCACACCTAACTACAAAAATGGGCTGGACAAAATTATTGCCACCCTTAACTTAACCCCTTAAGGACTGAGCATTTTTCCACCTTACCTTTAAAAAATCATAACCCTTTCAATTTCGCACCTAAAAATCCATATGATGGTTTATTTTTTGCACCACCAATTCTACTTTGTAATGACATCAGTCATTTTACCCAAAAAGCTATGGTGAAAAGGAAAAAGAAAAAAAAATCATTGTGCAACAAAATTAAAGAGAAAACTCCATTTTGTAACTGAGGGCTTCTGTTTCTACGCAGTACATTTTTTCGGTAAAAATGATACCTTATCTTTATTCTGTAGGTCCATACGATTAAAATGATACCCTACTTATATAGGTTTTAATTTGTTGTACTTCTGGAAAAAAATCATAAACTACATTCAGAAAAATGTATACGTTATAAATTGTCATTTTCTGACCCCTATAACTTTTTTATTTTTCAGTGTACAGGGTGGTATGAGGGCTCATTTTTTGCACTGGGATCTGAGATTTTAAGCGGTACTATTTTTGTATTAATCAGACTTTTTGATTGCTTATTATTCATTTTTTCATGGTCTAGAAAGTGACCAAAAATACGCTATTTTGGACTTTGGAATCTTTTTTTGCGTGTACACCATTGACCATGCGGTTTAATTAATTATATATTTTTTATATACACGGCAATACCACATGTTTATTTTTATTTACACTTTTTTTTTAAATGAGAAAATGGGGGGGGGGGATTCAAACTCATTAGGGAAGGGGTTATCTTAACTTTTTTTTAACACTGCACACATTGATCTTTTACATTGATCAATGCTTTCTCATAGGAAACCATTGATCAATGATTCTGCCGCTTGACTGCTCATGCCTGGATCTCAGGCACTGAGCAGTCATTCGGCGATTGGACAGCGAGGAGGAAGGTAGGGGGACCCTCCTGCTGTCCTTCAGCTGTTGGGGATGCCGTGATTTGGCAGCGGCTATCCCGAACAGCCCCTTGAGCTAACCGGCAACGTTTTAGTTTCACTTTAGACGTGGCGATCAACTTTGAACGCCACATCTAAAATGGTTAATAGTATTGCGCGCTATTGAATGGGAGTGGACGCCCATAAGGAGTTAATATTTGGTTCCACACCCTTTAGAGGAAAAAAAACTGAAATCAGTCGCTCCCTATAACCATTAACAAGCTTCTTACACCTCCAAGCCTGCCCTAATATTTCGGCAACTTAGAAGCTTGAAGGAGGAATGCAGCGGCGCTACTCTGTTCCCTGCTTCTGGGCGCAGCGGTGTACCGCCTCAAACGGCGATAGGCTGAGTGCACTGTCATGAAAGGAGCTGGGGCCGGCTCCTCACATGACAGTGTGCAAGCCTATCACCGGCTGAGGCGGGACATCGCTGCAGCCGGTGATACACTGACCGCAGTGTGAAGTTTCGAGCCTAAGAAGCAGGGACCTAAACAGCGCCGGAGGAAAAGGACACAGATACCGGAGCAACGGGGGAACGTAGGAAGGTGAGCTAAAGTTTTCTTTTTTGTTTGTTTTTGCAGCCAGGGCACAGGATGAAGGTAAAAGTTTTCTGCCGCATTTCTCCTTTAAAGGGGTATTCCAGGAATTGTTTTCTTATTTTACTATGCTACAGGGGCTGTAAAGTTAGCGTAGTTCATAGTTTAGTGTCTGTATTTGTGTTTGATGGTTGGTCTTGCAATTCTTACGATGTTTATTTTTAGCAGCATATAAAATGAGTGTCGTCTCAGATTTTTCCAGGTTGCCTTGCAACCCGAGATATTACATCACTAGTCAGGCATTCAAACAGAGCCTGTATGCTTCAATGGTTGAAGTAACCGCTGTGTGGGAGAGAGATCATTCTCCACAGGGCTGCAGGGAATTGTCCTAGGTGTGCCTCAATGGGTGGGGTAGGCTTATGTGTTGGAGAGAGAAACATTGCAAACAAGGGACCCAGTGACTTTTAGTTGGATGGAGGGAACTCCAACCGGAAATAGCTGCTTTACAAAAAGAAATCCGCAGC
Organism: Hyla sarda; assembly: GCF_029499605.1. Taxonomy (NCBI): domain Eukaryota; kingdom Metazoa; phylum Chordata; class Amphibia; order Anura; family Hylidae; genus Hyla; species Hyla sarda. The sequence continues at coordinate 315,186,198 of NC_079189.1, read as the reverse complement.
ATTATGGTTGACTCACAACATGCCATTTAGCACCCAGACAAGCACGGATCCTTCTTACGCTCTGACTAGGTGGCCTTGACGTGGCGAGTGGGCTTGTACTTTTTTTTTTTTTTATCAAAATGTATACTAACAACCTGTTTATTAAATTATGCTGAAAAGCAAGTAGATCAAAATAAAAATGGTGGCTGTGCAGCCAAGTTTCTCTATTTGTATTGTACCTTCTGTTGATAACTCCAATCTCTCCATTAATATTCATCCCCACTTCTTCAGCATGTCTGTCAAGGGAGAGGAGTTAACTACAGAAGGTGGTGGGGTTATTGCCAGAGTGGGTGGGAAAAAAGCATTTAACATACAGCAGGAGCTGCCTCCAGGACAGTTAAAAGGGGTATTCCAGGATTTTTTTCTATTTGACTATGCTACAGGGTCTGTAAAGTTAGTGTAGTTCATAATATAGTGTCTGTACCTGTGTGTGTCGGTTTTCTCACAATTCTTCTGTGATTTTCACCCCAATATTTATTTTTAACAGCATACAAAATGACTTGTCTCAGATTTTTTTCAAGGTTGCAATGCGGCCGAGACCTGACATCACTAGTCAGCTGATGACAGGGAGCCTGTCTGCTTCAATGGGTGGAGCTATCGCTTGGTGGGAGATCAATCTGCAACTAATTGTATTTTTGCAACAGCTTTAGGCACCCTGATTGAAAGACACAGGTCTTTTGAATGGATGCAGCTTTTATATGTTTCAATGGGTGGGGTGGCTGATGTGTGGGAAGGAGGAAAATGGAATTATGGGATTTGTAGGCAAAGAAGGAAACAGGAAATACCAGTTTACAAAAAAATAGCCACAGTATTATGGTAATCTCACAACATAGCTATTTAGCCCCAAGACAAGCGCAGATCCTTCAAAAGCATGTCCATTACTGTCTGGCAGGTACGTACTAAAATCAGCTTATGGTGGATAACCCCTTTAAGAAAAAGTTACCATTAGCAACAAGATGGATTTTTCCTGAACAGATTTTAGCTGGGTAAGGAGCATAAAAAAAAAAAATTAATAAATAAAAAAAAACACAGGGTCAACCACACTATCTGTATATTCAAGTTAGTGAGAGTGACAATGCTGTCCATTTAAGTTTAATACAATTTGGCACATGTACACATATGCCACTACACAAAAAAAAAATAAAAAATTAAAGTTGCCCACACCAACATTAACAAATTATCCTCCAAATGGTTTGCAATAATATACAATACACATAAATATATGTTAAAAGGGTTATCTGGTGGGGACTCAAAAATAATTAAAAGATGTATGACCTTTCAGCCCTAGTTCTCACTTTTGTGGACCCCAGGAAACCAAAATTATCTGTTTGAAGTATTGCAGCATAGCCTTTCAGATCTCCTCCCCTTTTTCCCCTACCATCTCACTAGTGAGATGCTCAGCAAATCCGAGCTAGAAAAATGGTAGATGCAGGCTAAAAAGTAAAACATGAGTAAAACAAATTTGTATTAACTATGTAACTGCTATAGATTAAATTAATACTTTTCTAGCACCAGAGTACCCCTTTAATGACAATGGTTACAGACAGATCACATACATTTCCTATCGGATGCTATTAGAATCTGAAAGAAAATCTACACTGTGCAAAAAAAAAAATAAAGGGAACACTAAGACAACACATCCTAGATCTGAATTGATGAACTAATCGTATGAAATACTTTCGTCTTTACATAATTGAATGTGCCGACAACAAAATCACACAAAATTATCAATGGAAATCAAAATTTATCAACCCATGGAGGTCTGGATATGAAGTCACACTCAAAATCAAAGTGGAAAACCACACTACAGGCTGATCCAACTTTGATGTAATGTCCTCAAAACAAATCACCATGAGGCTCAGAAGTGTGTGTGGCCTCCACATGCCCGTATGACCTCCCTACAATGCCTGGGCATGCTCCAGATGAGGGGCGGATGGTCTCCTGAGGGATGTCCACCCAGTCCAGGACTAAAGCATCCACCAACTCCTGGACAGTCTGTGGTGCAACGTGGCATTGGTGGATGGAGCGAGACATGATGTCCCAGATGTGCTCAAATCGGATTCAGGTCTGGGGAACGGGCGGGCCAACCCATAGCATCAATGCCTTCCTCTTGCAGGAACTGCTGACACACTCCAGCCACATGAGGTCTAGCATTTTCTTGCATTAGGAGGAACCCAGGGCCAACCGTGCCAGCATATGGTCTCACATGGGGTCTGAGGATCTCATCATGGTACCTAATGGCAGTCAGGTTACCTCTGGCAAGCACATGGAGGGCTGTGTGGCCCCACACCATAACTGCCCCACCACTAAACCGGTCATGCTGGAGGATGTTGCAGGCATATCTGGCAAATTCCAAATGTCCTGCATGGTATTGGGCTGTAAGCACAACCCCACCTGTGGATGTCGGGCCCTCATACCACTCTCATGGAGTCTGTGTCTGACCTTTTGATGTACACATGCACATCTGTGGCCTGCTGGAGGTAATTTTGCAGGGCTATGGCAGTGCTCATTCTGCTCCTTCTTGCACAAAGGCGGAGGTAGCGGTCCTGCTGCTGGGTTGTTGCCCTCCTACGACCTCCTCCACATCTGATGTACTGGCCTGTCTCCTGGTAGTGCCTTCATGCTCTGGACACTACGCTGACAGACACAGCAAACCTTTTTGCCACAGCTCGCATTGATGATCCATCCGGGATGAGCTGCACTACCTGAGCCACTTTTGTGGGTTGTAGACTGAGTCTCATGCTACCACTAGAGTGAAAGCACCGCCAACATTCAAAAGGGACCAAAAACATCAGCCAGGAAGCATAGGAACTGAGAAGTGATCTGTGGTCACCACCTGCAGAATCACTCCTTTATTGGGGTGTCTTGCTAATTGCCTATAATTTCCACCTGTTGTCTGTTCCATTTGCACAACAGCACGTGAAATTGATTGTCAATCAGTGTTGCTTCCTGATTGGACAGTGTGATTTCACAGAAGTGTGATTGACTTGGAGTTACATTGTGTTGTTTAAGTGTTTCCTTTATTTTTTTTGAGCAGTGTATTATACAGAACAACCGCCAACTTTTCTGGATGCAAACATGAGGCCATAAAGAGCACTTCAACAGCATGTGCAGATATATTGACTATTTTCATATTTCTTTACAGCAAGTAAATAACCACTTGCTGGCCTGAAAAGATCTTTGCAGCTACAGAAAAAAAAAAAGCTGTCTGTATACAGAGTTCAGCAAGCAGTCATAACACTTTCTACCTCCATCCTGGTCCTCACGTGATTGTCAAGTGTTGGTAACTGGAGGAGGAGCTTAGGCTAGGTTCACATTGTGTTAGACATACGTGTCAGGGGAGCAGTGGGAAACTGGTCCAGTCTAGAAATAATGAAAAGGGGTACTCCCCTTTACTTGTATAACACTCTGACTTAAATGGGAGTTGCACAAACAGCGTGGCCGTGCGAGCATGTAAGTTTACGTAAGGCCGCTTAGTTTCAGCCGCTTTCACTTCCCAACTTCCAGTGGCCGCAAACAACATTGAGGGGGTCGAGTAGCCGAAAGTAGGAGTTTAATTTCCAGAATACAAGGTATAAAATATGCATCTGCCAGCATTCCCTCTCATTTTATTAAGACATGAATGATCACAATTAACAACTACGGTATACTTTTAGCTGTTTGCGGCAATTTCAAACATGTTTATTTTGTTTATTTTTTTATAGGGAAAAAGGGTGATTTGAATAGGGGAGGGGGTTGTTACTTTTTTTTTTTTTTTTTTTACTTTAGTCCCTCCCTCCCCTTTCTTTACACTTTTTTTCCTAGGGGACTTTTATAAAAATAAAACATTTAATCGCTCATACAGATGTAACACTAAAGTAGAACATTGATTCATGCCATCTGTGATCTGCTAGTATAGCTTGCCCTTGGATTTGACAGCATTTAAAACAGTTAAATAGCTGGGATTGGAGACTGCTCTGTTCCAAAATTTGGCGGTGGCTGTCAGCTGCTAAAAGCAGTGGGCGAGCCTGCTTTATACACCCTCAATGGCTAAAGGATAAAAATACATGTTATATGACATACTCCACAGAGCTTGCCATAACTCACATTAATACTTCTACACAATGCAGCTCACAATATAAATTTCTAGATTAACCCAATTCATTTGGTATGTTTTTTTGGTGTATGGGAGGAAACAAAAACACAAAGGGAAAAAAAAGAAAAAAAAACACATACAAACATTATATAGATAGTACCCTTAGTCGGCTTTAAACCCAGAGACCCGTAAACTGAAAGGAAACAGTGCTAACCACTGAGCCACCAAGCTATCCTATCATTGGGCTGTTGAGGTGTAAGACCACAGAAGCCAGTAAGTGGCTTAGAGGGCATTTCCAGCACAACCTTAATGACAGATATCCTCTTTAAATGAACACACTTTCAGGACTGGAGGAGTCTATGATCAGTCATATCTATGCTATGTCAATAGAACTGATTGTAAGGCGTAACATACCACCCTGACTGAGAAAAGGTGACAATTAATAAATAATATTAAAAAGTAGGCCGACGCAAAAAGAAATAGGAAAAAAAAAAAACTCTTAATAGCAGTCTTATGCTTTTTGGTTTAGAAAGCGGACATTTTTTCTATGTCATATTGTTCTAGTAGCTGGGAAGATATGGTGTAAAGCTCTTACAGACCACATGCTACGTTAACTGCAAGGTTGTTGAAAACAGTCATTGTGCACAAAGGTCTTTTACATGTAAAATACAATGAAAAACAGCAAGTGACAGAAAATTTCTCTGGCATGCAAATCAGTTCTATTTCCAGCCGTTGTTTCCCAATAACAGACACAGCTGTAGCCACCCAATTTTAATACCCTAGGTGGTTATTATATCAGGAGGCAAAGCAGACTAATGCTTTGAGTTGGCCGGCTGCTTCAGGAATTAAGGAATTGTATTCAAATGGATCCTACACTAGTAACAAAAATGAGAAGCTAGCTTAATTCTACTCCAAAGGCTGCCTAATGTACATTTGTCATTGGTAATCTCCTTGTCCTTTGTATTGAATGGAAAAACCGTCAGAAGAGCAATTGTTCCACACATGATATCTCAGTATGCACAGAGATGCCGCTGCCCGGCCATTTATCCCGGCTGACGTATTTAGCTACGTGCAGTGATTTGCTTTTAGCCGGTCTTACTGATTTAAAAAGCTTTACATGCCCTTAAGACAGAAAAGCAGAAGAAAATCACAAAAGCTACACCAGAGGGCAAGATTGGGATTTATTTTCCCTTTTTAAAAGGTGATTAGGAAAAAAAAAAATATATAAAAACACGAATTGTACTCTCATAAGGCAATGAGTTGAATTTTTCCCCCCCTCATAGATGGACAGTGAATAAAATAGTGGTTAAAGGCATTACTGCAATCACTGGTAAGAACAATTCTATTTTACCTGTGAGGCAGCTGATAAACTTTCCGCATAGTAAGATAGAAAGGAAAAATCCAGCAATATGTACGGTGTTCTGATCAGAGCATTAACACTGTCCACAGTTATCCAACCTATTAACATTTACACCCAGTAATGGCCATCTGCAGGGTAGACTTTCCAACAGGTCTGACTATGAAATGGTTTTGTTACCACAGGGGCTGGATTATCAGTATGAATGCCTGGTATCATTCGCATTGGCTGTATTATCCACGAGTCTACACCCTCAAATGTCTGCTGTGGCCATCATCTGTCTAGAAGTTATTCAAAATAAACTGAATATAAACAATAGGGTGCCATCTGAAGAGTCACGATTGCTGGTAATCTACCATCTAAGGATGTTGACTCAGACCATCAACAGTTCTTTCCCAATTAAATAAACGCGTGGATGGAATGTAGAGGTTCTCTATAAAATGAAGAGGATTACCACCAATATTATTGAAAAGAAGTCTTTTCTGAAGTCAATCCTAATGCAAACCATCCAGGCTGTACCAATAGGGTTCTTTATAGGCCAGGTAGAACTGTTCTTCATAGCATGTTTTAAGAGGTCTGATCGCGGGGGTCCCGCCAATGGGGACCCCATCAATCTTATATGCAGCACCAACCTGTGAGCACTGCTGGAAGCGCTGGAGGCTCCAAGTCTTATGCCTCCGGACCACAGAGACTGAGTATCGTGACGTCACAACTCCACCCCCGTGGTTGGGAGACATAAGACTTGGAGCCTCCAGCACTTCCTGCAGTGCTCACAGGTGGGTGCTGCATGCAAGATTACATGGGGTCCCCAGTGGCAGGCCCCCGCAATCAGACATCTTAACCACCAATCCTTTGGATATGGGATAAGATGTCTTAAGGCCGGAGTACCCCTTTAAACATCATAAAAAGGAAAGTCCAAAATTTCATCTTTTTCCTATCAAAACAAAATTAATAAAAAAAAGTTACATACGTAAAAGCTACAGATCACTGCACGAAAAATGACCCCATATACGGAAAAATTAGAAGGTTATATGAGGGCAAAATAGGGCAATCTTTAAAGGGGTACTCCGCCCCTAGACATCTTATCCCCTATGAAAAGGATAGGGGATAAGACGTCAGATCGCAAAATGAAAGATGTCATTACAAAGTACAATTGGTCACGCAAAGAACAAGCCTTCATATGGGTCTGTGGATGGAAATATAAAAGAATGGCTCTTAGAAGGTGAAAAGGATGGGGATAAGATGTCTGATCGTGGGGTTTTGGCCACTGGGAACCCGTCCCGCGATCTCCTGACCGCCCCCCCCCCCCGGACATTCTGAACATTTATGGGCTGTGTGCTTAAGGGGTTAAAACCAAAATCAACCAATTAAGGGCTGAATAATAAAACACACAAAAAAAAAAAATGAAGTAAAACTATAAAATGACTGCCATTTCTAATTTGTATGAACTTTATCACAACAAGCCCTTTAAGACCAGTCGACTTAGTTTTTGCACTTTTTTCCCCTCCTGGTCTATTAACCCTTTCCTGTAAATCACAAAATCAGGGGGACTCAACCCACAAAAATATAAGCCAAAGGGTGCTGTCTAAGTGTTACGAACAAGGCATATTCAAATCTAAAAAGATAAACAAACACAATCTAAGATAAACACACCAATTAATACAAATAGTATTCAAAGCTTTATTATTGCAATGCATCAAGAGCAACACTTAATCCCTTCCCGACCCATGACATACATATACGTCATGGGTCAGGTGAGCGGTAGTGTTGAGCGCAAATATTTGAATAGCAAATTTTTATTGCGAATATTGGCACTTCGCGATTTCGCAAATATTTAGAATATAGCGAAATATATTCGTTATGACGAATATCCATTTTTTGGGGGTTCTTTTGTTGTTTTTTTCCACAGTACACATCACAATTATGTGTACTGTGTAAATAAAAAGTGATCATCCCTCCGTGCTTCCAGCTTGTTGTCCAAAGAAGGCGAATATACGAAAATTTGCGAATATCGGCACTTCCAGAGGACACTGATCCCTCCCCTTCTTTTAGCCTGTGGGCCAATGAGAAGGATGCAAATACAGTTGTCAAAAAGGTTAGCAACATCTCTAGCAACCAATAGGAAAATAGTTAAAAGATATCACACATGCATTTTGCGAATTTCATTACGAATTTTACATGGAAAAAAAAAAAAGTTTACGAATATGCGAAATTTGAAAATATAGGATGAATATTCATCCAAATATTCAAGATATATCGCAAATTCGAATATGGCCTATGCCGTTCATCACTAGTGAGCGGACACGATGCGGGCCAGCAGGTCGGGTTTGCGTCATAACTGGGAGATGTCCGCTACTATGAGCAGCTGACATCTGGCAGTGGCATTAAAACATTAAATGCCTCTATTCCCTGGTGTCTAGTGGTCCCATACAGAAGATCGCCTGAGGTACCAACGTCCCCACTCCGTACTACACGGCCCCCGGCTGGAATCAACAGCCAGGGGCTGCAGCTACTAGCCTGCAGTGGCTTTGGCAGGATAGAGTAACAGACCACAGATAACACTGATCAATGCTGTGTACTAGTACAGCATTAATCAGTATTAGGAATCAGAAAATTCCATGTTATAGTCCCCTATGGGGACTAAAGAAAAATGTAAAAAATAATTAAAGTGTGCATAACCCCCTCCTCCTAATAAAAGTTTGAATCACCCCCCTTTTCCCCATTTTATATAAAAATGTAAAAAATATATAAAAAATAAAACATGGTATCGCCGCTTGTGTAATATAATTAATGTTTGAATTATTAAAATATGTTAAACCGCATGGTAAATGGTGTAAATGTTAAAAAAAAAAAAAAAAAAAAACTTACTCACGTTCAGAATTGCGCATTTTTGGTCACTTAATATAGCAGAAAAATCTATATAAAGTCCATTAAAAAACAAAAATTGTACCGATAAAAACTACAGATCATGGCACAAACAATGAGCCCCGTAGGTCGGAAAAATAAAAAGTAATAGGGGTCAGAAGGGGACAATTTTAAGCCTACTCATTTTCTTACAAAAAGTTTTTTTTTTTCACTAGCAAAAATAAAAAACAAAACCTATGTAAATTTGGTATCATTGTAATCATATGGACCTACAAAATACACTGCTAAAAAAATAAAGGGAACACTTAAACAACACAATGTAACTCCAAGTCAATCACACTTCTGTGAAATCACACTGTCCACTCAGGAAGCAACACTGATTGACAATTTCACATGCTGTTGTGCAAATGGAACAGAAAACAGGTGGAAATTATAGGCAATTAGCAAGACACCCCCAATAAAGGAGTGCTTCTGCAGGTGGTAACCGCAGACCATTTCTCAGTTCCTATGCTTCCTGGCTGATGTTTTGGTCACTTTTGGATGCTGGCAGTGCTTTCACTCTAGTGGTAGCATGAGACAGAGTCTACAACCCACACAAGTGGCTCAGGTAGTGCAGCTCATCCAGGATGGCACATCAATGCAAGCTGTGGCAAGAATGTTTGCTGTGTCTGTCAGTGTAGTATCCAGAGCATGCAGGCGCTACCAGGACATAGGCCAGTACATCAGCAGATGTGGAGGAGGCCTTAGGAGGGCAACAACCCAGCAGCAGCTACCTCCGTCTTTGTGCAAGGAGGAGCACTGCCAGAGCCCTGCAAAATGACCTCCAGCAGGCCACAAATGTGCATGTGTCCACTCAAATGGTCAGAAACGGACTCTATAAGGGCGATATGAGGGCCAGACGTCCACAGGTGGGGGTTGTGCTTACAGCCTAACACTGTGCAGGACATTTGGCATTTGCCAGAGAACAGTAAGATTGGCAAATTCGCCACTGGCGCCCTGTTCACTACACAGATGAAAGCAGGTTCACACTGAGGACATGTGACAGACCTGACAGAGTTGACGCAGTGGAGAACGTTCTGCTGCCTGCAACATCCTCCAGCATGACTGGTTTGGTGGTCGGTCAGTTATGGTAAGGGATGGCATTTCTTTGGGGAGCCACACAGCCCTCCATGTGCTTGCCTGAGGTAACCTGACTGCCATTAGCTACAGAGATGAGATCCTCAGACCCCTTGTGAGACCATATGCTGGTGCAGTTGGCCCTGCGTTCCTCCTAATGCAAGAAAATGCTAGACCTCATGTGGCTGTAGTGTGTCAGCAGTTCCTGCAAGAGGAAGGCAATGATGCTATGGACTGACCTGACCGTTCCCCAGACCTGAATCCGATTGAGCATATTTGGGACATCATGTCTCGCTCCATCCACCAACGCCACGTTGCACCACAGACTGGTACGGTCACGTGGACGCCACACACACTACTGAGCCTCATTTTGACTTGTTTTAAAAGGACATTATATCAAAGTTGGATCAGCCTGTAGTGTGGTTTTCCACTTTGATTTTAAGTGTGACTCCATATCCAGACCTCCATTGGTTGATAAATGTAATTTTGATTGATAATTTGCATGCGATTTTGTTGTCAGCACATTCAACTATGTAAAGACGAAAGTATTTCATACGATTAGTTCATTCATTCAGATCTAGGATGGGTTATCTTCGTGTTCCCTTTATTTTTCCTAGCAGTGTAAAATGTAATGTGTAATTTTTACCTAAAAGTGCACTATGTAAAAAAAAGAAAGAAAAAAAAAGTATTTAAATAAATAAAAGTTGCATAATGGTGTTAGCTGCTGAAGTTAAGTTGTTCTTTTCTGTCTGGCAACAGTGCTCTCTGCTGACATCTCTGCTTGTCTAGGGAACTGCACAGAGTAGAAGAGGTTTGCTTCTACTCTGGACAGTTCTTGAGACAGGTGTCATCAGAGAGCACTACTCAATCCTTTCAGTATTTATGAGCTTCTGAAGTTAAGATTTTTTTTAAATAGAAATAATTTACAAATCTGTTTAACTTTCTGGAGCCATTTTTTCCTGGATAACCCCTTTAAGATGCGCACTACATCTACATCTCTAGACGAATTTCTTGAAGTTTTGTCAACATTGTGTCTAGCACACATAATAAAAAAGGACAACCCCAAAACCCAGAAGTTATTGCTTAATTTCTGTAGTCTGTCTGAATCAAATAGAACTCAGGGGGACTCTAAATCTGACAATTATCACAGGCTGTGGGTATGTCCTTCAGCTACAACATTTTTGTGCCCAAGGCCACAATTGTTAAGAAGGGTTAGCACAACTGACAAAATCAAGTTAGTGCCAATGGAACCATTTTCCAAAGTGGAGAACGAACAGATGTTGGGAGCAAGAATGTGATATACCTCCCTCCAATTGCCCATGTCAACAATTTTGGGAGCTTAAAGAGGTCACTAAAATGGTACATCTTAAAGACCTAGGGGGAGATTTATCAAAACCAGTGCAGAGAAAAAGCTGACCAGTTGCCCATAGCAATCAATCACATTTCTTCTTTCATTTTTAACAAGGCCTCTGCAAAATGAAAGAAGCAATCTGATTGGTTGCTATGGGCAACTCAGCAACTTTTCCTCTGTACAGGTTTTGATAAATCTCCCCCATAATCCCTACCATGGAATGGAAGCAAATGGTTCAAAAAAGTGTCTTAAACTTCCCTTTAAAAGGAAAGCCGTCAGATATTTTCGCCTGCACTATCCACAGTACTGGTGGATAGTGCGGGAGACGCTGATTAAGGGTACGTTCCCACAGGGCGTATACGCAGCGTATTTGACGCTGCGCAAACTTTACGGCAGCAGCGGGACATACGCTGCGTATCCCTTGCTCACTATACACACAGGGCTTTCCGGCAACAGCCCTGTGTGTGTAGGGAGTTTTGGAGGCGGGGCCGCGTGTCACAGACACGCCGGCACATGGCCTTGCCTCCAAAACTCACTACACACATAGGGCTGCTGCCGGAAAGCCCTGTGTGTATAGTGAGAAAGGGATACGCAGCGTATTTCCCGCTGCTGCCGTAAAATTTGCGCAGCGTCAAATACGCTGCGTATACGCCCTGTGGGAACGCACCCTAAAACTAGCCCTACCTTACCGGGATCCGCCCAGCCGTTCGCCCGCAATTGTGATTTTATTCTATGTGTATATCCTGCTGTAACTGGCACGGGCGGGGCTTCTGCACTAACGTCAGCGCCGCTTATGAATATTCATCCCCCCCTTCCTTCCAGTTAGGAGCAGTGAAGAGAGGGAGAGCTGGAGGGAGGGGGGGTATGAATATTCATAAGCGGCGCTGATGTCAGTGCAGAAGCCCCGCCCGTGCCAGTTACAGCAAGATATACACATAGAATAAAACTAAAATTGCGGGTGAACGGCTGGGTGGATCCGGGTAAGGTAGGGCTCGTTTTAATCAGCATCTTCCGCACTATTCACCAGTACTGTGGATAGTGCAGGAGAAAATATCTGACAGTTTTCCTTTAATACTGCACTGAAGTCCCATTTTCGGACAGGCACAGTCTTTAGGTCTTGAAACCATTTTCTTACATTCCAGAGGTCCTGGGACCGTGGAGATGAAATTTGAACTCGCAGCATTGGTGCAGTATTTAGAAGGGAAGTACATTGGTGAATTACTTGCCATTTGGACAACACACACACAAATACTGTAAAAGGGTAGTCTGGGGACGTGCAATATTAAGTGCAAAGTTCCAAAAAGGAGTTACGCATGATGTCTTTTTTTTCGGAAGTTTGAGAAATCTGAACTCTGTTTTGGTCAATATGACTGATCTCTTTGAGAACCATCTTGTTTTTGCATTACAATACTTGGTTCCTGATGTACAAAGGTCAGGAATAGGCTTTAGCAGAGACAGGTTTCCAGGACAGGCTATACACCAGTCACCCCACTCAGCCGTCAGTCATCTGTCATCAGGGCAACAGATACAATGTATTATTCATCTATAACTCATGGGTTAATTCAATTTCAGTTTCTGTAGCGCTTTGCTTTATTAAATCCAAATCTTCAGTCTAAACCCAGGAATTTCTAATTTTATTACTTCCTGAAATTTGTAGCTATGGCATTGTCCTAAGGTGTAGATAACAAGAGATGGAAACAGACTGCCAATTTACTCATTTAAATTTGCATCTGTACATATATAAATCTTCCCAAACATGGAAAGAAAAAGGTTTTTAAGTTATAAACAAAATTCAGGTCTTTGTTGTTCATAACAATTTTTTTTTTTTTTTTTTTTTTTAACATAAGTAGTACACAATACAAGAGAAAAATATTCCCTTAACCATTGACTTGCTTCCATTTTTTGTTTTTTTTTAATGCATTATGTAAAAAATGGCATTTAGCTAAAATACAATAAATGACTATCGTCCATGCGATAACTTCCTTAGATATTCAAAATCTCAATTTTAAGAACAGTATATTTAATCAACGCCTAGAACTAAAGCCTCACCCTTCTCAGCTTTGTCTATAAAGATATAGGTGCTGTGCATGAACTCATAACCAATAGGTTGGATGCATATTCTACTTTGCAGTCAATCGGTAGATTGGTAGGACTGAACATATGTTTACTCTATAGAAAGATTAGTGGACCTCAGACAACTCTAAAATTCATGATTCCAATACGCTCTCTTCCAACACAGGCTCCCGCATAGATGTAGGGCTGGGCGGTATACCGGTTCATACCGAATTTTTTGGGCTGCACGATATGAATTTTCCCCCATACCGCAATACCAGTTGGGCCCCTCCCCCACGGGAACTAATCCTATGTGACCCGGCAGCGCTGTTCTGCCCCACCAATTAATGATCAACCCAGCAAGGTACTACTCACAGATGTCACCTTCAAGCACTGCCCTCATCCTCTTTGTTGGGGGCCGCCGGGTGCTGGAACTCTATACTGTACGCCAGTGGTTTCCAACCTGCAGACCTCCAGATGCTGCAAAACTACAACTCCCAGCATGCCCGGACAGCCAATGGCTGTCCGGGCATGCTGGGAGTTGTACTTTTGCAAAAGCTGGAGGTCTGCAGGTTGGAGACCACTGCTGTACGCTGTATTCCTATGCCTGGGCTGCAAAAGATATAGAAAATAAACGTTAAACTCACCTACGTCGGGACCTTACGCTGGGGACTAGAACGCCGGACAGCAGTCAGCCTATCACCGGCCGGAGCGATGTCCCGCCCCGGCCAGTGATAGGCTGAGCCCACTGTCAATGTAAGGAGCTCTGGCTGGCTTCTTACATGACAGTGGGCTCAGCCTAGGCTGACGGTTGTCCGGCGTTCCAGTCCCCAGCGTAAGGCCCCGACGTAGGTGAGTTTAAAGTTTATTTTCTATATCTCTTTTGCAGCCCAGGCATAGGGATACAGCGTACAGCAGTGGTCTCCAACCTGCGGACCCTCCAGCTGTTGCAAAACTACAACTCCCAGCATGCCTGGACCGCCAACGGGAGTTGTAGTTTTGCAACAACTGGAGGTCCGCAGGTTGGAGACCACTGGCGTACAGCGAGTTCTAGCACCAGCGGCCCCCAACAACGAGGAGGAGGGCAGTGCTTGAAGGTGACATCTGCGAGTAGTACCCCGCTGGGCCGATCATTAATTGGGGGGAGGCAGGATCGCCGAACACCGCGCACAGGTCACATGATTGGGGGGGGGGGGGGGGGGAGAATACCGTTATATACCATGTAGGGATCGACCGATTATCGGCTTGGCAGATATTATCGGCCGATAATCACGATTCTGGGCATTATTGGTAATTACCTTGCCGATAAGCCGATAATGCCCTGCACCGCCCCCACCGCACTGCGACCGCGCCCCCCCCCCAACCCGCACTGCGACCGCACCCCCCCGACTCCCCCCCCCCCCCCCGACCCGCACTGCGACCGTTATAATTACCTGTTCCCGGGGTCCATGCTACTTCTGGCTCCTGCTGCGTCCTGCGTTACGCTGTGCACAATGACGAGTGACGTGACCTCACAGTCAGTGCTCACAGTGACCGCTCAGGAGGACGCTACCGGAGCCAGATGTAGAGTGGAACCCGGGCCCAGGTAATTATAAAACCGGGGATGGGGGAGGCAATGGGGCCGGGGCGGTGCAGTGGGGGGTGCAGCACGGTGCGGCAGTGGGAGGAGTGGTGCGGAGGTGGGGGGAGCGGTGGCGGTGATAGGACTCAGGACCCCCGGACAGGCAGGGGGAGAGTAGTGGGTGGCGGCGGTCTATGGCACTGCAAAAGCCACTGCAGTTCATTGATTTAAAGCGCCCGCTTTAAATCAATGATCTGCAGTGGTGTCACGGGGGGTAAATAGCCGATAACTTATACAGGTAGGGGACCTAAAAAAAAACATATCGGTCGATCCCTAATACCATGGAACCGCCGTAAGTAAAAAAAAATACCGTGATACACATATTTGGTCATACCGCCCAGTCCTACATAGATGCATAAGAAAAGTAATAGAGCAGTTGTGCTTTATCTTCCACATTAGTAACAGAAATAGCCTGTTAAAGGGGGATCCTGAGAAGAAGAAGCACCCTTTTATAACATCCATTTGACTTATAATTATTGATTGCATTAAAGGAGTACTCCGATGCACCACAAAAAATAAATAAATAAATAAATAAAAAAGTAGTCCATTAACTTACTTGTCCAACGACCCCTCAATCTTGTTAAACGGCCCAGCCGTTCTCCTGTTACGGCCGCCTGAAGTTCCTGGCCCGCGCTGGGAAAAACTATATCTCCCAGCATACCCGCTCCTGACATCCGGCCAGCTCCTGCCCTCCCCCTGATTGAATGACAGCGCTTAGATGGGCGTTTGCTGAGCTGAGCCTATGGCAGCTCAGCTCAGCGAATAAATGAATAAATTAACTTAGGGGGAGTAGCCGACTCCGGGCTGGGAGGCCGGCACAGCCCGCAGTGACTCATGGGAGCGATGAGTCACCGGGCGAAGATGGCGCCGGATCGTGAACAAGACACGGTCGAGCGTCATCAAAGGACCCAGCTTCCGGCCAGATGGAAAAGCGAGGAGAAGTCCGGGAAGAAGCCGACATGGACAACGTGAGTATATTACAATGTGATATAACTTTTGTTAATGCTTCATTTCCCCCATAAACAGGTTGTGTCGGAGTACTCCTTTAACCCCTTCCCGACCTATGACATACCTGTACGTCATGGGTGGCAAGGTGTTCCCGACCCATGACATACAGGTACGTCATGGACATTACTGCCGCTACTCGCGGCACCCCGCAGCGCCCGGAAAGATGGTGGCTATCACTGATAGCCAGCCATCTTACCGTGCGACCACGGGGGGTTTCGTCCCCCACCCCCCCCCCCCAGCGATCGCTGCTATCAGCTGGTCAAATCTGACTAGCTGATAGCAGCGTTTCGCTATCAGAATACTTAGCAGGGCGGTGTGTGAGTCCCGATCACGGGGATCGGGACACACACCGCTCTGCTTAGTGTCCCTGACCCGTCCCCCGGCGTCACTTACCCGTCCGAGCGGTGTCCCGAGCGGTCCCGGCGTCCTCCGTGCGGTCCCGGCGTCCTCCATGCGGTCCCGGCGGCGCTGCGTCCCGGCAGTGAGTTTCCGGCAGCAGTGCGGCATCTTCATTGGCAGCAGTGAGATTGCCGTAAAGCGATCTCACTGCTGCCTCTGAGAGTTTCAAAACTGCAACTCCCAGCATGCCCAGACAGCCTTTGGCTTTCTGGGCATGCTGGGAGTTGTAGTTTTGCAACATCTGGAGGTCCACAGTTTGGAGACCACTGTATAATGGTCTCCAATCTGTGCTCTTCCAGATGTTGCAAAACTACAAATCTCAGCATGCTCAGTCTGTCCAGGCATGCTGGGAGTTGTAGTTCTCTAACATCTGGAAGAGCACAGATTGGAGACCATTATACAGTGGTCTCCAAACTGTGGACCTCCAGATGTTGCAAAACTACAACTCCCAGCATGCCCAGACTGCCCAAGCATGCTGGAAGTTGTAGTTCGGCAACATCTGATCCTTCAGATATTGCCGAACTACAACTTCCAGCATGCCTTGGCAGTCTGGGCATGCTGGGAGTTGTAGTTTTGCAACAACTGGAGGCACACTAGTTGTGAAACATTGTCCGTTTCCTACCTCAGTGCCTCCAGCTGTTGCAATTGTTGCAAAACTATAACTCCCAGCATGCACTGACAGACCATGCATGCTGGGAGTTGTAGTTTTGCAATAGCTGGAGGCACACTGGTTTGGAAACACTAAGTTTGGTTGCAAAACACTTGAAAGTTTATTACTTAACTTAGTGTTTCCAAACCAGTGTTCCTCCAGCTGTTGCAAAACTACAACTCCCAGCATGCACGGACAGCCAAAGGGCATGCTCGGAGTTTGCAACAGCTGGATGTTTGCCCCCTCCCCCCAATGTGAATGTACAGGGTACACTCACATGGGCGGAGGTTTACAGTGAGTGCTGCAAGTTTGAGATGGCGCAAATTTTGCGCTGCAGCTCAAACTTCCAGCGGCAAACTTGCTGTGAACCTCTGCCCATGTGACTGTACCCTAAAAACACTACACTACACTAACACTAACCTAAAATAAAAACTAAAAAACACTACATATACACATACCCCTACACAGCCCCCCTCCCCCCAAAAAATGAAAAACGTCTGGTACGCTACTGTTTCCAAAACGGAGCCTCCAGCTGTTGCAAAATAATAACTCCCAGTATTGGCGGACAGCCATTGACTGTCCAGGCATGCTGGGAGTTTTGCAACAGCTGGAGGCACCCTGTTTGGGAATCACTGGCGTAGAATACCCCTATGTCCACCCCTATGCAAATCCCTAATTCAGGCCTCAAATGCGCATGGCGCTCTCTCACTTTGGAGCCCTGTCGTATTTCAGGGCAACAGTTTTGGGACACATATGGGGTATCGCCGTACTCGGGAGAAATTGCCTTACAAATTTTGGGGGGCTTTTTCTTCTTTAACCCCTTATGAAAAGGTGAAGTTGGGGTCTACACCAGCATGTTAGTGTAAAAAAATAAATTTTTTACACTGACATGCTGGTGTTGCCCTATACTTTTCATTTTCACAAGAGGTAAAAGGGAAAAAAAGACCCTCTAAATTTGTAACGCAATTTCTCCTGAGTACGGAGATAGCCCATATGTGGGCGCAAAGTGCTCTGGGGGCGCACAACAAGGCCCAGAAGGGAGAGTGCACCATGTACATTTGAGGCGATTTGCACAGGGGTGGCTGATTGTTACAGAAGTTCTGACAAACGCAAAACAATAAATATCCACATGTGACCCCATTTTGGAAACTACACCCCTCACGGAATGTAATAAGGGGTGCGGTGAGCATTTACACCCCACTGGTGTATGACAGATTTTTGGAACAGTGGTCTGTGAAAATGAAAAATAAAATTTTTGATTTGCACAGTCCACTGTTTCAAATATCTGTCAAACGCCAGTGGGGTGTAAATGCTCACTGCACCCCTTATTAAATTCCATGAGGGGTATAGTTTCCAAAATGGGGTCACATGTGGGGGGGGGGTCCACTGTTCTGGAACCATAGGGGCTTCCTAAATGGGACATGCCCCCCAAAAACCCTTTCAGAAAAACTCACTCTCCAAAATCCCATTGTTGCTCCTTCCCTTCTGAGCCCTCTACTGCGCCCGCCGAACACTTTACATACACATATGAGGTATTTCCTTACTCAAGAGAAATTGGGTTACCAATTTTAGGGTGATTTCTCTCCTTTTACCCCTTGTAAAAATTAAAAAATTGGGTCTACAAGAAAATGCGAGTGTAAAAAATGAAGATTTAGAATTTTCTCCTTCACTTTGCTGCTATTCCTGTGAAACACCTAAAGGGTTAAAACACTTACTGAATGTCATTTTGAATACTTTGGGGGGTGCAGTTTTTATAATGGGGTCATTTATGGGGTATTTCTAATATGAAGATCCTTAAAATCCATTTCCAACCTGAACTGGGCCCTGAAAAATTACGATTTTGAAAATCTTGAGAAAAATTGGAAAATTGCTGCTGAACTTTGAAGCCCTCTGGTGTCTTCCAAAAGTAAAAACTTGTCAATTTTTTAATGCAAACACAAAGTAGACATATTGTATATGTGAATCAATATGTAATTTATTTGGAATATCCATTTTCCTTTCAAGCAGAGACTTTCAAAGTTAGAAAAATGCTAAATTTTCAAAATTTTCATGAAATTTTTACATTTTTTACCAAGAAAGGATACAAATATCAGTGAAATTTTACCAATAACATAAAGTAGAATATGTCACGAAAAAACAATCTCGGAATCAGAATGATAAGTAAAAGCATTCCAGAGTTATTAAATGTTTAAAGTGACAGTGGTCAGATTTTCAAAAAATGCCCAGGTCATGAAGGTGAAAATGGGCTGGGTCATGAAGGGGTTAAGGAAAATTAAATGGGCACTGTCAGATTCAAAGACTTTGTATGTTGTACATCTTGGCAAAACATTAACCTTTCTAATATACTTCATAAGAAAATTCTCTTTTCTTTTTATAGAAATTATGGCTTATAAAAAAAAATATATATATATATATACATATATATATATATATATATATATATATATATATATATATATATATATATATATATATATATATACACCATCCAGTACATCTTTGTCCAAGCCAAAGCACAGGCAGGGACAAAGTCCTGTGAGTGAAAGTGGGACTAGCACTCATCTGTGCTCACTCCTGTCCTATCGGACTCCTGTTTGTAAACAGAGGAGCAAAGAATTACAAACCAAGTGAGCAACAGATAGAAGGTATTTGTGAGAGAAATATAGGTGCTAGACACAATTATATGTACATAATCAGGATAAGGTACTGTATCAATTCCTCACTACTTTGAAAGATCACTGCTCGCTTACAAAATTTATTTACTACTAAAATAGGCTGAACAATATTACCATATCAACATTCTAATTTTTAGATATAATTTCGGAACGTAAGGCAACAGACCACAGATTACACCAGTCCAAATAAGTGTCCAGATTTGCTTAAATAAGCCTTAAAAAGGATGAAATTTTATTTCTTTGCACGGAACGGAAATGTCCCTTCAAGCTATTTAATTCAGTGGTGAAAAAAAAAAAAAAATCTTTTTCAAGCATAAGCCATTTTAAAGAACCTCTTTTGTATCAAAAGCTGATTGACATACTGAATACATCAAGCTTGATAGTCTGTGTTATCAAGGGAAAGAACAGGTTTAACAACGTTATCCCTGGTGCAAAAATGGAATTACAATTTAAATGAAATTTCTAATTTATTGCTACTAGACAGTTTATGTGAGCATCAACAAAAGGGTTAAACCCAAACTGAAAAATAAAAAATACAAAGCAGCATTTTAGTATAACATTAATTATTATTATTACTACTAATCTATGCTTTTCCTCGAGCACCACCCTTCCAGTGCCCATTTCCCTAATGGATTCTAGTTCAGTCATTCCCAGTGAGAGCTGTTGTCCTGGAACATAAAACTTTGAACATAACTGTTTTTAAAAAGAGAAATTTTTTTTTTTTTTTTTTTTACAAAAGTGGTAAAAATGCTAGCTGAGCAGCCCAAAGAAAATAAGTCAGAAATAGCAGTAGCTAAATAGTCTTTTGACTGCATTTAAAATTCTAGCTAAAATGGGTGAAAAAAAACTAAACAAATGAGGGTCTAGTACCCTGTTGGCCAAGATGGATAAAATACGAGTTCTGGTTGTACACAAAGACATACAGGTTCCATAGGGCATTCTGCCTCACATTTGCCTACAGATGTTGCAGCTGGGCCTGTAGATCCTGCACAAATGTAGGTTGCTGAAGCTGGCATCCCAGCTGGTCCAATAAATGCTTGATTGGCGATATCTCTAGTGACTGGGCAGACCAGGGAAGTGCTGCAATCTGGCAGAGACATTCCTCAAAAACCCTTTGCTATGTGTAGACAAGCAATATCCTGCTTTAAAAAAAAATAAATAAATAAAAAGCCAGTTGGAAGCCCTGCCATGAGAGGCAACACGTGGCTGCGGGATGTCTTCTACATATCACAGAACTGTTAGTGTCCCTTGTGTCACTACTAAGAACAGTAATATGTGATGGCTCCAAGGCTTAAATGGGTTATCCAGGATTAGAAAAATGCAGCTAATTTCTTCAAAAACAGCTCCACATCTGTCTCCAGGTTGGGTGTGGCTTTTCAACTTTGCACCATTCATTTTAATGGAAATGAGCTGCAGAACCACACCCAACCTGGAGACAGAAGGGGAGCTGTTTCTGATAGAAAGTAGCTCTGTTTTTCTATTCCTGGATAACCCCTATAATCACTCCCTGATCCCAAACAGAACCTGGATTCATTGCTAACGACCATACGGTTCTAGTCTAAAGCTGCCTAGTTTTTGATTCATGACACAACTGGTGACAGTAGCTGGCTGTCAATGGCAGAGTTGTTAGCCCCACAACCTGCCATCCTGCTTGAAATTACGTGCCATGCACAGCGCTGCTCCTGCCTGTTTGCAATGTGCTTTTTCAGTGTCCCGCCTGCACTGACAGTCCAGGCCGGCTTGAGTCAGAAATCACTGAGCCGGGACATGTAAAGGAGACCTCTAGTGGTCAGTTTTTCAAAGTAAAAATAAAATTAAATTAAATTAAGATACATTTTTTGTTAAAACACATGGTATTAGACAGTTGTTTCTAATACATTGATTAACCAAATACAAAAAGTTTTTTGGCGCCAGGTATGAATACACAGCTTTTTAAAGCATAGAAAAAAAGATTTAAAAAGGGCAGGTGGGGTGTTAGAAGTAGTAAGGGAATATACGGTAATCTTAGTTTAGAAAATATGGTTTGATAACAGGTACTCTCAGGGGTGTGGAAATTTAAAAAAAAACTACTTGTCCAAGGGACTAAAGCGGAACACAATCTACTTGTCCCTCAAGAAAATCCACTTGTCCTGGTTGATAAAATAATTTCAACCAAAATAGTCTGATCCCCCCCACTAGACCACCAGGGATGGTTATACGATTCCTTTAGACATTGCTGACAGCAGTGATCTAATGGGTTAATAGGCGATCGCATCACGCCAGGCTATTAGCGGAGGGAGAGCTGTAGCTCCTCTTACGCCCGAGGTAAGTCCAGAAAAGTCTAGATGTAACTTTTTGATCACCTTATAAAAAATTTCTCATATGAAGTGACCAAAAATGAGCAATTCTGGACTATTATTTACATTTACACCGTTCACCGTACGGTTTAATTAACATTATATTTTAATAGTCTGGACATTTCCACATGCAGCGATACCACTTATGTTTATTTTTGTACATTATTTTTATTTAAAGAAAATTGGAAACTTTTATTAGTAAGGGGCTTATTCACATGTATACGCACTTTTTAAAATATTTTAATCACTATTTTTCAGTCTCAATAGGGACTTATGTTACTGGGGGGGGTTCTGCTTCTCCAGTTTATGTGCTGCATTTTGTGTCAGAAAATGCTGGAAGTTGCATTTAGTTACTAGATAACTACAACTCCCAGCATGCCCTGATGCAGCCTATGGTTGTGTGGGTGTTGCAGCATGTTGCACTGTATAGTAGTCCAGTTAAGGTTATTGTGTAACATGCTGGGAGTTGTAGTTTTGGTTTGTGTCAGCTGCAGAGCCATAGTCTGTGTCAAGGAATACTGGGAATTACAGTTAGTAACTACAACTCCCAGCATGCCCTGATGCAGCCTATAGCTCTGCAGCTGACCCGAACCAAAACTACAACTCCCAGCATGTTACACTTTATAGTTCTACAGTTTAGGTTATGGTCCAACATGCTGGGAGTTGTAGTTTTGGTTTGTGCGTGTTTGTGTGCATCCGTGGGGCTCTTGGTTGGCGGGTGAGTATGAAGGGGGGGATTCTGGGGGTGCAATTCAGTGCGGGGGCCACTAAAAATAAATAAAATTAGATGGTACAACTGCCCTAATGCCCGACGTGACAGTCCGCTCCTATACAAAACATTCATGCATACACATATCATACATGCACCAGCCACTGCCCCCATATCATACATACATACACACACCCCCGCCACTGCCCCCACATCATACATTACATACACACATACACTCACACCATACATATGCACACATCATACATACACCTGCCGCTGCCCATCATACATCACATACACATCACACACAGACATTATACACACATTATACATTACATACATATCACACTTAGACATTATACACACATTATACATTACATACACATCACACACAGACATTATACACACATCATACATTACATACACATCACACTTAGACATCATACATTACATACACATCACACACAGACATTATACACACATTATACATTACATACACATCACACTTATACATTATACACACATCATACATTACATACACATCACACACAGACATTATACACACATTATACATTACATACACATCACACAGACATTATACACACATCATACATTACATACACATCACACTTAGACATCATACATTACATACACATCACACACAGACATTATACACACATTATACATTACATACACATCACACTTATACATTATACACACATCATACATTACATACACATCACACAGACAGACATCATACACACATTATACATTACATACACATCACACACAGACATCATACACACATTATTAATTACATACACATCACACACAGACATCATACACACATTATACATTACATACATATCACACTTATACATTATACACACATCATACATTATACACACATCATACATTACATACACATCACACATAGACATCATACACACATTATACATTACATACACATCACACATAGACAGACATCATACACACATTATACATTACACACACACATCACACATAGACAGACATCATACACACATTATACATTACATACACATCACACATAGACATTATACACACATTATACATTACATACACATCACACTTATACATTATACACACATCATACATTACATACACATCACACATAGACATCATACACACATTATACATTACATACACATCACACATAGACAGACATCATACACACATTATACATTACATACACATCACACATAGACAGACATCATACACACATTATACATTACACACACATCACACATAGACAGACATTATACACACATTATACATTACATACACATCACACTTAGACATCATACATTACATACACATCACACACAGACATTATCCACACATTATACATTACATACATATCACACTTAGACATTATACACACATCATACATTACATACACATCACACACAGACATTATACACACATTATACATTACATACATATCACACTTATACATTATACACACATCATACATTACATACACATCACACACAGACATCATACACACATTATTCATTACATACACATCACACACAGACATCATACACACATTATACATTACATACATACACTTATACATTATACACATCACACATAGACAGACATTATACACACATTATACATTACATACACATCACACATAGACAGACATCATACACACATTATACATTACACACACACATCACACATAGACAGACATCATACACACATTATACATTACATACACATCACACATAGACATTATACACACATTATACATTACATACACATCACACTTATACATTATACACACATCATACATTACATACACATCACACATAGACATCATACACACATTATACATTACATACACATCACACATAGACAGACATCATACACACATTATACATTACATACACATCACACATAGACAGACATCATACACACATTATACATTACACACACATCACACATAGACAGACATTATACACACATTATACATTACATACACATCACACTTAGACATCATACATTACATACACATCACACACAGACATTATCCACACATTATACATTACATACATATCACACTTATACATTATACACACATCATACATTACATACACATCACACACAGACATTATACACACATTATACATTACATACATATCACACTTATACATTATACACACATCATACATTACATACACATCACACACAGACATCATACACACATTATTCATTACATACACATCACACACAGACATCATACACACATTATACATTACATACATACACTTATACATTATACACATCACACATAGACAGACATTATACACACATTATACATTACATACACATCACACACAGACATTATACACACATTATACATTACATACACATCACACACAGACATTATACACACATTATACATTACATACACATCACACATAGACATCATACACACATACACTCACACCATACATATCCACCAGTGTTTCCCAACCAGGGTGCCTCCAGCTGTTGCAAAACTACAACTCCCAGCATGCCCAGGGCATGCTGGGAGTTATAGTTTTGCAACAGCTGGAGGCACCCTGGTTGGGAAATACTGATATACACCATCCTCCCCCATCATACATTACATATACACATCACACATACACTCACACCATACATATACAACCTCCCTTCCTGCCGCCGCCTGTATTCTCTGCCTCCTCACCTGAGCCGCCATGAGTGGACATCAGAGCTGTAGTCCCGGCCGGTGTGAGGTGAGATTTCCGTCCTCTCCTCTCTCCCCCCTGCTCTGTGTTTTCCCCGTGCAAACTAGCAACCTCCAGTGGTGGATTAGGTCCTGTCTAGACAGAGCAGGGGGAGGGGGAGGGATAGAGCTGTGTGTGGGGGATGGAGCTGTGCACGGAGCTGTCAACATCCTCTCTCTCCCCTGCTGTGTCTTCTGAGCTCCATCCTCCGGGAGGGGAGATAAAGGGGGACTCTGCAGTCAGCTGGAGGCCGCCGCCCCCTCCATACACTCTGAGCCGGTGTGAGGTGCAGACTTATACCCGCTCCTGCGCCTCACACCGGCATTAAAGAAAAATAAGGGGGAAGTTTGTCTCTCCCTGCTAGCCCGATACAGGGCTAAATCTATAAACAATTCACCTGCCCGGCACCCAAAACTACTTGTCCCGGGCGTCGGGCTATAGGATTTCCACATCCCTGACTCTTTAACCCCTTACGTACTGGAACGTCATGTGTCCGCTCCCGATCTATAACGCGGGGCCACGGCGTGGCCCCGCGTCATAGCGGGTCTGGCCCGGCCTCTAACAACGGCCGGGACCCGTGGCTAATAGCGCGCGGCATTGATCGATGTGCCGCGCGCTATTAACCCTTTAGACGCGGCGTTCAAAGTTCAACGCCGCGTCTAAAGTGAAACTGAAACCATGCCGGTTAGCTCAGTGGGCTGTTCGGGATAGCCGCGGGGAAACCTACCTGCCTCCTCGCTGTCCGATCGCCGAATGACTGCTCAGTGCCTGAGATCCAGGCATGAGCAGTCAAGCGGCAGAATCATCGATCACTGGTTTCTTATGAGAAACCAGTGATCAATGATGAAGATCAGTGTGTGCAGAGTTATAGCCCCCTATGGGACCTATAACACTGCAAAAAAAAAGTGAAAAAAAAGTGAAAAAAAAAGAAGTGAATAAATATCATTTAAAACCTTCCCTATTAAAAGTTTAAATCACCCCATTTTCCCATAAAAAAAAAACTGTAAATAAAAATAAAAACATATGGTATCGCCGCGTGCGGAAATGTCTGAATTATAAAAATATATCCTTAATTAAACCGCACGGTCAATGGCGTGCGCGCAAAAAAATTCCAAAGTCCAAAATAGTGCATTTTTGGTCACTTTTTATATCATGAAAAAAATGAATAAAAAGCGATCAATAAGTCCTATCAATGCAAAAATGCTACCGTTAAAAAGTTCAGATCACGTCGCAAAAAAATGAGCCCTCATACCGCCCCATACACGGAAAAATAAAAAAGTTATAGAGGTCAGAAATGACAATTTTAAACCTATTAATTTTCCTGCATGAAGTTATGATTTTTTCCAGAAGTGCGACAAAATCAAACCTATACAAGTAGGGTATCATTTTAATCGTATGGACCTACATAATAAAGATAAGGTGTCATTTTTACCGAAAAATCTACTACGTAGAGACTGAAGCCCCCAAAAGTTACAAAACTGCGGGTTTTTTTTTTCAATTTTGTCGCACTGATTTTTTTTTACGTTTCACCGTAGGTTTTTGGGCACAATGACTGACGTCATTACAAAGTAGAATTGATGGCGCAAGAAATAAGCCATCATATGGATTTTTAGGTGCAAAATTGAAAGAGTTATGATTTTTTAAAGGCAAGGAGCAAAAAACGAAAATGCAAAAACCCCCGGTCCTTAAGGGGTTAAAAGGCAGAAAAAGACACAATGCTCCTGAAATAACTTGAAACTGACTTAAGTAATAATAAATAAAAATGTACTGAAAATTAACTGATGAAACTCATTGCTTGTATATTGTCGTTCTACAGAATCATTTTTGAACAAAATAAAGAAACTGTCCTGGACTAAAATGATGGTCCCTGAACTTGATATTTTGGGCCAGTCACTGCAAACAAGTGATTTCTGTAACTGTCAATGAGACTTCTGCACTTTTCTCCAGGTATCTTGACCCACTCCTTATAAGATACTGCTCCAGATGTCTCAGGTGTGAAGGTGTCTTCTCCAGACTGCATGTTTCAGCTCCTTCCACAGATGTTCAATAGGATTTAGATTAGGGCTCATAGAAGGGTGCTTCAGCATAGTCAAGTGTTTAGCTCTTCCTGGGTCTTAAAAGTAAACAGTCAGCCCATTCACCACACTAAACCTTATACACTGGCTTATAGTGTGGGTGAACAGGAGTCCAACGAGGGGTCACTTCCTTAAATATGTCCAGTATGTCCTGAGATATGTCCCCCAGAAGATCCACTGCTGAATTCAGGAACTCGCGTAGTGGGGGTGGGGCTTCACAGAGGGCAGGGCTTCATTGTCTCAATTTACATATTCATTGTCTGTGACTCCACATCCTAGTGAAGTGGACTCTGTTGGTAAAATTATATTTTGATATACATGTTCTCTGTGTAGATGTCTAACTTTAGATGGTGTTGGTCGGTTTCATCTAATTTCAATTAACCATTGTCTTAGTCCTGGCCAGCACCCAGTGATGCTCAAACTATCCAAATGACCTTGGTAAATAATGAGGTTTTTGTTGGATAACAAGCTTTTTCTATGATAAAGGAAGAAAGTGTAAAAGGAACCCTGTGATTGGTAATAAAGTTATACACCATTATCCACCAGGGTTCCTTAGCCAATAAGCTCACACTTAGAGTTTTGCCATATAAAAGGGCTGTAATCTATTTTGGGGTATGATTTTCTTCTGCGGAGCTGTATTTTTCTGCATGTAAGAGAACATCCATCTGTATCGATACATAGGAATTAAATCTGTCTGCTAAGCAACACTGCTGGAGTTGACTGATCACAGGGAGAAATAGATCCTAACAGAGTCACTAAGCCACGCCCCCACTGCACGAATTACTGAATTCCCAAAGCAACCAATCAGATCTCTTCTTTCATTTTTCAGAGGCCTTTTCAAAAGTGAAAGAAGCCATCTGATTGGTTTCTATGGGCAACTCAGCAACTTTTCCTCTGGACAGGTTTTAATAAATCTCCCCCATTATCCTGTTGGAGGACCTATGACCTGCGAGCAAGACCAAGCTTCATGACAGCATGCAGCACATTTTGCTCCCTGTAGTGATTCAAGACACCCTGTGCCAGATCCTGCAAAGCAGCTCCAAAACATAACCCAGCCTCCTCCATCTGGCTTCATGGTAGACAGCGTTCTTTTCTTTGTATGCTTCATTTTTGCATTTGCAAAGATATAGGGGGATATTTATCAAAAACCTGTCCAGAGGAAAAGTTGCTGAGTTGCCCATAGCAACCAATCAGATCTCCTCTTTCATTTTTAAAAAGGCTTGTGAAAAATGAAAAAAGCGATCTGATTGGTTGCTATGGGCAACTCTGCAACTTTTCCTCTCCCCCATATACGATCAAAACCTGGGGAGAGAAAAAGTTGACCCGTTGCCCATAGCAACCAAATTGCTTTTATTTTTTGGAGGCTTTTTTAAAAATCAAAGAAGCAATTTGATTGGTTGCTGTTGGCAACTAGTCACCTTTTTCGCTGCACAAGTTTTGATACATTTCTAAAATAAAAGGTAACGTGACTTGCCAAAAAGCAAAGGACATTCTCCCAGAAGCTTTGTAGCTTGTTCTTTGGAAGACAAAACTGGAGCCTTTTGGCAAGTCACATCAGCTCGCAGACAAAAATGAAGCCTACAAAGAATAAAAAACACTATACCTACTGTGAAGCATAGAGGAGGCTCAGTGAGTTTTAGGGCAGATTTATCAGAACCTGTGTAGAAGCGTGTTGCAGTTTCCTATAGCAACAAGATAGCTATAGCTTTTATTTTTCAAAGGTCTTTTTCTAAAAACAAAAGTAAACTGCTCGGTTGCTATGGGCAACTGCACCACTCTTCCTTTGCACTGGTTTTGATAAATCTCCCTATTTACATATTTGGTATAGCCATAGGGGGAGATTTATCAAAACCTGTGCAAAGGAAAAGTTGCACAGTTGCCCATAGCAACCACTAAGATCACTTTCATTTTTCAGAGGCCTTGATAAAAATGAATCCTCTGCACAGGTTTTGATAAATCATCCCCATAGAGTTTACTGACCCTTATAAACAGAAACAAATGTTATTTATGCTCTATGGTGAACACCATAACAAAAAAAATAAAAAATTCTAATTTATTTGTACCTAAAAATAAAAGCAGGTAAAAGAAAAAAAAAAAAAAAAAGAAAAAAAAAAACAGGAAAATAAAACTCACTACACGAAAGACAAGCTCTCAAAACTCTAAAATAAAAAGCCTATCTTAGAGACAAAAAGACTTTGGAGAATTTCAGGTGTTTTTAAGACTTCTTTTGGCTTTGGGATTTTTTTTAGGCCATTTTTTTCCACTTTCTAGCCCCAAAAACAGTTATTGTCAGTTGGGACTATGAAGTATTTTGTAACCTAAACATCACAATTTTATGGCTACAATTGTTACAGCTGTAAAAGGAACTGTGCTTAAAAAAACATAGCCCAAATTTCTTTGTGGGGATATTGCCTTATAATGTGAAAAAAAAACAAAAAACTACTGGATGTTTTATTGTGATACCTTGTTACTGAACTTCTAATAGAATATTAAACCTATGTATATAAAAAAAGAAATAGCATAAGGCATAAATCATACAATCTTACAAAATCCTTATGAGACACCCATTGGGATAATATCATTCACCCTTATTTGAATGTCACAGCAAGTAGGGAGCAGAGGCTAAGGCATGAAGATTAATCCATTTGGTGAGCATATAAAATTTTAATATGCTGGGAAAGGCTCAAATGCAACATCAGGCTTTTGCAAACACATACCATTGGATGTTGTCATTCTCATCCATGTTCAACAAGCAAGCAATAGTAAGAGAATAGTGGGGAACACTTAAAAAGGTACCGTACTAACTAATGCTTTCCACACAGTAAAAGTGAAGTAGAAACCAGGTTGGGCTGAAGGCCATGAGGAGAAAAATAAGACACTGCTTAAAACTTCAGCTCATTCTAAGGCTTCGTTCACACTACAAAATCCTCCGTTTTTAAACATCCGTAGGAAGATCCGTGTGAAAATCAGCTGAAAACGGCAGTAACAAAATCCTATACGACCGTTAGAAAATCCCATTGTAGTCTATGGGATTTTCTAATATCCGTATGAATCCATTATAGTCAGTTATTGATAACGGACGTTAGTTTGTTAAGGAAGAAATAATTCATGAACTATTTCTTCCGTAACTATCTTCTGCAACAAACTAACGTCCGTTATCAATAACGGACTATAATGGATTCATACGGATATTAGAAAATCCCATAGACTACAATGGGATTTTCTAACGGTCGTATAGGATTTTGTTACTGCCGTTTTCAGCTGATTTTCACACGGATCTTCCTACGGATGTTTAAAAACGGAGGATTTTGTAGTGTGAAAGAAGCCTAACAAAAGCTATCTAATAGGGGAAAAGCTCGCCGCCCGCACATCAATGTGCAGTATCTACTTTCAATGTACACTCATAAACATGACTTGAAAACAACATTATTACTGACCAGCACCACAGTATGACAAATATGGTGTATAAGGTGGATGGGTAATGACTGAGCTGAATTTTCTTTACACAGCTAAAGACAAACCAGAACGGTTGTTGGACTTCCATTGTCTGTAGTATATCTGGATAAAAGATGTGGGGGAATAACTAAAGTGTCAATCTGTTTTGTAAATTGTTTTACCTTTTCACAACTGATAAAAGTTGTTTATACATCATGTAAAATTAAGGATTTGTTTCACTTTTACCCTTTTGTCGTCAGAAGAGGAGTAAAAAAAAAAAATGTATGATTAGAGCAATGCCCAATTTATATAAATTTTGGACTTACAAAAAAATAAAATTAAAAATTAAAAAAAATTAATATGCTTTGGCCCCCATAACTTTTTCCATCTACAGAGCTGTGCGAGGGATCATTTTTTACGCTAGCCAGTAGTTTTAATCTGTACTATTGAGCATTTTTATTCGTTTTTCTGGATTGTAATGTGAGGGGGAAAAAAATTCTCTATTTAATAGATATTTCCCATTTACAAGTTGCATTTCCACAGGTAGAGATACCATATGTGTTTATTGTTTTTAGATTAGTAATAGATATTACTTTTTTAGTGCCTCAGACTGTACAACAGGGGGATCAAACTGGTGGTCCTCCAGATGTTGCAAAACTTTAACTCCCAGCATTCACGACAGCCATTCGCTGCAGCCAACAACTGTCCAGGCATGCTTGGAGTTGAAGTTTTGCAACATCAGGAGGGCCATCAGTTTGAGACCCCTGCTGTACAAGCAGATCTGTCATGGCAGGCACAGGCATTAAAAAAAAAAAAAAAAATATTAAAAAAAAAAAAAATGTTTCCGGCTGCCATAGTAACAGATCAACCCCCTGCTATTGTGTTGCAGGGGTGCTAATGGGACCCCTGACAGGTACACTCTGCATGCCCTGATTGCTATTGATTGTAGCATGCCAGGATTAAACTGAAGTCTTGATGCCAACAAGTATCAGCTGTAAGAGACAGCCAGCACCCGCCGCATGTACAGCAAGCTCAACCCCTAGGCACCATAAAAAATAAATAAAATAAAAGGCGTATTGGCGGTCATTAAAGACGTTAAATTCTCTTATGCACCGATGTGGTAGATGTTCTATGGACTACTTCTATAATCTCTCTCACCCACACACACAGTGGCCCAGATTTATCATACTGTGTGAGAAAAAGGAGGAGGAGGGGGAGTGATTTTCCCATAGCAACCAATCATAGCTCAGCTTTCACTTTACCACAGCTCGTTAGCTGAGCTGTGATTGGTCGGTTTGGGAAAAATCACTTTTTTTTCACACATTTTGATAAATCTAGGCCAGTATGTATATACATTGCAATGAGGACCAGCAGTAACCGCACTTAAAAAACATCAGGCACAAAAACATTTTTTACATTTTTTTTTTTTTTTTTTTTATAAAATAACCCGAACATGGTGTATTTACTTTCGACTGCAAAAAAACACAAAAAATGAAAACTGCAAGGTCTCCATAAGCACATGATGATAATGATGATCATAGTATCACTGGTAACACAATTTGTATAAATGTAATGTATCACAGATTTTTTTTTAGGAAAGAGGAGTACACCTAAGCATTTAGTGATGGGTACAGGTAAAGAACAGCAGTTAGTTGGAAACGACGTCACTTAATGACATAGTAATGCCTTTTGTGCTACTTTTCAAATAGACATTTTTCCCCCAATGTTATCTTGCGGTACACCATTTTTCCTTTTGACCATGCAGTGGTCGTGTATTTATAACATTTTTGTACAAAGAACAAAAAAATTGAGGAGCAAATCTACACCATCTAAAAAGGAGACAAGAGAAAAACCTCCACACTAAATGTACAAAGTACTGATAACATCCAAATTCATCTTTGTACTTGTGACTCTTTGATAAATTGGTTGCACGCAGGTCAAAACCATCAAAAAGGGTGGAGAAAACCAACTACACTAGACATCCATTGATAATTGTCAGCCACGTATTTAAACGTCTTGAGAAGAGATCTTTAGAAATCCTCTAGTATGGGAAATAAAAATAGCAGAGACAATATGGAAACACTATTTGAAATTTTAGAGATGTCCAATAACAAATTAGAATAATTATGTAAAATCAGGCAAATCCTAGGATTCAAACAAAGCAGCATAAGGGACCTATTAACCACTTCATTACAGCATTGCACGGCCTGGATGACTGCTCGCTCAGTCATTGAGGGTACAAACAAATATTGGTTTATAATGGGTGAAATCCTCTTCTATCATACAGACAGATTTATTAAAGTATGATTTCCAGCAGTTCAAAGGGTACTTTCAAGATGATTAATATGGCTAGACATTCATTATTCATTGCTATACCTAGCTTAATAGAAATTGAACCAGCAGTGAATTTTATGGATACCAATGGAAGCTCTCCAAATAGAACTGCTTTGCTGGGATTATATTAACCTAGAATTGCTTTTAACCCTTAAACTCTGAAATCAGTTAGATGCCATGTCTATATTTTTAAATCTAAACCAAAGCATCACTCGCACATCACTCACAGGATGCAGCAAGCTGGAACAATGCATCACAAATGTTATGAAAGAATAAGATTCCCAAAAATGTAAGTACACCAAAGTATTCTAGGAGACAAGGATGGGAGGGGGCGGATGGCACACATTCTGATATCCATAATAATCTGTAATCACATACCCAGCAATCTCAGACCAAAACAAGGGTGAACAGGTTTCCACAAAACTCTATGAATGAGTTATAGAGCACAACGTCTTACAGGACTAAAACTAAAAAGGACCATACGGGGGTAAGGGACATATTAGAATTTAGCTGTAATTGTATTTATTAATAAAAGGGACAGCTTTATTTACTGACCTAAACAAGACTATTAATGCAAGAGATAAAGATTAAGGGGTGCCCATCATATCTGAATGTCACCTTACCTTCACAGGAGGGATGTCTAGAATGAGGACTATTTGGGCAGGCTAAAACTAACTGACAACATTAGTAGTTCTTGGTCACTGCTCTCAAAGCCAAGTGCATGTCTGGGTGTCTCAGGGGGTGGTTTGGAATTAGTGCTCCCAGACGTAACCAGGATTTTAACTAAAGACTAAAAGAAAGGGAACAAAAAGACATCTGGTAATCACAGCATTTGCTTTACTTAGAGTCAAATAGACTCTTTGGGGTGGATTGGAAGCTAAAAATTTCCCTACATAGTGCAGTTTAAAAGTCTCAAAAAGGTATTACATAAAGTATTTGGTAACTTGGTTATATATATATAAAAAAAAAATTATATATATATATATATTATACACATACACACACGGGGAGATTTATCAAAACATGTGTAGAGGAAAAGTTGTCAAGTTGCCCATAGCAACTAATCAGATCACTTTCATTTTTCACAGGCCTTTCTAAAAATGAAAGCAGTGATCTGATTGGTCGCTATGGGCAACTGGGCATGTTTTCCTCTGGAAGAGTTTTGATAAATTTCCCCCATAAGGACTACTTCAACTGCCGATTCTTAAGCCATTCCTTTTAAGTATATGGATAGCTTTCACATAAGGGTAAAGGAGGTTTGCTTTTTTTTCCATTTTAGGTTATCTACCCATTTACCATCTTTAAGCCATTGCAAAGTGCAAGAGGATTTGCACTATAAACACTGAAGTGCACAAAGATTAGCAGGAATAATAATAATAATACAGTAAGTAGACCAGAAATAAATCTGTATTGTTCTACAATAAAGGGGTAATACCATCTAGACATTTATGTCAAATCCATAGGATATTTCATAAATGAATGTCCAATAGACGCAGGGCTGACAGCAGCCAGAGGTGGTCATTTTACACCATTTATGTAACATCCACAGCAGCAGGTTATTGTAGGTAATATGGCCCAGATTTATCAAAGAATGTCTATGGTAGGGCTATTTTCCCACGCTTATTTGGGTGGTGGGTGTGACTAGCGCTCATCTTATTTATCAAGAAGGTGCAGCAGGATGATGAATTTTGCGCAGCTCTGCTGTGGTGGGAAAAGCTCTACCACATACACTTTTCCTAGACGCTTGTGAGGGCGGGAAGTAGACACTTTCCCGGGTCCTGAATTTGGCAGGTTAGGTGTTTTTACTTACTTTCAGACCTGCCGGGACATTTTTAGAAATTTTTAGAAATTATTCTCACGCCTACTGGTAGGTGGTGTAGCTTTGCGCCTAAAAAAAAATAAATAAAAAAAGGATCTTTGCGCACAAAATAGCAACTTTTGACCAAAGTCGCAAATGATGAAAACATGACCACCGCATGGTCAAAAAGAAAAAAAGTTCTATAGGTAGGCAAAATGAGTGAAACTGTCTATATGAAAAGACGCATGAAAGTCGCTAAATATGTTGCTTGAACCTAAACTGCACCAAAACATAGACCAAAAAAAATGCTCTAAAAAGCAATGATAAATCTTTCCCTATAAGCTTTTCATGTTGCCTTTTAAAAGGTAAATTCTGATACTTAAAAGGGGTATACTGGCTTTAGACATTTTATCCCCTATTCAAGAGGATAGGGGATAAGATGTCTGATCACAGGGGGGGCCCACCGCTGGGACCCCCGTGATCTCCCTGCAGCACCCGCATAATGTGCGGAGCTGCATCTCAAGGCTCAGAAACCGGAGGTTTCCGGGACTGGAGACGTGACGTAACGCCACGCACCCCTTGTGACATCACGCCCCCTCCCTTCATGTCTATGGGAAGGGGGGTAATAGGCACTACGCACCCTCCCATAGACATGAATGGAGGTGTTTCACAGGAATAGCAGCAAAGTGAAGGAGAAAATTCAAAATCTCCATTTTGTACACTAACATGACCCAGTTTTTGAATTTTTACAAGGGGTAAAAGGAGAAAATGACCCCCCCCCCCCCCAAATGTGTAACCCGATTTCTCTCGAGTAAGGAAATACCTCATGTGTGGATATAAAGAGCTCTGTGGGTGCATTAGAGGGCTCAGAAGCGTAGGAGCGATATTGGGATTTTGGAGTGAGTTTTGCTGAAATGGTTTTTGGGGGGCTTGTCACATTTAGGAAGCCCCTATGGCACCATAGGGGCTTCCTTAATGTAACATGCCCCCGCCCCCCCCCCCCCAAAAAAAAAAAAAAAAATAACACACATGGCATACTATTTTGGAAACACCACCCCTCATTGCACGTAACAAGGGGTACAGTGAGCCTTAACACCCCACAGGTGTTTGACGACTTTTTGGTAAAGTCTGATGTGTAAATTACATTTATTTTATTTTTTTCACTAATGCATTTTTTTCCCCCAAATTTACAAAGAGTTTATACGAGTAAATGCCCCTCAAAATTTGTAAACCCATTTCTTCGGAGTATGGAAATACCTCATATGTGGATGTAAAATGCTCTGCGGGTGAACTACAATGCTTAGAAGGAGCGCCATTAGGCTCTTGGAGAGAGAATTTGGTTGGAATGGAAGTCTGGGGCCATATGCTTTTACAAAGCCCCCCGTGGTGCCAGAACAGTGGAACCCCCCCCCCCCCACACACACACACACACGTGACCCTATGTCGGAAACTACACCCCTCACATAATGTAATAAGGGGTGCAGTGAGCATTTACACCCCACTGGCATTTGACAGACTTTTGGAACAATGGGCTGTGCAAATGAAAATGCAGCAGTTCCCGGCTGCTGATGGCAGCCAGGGACCCGCCAGTAATGGCAGACACACGCGATCGCGCGGATGTCTGCCATTAATCCCTCTGCGGGAGTGAGGTCAGAAAAATGCATGATTGAATCGCCTGCAGTGCTGCCACGGCGATCCGATCATCTTTAAATGGTGGATGGAGGTCCCTTCAACTGCCTTCTTCCGGCGTCTTCTGCTCTGGTCTAAGATTGAGCAGACCAGAGCAGAAGATAGCAGATAACACTGATCAGCGCTATGCCCTATGCATAGCACTGAACAGTATTAGCAATCAAATGGGGACTATTAGGCTAGGTTCAGACTACGGAATTTCCGCCTGCAATACCAGCGAAAATGCCGCTTGCTAAAATGTATAGTGTAGTGAATGGGTTTCCGTTCACAAATTCACACACTTCGGAATTTGTGAATGGAAAATCCGCTTGGAAATTTCCGCCTGAAGAATGGGGTTGCTCTTTCTTCAGGCAGAAATCCGCACGGAACACATTGCAGTCTATTGGAGACTGCAGTGTCCGCGCGGTCCTAGCGCCGACTGAAAATCCCCTCCCCCAATAAAAATGTAAATTGTATTAATTATATTTATTTATTAAAATATTAATGTTAATTATCCCATACGTTGAACGGCGTGAACATAAAACAAAAGTCCAAAATTGCTGCTTTTTAACACTTTATTCTAAATAAATTGAATAAAAAAAAAAATTTATTAAAAGTTTTATATATGCAAAAATTTGCCCTCATACCGCCGCTTATACGGAAAAATGAAGTTATAGGTCAGCAAAATAGAGGGATTTTCAACGCACTAATTTGATTTTAAAAAGTTTGCGATTTATTTTTTTCCCCTTCACCATACAGAATCATTAACATTTTAATTTGATCGGACATTTACGCATGCGCAGATACCAAATGTTATTTCATTTTTGGGGGGGGGGGGGGGGGGTAAAATGGCTGTTTAAATTTTCATTGGGGATGTGGCTTTTTCACCAGTCACTGCTGCTGAAAATAAATTAACTTACTTGTAGTATTGCAGAGAGCTGATGAAAACGGCACTGAGATGGGGGTGTTAGGCTCTAGGGACCGTACACTCTGTAATTCAGTTGTGGGAACCATAATATTGTTGTATAGGGGCCTTCTGCTGACTCATTCACTCTGCAGAGAATTCCATGGTTGAAATTGATCCAATGAAAGAATGAACCTGTTCATTCTTTCGGCAGAATTACACATGCACTGCATTGTATTTTTTTTATTTTTTTTTTTTGCCATTCTGCTCAGCTGGGCCATTTTAGGTGTTCACAAAACATATGCAACCAAAAAAATCCTTCTCTACCGGATAGGGAATAACCAGCTGGTTGGTGAGAGTCTGACCACTGGGACCCCCATTGATCCTGAAAACTAAGATCAAGAGCCAAGAGCTAATTATAATTGAAACAGTTCCCTCAGCAAAAATTAGCAGGCCCTTCAAAGATGTCAGTGGACCCATTAATAGAAAATGATACCGCTTACCTAGTGGTGATACACAGAAGTAACTGAGCGGCGTGTGGCAAAGAACAGGTCCATCAGGACACTGGGACCTGAGTAGTTTTAATAATGCAACCTGGGTTTGGAGGGTCCCAAAAGCCTACAAAAGTCAGATAATGACAGTGGGTTCAACAGTGATAATAATAAAAGGGGACCATGATAGCAGGCTGTATATATGCCGCAGCTTAGGCATCGACCGATATCGTTTTTTTAGGGCCGATACAGATAATCGGTGCAGGTTAGGGCCGATAGCCGATATTGCGGTATAAGTTATCGGCTATTTAACCCCCTGCGACACCGCTGCAGATCATTGATTTAAAGCGGGCGCTTTAAATCAATGATCTGCAGTGGCTTTTGCGGGGCCATAGGCCGCCGCCGCCCGCTTCTCTCCCCCTACCTGTCAGGGTGGTCCGGGCCATCCATCCTTCCTTCCTGTAGTGTCCGGGTGCGTTCCAGGTGAAGAGTGAACCGGTCCGGGCCGTCTTTCTCCGGCGGTCATCTTCTCCACTCCGGGCAGGCTCCGGCCTAGTAACGCTGCATAGACGCCGCTGCGCAGTGGCGCCCGTGCGCAGCGACGCACCTGACGTCACGGCGTAGCGGCGTCTATGCAGTGTACTAGGCCGGAGCCTGCCCGGAGTGGAGAAGAAGGACAGCCCGGACCGGTTCACTCTTCACCCGGAATGCCCCCCGGACACTACAGGAAGTAAGGATGGATGGCCGGATCACTCCCATTACGGGTAAGTTTAATTTTTTTATTGACTCTGAGGGTGGGGGAGGGGCCCGACCGGTATAGCGGTATGGGCAAAAATCCATACCGGTATACCGCCCAGCATCACGGTGGGGGGTGCGACGCGGTGCGGTGGGTCGGGGGTGCGGTGCGGCGGGCGGGGCATTATCGGCTTATCGGCAAGGTAATTGCCGATACCGATAATGCCCAAAATCGTGATTATCGCCCGATTATATCGGCCATACGGATAATCGGTCGATCCCTACCGCAGCTTACCTAATGATATTACAAGTAGGAGACGCAACAGTATAAAGATAGGGCCAGGTCCTTCCAGATGCTGGACCAAGTAATGGGGGATCAATGTTGCATCAAGACCTACTGCAAATAGATACAAAAATAAGGGACAGAAGCCAAACATTCAGTGCCATTGAAAATAAGTTGTTCCGATCTGATATAGCTTTGAATGTAAACTCCAGTGTGAGCCACGAGGATGCCGTCTACTCCATAGCGGGGTCCCATGGCTTATATGCGCAGTAAGATGCGTCACTTCCGGAATTGTGGAACGCAGTCTGCTCTCCACAGTGACGCCATGTAAATGACCGCTGAACAACTATGATACAGTGGCTCCAGTGTGCTTAACTTCCGGTACTGTGGAACGCAGACTGTGCTCCACAGTAACGTCACAGCCTGTTTGGGACCGCTGCCTACCCAAAGCACAGTAGGCCCAGTGCGCTCCATCCCGTATGATGTGACGTGAATGCAAAGGGGGGGGGGCCCTAGTGCACCCACAGAGCACTTGACATACACATGAGAAATTGGGTTACAAATTTTAGGGCGATTTCTCTCCTTTTACCCCCTTGTAAAAATTCAAAAACTGGGTCTACAAGAACATGCCAGTGTAAAAAATGAAGATTTTGAATTTTATCCTTCACTTTGCTGCTATTCCTGTGAAACACCTAAAGCGTTAACACACTTACCAAATTTAATTTTGAATACTTTGAGGGGTGCAGTTTTTATAATGGGGTCATTTATGGGGTATTTCTAATATGAAGGACCCTCAAATCCACTTCAAAACTGCCCTGAAAAATTCTGATTTTGAAAATTTTGTGGAAAATTGCTGCTGTACTTTGAAGCCCTCTGATGTCTTCCAAAAGTAAAAAAAAAGTCAACTTTATGATGCAAACATAAAGTAGACATATTATATATGTGAATCAATATATTATTTATTTGGAATGTCCATTTTCCTTATAAGCAGAGAGCTTCAAAGTAAAAAAAAAATGCTACATTTTCAAATTTTTCTTCATATTTTTCATCAAGTATCGACATTTTTTTACCACTAACAAAGTAGAATTTGTCACGAAAAAACTCTCTAAATCAGAAAGAAGAGTAAAAACATCTAAGAGTTATTATTACTTAAAGTGACAG
Organism: Hyla sarda; assembly: GCF_029499605.1. Classification (NCBI taxonomy): domain Eukaryota; kingdom Metazoa; phylum Chordata; class Amphibia; order Anura; family Hylidae; genus Hyla; species Hyla sarda. Next base: position 315,146,276 of record NC_079189.1, on the reverse strand, counting down.
TGGTCAGATGTGCAAAAAATGGCCGGGTCCTTAATGGGTTAAGGACACAGCCAGTTTAATTTTCGCCATTTTGTTTTTTCCTCCTCGTCTTCTAAGAGCCATAACTTATTTTTCCATCTACAGACCCATATGAGGGCTTATTTTTCGCATGACCAATTGTACTTTGTAATGCACCTTTTAGACTTTATCCCAAAATGTATGGTGCAACCCAAAAATTATTTTGTGGGGAAATTAAAAACCCAGTTCAACGTTAACAAAATAGCACTGATAAGTAATATCAGCGATCTACTTCTCTGGTGTGGAGTTGCTGGGAGGCAGGTGAGGGGAACCTCCAGCAGCCATCTTGACTCATCAGACCCCCACTATTGCTTTGCAGGTGGTCCAATGAGTCCCCCTGAGCTCCAATAATTCTGCAGATGCCATGCTCAGTATTAATCATTGCACCTTGAAGGGTAATAGCAGGCATCACTGATTTCTACCATTTCTACAATTACTGGCAGATCCCTGTCTGCGGAACCCACCGTGCATGAAGAGAGCACAGCTCCTGCGCTTGCTTTAGGTGTGGGCTGTAAATGTATGTACGTGGTGTGTTAAGTACCAGGGCACCAGGACATACATTTACCTCCACTGTCCTTAAGGGGTTAGTATAGACTATAAATAAAAGGTTGAAACCTAGAATTAATCTGCTGTGTTGTGTATTCTGGTGCAGAACCACTGCACGATTTGGTGCAGATTTTCCGCTGCAAAAATTTGTCCGCATCCTAAAGTAGCTCCCCCAAGGGCTTATAATTAGCCCATTTATCTCAGAAACGAAGAGTCACAGCTTTCTCTCATACTCTCTTAGGCTATGTTCACACAGAGGAATATGTATGTGAGGAAAGAACGGGTGGGCATTCCGATGCACTAGGACTGCTCGGAAGCACGCCGTCTTCATAGACTGCAATGCATTTCCAAGTGGAATCTGCAGAAACATTGAATCTGTTGGTTCAATGTTTCTGCATTGGTCGACACCTGGTTTCAAAAACTTAAAAGAGGGATACTACAGTGATATCGCTCTTCTATCTTTTGCCCTGGACTACTTCTTGCTTCTAGAACATGTCACAATGCACTCTGCTGTTCATTGGCCGCAGCGATGTCCCACCTCAGCCGGTGTTAAGCAGCAATGTAATGTATCAGGCCCAGGAACCAGGAAGAAGGCCAGACCCAAAATATTACAATGCTGCTCTGCCAGTCTCCAGCAGAGGTGGGACATCGCTGAGGCCGGCGATTAGCTGAGTGTAAGGATTTTAGTAAGGCGTTTGACACTGTCCCACATAGAAGACTTATCAATAAACTACAGTCATTGAGCTTGGACTTCAATATTGTTGAGTGGATTAGGCAGTGGCTGAGGGACAGACAACAGAGGGTTGTAGTCAATGGAGAATATTCAGAGCAAGGTCTTGTCACCAGTGGGGTACCTCAGGGATCTGTACGGGGACCAATATTGTTTAATACCTTCATTAGCGATATTACAGAAGGTCTCGATGGTAAGGTATGTCTTTTTGCTGATGACACAAAGATATGTAACAGGGTTGATGTTCCTGGAGGGATCTGTCAAATGGAAAAGGAATTAGGCAAACTAGAAGAATGGTCAGAACTCTGGCAACTGAAATTTAATGTGGATAAGTGCAAGATAATGCACCTGGGGCATAAAAACCCTCAGGCAGAATATAGATTATTTGACACAGTCCTGACCTCAGTATCTGATGAGAGGGATTTAGGAGTAATTATTTCAGAAGACTTAAAGGTAGGAAGACAATGTAATAGAGCAACAGGAAACAATAGCAGAATGCTTGGATGTATAGGGAGAGGTATAAGCAGTAGAAAGAGAGAAGTGTTCATGCCGCTGTACAGAACACTGGTGAGACCTCATTAGTAGTATTGTGCGCAGTATTGGAGGCCGTATCTCCAGAAGGATATAGATACTCTAGAGAGAGTTCAAAGAAGAGCTACTAAACTAGTACATGGATTGCAGGATAAAACTTACCAGGAAAGGTTAAAGGACCTTAACATATATAGCTTGGAAGAAAGAAGAGACAGAGGGGATATGATAGGGACTTTTAAATACATAAAGGGAATCAACACGGTAAAGGAGGAGAGCATATTTAAAAGAAGAAAGACTACCACAAGAGGACATCGTTTTAAATTAGAGGGGCAAAGGTTTCTGAAGTAATATCAGGATGAATTACTTTACTGAGAGAGTAGTGGATGCATGGAATAGCCTTCCTGCAGAAGTGGTCACTGCAAATACAGTGAAGGAGTTTAAACAAGCATGGGATAAGCATAAGGCTATCCTTCATATAAGATAGGGCCAGGGACTATTCATAGTATTCAGATTATTGGGCAGACTAGATGGGCCAAATGGTTCTTATCTGTCGACACAGGGTGACGTGCCGTGTTGAGTGGGAGGACAGGAGAGAGATTTTTTTCTCTCTCTTATTTGCAGCAGCCCAAGCATATAGGGATAAATACATTCAGCAAAGTACTCTTAACAAGATCATAGAAACCCCAATTTTTTCGATATGTGGTGGGTCCCTAGAGCTGAACTCCTACCAATTAGATTTGATATTTCATACATTTCTCGTTAGTATTACCTAAAAATACAATTATTAATGGGGTATTCCGTTAAAAAGACACCATCACAACATCTCTATGTTAGTTCCACTCCTGGTTTGGGCTAAAAGGAACAAACAAAACACTGATAAAATACTTACTAAAATACTTTATTAGCATTTAGCGTACTGAACCTTTGCCAGCTTATTCTTAACGAGATTAGTTTTTTTTTTTTTTTTACCTTTGATTTCTATCTATATATGCTTATTTATTTGCGTTTTACCCCCTTAAGAGGTATCTGAGACCTCCAATACAATTTTAAAATTTCACAAACCTTCACTGGAACCACATCTATTGCCTTTAAGATTCAGCTGAATGCTAGTGTCCCCATCTTCTCTTGTACTTCCCAACAACATCCAATTTTCCACATCACTTTGGTCACTATCAGATGTTAGAAACACTTCTTCATTGATCTCCAAATTTTCCTCTTCTGAACTTCCTCTAATCACAACAACTTCCTGCACAATCCCATCTTTGTAACTTTTTCCAGAGCGTGGAGACTTTGCCCCTTGCAGTTTGGAAAACTTTTTCCCTCCAGGTAATGCTTTAGGAGTTGACTGATTCTCTGGTCGTTGTATCGGTGACAAGAATTTACTCTTAATTTTGGAACTATATACGCTGTCTTCTTCTAAACAATCAGAAAGAATGACCACTGCAGAAGAGTCTGAAGCCCTTATGTCATCACTGTCAGAGATCACTATCACAGACGTCCTTTTACAAAAGTCGGTCTTCAAGTTGTGCATCTCCACTGCAGCAACATCCTCTTTCCTCTGATCATCTAGTTCATCAATGTTCTCCTCACTGACATTTTGGGAATAGTGCACCTGGCTATAAAGGTAAGCCTCCACCTCACTGTCAATGCTCTCGTCACTGGAAGACTCTTCACGGTACAGTTCGTCTTCATAGGCACACGGGTCATCCTCATCATTAAACATCTTGCAGGTGGCTCTGTAGAAAATTCAACAATACAGATTAAGCCAAAAATAGGGTGCAGCAATAACCTCTGCTTTATTGAAAAATATATATATATATAGTGCATAGACATTTCTCAGCATCTTTGCACAAACAAGGATTCCTCAGTTTATTACTGTTCCTGACTTTCTAATGGCTGCATATACGGCAGTCAATAAGTGATAACTATACATTTCAGAAAGTATTCCTAAGCACTTACAGGTCATTAATACAACTGAATTGTATCAGGTAGTAGGTTTTCAAGTATATATATATATATATATATATATATATATATATATATGCGTAAGAAGAAAAAAAGTCAGGCACAACTGAACTGTAGATTGCAGTGGTGTGTTATCTGGTGATTTTCTCCATGAATACAGGTTACAAGTGTCTGGTTAATGCGGCTGGGTGGTTCTCTATGTCCTGTAGACTTGCAGCAACTCACATTAGTGTACGGGTCACTCGCCACTATGTCGGTTGAAAAAAAAAAAAAAAAAAACTCTTTATTCTTCAATCTTTAAAATCATCTCATGACAAAGTTACAGACGCAGACAGGTGGGGAGCTGTGCAGGGACACGAGAGGACAGAGACGACGGCTCCGTTTTGTTCTGCTTCCTCTGTATTGCAGGTGAACTAAATACAGGCGAGTAGGGGAGGGGCTACCACCTTACACCTTTTGTGCATACAAATAAAGTTTTTACATTTAGTAAAATGGAAAAATTACATGTTAAAAACAATTCTTTTACGATCTACATAAAAGGGTCTGAATTCAGCCCTGTCATTCAAACCCCCTGGACCTAAGGCCCCCGTACGCAAGATCCATCTAGTTTCATATTTAATCTGTTGTCTCTATCCCTTCTATTTTTCTGAGCGGGTATATGCTGAAGAACTTGAGGACCCTCGCGTTACCATCGTGGACCTCAGTGACATGTTTAATTCATTTCGGGACACCTTTCCCTGTATTCAGGGAGTACAGGTGTTCCCGAATCCGGGTAAACATATGACGCTTCGTCTTTCCAATGTAAAACATGTCACATGGGCAACAAATGCAATATACTACGTAACAGGTCTTACATGTGATAAACTGCTCTATGCGAATTTCTGTCCCTCCTAATCTAATGAAGCTAGTGTTCATATTTTGGGTGGCAATAAGCGCATTGGCCACATGCATGGTTCCATGTCACTTTAGATTTGGTCAGCCAGTTGGTGCGGGATGCTTGCGTTTTCAATGCGTTTTTCCCTTGAATTTTCTTAAACAAATCCCCTACTGTGCGATTGCGCTTAAAAGTAATAATGGGTTTGTTCCTGGCTCTTATGCTCAAATCGCTATCTTGTTCTATAATATTCCAATTCCTGTATATCGCTTGTTTGATAATGTTGTTAAGTGGTGTATTAGAGAAAGAGAAAACCTATGTATATCCCTGTCTGTATGATTATTAATGTTCTGTTTCTTTATTTTTAATAGCTCCTCTCTTTTAAATTTTGGTGCTTTATTGTATGCCTGTTGTATAATATTTTCTGTCTCAGACGATTTTTTAGATCTTCAGCTTGTTTTTGATAATCTATTTCTAGCGTATTAATTCGTTGAAGTCTTATGAACTGGCTGTATGGTAAACCTTTTTTCATTTGAATGGGGTGTGAACTGTCAAAGTGTCATAGTGTATTTTTAGCTATGGGTTTGCGGTATCCTGTGATGATTATTTTCTCGTGTTTGATGGAAATAAGGATATCAAGGAACTCTATTATATCTATCTATCTCCTCCATAAACTGCTGATAATTTCATATTCATCATGTTAACAGTATTTAGGAAATTCACAGCAGTTTATGGAGGAGATAAAAAAAATGTTCTTTGATACCCTTATTTCCATCAAACACGAGCAAATAATCATCACAGGATACCGCAATTTAGCCCCTTTATGTAGATCGTAAAAGAATTGTTTTTAATATGTATTTTTTCCATTTTACTAAATGTAAAAACTTTATTTATATGCACAAAAGGTGTTCAAGGTGTAAGGTGGTAGCCCCTCCCCTCCCCTACTCACTTGTATTTAGTTCACCTGCGATGTAATGGAAGCAGAAGAGACCAGAAGAAGTTCCCCGGGAACAAAACGGAGCAATCGTCTTTGTCCTCTCGCGTCCCTGCACAGCTCCCCACCTGTCTGCATCTGTAACTTTGTCATGAGACGATTTTAAAGATTGAAGAATAAAGAGATTTTTTTTACCGGCATAGTGGTGAGTGACCCGTCCTTTCTTTCTAGGTACACTAATATATAGCTAGAAGATGCCATCGGTGAAGTTTGTGTCCTATAACACCCTCCAAAAGTTTGTGCAAAAGGGGGTCAACATGCTCCTCTGAACACAGTCAGATATGACTTATATTACTGCAATGGGACTTTAACAGACTACCACAAACATCTCCTTTTAGAAAATAGAGAACCTTACATTAACTTGGTTTCAAGGATAGAAGGAGATAACAAAAAAAAACTAAATATCCCAATACAGATATAGGATGCAACAACTATACATAAGGGCCAATTTTTGACCTGTATCCGGTTTCCTGACCGGAACTAAAACCGTAGAATACTACGGTTTTAGGTCCGGTCACAAAACTGGATACGGGTCAAAAATGCTCGACTCCGGTCGGCTCATTAAAGTAAATGGATTTCAGCGCCGGTCCAGCTGGGGTACGGGAGTGCCCGGTTTTCCCCTCCCCCAACCGGATCCGGCAACTGTAGGCTGAAAATGAGGTGTGAATGCAGCCTAAGCAGTGGACAGCGCTTTCTTCCATGTCCTGGGCAGTTTCACATTTATGTTGTCACAATGTTATTCTTTAAAGGCTTGAAAAAAGTTCAGAATAGTTTTACCTTAATACTGTGGTGCTGGTCATACTATAACCAGGTTCCAATTAATTATATTCAACATTATATAAAAATTCAAATCCTTATAATGTTTCCCTTCTTTCTCTCTCTTCCGTTTTTTTATAATTTTTTTTTTCCTTTTCAGCTATTATCCTCTGGTGTTAATCAAACCTCTCACTCCCACCCCCGTTGTTTTTCTCTTCTGCCACTGTCAACCATATTTCTTCATATATAGTTCATTATGGCACCCACATTCTGAAGCGCTGTCCATAGCTTATCATATAAACACACACTGTATATTTGTTTGTTTCTTTAGCATGATTTGGGGCTTTTATATAGCACTGTTGTTTCTTATATACTGTACATTCCATATATATGATATAGATGCTGACATTATAATAAAGTACATTACAATAAAGAACACATCTCCAGATTCCAGGTCTGGCTTCATGTCCATATTTTCTTTTCATGCATGGAACCTCCATATACTCATAACGTAGCCCTGTACTCATAAATCCTTTACAAACAAACATTTTCCTTATTGCTAGGGGGCTGGACTGTAAAAGCAGGAAATCCATAACACAGCACAAAACATATAAACAAAGTAAAAAATAACAGATGGAATAATTTAAAAAGAATAGTGAACTGCTGCCTGCCAAACACTGACACCTCCTCATATACAAAGAGATAAGTGACATGATAAAAACGTGTGCATACCCAAACATAAAGCAGGCAGCAAAGACACTGGGCTAGCACAGCACAACGTGGCTACTAAGGCATGCTGAGAGTTGTGGTGTCTCACGAGCCACTGGCTGCTGCTCACTGTCCTGTATAAAGCCGTCATATCCCCTAGTATACTTTACATATGTTACCTGACAGATGATATCCTAACAGCCTGCTGCACATGGGGTCTGACAGGAAGTAACGAAGGGAAACATAAATACGTCCTGCTGCACGTGGGAACCAGTGTCACCGCCACATAACCCCCCGGAAACAACATACACTTCTGCAGTTCCGCATTCAGGAAAGGAACAGGATGGTCACTACAGTGTGGTCATGTGACCGGCAGAAATGGGGCGGGGCTAGTTATTATACTGCTGTGTGCAGACTAGAACGATCTACAACAGTCAGGCTAAACGTGAAGGTTGTGTGCATGTCTTGGCCATGAGTATTGTACTGGATGATGTATAAGGAGGGACCTCTATATAAGCGAAATGTGTGTATGGGGAGTTCTGTATAAGAGGAATGACATGTTGTCTGTTGTGTGAATGAGGAGACATGGTATGGATGTTGGGAAAGAGGGGACTTGTATGGAGAAATGTTCTGTATTAGGAGACATTTATGGTATGGATGCTGTAAATCAGGAGACATGTAGGGAGAGATATGCTGTATGAGGAGACAGTCATGGTATGGATACTATGAATGAGGGGACATGTAGGGAGAGAGATGCTGTATGAGGAGACAGTCATGGTATGGATACTATGAATGAGGAGACATGTAGGGAGAGATATGCTGTATGAGGAGACAGTCATGGTATGGATACTATGAATGAGGAGACATGTAGGGAGAGATATGCTGTATGAGGAGACAGTCATGGTATGGATACTATGAATGAGGGGACATGTAGGGAGAGATGTGCTGTATGAGGAGACAGTCATGGTATGGATACTATGAATGAGGAGACATGTAGGGAGAGATATGCTGTATGAGGAGACAGTCATGGTATGGATACTATGAATGAGGAGACATGTAGGGAGAGATATGCTGTATGAGGAGACAGTCATGGTATGGATACTATGAATGAGGAGACATGTAGGGAGAGATGTGCTGTATGAGGAGACAGTCATGGTATGGATACTATGAATGAGGAGACATGTAGGGAGAGATGTGCTGTATGAGGAGACAGTCATGGTATGGATACTATGAATGAGGAGACATGTAGGGAGAGATATGCTGTATGAGGAGACAGTCATGGTATGGATGCTGTAAATCAGGAGACATGTAGGGAGAGATATGCTGTATGAGGAGACAGTCATGGTATGGATACTATGAATGAGGAGACATGTAGGGAGAGATATGCTGTATGAGGAGACAGTCATGGTATGGATACTATGAATGAGGGGACATGTAGGGAGAGATGTGCTGTATGAGGAGACAGTCATGGTATGGATACTATGAATGAGGAGACATGTAGGGAGAGATTCTGTATGAGGAGACAGTCATGGTATGGATACTATGAATGAGGAGACATGTAGGGAGAGATTCTGTATGAGGAGACAGTCATGGTATGGATACTATGAATGAGGAGACATGTAGGGAGAGATATGCTGTATGAGGAGACAGTCATGGTATGGATACTATGAATGAGGGGACATGTAGGGAGAGATGCTGTATGAGGAGACAGTCATGGTATGGATACTATGAATGAGGAGACATGTAGGGAGAGAGATGTGCTGTATGAGGAGACAGTCATGGTATGGATACTATGAATGAGGGGACATGTAGGGAGAGATGTGCTGTATGAGGAGACAGTCATGGTATGGATACTATGAATGAGGAGACATGTAGGGAGAGATATGCTGTATGAGGAGACAGTCATGGTGTGAATACTATGAATGAGGAGACATGTAGGGAGAGATATGCTGTATGAGGAGACAGTCATGGTATGGATACTATGAATGAGGGGACATGTAGGGAGAGATATGCTGAATGAGGAGACAGTCATGGTATGGATACTATGAATGAGGAGACATGTAGGGAGAGATATGCTGTATGAGGAGACAGTCATGGTGTGAATACTATGAATGAGGAGACATGTAGGGAGAGATATGCTGTATGAGGAGACAGTCATGGTATGGATACTATGAATGAGGGGACATGTAGGGAGAGATATGCTGTATGAGGAGACAGTCATGGTATGGATACTATGAATGAGGGGACATGTAGGGAGAGATATGATGTATGAGGAGACAGTCATGGTATGGATACTATGAATGAGGGGACATGTAGGGAGAGATGTGCTGTATGAGGAGACAGTCATGGTATGGATACTATGAATGAGGAGACATGTAGGGAGAGATATGCTGTATGAGGAGACAGTCATGGTATGGATACTATGAATGAGGAGACATGTAGGGAGAGATTCTGTATGAGGAGACAGTCATGGTATGGATACTATGAATGAGGAGACATGTAGGGAGAGATATGCTGTATGAGGAGACAGTCATGGTATGGATACTATGAATGAGGGGACATGTAGGGAGAGATGCTGTATGAGGAGACAGTCATGGTATGGATACTATGAATGAGGAGACATGTAGGGAGAGAGATGTGCTGTATGAGGAGACAGTCATGGTATGGATACTATGAATGAGGGGACATGTAGGGAGAGATGTGCTGTATGAGGAGACAGTCATGGTATGGATACTATGAATGAGGAGACATGTAGGGAGAGATATGCTGTATGAGGAGACAGTCATGGTGTGAATACTATGAATGAGGAGACATGTAGGGAGAGATATGCTGTATGAGGAGACAGTCATGGTATGGATACTATGAATGAGGGGACATGTAGGGAGAGAGATGCTGTATGAGGAGACAGTCATGGTATGGATACTATGAATGAGGAGACATGTAGGGAGAGATATGCTGTATGAGGAGACAGTCATGGTATGGATACTATGAATGAGGAGACATGTAGGGAGAGATATGCTGTATGAGGAGACAGTCATGGTATGGATACTATGAATGAGGGGACATGTAGGGAGAGATGTGCTGTATGAGGAGACAGTCATGGTATGGATACTATGAATGAGGAGACATGTAGGGAGAGATATGCTGTATGAGGAGACAGTCATGGTATGGATACTATGAATGAGGAGACATGTAGGGAGAGATATGCTGTATGAGGAGACAGTCATGGTATGGATACTATGAATGAGGAGACATGTAGGGAGAGATGTGCTGTATGAGGAGACAGTCATGGTATGGATACTATGAATGAGGAGACATGTAGGGAGAGATGTGCTGTATGAGGAGACAGTCATGGTATGGATACTATGAATGAGGAGACATGTAGGGAGAGATATGCTGTATGAGGAGACAGTCATGGTATGGATGCTGTAAATCAGGAGACATGTAGGGAGAGATATGCTGTATGAGGAGACAGTCATGGTATGGATACTATGAATGAGGAGACATGTAGGGAGAGATATGCTGTATGAGGAGACAGTCATGGTATGGATACTATGAATGAGGGGACATGTAGGGAGAGATGTGCTGTATGAGGAGACAGTCATGGTATGGATACTATGAATGAGGAGACATGTAGGGAGAGATTCTGTATGAGGAGACAGTCATGGTATGGATACTATGAATGAGGAGACATGTAGGGAGAGATTCTGTATGAGGAGACAGTCATGGTATGGATACTATGAATGAGGAGACATGTAGGGAGAGATATGCTGTATGAGGAGACAGTCATGGTATGGATACTATGAATGAGGGGACATGTAGGGAGAGATGCTGTATGAGGAGACAGTCATGGTATGGATACTATGAATGAGGAGACATGTAGGGAGAGAGATGTGCTGTATGAGGAGACAGTCATGGTATGGATACTATGAATGAGGGGACATGTAGGGAGAGATGTGCTGTATGAGGAGACAGTCATGGTATGGATACTATGAATGAGGAGACATGTAGGGAGAGATATGCTGTATGAGGAGACAGTCATGGTGTGAATACTATGAATGAGGAGACATGTAGGGAGAGATATGCTGTATGAGGAGACAGTCATGGTATGGATACTATGAATGAGGGGACATGTAGGGAGAGATATGCTGAATGAGGAGACAGTCATGGTATGGATACTATGAATGAGGAGACATGTAGGGAGAGATATGCTGTATGAGGAGACAGTCATGGTGTGAATACTATGAATGAGGAGACATGTAGGGAGAGATATGCTGTATGAGGAGACAGTCATGGTATGGATACTATGAATGAGGGGACATGTAGGGAGAGATATGCTGTATGAGGAGACAGTCATGGTATGGATACTATGAATGAGGGGACATGTAGGGAGAGATATGATGTATGAGGAGACAGTCATGGTATGGATACTATGAATGAGGGGACATGTAGGGAGAGATGTGCTGTATGAGGAGACAGTCATGGTATGGATACTATGAATGAGGAGACATGTAGGGAGAGATATGCTGTATGAGGAGACAGTCATGGTATGGATACTATGAATGAGGAGACATGTAGGGAGAGATTCTGTATGAGGAGACAGTCATGGTATGGATACTATGAATGAGGAGACATGTAGGGAGAGATATGCTGTATGAGGAGACAGTCATGGTATGGATACTATGAATGAGGGGACATGTAGGGAGAGATGCTGTATGAGGAGACAGTCATGGTATGGATACTATGAATGAGGAGACATGTAGGGAGAGAGATGTGCTGTATGAGGAGACAGTCATGGTATGGATACTATGAATGAGGGGACATGTAGGGAGAGATGTGCTGTATGAGGAGACAGTCATGGTATGGATACTATGAATGAGGAGACATGTAGGGAGAGATATGCTGTATGAGGAGACAGTCATGGTGTGAATACTATGAATGAGGAGACATGTAGGGAGAGATATGCTGTATGAGGAGACAGTCATGGTATGGATACTATGAATGAGGGGACATGTAGGGAGAGATATGCTGTATGAGGAGACAGTCATGGTATGGATACTATGAATGAGGAGACATGTAGGGAGAGATATGCTGTATGAGGAGACAGTCATGGTGTGAATACTATGAATGAGGAGACATGTAGGGAGAGATATGCTGTATGAGGAGACAGTCATGGTATGGATACTATGAATGAGGGGGACATGTAGGGAGAGATATGCTGTATGAGGAGACAGTCATGGTATGGATACTATGAATGAGGGGGACATGTAGGGAGAGATATGCTGTATGAGGAGACAGTCATGGTATGGATACTATGAATGAGGGGACATGTAGGGAGAGATGTGCTGTATGAGGAGACAGTCATGGTATGGATACTATGAATGAGGAGACATGTAGGGAGAGATGCTGTATGAGGAGGCAGTCATGGTATGGATACTATGAATGAGGAGACATGTAGGGAGAGATATGCTGTATGAGGAGACAGTCATGGTATGGATACTATGAATGAGGAGACATGTAGGGAGAGATATGCTGTATGAGGAGACAGTCATGGTATGGATACTATGAATGAGGAGACATGTAGGGAGAGAGATGCTGTATGAGGAGACAGTCATGGTATGGATACTATGAATGAGGAGACATGTAGGGAGAGATGTGCTGTATGAGGAGACAATCATGGTATGGATACTATGAATGAGGGGACATGTAGGGAGAGATATGCTGTATGAGGAGACAATCATGGTATGGATACTATGAGGGGACATGTAGGGAGAGATATGCTGTATGAGGAGACAGTCATGGTATGGATACTATGAATGAGGAGACATGTAGGGAGAGATATGCTGTATGAGGAGACAGTCATGGTATGGATACTATGAATGAGGGGACATGTAGGGAGAGATGTGCTGTATGAGGAGACAGTCATGGTATGGATACTATGAATGAGGAGACATGTAGGGAGAGATATGCTGTATGAGGAGACAGTCATGGTATGGATACTATGAATGAGGAGACATGTAGGGAGAGATTCTGTATGAGGAGACAGTCATGGTATGGATACTATGAATGAGGAGACATGTAGGGAGAGATTCTGTATGAGGAGACAGTCATGGTATGGATACTATGAATGAGGAGACATGTAGGGAGAGATATGCTGTATGAGGAGACAGTCATGGTATGGATACTATGAATGAGGGGACATGTAGGGAGAGATGCTGTATGAGGAGACAGTCATGGTATGGATACTATGAATGAGGAGACATGTAGGGAGAGAGATGTGCTGTATGAGGAGACAGTCATGGTATGGATACTATGAATGAGGGGACATGTAGGGAGAGATGTGCTGTATGAGGAGACAGTCATGGTATGGATACTATGAATGAGGAGACATGTAGGGAGAGATATGCTGTATGAGGAGACAGTCATGGTGTGAATACTATGAATGAGGAGACATGTAGGGAGAGATATGCTGTATGAGGAGACAGTCATGGTATGGATACTATGAATGAGGGGACATGTAGGGAGAGATATGCTGTATGAGGAGACAGTCATGGTGTGGATACTATGAATGAGGAGACATGTAGGGAGAGATATGCTGTATGAGGAGACAGTCATGGTGTGGATACTATGAATGAGGAGACATGTAGGGAGAGATATGCTGTATGAGGAGACAGTCATGGTATGGATACTATGAATGAGGGGACATGTAGGGAGAGATATGCTGTATGAGGAGACAGTCATGGTATGGATACTATGAATGAGGGGACATGTAGGGAGAGATATGATGTATGAGGAGACAGTCATGGTATGGATACTATGAATGAGGGGACATGTAGGGAGAGATGTGCTGTATGAGGAGACAGTCATGGTATGGATACTATGAATGAGGAGACATGTAGGGAGAGATGCTGTATGAGGAGACAGTCATGGTATGGATACTATGAATGAGGAGACATGTAGGGAGAGATTCTGTATGAGGAGACAGTCATGGTATGGATACTATGAATGAGGAGACATGTAGGGAGAGATATGCTGTATGAGGAGACAGTCATGGTATGGATACTATGAATGAGGGGGACATGTAGGGAGAGATGCTGTATGAGGAGACAGTCATGGTATGGATACTATGAATGAGGAGACATGTAGGGAGAGATGTGCTGTATGAGGAGACAGTCATGGTATGGATACTATGAATGAGGGGACATGTAGGGAGAGATGTGCTGTATGAGGAGACAGTCATGGTATGGATGCTGTAAATCAGGAGACATGTAGGGAGAGATATGCTGTATGAGGAGACAGTCATGGTATGGATACTATGAATGAGGAGACATGTAGGGAGAGATATGCTGTATGAGGAGACAGTCATGGTATGGATACTATGAATGAGGGGACATGTAGGGAGAGATGTGCTGTATGAGGAGACAGTCATGGTATGGATACTATGAATGAGGAGACATGTAGGGAGAGATATGCTGTATGAGGAGACAGTCATGGTATGGATACTATGAATGAGGAGACATGTAGGGAGAGATATGCTGTATGAGGAGACAGTCATGGTATGGATACTATGAATGAGGAGACATGTAGGGAGAGATGTGCTGTATGAGGAGACAGTCATGGTATGGATACTATGAATGAGGAGACATGTAGGGAGAGATGTGCTGTATGAGGAGACAGTCATGGTATGGATACTATGAATGAGGAGACATGTAGGGAGAGATATGCTGTATGAGGAGACAGTCATGGTATGGATGCTGTAAATCAGGAGACATGTAGGGAGAGATATGCTGTATGAGGAGACAGTCATGGTATGGATACTATGAATGAGGAGACATGTAGGGAGAGATGTGCTGTATGAGGAGACAGTCATGGTATGGATACTATGAATGAGGAGACATGTAGGGAGAGATATGCTGTATGAGGAGACAGTCATGGTATGGATACTATGAATGAGGGGACATGTAGGGAGAGATGTGCTGTATGAGGAGACAGTCATGGTATGGATACTATGAATGAGGAGACATGTAGGGAGAGATTCTGTATGAGGAGACAGTCATGGTATGGATACTATGAATGAGGAGACATGTAGGGAGAGATTCTGTATGAGGAGACAGTCATGGTATGGATACTATGAATGAGGAGACATGTAGGGAGAGATATGCTGTATGAGGAGACAGTCATGGTATGGATACTATGAATGAGGGGACATGTAGGGAGAGATGCTGTATGAGGAGACAGTCATGGTATGGATACTATGAATGAGGAGACATGTAGGGAGAGAGATGTGCTGTATGAGGAGACAGTCATGGTATGGATACTATGAATGAGGGGACATGTAGGGAGAGATGTGCTGTATGAGGAGACAGTCATGGTATGGATACTATGAATGAGGAGACATGTAGGGAGAGATATGCTGTATGAGGAGACAGTCATGGGTGTGAATACTATGAATGAGGAGACATGTAGGGAGAGATATGCTGTATGAGGAGACAGTCATGGTATGGATACTATGAATGAGGGGGACATGTAGGGAGAGATGTGCTGTATGAGGAGACAGTCATGGTATGGATACTATGAATGAGGAGACATGTAGGGAGAGATATGCTGTATGAGGAGACAGTCATGGTATGGATACTATGAATGAGGAGACATGTAGGGAGAGATATGCTGTATGAGGAGACAGTCATGGTATGGATACTATGAATGAGGAGACATGTAGGGAGAGATGTGCTGTATGAGGAGACAGTCATGGTATGGATACTATGAATGAGGAGACATGTAGGGAGAGATGTGCTGTATGAGGAGACAGTCATGGTATGGATACTATGAATGAGGAGACATGTAGGGAGAGATATGCTGTATGAGGAGACAGTCATGGTATGGATGCTGTAAATCAGGAGACATGTAGGGAGAGATATGCTGTATGAGGAGACAGTCATGGTATGGATACTATGAATGAGGAGACATGTAGGGAGAGATATGCTGTATGAGGAGACAGTCATGGTATGGATACTATGAATGAGGGGACATGTAGGGAGAGATGTGCTGTATGAGGAGACAGTCATGGTATGGATACTATGAATGAGGAGACATGTAGGGAGAGATTCTGTATGAGGAGACAGTCATGGTATGGATACTATGAATGAGGAGACATGTAGGGAGAGATTCTGTATGAGGAGACAGTCATGGTATGGATACTATGAATGAGGAGACATGTAGGGAGAGATATGCTGTATGAGGAGACAGTCATGGTATGGATACTATGAATGAGGGGACATGTAGGGAGAGATGCTGTATGAGGAGACAGTCATGGTATGGATACTATGAATGAGGAGACATGTAGGGAGAGAGATGTGCTGTATGAGGAGACAGTCATGGTATGGATACTATGAATGAGGGGACATGTAGGGAGAGATGTGCTGTATGAGGAGACAGTCATGGTATGGATACTATGAATGAGGAGACATGTAGGGAGAGATATGCTGTATGAGGAGACAGTCATGGTGTGAATACTATGAATGAGGAGACATGTAGGGAGAGATATGCTGTATGAGGAGACAGTCATGGTATGGATACTATGAATGAGGGGACATGTAGGGAGAGATATGCTGTATGAGGAGACAGTCATGGTATGGATACTATGAATGAGGAGACATGTAGGGAGAGATATGCTGTATGAGGA